>NW_025999723.1:5415000-7815000 GCF_019419815.1 Pyrus x bretschneideri | reverse complement strand
AGAACCAGAGACATTACCGAAGAATTGGAACCCAGAATCTGTTCCACTTACTGGCAATGGATTGTACGGGGTTCCAGAAGAAACAAAGTTGGCATCTTCTTCTTCGGAGTCACTAAGAATGATGATGTCAGTATTCCTAGCTTCAGCAGAATCACCATTCATATTTGAAAACGTTGGATCAGAATTATATGGTACAGAATTGATTTCATTGTCCTCATTTACAGAGAAATCCATGTGCCCGCTGCAGTCACTACTGCTCATTGTTATTACATTGTGACTGCAGCCCTCATATACTTTCTCTAATGGGCCATGCTGATGCCCACGAACTTCAGTAACCCCATTATACATAACTCTATGATCTTCGTTTAAACCAGATTCCAGCTTCAACTTCCTCGAGGGTTCTAAATGACTATCACCGCATGGAGATCCATCTGGCAAATGCCACTGCGCAAGATCACCAAACTCACCTTTGGTCTTTGCACTCCAAGAACCATCTGGCTTTACGTTGATCTCTGTTATGTCTTCTCCACAATTTCGCATCTGTCCACCAGATAAACAATGAAAAATGTCTTTGATTCCACAAGATTCAGAGACACTACATAAAATAAGATTAATCCTTACAGAAATTACCATAGCTGTAATGCGATTGAAATAACGGTCAATGATGACATCCTCTACAGAGTAGTTCTTCAGGCATACAGGACATTGCCACTGCAACCATAACACATCATTTACATATTTGTAGATTTTGTAAAAAATAAAAATAAAAATTTATAAGCTTATTGTATCACTTGCCTTCCTAGAGCGTTGGTTTAGCTCCACAAAAGTTTCAAGATCAAAGCAACCCATGTGGGCACAAGGTTTGAATCTGCCAGCTACCTTCATTCGACTACCACTCATCTGACGGTTACATGTAAACATTATGTCATAGACAGCATTAATTATGAGCTCTACACTACAAACAAGGCTTATATACACCGACTTTACTGATATTTTCAAAAATCAACTTAATTGCTATAAATAAGCCATAACAAAATGACCAAAGATGACATATCAGACTGCAAATTGCAGCTCATTGTCTGTGATCCGCTGCTTGTGGCTAAGGACTGTGAGCTGTACATTTTTCCTTGGGATCGACCAGCCTGTTGACTGCTCAATCGGCCAAGGCCGGTTTTGTGGTCTTATAATTAAGTGGTCAGCAGGAAGGCAAGCATAGTCAGTATGGATCCTTGTCAGTATGGATCTAACGACAGATAGTCTTACAAAACCAGTATGAAGAAAGGGTGGTACAATCTATGCTGAGAAACAATGGGTCTATGGGCGTGATAAAGGGATGACCACCAGGACATCCCTAGGACTTAACGGTTTCAGTGGACCGCACTCCTAAGATAGACACAAGGAAACCCGACCTAATGCCTCTAATACAGACTACTCTCCTAACATTTCTGAAGTTTTAAATAAAGATATAAGCCTTAGTTTGCCTCTAAGGTGTATATTATAAAAAATAAAAATAAAAATACCAAAAAGCTCAATATTTATGGGCAGCCTCAAGATGCAAAGCTTCATCCTAGCATTCTAATAATCCAAACATTGCAAAACTTGATCGAAAACTACCACTCAAGTATGACTAGAAACAAGTAAAATAACATTAACATGGGCATGCAGTTAAAGGGTGTGAAAATATCAAAAGAAAACAACCATCACTTACAGGGCAGCGGAGATTTACTGATATTGAGTCTGAAATTACTTCCAGGTCACTATCACTATCTTCAGCTGCAACAGCAGGCCCACCGCCAATGCAACGACGAACTCGTGCTAGTGCATCTTCAAAAAGCTCACCATCTTCTTCTTTAGGAATCAAGTGGCGAACCTTGATAAAAAGTTGAATAAAGCAGAAAAGCAGCTGGTGAGATGACATGCTATCCAGATATGTTTAGCTTCCCTTCAACATCTTGAGGTATTTCTCAGAATTTAATGCAGTGAACTAGAATGATATTCTCAAAATTTTCAGATTTATTTCATGGATCAACAATGTTTCCTTGATTCTACGATGGTCCAATAAAAGATATCTGCGTATTCATGCTTATGGGAAGTTCTCATGTACATACTGAATTTTCTGTTTGGTGTCCTTAGAATCTAGTGCCAAGGACAGCAGATTACAGATATATAATTGCATCCATCCACGAGTACCATCCACATAACTTATTGAGTGAGCTAACCAGCTCTACTCACCAGCGTATATTCCATAACTTAGTTCTTCTCTTTCAAAAACACTTTAAATAAAGAATCTGGATGTACCTGCTGAACTGTTCGTCGCTGTACAAGTCTGACACCAAAACAGAAAGCACGATTATCACATGCTGATAGTGAAATCTTATTGATTCCCTC
Source organism: Pyrus x bretschneideri (assembly GCF_019419815.1). Taxonomy (NCBI): domain Eukaryota; kingdom Viridiplantae; phylum Streptophyta; class Magnoliopsida; order Rosales; family Rosaceae; genus Pyrus; species Pyrus x bretschneideri. The sequence continues at coordinate 7,812,612 of NW_025999723.1, read as the reverse complement.
CCAAATGCATAATTTGATCTGACATGAAAGTAAAAAGTAAATCAAATTAAACCGAAGCACATTTTCTTAAAGCGCATGGATCTAATTATATAAAAGAAAAGTTTAATACTAAAATGTTTATAATATGAAAACTATAAAACAACCACCAGAAATGGCCACAAATGAAGTGCACAACAATTCAAGATGCATAAACCAAATAATTCTAGTACTTTGCAGCAAAAAGGAAAATGCAATGCATGGTGCTCCAAAAATACATGTATACTTAATGGAATGACGAATGAGTCTTAATCTCTATCAAGAATGAGCAATGCAAGGATTACAAGTGAAATGCCTTGAATTATGAGATTGACAATCATTATAAACATATAAAACTCAGAAGTGAAATACTCACTAACGCTCCATCATCACGACCATTGGCACCTAACAATTGATGTGCAGGTCTATTAACTGTCCTAACATTAATACCTGCAAATAGGGAACAAATTGAAATGTAAGTTGAAATTCAGGAAGCATTTACCTTCACAAAAATAAACTGGAAAAACAATAGTAGACCTGTAGTACAAAAACTTTAATTCATGGGTCATCCAAGGTGGCCTAATATCGTACAAACTCAGTAAACAGCAATAGTTTTTTTTTTTTTGGCCACATGAGTAGATGATAACTAGCCTAACTACTTATATGTATTTCACGTATACAGTTTTAGACATTTTGTGGATGCAGAACGTCAAATTTGTTATATCAAGAACAAACAATAGAGGTCACAACCATTGCAAGGCAAGCTTCATGTGGATTTTTAAAGGGTAATTTCGTTTTATCAATCTCAAAAGTCGGCCAATCGAGCCGACATACCGAATAATACAGTTTCTTAGGCACATCTCTTAAGGAAAGAGGGACAGGAGAAAAGACAGGTAAGGGGAAGAGAGAGAGAGAGGACAGAGAAATGCAGATTGCATGGTCACATTTCATTTTATTTTTTATAGAAAAAACTGTCCAGGTAAAATTTAAGCATGATCAATTGGTGGAATGGAAAAGGATGACCAAATTGCGTACCATTGACCTGTAAATCTGCATACTGTGGCCATTGCATCCTAAATGAAACACTATCATTAAGAAGTATACACCAAGCCTGTATAAAAAAAATACTTATAAATAACTAATTCTCAAAGTAAATCTTCAATAAATGACCACAACTGGTCAATAAATATAACCATCACTTATTGCATAACCAAAATGAAACAAACCTGAACATCATATTCATTATCCTTTAGTATATCACTATTGGCTCTAGAAAGTAGAAATGTCTTCTCTACTCTCTGAGTAGGATTTGTACTGAAAACATTGATGAACATGTTAAGACAAAATACAACAGAAGGGATTACGAGAGAGAGAGAGAGAGAGAGAGAGAGAGAGAGAGAGAGAGAGAGAGAGACTTACCCATCTATTGGAATATTTGAAGTAACTAGTTTCACCGGAGATAGTAGATCTACCAGAGTCACCCAAAAACTGAACAGATGCAAATATATCTAGGACTCATTGGAGGGGAAATAAAATTAAAGCAAAATAGGATGAGCTAACCCAAAAAAATCGATAAATAAAAAACACCTTTATCGCATTGAACCTAAGTTCCGGCATAAGTCAATAAAATTGAATAAGTGGTAGAGTTCATATTCAGTAACCTTCCTAACATAGTAAATAAGGAACTTAAGACATTTTAACACAAGTAACCTGTTTCAACCATCAATCATGTCTTTGAAAACCAATCATAAAGATTACCTTTCACGTGGCAAAACCAAATATCATTTTGCCAATTGTAACTATAGTTCATTTCAGATTTAAGACTCAATTAAGTTAAAATTGAAAAATGCACGATACTTACGGATCTGCTCGTTTGAGACGACACAATTCACAGTAGAAAAGAGGCCGAACTGGTACATTGCAATCCCCTGTTTTCTCTGTGATAATAACACAACCAATATGTTGCTGCACTTGACAACTTGGGTCCACACACTGCAGATAACATATACCGGAATTAGGTATGGTCCAATACTTCCAATTTGTTCTAAAAACCAATGAATTGAATATGAAATGGATGCTGGAATGCTCCTGACATTCATGCAAACCTGAAGAAATATCCAGCCAATACCGCATAAACTAAAAAGGATTTATATGAAGTTATGAACTAAAGCAAATGCTACCAAACCTGTATCGTTGACCCAGTAGGCAATGCACTTCCACAGGGGCAGTGAATCTTCACATCTGGATCATTAAAAATTTTAACTTCCTTTTTAGGTTTTACACTGCAGGTGTCTGAACCACTCTGTTCCTTTGAAGCAGAATCAACTGACGGTGCATTCGGCAATTTTCTGGGACAAGACAAGTAATATAACAATCAAAAGGTCATTAGATAGAGAGGAGAATGATTATAAAGATTTCCAAACACACAGAAAAATGATACAAGGAAATACAAAAGAAGGGGCGTCAAATCACAGATTTTCTTTTTGTAATCAGTAGTCGCAACACACATTTCATAGAATAAAGGATAAGCCCAAAAAAATGCACAACTTAAAAAGAGGAAAAGTAAAACCTTAAACGGAAAAAACATATACAAAAACACTAAAGTAAAGTAGCACCTGTAAGCTTCACCAATCAGTTCTGCTATTCCTTTCTTCTCAATGAATTTTTTCTTTGATGGATGGAGTGCATTGGATGCTGCTAAGAACCCTGTAAAAGAAGATTAATCTAATTTGATCAATTATCAAGAACTAGGTCAGCGGATAAATATTTCAGAGTAAAATTTCTAGATACCCTGGATGTACTAGACGCCTAACCAAAACCCGCCATAAGTGACATTAGGATGCAATACTGCTTGGGTTGTACTTGTAGTCATAGTCGACTATTGCATTTTTTAAAGAGGGGCAATGACTATTGTATTTTTCAGACAGATTCTGAACTAATTGTAGGTACGACAAAGTTGTATGAAGAACTTACTTTGTTGATCTGAAACTTCTGCTAAGATTCTATCAATCAGATCCTGCACAGAAAAGTCAATGATTCTCAACATGCTGTTAAGCATGGATGCAAACATAAAGAATTAAATTGGGCTGCCTAAACTTCTAATAACAATGAATGATTAAGTGGTTCAAAGATGTCTGATTGGAAGCTACAAGCGAAAACTAAGAAAATGTAAAACCGTACGTCGATGCAAGACTGGCAAAATATGATAAATAAACAAAATGATTGAGACAGCACGTGTGTAAAGAACTCAAAGAAACTATTATCAGTCATTTGGATTTTGTAAGTGAAAGATCACTACAAAGATCGCATGCTTAGAAGTAAGCATAAATGGGCATCTACTGAATGCATACGAAGCCTCAGTAGACAATAACTCCCTTCGAAGTGCACTCACACAGGTGAGTAAATTCATGAGCAGATAAGGATATAATGAAGAAAGAAGCTAAGAGCCACCAATTTTCAGCGACAAGAAACATCTAAGAACTATAGGCAAATGCAGACCAATCTTATATCAAATAACATACCTGTTTCCGCCCTTGCTTTGACGTACCCAGCTGAGTCAGAACATTCTTAAGGTCTGTGACTCGAAAGGATGCCAATTTTCTCTGGAGGTCAAACATATATCAGAGAGGGAGGGAAAACAACATACACTCGCACATAAATGCATGTGAACTTTTGACTACGGACCACATATCAATACAAGAAACTAATGACTGAATCAAGTAATTTGATTTGACTCTACAGAACGGAAAGCATGAGACTTTGATCCCTGCCCTCTCTCTCTCTCCCCACACCCCACACCCCACCCCTCCTCACTCCCTCTCCGTCCCTCCCTGAACCCTCTCTCTCTCTCTCGATTATACAGAACAGCAAACATGACACTTTGATCCTCTCTCTCTCCCCTCTCAAATGCCAATTCAGAATGCAATTATAATGCCACATTGCATCAACAAACCACAAAATTTGAATTAAACCACTATAAATCAAACCATTTTACCTTGCACTCAGCCACCACATCCATTTCTCTTTGCCCACCAAACACCAATCACTGAAACAATTTCAGCTCCCAATTCGCAAATTCCACCGAAATCGAGCCCAACCTGAACCCGAAAACAATAAAAAATCTCAAACCAAAAATCAAAATTCCAACAAAATCAAAACCCAATTTTAATTCGTTCAAATCGACCTAGCCGAGAGTGTCAATTTACCCCAACAGGTTTCACTCAGCAGCTCAGTCCTGCTGCCATCACTCTGCCCTCCTCCTTTCAGAAAAATAAAAATAAAAACTCAGACTCGATCGACCGTTACGCGGCCGATTTGAATAGTTTACGAAATCGGTTTTGGGACTCCGCGTCGAATCCGGGTTGGGATTGGGTGATTCGACGCAGACTCTCTGATTGGACGGGTGGGGACTTGAAGGTACACGACGAAACACAGTCGCTTGATGTTGTTGGAAGTGGTTTATATACGCAGCGATCTCTCGTCTTCCCTTTGTCTCACATGAGCTCAGCAGCTATGGAGTTTGGGCCATACGACTGGCGGCTTCTCTTTGACCTGCTTTCACTTGGTCAGTCTGATGTGGATCATAGATTTTGTTACCCTCGTTTTTCTATGGACTAAGATTTTGTTATAAATTGTTTTCTTATTAGAAATTGTTGGTATTAGATTTTGGTTTTCATTGTTGGTATTAGATTTTGGTTTTCATTATATTAGATTTGGGGTGGACGACTGATAGTTGTTGATTGGTACGAAATTTAAATGAATTTTGCACGAATTGTAACTAAATTTTAGATATTTAAAAAGTCGTTGCAAAGAAGCGCGCATATTTTTATTAACTTATAGTCGTTGATTGGTACAAATATTTAATAAATTTATAAATAATTGATACAAAGAGGCAGACATACTACTCTAGACTCATAGTTGTTGTTTGGTATGCAATTTTAATAAAATTTGGCATGAAAGGTAACAAATCTCCAAATATTTACAAAAAAGCATGTATAGTCGTTAAATGGTATGAATCTTCAACACCAGAAATGGTAATAAATCTCAAAATGTTCAAATAATAATAACATAAAGGTCTTTTACATTACAAATACCCGTTGATTGGTCTGAATCTTTAATAAATCTTGCACAAATAGTAACAAATCTCAAAAGTTTTAAATAGTACGCACATAGTATTGTGGTCAACAAAACTAATCCACATATATTTCTCAACTTTTCCCTAATTAGCAAAAAAGAAAAAATTCTCAACTTTTTCCTAATTATAGAACAAAATATGTCGGAATTTGTGGTTTCATCCAAGCAATATTATGGAAACAGAAATCGAACACAAACGCTTAAAAAGTGTATGGATAAATACCTTTTACTCGCTTAAACAAACGACAAACTCTTGAGAATGTGTAATTGAATTTCTTAATACAACACATATAAAACATCATTTGAGTGAAAATAAATAAATATATATATATACACACACACACACATGACAAGATCAAGGTTACTCAACCGTAATTCTGATTATATTAGAACTATTATAAGATGTACATACGTTGTCGTAAGAATTAACGGATAATGATCAGGAGACCATCTATTTAGACCATATTTTGCAAACCATATAGCGGGGTTGTTATTAACGTTCTTATTTCCTATTGGTAATACATCATATGATTTACAAATTTAATCTAAAAAATTGATCTACCTCGCATTATCTAAAACTAATGAGAGATGAAGCACTACGAATAAAACTTGGTCAAATGCGAAAAAATTAAGTTGCCAGAACCAAAAAACTATAAAACTAAAATAAAAAGGACCTTAAGCACAACCTAATGTTCTCTCGCATGGCATCACATGATCAAGGAGATGGTTTTTTTCTCTTTTTCTTGGCAGTTTTGACGATCCCGTCAGAAATCTCTCTTTTTCGGTTATTAGTAGCGTTTCTGATGTTTTTTGTTAGTTTTGTTGCCGCTGTTGTGGTTGTTAGCAGCGTTGTTGGTGTTGCCACCCATGCTTGCTGGACTCTTGCTTTTAACTTCTACAGCATCCTTCACAATAAACTTCAACCTCCACTAGGTAGAATGAGTCTGCAAGAATATAGTATAAGAACTTGGAAGTATGAACAAACGAGAAGTTAGACGACGATCAATTATGAAAATCGTTACCTGAGCTTCGATGTCAAGGTCCACCCTCATCGACGATCAATTACTTTTCGCAGTAATCTCCAACGCCTTGCGAAGATCCTCAGGCGACAATCTGATGATCAATTACCTGAGCTTCTCTTCAGTTGACATTTTTCTGAAACGATGTTCTCAAAATAAGATATGGCTGCTGGCACTCTTTCCCTCCACACACGCACAATGAGATGACCGAAGGACGCAGATAGAAGGTTAGTTTAACGGACCTCATTACTTAAATCTCTAGCCATTTTGGCACGAGTAGCCGGCTTCTGCCTCCTCCTCTTCTAGCCTTTTTTCCTGGAAGTATGTTGCTCTGGAGTTACAAATTATCAAGAAATTAACCAAGATGCTAAGATATTGTCAGTACCAAACCAACAAAACCGAACCCCAAATCATTATGTTGGGATATACCTCCTCCGTAACTTTAGGCAGAAACTGGAGACACTTCTCCTCAGATTTTGCCATCAAAGTTTTGGCCATAACATGAACATTGCTTCTGTCATCATTATACGTAATCGCGTTTTTAAAAACCAACCTCACATCAGCAATGAGGAATGAGGAAACCAACAAAAGCCTGTTAGAAGTTGGTGGATACTATCTTTAATAACAAAGTTATAACGTAAAGAACAACAAAGCCTTCTCCAACTAAGTGGAGGCGGCTGTATGAATCATAAAACACCACTGCACTCGATTTTGCTCCAAGTCTTCCGTTAGCTCCAAGCACACCAACAAAATCATAACATGCAGGCAACTATCCTACTTACTGTTATTGTCTTAAAGAGTTACAGGCGTATCAGAGAAGTAAATTTATAAACAGCTAAATATGCATTGTCATTGGATGAACCTCCCCCCGCCCTTCGTTTTCTTCACGTTGCATTCGACCCACAACAAAAGAAGTCAAATACCACAAAATCAATGCATGCAGTGCATGATTTCCAAGCGGAGGAGTTTCAAAATCTGACCTTTATCCTACGGATCACTTATGATGGCCCAGATTGCTGGGCCAAAAACACGATCGGTAGAAATATACATAAAAATGAATGGTAATTCCTGAAAAATTCATTTGGTAAAAATATACGTAAAAATGCATAAACTCTTTCCGCGAGTTACCATGCCAAACATAACAACACCGTATTCAGGCCTCATACTTGTCATGTCACCGGGAAATACATAGTTTCAGTTGGAAAACAAATTTTTTTCTTTCAACTGAACCGAAATTGGATCAACAATAAAAGCATCATAGACATCTTCACATGATAACACAAATTAGTTCTTATCACAAATAAACCTCACGATCAACCCACACGGGACGCCAATTAAGTCAAATTCGGGTGGACTGAGCCTTTGAAACTACAATTCCTTTTGAAAGGGGTGAGCTATAAAAACATAGTCATAACTAATATATGTCCTCAACAACTTGTAAAATTGCGTAATGTGTCACGTGAGGAGAAATATTTCTTTCTATGGATTAGATCGAAAATCATTATTTTATTTAATAGAAAAATAAGTTATTTATATCTTTACTTAACGAGTGAACATGCCTCAGTTGGTTAGTGAAGAAACCAGTGTTTCTATATTTACATAATTAAATTGAGGAAATTCACGACGCTAAAGGAAAGAAGAAACATGAATAATATCAACTACTCTCCTCAGTTGATTTGATCCCTTATCTTCAAGAATCGGATCACAGATTTTAATGTGAAATTCACCCTTGTTTCGATTCCACATGTGCTAATGTACACATTGGAATTTGGAAATTAGAAAGTAAAAAATCATAATAAATTTGAGACGAAAGATGATGCCATTCACATACTCTTTTTACTTCTCGCAAATTTCTTAATTTTTGACCATTGAATATAATAAATTGAACAACGGATATATTAAGATAAAAATAGTAACCCTGGAGAACTTATGGGCTCAAAAACTGAAAGTAGCCAAGTTGGACATGGGTGTGAGTTATGACCCATCAGAGCCAAGTAAATGGTGGAAATAGTACCCGCGCGTTATTCACACCGTAGCGACACCGTCGACTTCAGAATTGCCGCCACACTGAAACGATCAGAGAGTTTGACTTTCTTTTCTTGAAAGCCAGCTGCACCAATTGATTATCGATGGACACCAGCAGCTCCGCCCATGGAACCGCCGCCTCTTCATCTTCCTTTCGGCGTGCAAACCGCTGGATGTACGAGGTGTTCTTGAGCTATAGAGGGGACGACACCCGCACTACCTTCACAGACCACCTCTCCATTGCGTTACGCAATGCCGGAATCAACACGTTTATAGACTACCAGCTCAGAAGGGGGGAAAATATACAGAGCGAACTTGACCGACAAATCGAAGGGTCGAGGATCGCCGTCGTGTCTTCTTCAAGAGGTACGCGGAGTCTCAGTGGTGCTTGAGGGAGCTGGCCAAGATCATGAGGTGCCGAGAAGATCAAGAGGGGAAGATTGTTTATCCAATTTTCTACGACGTCGACCCTTCTCAAGTGAGGAAACAGAGTGGTGGTTTTGGGGAAGCATTTCGGAAGCATCAAAGGGATGGAAATCCAAACGAGGTCAACCAGTGGAGAAAGGATCTTAAGGCTTCTGCAGATTTGGGTGGCCGGAATCTTAAAATCACAGCGGACGGGTATAATTTCTTCGTTACTTCCTTCAATAATTTCTCCTTTTTATGTTTTTTTTTTTTTTATTATTTTATTTTTACATCTGACTGTGCATCTTTAATTCCTTTTTACAAAATTTAATTCGAACTATGACAAAATTAAGGAATTAGAATTTGATTTTATACGCAATTAAGGAAAAAAAATGGAGCATTGTTGCCAAAAATTTGTGGCTGAATTAGATTTATGGCTCGTTTAGAAGTGTTTTTAAAATGTCTGAAAGTGTTTTCCGAAAAAATATTTTTGGGTTCCAGGAAGTGCTTTCTGAAAGAGTTGTATGCTTCTTCTAGGAACTATTTCAAGTGTTTTTTTCAAGATTCACTTGTGTATTTTCTAAGGATTGGTATATATGAAATAGAAAAAATGTGGAGCATTGGCTTTTTCACGCCTGACTTGGTGAGATTTTGATGCTCAACTTCACTCACCTTATAATTCAAGGTTAGAAATTTGGTCAAGTTTAGCTTACTTAATCACATGGATCAATCTAATTTACTCAAATCTTCTTTGCTCTAAAAATATTTGGTCACGATGAATGAGGAATTTAGTTCATATGAATCTTGCAGTTGCATGATGAATCTTATTTTTGTACAATTTTGAATTTCAACGTTCAAGCATGAATGATTGTTTATAGAGAAAATTATTGGGGACATCAGAGAACTACTGAAAACAGACTTAAAACAGGCCAAGTGCTCAGTTGGAATGGCTTTTTGTGTGCAAGAATTCAGTACTGAATACTTGGATTTTGGAGGCTCGCTTGATGTTCAAATTATTGGAATTTGGGGTATGGGCGGTATAGGCAAAACAACACTTGCGAGAGCCATTTGTAGTGAATATCATCGTTGTTTTAGTGGTCTATGTTGCCTTGAAGAGGTGAGGAGTAAAAAGAAAAATATGGTTGTTCTTGCAGAACAACTTCTTCGAGATATTTTGAAACGGCCTGACATTAATGTAAGCAGTGTTGTTGAAGGAACCAAAGAGATAGAAAAAAGACTTGGAAGCATGAAGGTGCTTGTCATGGTTGATGACATAGATGATGCAGACCAATTAGATGAATTGGCTATAAAACATGAATCGTTTGGTCCAGGGAGTAGAATTATTATAACAACAAGAGATGAACAAGTGTTAAATATACATAAGGTGGATAAAAGATATAAGGCATAAGAAATGACTGATGAAGAAGCTCTTGACCTCCTTAGTTGGCATGCCTTTGGAAGTCATTGTCCCGATAATGAATATATTGAACTCGCAAGAGATGTTGTTGATTATTGTGGAGGGTTGCCACTGGCTCTTAAAGTTGTAGGTCGTTTGTTGGCTACGAAAAAGAGTAAAAGCATATGGGAAAGTACATTGGATAAGTTGAGAAACATTTCATATGGAACTATTCATGAAACGCTTAAAATAAGCTATGATGGTTTAAGTGACGATCATGTGAAGGGTGTGTTCCTTGACATATCTTTTTTCTTTATTGGATGGCATAGAGCTACTGTCATGGCAATATTGGATAGTTGCAGTGGCTTTTCTGTAGAATCAGAAATCAACACTCTCGAAGATCGATGCTTCTAGATATTGATAGAGGATTTTTTAGGATGCATGATTTGATTCGAGACATGGGAAGGGAAATTGTGCCGGTAGAATATGCTATGGAACCTGGAAAGCGTAGTCGATTGTGGCATCATGAAGATGTAACAAGCGTGCTAAGTAATGACTCTGTAAGTACATCACAATCAGAAATGTTATGTTGAATGCATATAAAGAGAAGTATATGCAAATCCCACATCTAATGCATTTTATTTCCTACATAGTTATGTTATATGAACAATCCTTTTCTTACTTAACTTGCACTTACATCTCAAAACAGGGAACGGAAGCAATTAGAGGACTAACTTTGGATTTGCCAGAATATTCTAACGAGCATAGCTTCCATACAGATGCATTTAAGAAGATGTGGCGTCTGAAATTTCTCCTACCCAAATATGTAAAGCTGACTGGAAGCTACAAACATTTTTCCAAGGAGTTAAGATTGTTGTCTTGGCATGGATTTCCTCTTGAAGCCATACCCGCAGATTTTGATCTACGAAACCTAGTTTATCTTAACCTGAGCTACAGCAAGATCGTACGATTTTGGGAGGATTCCGACCTGGTACGATATAATTATCAATCCTTTCCACAACTTCATTTTGTAGAAATCAACATCAATCATGCATTCTCTCTTTTATTTATTTGGATTTTGTTTTTTGTTTTCTCTTTTTGTAACAGTTACCCAAGAAGTTGAAGTTTCTTATTCTTAATCATTCCCATAACCTGACTGAATTACCAGACTTTTCAAAACTCCCACATCTCCATCGATTGATCCTCAAAGGCTGCAAGGGTTTGTGTGCGGGTTACCATTCGTTAACACAACTGAAGATGCTTGCTTATTTAGATCTTAGTGACTGCAATATAACGGATGATGCAGTTCTTGAAAATCTTGGGGCTCTATCTTCTCTAACCATTCTGGTTCTAGATGGGAATGGTTTTAATGGGCTACCCATCCTCAGTGGCCTTTCTCAGCTTCAGTTGTTACTTTTAAATCGTTGCATAAACCTTCAGGCAGTCCCAGATTTGCCGACAAGTTTGCACACGCTTAGAGCGAATTACTGCACTGCACTGGAAATAATGCCTGACTTTTCAGAGATGTCGAAAATGACGGAATTGCAACTGAAAGACTGCCGCAAACTCAAAGATATTCCACACTTGGATAACTCGTTAGGGTACGTGCAAAACATTCATATGGAAGGGTGCACCAACCTCACTCTTCCTTTTAAGGAGAGCATCCAAAAGGTAACCTACCTCTCTCTCTCTCTCTCTCTCTCTCTCTCTCTCATTGTTGCTTAAAGAAATCTTGCTGCACATGGTATAGAAATGGAACGGGGGTGGATTTGGCGGACTTTTTCTCTCCGGAAATGAAATTCCTTACTGGTTAGCCGCTGTCACAACTGAAGATGAAATTGTCAAATATGAAGTGCCGCAAAGTATTGATGGTAAAATAGGAGCATTGGTGGTGTGCATTGTTTATTCTTCGGACGACTCCCAGTGTGTTGGGTCTCTATGCATTGATGTTGCTAATCATACCCAGCGAACTCAGTTTTCCATCTGTCCAATGGATGCCACCGTAATTGCTTCAGGTGAAGATTATCTTTGGCTGGGAAATCTTTCAAACAAAAAGCTGAAACTGAAAGGCGGCGACACTGTTCTTGTGCATGCAGAATTTTTTGGAACAGAGGATGATCATCATTTCAAGGTAAAGAAAACAGGAGTTGATATTGTAGACTTTGAACCTCTTCTAGAAGTGTATAAGATTGACTATATGCGTGTAGCGTATGAGAATGATGATACAGGCAGGTCCGTCGATTGGAATCATGCCCACAAGAATGACGACACTGATCATGAGGCAGGGTTAAGCCATCACTCACCTGATGAGGACCAACCTTGCAAAAATGGAGGTTTTGTTTGCCTTGTTTTGGTAATGCTAACATATGGCAGGGTATTTGGACATAAGTGACTTTTCAGTTTTGTTATTGTGCTGTTTTATTGGCAACGCACATTTTCTTGAATACACCCTGCTTATGGTCTGATATGAAATGACTATTTATGTTCGCTAACTGTAGAACAAAACCCTAATCAGTAAAGCCATAAACACGTTCATCCTGACCGATTTCACTTTGTTTAGTAAGGGTTTTCAATTTTGGTTAATCTGTGTCGATTCATCGTTGATTATGAGTGCTTCTTACTCAAATTAGACAGAGTTTCTGGAGTGTTTGTTTTGATTCAATGCCTCACCGAATCGCTTGAGCTTAAATTCTGCATATGGTAGCAATTCAGTCAAGCTTTTTGTATAGCTTGAATGAACTGAAGTATCTCTTTATCCATGCTGCAAATCATTTCTGCTGCGTTGTTCAGCGTACTTTAATTGTTATTTGATTAGTACAGTGTTGTTCAGCATACGGTGAATCTTGTAAAAACACTCCCTCTAACCCCCACATGGATGAAGAAAATATTGCTGAGAAATATGAGAAAATTGCTCACCATCCTTGTGCGTTTTGGTGATGGATTGTTAAAATTGGTAGTTTTTAACCATCGGAAACAAGAAAAATCTTTCCCTTTTGTGCATCTGAATTTTTTTTGAAGAACAAATTTTTATTGCAAAGAAACAATAAAAATACAAAAGGGCACAAGAAGTCCGCAAAGGCACAAACAAAACAAGATAAATAGCACCATCACCAAGTTATTTAAAAAATATAAAAACAACACAAAACTAACTAATAGCCATATTTCAGTTACGTCAAATTTCTGAAGAAAAAAAAAGACAAATTTCTAAATTCTGTAGTAACCCAAGCCCAAAGAGATGACCATAACCGAACATAATCCCACATATCCTCCCTTCTACATCTTTTGTTGTCCTAAAAAATATGCTTGTTTCTTTCCATCCAAATGACCCAAAAAAGTAGCTAAAACTATACATCACCATAAGACCTTGATTTTCTTCTCCTTTCCTGATAATTTATGTTCCTCTACAATAAGAGAATAACAATGCCTGGGTAAAACCCAACTGATACCGAACTTCTTAAACAAATTCAACTAGAGGTTTAAAGCCATCGAACAGTGAAGAAACAAATGGTCAATAGACTCTGAACTTTTCTTGCATAAAATGCACCAATCAGGTTGTAGACATGAGCTAGGTCGCCATTTTTTGGAGCATGTCACAAGTGTTAATTTTCCTATCAGCACAGCTTTTGAGAAGATAATCGCAATAAGATTTAACAGAGAAGCTTCCTGAAGAACCAAGTATCCAATTTCTTTTCGACTTTTTCACAGCTTTTGAGGGGTGAATGCAAACCCGATCCAAACTTGTCAAGAAAGATGACAATTCGTCTAATTCCACATCACGCAAGTTCCTTCAAAGCCCAAAGTCCCAATTCAAAGGATTTTCAGCAAAACTAGCCACACTAAAAATACTCTTGTTATGAAATCTGGATAAGTTGAACAATCTAGGAAATGAGACTTGTAAAGATCTTTCGCCCAGCCAAATGTCTTCCCAAAATCTAATTCGATCTCCTTTACCAGGAACAAAATTGCAGCACTCCAGAAAAGAACTATACCCTTGGGAAATATCCTTCCAAGGACTTCTACTTGTTCCAAACTGAACTATTTTGGAATCCCAACCATTGTCATTAAGACCATACTTGCTTCTAATCACTTTATGCCAGATGGAATCACTTTCAACTGGAAAACACCATAACCATTTAGCTAACAAAGCTTTGTTTCTTACCAATAGATTTCTAATACCTAAACCCTCATTGTCTTTCGGTTTTGAAACTGTCTCCCAATTAATGAGGTGATCTTTCTTATCTTGACCAACACCAACCCATAAGAATTTCCGCATTAAGCTTTTTCCAAATTCCTGACTACTTCTTTAGGAATCTTAAACAAAGATAGAAAATAAATTGGTAAAAGAAAGGCACACTTCCAGCTCTGCAATCTCTTTTTGACTTTTTCTACAATTGGGTTCTGGAAAGAGAGTTCTAGGATTACCTCCTAAAGGAAGACCCAAGTACTTGACAGGCCAAGAGCCCACTTTGCATCCCCACAAACCAACCAAACTCTCTAATTTTTCTTCATCCGCATTAATAGCCATTAAAGAGCATTTGCCCTTATTCAACTTCAATCCAGAGATAGAACAAAAAGAATCAATTTCCAACCTTACTCACTGCCAAATAGAAAAAAGATTGTGACATTGGAAGTAATCTACTGAGGATGTCTATTGCAATATTAAACAATAAAGGCAAAAGAGAATCGCCTTGTCTAAATCCTCTTGACGCTCCAAACTTACCCCTTGGTCAACCATTTATTATGATGGAAAAGTTGGTAGATTTCAAATAGCCCAATATCCATTTTCTCCACCTATCACCAAACCCTTTTCTTTCCAACACATTAACTAAGAAATCCCAATCATTGTGATCATAAGCTTTTTCAAAATCAATTTTGGACACAAGACCTTCATTCTTTTTCACCCTTGTTTCCTCAACCACTTCTTTGGCCACTAGAGTTGTATCAAGAATCTGCCTTCCTTTCACAAAAGCCCCTTGAGCCTATGAGACTGTGACACTAATTAGCTCCTTTAGTCTAAAGGCCAACACTTGTAACAAAATCTTGTCTTAACTCATTGCCAAGCTTATAGGCCTATAATCAGCAACACTAATTGAATTTACTTTCTTTGGTATAAGACAAATGTATGTTTCATTTGTGACTGCGTTGATGACTCCGCTACCATGAAATTCATTGAAAACCCCCACAATATCTAATTTTACCACCTTCTAATGTTGCTAAAATAATTCCCCAGTAAAACCATCAGGACTTGGTGATTTATTACCCCACAATAGAACACTGTCGTTTTTTATTTCCTCTTCTTCAAAAGCCCTCTCCAGCCATATTGCTTCCTCTTCCCTGATCGGACTACAATCAATGCTTATAAACCCCACCTCACCTTCGAATTTCTGGACTAAAGTTTTTCAAAGAATTGAATCAATTCTTGTTCGATGACTTCAACATCTTCCACACTTCCTCGCCCTTCTAGCTCCAATTTATCAATAAAATTCTTTTTCCTTCTCCCGTTTGCAATTTTGTGAAGAAAAAAAAAATTAGTGTTACTTTCTCCTTTTTGAGCCCATTCAACTTTGGCTCTAATTCTCCAATGACTTTTTCCTTCAAGCAACAACTCCTCAAGTCTTGCCCGTAAACCATCTCTTTCTAGTTTCAAGGAGAGATGAAGACCCTCCCTCATCTCTGTAGCATCAAGCTCCAATAGTTTATCCTCTACTTGCTTCTTTTCTTGGCCAACATCGCCAAAAACTTCCTTGCTCCACTCCTTTACTTTAGGTTTCACTCAACAATAATATTGAGTTCATGTTTTGATTAGGGTTCTTTTGTGATTTTGTTGCCCATGACCCGTGAAGATGACGGCAAAAGAGATTGAGAAGTTCATGTCATCCGTTGCGTACATTGATGCAATGGGAGAGCAATACAAATAAGGCTAGCGGTTGGAACTTCATGAGGAGTTTGAGATATTGCGCCGCTACAAAATGAAAATGGATGTCCACTGAAAATGGGCGACTGTTGGCTACTAAAAGGCACTTGTTGTTGGGGGCGCTCGCTAGATTGTTCTACGATTTTTTCGTGTTATGGATAATTTGAACTCTTTTTTGCATCATTCAAATTTTCTTATATTTCGACATTCCATGTGTGGTTTGTCTTAAGAAGGACCTTAATGTTTCATTAGTTCACAGTTATCATATGTGCATCCTTCAAATTTTCTTATATTTTGACATTCCATGTGTGGTTTGTCATAAGAAGGACCTTAATGTTTAATTGGTTCAATAAGATTGGGAAATGAGTCATTTGCTCAATCTTGGGACAAGTTAAGACTTTGAAAAATGCGCAAAACATGATCAAATGATGCACATGTCATGCACATTGCATGCTCAGCGCATGCACATGGTATACACACTGCATACTGAAATTACTAAAATTACAATAACATTTACATGGCAAGAAAAACATTGATCATCTAAGTAGTAAAATTATGAAAACATGCACATGGTAAGACAAACACCGATCCGCTCAGTACTAAAATTACAAAAATATTTAAGCGAATAAACAGCAAAGTGTACGAAACTTAAAACAAACTGAATTGAAAAATGTAACAAAAAAATGTTGTCCGAATATGACTTCATAGAAACGCACTGCAAGCTTCAGTCTGAAAAACCCGATGTTCTTCGGAACGACATTGTCGATGGCTAAGCCAGTGGATAGGTAGTCGGCAAATTTAAGTAAGAAAACTTCGCAGTCTGCCCTACCACGAAACAACAAGTGCACGTTACAACACCTCGATAATTGAGACATGTAAAATGAACGAAGTGGACGAGGTAAAGTAGCCCCATCTTGTACAGATCATCTTGGTTTTGGCAGCCATCGAATTGGTCTTCCAATTGTTTTAGCGATATCTTCTTCTTTCCCTTAAAATACGTCTCTCTTATACGACATTCTTCATCCTTTTCTTTCAGTGGGAATTTTCCAAACTTTAGTCCTGTGATCAACCAGAACTCGAGGCTCCCGAAATTAAGTCGCAACATCTTCCCCAAATAGGAAGGATATGGAATCATCGGTCACTATATCCTTAATAGCCCTAAGGATATCATAGCGGTTCAACTGCCCAAACCAATCAATGCAATCCACGTCAACAAGATGACCGAAACAAGAATCCTAAAATTTCTTTAGCTAATCTTTTGAAAATCGCCCTCTTATATTAGAGAGACACCTTGACTTGTATGATAGACACAAGATGGTGGCAAGAAAGACCTCATCGGGCGGACACACGAGTTTCATCAGAGGATAAGATTTGACTTTGGACCTAAGAGATTTTCAACACAGCCTTTGAATCCAACAATGACAACCATAAGGTTTTATACGCACATGAAATTAATAACATAAACATGCACACATGATATGCATGGTATATGCACATTATATGCTTAATCTACAGAGGATGTGCAGTCTTTCTTAATCTACAGAGGATGTGCAGTCTTTCATATGGATCATATTCAACCAATTCATGAACTAAATTCAAGCAAGTATACCCAACATCTACACCATATAACCAAATTGCAACTTAATCAATTAATTTCCAACAATATCATATGCATATGCACAAATGAAAATTAAATATACATCGAACAAACCATGAATAATTAACTTCAAAAATACATGCAATTACACAACCCTAAAGCCTAATTTGTTAATTCTCCCCAAATTAACTGTACAAAACAGTCAATCACACCCAAAACCCTAAATTCCCAAATTGGGAAAACCAAAGTTCTAATAATGACAATTTGATTCAAAACGTACCTCATTTTTATTTTGCCATTAACATTGTAGGGTTATTATGCAAAATGGTCCCTAAGATTTGCATGCTCAATATAAATGGTCCCTGAGATTGAAAATCAATAGAAATGGTCCCTGAGATTGTCCACCATCTAAGATTTTGGTCATTCCGTTAAAAATGATTTTGGGCAATTTTCAAAGCTTTGTAACTCAATCGTTTCTTAACCAAATTCGACCCATAATATATCAAAATGAAGATAGAAAAGTGTAGAATAATATTATACCTATTTGGAAGCCCAATGGTTGCCGGAGATAGCTGGAAAATAGCCTGAAATGTGACTGGTCTGCGAGAAAACTGGAAAACTCGCCGTAAACTGGGTAAATTTTAAACTTTCATAACTTCTTCAATACTCAAGCAAATCGAGTAATTTAAATACAAAAATAATACTTCTTGACGAGATGAAGAGAATGGTACCTTTTTCGAAGGCTAACTCACCGTGGTTTGGTCGGAAAACGGCTCGAAAGTGGCTAACCATTTTCGAGTTAGCCACTTTCAAGCAGTTTTCCGGCCAAACCACGGCGAGTTAACAGTAAATAAAGATACCATTCTCTTCGTCTCGTCGAGAAGTATGATTTTCGTTTTTCAATCACTCAATTTCGTTGAGTATTGAAGACGTTATGAATGTTTAAAGTTTACCCAGTTTCCGGCGAGTTTTCCAGTTTTCCCGCAGACCAGTCATCTTTCAGGCTATTTTTCGACCATCTCTGGAAATTATTGGGCTTCCAAATAGGTATAATCTTATTTTACACTTTCTTATATTCATTTTGATATATTATGGGTCGAATTTGGTTAAGAATCGATTGAGTTACAAAGCTTTGAAAATTGCCCAAAAAGTTTTTAACATAAGGACCAAAATCATGGATGATGGACAATCTCAGAGACCATTTCTATTGATCATGCAAATCTCAGGGCCCATTTTGTATAATAACCCAAAATTGTATAAATTGTTGGTCGCGAAACTTGCAAAAAATCTGAGTTAAAACGGCACCAATCAAAAAATTGGAGAAGGATTTGGGTTGCGATGATCGGAAAATTAGAAACTCGGCATCGGTCAAAAAAGTGGAGAAGGATTCGGAAACTTGGCGTCAATCGGAAAATTGGAGAAGGATTTGGCTCATGTCGTTGGGGGTTGGGGTTCGTCAAGCTGGGGGTCGCTAGAGAGGTTTTCAAACAATGAAGGAGAAAATGCTAACTGGGTTTTCACAATAATCCATTTATATGGGAGGACAATTTGGTCATTTCAAGTTTTAGGAAAATCCTATTTCTATCATATTGTCTTGCATGTTCTGTGCATATCCCAAAAATCCTATTTTGATCCCAAAATAAAAGAAATGTCCCATTTCCTTCAATTTCCCTTCAGTTGAACCTCCAACATCTAAGTAATTAGTACTGAATTCTTGCACGCGAAAAGCTATTCCACCTGAGCACTTGGATTTTTTTAAGTCTTTGGTTTTCAATAGTCCCCTGATGTTGATATGATCCGAATCTCTAAGCCCTATTCAACTTGCAAGTAGCATAAGAATGGCTATGCAAGACAAGGGAAGGAAGAGAGAAGGAGCAGAGCTCCAATATATTTTTTGTATTTGATTTGTATTGTAAAACTGATATGATACAACTCCACACACTTCTTGCTTCATACACTATCTCCCACACACTTTTGCCAGCGGGCATTTTCTAACAAACTCAATTTTAATTGTGATTAAGGCAATTACAGATCATAATAAATGTCACCAGAAATTTTATTGATAAACAATCCCTCACGTTTAGCAATTAAATTCAAAATTATACAAAAGTAAGATTCATCATGCAACTGCAAGTTTTATATGAACTAAATGCCTTATTCATCTTGATTAGATATTTTGATAGCAAAACGTTTTGAATAAATTATATTTGATCGAGGTGATTAGTTAAGCTCAGTTCAACCATGTTTCCGAAATGCAATATAACCGTATTAGTTAAGCTTAATTAATTTCTCCTGGGTTTGACAAAATGTAAAGGATTCGTCCTTCACGCATTACCGTCAAACGAAGCATGTGACGTGCATGCTTATTTTAACGGAAATTCTCATATAATTAGACGTAAATGATCAAGCTTCACATTTGTTTTTTAAATTCGGATGCCAATGCTCTGAGCTTTTTCCTAAAAACGTATAAAATCAAAGTCTAATTATAATCTCCTTATTTTTGGTCGATTATGAGTCTTAGAAGCTAATACAAGATGTTGGAATTAAATTTAGAGGGAGAACTAAAAAAGTATACCCTTCCTCCTTCCGTCCACCCGAATCTGTAGAAGCTTTAAGATCCTTTCTCCACTGCTTGACTTCATTTCGATCTTCATCCCTTTCATGCTTCCGAAAAACTACCATTCTGTTTCCTGACTTCAGAAGGGTCAACGTCGTAGAATATTTCATGCACTATTTTCCCCTCTTGACCTTCTCGGCACCTCATGATCTTCGACAGCTCCCTCAGGCACCATCGGGACTCCGCGTACCTCTTTGAGAAGACGATGACACTCGAACGTTCGATTTCTTGGTCAAGTTCACGCTATATGTTTTCCCCTCTTCTGAGCCGGTAGTCTATGAACGTGTTGATTTCGTAACATGATATCTGCGATGAAAAAACCGACAGTTTCACCATTCTCATTGTTCTCAAGGCATGTGCGAGGTCAAGGGAGATCACGTATGACAAAATAATACATGGCTTTGTGAAGACACATGACAAGGTTGCATTGGATATGTGGGTTGTGCTTTGATTGAATTGTATTCTAAATGTGGAGAAATGGGAAAGGCTGCGAAAGAGTATGACGAGTTTTCGCACCCGGTGTGTTTTTGTAGGCTTCTATGTTTACCGGATATGAGCAGAATGGTGATCCTGATGAAGCATTGGAGTTTTTCTCCAAGATGGTAATGGTGGGGCACGTTAATCATGTCTGAGTGACGCTTGTTGGTGTTGTTTCAGCTTGTGCTCAGTTAACAAATTTTAGATTTTGAAGTTGTGTTCCTGGTGTTTCTATTAGGAATGGGTTCCTCGTTGATTTATCTTTAGGTAACGCGGTTGCTAAAATTCTATGCAAAGATGGGTTCTGTCAAAACTGCCGCTAGCTTTAATATGAAGATGCCGAAAAAAGATGTCGGTGCCGTTGCTATATATGGTCGAGCTTCTTGCAGCTTGTTTGGAAGTAAGCATCTTTCAACAAGCTCTCTGCCTCCATGCTATTGAATCAGCCAAGATTTTCAAATAATGGGTTCATAATCTTAGACAAAAAAACTTGAATGGGTTATGTCGTTGAGCATCTGCCAATTTCTGTTAACATATGCCAAAAGTTTATGATATAGGTTTACAACTACTATTATTTGTAGAGGCTTGTCGCGGGTGGATGGAGGATATTGTAGATAATAGTGAAGACTGTCAAGGCTTTTCAACTGAAGCAGTTCATCGAGCATGTGATGCACACAATAGAGTTACGCACACAAGAAGAGAGAAAAGGAAGACAAATATGATAAAAGAAAAGAAGAAAAAAGAAGTAGGAGGAGGAAGTTGTAATTTAGTTTGTCTAAACTGTTTATAAGGATCAAATACAATACATAAACAAATATATATGCAGTTTTTGAAATTGTTAGAATCAAGAACAACCGATGACTTCATGCTCGCTATGTCACTACTCCATGCTTATGTTATTAAACGTGCCTTCAAGAAGAACATCTTTGTCGGAGCTTCACTAATAGAGTTGTACTCGAAATGCGGCGGCATAGATAATGCTGTACGATTATTTGTTACATTCATGCAACTTGAGAAGTTAGTGATCTTGAATCTCCATAACCTTCTAACTTGAAACTACTTGGTGTAAAATCTCCAAAAATTTTAACTTTGGACTTACGAATATATATTTTTCTTTAGTTTGACATTTGAACAAATACACGATTCATTTTTTTTCCTTTTGTTTAATATAAGCAATATTGAAAAAGCTAACAAAAGCAATATTGAAAAAGCGAGACATTTGTTTGGTGAG
Source organism: Pyrus x bretschneideri (assembly GCF_019419815.1). NCBI lineage: Eukaryota > Viridiplantae > Streptophyta > Magnoliopsida > Rosales > Rosaceae > Pyrus > Pyrus x bretschneideri. The sequence goes on along the minus strand of NW_025999723.1, from coordinate 7,790,783 downwards.
AGCCCTTCTCTCTGTGTGAGAGGTTTTCTCAACTTTGTTTGAGTGCTTCCAATTCCGATACCTCGTTTAGCCGCCGACCTTAGCTTTGGCCAAGGTCAGTGGCTGCCCCTTTCCCTTCACACTTGTTTTTCCCCCTGCTATTTCTCTGTTTCCCATTCCATGTGCCCCAATTTTAGCCGTGCTTTGCCCCAATCAGAAAACCCTTTTTTTTTTTTTTTTCCCTCTTATCCTTCCCTCCACTGTCTTCCCCCCCCCCCCCCCCCCCCCCCATGCGTCCACTTGCTTCCTCTTCTTCCCCTTCCACTTGGCTTTGCCCTCTCTCGATTCCACTTGTGATCCGATCTACCGCTACTTTGTTCAACCGTTGTTCACGGCTTTATCGGAAGGTGCGTAGAGCTCAGGCTCGGGTGTTCACACCACCACCTTCCACTTGTGTGTCGATCTTGACACTGTTGCCAGTGGTCTCACTGGTTTCCTTCCCAGGTTTATTCCATTGGTGGTGGTAGATTGGTTCCTTCTAGGGTTTGATTGAGGACAATGACAACTTCTCAATTTGTGTTTGGGGCTTGGTTTGGTTTCTTCTCTGGCGGTTGCAAGGAGGCCAGTTTGTGGTCGTCGGGAAGTGCTTTGGCGGCGGCAAGAGATCTTGGCAACTAGGGTTTGTTCAGTGTTTTCTGTTGTCGGCTCAATCCACGGGCTGGGCTTTTGTGGTTGTTGTTTTGGAGGCCCAACTTTTGTATTGTGTTTTATGTGTATTTGGGCCTATGTTTATGTAAGCTTCTTGTTGGTAAATGAATTTACCTCTTACCTTCCAAAAAAAAAAAGCAAGACATCTGTTCAACTTTTAAGAATAAATAAAAATTATCTGACATGCAAACACTTGTAACATACTATTTTTTTCAAGTAATGTTATTCATACCATGTTTTTATACCACATTTCTATATCACCTTAGGTGACATCTGATGTGAACAGCCACATCATTTGAAAATTTTGCAAAACCCAAGGAAAATAAGGGGAAAAACTCCTCGTATACCATAATCATTTAATTAACTAGTTTTTCGTAATTATTAGTTTATTAAATAATGAATTGAATTTAAAAATCTGATTAATTCAAATGAAGTGGTTGTCCACATCAAATGTCACATAAGGTGGTACAAAAATATAATATGAATAACATTACTCTTCTTTTTCATTTGTGTGTTCAACTTCTGGAAAAAAATAACAACTCTCTACCATTTTAATATATAGTTTGGATGTTTGAATTTGACAGTGGACTTCTGATGAATGCCTAAAAAACAAATCACAAAATTAGATACACAATTTTTGACCGGGAAATAAAAAGGAATATAGACCAACAACTACTTTTGACTTCTTTAAGCTTTCTTTACATGTAAATAGGTTCTTGTGTGAGGTCATCGTACGTGGTAGGTCATGAGTATTGTGTGAAAGAGCATTGGACATAAAAATAAAGAATAGTGTTATTCACACTTATTTATATTTTTCACACATATTCGTTGAGTTTTGGTAATTGATATCGTCAATTCATTTTGATTTGACGACAGAAAATTAAGAAAAGTGTGTAAAAGTAAAAATTGATGTGTTGGTAGCACTTACCCAAAATAAAGCTCGGCTAACAAAATCATGAGATGAGAGATAAGAGGGTGATTTTGTGATTTTTGTCTTTTAACCCATAGGGACATGTAGTCGAGCGAATAGGAAGAACTTCTCCTATGCATGATCAAGCAAATTATTATCGGTATCACTTCAACGATCTTCAAATTTAGTTTTTTTAGTATTATTCTAAATTCATATATTAACATCAGTTGTATTCATCCTCATATAATAATGGTATTAAAAGAAAACTTTCTTTGTACATCACAAAGCAAAAATATTTGATAGAGAAAAAATAAATACAAATAATTATAAATTAATATTTAAAAAATCCACAGTAATGTACGACTGAGAACTCAGTCCACACGCGGGAAATCGGAGAATTCTACACGGGTTTTAGGCGATGTAATACAACCAAACGATGCCTTCACCAGCGTGCTCACGAGGTGGGACCTACACCTGAGCGGCCGAACCAGGGTCTTGTGGGCCTTATCACCGTCGGCGGCGAAAGCAGCAACCAGCTCGCCTGAGTGGTCTCCCTCGGCGATCGGGAACATTGGCCCCGGTGCCAGCCGGCTCTGCCGCCTCTTGATGTCGCTGAGCTCCATTTTGGGCTGGGGCTTGACCAGCGACCCGATCAGGGCCGTCCTGTGCTTCTTGGACTTGCTGCTCTGGTACCGGCAGCTGCCGGCCGCCGGCGAATTCGGCCTGAAGACTGACGATTTTTCGAGATCGACCGGCGATCGGACGCTCTGCGATCGTTTGAAGGAGTTGGTCTTGAAGAGGAAGAGGCCGTTTCGCGGGTCCCTCTGCACCAATTTCGTGTTTTGGGGGAAATCGACGTCGTCGATGGTTTTGCCGCAGAAGACGACGGCGGAGGAGTCGAGCTCGAAGTCCGGGTGGTCGATGAAGAACTCGAAGAGGCTGTCGGGGGTATCTGGGTATTTTCGGGGGGAGGGAGAGTAGCTGTCGTAGTGGTCGTTGTAAAGGGAGAAGTCGCAGAAGGAGAGGGTGTCGTCTGCGTCGGACTGGTCCTGCGGGACTGCAGTGTTTTTGGTGTCGTCCATTTTTTGAGATAGCAAAAGCTGGGATTGGTGTGAGAAGGAGAGTGCGGGGAGTGGGTTTATATAAGGCTGATGGTGTTTGAAATTTGGGGTGAGAGAGAGAGAGGAAGCGAGGTGGGGTGGTTCCTTAAGCAAGGTGATTAGCTTAATTAATTAGTGATTAATTGGGGAGGGAGAGTTGGTTTGGTTTGGTGACAAGGCTTTCTGGAAGGGGAGGAAAATCAAATGCAAATTAGTTGACCAGTGACGGGAGAGGAAGGAGTATATATATATATATATATATATATATATATATATATAATAGGAATTGGATCCTCTCTTGATCAGGAGATTATGATCCTCCTGACCTATTAACACAGGTCGTTGGATTTTGATCCAACGATTACAATTATTATAACTTTTAAAAGAATCTCCTATTTGTTGCCATTGGATCAAAATTTAACGGCCCGTATTAATGGATGAGGAGGATCTTAATCTCCTTCTCATAGGAGAGGATCCAGTTCCTATATAATATATGTGATGGGATGAGCTACTAGAAGAGTGCAAATGAGTCAGCAAGGTAAACATTGGGTTCTTTTTACAAATAATTAAATGGATTAATGTTATTAATGGTAAAATCTGTTTGACTTGATCCTGCCCTAACCCTACCCCTTCTTTCTCTTGTCATGGAAACGTGTAGTAACAATGGCTGGCGCCCTACTTGCCTTATTGTCGAATCGCCAATGACTCAACTGGCAATTTTTATTTTAAGATTATCATTCAACAATTAGGGCAACAAAATTTGTCAAACTAAATGTCGACATGTAGTTTTTTAATTATAAATTAATATTTATAAATTGTGTTTGTCTAGTTATTTGTTTAGAAGTACTTTTAAAATAATTGAAAGTTCTTTTAAAGAAAATATATTTGGGTTCCGAAATCACTTTCATATGGTTATTTTAGGGAGCACTTCAAGTGTTTTTTCAGGATTCACTTGTGTTTTTACTAAAGATTGGTTTCAAAAACATTTCCACTAATAACGTTTTTAGTTATTTTAAAAGTATTTCCAAACGAGTCCATTAGTTGTGTTTGGGCCTGAAATGAGAATTTGCGCCGAGAAGGGTCGACCCAAGGACCATGGACCTCAGCCAATATGCATCATTCAGGCCAATGGGTTTTTAACCCATAAATAGGATCAGTTCGACCGAGTTCTTATGAAGGAAGAACTCTGATGAGATCAAATATGGGTGGCTCAGTCGAGTTCTGTACGATTTGAAAATTGCCAGATATCAAATTGAGCATTGGATAAATAGGAATCATCTCAAGGATCAGAATGCATGCGCGATTGTATAAAAGATGAATGAGTCTCATAATGAGACTAGATTCAAAGTCCTAGTTAGATTCAAAGAGGTTGAGTCTAGATGGAGATAAAGTTTTGGCCACGAAAGGATAAGGGGAATATTCAAGCAGATGCCAAGCAAATACAAACTCATCAGGACTCTGACTCGACATGTTTTTTTTATCACATATGCCTTACCTATAAATAGAGAAGGCTCTGCAATAGTAAAGGCCCTTTCAACTCCAATAAATAACTCAAAATGCTCTACATAAAACTCTTCTCATACATGAGAAAACACACTAATTATCCTAACCCTCGTGTCATCTTCAGTTCGAATCGAACAAGTGAACAACATTGTGTTGGCAACCAGCAACACCTTAATTTGGATAAGTGAACATCACTAGAGCCGTAGAACCAGGTGATCTAAAGCACCTTCACTTTAGATCAATGAACAATACTACTTCTGGTTGGTTATCTATCCAAGTCTCGACCGGTGAAGAGTTTCTAACTTTTTCAATGAAAGATGTCACTTCATTAGTTTCTTAGCAATGTGAAGTATTCTATGATTTGTTACTCTCAGGTGCATTTTGCAATTTGGCATATAGACGACCGAACCACGTTCAACATAAAAATGTTTATCTCCTTTGAGTACATGTATCCTTACAACCTGATACAATTTGGCACACATATATTCTTACGAGTATAGTCGAAGTAGCCAAACCTGGCGCAAGGAATCCTGAATTTCGTAGTAACCTTGTCTTCAGGTTCTAAAACTCAAGGTCGAGACGTGCTCTTTCCTCGGGCTATAATCGCTCGAGAACACAAGTCATTAGCACATTTGACACCATCACCACCACATTTATTATACTCGAGCAATCGAGCTCGGTTAAGAGTTGGCAAACCCGCATTCACAAAGACGTAGTTAGCTCATAATTACTCGGCCTGCGCATCACGTAGGCTTTGTAATTTTAGGGTCAACAAGTTCGTATCACTATATTACACCATCATTCTTATGCTGGTGAAAGAAGGATTGTATATCCAAATGACTTCAAAATGAAAAGTGTATTCTGTAACTAATAGAATTAAGTGATCAAGCTCCTTTAAACGGAGAAAAAGATGTATTACGCTTCTTCATCGCTTTCGATAATAAAAATTTTGCAATTAGTTTTGTACATGAGGAAGCTACAAAGCAAAAGATAAACAAATTTAAATTAATCAGTTGCTTGATTCCTAGTCCAAGACTTGGAACCCACTAATCCAGGTCTTAAGTCCAAGTTGTCCAACGACGACCCAACTCAGACACGTGGCATACAACCAAGAGTCGCCTTAGCCAACGCGTTTAACAAGTGGAACCGACACCTCAGCGCCCTCATCAGCCGCCAATGCCCTTTACCGGATCCACTCCTTCCACCGCCCACACTCGCTAGCTCCCCGCCGCTTATCATAGGGAACATCAGCGCCGGAGTGCGCCGACCCTGCCGCTTTCTGATCTCATTCATGTCCATCTCCGGTTGGTACTTCACCAGTCCTATCAGCACCTTGTGCTTCCGTGAATTGCTCGACGGCGAGTGCGACCGGCAGCTCAGGAGCTCCGATTCCGACCGGTAAGAGTGAGGGTGGGAGGGAGATGAAAATTTGAATGATTCGGATCGGGAGAAAAATGGGTTTTCGATTTGAGGCTCCTCGTTCCGAAGGTCGATTGGTTTTCCGCAGAAAACGACGTCCATGGGGACGTATCCGCGGATCGGGTCTACCGGGAATTCAAAAAAGGCATCTGGGTCGGAAGAATAAGAAGCGGAGGCCATAGGGTTCTCCTCCGACTCCCCAATTTCGTCGTGTAGCGGGAGATCGCAGAAGGACAGTGCGTCTTCTTCGACTTCTTGCCGGTTGAAATCTGAGAAATTTTCCATGTCTGTGAATCTGTGATCTGGGTAGTGATAAAGTTGATCTGTTTGTGTTGCTGGATGTGTTTGGTGATTGGGGATAGGATCTGTGTGTGTGTATATATGGAGGGAGGGAGTGAGGGTTTCTAGAAATAGGATATGGGAGGTTGCTGGCGACGTGGCTTCGGTGGTTTTGGTTTTGGTGCTTCTGGAAGAAGAACAACTTGGTGGCTTGAAAAGTGATCCAAAAATAAGGGGAAAAAAAGGACTTAGTGGAAATCCGGGAGAGCAGTCAAAAGAGGAAAATGGTTAAAACCCGCGAAAGAGAGAAAAGACGTTTGGGGGAGGTGGTTTTTCTAGAAGGCCTCGAGAAACTGGTGGCTGCGTAAAAAAATCCGAAAGCAGGAAGAAATCAAAAGAATAAAAAGGAGAGAAAGGGGGCATTCCGAGAATTGAACTCGGGACCTCTCGCACCCTAAGCGAGAATCATACCACTAGACCAAATGCCCACTGTTGTATGGAAGTTTCATGTATTTTATATTTCTACATAAAAGGAACATTACTATTACATGATTCTCTCCTAGACAAATAGTCTTTTTTGTGTAATTGTAAATGTGAAGTCTTCGTATCGTATTGATGAAACTAAGGTCATTTCCAACCGAAAGGGCTAAACATAGTCCCATCTAGAATTATAGTTCTGCAAAAAATTATTTTATAATGATCAGTGTTAGGCTATACTCATATCTCATCTTCAACCGAATGGGTTAAACATAGTCCCTCTCAATAATGTATTAGTGTTAAGTTTATACTTTAAATTGATTGGTAATTTAGTTAAACTATTGTTGGATTTTTTTTCAAATATAGCTGTTAAATTTAAATCAATTATTGCAATTGATGAGCTAAGTCATAAAAAGGGGCTAATAGGGGCTACATTTGGGCAAACCAGTGGGCTCCACGTAATTATAGCCTAGCCATTGGTTGGAGATGAATTTTTTGACAAATCAGGCCATTTTTTTGCTTTTGGACCTTTAACCCTCTCTATTAGAGATGACCTAACTATTTGAAATTCAACTGATCTTCTATTTTCATCTTTTTCTTTTTGTGAAATAACTGAGATGAATGAATTTGTTGAAAACCGCCTTGACAGGGCAGTGCTGTCACATCCCAGACTCAACTCCGCCGTAGCACGATATTGTCCGTTTTGAGCCCTGGCCACGCCCTCACGGTTTTGTTTCTGGGAACTCACACGAGAACTTCCCAGTAGGTCACCCATCCTGGGAATGCTCTCACCTGAACTCGCTTAAAATTGGAGTTTCGATGGAACCTGAAGCCGGTAAGTTCCCAAAATGTCTCGTACTATATGGAGGTGGGCATGTAAATATAAGGCACATCACTTCCTCTCCGTTAGTCGATATGGGATGTTATAATCCACCCCACTTAAGGGGAACTCGGCGTCCTCGCCGTCACATCCACACCGAATGGTAGAATGGCTTTGATACCATTCTGTCACATCCCATACTCAACTTCGCCGTAGCACAATATTGTCCGCTTTGGGCCTCGGCCACCCCTTCATGGTTTTGTTTCTGGGAACTCACATGAGAACTTCCCCGTGAGTCACCCATCCTGGGAATGCTCTCACCCGAATTCGCTTAACTTCGGAGTTCCAATGGAACCTAAAGCCAGTGAGTTCCCAAAAGGCCTCGTGCTATATAGAGGTGGGCATGTACATATAAGGCACATCACCCCATCTCTGTTTGTCGATGTGGAATGTTACAGGTGCTCTGACCAATTGAACTACAATCCCAAGTAAATACCATAATAAAATAAAGTATACATTTTTCTATGATTTCATTCTAACCCTTTCAATTTCGATTAGAATTGTGCCATAAACCGAAATCTTTTATCCCCCTCTTTTTATTTTAAGATTTTTTTTTTATTAATTGGTATCTTTATCGATCAGTAACAATAATGCCCTTAGCCTAGCATTTTTCAAACGGCTAGATCCAATCTTCTTATCCATGCGGAAAGGAAAAAGAATTTCACGTTATTCCTTTCGGAAAGGGAAGATTTATAGCTTTCTCCAGACCTTCGAAAAAGCATGAAAAAGAGGCTCGAATTGTACGATCTCTTTGTCACCCCAGAATGAAATGGGCAATCTCGTAGTTCTTGGTCTGTGAAGATACGTTAAATTTGCATGATTTATTGTGGGACTTACTCCAACCGAACTTCAACAATCCAAATCGTCTATTTTTCAAGTTGTACTTCATATATTATCCTTGAAAAATGTTATCCAAAATCAGAAATGTGTCTTAAAGAAATTGACTAACATTATGTTCTAAGAAATATTGAAATTTCATTATGACAATCAAATAGTAAATGGTTACATATTGAAATATTTTTTTTCAAAATATTGGAAAACTATACTCTAAGGGCCATTTTCGAAAGAAAAAAAAAAGAGAGAAAATATTTCCCCTTTTTTTTTCTTTGAGGAAATGTTAAACCGCGAAATTGGTTGTTCTTGGTGAATCAGAAATAGAGTGAAGAGAAGTGGGAGCAAAAATGACGAGGGCGGCTCTCTTTCAGTTGCTGCGATCACACTCCAGACAACTCACACCCTCAAACCTCCGCTCAGGTTCCTCGCACTCTCTCTCTACTCTCTCAAATTTCTCGACCTATTTGGGGTTTAGGGTTTAAGATCTCTCCCTCGATTTCATTTTTTTTTTTTTTCTTCCAATTCAATCGAAATTATTGAAGTATACTAGGAACCCAAAGTTCATGCTCTACCCAATTCACCACTTCACAAGAATTGCACCCCATATTTATTTCTGATTTCATAGACCATTTTCTGGATCTTCTTCTGCCAAATTTATATAAAAATTTGGTAAAAAATTACACACTTTTGGTTTTGGCTTAGCTTCTCGTTTTGGCAAATTCCATGTGTAAATTATCAATGTGAAACGTGTTTGTTGGCACCCAATTGAGGTTTCTGCTATTATTCTTCTTGACAACCCTGGTTTGCAAAATCAAAGTACTTTTCGTGTTGTAGTCATGTTTTCAAGAAATTGGACCATTTTGTCGGTCTTAAAAGCCGAAAGATCAGGCCTTGCTAGCTTAATTACTATGCTGGAGTGTATTACTGCTAGGTTATAACACGGTTTTTGATATGGTGACTGTAGATGCTGCTCCACCGGCAATCTTCAGTTTCCATTTTAACTTCTTCTACTATTGTATCATCTGGTGGCTTTAGTTTTTGGTTTGTCCTTAATAATTATCTATATGAAGACTTCCGTGATGATTATATGATTGGTCGTAGTTATTAATCTGCTTTTTCTCGTTCAAGTGAAGCTCATGTGAATGTAGGGGATAGGATCCATCTGCTCTCTCTCAAAACATGGAGAGAGGGCACCATAGAAAACAAAAATGGTCAACATCTTATTAAGATCTGATTGTTGTAAACTTGTATTACCGTGTGATGCCAAAAGACTCCCGTAGATTCTCGTCGCTAGGTTCTTTGAGTTAGTGATGTAGTAGTGTCGAAGCCCTACGTTCTATTAATTAATGCTTAGCCGTTTGCATAGCGAAGTTGTATTTGATATGCTAAAAAAGTGTAACATCTGTGATCCTTGGAAGCTAGATGAAGTTCAACCCATGAGATTCTGATGTCATTGTTTTAGTAATTTGCATTGTCTTTAATGCGTGCTCACCTGAAAATCCCACTCACCCTCTCCCGCACTTTTAATTCTTTTGCATGTTCACATTTTCTGTTCTTTTGCCATCCAAATTTCCGTCTTACTTCTTTTGTTTTTTCCTTCCTTATATCTGTCACTATTATTGATGATAAAATGTTTTTCTTCAGGTTATCAGCCATGCAGGTCTGCAGCATGGGCTGCTGGTCTGAACACTAAACTTAGTTTCCAGTCTGGCTTCGAGATCAATGCTTCACAGAAAAGATGGGCATCTCATGCCACAACAAGAGAAGATGATGGCAAAATCAGCATTGGACCACGTAGAGGTGGCCAAGTTGGGCAAGATGAAAAGGACTCGGGGGTCGTTTACTATGGCCCAATCTCATCTACTATCAAGAAAGTGAAACTTCTCTCGCTGTCGACCTGCTGCCTTTCTGTATCTCTAGGCCCTGTGATAACCTTTATGACATCTCCTGATATGAATGTGATCTTGAAGGGTGCGGTGGCATCTTCAGTGATATTCTTGAGTGCTTCTACCACAGCCGCCCTTCACTGGTTCGTGACCCCATACATCCACAAGCTTAGGTGGAAGCCTGGTTCAGACAGTTTTGAGGTGGAAATGATGTCATGGCTTGCAACATTCATCCCGAGGACTATTAAGTTTTCTGATATCCGGCCTGCAGAAACTAATCGGCCTTTTGTGACTTTTAAGGCCAATGGAAACTTTTACTTTGTCGATGCTGATCATTGTCATAACAAGGCCTTGTTAGCAAGACTGACCCCGCAGAAAGCAACTCATGAGTCGGCTTTTAAGAATTTATGATCATGTGATGCTGAGTCTTGGAAGTTTTGCTCTTTGTGGCTGAATTATGTTATGGATTTCATGTATTGCAATGAACCTTTGTGGCACGTACCCCTTTTTTTATTTATGAGACACGGTTTCGAGTTTTTGTGTCAAACACCATTTGGTCGCAGTATCCCATTTCTTTCCCTTCAATAAACGAGGTAAGAAACTACATTTCCAATTACTTGTATTCAACTGAGATTTTTTAACAGTGTAAAGGCTTTACATATTTGTACAATGCTTTGTCGTACATATTCTAATGTTATCATGTCATTTCTTTGAATTAGTTTTTAGTTATTTACAAAATTCGTTCTGCAACACTTTTCTTGAAGAGATGAGCAATTTCAAACTTTTGTGACATTTAAAGCCAATAGAAACTTTTACTTCGTCAAAACTGGCCACATACACTCAACACTTATCACACTTATTGCATTTTCACCGTACATATTTCATACTTAGAATCATTCAATTTTTTAACATCATTGGATGATCTCAAAATGGAAATTGAGAGATTATTTGTTGGAGTTGTTTTTACCTCTTGAAATTATGTTAACTTGGCTCTTCACGGACATAGGTAGATCTCAAATGAAGTCACTGACATCCTCCTATGGCTAGTTTAAAGTTGTGATTGAAGATGAAAGTATGTTTGTTTCATCTTTAGATAAATTAGACAATTTATAATCTAAGTTCGTAAGAGTATTTTACATGGTTGTAAAAATAATATGTAGTGACATCCAAGCTTGATGGATCGGGACACTATCTTGTGCCTCCATCATTCTCATCCACTAGAGCAGGTAGGTTAAGATCAAGTTTCAATAAGCCATTGTCACTTCTTCCCCATTTGATGTGCAACATGAACTCCACAAAAGCTCTAAACGATCACTTTTTAAAATTTATTTGATAGTTTTCTCCAACATCTTATCTAAGTAGAATTGACTCTACTATTATACATATGTAATTTATGTGTACGAAAAATGCTGACAATTTCTTAAGCATTTTATGTTTCATTATCGAAATCAGACATCTTTCTATCAAATTGAAGCTAAAAGAAATGAGAATGTGTGCCCAAAACAAACTAGTCCACTTACATATTTGTACAATGGTTTGTCATACATATTCTCATGTTATCATGTCATTTCTTTAAAATGATTTGGAACCTTCTTTTTGGTTAAGTATGAGTTGGAGGTTTTAACAAAATCATGGGTCATACATGGAACATGAGTATGGGACACCAATTTCAAGTTGTGCTAAGCCTCACAATAAACTAACAAAAATTTAGTATTGATATTAAACTCATCGTTCATGATATGAAAACCTAAAATCTCTTACTTACAAGTAACGAAGAATATCACAAAACCGTAACTTAAACATGTTGGCTTAGTCCAACCCTCAAACTAAGCATATTGTTTTAAGAAGAATAAGTGGCTGAGCTTTTTGTTTGAAAGAATGTTCAATACTTAAAACATTAATCTTAACAAATAGTAAATTTGCATCGGATTTGGGATGAAAATGGTTGGAATTCTATTACAGCTTGTTCAAAATAATTTGTTAATTAAAAATTTTAACCAGTCTAATTTGCAATATATGAGAGTAAAAGTTATAATCACCAAGCTGATTAATTTATTATCAAGATCAAATACTTAATTATCAATCATAAAAAATAGTAAAGCCACTATCAGGTTTGGGACAAAAACTGTTTGGAATTAGAGGTTTTATATAACTTAGGCTTAATTACCTCGTAAAGGTACTATTAGTTCCTAATTAAGGTTTATTAAGTATTAAACTTCAGTTTAATATAATTTAGGCTTAATTACCCTCTAATCTTATACCAGGTGATCGTCATGTTAACTAGTAACTTTTCCTTCTCTTTAAAAAAAGGGATAGCTGATGGCAAGTCATGGTTATCCACCATTCCGGATCCGGAGAACCTATGGGGAATTTTACCCTACTCATGACCGCAGTTACCTATAATCCACTCTTCTATGCTAATAAATCATTAATCACCATTTTATCCCAACAAAACAAGTCCAGAATTTTTCGTTTTAATACAAAAAATGTCTACATATTGGTCTGCAGAAGCAACAAATGGCAGAGAAATGGCACCTTGTTGAACACCACAGTCCACCTCAGTGTGTTTAGCTTTAGAGTGCAAGACATGATTGGTAGCTAAAGCCATGGCTGAGATGTTGTCACAATGTAACAATAGAGGAAAAGAAGTGACAATATGTAGCTTTTTCAGAAGTTGTTGAAGCCAAACAATTTCCACGGTGGTGGTTTCCATAGCCCTGTATCCAGGATCGACTAACTGTGTGTTTAGAGCTCCATGAAACTGGATAAGAGCCTAAGAATAAAACAAAACCTATAGTAGAGCGCCTATCATTGGGATCACTAGCCTAATCAGTATATGTGTATGCTTTTATGTCCAATGAGCCAGGTCTAAAACAAATGCCCCAGCCTAAAGTACCTCTGAGATATCGTAAAATCTTCTTGATAGCAACATAATGAGATTCCAAACAATGATGGATCATCATGAGAAGATTCCAAACAAATGCCCCAGCCTAAAGTACCTCTGAGTTATGTTTTTGCCGTCATGCTTGACAAACAATGATGGATCATCATGAGAAGATTTAAAACCCAATGAAAGTAAGAAAGTAATGAACCTTTCATTCCAAGCTCTGGGAGCATGTTTGAGACCATAAAGTGACAAGTCTAATTTGCAAACATACTCTGGGTGAATCTTGTCAACAAAACCTTAAGGCTGGGGCATGTATACCTCTTCCTCAAGAAACCCATGTAAAAACTCATTCTTGACATCAAATTGCTTTAGTTTCCTACCCTGAGCTGTTGCTAAAGACAGTATGAGTCTCACAGTGATTGGTTTCACCACTAGACTGAATGTTTCATAATAATCCAATCCAGCCTTTTGAGAGAATCATTTGGCCACCAATCTAGCCTTATATCTAGCAATGGACCCATCTAGATGTTTTTTGACTTTGTATTTCCACTAGCAACCCACTAAATTTTTGTGTAGAGGTAATAAGACTAGATGCCAAGTTAGTTGATGAACCAATGCATCCATTTCTTCATGCATAGTTATTTTCCACTGTGGAGACTTAAAAGCTACAATATAAGACTATGGTTCTTTAATGGAATTAGAATGAACTGTAGCATGAAATACATGCTTCTTCTTAGAAATCCCAAAATTAGATCTTGTCTGCATTGGATGTAAGTTATGAGAATGTAGTGGCGCAGGTTGTCACTTAGTAGCTTGAGAAATAATACTATCTGGATGCAAGTCTGAACTCATGTAAGAATATGAGGCTGAACCCATAGAAGAGTCTGAACTCATGGAAGAATCTGAGTATGAACTAGAGATGGCAGTGGAGACAATATCACCTTGGTTGAGAGTAGGGGACTGAGTAACATGACTGGTAATAGGTGTGGATGCAAGTACAAAGACACTTGGCAATGGAATTGGAACTGTAAAAAGGTGGCCAAATGTATTGTATGAGTCACAAAAGATAATGCAACTGGAGACAAAGATGAACTAGACTTTGTGTGTTGTAACTTAGTTGAACCAGGGAATTGACTTTCATCAAATAATACATGCCTTGGCAAAATTAATTTGTTATCTTTGACAGAGTAACAAATATAACCCTTGTATTGAGATGCATATCCCAAAAAATGTAAATAGTGATCTTGGGTTCAAGTTTGGTTGTTCTATAGGGTTTCATAAATGGGAAACAAGCACAACCAAAAATTCTTAAGTGATCAAGTTTTGGAGATTGATACAAAGTTTCAAGATGAGATCTCATGTGTAATGTGGAGGTTGGCATCTTATTTATGAGATACGTGGCAATTGCACATGCATGATACCATAACTTAGGTGGTAAGGAAGCTTGCTGTAATAGAGTAAGTGCAGTTTATACAATATGCCTGTTTTTCCTCTCTGCTAGCCCGTTTTGTTCAGGGATATAAGAGCAAGATTTTTGGTGTATGATGCCTGTCCTCTTAAGAAAAGATTGAAAAATTGTGCCAATATTCTGTTCAGGGGTATAAGGGCAATATTTTTTTATGTATGATGCCTTTCCTCCTAAGAAAATATCAAAAAATTGTGCCAATATACTCCCCACCCCATCACTTTGTAGAACCTTAACTTGAGCAGCAAAAGAGTTAGTACAAAGGATTGAAATTGAATAAAGTGACCAAACACAACAGCTTTATTAATTATTGGAAAAATACATGTATACCTAGTACATTCGTCTATGAAGGACAATAATATCTATACCCCTCAATTGAGATACAAGGTGATGGCCCCCATACATCTGTATGTATGATTTCAAATGAAATTACATATTTTGAAGCATGTAAAGGAAAAGGTAGTTTGGGGAATTTGCCTTCCAAGCAAGGAGTACAAGATTGAGGTTGTGAATTACAATGAAAATGAATGGAAGACTTACTAAGTGTTGTCTTAACTATTTGATTATTAGGGTGACCCATTCTACAATGCCACAATGTAAAAGACACCTTTTGACCAATAAATGTCGCTGGTAAGGCTGCTTGTTGTTTAAGCACAGGTAGGGGATAAACTGCATGATTACTCGGTCCTTTGAACAGTGTTCTCTCGGTGACCTTGTCATGTACATAGAGAGAGAACTCATCAACAATATATCTACAATTATTGTCTTTACATAATTAATGCATAGACAACAAGTGTTGGGACAATCTTGGTACATGCAATACAGAATTGAGTTTAAAATTGTGAGACTTTGTAGGAAGGTTAGAGTTGCCAATATGAGCAATGATCAAACCTTTACCACTAGCTAGCACCAGTAACCGTATTTGCATTAGGATAAGGAGCTGACATCTGGAGATTGGAGATATCATAGGTCATGTGGTGGTGAGTGGCTTCTGAGTCAAGAAGCCAATACTTTTGTTGAGGTGCAGATGGACTTGTATTAGTTCGAGCAATCATAGCAACAGAAAAATGGAATGAATAAAGTACACCATTTGAATTCTGATAAGACATGCCAAATGGCTGACTATTTGAACTGATATATTGTTGTGGAACTTAAAACTGTTGAGGATAGGATTGGGAGAACTGTTGTTGGGAAGGCTATGATGGCTGATAACCTTGAGATGAAGAGTTATTTCTGTCAAAACAATTTGCAGCAGTATGTCCCACTCTATGGCATATTTGACAGCCATGTTGAAAACAATTGATAGCAGAATGTCCCTTTTTGTCACAGATTTGACACATCTGTAAAGGTTGATGACTATGGAGAAGACATGAATTGTTGTCCTGATGCTGGATAATTCTGTGACTGTTGTGAGAACTAATTTCCACCATAAGAAGATTGTTGTGGATATTGTCCCTAATTACCAGAAGAAGAAAAAACTTCTTGCCTTTACCCTTTTGTTTGAAATTATTGCCTCTGAAATTATTTCATATACCTGAACCATTCTGAGAAACAAAGGCCAATGGTCCAAGAAAGGGAAGTTGTTGAAACTAGGGAAAAGGTAGGTGTTAAAAAAAAAATTATTGCTATGGAAAAGGGTTTTGGAAATTGCATAGGTGAGAACTGAGAAACTTGCTAAAATAGCATTAAAGATAAGGTAACTGAAGACTAGAATATTGTCCAAAGTAACCACATGAGTCATTACCCAAAGAAGTTGTCTTTGTACCAGAGGTACCACCTGTGTCATATGTGGAAGTAGAGCATAAGCCATCATAGCAGACGTTAGAGGAACTTGTTTAGTGACTTCATTTAATATGTCTTCTTCAACTTTCAATTGAGATCTTAGTTCCTTTAAAGACACCAACAATAGCAATATCTTCATCATAAATAACAATTCCAACAGTAGCTAACTGATCCCTAGCATCTTTAATCCTTTGAAGATATGCATCAATAGATTCAAGTCTTTTTCTAATATTGTGAAGGTCAATTTTCAGGAACTATACTAGTTCTAGTCATATTTGCAAATCTCTCTCGAAGACTAGTCCATACCTCTTTAGAACTCTTGCAACCAATAACACAGGACAATGCAGCAGTTGACAAGGTGGTAGTAATGAGTGTCATTAATGCTTTATCATGTATCTTCCAAACAATATAAGCATCAAAATCCACTTCAGGTTTATCAGGACATGGAATGGACCCATCAAGAAACCCAAAAATGCCATTTCCATCAAGCAGTAACTCCATTTGAAAATTCCAAGTCACATAGTTAGAGTCATCAAGTTTGACAGTAACAGTATTGCCCACGCTAGGAATTAGAGATGAAATTGGAGACTGATTTAGGGCCAATTAAGCAGAAGTAACCATTTTTTAAACAAAAATGTCACAATCCGTGCAACGCAAGTATAAGAAATTCACACACAAAATCAACCCACAAAGTATAGCATAATCGAGCAATTCGCAACACAAAGTATGCTACAATCTTGCAATTAACAGCAATTTTCAAGAAATAAATTCCTAAAAACTAGGGTTTCAGACAAGACTTTATCAAAGAATCAAGATCACAGACACCAATCTGTGAGATATGGAGATGAACAATATCATCTTCCTAATGCAAAAAGATGAATAACTGCAGCCAAAAAACAATTGTGAAACAAAGAATCCCAAAAAAAATTAGAGTTCGCGACGAACACCAACGAAGTTCAATCACCGACAACAGCAACAATCTTCAACACCGACAATGACGACAACAATCAATATAGAGACAAGTGAGCGGAAGCAAATGATCATCAACCTATGGTGTTGCCCATGATTGGCTCTAATACCATGTCAACACTAGCTATAGAGATGAAAAGCTTCAGAAACTAGAGAGAGAGAGAGCTCGAAGAGAGAGAGAGTAAATTAACTTTGTAACAATCTAGTGACACATGTCACAATCCTAACCTCTCATATATGCTAACACTAAGCAACTAACAACCTCACTCATCTTATACGACTTGTCTAAGTCTGTATAGTTCATTTACGACAATATTCACCATTCCTCCTTATTTATCACAACCACCTATGGTTTCTCAAGTCATAGCCACACTATGGCTGGTGATAGAGATTCAAACCCAATATGTTTGTTTCGACCGATCGTAACTCTGATTCGAGAGATATTGATGCTGTTTTCATCCAACCAATGGGATCAGTAAAAGCCAGTAAACATAACCATAACTTGCATAGGTCAATGTAATTTTAGTTTCTCCGACATCTTAGTTAAGACTTGATTCCCAAGAGAAGAAGAAAAACTTATTCCAAATATATAATTAATGTGTACATAAAAATGATGAAATGCTAAAATTTTCTTGAGAATTGATGGCTTATTATCATGCGAAAGCATGCATGTTCCCATCAAATTGAATCTAAAAAAACATACCAGGAACTTTTTGTTAAAGTTCTTCTAAAAGAAATGAGGATACGTGCTCAAAACATGAAAATTAGCAGTATTGGAAGTTTGTCATGCATATTCTATGGATTGTTATTTATGTCATTTCTTTAAAATGAATCGGAACCTTTCTATTTTTTTGTATATGAAAATGATAACCTTGCGGGTCATACATTTTAACACGTACTTCTGATTGTGTTTCTCAAATATTTTAATTAACACCATTGATTACAGTATTCTATTTCTTTCCGTTCATTAAAAGAAAACAGAATCTACATTTCCAATTACTTCTATTCATAAGCTTAGCTGAGAGATTTGTTGCATATATATAAAGGCTTAGCATAGGAAAAGGATTTATGTGACATATGAATACCGTCACAGTGACCTTCCTTGTTAATAAAATAAAGATGTGTAAAGTTTTGTTCACATAGTTTTTTGTTATTAGTATGAAACGCCACATAACATTATACATGTGTCATATAAGTTATTCTCTGCATAGGACGCCGAGGCTTGTTATTATCACATATTGATCTCACATAAAAACACTAAGACACTAGTGTAAATGGTGGACCATTGGAAAAAAAAAAGGCATACAAAGTTTTAAAATATAATGTTGTAAAACAAACTATACTTTGGTCTTTACATATAGAGAGTTATTTATCCTTTAACTTGAAAACCATAATTACATTGAAAAGTCTCCCATGTTATCATTGGCGTAGTTAGAATTTTCAAATAATGGAATCATAATATCAACCAAAAAAGCTTTAACCTTTCAATCTTGTCAACATATGCCGATGCCGACAGATGTTGACATTAATCTGTAGAGGCTTGTCGAAGGTAGATGCAGGATATGTGAAGTAATGTTAAAGATTGCCAAGACTTTTTAACTAAAGTATTTCATACAAAGAAGAGAGAAAAGGAAGACAAATGTGATAGAAGAAAATAGAAATAGGCAGAAGAGGTTGTAATTTAGTTTTCCTTAACTGTTTATAAGGGGTCAAATACAATATATAAACAAATATACATTGGGTTTTTTAAGTTGTTGGGGTCAAAGACAACCAATGACGCCATATTGGCTCCACATTATCATATTTATAATTTATCTTTTTTTTTTTTTGGTGATACTAAGTGTCACGCCCCGATCTCGACATACGTCCAGGATCGACACGTGACATCACTCAAATACTCGTAAATCTCACATACCCCGACTCATAAATATGGCAAATCACAATTCGAGAATCAAATCTCAAGGAAAATTTTCATTTACCTTATGGCTGCATCTAACCTTCTCATTAGACTGCCTACGTACCCTCAAATAGAGATCAAGCCATTCGTAGTTCATTAACACAAAATCAGACGTTTATCCCACTAAGTTCAGAAAGAAAACAAAGCATTCCTCAAACATTTATTATAACCTGATAACATGTAGTTCCTGGACTCAGGCTACATAAGCAACCCCCATGAAAACATGATTTCTCACCCATCCAACATATAAATCATTATGTCTCATCATGATATCGCAATTCACAACATACATCATATTTAAAAACCGACGAAACACAAAACCATTCTCTAGCCGCACTAATTAATTAATTTGATCAAAGTAATAACAATCATTCCCATAACTTTTAAATTCATACCTTATGAAATCATAATCGAATCATGAAAACTCTCGAAGGAGTCACTCAGACGTCCAACATATTTTCTAACTCAATTCATAAGACTCGAAACCATTGACACAAATATATATAAAAACTAAGGCTAGAGTGACTTAGTTAGGCCAAGCCTACTTCTCTAAATAATGGGATTTTAGGCCACTCCATGAAAAACAATAACTCGGGTTCCGGACCATCACTCAATGGAACTAAACCAAATATGATCACCTACAAAATGTACCAAGTACAATCAATCATCATCACCTCTAGAATGTGTATGGTCCCCCATCGCGGGTATACCAAGCAGGACCATCCATGTACCACCTTCACGTGGTGCAATCTCATCATAACACATTGAACACAATGTTACGCATACATGCTATCGATTCCACATATCAACCAGCATCTAGTCAGATGGCGCACAACACAAGGAATTCCCTCAATTACTATTTCTACTAAAAATCTAATAAAGTACCTAACTCATCTTCTGACTTCCATCCCCATCTCATGCTAGGTAATAGTGCCAAGTTCAAATAGGTATTCAGTTGGCAAGCATATCCAAATCATTATCAAACAATATTTAATTCCCATAATTGCCATAACGTTCATCATAATTATCAATCACATTATTAAAAAGATACTTAAACACATATATCACAAACATCATCAGTACACAAGCCAAATCCTATTTAATAAGCATAGGTTTATAAGTATATAAAATTCACATTTCAATAGAAATCACATTATAAAACCAACTCACATTTTCATACTGGTAAACATGATTAATATTTCTCAACTATGCAATCAACATCGTAAGGTTCTATGCCTATGTTTCGTAACCTTCTTTCTTTATCCTTTAATAACCAACCTAAAGTTAATGGTTTTTCAAAACACTACCTCTTCACTCTTGCCACTACCCCATTTCGACAAGTAAGCCGCAATTATATACATATATATAGACACACATATATACATATATAAGAGAAATTGGTTCGTTTACCATTGATTTGAATATAAATACTCGTAAACAAACTAAACTCTTAAACCCCAACCAAACACATTGAAATAAGCACAAAATTAACAAGGATGTTATTTCAACTAGAATTCCCTTCTAGGTCTAGATGCTTGGTAACGAAAGAAGCATTTTATAAATCAAATGTTACATATCAGAAAATTCAATTTTTTCCCAAAAATTCTCAAATTTCACAAGAATGAAGATCTCAACAAGTAGAGTAACCTTTATACCTGCGGTCAAGGCCAATTTGGCCGGAAAACACCCCAAACTGTCCACGAACCGCCGGAACCCAAAGGTGGGTGTTCTTCAATTTGACTTCCTCGGTATCCCAACGCCCCTACAACCTATTGGGTCTTGTTCCTGGGTCCAAAGGGAGTTGA
The DNA here is from genome assembly GCF_019419815.1 of Pyrus x bretschneideri. Taxonomy (NCBI): domain Eukaryota; kingdom Viridiplantae; phylum Streptophyta; class Magnoliopsida; order Rosales; family Rosaceae; genus Pyrus; species Pyrus x bretschneideri. The sequence goes on along the minus strand of NW_025999723.1, from coordinate 7,769,943 downwards.
CTAAGCATGGTGGTGGGTGGTGAAACTCACTGGAACGGCGGAATCGCCGTCAAAACTCCATGGGTCACCCACATGATTTTTACATGGTTTTGGACCCAAAAACCTTCAATCCTAGGCGAGAAAGATAGAAGGGAGGTAGTGGAAGAGATTGCAGGTAGTTAATGGTGGTGGTTCAACGGAAAAGATGGCGAAAATCGCCGGAATTTGCTTGGGGTGAGGCGCGGGTGTACGGACGGGAAAGGGAGATCTCCTTCTTCCTTTCTTTTCTTTTCCGCCCTTTTTCCTCTTAAAATGCCGGTCCCCTCATCCCAAAAAGGGTTTGGGCCACTTATACCCCTAAGTGGAAATTATAATAATTGCCACAATTTATAGTTTCACAACTTCATACGTCTGTAACTATACCATTATAATTCGGACTCGCAAACGGCTTTCGCCTATGCGCTCGTGGCTTCGAGACCTATTCAAAAACGTTACTTGTGACCTCAAAAGGTCAACAAGTAAATAATAATTTTCCAAACTTCACCCTTCATACCTAGTTTAATTGAAATCTAATTTCAAATAATTTAATATAATTTCTCAAAAATAATATAAAATCTCAATAATACAAATACGTAGATTATAACAGTGAAATCCGGGAACGGGATTTCACACTAAGTTTGGTATATCAATTAATATCAGTATATCAATCGTATGTGGAAAATTCATTTGAACCTGAAATTTGAGAATGTTGTAGGCATAATTTACTGAACGATATGGAGGCCATACAAAGAGAAGGGGTGTGGCACATAGAGAGAAGAGATAGATTTCTAATTGTGAGGTGTGTTTTATTCCACCTCATTGTGCCTTTATTTATAGTAGTAGGGAAGGTTAATTCCTTACCTTTTTAGGATTGCAACTCTAATAGGATAATATCTAGTCTAAGAGATATGGTAGAATCCCATAAGGATATTCTAGATATGTTAAGATTTACACAATCAAATTCCTAATCTAATAGGACTGCAACACTCCCCCTTGAGTGTGTAAATACTCAAACAAATGGTGCATCAGATCTTCAGCCGTGAAGTAAGTTCAGTTGATAAAGTCGTCGGCATAATGAGTGAATGCGAGTATCAGATCAAAGGAAGAATGCATAAAAGGTAAAACTCACAAAACTTTGTTATGGTAAAACCTATAGACTAAGGATAAAAGTGAGAAGTTGTATTAAGTCAAAACTATACGTCTTTTGGATGCAAATAGAAGAGCTTACAAGGGTATGACTAGCCCAGGATGGGTGCCTCGTTAAAACCTAGTTAGGTAGCAAAAACCCAATGAGAAAAATGCTTCTAATCATAGGGAAAAATAGTACATTAAGATCAAGTGAGTATACTTCTAGATACTCCCTTTAAGTTTGACAGAACTTCCAAATGAGAACTACAAGCATTGCATACGAATAGTTAGGCATACCAATTCCTTGGACAAGCTTCTGGAAGATTGACTTCGGCAATGATGTCATGTAGAGGTCGGTAAGGTTGTCTGGGATCGGCTTGCATGATTTCAATCTCCTGATGCTTTGCTAATGTGATGTAGAGGCAATATGTCTTGGCGTTGACTTCGTTGATGTATCATGTCTTGGTCGGGTTAATACATGCGGCATAATTTTCCTGGATCGTCGTCGGAACTCAACGAGGTTATGTAACGTATATATATAATGAAAATATAACGTTGGAACCCCATATATGTAACTGAGTGCCACAACTCCAATCACAAACCCAAAAATAAAAAAAATAAAAAAGAGGATAACAAATTATGTTGTGTCATATAATTTGTAAATGAACAAGACTACAAGATTGCAAGAGTTTTATATACTCGAGAGCGAGATTCACAATTTTCAATTATAACATTGTGAAGGCCTAAAAGAATACATTTATAATCACCATAAGTTTGATGTGAAATAGTTTCGTGTCATGTTGTCAAAATACAAATAACGTACATTGTTGATTACGTGTTAGTAATGTTGAATGTGCGGTCATAAATCACATGTTGATGACACTATTAATTGTCCTTCAATCTTTTTGTCAGTTTGGCCATTCGTCATACGCCCTTGATCACCACCTACGTCCCATGTATTGGAATCAACATAGGGACCGGGGGATTTGGATCCTTTCCTGAGCTAATGGAAATGATCATTTTTATCAATCATTCTGGACCATTGGATTTTTATCCAACGGTAACAATCATTATAACTTTAAAATGACCCATTATTTGTAGTCGTTAGATAAAAATCTATCGGCCCAAGATGATTAATAAGGAAGATCCTCTCTATTAACTCAGGAGAGGATCCAAGTCCGGGACCGGGGTGGCCTTGGGACGCTCCGAGATCTGGAAAAGTGCTAGTGAAGATCTTCTAGCGACCCTTGAATGTATGGTACAAAATCTTTTTGTGCTCACTAATTGTTCAATGAAATTCGGCATATCTTGATACAACTTCCGATAGGATGCGAAGACACCACACAACAAGATGCGTTGTCATCATTCCGCAAAACAACAATTAACTACATACATAGACACTAGATATCATGATGACTTTGTAGTTGTAGTGTTAAAATTACACCCTAGATATCTAGAGGTTTAAAGTTCAATTTTCTCTCCCTTAATCTCGTGAAGATCTTGAAAATCTATAAATCGTATTCGTTCATCGTATATCGTACGGTCAGTTTTTTATCAAATACTGTTTGTATTTAATTTTAAATAAAATTAGTTAAAAAAAAATTCTAACCGCACGATGTACGTTGAACGGATATGATTTACGGATTTTCGAAATCCTCACAAAGAGGATCCGAATTCCTTAGTCTCACTTTGCATAAAAACTAGCTAGTAGCCTGAACATCATTGTTCTTTTTCGCCCTAAACATGTCTTTCCAATCATCCTCTAGAAGGCATTAAAAAACAAAATAAACCAAAACCACCTACTTTCCCGTCAAAAAGGAAAAGTAGTCGGAAAACTTATCAACCACTTACAACGGCCAATTGATCGATGGCTTCAACCTTTGTTTTCTATTGACGCAATCCTGATCGTGTATATTAAAAAGAAAAGATTTTAACTTTTGTAAATAGACAACATAAAATATAAAAAAACCACAACAACTTTGTCACAGTTTGTCAACTTCTCGAATCAGACCTTTTACTTAGAAGTGGCACATCTTTAATACATGACATAAATATTAGGGTTTAATGGACTACACAGATACTGTTGGCAGGTTGTCTGTGCTTGGACTTGGAAACTACGACATTTTGCTTTCTTCTGGAAGTAATATAATATTGCTGATATAAAACGTTAGCATCAATACAAGTAAGAATGCTGGGCATGCAGACATATCTGTGGTGGACCGGTGAAACTACCAAGAGGAAGGGATTAGGTTAGGCTTGCTCATCAAGATATATTTATGGCTTCTATATATGCACATTGTTTCTTCTCAGTATGAATCAATGTGAATGGGACCTTTATATAAAAGAACATATGTCCGAATAATATATATATATATATGTTTAATATATAGAACGAGATGCTGGCCTCGAGAAGGGGAGTCGAAGACAAAATTCGAGTACTTGAATAAATGTGTTTAACTTACCGAACGTACAAATTCCTTGCATGTAAATATTATATATTTGTAACATATATAAGAACAACTTACATGAAATGAATTTACAATCTAATAATACATTATCATGTAGAGAAACACTTGCACATGATAGTACATTATTGGATAAGGGAAGTTACGTGGCGGTGAACTCGTTCTATGTAAATCATGAGATCCACACATAGATTCCCGAAAAATATGCAAAATTATGTGTGTTTATCAATTTTTACCTTTATCGATTAATTATGGGTAGTGCTATCAACATTTAATATTTTTTCTTGGAAAAATTAGTATCTGGTCTCTAGTTTCTAATATTCATTGACTAAGACCTTATCAGTTTTTAGATTTTGATCAAAGTTCGTAACATTAATATATTAATGAATTACATGTCAGGTACATAATTTTTATAAAAAAAATTAGTAATTGATTTAGAGTTTTAATACTCACACCCTTATTAAACCCCTAATTAGTTTTCTATTCAAACATTTCTAAAAATATAAAAAATAAAATTAGATTAAGTTTGTACCTCAATTTTTTATTCTTATATGTAACCATTCTTAAATATACCAATTTGTTATATGAAAACTGTAACTTTTTGTTAATATAAAATGTACCCATTTTTTATATAAAATTCATTCCATCTTTTCTCTATTCTATTTTTTATACTTATATGGGTACATTCTATTTCGTTGATTTGAGAATGTATCCATATCAAGTTTAATAGAATAAATTTAATAATGTTATTAAGCTTAATATCTTCTTTTTTTTTTCTTCTTTTTTTTTTTTGAAAAATGTACCCATGTTTTGGTACAACAATTTTTTGGTTAGTTTTGATGAATGTACCCATCTACATATGTGTATATATATATATATATATAGACACGATATATTGGTGAGTATAATTCATCTTTAATATTTTTAATCTCATAAATTATGGGTTTTATTTAAAATCTCATTAATATAAATAACTACAAATTTCATTTTTAATTTAAAAATATAATAGCATACATAGAAATACATTATTACACTAATGTCAAGGATTTTGATCAAAAATTAAAAACTACGAAGGTTTCAGTCAAAGAATATTGGTAGTTAGGGACCGCATCCAAACGAAGGTTTCAATCGAATAATACAGTATCATGTAGAGAAACTCTTGCACGTGATAGTACATTATTGGATAAGGGAAGTCACGTGGCAATGAACTCGTTCTATGTAAGTCTTGAGATTCACACATAGATTCCCAAAAAAATATGCAAAATTATGCGCGTTTGTCAATTTTTACCTTTATCGATTAATTGTGGGTAGTGCTATCAACATCTAATATTTTTTTCTTTCTTTGACTCATTTGTACAAGTTGTAACATCAATTTCCTTACTATATGAACCCTAATAGTAGATGGCGTTTCAAAAGCAACGTTTGAAGCGACTGAAGTGCCAGTAAGAATACCTTCAAGACCACGCAACGATTGCATTAGTTAACCAGTAAACAAGTTAACCAACAAATAAAGGTTGAACTAATTATACTTGCTTAACTGCTTCACTGGGATACGATATGCTGCTTAATTATGTTAACCTGATTTCTAAACTTGACTAGTCTTTTTCCTTTCTGACGAGTAGTTTTCTAGAAATAGCCACGAATCCGACCCAAATTTTGATGATATAAAACCAAACAATATGTACGACTTATTTGGACTTTAAGAGTTCGAATTTAATAAGCTAGTTTTTGCCTTTTTTGATGAACGCGTATTTGAACTTGCAATATTCATTCGCATGCATTGTCATATCTTCTGGAACTATTAAGTAAAAACCAATCAATTGAGTTTTATTTCTACCAACGAGAATAAGTATATTATCCTGTCACATGATGTTATTAAACTTTTTTATAATACATGTTGACGACATAGTTGATAATTCATGAACGTTGAGTATAATTGAGGGTAGTGTTATGCACGCTTCTTTTTATCTCTTGCATACTCTTGTTAATTTTTGTTCATTGATATCGATAAATACACGTGTTATAACATAAATTGTTAATAAACACCACATAACGTACACAAGAATGAATTCAAAATGTTTTCTTTCCTTCCAAAGTTTTAAAATGGCTATGATATTGGACATCGTTTTGACCTTAAGAAACAAATTTTGTTGGAGAAGTCGAAAACAGTGTTTTGCTAGCTAGATTTTCATTTTCTTCCATAAAATGTGGCATTGATTATGTACGTGGCTTCTTGACTACATTTATTGATCACTTTCGGTGCTTTGAAATATACCACAATTCTAGAATTCCAATTTAATCCACCTCCAGTTAAGTTTTTCTTATCTTTGGATGAGAGAAATTGTAATTTTTTGGTATTAAAAATGATTTATTTGTTTGTATTTGATTCAACATAATTTTTTTTTATGAAAATTTCCAAGGCCATAAAATGAGTGCTATACTACCATCAAAGTGGGGCCCATAGGTACAAGTCGCACATAAGAAAAACCCCTCATTTTCTAGCTCGATAACATATAATAATAAAAAAAATAATTAAAATAATATCATATTATTCTCCATTAATTAATGTTATAATTCATGTTTGACAAAAAAAAATGTTATCATTCATGAATACAAAATTTTTATTTTTATTATTATTATTATTATTATTATTATTATTATTATTATTATAAACATAAATGTATTGATTATTTATGTTATAACATGAAAATTAATAACATCTTTAGTGGGACAATCTAACAAAATTATATTTTAGTTGAAACACATAATAGACAATAGTGGTATTTTTTTATTTGTCTTCTAAATTTGTACGCAGCTGTCAATTTCTCCTTTGAACTTTAATTTGAACTAATTACCCTTTTGAACTTTTTTAATTAGCCAATTTCCCTTGAATTTTAATTTTAAACAATTACCCCCTTAACTTTTATAAATAACCAATTTCCTTTCCGGGCGTTATATTTTAAAAACTTTCATTCAATTTTCATCTATCCGATTTTTCATCCTTTTTGCCCTCACATAATTCTCATGTATTGTTTTCGTGATCAAGCCAGATGGAAAATTAGATGAAAACTTATAAAATCCAACAACATAGGGAAATTGGTTATTATAAAAGTTCAAAAAGATAATCGGTTAAAATTAAAGTGCAAAGAAAAAATTAATTAATTTTAAAAATTTTAAAAAATAATCGACTAAAATTAAAATTCAAGGAAAAAGAATTTACACAAAATACACGATCACACATTTAAATTAGATATCAAAACTCAAGAGTAAACGAATAGGTAATCATGAATTTTTCATTATCAAGTAACTAAGAGAATGGACCTTTAACTGATAATAACAAAACAAACCACATCATCATCTTGGTATAGCCGTCTAGGTTAGCTACATAGCCTCCTCCTCCTCGAGAAATTTTTAATTGTGACAGAAATACAAGTGATATATCACATGTTTTTATGTAAGTAGTGAAAAATTTTATTTTTTAAGTTATAAACTTTTTGACATACATATCTCACTATTTATGTAATGACACATGGTGTACTACTCTGTGTGACGGTTACATTGAAAAGTCTCTCCACCTCCTCTACGTTGACACAAATAGAATCAACCACGTGGTGACAAGAAAAGCATCCTCTCACGTATATAGAAGCAAACACAAACATCTAAACAAAGCACCGAAAGAAAAAGGTAATCACAAGAAATTAAATCTGCAGATAAAATATAAAAATTGATGATTATATTATTTAAACGTTAAAAAACATCATTTTTATTAATAATGCATCATTTAATTTATAAATTTTATCTTTAAAATTAATTTCGTTAGCATTACCCATAAAAAAATATTATCCCTTCGAACCCAAGAAGACTACAATACAATCCTCCAACTCTCACCCATTTTTTAATTTATTTCCCACACAACTTATTCCAAATAATACCTAACAGCTTGCTCTTTCTAGAAGAGCTAAGTAAATTCAAGACGTAGTGTCACGCCGTCTTGAAACTTTCATTTATTAATCCTTCTATTTTCCTATTTTATTTTGTGACTTTCCATCTAGAAGCCATCCCTATCAAAAGTTGAAAAATACCCCACAAAAGGCTCAAAGAATCTCAATTTTATTTATGAATATGCTTACTTACGAGCCTCTTATATATATCTGGGTACTTCTTGCTCTCTCTCTCCACAAACCCAGCTCAACAGAATACTTCCATTTCAATTTTTAACCCACCAAAAAATGGTTGCCCTAGAAACCCAGCAAAACCCAGCACCTCTGGAAGAAAAAGTAGAACAATTTCAAGACCAAGATCCCTACGAGGCAGAAGAAACCCTATCTCTCTGTGATCTTCCCACACACAGTGACTCGGCTCATTGGGAGGACTTCTCCAAAGATTACCAAAGCTCATCGTTCGACCGCTATGAAGACGATGACAACTTCTTCGAGTTCGTCAGCGAGGAGTTCACCTCCTCGACGTACCCAGCAGAGAAGGACATAATCTTTTGCGGAAAACTTATACCCTACAACAAAGAAGCACCAAACTTTGCAGCGGAGAAATGTCATCAGAAGACTCAGAAGATCAAGAGCCAAGAAACCGTAAACAAAACGAAAACGAAAAGCTTTAGCTTTTCGAAGAAAAAAGGGTTTTTTTGGTCGTGGAGATCTTGCTCTTTCCGCAAGATAACCAAACCCTCAAACACGGCCAAGACTTCGAAGCCGAAAAATCCCACATCGGTAAGTTACAGAAAGTGTGAGGTGAATAAAGTGTCTATACTTTCCAGCACGCCGTCGAGGTCCAAGTGGTATCTTTTGATGTTTCAAATGGCGAGGTTTCCGACGGAGATGGAGCTGAGGGACATAAAAAACCGGCAGAGCCGACGGATGCCGTCGACCATGTTTAGGTCATTTGATGAAGGCGGTGATGAGAAGGGTAATAAGGGAAGGAGTGATAGTAAAAGCAGGGCAAAGGGGTTGTGGAGGCTGTTGAGGGCGGTGGGGTGTAGCAATCCACATGCAGACGCCGTCGTAAAGGCAGGGCTTCTTTAGCTGGTGAGCTACAAGTTCCAGTTTCCACACGTGTAAATTAGAAGCTTGATTGGTGCTCAGCTCACGCGTGTGGGAGTTTTTCAGGAAGCCATGCTTGACCTTGCAAACTTAATTTGTGGAGGTGATGTAGGGACATCGTGTTTTGGATGTTCATTGTAATACACATGGGGATGGATAAGATAGTGACTTAAATATTCAATCACATTTTTGCAATATTAGAATCCTACATTTTTGTATTTTTTGTATATTTTTTTTTATTTTTTTGGAATGGAGGCATGAATATCACTAATTGGAACCCCATAACTAAGAGAATGACTATCATTACATTTACTTTAGTTATGTTGTCTAATAATGGCAACTGACTATGAGACGGGATCATGTCAGCTGATTAGGGCAGCGTCATCGTCCTCTTACACATTCACCAGTGTTTACATATTAAAGTGGTTTAGAATATGATATTGACAAGAATTGGTGGTTGAGTACATAATCTGGTTGAAAACTTGATCCAAGGGTCATAAATAATTCGGAGAGAATCCCGGTGATCCTTCAATCACATCCGTTCATCGTATATCATGTGGCCAGTTTTTTTGTCAGATACTGTTTATATTTAATTTTAAATAAAAAAATTTATAATGATTTCTAAACGTACGATGTATGATAAACGGATGTGATTGAAGAATCTCTAGGATTCTCACAAAGAGGATCTAGAGAAGATCCTCATTCCTCTTCATTGTTCAGAATATGGTATTGACAAAAATTGGTGATTGAGTACATAATCTGGTTGAAATACTTGATCCAAGGGTCATAAATAATTTGGTGCAATATCATGGCTTCGTTCATCTTCTCAAGCAGAAAAATATAGGGCTGAAGTACTTGTGATTTGGACAATTCTACAGAGGACCTCGTCGTAACTTATGCAATCTCTAATCGAAAAGAGCTAAATATAGCCCCGCTCATAACTATATCCTTACAAAAAATTATTTTTAAATAAACAGTATCAGACCATATTCATACATCAATTCTAACCGAATGGGCTAAATATAACCCGAAAATAATTGATTAGTTTTAATTTATATTTTAAATTTATTAGTTAATTTAATTAAACTATCATTGAATGCTTTCAAATCTAGCCATTAAATTTGAATCAATTATTGCAACTGAGGAGCTGGGTCCCAGAAAATGGGCTAAGAGGAGGCCTACATTTGGCCCTTTGGCCAAGTAATAATTTGGTAGGCTCTATATAATTATAACTCAACCATCTGTTGCAGATGAGTTTTTTGACAAATCAAGTCATTTTTTAGTAGGGGTGGGCACTTGGAACCGAAACCGAAACACGAACTAAATCGGACCGCACCAAACGTTTTGGTTTTGCGATTTTGAAACCGAACCGCAGTGTAAGAAACGACTTGGTTTCGGTTTTGGCTTTTGAAAACCGAACCGCACCGTAAATATTAATAAACATTTTAGTTGGTTGTTTGTTAGAGTCTATACAAACCACACTAAAAATCATCATTCAACCACACTAGAATATCATCATTCATCACTTTCTTTCTTTAGTCTTCGACAGAATATCATTGTCCTACATCAGATATGGGATACTATGCAAACGTAAATTGCAAGGGAAATAATGCATAGCTTTGTCATAGATTTGAGGGTGCAAGTCTATTTGTTGGGCGATTAATATACATCTGCCTTGGCATTGGATCATTGATGTTATCTACTGCACAGAGTATGTATGTAAACTTGCAAACCGTTCACTCATTTCTTCTTCCTAAGCCTTCAATTGTTGCGTGGCAATTGGCACCTAGCTAGCTAAAAGGCTGCTCTATGAGGACTTGTATTGGTTTTTAATGAGGGATTAGTTTCATTTCAAATATGGATTATGACATTTTGTAACAGTTCGGTTTGCTGCAGATATTGTTTCAATTTTAGATGAAAATAAATTATCAAAATATTGTCACTCAATGCCCTGATAGTTGACATGCTTCATTAATTAATGTATTGTGTGGAAACCAGAAAATGAGACAATTTATGCGTAGATAGGTGTCATTTTAAAATGTATATTTTCTTTTTAAAAACCAAACTGAAACCGTTTGAAATCACACTGAACCGAACCCAACAGTTTGGTTTCATTTGGGTTTTGGCTTCAAAACCGCATAGCAAAAAGTGTGGGTTTCACTCCAAACCACGCTAAAAACAAGAGGTTGAACCCCAACGAGCGGCTATGAGGATATTCGAAAGTCTTACCACTAAACCAACCACTCGTTAGTACCAGAAATCAAAATCTCGATCAATCTTATGCCCCCATACACAGAAAAAGGAGATAACAATGTATGTTGATAAACTTGATTGAAGGATCTGGCTCCAAGTTAATAATATAAAACAGACTTGACGCCCCTTAATAAAAACATTAAAATATAATGGCAGATAACGCGTTATGTGCGCCTAAATACACGTAAATACATGATTTATTATAATAATTTCATCATAATTACGGAAACACCCCAGATTAGTAGTGGTATTCATGTCAACGGGTATCAATATTAATTAACGTTAAGTAGCTTGCATTACTAACTTGGCCTTTGCCAAAGGCAAATGGGCGCCGAATGCCGGCCCTCTTACCCTTTGTACTTTGCCTCTTCTAGAACGATAGGCTACAAGGCAACACAAATATTAATAAGAAAATATGAACCCTAAAAATATAGCAGACTAGAGTCAACCAGTAAACTTGGCCAGCAAGAAAACGAAAAAAAGAAAGTCAACCATGATCATGCCTCTAAGATTCCCTATATAATGCTCTTTTCTTGATTATTTTTCTAAGTCAACGGGGAAGGGGGATACGAACTTAAGACATCTTCCAACATTCAGAAGAAAAACACCGTTTTCAAATCAATAGGAAAAAAAAAATATAAGAAATGCTTTGTCATCAGTAATGGGAGTTCACCTCTGCATGTATGTTAAACAAAACTTTCCTTACAATATTACAAGCAACAGACTAGATGTCTTTGTTTATATAGAGAACACTGACCTAAGATGTCTGTTCTGCCAAAAGGATCAAAACGGGCTCGGCGAGTCTGATGAAGGTTCAGAAATTGGTCTTTTCAGAAACGATTTACGATTCAGACTTTTCTTTTCTCCTCATCTTTCCTTGTCTGCCACCGTTAATAGACGCATTGGCTTTTCTTTTCTCCGAATGTTTACCATTGGCACCTTGAGTTACCTTGTCATTTTGAGGCCGCTTTGTTTTCTTTTGTGTTTTCTTGTTGATTTTCTCTACTTCAGAGAACTGGATCAAGTACCATCACAAGAGTAGAAATTTAATGAGATTGCTGAAAAAAGGGTTGATTCCAACTACCTGTACACCGGAAATGTCATTGTGCAATGGCTAAACTACCTCCATAGTTAACATTCAAGGTGCCATACCCAGTCAATCGTTAAAAGGTATAAGAACACAAAAAATAAGGTTATGTATGCTGCACCTTTTCAAATAGAGCCAAATTTCTAGAAGCAGCCTTGTCGATGATGCTTTTATAATATTGTGCAAACGGAGTATTGCCACTGTGCTTTTCTAGCTGCATGTTGACCATTTAACATATAAAAAAACAAGTAATATTCATTGAAGTCCAAAAAATAACAGTCGTAATGGCTGCAGACCTGGAGAAATGATTCTACAGATTGTTGATCTTTTGGTGAAAAAGGCACCTCGTCTCTCTTCTTCCGCACAAATTCAATGTTTTGCTCCACCTGCAGTGCAAGCAACAGAACCTTTTTATCACATGACCAATATTCCTAAACGCATTAACTTGATTGCCAGCCATGGAGGCCAAGGAAGCAGTTTATTAACAATGTTGGGGAGTTTGCAAAAGCCAACAAAGGAACCATTAATGTGTCACTGTCTTAGACATTCTTTGCCATATGATTTTTTACGATAGATGCCACAGACGTAAAATAATATAAGTACAGCCTGCATTTAAAGACAGCCCGCCCGAAATGTGGGACTCCACAGGTTTCCCGTGTTTATTGAGGTACAACCATCAAGCAAATTTCTACTCAAGAGGATAAAAGAGATCAATGTCTCTGAGTGTCCCTGAATCCGGAAAATAAATTCATTTTCAAGGAGATATGCAAGTAAAAGACTAAATCTTCTATGAGACTACCTGATCAATAAAGCGCTTCACTATACGCTTGAAACTCTCTATAGTAGTTATCTCGTGGAACTTCCTCAAGCGGACAAGGGGAATAGTCGCCAGATCAGGAAAAGAAATATGATAGCTCCACTGAGCAAAATGTGCTGAAAGCAGTTCGATAACAGATACAACACACTGTTCTTGAAAGTTCCTCGATTTTAACCAATTCTTTGGAAACTGCACAAAAAATATGGAATAACAATAATAAATCAAATCAGAGCAGATCGCATAACCCAATTCCAAACACACTTTTCTATCGGTAAAGTTACGAATTCCCAACCTTTACAGAACACATAATATTGGTGTCTTTTCCAGGTTTACCAACATCCTTGCCAATTTTATATTCCAAAATATCCACCACTAAAGAGGCAATAGGAATAAAAATTCCTGAGGAAGACGCGAGCTGATTTAACCATTGAATGCATTTGACTCTTAAAGGCAAATATCTAGGTCCAGAAAACAAGACAGCCACTCCGTTTATAATCTGAATTATCATAAAGAGCAAGGGCTGAAGATCATGATCAGGTATGTTGGCTGATATAAACGTAACCCATAGATCAATGCAACTAGTGTATTGCCAACCGCATATCTTCTTGACAGCTTCCTGGCCATAGAAAATCAGGCAGAACTTCAGTAAATATCATTGGTGAATCCGAAATACCATAACTTCTTATAAACTACACTCCCACACGCACATAAACATATAACTTGAAAGAGGAAAAAGCTCAAGTTTCAGAATTTAATTAAACAAGCACCAATAGGATTGAGTTAGTGGCAACACCTTCTTCTTTGTCAACAGACCCTGCTTCAGTATTTTAGAAAGTTGCTTGATGGACACGATTGCTTTACTAGATGCTTTCTGCAGATCCACAGAGCATAGCTCAACAAAGGAGTTCCTTAGAAACTGTACGTGTTGAAATATAACAGGCTCCATAAATTGGCAATGACCAATAAATGATTTATATGTGTTAATAAAGCAGGTGTCAAAACAATCAGAGCGAAACACAGATGCCACATCGCGTATGATGAGAAAGGATAGAGACGATATAGTCCCTTTCCCTGTTGCCCACAGATGAACAGCAAGCTGCAGTTTCAATTCAAAGTGTTAAGCATGAGTTGCATGACCTATATAACAAGCACGACGATGTATAAAGCATCTCTATACAGAATGATTTGGTGCTTTATATGTGTGTGTGTGTGTGTGTGTGTGTATTAAGTTTGAACTATTTTTTTCATTCATTTAGATATACCTTGATAAGTCTGCGGAGCAACGAAGGGAAAGCAACAAAAATTATCATAGAAGCTCTGATCCGTGCTAAGGAGAAGGCCAATATCTCAGAATCATTAACCTCATTCAGTAGTAAAAGGGTACTCCTCAAATACGATTTTATCAGTGGCTTAAGAGTATTCCATTTTGAATTCTTGCTCAAGTCCAAACTCTTCTCTTTCTTGGGATTGGAGGTTGATATCCCCAGTAGCCCCCTAAATACATTATCAGCCTCATTAAGCATGACCATCAATATCTTGCAAAAGGCTTCACTGTTCTGAATTCCACAACAAGAATCAGCATTAAAGACACTGGTTGTTTCAGCTCCATAGTGGCATGCAGCACGGTACCCATTTAATAGACTAGTAAGTGCAGGCACACTTTGATGCTCTTTGACTAGTTGACACAATGAATCAATGGCAGAGCTGGTCAACAACTTGCTTCCGTGAGTGTTAACACCATCAACATTCTCTAGCTGCATATCATCCTCGCTCATCTCATCCTCATCAGCATACTGTAACATGCACATGCATAATCGGAAGAAAGAAGGGACATCAAACAGCCGACCCAGATTACAGACGGAAATTAGGTTTGCAATATAAAACTGCAGACAAATGTACTGCTCCAAACAAAACTCAAAAACTGAAGCTAAATGCCACAATAGATATTACTTGCCTTTTTGTTTCTGAACTGTTCAGACCGCTTATTATAGTTTTCAAGAAAGTTAGAAAAATCTGGGTCCTGAAAATTTTCCAAGCAAACATGATCATTAAAAAGAAAAAGAAACAACTGGATGGGAGGTGGAGGAAGATAGTAGGTAGGATGAGCAGAAAGGGGTGGTAACTGGTAAAAGAAACAATCTTCTTAAGAACATGTACTTTCAAGTAATAACCATGACCATTACCTTTTCCTTCAATTTGTCTAATTTTTTCATTTTCTTCACAAGTTCAAGTTGAATTTCCCTGTTCTGCACAGATAAATCACTACCACTACTGCCAAAATTTCCTGCATATAAAGGTCATAAAAATGTAAAGGGGAGAGGAGAAGAGAAGCAAAATTAATATCGGAATGATACAAAATAAACAGATGGAATTATGACCTCACCTTCTTGAGAATTCTCAGTTTCACTATGAGCTAGATGCAGATCACTTGAGTCCTAATCAAACATTGAAAGAAAATAAAAATTCAATCCAAAAATTCCCAGCAAAGTGACTGAAGTTAAGAAGAGTTCCTGGAAAAAAAATGTAATTTCAATACCTCAGAAAGATACCCATCACTGTCTGAATCATCTCCAAACACATCATTCTCATCTTCGCTGAATATCGCATCAAGAGGAGTGTCTTCTATGTAGATTCCTTCAGTATTTCTGAAAACAATTTTTTGAAATTAGTGTGTCCGTAATGATGGTATGACACTATAATGCAGTTAAAGTAAACTACAAAATGAAAGTACATTGTGAAACTTAAAAACGCATTGGCTCCATTTGTGTCAATGGAAAACAGTTCAACACGAAAGTTTTCCGGATGCAAAATATCCTGAAGCTTATTTGACATGTAAAACGTTTCATGGGAGACATTTCCTTAGTTTTTCTTCTTCTTCAGGAAATGCTATCTTAAGGGAAGAAAACTTCTCTGACACTTAGGTTAGAATGTTAGATTGAAGCCTTCATCAAAACATAAACCAATATCTGACATATATTATTCTTCTGGAAAACTTGGTCTCCAAAGCTCTATCCTCCATCAACGGAAACTACTAAATGGCGGAAATTTAAAACTAAAAAAAGAGTAAAAGATACAAGTACTATATAAATGTCATTCGAAAATTATATGTTCAAGATCACGAAATGCGAAAAAATGTCCTTCTTTGTACCTTGCGTTAGACAACTCCACTGCGTCCCTTTTCTGTTCTTTACCACTATCTTCTTTCCCACCTTCTGCAACAATTGAATTAACATTTTTCCCCAACAGAAATCAGAGAAGCATGAAACAATCTCCAAATAAAGCGAAAACACAAAATATAACTAAAACCCACAAAATTCAACAAAGCCAAAACTCCATGCATTCAAAAACCAAAGCTTTCACATTTACACACACCATATCCCACGTAAAAATACAGAAATTCTAAACAAAATGTAACAACAACCCATGTAAGACCACACCAAAAGATGCAAGTTCTAATGCTTATTTATTTTCTACTCAACCGAAGTTTCAAACTTTCAATCCGAAAGCCCACATGGGTTTGCAGAGAGAGAGAGAGAGAGAGCATACTCTTGGAAGTTCTCCTTTTGTTGAACTTGGAATTCAACTTGCGGTTTTTTCTGAGAACGGACTGAAGATTCTTCTTCGAGAACTTCCTCGCCTTCTTCCCCAGCTTGCCCATGGCTGCTCACTTCTCTTCTGCAATGGACGAAGGAAGCTGCTTTGTATTATTTGCTTAAGCGCCTCAAGCCTCAAACAGTCACAGGGTACGAGCTTCCCTTCGTTTAACCTGATTTCGGCTTCCCCCCTCAATCGCAAACGGCAGAGCTGCGTTGGGCTGAAAGTCTGAGACCGGCCCGTTAAAAAGGTTTACACTTTGGACTCAGGCCTGCTTTAAACTCGCACAAGAAAATATGGGCCTAGCTTAAGATTGTTGCCCTTTGGGTGGCTTGACATATTATTTCATTTATTCTAAACTGTTATCGGCACTTCAAAAATCTTATTTTATACTTCTCACTGTATCTTTATTTCTAAATAAAGAAAGTCTGGAGTTAAAAACGAGAAATTTTTTAGTGTCAATAATAATTCCCTATTCTGAAATGCATTTTTAATCCACATCAGCATATTTGACAGTTTTTGGACATAAATAGTGGAAACATGGAAATGTGAAGCGAATTTTGAGTTTCAAAGAGTAGAGCATTGACTTTTGAGTTTTAGGAGACAAAGTGGGATCGAAATCTAATTTTAGGGAGCATAGCTAAAAATAAACCTTAGAAATACTCTAATTTTAGTTTTCCTTTGTTTAAAAAACTCGAGTGTTAATTTTTTTTATTCTTGATTTTTCCTGTAGTAACACATGTGAAATAAAAAATAGGGTAAAGTACAAAAAACTACCTCAACTATTGGTGTCACGACACTTTCATACCTCATATTTTAAAATTGACAATGTCATACCTCATCTTTAGAATTTGGTCCAATATTATACCTTTCGTTACTTGATCATTTACTTTTCAGTTAAATGCTGACGCGGCTTGATTCGGGGCCCACTTTCTATTAAAAAATCATTAAAATATTATTAAAAACTAAAAAAAAATTATTTAATAGTTTTTAAATATTAAAATAATAATAAAAAGTTAAAAAAATAAAATAAAATAAAAAGAAAACAACCCTCAGTTCGTCCCTCCCCCTCCCCCCCCTCCTCGCTCTTCTCCCCATCTTCATCTTCATCTTTTTCCCCCCACTTGCAACCACCCCCCCCCCCCCCCCAAAAAAAAAAAAATCCAATTTGTCTTCCCCCACACCCACCCCCCCCCTCTTGAGAGGGGGGACCTTGGGTTTTTTTTTTTCCTTCTTCTTCTTCATCCTCTTCTTTTTCCTCCTTATTCTTCTTTATGGGTTCCCCGGGGGGGGGGAGATAGAGGTGGGGTTTCAAAATTTTTTTTTAATTTTTTTGTTGGGTTGAAGATTAAGAAGGGAATAAGATGAAGATGGGGAGAGAGAGAGAGAGGGGGGAAGGGACTAACGAGGGATTTTGTTTTTAATTTTTCTTTTAGTTTTTAATAATTTTTATGAATTTTTTAATAGAAAGTGGATCCCGAATCAAGCCACATCAACATTTAACTAAACAGTAAACGGTCAAGTAACAGAAGGTATAACATTGAACCAAATTCTAAAGATGAGGTATGATATTGTCAATTTAAAAAAATGTGATGACACCAATAATTGAAGTAATTTTTTGTACTTTATCGTAAAAAATAATATGAGTTCTGTGTAAATTAATCGAATATCTAAAAATTTCAGGAATTAAATCAACTACATGGCATATAGTGTCATCATAATTGTAAGGGCATGTAGTGGTTAGTAAAAGAATTTCGAGCTGTCTAAAATACCTCCCTCATAAATGGACTCCACAAAGCACTCCAAAAGTAATGATGAAAATTGTGGAGTGAAGTCTGATCTTCTCAATTAATTAATATAATTAATTAACCAACCCCATCAAGACGAGATATTTTTCAGTGTAACCGGCATATAAAGTGGTACATCACGTGTCAATATACAAATTATGAGATATGTGTGTTAAAAAGTCCATAACTTAAAAAATAAAATTTCCTACCACGTACATAAAAACAAATAGTGTACCACCCGTGTTCCTATCACAATGAAAATTTTCTCCATCAAGGCATCTCCCTTTTCTTCACTTATGGGGAGTTGATTTCTGGCAGCCGTTTGGGGATGTTGGCTAGCGGTGGTTGGGAGGTACTGTTCCGACGGCGTCGGTGGTAGCAGGTGGTTAGGTTTTTTGTTTTCTTGTATTTTCTGTTTTTGGGCTTCAAATGATGTTTTGGGTCTTGTCTTATTTTGCTTAGAGTCCATATATTTCGCTTTATGCTTATCATGTAATTGAATTTTTGTGTATATTTGATCTGTTGGTGTACTTCGTTGACTTTTGCCTTGAAATGCTATTTCCAGTTTACCCAAAAAGAATTAAAAAAATAAGAAATTTTACAATGACAAGGAGCTGAATTGGATTATGGAATTAACCACTTTCCAACATATGAGTGAACAATAGATGTTTTTTTGTTTCAAATATTTAACTTCTTGTATATGCGTAGAAAATGCTACTTAAGTTAAGAATCAAACGTCTTGAGTTTGACTATTGTATATTATAAGAATCAAATTCACCAATTCAATAATTTACCAGTCATCGTTAGAATTTGATACTATATAATTGAACACAAGCTCAATTTTTTGACCTTTATACAATTTGTACACCACGTCATTGCACTAAGAAATTAAAAAACTTGTGAGTTGATCAAGAATTTGACTAGGATATTTGACAAATGTGGCAGTTAGTTATCTACTTGAAAGCTCTAACATAGTTATCTACTTGAAAGCTCCAACATAGTTATCCACTTGAAAGCTCCAACTAAATCAATCAATTAAATTAAACTATCACAAAGTCATAAGTGATTAGCATGACTTCATGTCTAGCACTCGAACGGAGTGAAGATCACTCAACGTGCACTCCAAATTCAGACTTCCATAATTGACAAAGATAAAGATTAAACTCATTACTCAAACATGTTTTTCAACATTTATTCCCAACTTTTTAATACAAATTGATATTAAGAGAGACGGAGCGAAACTAACTACAAAATCTTGATGCGGCTGGAACAAAACACAAAATATTCATGCATGTCTAAATGCTTTTAGTTGCTTAAATACAAAATCTCAATACATAAATAAACGCTCTTAATCACACAAAAACAAAAACTCGAAACCTAGAATGGATCAAGAATCAATTTTTATAGGATAATTCTGTTTACACACTTATTTTTACCTCTCACATACTTTTCGTATTTTTTGCCCATTAATATTCATCAATTATTTTGATCCAACGGCCGAAAATTAAAAAAAATGTGTGTAAAGTTAAAATATATGTGTAAATAACACTACCCTTTTTATATACAAGTTGGATACTGATCATGTGACCCACAAGGAGAAGAATATGTGAAGGCATTATATACAATTTCTACAGGCTGGCATTCCTTTTTCCTATGCTGGAAAAGAATTTGCATGGTATAAGTATGCCGTCACGCATCATTCAGTGTTATGAAATACTGTAACGTGCCATTTAGCGTCACTGAATCAAATACATGTAAACAAAAACTTACACACATCTTTATTATATTGACACAAAACGTTAGAGCATTCCCAATGAGGGCTTTATCCTCCATGAGGCTACTACATTTCTAGCCTTAGCAAGAAATTTTATCCCCAATAAGCCGAAAAATAGGGCTAGATCCACCACTGGGGCTAACAACTTTACTTCTTGGGTATCATAAAATTGGGCTACATCTAACCCCCAAAAAATAGTAGGACCCACAAAAAAGTAGCAACCCATGTGAGCAAAATTCTATCACTCGCCTTTCACTTGCGAATACACGTATACTCTTCTTTTATTATTTTTTAATTATTTTTTCTTACTTATTTTTCTTGCAATTTGGCTAATTAATGATTGTTTTAAATTTCATAAGAAGTAAAGTTTCAAATTGATTTAATGTTCATGGGTATTGATGCGTGAAATTTTCAAATAATTTTTTTTCAAAATTGTATGATACGAATTTACCAATTGGTGCTGGGTAAATTGTTATGTTATACGTGAAAATCAAATTATTTCGGAAGACGAAGTGAGGGTTTATTTATTTCAATGGATGAGATTGAGATAAGGAAATCTAATACAACGAACGATTCATAAGTGATGAAATATAACTTTATCACAATTTGAATTTTTTAGGTCGAAGGGTTCATAAATTTTTTTAAATAATACGTCCAAAAATCAACTTAAGAAAAACTAACACAAAAAAAAAATCATCACTTAATCAAATTGTTACATAAATAAATATAAATATCTACATATAGAACCCGAAAGATATAGCCTCTCATTGGGAGATATTCTTTTATAAAGCCTCAAAGATTCATCGAAACTCTAAAATAGGCTATATTCACCACTTTTCTAGTCTCATATAGAGCCCCTTATTGAGGATTCTCTTATTACAACAGTATACTCGTATCATACAAGTTGTTCTATCTTTACCGAGCTACAACTTACAAGGCTGTAAATAATTTAATAAGGTTCACGTGCAAATGAGGCAATTGGCATGTGACACCATCATTATTGCCACCAAATGATGCACTCATCTCTTAAAATTCTGTGCAGTGGTGGCCTGACCTCACCAAGTCACAAGTTGCAGGGACATTTTTTATAATAATTAGACTAATTAGTTGTTGGCATTTGCATATTTTATTGGCTAATGGGACCAACTCTTTGTACAAAAACTTTAACCTAAAACGGATATTGTAGGGCACAACTATTAGGGTTTTTCGGAGCACTATATATGCAGCTAAAAACTGCACAAGGTTAAGTTTTGTTTTTATTTCTTTGTTTCTTGTTTTATGTATAAACTATCATACATATGTAAGTTTGAGAAAGTGACCTTCCTTTGTTATAAAAAGAAGTCATTAATGTTAATTACTTAGATTACTTAATCATTAAACCGATCTCGTAATTATTTAGACAAGTCAATTTTCAGAGTTTGGACAATAAAAGAGCTGAGTATATTGAATTAGTTGAGAGTCGAGATTTATGGTTAAAGACAAAGACTGTATAGCCGTGAGATTCTGTCGTTTAGAGTTTGGACGATACAAAAGTTGGTGTTAGTCTATTTTCTCATTACCTTTACATAGCGGTAGAGGCAAAAATTGTTAATAGAGGAAGTAAATTGATGACAATGACTATTCTGTAGCTCCGCAACAACGTCTAAATATAGAAATGATCATCAGAACACAAGAATTTGGAAGAAATGATTTGGATTTGGCAAGAGGAATAAACTTGAAAATATTAAGTTTAATGTATTTGGAATAAGTAGAAGTAGTAATTTGAATTGGATTTAAAATGACTATATGCAAAGAATAATTTGAATCCATTTGCTTTCTTAATTTGTTTATTGTCCAAATCTTAGCATACATGGATTTGAATCTTTTAAATAAACAATTTTACGTTCTAATGTCAACCAGATTCCTAAATATGAAATCACTGCATCCAACCAAATTAGCTTTTGAGCTCATTTGGAAGTATTTTTAAAATCAGTATAAGCGTTTTTGATGAGAGTGTTTTTGAAACCTATCATTAGTTAAAATACAAGTAAACATGGGTAAATCACTTAAAGTGATTTTCGGAAGAAACACCTATAATTAATGCTTATTGCAAGAATCACTTCAAGTGCTTTTAGAATCTAAAAACACATTTATCAAAAATACTTTCAATCATTTTAAAAACACTTCCAAATGAGCTTTCATATTTTCCATAATCGAAGAAAATTTTAAACTTGACATGCAAGTTATACAAATCTTATACCAAATTGCTATCATTACCTCCCACTAACTTGAATATCAGCTCAAAAATTGTGATTAATTTGTATCCTTTTTTGGGTCGAATCGTATCGTTTGCTTGTAAAAAGAGCAACCCTTCATCTTTTATCTACGAAATTAACATATACTCACAATTAAGTTAAATCTGTGAGGCATGCCGTGTTTGGAGGAAGCAGAGGAAGTCGCTGTGGTTCATGTTGCAGCAGATAAGAACGATGGTTGTATCCAGAAAAAATCCTCAAAAATTAACTGCTAAGGGGTGCAGTTTGAAAGAGTAAAACAAGGGAAGAAGGGACAAAGACAGCGAGGTTGTTGTCTGTCGTCAATGTTGCTTTTTGTTTCTTACTAAAATAGAAACCCCAATATCTGTAGGCCCCTCCAAATTAACCCCTCCTCCATTCCCTCCGCTCCTCTGCAACATGTTCTGTTTTTTCGAACGTTGAAGCTTTCCTCACCAAATTATCGGGTCCCCCCTCTCTCCCCTCCACCCTCTCTCTCACACTCCCAAATCATAAACTCCTTTGGGTACTTTCTGTTTTTTTTCTTTTTTCAGGGGAGAGGTAGTTCCCGAAATTCACAGAGATCTGGGAATTTTCGAGCAGAGGTACTGGAAGTGTGTCCTTTTTTTTTTGGTTTTTGCCTGTGTTTTTCTCATGCATTTGTCCTAAAATTAACTTGTGGGCTCTGTCATTTTGTCACTCTCTCTCTCTAAGTTGCTGCTAGTAGGATTTTTTATCTGGGTTCTGTGGAATTTTTTGAAAATCTTGCAGTTTTGCAATCTGGGTTTTGGACCATTTATTGTTTGCATTAATGGATAACCGAAAGTTTGCACCTTTCTTTGTTGGGTTGGCAGCTTTTTTGTTTATTATTGTCCGTTGTTTACCCTTTGTAATTAGGTTTAGGAAGTTATCAATTGTGTTGAGTGCGTGTTTAATTAGATCTCTGCATATTAAGACACAGATTTCCCACCAAAAAGTCAGAATCTTGAGGGTTGAACGTTGACTTTCAAGTTCCAACTTTCCTTGTCCACTGTTCCTTTGAATTTCTGGGTTATTTGAATTTAAGCATTTGAGAAATTTCATAACTTTTCGACCTTTTCGTGTTCATTGTATTGTGTGCGTCTAAAATTTCATAAATTTGTTGTTTTTGGCAGCATGCTTTGCTAGAAAATGGGGAGGAAAGGGAGTTGGTTTTCTGCATTGAAGAAAGCCCTCACCCCTGATCCAAAGGAAAAGAAAGACCAGGTTTGTTTAATTGGTTTACTTTGATCTTACATCGTGGTTGTATCGAAAATTAATACGAGTTTCTAAATGAAACGTTTGTACTTTCATGCCAGAAGACTCACAAGTCAAAGAAGAGATGGTTTGGGAAGCACAAGAATGAGGATGCGGTATCTTCCTGGGAAAAAACCGCATTTATTATCCCTGCCTCCGCCCCTACCCCCGCCCCTCCTCCTCCCCCAACTCCGCCTCCCAAAGAAGATGTCAAATTAGCTGAGGCTGAGAATGCACAGAACAAACATGTTTACTCTGTGGCACTTGCTACCGCTGCAGCTGCAGAGGCAGCTGTGGCTGCTGCTCAGGCTGCCGCAGAGGTTGTTCGCCTTACAGCTGTGCCCATGCCCCGTTACCCTGGAAAGTCGATGCAGGAGGTTGCAGCTATCAAGATTCAGACTGCATTCCGAGGGCACATGGTATGTTTTATTTGGCTATATTGCTCTCTAGTCCTATTTGGTTTATGTACTTTTGGAAATAAGATGTTTGATTTGTGATAATATGTAAAAGTACTAGAGGATGGTGTGCCTAGTTGTATCGAAGCAGTTGAACTTTCGCTTGGTTGTTCAACTTGAACATGACGAGGGATTTGGCATTCTATAGAATAGGCCTCGAGTTAACTGACTTACCTCTTGTGAGAAAGATCTGATTTTTTTGAATTAATGCCTGCATTGATCAAGGTCAGCTGCCATCTTATAAGGGGACGTTGAATTTAGTAAAGCAGTAAATAACGATCTATTATAATAACTCCAATGCATTTATTCTCCGGCCATGAGCTGTATGTGTTAAATGAGGGTTTGTTGTATGTGATTTTCAGGCACGAAGGGCGTTACGAGCTTTGAGGGGGTTGGTGAGGTTGAAATCATTGCTACAAGGCCAATCTGTTAAACGGCAAGCAACTACAACGTTAAGATGCATGCAGACTCTTGCTCGTGTGCAGTCTGAGATTCGTGCAAGGAGGATTAGAATGTCCGAGGAGAATCAGGCTTTCCAGAGACAGCTCCAACAGAAACAAGAGAAAGAGCTTGAGAAAATAAAAAAAGATTCTGTAAGTTCCCCCAATATTTTATGTTTATATGAGTTGTCCATGAGCTCTCCTGTACAATCATGCCCGTTCAGGTTTTGCTTCCATCTTCTGTTCTTTGAGTTCATCAATTTGTTTCGGCCTCTAGTTTTATATTTATTTCAGGCGTCTTCAATTTTGTGATATGCTAAACTCGTCGTGATAGATGGGAGAAGATTGGGATGATAGCATTCAATCGAAGGAACAGGTCGAGGCAAGGCTACAACTGAAACAAGAGGCTGCTATGAGACGAGAAAGGGCGTTGGCTTATTCATTCTCTCACCAGGTGGTGTACTTTTCCGTTTTGATTATTTTTACAGGATTACAGGAAGCCTATCGTTGGCGATTTTTGAATTCTGATTTTAGATTCTGCTGTGATGAATCTCCTTATTCTTTTTAATATATTGAATTAACCATCTACCTGAAACTGACCCAATAAATCTCTTTGACAGAAGATGAACTCTTCGAAATCTGCACACCCGACCTTTATGGATCCCAGCAATCCCCACTGGGGTTGGAGTTGGTTAGAGAGATGGGTGGCTGCAAGGCCGTGGGAGAGCCGAAGTACAGCAGACTTCAATGACCGGGCCTCCATGAGGAGTGCAGCAAGCCGTGCCTCCATGCCAGTGGGGGAAATCACCAAAGCTTATGCTCTTCGTGATAAGCCTTCTCCTAGGACCCCTACTGCCCTAAGATCAAGCAGGCCTGCCAGTCGCCAATCCCCTACAACTTCTTTCTCCAGGGCACCATCATCAGCATCAGTAACCGGGAGAACCCCAAGAGGATATGGCTGGGGTGGAGATGAGGACTCCAGGAGCACACTCAGCATCCAGTCAGAGCGCTTCAATAGGAGGCATAGCATCGCAGGATCCTCTGTCAGAGATGATGAGAGCCTTGCAAGCTCGCCTTCAGTTCCAAGTTACATGACACCCACAAAATCAACAAAGGCCAGGTCGAGGTTGGCAACCCCAAGCTCAAACCAGTCAGAGAAGAACGGGACACCATCAGAGAAGGGATCAGTGACCTCTGCAAAGAAGCGGCTGTCATTCTCTGCATCCCCAGCTGGACCAAGGAGGCACTCCGGTCCTCCTAGGGTTGATTCTAGCTCCATTAAAAGCCCTCCAGTGCACGAGAGGAAAGGCAGCAGGTAGCTAGTGATCAGTCTAGTGTGAGAGAGTGCATGTAAAATAAAAGCAAGCTTAAGCATGTAACTTAGGTAGATGTCGTTGAGGTGAAGAAGATTGAATAAAAGATTGGCCAGGGCTTTGTTAGAGGGTGGAGGAGGAAGAGAAGAGAGGAAAAATCAACCGGTTTGTGATTTTCATGTCTGTTTCAGTTGTCTTCACGATTAATGTCAACATTTTTTTCTTCTTCTCAAAAACCTTTGTGTTGTTGTGTTTCGGGATCGTCATTTATAATGTTGTAGCATAGGAGGATTGGTTTGTAGGGTTGAATGTTGGTTCATGGTAGCAGAAATATGGTTTCTTTTGTTGTGTGCAGATTGCTGTCGTTTTTTGATATCTTTTGACTCATCACTTGCTTGAGTTTTCAGTGGTATAGATAGTGTTGTTTTTGCCCTTTTCTTTTTGTTAAGCCTCTAAGATTCATCAACACAACCATGAATCTCGTGGGTTTGGAGCTTTTACCTCCTCAAGGCTTCTTTTTCGGAGAAAAACTTCGGTGGGAACTGCCATGCTAAGACTTTTTTTTCGGAAAAAAAACTTCAATGGAAATTGTCGTGTAGCATGGCTGGTTTGAAGTACACACTTTAGAATCAACGACGGTGAATGCCCCATGCAGTTGAACCCTCAACCTTTTTCATTAGAGAGAGGTGGGTTTCCAAAATTCAGTTATTTTCCAAGCAAGGAATTTATTCTCTTTTTTTTTATTTTTTATTTTATTTGTGGAAGCATGCCCCATGTTTTTAATTTGTTAAAAAACGCATTCAACACTTCCACAATCTTTCTAGCACTTTTTGCTAATCGAATCCTAAACTTGCATTTTTCCATATGGAGCGCTCTACTATAGTGACGGAAAATAATTACGTTATACATTCTGATGTAGGTTCGATCCTCACCGCTTCCTCTCTCCTCAAACAATTAACAATCCCATTAACGTAAAAAAAAATCCTCAACTTATTTTTACCATTGGAAAGCATTACTAATATGTGATTTTGATACCCCATTAAGTAGTTATGTTTTGATGACCAAGAGAATATTTCTGTCCATTCAAAATTTTATACCTTGAAATGTAGTGTGTGGGTAATTATTTCAAAGTTGTGTGTTTGTTGAAAACTTATTTTGAAGTCATCTGTGTAATTATTATAAATATGTTTGGGGCTTTTCAAGTAAAAATGTTTTGTAATAGTCAAAAGTGCTTCTAATTAAAAACTTTTAGTTTTTTTTTTTTTTTTTTCCCTAAAAAATTCAGCATATTTATAAGAAAATAATGTAGGTGCTTTTGAGCAAAATACTTCTTACAAAAGCAGTCAAAACAAACTTGTTGGGTGCAAAATGGGCCTAGTCCGTAGCCTATAAACGCGCACATTCCAGAAGTTGTCCGGTGCGTTTAAATGGCGGCTACACGTCGCTATATGATAGGTACCAAAAATTAATGGACGAATTAGAATCTGGGAATTAGGGTTTAGGGATTAAAACATGCTGGGCAGAGCACACAGCTTCTTCTTCCCCAACTCACAACAACCCAAAGCCACAACCAGCTTCGAGAAGCCTCTGAATGAAAGACAAACCGCAAATTCGCAGCTCAGTCACGACACATTCAACGATATGGTGAGCAAAATCGCGTCTTCCCCGCTGGCTCTTTTGTTTTTTCACTCTCCATTTATATTCCCAAATTCAAAATTTAATGTGATTTTGGTACTAGGGTTCGTAAAGTTTTAATTTTTGGAATCGTGGTTGTTTGCATTGAATTTGGGTTTGCTGAAAAATTATGGGTTTGCATTGATAGATTGGTACAACAGGATTTCTACTAAATTTGACTCGTCCTATTGGCTTCCTGCTGTATGTACATGTACATACATACATCCATACATACATAAATGTAGATATATATTTCTATTGGGAGGTTTAGAACAAAAGAATTGTAACGGCCACATGGAGAAAACTGGATCATGGGTTAATCTTAGGAGTAAAATGGTTAAACAACTTCTTCGGGTTCACTAATCCAATTATTTTATCTAATCTTGATAAAATGTCCACATTTTGATATGCATCCTTCCTGTTTTCTGGTCTGATTTGTTAGAAACCTGTGCACATTCAGCGGATGTTCAAATTTGGCATTAAGATGGGAGGACTGTTCTGTCACATGATTCCATGCCCTATATGCATTTGAATCGATGTATCTGTCTCACATGCATATATTGTTTAAAACTATTGTTATCCACATTCAGAGGTCAGGACTGTGTAGTTAGTACCTTCATTTGGTTGTCCAAGTGAGATTTTGCGGTCTAATATTTGGCTCCATGTGTGACTGTTAGA
Organism: Pyrus x bretschneideri; assembly: GCF_019419815.1. Classification (NCBI taxonomy): domain Eukaryota; kingdom Viridiplantae; phylum Streptophyta; class Magnoliopsida; order Rosales; family Rosaceae; genus Pyrus; species Pyrus x bretschneideri. The sequence continues at coordinate 7,741,879 of NW_025999723.1, read as the reverse complement.
TGACGGTGTCTTTGTGCATTGAACTATGTAAATGTTAAATGTGATTCCGAAAACTAGTGGGAGTGGTGTGTGACTGTTAGATGATGGTGTCTTTCTGCATTGAACTATGTAAATGTTATTCCAAAAACTAGTGGGAGTGCACCTTTGTTATGACATGGGGCAAATGGCCATTGGAATAATTGGAGGGGAACGAAGTCGGAAGGAGTTTTATCAGACAAAAAATGCCATTTACATTTAGTTCAGAAAGATTGGAGAGTTAAAATGACAAATTACATTCTGTAGAATTAACGAAATTTTAGATGTACTTCAGGCTACACCATTGTTGGCTGGTCTTGCAGTAGCTGCTACTGCCCTTGCTGGTAGATATGGTATCCAGGCTTGGCATGCGTTCAAGACACGACCACCAAAAGCTAGAATGCGGAAATTTTATGAAGGTGGCTTCCAGCCGACAATGACAAAGAGGGAAGCAGCTCTTATTCTTGGCATCAGGTAAGCAGGATTTTGTAATGTAGAATGCAGGATCTTTTCCTAGCTTATCCATTGCTGTTTATTCATCCATGGTCAAGGAAACTAAAAGGAATATTCTGTTCCTTGTATATAAATTATGAAATTGAATTGTCTACCGTCAAATTATAAGGAAACAACATTTTTTTGGAGAATTAAATAGTAGGTGCTTTTCTGTTTCATCATTTGGTAAGTCTTCATCTCAACCAAAATAAAAACAGAGAATTGATTATTTTCTCGAGTCAAATACCTTGTACTTGACTTGTCTTAGAAGAGATATAGTTATCTGAACCAAGTCAAACTCTAAAAAGAATGAAGATAGGGAAAGGTTGGAGAGTGATACTTGACGCTTTAATGTTGAAGCCGTGCTCGTGTTGTATTCTCCTGTTTTTTTTTTTATTGTTTTTTAAGCAAAATTGATTTTCGTTTGGATGATTTGACAGGGAAAGTGCAGCTGCAGACAAGGTCAAGGAAGCACATAGAAAGGTCATGGTCGCGAACCATCCTGATGCGGGTGGCAGTCATTACCTTGCTTCCAAAATCAATGAAGCTAAAGATGTGATGCTCGGGAAGACAAAGGGCAGCGGATCAGCATTTTGACGCCATTTCGACGCCTTTGAAAATGCCTCGACTTCAAGTAGTGTGCTAATCAGTAAAATGCCCCCCTTCGCCTCCTCTCTCTAAGGTATTTTTGCTGGAATGTACGATCTTGAGAAAAATGGGAATTCCATTGCATCTGTCTGTGTAGGTTCAAATTTTGTTCAAATTGATTGTATTCGAGTTTGTGATATTGAATGCCATAAAAAGAGGGCAAAGGAAAGGCCTTTCAGATGCTTTTAACATACTTTTTGCAGATGAAATGCAATTTGAAACGAAAGGTGATTTCCGCACACTATTTTTCTCCTGTGTAGAAAGAGAAAAGGGGTGTGCAGTGATCTTTGAAATTTATGGATGCAAAGATAGAGCACTCTGGTTTTGAACAATACTCCTATATTTACACATTCGCTCTCTCCCTAACATAAACGAAACAAAAATATTGTCCTAATCTAATCAGATATGGCTACAACCAAAGGGTCGTTTGGTAGACCTGGGTTTAGTTAAGCCGGTTAAAGTAGTGTGCTCCACCCTTTATGCCTAAGTGTAAAACCTGCTCTCTGTAGTTTAGATGAATATAATGTAATTATTGTATCGTTTGTTGAAAAACACAAAAAGAGTATTCTACTAAAAAGTATATATAATACATAAATCGGGTATTAAAAACACATAAGGAATTTGCATATATGTCAAACCGTGATTAATTTGTAAGAAGGAGCTGGTTTGAAAAATAAGATTATTACAAAAAAAAAAAAAAAGTAAAGATTAAAACATGCATACAACAATCCTAATACATTACATGGCAGGTGGCCGTTAGCTACTATAGTGGTCATTGTGCCTTGTGATCAAAGGAGGCAATACCAATAATTAGAGCACACAAAGCAATTGCTTAGAGCATTATATATAAAAATGCTAAGGAAACTCTCTGAAAGTGAATTTTTTTTATAGAATTTCTGTTACCTCAAATTTTAATGTTAATTTATATGCTAATATTATAAAACATTGTGCAAAAAACGTGACAAAGAGTTTCAATTTTAAGAGAATCTCCTCAGCATTTGTCTGCATATATATCCAGTACATATGGATTGCTAAACAGCAAAAGAATCTCCAATTAAGATGTTTGGATAAGTGACAATCACTCAAAAGTTTTATATGTGAAAAGTCCATAGATGTGGCCTTAGAAGTGGTTCTCTATGTACAAACAAATAATGGGGTCATATGCTACACATTCTATTATTTGTTCATATACCTTTGTCAAGACATCACCTTTGGAATATTTGGAGACTACATTTTGATAGATTATACTGTACATCTCTCTTAATAATAGTGGTACAATGTACATTATACCGTATACCTCTATTTGAAAGGTGGTACAATGTAGTCTATCAAAATGTGGTAAATATTCTTACTGGATAGCATGAAAAGTGTAAAAATAATGATTGAGTCAAACCTTCCAAGTTGTCTAAACTACTTATTAATATAACTCTTTTTATTAATTAAAAGAAGGTGAAAAACTATTTAATCTTCTATCACGGAAAAAAATGATGGGGAATAATGTAACTTTACAAAACCAAATTTTGCTGTTTTTATTGAAGCCTCGCGTACCTGTGGTTTTAGTATATATCCAATATTATAAAATAAAGAAAAAAAACGAAAACTTTTATTCCCACTCCCACTCCCACCTTGTCTATGTAACTCTCTCCTTTCCATTTAAAAAACAAATTAAAAATATTCGCACACATAAAATGTGTAGGCATGTACTAGTTTAATTATATGTTTTCACTTAATAACATGAATTAATAATAATACGTATATTTCTTACTTTTAAGTCTCAGTGACTTTATCAAATGAGCAGACAAAAATTGTGTTATTATTGGTTTGTACAGTTGATGAATGGCGAGAAATCAAGTGTCATTTGTTTTTTTTAATAATTTATTTATATTTTCAGATTTATGAAAATTTTTGTCGAGCTTTTGATCGACCAATTATCTACCCCCCCTAAACTACCACAAACCACGAGATTCTAATTCAAAATCATAACAAATTTTTTGGTTGTTTATTACAATTTAGATATATAAATGGATAAAAATTTGGTTGGTTTTTTGAGGATTTTAAAAATTGTGAATTACCTTTCTCAAAAAAAAGAAAAAAGAAAAAAACTAATTGTGAATTACAACAAAAACTGGGTGGCAAAACCAGAAGAACCCACGAGCTCAATGCAGTCCTGACGTCACCTTTTATCCATTCAGCATTCATTATCCGATAAATAAGATTACTACAAAAACCAAATAAATAATTAAATAAACACAAAATTAAATTCAAAATATAAGAATAAAAAATTGCAAAAATAGATAGGCCTGGTCTTTAGCTCCCTCTTGTTCTTCACTTCTGGTTTGTTTTTGTTCATCTTCTTCTTCCTGCTCCTCCATCCGCACCCAATTCCTCTCGCTCCCAAATGAAACGCAGATTCTGTCCAAGCCCATCAAAATCTGCAGTCTTTATCTGAATCTGGGCACCCCTTTTTCTGTTTTGGGCACCTGCTTACCGTTTCATATGGCTTTCAATCCGTTTCTGCCATGAAGAAGTTGGCTCTCTCAACTCTGAAAGGTCGACAGAAGAGAAAAGTGGAGGGATTTGAAGCTGATTGGAGAAAAATGGAGCAACCCATAATGCGCACGTAGGGTTTCGGCGTTTCGGATTCAACGGTCGGTGCACCGCTTCGTATTCGATCTCATCCGGTTGGTCCACAGTTCTGTATGGTGTAGTTCTTTTAATCTATGCTGTTTTATTGAAGAATTTAATCGGTGTTTGCTAAATTTGGAAGAAAATTTGTGTTTTTTTTTGTATGCTTGTGTATGTAACGGTGATTGTGGATTGAAGTTTGGTGGTTACATATATCGGACTGAGAATTTTGAAGTGGTGTTAGTAATGGTGTCTGCGAATGACCCGATCGAATCGTTTTTCAATTCGATTCAGCTGGTTAAGGAAGCGCTTTCGCCGCTCGAATTGGGCGTTCGAAAAGCGGCCAAGGACTTTGAGTGTTGCTGGGCAGGCCATAAGAATAAGTTAAATGCTGCTGAATTTGTTACCCAATTCAGTGGTGGTGATAACAATGGTAAAGTTAAGATCTTTGGGGGAAAGAAGAAAGCTGGTGACTGTGTGATGGTTGGCGAGGAGAGAAAGAAGGGAATGTTGGTTAAGGTTCCGATAAAGGCGTTATTTGGGAAGTTTTCGCCAAATTCGGGGAATGGAAATCGACCTGAGTTGTCGAATAGTGAGTTGAGAGAGAAGGATTGTGATAAGGAGGATGGGTCTTGTGCGAATTGCATGCAGTTTGCTGTCACTTGGTCTGTGTTAGTTAATAGTTTTGTTCAGGCATTTCCTGGTCCATTCAAATTGGGTAAGAAGCGGGTCCAGAAAATGAGCGATGACGACAAAGCGTGTTCTTGTAAAAAGCCAAAGGTTTTAGGTAACTTGAAACAGAGGGAGTCTACGGAACAAAATGTTAAAATGATTCAGAATGAAGCCGTGTCACATGAAGAAGGAAAACATGTATCACTAGAATGCCTTCTTGGTTTTGTTTTTGATCAACTTACTCAGAATCTTCAGAGGTTTGATCAGGGTGTTCAAGAGAGTGATTGTAAACCTTGTGATACTTCCAGTGAGCCGCCCTCTTCCTCTCAGAATGACCATTTCAGGGTGATCGCGGGTTTGTTTGAAGGTCGAAAAGCAGATGTAAATGGGTTTTTGGGAAACTTGACGTTTGCTAGAGTGGGAGGAGTGCCATCAGGCGTTGTTGGAGTATCGTCTTCAGTTGATGAAGAGGGTGATGAGGATGTTACTGCAAATAACCCGGCAGAATCAGCTGGCAATTCACCACAGAAGCTTGCTAGCGATATACTTAATATTCCCCTATCAAATGTAGAGCGTTTGAGATCCACGCTATCCACCGTTTCATTCACCGAACTAATTGAACTTGTACCTCAGCTGGGGAGAACTTCTAAAGACTATCCTGACAAGAAGAAGCTATTCTCTGTCCAAGATTTCTTTAGATACACAGAGTCTGAAGGTATGTTGTCTCTGGTAACTTTGGCACTTGCTACTAATTGTGGAAATGCATGTTGTTTCGCCTAGAAATTGATGCTTGTTTTCGTAAAAGAAAAAAAATTCAAAAAGGAAATTTATTCATGCTGATTTTTAGTCTTTCTATGAATTGAATTTGTAATATCAAAGCTATACGATGACATTAACTTTTTCATTTCCATGTCTGTCCTTATTGTCGAAGGAGCCTTTATTTTGTCCACTGCCTTTATGTACCTGATGCTTCTGTGATGACTGGATCAGCTTAGCTTACCTTTGGATAGGATTATCAGTAAACAAAGAAAGATATTGCCCTGTTGTTTATTGTTGAATTCTCGTAATATATACTCATACTGACTTAAATACTACATACACAAATACATGCATAAATAATCTCTTAGTGAGGCCGTTTCTTACTGAATCCTGTCTAAGAATTTATTTATTTTCCACTCATAGTATGTACGCGTACACGTGTTTCTATATTGGTGTGAAAAATTTAGCTATAAGATACTTTAACCATGGTTTCTTTAGTGAAACACGTGTTTTAAAGTTACAAGTTGATTGATTCAAGATGTTCCTGGATTGCAAATACCATCCTTAATCAGCGTGCCTCTTCTGCAATTGTTTATGTTCCCTTTCTCATAGCTTTAAAAAAAAAAAAAAACTACTCTTTACTGGCTTACCATGTTATAATTAGTGGAGGATACTAGTTAGTTTAAGATAATTTGTTTGATGATTATCTTGTCAATGCATGCTAGTCATAAAAGAAAAAAAAGGTAGTAAGAGACCAACCTAATACAAATCTAAGAGAAATCATCTTATTTTCAACTTTGTCAAATTCATATGAGCTTTGCATTGGACGAAATAAATTAGCACATTACATGAACTCCATAAATGAAGGCCCTCATAACTTGTCCATCCAATATCTTACTTAGGAATAATTGTAAGGGCATCAACTATCCTGAAAAGTACGTAGAGCATTGATGGACCGAGATATAGCAATATGATAATTAAGGATGTGTTAATATTTGTCTGAATTTTTGAGAATGCCAACAAAATGCTTGCACTTTTCAAGTGATACAAAGCATTGTTTTGGCATCCATAAACTTTCCATTGATACCTTTGAGTGGGAGAGCTAAAGTAATTGTCACCCATCTTTACCTAATTGCTATATTTGATAGAGTGATGAAGCTCTTAAATAGTTTGTTTGTTTGGCCTCATCAAATATGTCCTCTTTCTTGTAAGTTATTTCATTAACACATTTTACACCATGAACGTGTCTAGGAAGGAGATTCTTTGAAGAACTGGATAGAGATAGTGATGGGCAAGTCACTCTAGAAGATCTCGAAATTGCAATAAGAAAGAGAAAATTGCCACGGAGATATGCTCATGAGTTTATGCGCCGTACTAGACGTCACATATTTTCAAAATCATTTGGTTGGAAGCAGTTTTTATCCTTGATGGAACAGAAGGAACCAACCATTCTACGAGCATATACTTCTTTATGTCTGAGCAAGTCTGGAACACTGCAGAAAAGCGAGGTGTTGGCCTCACTTAAAAATGCAGGACTTCCAGCTAATGAAGACAACGCTGTTGCTATGATGCGGTTTCTCAATGGTGATACAGAAGGTTCTATATCTTATGGACATTTCAGGAATTTTATGCTCTTACTCCCTTCTGATCGACTTCAAGATGATCCTCGGTAAGATGGATTTTTCATTCAGTTAGTTTCCCTTTTTAAGTTCAGGTGATGTCAGACTGGTTTTTCTGTTGAAACCTTCCATGGTTGGTTCCTGGATATAGTGTTGTTATAGCATGGAGTTTGATTTAAGTATTGATTATTTGTTTTGTTTCATTCTGGGTCTGAAATGGTAACTGTTCCATTCTTGGTAATTGATACATTTATGCGGAGAATGAATTTTCAATGAATTAGTAAAGCAGAATAAATTGAAATTCAGAAATAATATCCATGTATATTTAAGAAATTCCCAGTTGGCCAGTGTTCACAAGTTAGTAGGATACTCCTAGCTGACAGTAATTTCTTTCAAAATACATACAGGAGTATCTGGTTTGAAGCTGCAACCGTTGTTGCTGTTGCACCACCAGTGGAAATACCTGCTGGAAGCGTACTACGGTCTGCATTAGCAGGGGGGCTTGCTTGTGCTCTATCTACTTCTTTAATGCACCCAGTTGATACTATTAAGGCAAATTTTTTGTACTAGGAACTTGTACTCATGTGCTCGGAGTTAAAAATTTCTGTAATCGGTGATGCTTCTCTTTAGTCTTCTCTCCTAAAATGCATCATTTTTTACATTTGGCAGACTCGAGTACAAGCATCAACATTAACGTTCCCTGAAATTATTTCCAAGCTTCCACAGCTTGGAGTGCGGGGATTATACAGGGGCTCAATTCCTGCAATTCTTGGACAGTTTTCAAGGTTTTTTTTTCTGCCCCCTTCCCAACCATAATATTATAAAGATGAATTAGCTATTTTAGCTAAATTTTGTGTAATTCTCTACCTTCTGGCTGATTTGTTATTGTCACGTTACAGTCATGGCTTGCGAACTGGGATTTTTGAGGCAAGTAAACTTGTGTTGATAAATGTTTCTCCAACACTCCCGGATATACAGGTACTGATTGGTATTTTACTATATGTTTTGTTGTTTTTCCTCCCTCGTTGGGGACTAGCATCATACTTCCATTATGCCTCTGAAAATCAAAATACATTGATATCTATTTAAGCGAATGCAGGCTCATTTTGTCTGTTCATTCTTTTCATTTGTTCTAAAGATATTAAATTATAGTTTATTTCTACCTCTCCACAATTCTCAAGAAGACTTCATCTACTTAAAATTACTGCTTTTCCATCTTAAGTAAGTACTAAGAAGTAAGAACGGCTTCTTAAAGAAGTAATTAACCATCCTACTTTGTAGTCTGAAAAAAAAGTTAAGTGTCATGTCTTTTACTTTTTTTCTTCTTCGTATGATTACAACTATATCAGATAGCATGGTGTTTGCTACCCAAAGTAAAAAAGTAATAAGTATGGCTCTGTTAGAGCAACTTCAACTGGTAGTTTCCCTATCCTTATGCAAACATTAGTACCCTTTGAAAATGGTTCTCGTGCTGTTGCTGGCTTGCTCCCCCCTCCCTCCCCTTCATTCTCCCTTTCGAGCATGTGCTATGCCCAATCAAAACAACTGAATTTAAAGTCTGTTGTAGTTCCAATAAGGGAAATATGAATTTGACGTGGGTGGCAACGGGTCTGTCTGATGCATCTGCCACTCTTTTTTATTAATTCTGTTTTGAAACAGTATAAAATTTATGTTTTGGCATCTTAATAGGTTCAATCTATAGCATCATTCTGTAGCACATTTTTGGGAACAGCAGTGCGAATTCCTTGTGAGGTGTTAAAGCAGCGGTGTCAGGCTGGCCTTTTTGACAGTGTCGGGGAGGCTCTTGTGGGCACTTGGAACCAAGATGGTCTTAAGGGTTTCTTTCGTGGGACTGGTGCCACTCTTTGCCGTGAAGTTCCGTTTTATGTCGCTGGCATGGGGCTGTATGCTGAATCCAAAAAGGTAAGTATTTTCATATGCAACCTTCCTTTCTAGGCACAAAATTTATCTTCCTCTCTTATTTACCTTTTGAACGTGCAACTCTAAGATCAGGGTTCTTTAACCTAAACATGAAGCCTGCTGCTCAAATTGCCTAAGTTGCATCCCTAAGATACGAACTAAAAAAGTTACAATTTTCATTTTGGGAGAGGGCAAAGTTTGGCTACAATATGTTCATTTTTTTATAGAACTACCTAGCAAAACTGGAAAAGGAAGATTTTGAAATTTAATATGACTCGACACAACTCATGCCCAAATACAAGTTACCATGGCATTTTGTGGCGACGATGATAGCTAACGGCTGTGCGTTAATGCCATGCGTTCTGGGATTTGGCTTTCGTCTTCTATAGTGTTGTTCCACTGCTAAATCCTGTTCTTCATATCAACAATTAATTATTTATTTTTAACATGCTTATCTTGTTTTGAGTGTAATTAATATGTATATATATAACGGTAATTAGTTTGATAATAATTTTGATATGTTTTCATTAGTTGACTGTTTTTCTGTTTTAGGCTGCCCAGCAATTTTTAGGGCGGGATCTGGAACCTTGGGAAACAATTGCAGTTGGGGCATTATCTGGCGGGTTAGCAGCTGTTGTCACCACACCATTTGATGTGATGAAAACAAGAATGATGACCGCTCCACCGGGTCGACCTGTGTCAATGTCAATAGTGGCCTTCTCTATACTACGGCACGAGGGACCGCTTGGCTTATTCAAAGGAGCGCTACCCAGGTTTTTTTGGATTGCTCCGTTGGGTGCCATGAACTTTGCAGGCTATGAGCTTGCTAGGAAGGCCATGGACAAAAATGAGGAGCTAAACAGCGAGCAGCTCCAACAAAAGAAGTGATGAGATTACTATCTACCGCACCATCTCCCAGTTGTTTTGAAATTAAAGCAATTATATGCTGCCGGAAATTTTCGACTTTTTTTTTCCCACATTTACCGGCAGCATTTGCTTGAAATTTCCATCCGACCTTTTTGCTTCGTGGGTCAGAAATTGTACTTGCCCAGTTCCATAGGTTATGTTTTGAACTTTTTTGGTCTTCCGGCGATGACAGTGGAAATGCCGTTGACGTTATTTTGTACTTAATGAATTATACACAGTTTTGTACGCTCTGTGCAGTTTGTACCGTCATTCTCTCTCCGTTATACATTTAACCAGAATGTCTAAATGTACATGCCATTTTCCATTAATGATGGTTTTCTTTTATCGCTCTGTCTGTTTCCTTTTGTACGGACTAGTATATACTCATGACGAGTGTGTTCGAAAATTCAAGATTACATCAATGTGTGATATACATTGCAGATTGAATGTTCGCTAAAGAATCCTCATTAAAATAGTGGGTGGAGCATACAATGCAATGTGTTGGTGCATAAAAACGGGTCGGTCTTGGTCCAACGTAAATCCGATCATAAATTACACACACACACACGAGACCACAAAGATATATGGTGGTTCATCTCAAGTTGGGGTCATGTCCACACTGGTGTCGATCCGGTTTCACCATGTAAATTGAGGGTTACAATGCACGTGGAGGCTATAGAGGCTAGAATTTGCTCTCCTTGCCCTCCATCTAAAGTGAGGGTGAACTATGAAGGATCCTTTTATAGTATAAAAGTTTCTGCATCTCTTACATGAATCATGGGCTAAGTAATGAGACCCAAATACTGAGGCCCAATATATGGTACAACACAATGTAGACTACATATTTGTATGCCTGGATGCAAACTCCAGAAATACGGTGAATGTATACTATACATTGACGTGTAGTCTATGCAACAATACAGAGAAAAAAGAATGTCAAATGTACGAGTAAGGATCAACTAGCTCTTAATTTAGTACTTCTTTGTCAAAGTTAGAAGTTGAAGGGGTGCCTTCGGGAAAATGGACACAGTAGTGAACGTTTGTTGTCAGCTCATGGCTTAAGAGCATCTCCAGATAAATGCCAAATGTTAATTTGATGGCTGATGTGGCAATATTAGATTTTATCTTTTTCCAACCGATATGTTTTTTTTGTTATAATTAATATTTGTAGGACGCATCTTAAATAGAAATCAATTAAAATATAGTTTCAAGATCTATAATTAGTGCATTAATGGGACCTACACAATAAAGTAATTAAAAATTATTTGACATCACCTTTTCTCATATGTGAATCCACATAGGATTAACATATCGGTTAAAACTTGCCCCTACTTTCAAATTTGATTACATGACGTTCCACTTAGGATTTAACATCTCATTTGAAGATGTTCTAAGGTGTTGGGTTAACTCCCAATTTAGTTACCATCGTTGAGTTTGGAACCCTCAACAGACTGCCGGTGACCCCAAGTTAGAATCTCCTCTTGTTAATGCAAGAAAAGAGATTAAGTATTTCTCGGCCACAACAACCAAATGAAAAGCAATACGGTTGAACCTACAATGCTGTCACGTCTTCATAAGATTACAGGCATGGAGAGCGCTTGAAGGTTTCAGGCATAAAATCGAACCAGAATCAGGCTTTACAAGAGCCTCCCCTCACAAATCCAATGGAATACAAAGAAATCGATACGAAAACTACATTCGACTCATTTGTAAATGGAGAAACATTGAATATATAAACAAAGCTCTGAATGTAACAGAAAGCATTCCACAATTCTGGATACTGCCATTATGTAAATGTAACGAGATGCATTCGCCTACTGGAAAACAAGCCCTCTTGACGGGGTTCTATTGAAGCTCAAATTCTTCAAACCGAAAGTAACCAGATTACAAAGAAAATCATTTTGGTTATCCTCATTATTAAACAGAAGGGGGAAACACGACGCGACCGTTCCAGAAATATTGCCAAATAGTGAAACCTTGGATGTCATCAATAGCCCCAGTAGTCATTTCGGATTTCATCATCGAATTTCTTCTTCAGCTCGGGATGCTTCTCAAAGTACTCATCTGCGGTCATTGTGCTTATCTTTTTCTGTTCACATAAAAACAATTGCTGTGAGAAACTGTATATTCTACAATTACAAAGTCAGCATACGACTATTTCTTTCCATTACCTTCAACTCTTGCACTTCAACTATCTCTTTCTCCAAACGCTCCGACTCCTTTAAAGATTTCTCCTCGGCTTCCTTTAGTTCCACCAACTGTACTCCACAGAAACATAACACCTCAGAAAGTTAGACTGAAGGACAGATGAAGGTAGAGATAAAAGAGAGACAGCAAGAAAGAGATAACTAACCAATTGATCAAACTTAGGCTTGTACTGAGGTGTAACTGTGTCTACATACTTTGGGATTTCAACGCCTGCAACAATTTTGTTGTTTTACTTTTAGATAAGAAATATGCATACGAAAGTGACAATATAAATAAGCAAACTAAACAAGGCTAAATGCTAATACTCCGGCATTGTCTCTCTCTCTCTCTCTCTCTCTCTCTATAGTATACACTATACACCCATCATTCTTATCAACTCAGCTAACTACACAAGTTTGATAAACACCAACTCATCAAGAAAGAGTGTCTGATTTTATATCGTTAATCAAGCACTGAAAGTATCGTGGTTACTAAATATATGAGAATAGAACCACAAATTCAAATTTAAACAATAGCACTACAACGTCTTATTTATTGGGCACAAGATATTTCTCAAAAGACTACAAATCGTTATCAAATACCACGTGCCAAGTTTTCAGCTCAAAGCAAGATGCAATTGCATGAAACAAAACAAAATAACACAGGCATTACACTTGTTGAATGCATCCATTCATCAAGTCAGAAGACATACTGTCATAAGCCTCCTTGTACATATCCACCAACCGAGACCCGATTCCTTTCCTGTAGTACTCCCAGTCTATGGGTTCAGGCTCCTGCACAAAATGAGAAGTGGGAATCAGAAAATATATTGAAAATCATTACAGTAATGTCAAAAAAGTGAAATAAATGCACCATAGGCGCAATAGAAATCTTCACAAAAACACAATTATGTAAAAACCCATACATAATTTACCATTTCGACATGATTTCCCATATAATTAGTTGCTAAATACAAAATTTCCAATCCCAATTATCCGAGGCCATCGATTCAAATCAAATTTAACAGCTTAAAAGGCTTACACCAAAAATTCAAATCAGTATTCAGCATAGAAGTAATGAAATCTGACAAATTCGAACCAGCCCATTTTACAAATCAATCAAATAATACCTAACAAACAAACAAAAATCCATAATTTAACAAAATACAATCAAATCAGTAAAACCCAGATGAACAAACAAAGAAATGAAGCAAAAAACAGCTAGAAATCAAAGAGATCTTAGAAAAAACGATGAGAGAGATTGAGAGATGGGTTCGTAGGGACCTGGCTGAACTTGGTCTGGAGGGTAGTGTTGACCTCGTCGAAGGCGCGACGAAGAGAGGCGAACTCTTTGCGAGCCTCATCGGAGACGAGGAGCTTGGCCATGCCCTCCCAGTCGATGTTCCTCGAGGCCTTGAAAGCCACATCGGCCACTTTCTTCCCGGCGCCGCTCATTTTCTCTCTCGCTTTCTCGCTGGCCAAACAAATGTGGAATCAGATGATCGGATGCCCCTTTTGTTGCTGTTCCTTTTGCTGCTGCTTCGGCCGAAGGGAGACGCGTTACACTCTCTATAGTTCTGGTGGCTTTTGGGTTTGGAGTTGTAGGTCATGGGCTTTGCTTCTTGTTATTTGGGCTTGGAGGCTTAGTTGTGGTTGTGGTTGGTTGGTGATTAATTGGGCTTCTAAAGCCCAATTATTTTTACCAAATGTTTGACCCAAAAAAAATAGATTGGACATACTATCCCCCATAAACATGACCGGCCCGCTATATTCTTATATTAAAAGAGAATTTTTGCTTACCACCGTAACTATAGTATATGCTCATCACACCCTTAATCATTTGTCACGTGTCAAATTAGTTAGAGCATATATGCTTTTGATATAGGATGAACGAGCACTTACGAAATGATATGCTTTTGATATTGTGATTGTAGACAAATTGGTTAGAGCATCGTCTTTCTACTGTCTAGAGATAGAATACATGAAAAACAAAGAACATAAGCTTGAGTTTTTACATGGAAGTTGTTCATTTTTATCTTCAAATCACAGTTAGATACGTATACAGAAATACAAAAGCAACCTATTAATCATAGAAGTCGGTATTAATATGATTTAAAGTTATTCCTCTCTAGTTGTAAGCTCTTAGCTTCGAATCTCTCTTGTATAATTAGTTTGATACTAAATTATGATAAACTTACTGTGTTGCTTAGTCCAAATTCTTCTGCCACCACCAAGTATTTTCCAATCGGAATTGGTGAGTCTAAGTCATGATATTGGTCTTGATCTTTGGTTCACCTGAGGCACGAGGCAAGTCAACTAGTCAAGATTCAAAATCCAGTCCAATAAAACGGTGGCAGTCATCTGGTGACTATGATCAATGCATCAAGCTTGTGTGCAGTTTGTTCTAATAAGTAAACACTTGTAATAGTGTCTCAATCTTTCAGTCTCATCAGTCACAACAGAGTGATGTGGGGAAGAAGGTAGGTGGAAGTTGCTATGATTTCACAACAGAGGGACATGGGGAAGAAGGTAGGTAAAGCGTTTGTAAATGGGTTTTCTAGTCTGAACTCAAGGCTCGTAAACTTATAAACGATAAAAGAAGAAAAAATTATTACATAACGAAAGGTACTCTAACATAAGAACAAATCAAATTGTTAACTTAAAACTTTTTCCTGACGGCATTGTTTAAGGATAAAGACGGTTGTACTCGACCAAGGCTTTTAGTTTCTTAATTTGTTCGGCCTTTGGCCGCCATGTAACACTAGAAAAAGAAAAAACACTTACAAAAGAAATGCATGATAAAAAATTCAGAGTAATTAAGAAGCGGAAATTCTAGAAGACAAAATGTTAATTACGCGAGTCTAGCTCATTAGATTTAGTTAACTTATTTTAAATTAGGGTTTCTTGTAATCATGTAACTTAGAATGTATAGCCTACCATGTAATTAACGTAAACTTATATATATATATATATGCTTCTTCATGAAGAAAGAGAAACACAATTCAATAATTCACACAAACTTTAGCACGCAATTTCGTAAGTGATCGTTCATCCTATTCCTATGTTGAAGTCAACCCCAAAGAATTTGAGAAACAGAACTGCAATTGCTTACAATCTTTTTCATCATGATTCGAGGTACGAAAAATATGTGCTACTGATAATGAAACATGTCTCTGAATACCGATGGGCCAAAAGGATCTTCGTGAACAACGTTGGCATGTTATAGCCGGCAATTAAAGTACAAGACTTTGAATAATGAAGGTTGGTGGTCCTTAGTTCCCGGCCTATGGCTACCCTTCTAGTCTCTTCTTCCTTGTCATCAACTGATGAATGCACTACAAAAAATATGGGCACTGCACACAATAAATTATTTGTGCCATTTGAGGCCAAAGAGCACCAACATATGTGCTCATAGACCAATAGCAACAATGCAGCAACTATATTTGTATATGTGCCCTCTATGGGCGTTACCTTTGATTAGAGGGCACGATATGACTATTGGTGCTCAAAGGGTTGAGCACAGATAAGGGATTTTTTCTGCCCTGCTCTGACACCTGTGTTAGATGACACTTCAAATTCATGTTAGCACAATTTTATAATTGTGCCCTATGAGTTAAATCAAGGTTCAAAAAGACGCTAGACGCTAGTCGGACGGCAAGAAGGGGCCTAGCGCCTAGACGGATTTAAGTTAATTTAATATAAAATTTAAATTTATTATATAAATAATATGTTTTTTTAAAAATAATATATATATATATATATATATATATATATATATATATATATATATATATGTAATGTTATGGTTTTTAATATAAATGGTCTTAAAAGGAAAAGGAATAATAAAACAAGACAAAAATATTTAAAAGGTAAAAAATGATGATTGATTTGGGTGAGAAAAGAAACAAAAGAATATTGACCCAAAAAAAAAAAAAACAGAAATATAAGACCATAAAATAGTGGAAACGTGGAACCAAACAGGAGTAGTGGGACCATAAAGACCACATTTGTCGATTTAAATTGAAAAAAAAAAAGATGGACCCCACCAGTCATCTTCTTCCTCTCGACTATGCAACCTGACCTATCTAGATTCAAATTTTTTCCTGCTTTTGGCGTCTTCAAATACGGCCGACTAGACTCTGCCCAGCCCCGTCCAGCCCCTTGCAGACCTGCATAGCTCCGCCTAGACCTACCTAATCCCGCCCAACGTCCGTATAATATTTTCTTCGATTTTGCAACCGATAACGAGTTAATCGGGGCAGTTGGTCTCCGCCTAGCTCCTAGGTGCCACCTAGGCCGATTTTTAGAACACATAGTTAAATATTAAAAAAAACATCATCGTAACACCTTACAACTTGAAACAAACATTTGAAAACACCAGATCAGAATAGGAAAATATTGCTCAGTTTCTTTTCTTGACATATTAGACTCAACCAAGTAATCAACACTATAAATTAAAGAAAAAACAAGGCAACAATTTCAAACGTATATTCTTCCTTTCAGCCATTCATCCTTCAGTGGAGGCGTCTATGCTCCATGCGCCATCCTTAGCAGTACCATGCACAACTTTACGCGTGCGATTACGACCACCGCCTGCAGCTACACTAAGGGTTTTAGAATCCGTTTTGGGTCCAAAACAAAATCAATTTCAGCAATTCAAAAGCCCAAAAAGAGCTACAAAGGTAAGGATTCAAAATATACATTCCTCAGGGCCATTGGGCGGTCGGTGACAGCCTAAAATCAGCCTGAAACTTGCGGGCCTCACCGGAAATCTGGGGAATTTCTTCCGAGTTGAAATTACATCCAACCATAAACAAATCAGGCGTGCAGTGCACAAAAAAGTCTCTAAACAATCTAGAGAACCTAACTAAGGTGTTCCTGACAGGGGTGGGCCCCGCTGTCAACGGTTTGTCAGCCACCCAATGCACTCCAGTGGCTACATTTTCAATCCGATGGTTGGTTTTCACGGGTCGTTGGTTGATCCAACGGTCCAGATTCAAATTTGATTTTTTTAAATATGTTATTTTAAAATACATTGAATCCAACGGCTGAGATCGAATATAATCAAATCTAACAGTAAAAAAAAAAGATCTAACGGCCCAAATGTGACATCCCACATCGCCCAGGGGAGTGATCCTTAAATGTATATTCCCATCCTTACCTAGCACGAGGCATTTTGGGAGCTCATTGGCTTCGGGTTCCGTAGGAACTCCGAAGTTAAGCGAGAAGGGGGCTAGAGCAACTTCGAGAAGGGGGCTAGAGCAACTTCGGGTTCCGTAGGAACTCCGAAGTTAAGCAAGAAGTTCCGTAGGAACTCCGAAGTTAAGCGAGAAGGGGGCTAGAGCAACTTCCAAGTGGGTCACCCATCATGGGATTGCTCTAGCCCCCTTCTCACTTAACTTCGGAGTTCCTACGGAACCCGAAGCCAATGAGCTCCCAAAAGGCCTCGTGCTAGGTAAGGATGAGAATATACATTTAAGGATCACTCCCCTGGGCGATGTGGGATGTCACAATCCACCTCTTTAGGGGTCCGACGTCATCATTGGCACACACGCGACCAGGGTTAGGCTCTAATACATAATTGTCACATCCCGGCCGGGGATGAATCACTTCCTGGGCCGACTCCACTACCGTAGCATGATATTGTCTGCTTTGAGCTTACCATTCCCTCACGGTTTTGTTTTTGGGAACTCACGAGCAACTTCCCAGTGGGTCACCCATCATGGGATTGCTCTAGCCCCCTTCTCGCTTAACTTCGGAGTTCCTACGGAACCCGAAGCCATTGAGCTCCCAAAATGCCTCGTGCTAGGTAAGGATGGGAATATACATTTAAGGATTACTCCCCTGGGCGATGTGGGATGTCACACCAAATTTAAATCCAACGGCTAAAATAATTTAAAAAAATTATTTAACTCAAAATTCACCCAAAAGCTCTATAAATACCTATGTATTTGTTCAAACATCCACACAAAACTCAAATTTCTCTTACAATTCTTCTAATTTATCTTTCTACTATTTCTTTCCATTTCCAAATTGAGTAGGAAATCTTGGACGCTCGATGAAATAATCTTTCATCATTCGGTCATGACACTCTTCTCTATCACACTGCACATATGAACGCCCCGTGACAGAACCACGATGGCTAATTTCGCCATGGTGCTCAGATTGCATAAACGAGTTGATAAGTTCAACTTCAGCATTGAACAATTTTGCATCTTCAATCTCGATCCTTGCTTTGTATTGTGCCATCTGCATTGCCATGCTACGCCTTCTTCTATCACCCATTGATGAGATATTGAGGATTTTTAGGAAACAAAAACTCTTTGAAAGTTGAAATATTGGTGAATATAGAGGATGATTGAAGGTTGAAGGGTTGTGTGATCAACAAATATTGGACATATGTTTATATAGAGGATGATTGATGAAAGTTGAACGGTTGGTGAAAATTGAAAGTTTGGTGTTGAACGGTTGGTGAAAGTTGAAAGTTTGGTGTTGAACAGTTGGTGAATTGAAAATCTGGTGTTGAAAGGTTGGTGAATTGAAAGTTAGCTCAGGGTTGAATGATTGGTAAAAGTTGAAAGCTTACTTTGTGGAAAATTTAGTGATTTTTCAATATTTATTGGAATTAAAATTTTTTTAGATTAAAATGTTCATAAAATTAATATGATAGTCTACATATTTATTTATTTTTTTTTTAAATTTAATTTAAGAAAAAAAATAGCCTAAGTTCATTCTTTAATAATCATTGGCTCAAATTTTAGGCCAAAACGGTTGGAGCAGAAAAACTATTTATGGGCTAAAAACTAAATTTTTCGGGCTAAAATATTTGGCTTTTAGCCTAACCATTGGAGACAGTCTAACAGTGTTTAATTGTTAGAGAACAAAAATTATGACAAATTTTTCTTTTGTAATTTTCAAGTTGTTAAAAAAAACATGTAGACGGGTGAAAAAAAGGATAAATGGGTAAAAAAAGGATAAACGGGTTCAAAAGAGGGTAAACGGGTAAATGATTATGGTTAAATGGGTACACGGTTATGAGTATGGTTAACTATATATAAACGGTTATGGGTATGAGTATAACCATTTATGCAATTACACCCAATGGGTAAACAGTTATGCGGGTATGAACCTAAACGGTTATGGGTAAATAACCGTGGTTTCCTGCCTGCCATAACCATTACCTATCCCTACACAAGAGTATCTCCCTAGTGACATTTGTAAGACACTTAGAATTAGTAAGCGTTAGTTATGAATTCCACATTATTGCGTTCTTTGTATATGTAAAATGGAATTGTAACCATTATTATATCATTCATTCAGTATATAGAAGAAATTTAGAGATGGTTTACTCTTTATTGCTTGACTTTCAGCAAAAACCTCACCGTCAAGGCCTTTTTGGTCTGCTCGAGTGCATTGAAATGGAGGCATGCATATCTAAGCTTCTTCTTCTTCTTTGTTGGACCTCTGGTCCTCATATGTACTACTACCCCAAAATACAATGGTGGCCATTTTCTTTTCTCCTTGCATTAAGATACTGGGATACGTGTTGATGCATATAAATGAATCAAAGAAGATAAATAGACAAGAAGTAAATTGATTACGCAAAAACAATCGACGGACTGAATAGCTCATACAAACACAAGATGTATGTGGTTCACTTCTAAAGACTACTTCACACAGTTAGAGTATGTTTTCATTATATTAATCAGTGTAATGTTACTGAATTCAGTTTTATTCAACCAAGTTTTAAATTTGGTCACATGAAGTTGGTCATGGAATGGTTAACCATAATAGTCATTGTGTCCCGGGTTCAAATTCTCTCTTCTATTTTTAATGTAGCTTAGAGTATTATTATCGCTTGTAATAAGAAATAATTATGACATTGTGAGTCTGTGACATGAGATCTGGATAGCTGAAACTTAGAAGAAGCTGAAGGTCAAGAGAAAGTTTGACAATGCAAATACATCACCACATGTATATAAAATTAGGTTACCAAATCATTACTTTGAATTTGATACAAGAATTAATTAGCACAGACTAAGGGCTGGTTTGGTATTGCTGTGCTTTGAAAAAAAGTTGATTCTGCTGTGCTGTGAGAATAAGCGGCTGTGAAATAAAGCAGCAGAGTGTTTGGTAAACTTTTTTGTAAAAGTGCTTTTGAAAAAAAAAAAACAGTATTATAGTGTTTGGTAAACTTTTATGTAAAACAGATGTGAAAAAAAGCCGATTTTTCAAAGCTGGGTTTTGCAGCTTCTTGTTTTTGGCTTTTTTCACCCAAAATTGTGAAAAAAAACTGAAGCTGAATGTTTACCAAACACAAAAACAGCTCCCAGCTTTTTTTGATACCAACTTTTTTCAGAATCACCTCAGTACCAAACCAGGTCCAAGAATAATAAGACAGCCCTCCTGTCTCCTCATTCCCCTCCCTTTATATATTTCCCAATATTAGAACTAGAGGAATCTAAAGTTTAACAATAATCTTATTTAAAAAGCATCATAACCCCTATATATATAATTTCTATATGCCTTAATTAATTAAGAGATGGACACTTAATCTTTTGGACATTTTTTTCAAAGTGTCTTTTTCGAAACTTTTTCGAAGTGTCTTTTTCCAATGTGAAATGATCGACATACAAATTACTGTTTATGTCCAGAGAGGCTCCCAAGCCGTGCCCGAATTGTTTTCATCCAGAAAACAGCTTGTGTCAATGTAATTAGACTGTTGCTGCTGCAAAATGGCTTCTTCTTTAGATTGTGTCATGTCCATGCAAATTAGGGCAATCATGTTGCCTTGCTGGCATTGCAGGTTAGCGAGCTCGGCTTGTGCCTTGGCCAGTTGGGCTTGGAGCTCACCGATTTGTTTCTGGAGCTGGAAAATTGCTCCCGCGCAGCCATAAATCGGGTTTCGAATTCTGGCATTTGCTTCGTAAACCATGCTGCTCACTGCATCTGCTCTGTGAGACTCTGGAAGTTCCTGCAAAATTTTCGTACATATAACTGTTAAATGTGCATGACCAAATACACAAATAGAGTACTTAATTATGGTCAAGGGTATATTTCAAGCAAGTCTGCTTTATTGCCAAATTGTGAATCTGAACCACTGATTATGTTGGTTTTTGTTGAAATATATGGTTTAGATTCATAGCTGCATACCGCAAGTGTGAAAACGGAATAACTCTTTTAAGCAAAACCCAATTCCAAAACAGCAATCTTACAACGCGTTTACTGTCACAATCATTGTAGAATTTAATAAAAGCCAACAAATTCTACTTTTACAAGTGAAAGTTGAAAAAGTGTTCCTCATGACTTTCTTGATCTTTTGACAAAATCCCATGATTAATATGTGTATTAGTTAGTGCAGTAAACAGAAATAATTACAACCTACTGAACTAATTACCTGCAAGAGCTTGATGATGTTGCTAGCTCCAAAGATTCTGTGGGCAATAGTGAACTTGAGGGGCTCATTAGGAGGGAAGTATGGAGCTAAAACGCACTTCTCTGCACACCGGCGGCGGAGAATCTTGCAGGCGGCGCATGGGCTGAGAACAACAGGTGGCGGCGGGGGTGGTGGTGGTGAAAGAGAGGTGGGAAGCGGATTACTACTAATATTATTACTGGCAGCAGCATGAGGAGAAGATAAACTAGATAAGGGATGAGAGTTAGGGGAGGGAAATGATGCAGTAATGGGAGAAGAAGGAGATGAAGATGGAGAGTAGGAGAATGGAGGTGGACTCATAGTGGTGGTAGTTTTGGCATCGAATTCCATTTTTGTTGTTTTTGAGCGAGCTTTTGCTTTAGTTATGAGTTGCTTTGAGTTATGGAGTAAAAGAGGCAATGTCTAGTGCACATATATATAGAGGGAGGGAGAGCAGTGCACCAAGCACTCAGGACTGGAAACAACAAAGAGGGAACGGAAGGGGTGGCTTAATATGTCAAAGGTGGAGTCAGCATTTGCGAGGTTGTGGTAGTAAGATGCGTCATCAGTTTGGAATCACTTGCCCCATTTTAATTAATATAATCTCTATTTGTTGTTCTGTTTTTTTTATTTTTTTAATCCTCTATTTTTTTGGTAGAGATAAGGATGTTTTAGTACAAATTAATATGTCGTAAGCCCATTATTTGCATATATGGATCCTGCATGCATTAATTCATAACAAGTGATTATTTCTTCGTATGTGACATGGTAAGTAATTTTTCAAAAGATTTTTCATATTTGAAATATCAATATACACTAAATATCTCGTGCTAATTAGTACATGCAACTTTTGAAATGTAATAAAGTGAATGAAGTTTGTCGTGATGACACACTCACACTGCAACAGAATTTCAACTGAGGTAGCTCCCCAACAAAACCTAAAATTCAAGTAAGATTGAAAAATAAAATTTGTAAATAAACTCTATCAAGAAGAAGAAAGCCTTGTTCATCAGCATCTAGCGTACGTACATCGTTTTTGGACTGAAATCATGATACTCGTTCATGCATGGGGACATATAAATACCTACTCAGGAAAAATCTACGCATCCACACCGTCGTAGCACTGTAAATGACATCAGATTGAGCAACAGGTAGCGAAGACAACCCGACTACATAGTAGGGAACTTGTGATCGTACGTTTCATGCATGTGGTTTAAACATCAAACACGATAAAAAAAGAGTCAAGAAAAAATAAGCAAACATAGATTTATATAAAACTATGATAAGGAAATTAACGCCACTGTCATATATTCTTGTATTAGTGGCTAAAACTATGATGGCTGGCTGTAGGAATTAACATGCTTATTTTTTATCAGTGACACATCATTTAGTTTACAAATTTAAAACTCATGGGACATCCTACTTATTTTGTGGCTGTTTTTATGTTGAGAGTATTCATTTACACCTTATATTTATTGTGATTAGCTACTAAACTAGCTGAGTGTGTCTGTAAACGCTTAAGACATTGTGGCCTATAATTATTTGATTAGAATTATATGATGACTTTTACCTAGGCTTTTAGGTGATCAAAATCCTTAAATATGGTTACCCTATATATATATATATATGTATATATATATATATATATAGCTCTTACACTAATTACATAGGTGAGTTTCACTATGTAGTTCATATAAAATAATCAAAATATTAAGGATGAGTTTCCTCTTTAATATGTGTTATTGACTACCTATCTAACTGCATGCTGCCACAACAGAGAGAAACTATTTTCTAGCAACCAACTAAATACACAACTAATTAAAGTGATGATGTGGCATATGGAATTGACAGAAGGTTGACCCCAATTAGCCAGGGACTTGATTGGCCAAGTCAGCTATAGTTCGAGAGGGAGTTGGGTGAGAATTGCAAGTAGGCTCGTGGGAAATAAGAAAATGAGACATGGAACAATTAAGAAGTTAAAAGGCTAGAGCTAATCAGTCGATGGATCCATTTCCAGAAGGTCCCAAAAAGAATGTGACATTTAAAAGAGACATTTATCATATGAGTATGTTAATATTTCTACGATTATGTTAATATTTCTACGATTCAAGTGCCATTTTCTTTCCCTACACTTGGAAAAAAACTAATTCTTTTAATGTGGCCGTGGTGGAAGTAGTTGGACACCATCGTAGAATTTGTTGGCTCATTGCACATTTTAATATCTAAAATTTCCACTTGATTATGTTTTAGTCTCGATCTATTCCTCATCCTAATTTGGCTTTGCTCTAACCAAAGTCTTTTCCCGCTTAAAGGTTCACATCACTCTCTCATTTTATATATAGTAATCAATTAAAGCATGTTAAAAATTTCTACACAAAATATCAACGGAATTTGACCAAAGAAGTATATGGTGATGTTCAGAAGACTTACCCGTAGTAGGCAATTTATGCTCTAAGTTTGCTCTTCATGTCGATGTCTTTTGCAATTGAACAACCGTTTTCTTTTTTTCTGTTCAAGTTGTGTTATTTGTGAGCATTGCAATAGTTTTCGAATCAATAATAGTTTATCGCTTATTTTTCAAAAGAGAAAGGAACATAATTATCATAGATTTGTAACTCATTACCATTTTAAATAGGACTATTAATTGGTATCATTGTCAAAACAAATTAACGTGTTGTTGGACATGCATCATGCATGTATCAGAAAGACATGCATGCATATGCTTGTAGTTGATTAATAAGATGATGTAAGTCTTCTTCCATTAAGATGCTTATTAATTTTAGGATTTGTAGGATAAGACAATTGGAGAGAAATAGAAAGTGATAGTAGTCTATTGCGTGTGGACTTTAACCAAACTTGAAGAAAAGAAACTAAACTTCTTGTTGTTTAATCACCCTTAATTAAACAAATCAATGAATTGGGATTCCATTATAAACTAATGATGCTTTAACAAGTGACTGTAGAATCCTAGATAAATATTACCCACTGTCTACTATTCCTGAGATCAAGAGTCAAATTCCTTTTGACTTAAAAACATGTTTTCAATAATTAAAGAAGCTACTAAATAAGCAATTAAAAATTTGTAGTTACACTGATAATTCTTTCCCTCATTTTTGTATTTCATTGATTAAAACTTTATTTGTTTTCAATTTTTCAAGGTCCTTTGGTTTTTATGTACATTATTATTTTAATAATAAAATATTTACATATCAGCATATTTAAATTTTATAATAAAGTATAATTAACCATTTCCAAATAGATCCATTTAGTGTTAGAAACATTACATTTGACATATATATATATATATATATATATATATATATATATATATATTCATGGCCAAATTTTATGTCATATATTTCTATTTTTAATTGTACTCATCCTTTAATTTGCAACCATTTTTGTAGTATGTACCAATACCAATTAAATTTTTTTCTGCGTCCATATTTTTAAACTTTTACTTGTACCCTTATATTTTTATAATCTTTTATTTATACTTATAATTTATTTATAAATGTACACATTTTTCATAAAAAGATGTACCACTTTGTTATATATATGTAAAATGTACTAACTTAATTATTTTTTGTAAAATGTATTTCTTTGTGCAAAATCTATTCACTTTTTTATTTATAATGTACACATATCTTATAATAAAATGTACTCTTTTTAATTTAAACGTACCAATATGGAAAACTAAAAATAAAAAAAAATTATTTTGAAATAATAAAAAAATCTAATTAGATTTCACACTATTCAGATTTGAGGAAAGAAATTAAAATTCCCTATTGGGAATTAATATTTGCATGATTTTAAGAAGGATTTAGTAATTTTTGTTATTGCCACTCCTCACTTGTAAGTGAAAGGTCTTAGATTCAATTCTCGCCAAATACAAATTTGAATCACATTATTGCTAGTCCATTGTGAGGCTAAATTCATCCCCCCCCAATATTGTTTGTTCAAAAATTTTTTTTTTATTGAATTTCTTAATTAAGATTAAAATTTAACATTTTTTCCTTCAAGTAAAATATTAAAATTAATAAAGTTTCAATCTAACATTTTAGTTAATCAAGGATCGGAACTAAAGTTTTCATACTCTTTAAGTCACTGCATCGCAGGTTCAAATTTATCACTTTCTTTAGATTTAGATTACAAAATAATATTGCTTGTAATTATAAAAAATTGAAAAAAAAAAAAAAAAAAACACTATTAGTTTAAAATAGTGGCTTTTATTGAGTTAGGCCATTGCGCATGCATATATTGCATGTGGCTTTTATTGAGTTAGGCCAGTGTGCATGCATCATGCACGCCTATGGAAAGAAGACTGAACTCAACAAACGTTAGCCACACCTATTCAAGAAACTGTAATGATCAAATCGTTTACTGCAAGTTTTTCTGCAATTGTAGATGAATTGAAAGTTCCATGTTCGTATGCATGATTCATCATCTTTCCAAATTAGATTAAAAACAAAGAGGAGAAAAACAAGAAAAATAATTTGAAGAACGAAACAAACACGACCAAATTCTAGCTAGATTGTGGTTTGATGAATTATCAAACCATACATGACATGCATACAGTGTTTAAAATATCGGTATATGTGGAAATATAGATATAAAACTTTATGAAAATATGGATGGGTATATCAAATATTGATATTGATTGCTTTCGATGAAAAGAATGAAAATTTAAAATGAAACTTAAGAGAATGTCAAACATTAGTTTGGACGAAATATAAAAGTTTCCACCGACACCGATATTTTAAACACAGGTCGAAAATATCGATAAATATGTCAATTTTAACCTAATTAAACTTAAAATTTTATTTAATATGTGGTGAAGTTTAGATTTCATCCACCTCTCTTTCATATCTTTTTTTTATATATATTTTTCGAATATTTCCACATACATCGACAATATCAAAAAACTTTCAAAGGCATATATATACTCGTACACACTGTCAAGTCACAATACTGCAGAAATAACTTATCTGCAACATGTATATATTGCGTGTCTTATATTCTCTCTCTATCGCATAATTAATCGGTATCTTATCGAAATAATTGAATGATCAAATAATATGCTAGTCAACATGGTGATGCACATTTACAATATGTTTTTCATATGCTTTACTTTTCTTTTTGTTGTTGTTAGATATGCTTTGCTTCAATAATATTCAATAATCATTATGTTCCTTAAGTTTGTACAACTTAATCAAAGGCTAATAACTGACTAATATGGACCCCTTCCCCTGGACAAAAATATTCTCTCTTCATATAATATTAATTAATTTATTTTCCATGCAAATCAAGGAAGCATTTTTGTAGGATTTGGGTCGGACAAATGTGTATGGAATTTGCAAACTGTCCTCCATTTGTTCGTAGAGAAGCAATGGAACAAAGTTTACAAGGTCCACGCGTTGGTTGCTTTGCTTTGTTGAACTTTGTTGTATCATATCTGTCAATTCTGTCATGCATGGGTTGGGTTTCCCCAATAATACTCTCACACGCTTTCTTGGTTTCTAATTAATTAATCTTTGTGATCTGCAGATGTAGATCGATCAACCTTATATACTGTCTTTTGGTAATATTGGATGTAATACGTGAGCAACCACTGATGGGACATATAGGCTATGATCCTTCGTTATTTTTCACGGACTAGAATTTTCTCTTATCATCTTTTTGTTCCATTTCATTCTTTCATTTCATATTCTTTATTTTGTCTTTATCTTTATTTTTTCATAAAAAATTAATATAAAATGTTGACGTGATTTAACCGTGATCGTTCAAATAGAAGAGAATAGAAGAAGAGAAAAAAAAATAATAGAAAAGAGAATCACTCCTTTTTCACTACTTTTGGCTAGCTGTAACTCTACGAGTCTATGACAGATTATCGGTTTGATTCTAAGTGATGTGATTGATCCATTCACGTAGACGTTTAAAGCATGCTTGCCCAAATAAAATAGGAACTGTAATTCTTACATGCATACACTAAAAACATGAATTTGAATCGTTTCAAATATGAAATAAAAAAAGCGTGATTTTTTTTTTATATTAAATTCGAAATGAAATACTAAAAATTCAAGAATCAAATTAACTAGGAGGACTAAAGTATGAAATAACCGTCCACTACGTTAAAGCGAATGAATTGACATCACGTTGATATTTCATCACGTATATAGTAAGTGACAATCACGGTCATATGAAAATTGACTTGGTTTGAACTATTCACTGTATTAAAAGTATTTCGTAGCACAACCATGGAGAGTCTAAACCATAGTATCATTCTTGGTTCTGTAATTTAAGGCCTCGTTTGTTAGAAAAGATTGACTTGGTTTGAACTATTCACTGTATTGAAAGTATTTTGAAGGAAACATTAGGTGACAACTTTCATATTTGTCCAAGTTAAAGGCTACCATGAATAAAAGATATCCCTACTAATCCCCACAAAAATAGTAAGATTAAAATGGGCAACTTTCTTTGTGAGTAACCATCAATATAGTGATACTCCTACCCAAGCCAATATTTTTTAACAAACCGAGGCCTAAGAGTACTGTGCATGTAGTAAAAAATAGTTGGTTAAATTTATGCTAAGTTGCTTTCGTACATATTTGCTAGATCGATAAGCAAAGCTGGCAGTATTTGCAGCACTCCAGAGATGCAAACTTGTCCGGAAGAAGATTTTGGAATTGTGGAACACTACGAAAACCATCAGTTACTAGAAAACAAGAGAAATAGAAAATGCATGTGAATGCTCGGTACTGTATATGTATTCGTATCAGATGTCAATCCAAATAATTAGGAACGGTTGGATGCCACTTCTCCCACCCCATCCCGAAAACTCTCTCTCAAAGGTCGGGGTCAGAAGACTCAGAACTCAGAAACCAACTTGCAAACGTAAGTAAATGATAAATCCACCTGGTCTTCAAATTTTCATGGTTTCATACTAGAGAGGGTTCTGGGTTCTGGGTTCTGGCTTTTGGGGTTCATGGGATTCAGAAAATCAAAGAAAAACACTGTTTTGGTCATTTGGTGTACTGCTTTTTGAAAATTTTGATTAAACTGGTACTGCAGGCCCTCTTAATTTCCAAATAGGACAACATGGTACATGAAACTGCAAACAGGAAATGGATACTGATGTCTGATAAGGTTGAAACATTATACATACGCTAATGGTAGAGAAATTCTTCATTAAGCGGTCACTGTTTATACGTGAAGAGGATGAGACATAACGATAATACGTAGGACAAGTTTATCCTCATCATCCTTCATCTGTTTCCCTCAATCCCAAAAAGTAGAATGATTGACCATTTTCACATAACCACAGTTCACTCACTTCATCGACGAGGTGATGTGAAAAACAATCTGACCAAACATTTGACACACCAAAAGTGGCTTTAGATTAATGTTGCATAGGACTTGCAAAGATTCCAAATGTTGTGGCATGTTAACCTAGCAGCAGTTATTTGTGTAGATAAAGTTGCAATTGAATGTTTCAGATTAACTAAAACGTACGCAAAAAGATGATGAATGATAAAACATAAAAAGCTCATGCAAGTTATAGTGAGTACGGTTTTGCTATATCATTATGAGGAATTTAAATAATTGGAGACAAATTCAAACTTTTAAAAGTTTAATAAGCTTTTGCTTTATCATATTGCCAGAGTCAACTGTAAAATTTTATATTTGCTAAAACAGTTGTATGTACATCTCTTTCTAAGGAACCCTACTTTTTTTTTTTTTTACCTGTATTTTAGATTCAAATTAAAGCTTTCACTTAGTGAGTTAGGAATGCAACTTTTGACAAACGTTGATGTGTTTTCTGTAAAATATTTAGGAAAAGAGTAGTGCTACACTTATGATTTATTTGTACCATCTTTCTATTAGAGAGATGATAAAAATAGCTTTTTAGATAGGGAAAATGATTTCTACACATTTTATGACATATTTTTTGAATACAAAATATGACAAATCAAATAAATCTCCAAGAAAAAAACTTCCATTTTATGAACCGATTTTAAAGAAATAAAATAAAATAAAGTTAAAATGGTAGCCATGCGAGACTCAAAATCTTGTGCTAAAGAGTGTAAAGTTCAAGTCCTCTTTGAACTACTTCAAAAGGTTTGCATGTAACTTTTTTACTCTACGCCAGTGATTCCTATTATTTATTAGTGAACTCAAATGACAAGAATAAAGATTGGGCAAGAGACTATGGGCGTGCGAATATCTTTTTTTTTTCTTTTTTTTCTTTTTTTTTTTGTGTGTGCAGTTACAAAGAAAATTGTTTGTGCCAAGTGGTAACACGATGTATGGAGTTTGACACCTGCCTGGTGTTGGAAGGTCGAAAGGAGAAGTGTATCACATCATCCAAACGCTTTATTGAATTTCTTTGTGTAGTACATTAGAGAAATGCAAAAGTAGAGGTTAGGAGATACTACCAAGCATCCTTCATAAGCTTTATTGAATTTCTTTCCTTTCCCATCATCCAAACGCTTAATTTACACGGCTCCTTTTTTTCAGGAAGAAATAAGACAGTTCATCTATGATACAGTGTGCAAAAGCATACAACCCTTTCAGCTTATTCAATTCAGCTATCTTCCTTTCACTATTGACAAGTAACTTTACAGAAAAGCACAAATTGTACCAGATATTGCAGGGATCCTCGTGAAGGCGTGGAGGTGACACTTTTCTGGAGCTCAACCCTAACGAAATGAATCTGAACCGTTGAAATCAGTACCGTCTAATTCATTTCTGACAGGCATATGTGATGAGTAATGTATCTTTCAGCCCTTCATTGACCATGGCTTTCCCTTCTTTCGTAAGAGGAATGGTTTTGGAAGTCTGGAAGTCAGGGAGAATTAGTCTTTGATGATGGTATTAGACTTGAAACGTGCTTTAAACCCCGGAAATCGCCATTGTCAATAATGATGCAAAAATAAACCTTCAAATCTTGTCCAAAAGGCTAACAAAGATGCAAGAGGACACAAATCACTTTTTAAACGTCACGGTCTGTTCCAAGGGAAAACTTCCTCTTGTACGAAACTGTAGGCTGATATGGAACCTCACCACCTTCATTCTTCCCTCTAGCATTCTCAAATTAAGAATACATTGGAAGGAGAACAGAACTATATTCTTACATCGTGCAGATTATTGCTAACCTCATGAACCAGTTCCTCCTCACATCAGCCATAAGAAACGCCTTTCACGAAAACTAGGCCCACTTTCAGCTGCCATTTATTCTCAGTTTTGGTCTCCGAATGGAGAACAAGATTCCATGCCCCGCCTTTAATTGGACCTGACCACACCTCATATTTAATGGCATGGACAAAGAAACATCATTCATTTCATGTGAACCTGTGACATTCAACAAATGTCAAACTTAATTTTATCTTTGATCAGCACTCACTAATAAAAACATCAACAAAACGTAAAATAAATCTTCCTTTACCAATTTGCATTTGCTCCATTTGCATATCCAAAGAGAACATAAAGATTAGCAAAATAATATTGTTGCGATCTCCCTTGGCTTTGTCATTACTACAAAATGTTGAACAGGACTCAGTTCCAAGACAAAAAGTGATGCTCTTTTGTATTTTCACAATAGACAGAAAGTGCAAACTTGTGAATAACATAAGTTTGCTTAGTACCATGAAATTCATTCTTGTGCATCTACAAAGTGAATCATACTGTCAATATATCTATGTTCTTCCCGCTAACTCTTTTGAACTAAGGAAGATTGTATAGGAATTAAACCTGAAACTGGATTCTATGAGAAGATTAGAGAAACATGAAAAGATAAGAAAACAAAAGGTAGTACCTGGTCCAGTTGTTGTCAAATTCAAATGGAACACGCAGGCAAGGCTCGTGCACTCTGACATTGTAAAAAATAGCCTAAGGTCTCATTACAGCTTAACAGCCTTTGATGTGCTTTTTCGCCTCTTAATCAGCCCATTCATCAAATTAATATAAACATCTCGACTTAAGGTCATGCCTTTCTGCATTGATTCTTCCAAAATGTGCATTGCATCCTTGTATTTACCTTGAAAGCAACACTCAATGATTTTCTCTGAATAAGCACCAGTGCTTGAATCAGATTCAACTGATGTTTCGATCACTCCATTTTTCACCTCCTCCAATTTTGAGGGCAAACCAGGTAACTTTCTCATATCAATCATTTTCAAAATAAACTCTTCTGCTTCCTTGATCCTACCAGCATCAGTAAGTGCACCTAAAATGGCAGTGTATGTATACTGGTCCGGTTCAAATTTCTTTTCTTCCATTTCCGAAAAAAGATCAAAAACATCATCAAACCTTCCTTCTTTGCAAAGGCTTGAGATCAATGTGTTGTAAGTAACAGCATCAATGTCTTTCCCTTTCGAAATCCATGTGTTAAAAAGCTTCAGAGCTTTTTCTAACATACCCTCTCTACATAGCCCACAAAGAAGAGTATTACATGTATAGACATCTGGCTTGAATGATTTCTCAACCATTTTGTTGTGGAACTGAAATGCTTTCTCAACATTCCCCTCACGGCAGTAACCATGAATTATCGTGTTGTATGTAGTTCCATCAGGGACTAGACCCCTCTCTAGAAGCTCATTCAACTTGTCGAATGCTTGATCAGTTTTTCCAGACTGGCAGAGCCCTCCAATTATAGTGTTATAGGTGGCAATGCTGGGAACAACCTGCTTCTCCTTCATCTCATCCCAAAGCTCAAAACCCTTGTTGGCCTTTTCGTTCTTAAAGCATCCCGTGATCAAGGTTCCATAGCTTACCTCATCAAGAATATAACCCCGCTTAGTTGAAGTATGAAACAACTCAAATGCTTCATCGAGCTTCTTGTCACTGCAAAGAGTGTGAAGAAGAGTATTGAGAGTAAAGATGTCCATCTTCAAACCTTTCATACCCATCTCATTCATCATTTTAAATGCTTCTGCCATTTTCCCTGCCTTGCAATACTCGTTAATCAAAGTATTATAAGTGACACAATCAGGAGCAAACCCATCTTCCTCCATCTTCCTTAAAGTATCACTGGCTTCATCCAGCTTCCCTTCTTTACAGAACCACTTTACTATTATATTGTGAGTAACTGCATTTGCTTTCACTCCCTTTTCACGCATCTCCTCAATCAACATAAAGGCCTCTGAATCGCTCCTCCACTCAAAATACCCATCAATCAATGTGTTATACGTGACAACATCAGGCATCAACTTCAAATTTTCCATCTCAACCCGAAGTCTCAGAGCCTCCTCAATCCTACCCTCCCTACACAACCCCTTAATCAAGACATTGTACGTCCAAATATCCGGCAGCAAACTGTTCCGTGTCATTGATTCAATCACCTGCATTGCCTCCTTCAACCACCCCATCTTACAATACCCACAAACCAAAATGTTATACGTGTTCCTATTCGGAAACAAACCTCGATTCTTCATGTCCAACAACAAGTCCCGGGCCTCATTCAACTGCCCCTTCTTACACAGCCAGTCCAATATCGTATTATAGCTGACATTATCAGGCACGCATCTGAATTCACTCATCCTACTCAACAACTCTACAGCATCCCTAAACTTATGTTCCAAGCAATACCCATATATCAAAATGTTAAAAGTATTCGTATTCACTTTAACCCCTAACTCAACAGCATGCTTAAACACACCTTTAGACAATGAAATCGAATGCGAGGACCGGTACCTTATCAGACCATTAATCAAAGTATTGCAGGTGAGTAAATTGGGCTGAAGCCGAAGCCGCTTCATTTTATCAAACACTTGGGCTGCAAGGTGGGGTTTCCCGGATTGCACATATGCCCCAATGGAAGTGTCCAGAAGGGCCTTCGAGGGCTTCGGGACGGTGGGGTCCGGGTGTAGAATAAGGCGGTGGAGATCGTTCTGCCGATCGGCGGCGATGAATTGGACGAGGAGGGCTTTGGCATCGGAGAACTTGTGGTGGGTGAAGAGGGAGGGGAGGAGGGCGAGGAGGGTTTGTGGGGATTGGGTTAGGGAGGGCGTGTGGGCCTGGGCCCACCGGAAGAAGAAGAGGAGGGTGGTGGGCTGGGAGGCTAGGGTTTTGGAGGAGATGATGGAGAGGAGGAGGGGTTGGGTCAGATGCGGAATGTGGGGTTTTAGGGTTTCTGGGTTTAGGGTTTTTGTGGAGGTCAAGAGATTGGTTAGGGTTTTGAGGAGTTGGGGTTGGGTTAAAGTTTGAGGTGGAGCTGCCATGGAGGCAACTGTGACTTGCGAGTGTGAGTTGCAGCAGGTTGAAGAAGACCGAGGAATAAAGTCTACTGTGCTTAGATTTGGGGAAGCCCGAAACGGTGCGTTTCATTTAGACCTGAATGAAACGGCATCGTTTCGATCCTTATCCGTATAAAAGGACGGTTAGGGAACAGAAAATATTTATATTTGGATTTTTATTTAGAGAAGAAATAACAAAGAGAGATGGAAATCTCCGGCGAGTCTAAGTGGGTGAAGCTGAAGGCCGTCGAAGCCACTCCGGAGAGCTTTGGAGAGTACGGCCAGGTGGTGGAGGCTTCGCCGGACGGCCACGTGTTTGGTCCTAGCGATGCTCAGTTGGACCTCAGCCATGGAGTTCCAAGGTAATACATTTACAACCAATAAAAAAATCTGAAAATATAACTTTAGCCTATAAAACCTAATTTTCTCCACATAAAATCCTTTTTTACTTGAATAAAACTCATTTACTAGATTTCACATCAGCAAATTATTAATTATGTTTGACTTTACACATTTAAAATTGGGACATTTTGATATAGGCGCCTTGTTTTTTAATTTTTTAGATTAAACATACACTCATTTTGAAAATTTGATCAAACATTTTCCTAAAATTTTGGTTATTAATTTCAGTTTTTCACATAAGTTCAATTTTGTTTAGAATTTTAATTTTTCACGATTTTCCCTGGACATTTCGTTTTTTTTTTCTTTTCGTCTTATCCCTATATTTATGCATTTATTATCCATCTCTATGCATTTTTTTTATTGTTTGTTATAATTTTACCTTTTTTTTTTTTTTGTGAATATAGTAGAATATTTTAAAAAAAAATTGTCATATTTTATTATTTAGAAGACCCAACACATAATAAAGATTTGTTTGATTATATAGCTACGTCTAGTTACCTATAATATGAACACATTTAGTTTTATAGTGGATTTGATTTTTTGTATTTCTTGGTACATTTGAAATGTAAATGTACCAAAAGGGTATCTGATAGAGACATTTGGTTTTGTGGTGCATTTGTGATTTTTTGTTCATTTGGTCTTTTGGTACCTTTGGAATCTAAACGTAACAAAATGATTACTTGACAATAGGCACATTTAGTTTTATGGTATATTTGGTTTCTTTGTACATTTGAAATTTAAACGTACCAAAAGGGTTACATAACAATGGGTACATTTGATTTTCTGGTACATTTGGTTTCTCGATACATTTGAAATCTAAACGTACCAAAAGTCTATACTTTTATTCTCAAATGTATCATAAGTTTTAAGTATATTTTATATATATCTATATGTGAAAAAATATGTATTGAAGACTTTTTATTGAGACATTTTTAATAGAAAGAGATTTTTTTTTTCCTTTTAAATACTGATAATACGGTAATGAGGAATTAGTTAATTAATTTTTTATTTTTTTTTATTAAAAAAATGTCATTTAATGCGTAGAAGGGATTGACGAAATTAAATTCCTATATTATAGGTAATTAGTTGCTAATCTATCTTATGCCTCTATATAAATGCATTGAAATTAATGACATGGAAATTAAATAAATTGAAAATTATTGAGGCAGCAATTGGTCAAAGCACCTTAATTAAATCTTTAAAAGGGATGAATATTTAATCTAACAACTACATAAAAGATGTATGACATTCTAATTTTCCCTTTTAAAATTTTGTGAATGCCTAAAATACCCATATTTGAATGTTTGATGTACACAATTAATGTCATGTGAATTATAAGGGAGAATTAATAATTTTACTAAAAAAACATTTGTTATAAATTCATTGCCTAATATATAATAACAATACAAATGTAATATATTGACATGCTTAATTAAGTCACTAAAATTATATTTTACATATTAATGTAGGTAAATTATTTCACACACATATAAAAAAAATGACTAATATATGTAAAACTTCATGCAAAATAATTTACCCAAAAAAAAAAAAATATTTGATTCAAATAGGGCACCTACTATTAAAATTTTAAATTGTTAGATTGCTCAAAATAATTTACCCTATGTACGTAAAATACATGAAAAATCATTTACCTACATAATAAACAAACTCAATATATGCAAAATAATTTACCTACATAATAAAGCAATATTATTTTATTTAATACTAATTTACCTACAAAATATTATTAATTTACCTACAAAATATATTATTTGCTAATCATAAATTTACAACTAGGTAAACTAATTACATATAATAATTTTTTAACATATATGTTAGTACTGCACATATATATATATTTGAACGTATAGCAGTACTATATACATATAGGTAAATTATATGTATATTGAACTTTTAGTAGTATGATATACTTTTGAATGTATTTGTGTGTGTGTGTGTGTGTATTTATATATGTTAGGGATAATAGTATGTGCAATAATTATTTGTTCATTAAAATTAAGGTAAGTAATAATATTTATTGATTTGATTTGAATATTGTGGCACAAGTTGTAAATATTTTGTAATAATAGGTCAATTACTTTTCTATTTGGCAATTTTTTTCAAATTTGGATTTTATTTTTATGTTTAGAATTAGGTGGATTTTTATTTAGGAAATAAGAGTTGCAAGGGTCTATATCTAAAAAAACCCTAAGAAAATACAATTAGCAAAGCAATATAGGCACCCAGGTTTTTTTTTTTTTTTTTTTTTTTTTTAACGAAAGATAGTATCTGCTAAGGCTGATTCAGTATGGAAAGGGATCCCAAATCCCAAATTGACTATTTTTGGGACGGGACTTTATCTACCCCAAACCGAAATTTCGGAAATCACAATATGTTTTCGATATTTCGGAACGGATCGGGACCAACAATCTACAATTCTAAAGAGTAAGAGTAACCAATCAATTTGTAAACCTTCATTTTCCCCAATCATGTTCCATTGATATGCTGTACTGTTAGGATCAATGCTCCAGCTCCTTAGCTCAACCTGCAAGTAGCTAGTAACAATGGTAGAGGGTATGGAGGAAGAAGATAGAGAGAGAACTGAATATTTTTGTAATATTGTTTTTTTAATCAAAATACCGTTACAAGGACTCTCAGACTATTGGTGCTTATATTCCCTTTCACAAACAACCATTGCCAGCTGGCCACTCACTAAATAAACTAATTAACTAAGTAAAACAACTTAAGTTCACTAATAATGCTTAACGGCTATATAATTGTGATCAAGTAAATCACAATCCTAACATGTACGCTCTGCAAAAGCAGAACTCCAGCAGTAGCATAGGAAAAGTGGAAAACTAAAACAGTCCAGCAAAGTCAAAAGACCTAGGAAAAGTGACAATGTGATCTTCACATTCAGAAATTTCGTAGTTATTTTGAGCAATTGCAAGATATCTGATTGATTATATTGTTCAATACACGATATTGATTTACGGTCTAGCAAAATAACACGACGTATAATTTCGAGAAGCAAAACAAAATTACTTTTTGGTGTCACATTTCAACTTTGGTTCATGTTTACAGGTTCTACATAATGAATCTTCAAGATAGGCCGCTCAAGTTCTCAACGATCACACACCATGCTAGCGTGACGCAGTGCCTGGGTTCAATCAGCGGCCACGTTTGGTATCTCGGAGTGGCCAAGCCTTCCATTGTTGAAAGCAAGGACCGTGAAGGCAACAATGTGGTGCAGTCTCATTGTGCCTCCGGCCATTTCTACGTGCCGCCGGCTGTGGCGGACGTTCGGGTTTTCAAGATTACGGGTCCCAAGTTCCTGAAGCTTAATATCGGGACGTGGCATGCGGGGCCTTTGTTCAGGGCGGGGACTATGGACTTCTACAATCTGGAGCTGAGCGATACCAATGTGAGCTTCGGCCTTTCCTCTACTCTTTCAATTATGCTTTTGCGGGTTCGGTTGAGAAACTTGCGTGAAACTGGGGATATGTCTCCATGTTCCTAACGCCCGTGACCTGGTCACCTGATGGGCGCTATAGGAACATGGGGAGATATCTCGGTGACAGCTGAGACTTTCCTGTTGGTTTGGGCAAAACTGGAAATGGAACCTCAATCAGACGGCCATTTTTTGTTGCAGGAGGTTGATCACACGACACATAACTTTCTGAAGGAGAATGGAGTGAAATTCTTGATCGACGAGTGACTGTAATTTTTCTGTTTGTGATTTCCACTTCTGAACTTGTTTCAGAGAAGCGTATCTTAAATAAACGGATTTCAGTACTCAAATTTCAGAATCCGGAAGAATTACAATTTGGAATATTCAGAATCTGTATCTTGCTTGGTGAAAGATAATATAAATCTTACAACATTAAGAAACACTTCATGAAAATTGTTTCTAGAGAATCAAAAATATAAATACACTCCAACACTCCAACCGGCACAAGAAATTAGCATCAGTGCTCCGCTGAAGGAAGCAAGAACGCTAAGTTCCTTTGCGTCACTATTCACCCCCCATCATCTGCATAACAAGGATTGAGATTGCAATAAGAATGCCGCTCGATTATTTCAAGACTCATTTTTGGAACAGTTTCTGTCACAGCAATATCGTTATTATTTGTGAATTACTCGCCATTCTAGTTTTCGAAGTTTTCATAACAAATTATAGTTAATCATTCACAAGAGTTCAACTCCATTGCAACCTACAGTATTGTGGACAATGCACAATTACCTTGAAAATCTCGCCAAACATTCCCATCCCTTGCAGCGGATTTCTGCGCCGTACTCCATAAAACTTCTCCGCGATTTCATCCAGCAACTAAACCATAAATTTAATGTTAGCACAAAACACACCGCACACCTTAGGGAGAGAGACATTTTGACACAGATTTGTAAAAGGTGGTCGCGCAGAAAAACTGCATACCTCATGAAATGTTGGTTCTCTGTCCAAGCTTGATTTGTATTTCTCTCTCAACATATTAAAAAGCGGAAGAGCATCTCTCAGCAACCTGCATTGAGAATAACATTCAGCAATGTGTAAACCTTGTACCATACACATCAATAATTGAGGCTCCTTATTTCATAATCTAATTAAATCTTTATGATCTCTTGGGACTTTGGCTATTGATATTTTGAGGCATGAAGATCAGGGGCATACATAAATTGCATATTTCCAGTATGGTTACCAAATCAATATTTGATTGCCCAAGTCACCAAAAATCGCACAAGCAACAGTACATATCATTTTCTTTTATCATACTCTAAATTCCGTTAAGACTGATGGACATTGTTACGGATCCTTCTCTAGAGATGGGATATATGATTGTTACGGTTCATGAATAAAAAGAAAGAATTGAAAGCAACATACGTTTGCAAAAGAAAATTGATGAACTGGATCAAATTGGATTTGGGAAAGTCGAGCTGCTTAGACTCCACTTGCTTCTTTATCTCATCCACGAGAATATTGGCATCTCTCAGATTACCAACTGCCAAATACCTACACCAGAAAGACACAAAATCAGCTCTATAGGAAAACAGAATTAGCTCGATTAGCCTACTGCTCAATCTCAGAATGAAGGCAAATGAAAAGTACATAAACATGACAAAACGGTAGTTGAATGTGTATATTCGTCGAGGATCTCCCAATTTTGAGTGCACACTTTGAAAGCAAGTTCAAATGAACTCATAGTGCCACCCAACAAATCAAAAGGCTTTTTAGTCAAAATGGTCCCTGAGATTTGCATAACACGTAACTTTGGTCCCTGAGATTTAAAATCAATAGAAGTGGTCCCTGAGATTGTCCACCATCCATTATTTTGGTCATTCCGTTAAAAAACTCCGTTAAGTTGAAGGTATAACACATAACTTTGGTCCCTGAGATTTGCATAACACATAACTTTGGTCCCTGAAATTGTCCACCATCCATCATTTTGGTCATTCCGTTAAAAAGCTCAGGGACCACTTAGCGGAGTTTTTTAATGGAAGGACCAAAATAATGGATGGTGGACAATCTCAAGGACCACTTCTATTGATTTTAAATCTCAAGGACCAAAGTTATGTGTAATGAAAATCTTAGGGACCATTTTGGCTAAAAAGCCCAAATCAAAATTTTAAATTGCACTATGTTCATAAAATCCACAATGTATTTTAGACTACCCTTGAAAATTAGAAGGGAAGTTCCCACATTACATCATAACTAAGTTATTGTTCTCAGTTTTTACGGAAACTTCAATTAGGCCATGGATTTATTGCACTCATTGTGAACCTCAGAATTGAAGCTATATTAAAATTCTGTAAGCGAATTCAGGATTCAGGATCCAGATTAGTTGTTCAACTATCATCAATGATATCAACCAGAACCGAAGAGTGAATTGCCTACACAAGTACATAGTGGAGAAAAGGCTTACATTAAAATCGCTCGTGCAATGGCCAAATCATCTTCCCCCGGATAACACTGCATGGTCAAGAAGTATGAACCCCATAAAAACTTTCTATCAAAAAGCTAACTATAATTCTGTAACATACCTTTTTCTGCATTTGTGAAAATTAATCTCTTTTTTTTTCTTTTTTTTTTTTTTTTTTTTTTTGTCGAAGATGATTTTCTAGTGCTAAAAGAGGAGATACTAACTATAATTTTGTAGCTCACCTTGCCCATAAAATTTACTAAAGTCGAAGCAAACTCTTTGGGGTTGTTTCCTAGAACAAAATGATGCGACACTCTAACCATGTCCTGCAAGGCAACCAAACAGATAATGGTGTTCACTCTGCACTTACAGCAAGAATAGTTTGAACAGTATGGAACTACCAAAAAAAAAAAAAAAACAATTCCAACATGTCTTCCAAAACATTTTCAAGCGCAAAAAGTGCTTCAGAATAAAACATTGGAAAGATGACGCAATCACCAAAATGACAGTAAACAAATTTGTATAAATAATGATCTGTTGGTCCAATATTCCATCTGAACTTGCTAGCAATTAATAAGCAGGCATTTGCAAAAAAGTGGACTATGGGGACAATCTTTGAAATGTATGCACTCGAGAGCCAAATACTAAAGGATTATGGACAGCCGCAAGCACAGCAAAGAACACAATCAAGATGCTACTTACCACCTCAGGAGATTCAAAATATATGTAGTTCGCTAACATGACATGTATTTCTGGAGCTCCACCCTTGGGTGCACCAAACTCCTTAGACCACCTGAAAAGAGAGAACCAGCAACGCATTTTCAGTGCTCGATGACACTATAGGATCTGATATAAAGTAAGGTGCATATGTAATACATATTGTGTGCATGCTCGTCGTGTACACACATGTTTAGTATAATTAGGACAGTAACTAGGAAATAAAGGATCAAAATTGATATTTTCCTTAATATGGATAAAGTTGGGAAAAAAAAAAAAGAAGTTCAATATGAAGTGCAAATGTGGGTTATAATTGGTTTTTCAATAATTAATTACGGCAATTTTGTCCTAAACACCTATAAAAAATGCTAGTAAATGTTGAAAAAAGCGGGGAGGGGACCGGTTAGCTTTTGTTAAAAGGGTATGAGTAACGACATTCTCTTCTTTCCCAACATTTATCATTTATTACCAAATTTCTTCTCTTCCTTGCACTTATCCAACATGGGAAGGTAAATGATTTCCCATTCTCAAGCCCCTTTTTCCCACCAACTAAACACATAGTTAGAGTTAATTGTAGATAAAACGCAAGGATTAGACAAAAGAAAAAACCAGATGAATATCAAATAGCATTGAATATTCAGATAAAGAGGAATCAAATATCTTAACTCACACATAAAAGACCAAACCATAACCATGAAATCTCTCTCCAAATCAGGAAAAGGAAAATCTTGAACAAAACTCACTTAAGAGCAGATTTTAGGAACGATGAGCAGCCCTCAACACATGTTTTTGCTTCCCCAAGTGTTTCAGAAAGTTGTTGCATGTCATCTAAATCCCCTAACTGCTGTGGCACAGGTATCCGAGGAAATGCTTTATAAATTTTCCTGACACGACCTGACAAAAAAATAAATTTTGTCATGATCACGAAAAAAATAGAAGCATTATAGTACTAGAAAGACCAAAACACTGAAAATGGCTGGGAAAACATGTGAATCATATCCAAAAATTCTATTTATCATAACATTGATACTCTGATACGAATAAAACCTGCTAGAAGAACCAACCACGAGAAGTTCAAAATTACTACAGAAGGTAGGAACAAGCCAACAGTGAACCAATAGAGAATTTAATTCAATAGCATATGATAACAACTGACCTAGTGTTTCATCGTCATAAGGGAATCTTCCTTTGACAAGTGTTTCCACAAACAAAGCAGCCAACTCAGCACCACAAGTAACCTGAATTTGTTTTCCATATATACAGTGTCAGTAATAAGGATTTGACTATGAAATGTCATGATATATTTTCTGCACGTTTGTATCTTGACTATGTCCAAATCATGCAAATTTGTATCTCAAAACGCAGAGCCATGAAAGTATGACCTGCCCATGTTTCAGTTGGTTGCATGCGCCGGACTGAAGGATATCCACAGCCTCAGAAAACCTCTGAGCAGATACATATCTGCAATAAAGAATCCGTATTTGATCAACGTGCATGCCTTTAAGAAAGACAAATGAAGAAAATGGGTTCCTGGGTTCCTCAACAGCCATGCTCACTGTTAAATAAAATGAGGCTTTCTCCAATGCGGGAAAAATCTTGCAAGATGTGAACCCAGCCAATCAAGCAGGCACTCGCATCCCACAAGATTTATCCCACATTGGAGAATTTCTGTTGGTACAATTCCCAATATTTTCCTGAATGATCATATTCTTGAGCCTCGAAACTAAATAACAGAAACTATCTACGCAGAAATTATAAAGAGCATGTGACTCGTACCTTGCACTAATAGATTTGTACATTTGTTGAGCTCCATAGTAATTACCTTCCTCTACAACTTTCTCTAATTTCTCAATATTCTGCATTTAAAGTAGAAAAACAAAAATGCAATTGGAAACCATCCTTCCTGAAACCAACTGGCTGATAGAATGAAACCGAAAACTGTTCTTCATCAAAACTAAGCATCGAGTATCAAAGTAAGCAAGCATTGAAAACGAGATTTATTACATTACCATAATCTCAACAACCAAATTCAGGCTGCAATTGTTACTTTGGAATGTAGGAAATCTAAAGCAAAAACCTTTTGTGGAAGAAATTATAAGTTTTTAGATCAAAAGTCAAAAGCCAAAAGCAATAAGCAGCGTTATGGACTAGAATCAGCAAATACGATTAACATTGTGCATATCACATTCCAAATCAAACAAACACAAAACAGAGAGCTGATCATATTTATATATATCACAATTCTTCAAAAAGTAGAGAAAATTACGAATCAGAATCTCAAATCGGAGAACTTCCATTAATTTCAGCGCAGAAAACAAAACCCGTCATATGAATTCTCCAATCGAAACGTTTCCGAATTGCGGAAACACAAAGATTACAGAAAACTTGAGGAAACCAAGAGATTGGAAAGCAGGATTTGAGGTGGCGTACCTCTTGGGCGGGAGGCAGTGCGCCTCTTTTGGGTCTCTCCCGCGACATGATGATGGGTCTCAGTTTCTTTGAGCGTCGAGTTCAAAGTGAGCAAAGGTTGTACTCTCTAACTCAATCACACAACAAAAAAAAAAAAAAAAAAGGGGCAAAACACTGTTTACTACCTCATTTCGTGGTTTTCAATATTTTTTTTATTTCAGAGTCACCTCAAGTCTTAATTTTGAAACAGTTTCATACATCCGTTAAGTTTTTCGTTAGAATTTCTATTGATTGATGACGTGACGTCTACGTGAACAATAATTGAGCGTCACGTGTCAATATGACTCCGCTTCAATATTAAAATTTAAAAAAAAAAAAAACCGACCCTCCCTCTTCCCCGATCCCTCCCTCTTCTCTTTCCGCTTAGCTGCTCAGATCACTCCATCTACGAATCATAAAGCGAGACGACCTTCATCTTCTTCTTCTTGGTTTCCCACAATGCATTCACACGAGCATCCACCATCTGTTTCTGCGACTCCATTATCATCTGATTTTTCTTCATCTCCACCTTCATTCTCATCTTCTCCATCTCCCCCACCATTTCCATCTTCCTCTTCTCCATCTTCACAAATACTTCTCCCAAAAACTTTATTGAACACGCCATTGCTTCAATCGGATCATCCGCCCCTTTCCCGGCTGAACACCCACCCAATTAAGAAGAAGAAGAGGAGAGAGAGAAAAAAAATCCACGTCACCTCTG
The DNA here is from genome assembly GCF_019419815.1 of Pyrus x bretschneideri. Taxonomy (NCBI): domain Eukaryota; kingdom Viridiplantae; phylum Streptophyta; class Magnoliopsida; order Rosales; family Rosaceae; genus Pyrus; species Pyrus x bretschneideri. Next base: position 7,698,186 of record NW_025999723.1, on the reverse strand, counting down.
AAGAGAAGAAAGAAAGAAAGAAAAAAATCCACGTAAACCCTTAATGACGCGTGGCGCCCAGTCATTATCCACATGGGCGCCATGTTATCACTTAATGGGGGACTTAACAATTTGACTAACGAATATATGAGATTGTTCCAAAATTTACACTTTAGGTATGACTCTGGGATGAAAAAAACTTGATGTACTAAATGTTGAAAACCACGAAACTTCAGGATAGTAAACAGAGTTTAACCCAAAAAAGAAACTCAAAAACACAGAACAAATCCGGGTTTGGTAGATACACTTAATTACATATACACCCGTTAAAACTCACCTCTAGTCCTACCTTATAAAATAATTTGAGTAAATCTCAGTATACTACCTTCAAGTTTTGTGGTTTTCAACATTTGGTAAATGAAGTTATTTTCGTTCCAGAGTCATATCTAAAGTGCTAATTTTAGGACAATTTCATACATTTGTTAGTCTGACTGTTAAGTCTCCTATTAATTGATGATGTGACACCCATGTAGATAATGACTGGGCGCCACGTGTTGTTAAGGGTCCACGTGGAAATTAAAAACCAAAAAAAATAAATAAAACCCCCTCTTCTTCCACCCGACCCTCCATCTACTCCAATCTTCATAACCCCCAGCGCACCGCCACTCTTCCCCAACACCTTCTCCTTCTCCTCCACTCTCTTCACCTCCCCTCCCATCAGAAAAACACACAACTTTACCCCCAAAAGCTAGCTCTCAACTTTCCTCCACTTTCTCTCTCTTTTCTTCTCTACCCAAACCCAAACCCCAAAATCACTCTTTCTTCGAATCCCTTCGCAAACCAAAACAAACCCTAATTCCAAAATCCCCAAATCTTGGTGATGACGATGAAGTTCCAATTGATTCAATCCCTACCTCAAAACCTTCCTCGGTTTTCTCATCGCTTCCTCTGCCGAAATCTCGAAATCCAATTCAACCCATCACCAATCTCTCGACATCAATGCGAACGACAATGGAGCTGAGAACTCCTCCGAGGGAGGAATGAGCGGGGGAAATTCTGAGTTTGGTATATGATTGAATTCTGGGTTACTGTGAAATTTTTAATTTTCTGGTATTAATTTCTCGTAATTTGTTTTGTTAAATTCTAGGTTTGGTATATGATTGAATTTGGGTTTTGAGACAATGAAAAATGGTGATTCGTTTCTTGAATTTTTTATTTTTTTTATTTTTTGGTGCACTAGTGGTTATGGAGATTGGAGGAGATAGAGGGTTAGGTGGAAGAAGAAGGGGTTTTTTTTTTTTTTTTTTTTTGGGTTTTTTTGTTGTTTTTAATTTCCACGTGGACCCCTTAATGACACATGGCGCCCAATCATTGTACACATGGGTGCCACATTATCAGTTAACAGAGGACTTAACAGTTAGACTAAATGATGTATGAGATTGTCCCAAAATTAACACTTTAGGTATGACTTTAGGACAAAAAAAACTTCATGTACCAAATGTTAAAAACCACGAAATTTGAGAGAAGTAAACTGAGATTTACCCAAATTATTTTGACACCTCATGAAACAGGAGAATAGTTTGAATTCATCGTTACTTGGCATTCCAGTCTAATAATTAAATATTATATTAAAATTTACATATAAAAATATATTATTATTAAAATTATAATAAATTTGTATTATGAAAATTGTTATTTTTGACACACCCCGATCGAGATCAGGGCATGCTGGCCGTCACGTGGAAGTGACGTAACCATGTGCACAGTGCGGAAGCTAATAAAATAATAATAATAGTACGAATAAATAAAAACCGGCTTTACACAAAGTAATAACAAACATATGCAAGCGTAAGTGTGAACACAAAGTTCAGAGCACGAAAACCTAATGCAGTCCGGGAGAAAATGACATTACAAAAGTAGACCCGAAGGTGGTCCTACACTGGTAGTAGGCTATCAGATATGCCGGGGAAATCCTCAGGGAAGCCACCAAACGTGCTAGCCAACTAAAACTTGGAGGGGCGCAAAACAAAAGCGTGAGTGGGCAAAAACAAAGCTTTTCAAAAACCATTTCATAAACAAGTTCTAACCCCTCGCCGTAAAACTTGTATACTTCCCAGAAAATAGAATATATATATATATATATATATAATTCATGCTCAGAAATATGCTATGCCAAAACCTCGAAGTAAAATGCAAGTGCTCAGGTAATATCACATCAAGGTCATATAATATGTCAGCCGGAGTCACCTAACGTGACCTGTACGGCTGAATCTAGAGCTCAAATCTCCATCTCACTAACTAGACCTGCACACGAGTCGGAACCACCTAAAGTGGTCTGTACGACAAGCCTGGGTGTAATATAAGTACATTCAAATGTTACGATCACGTGAAGGCTGGGCGAATAATCGCGGGTCACCTACGAGTCGGAACCACCTAAAGTGGTCTGTACGATAGGACTGTGCACCTAACTTGGATCCAAGATGAGCGTGTGGTGCGGGAGGTGAACATCACATGAAGGACTGTGCCCGACTCTGGGCGGGAGCACTAACACCGGAGGTGCAGGTTATGAGCTCTCTATATACATCTCAAAACACTACTAAACATAAACATAATCATACTCACCTGGCACTTACCTGTGCGTCCGCAGCACCAAACGTACATATATATATATATATATATATATATATATATATATATATATATATGCAACGAACAATGCATAAACAAACGACAATATAATGCATGGCATATAAACGAATAAACGTTTCAAATCAATTTTTGGGAAAAGTATAAGTATATAGGTATATACGGAAAACCAAAACCCCACTCACTGGTATGTAGAAGGGTCGTAACCCCCTTGCCTCGAGTGACCACGCTCGTCCTCGGGATAGGTATCACCTATATGCGAAACAACTATAAAAACGTTAATTTTAAAGCACATAACCAACCTTAAGAAATAACTTCTCATACAATGCTCAAATGGGGTGTACGAATACACCAACGTGATCTATTCAACCTCAGGAACATCCCCATATTTTTAGAAAAAATTCTCATCGTCGCACGCGCCGGCCACGCGCAGGCACGTGCCTGGCACGCTGACGGCGTCAGTTAACGCCGTCAGGAATATTCCGTTAACTTTAACGGATTCCGTTAACGCTGTTAGGAATATTCCGTCCAAACTGACGGAATATTCCGTCGTCTTCTCCGGCGAGGCTCCGGCGCCGGAAAATCGGGAAAATTTTCAAATCTTCATATCTTCTTCGTTTTTCAACCAAATTTCATAAAATTGGTACCAAATTGAAGCTTACAACGAGAGGAACAAGTTCATACCACTTTCAAGTGCTAAAATCCACGAAATCTCGCCGGGAAAACACCACCAACTCCGGCCAACCTCGAAACTCGTGATCCCGACGTCCAAAACCTTCAAACGAACCACCCCGAGCCTCCTAAGGACCTCACCAAGCTTCCTACAAGCTTGAAATTCCCAAAAACATAAGAATTTACGTGTGCATGAACAGTGACAAAAATCGGGTATCCCGAGTTCGACGTGAAAACGAAGGTATCCTTACCTGAAATGGGTATGGTTGAACTTCTACGGACCTCACGAGCATGGATATGTACTTTGTTTCTTCGATTTGTGAAGATTTGGGTGGTTTCTAGGTATGTTCGTACAAATGGAGGGGAAAATGGGAAAGAGAGGGCTCGGGACAGGGGGTGCAGGGCAGGGAATAGTGAGGGAAATGTGGGAGAGTATGTGTGTGGTCCACAACCAACCACACCAAGCTCAAAACAACCACACAACGTAAAAATCACACTAGGGGCAAAATCGTCCTTTCACACGTACATTTAAAAAAATTTCGGAACGGGCTGTCACAATTTTTATCAGATTAAATTAAAATTAAAATCGAGTAAAAAATTAAAATTAAATTGTTAATTCAAAATTTCATACATTTATTACAACGGTCTAGTGTTATTCATCTTCTTCACTTATACGTGAGAGGTCTCGAGTTCTATTATGAGGCTTTGACTCACTCCCCACATCTTAATGTAGATATTATTTTATTTTAAAAAAAAAAACATCAAAACTTTGTTTATATATAAGAAAACTAAAATTATAATATAAAATCTTTTGTAAAAAGACTTTCAAAGACCTAAAAAGTTAATTCCAATCGCGTCCCCACCCCAACCCAAACCAAAAAAATAAACGTTCGTCCTACCCCTCAGAAGTGCCGAAGTAGCTAGCTTTGACCCTGTCCCGCAACCAGAGTCCTCTATTCCTCTCCAGTCTTCAACTCCTTGCTGGGTTTTGCTCCAAAAGGTTAGTGGGTTTCCGGGTTTTCATTTCTGAGCTTTTTATTATGTTTTTAATCTACCGCTATTTACATGTGGAGATGGGTGTGACAATGGTGTTGCAGACCATCTGTTTGTGAATATTCCTGAAAGAAATTTTGATTTAAATTGGTGAAGTTTATGATAGATAGCAATAGCAAATTGGTTTTTCACCTTTTGCTTAATTTGGATTGCCCAGTAGCCTACATTAGTCGTAGGCGCGTAGGATGGAGAGAAAAGCTTACTTACACCTGGGATGTCACTGCGGCTGCATCTCACGTCAATCATGCGATGTCATGTATTTTCTTTTGCATATGGCATTGCCTGATTGAATCGGGAAACCGCCACCGTGGAATTCCAGGTTCGAGGAGGTTCTTTCTCCTATGTGGGATTACGTTTAGCCCTTTGACAGTGGTGGCACTTTGTTTTGCTGCTATGTCAGCAGTTGAGCGGTAGGATTTTGCAAGTCTGCTCTGTAATTGTGCAGCCATACGGTTGGTAGTGTCTTATACCTCTTGCCCCATTTTTCTTTATCCACTCCAAACCTTGTTATATATAACCATTTCATGAAATTACAGCTTCATGACTATGCTACTTCCGTGGGTTTTTTCTTCGTTTCCTTATGCAGATCTTCAAGCAATATTCTTGCTGAATTTTACTTTCTTTTCATTAGCCTTGTTCAAACTTTTACTGTCTTAGTGTATTTTCATTGTGAATAAGAAGTTTCGTGTGTTTTTCATGATATTTGAAAGATTTGCTTCTGGTGTGCATTAAACGTTCAACCCTTTTCGTGAAAAGAAAACATCCGGTTCCTGATGCAGGGTGGAGCGGAGATATAGAAAGAAAGTATAAGCTTGAGACGAAGGTTGAAAATGAGCAGCGGGGCTTTGCAAGTTGCTAAGGTGTACCGCCAGCTTCTCAAAGCCGTGAAGAAACACGTTGCGAAAGAAGAGAATAAGAGGCATTTTATAAAGTACGCAACTGAAGAATTTAGGAACAACTGCAAACTGTCAGACCCATCTTCTATTCAGCATAAGATTAAGCTTGCTGAGAACTACACTTTACTTCTTAACAGTGTGCATCATCACAAGGTACTTCTGTACTTCAAGGCTCTAATCAAAGTTTCCTTTCATTACCCTTTGCCAATTTTAAGGCTTTTGGATGTTTCATTATACTAGTTTGCTTTCATGATTGCTCTATTGAATATATGCATTGCATTTGTAGGATAAACGGATACTGAAATGGTTTTGTTTTTAGATGTATCAAGTTCTAGTTTTGCCATTAGACTCATTACTAGTTCAATGTCTGCAGTTAAGAGTCATTACTCGTGCCCACACACAACTGACCCTATCTTTGCGCGTGCGGTGTGACTGACTCTTGGATGATCCTATCATACAACTGACCATTTTGTATGAATGAATATTCATAAAATAATCAAATAGAACCCCTCGAAAACGTTCATGTAAATATTCATAAACTAATCTAAACAGTCTCCATGTGGAGTGTTCTTGAATTGAGCTCTTGAAATGTTTTCCTATTAAACTTATAGTTGGGTGTAATTTCTAATTTACTCGATTTTTTTTTTTTTTTTTCTACATTTGGTGATGGAAAATTAGTATTCTCAGGAATCTCCTCCAGGCTGAGTGATGAGTATGCAGCATTTTCATCTCTGTGCCTACTAGCATCTAATACTTACTACTTTCTATTGCACTAACTTTGTTATCTAAGAAACTATGGGCTTCTTTGGAAGTGGTTTTAGAATGTCTAAAGGCGTTTTTAGAAAAAATATTTTTGGGTTCCAAAAGCACTTGAAGTGCATCCTACAAGAAGCACCGGTTATGTGCTTCTTGTAGAAAGCACTTCAAGTGTTTTTTCCAGAATTCACTTGAATTTTAACTATGGATTGCTTCAAAAATATTTTCACCAAATGCGCTTTCACCCATTTTAAAAGCACTTTTAAACGAGTCTTATAGAGCTTGATCGTAACGTTCTCACTTTATCTTCATCAAACCCTCTAATTTTGTATAAATGCTGTGCAGGAATTGCTGTTCTCTTACAACATTGCTGTGGATAGATCAGATGAGATGAAGAGAGTGCTCGGAAAATCGGCTGCAAGTGTGGGTCTTCAACTTCCTGAGGTGTATCAACCTTGACATTTGCTTGGGTCCATATGCTCCATCCTATATCCTCAGGAATTTTGGTGTTCTATTCATAAATAATTAAAATGTTATTTGTTTGCTGCCAACCTATCGAACCAAACAATTTGTTTGAGAGGTTATTTGTTCTAACAAAAATAAGTTCTGCTGCAGCAGTTGAATCAATCCTTTTTACTTTTGGCCTAAGGAAAAGAAAATATTTCAAATGTTGGGAGTTAATGATTCCACTAAGGGTTTGATAGGTTCGTTTGAAAATGCTTTTACAATAGCTGAAAGCATGTTTTGTGAATATGTTTTTAGAATCAAAATGCAAATGAATATTCGAAAAGCACTTTTAGAACTAAAAATGTTTTCAGTCATTTTAAAGCACATTTGAACTAGCTATGCAGCCAGCAACCAGTGTATGCTACAATTCTATGCCAAATCTCCCTAGTGAGTGTGAAGGCAGAAATGTTACTCCGCCTAAAATATTGCACAAAGTTTATCCAGGCTATACTTCCACTAAGATCAAACATGCATGGATAATTTGGAAGAACGATCCTCTCCGGATTCACTTTGGATCCCTATATTCTAGCCGTTTATCATATATCGTGCGATTAAATTTCGTCAAATACTATTTGAGTTTAATTTTAAATAAAAAAAGTCAAATGATTTCTGATCGCACAATACACGATAAATGGCTAAGATGTGAGAATCCTTAATATTTTCACAAAATGAATCCGGATAGAATCTAATTCCGGATAATTCATCAATGCTTGAACTCGACACGTGGTGATTTCTGTGTATCCCACGTGGCACCAATATTTCTAGGCTGTGGCACCTGTAGGCTGTAGTAACTGATTTTGGCTTCTTGTTTCTTTTATATAAATCTACACTTTGACTGAAGTAAATCTGTAGTACAAAATAGAGAATAAAATCGTCTCCAAAATTTAGCACAAGTTGTGGTTTTCATTTCTAATCAACCAAAAAATGGGTTCAGAAACGTTTCTGGAAGTGATATTGGCAATCATCCTCCCAACTGTGGGACTCTTCCTTCGTTTTGGCTGTGGAGTGAGTTATTGTTTCACCCTATATTCCCCAAATGCCAATTCTTTTTGAGAAATTAATCGTCCGGAATGATCGTTTCTCCAATTTCAATTGCTGAAATTATTCGTTTATCAGCATGTCGTTATATTATTTTAATCAGTTCAGCAATTGAAATGATTCTTTTATTAGTATGACGTGGACATGATTTTGACCAATGCAGAGCAATTGGGATTTGATTTCGGATTATCTTAGGGGGGTGTAGTCAAATGAGGATTGTAAAGGATTTTAAAAGACTCTAGAATCATGATGTAGTTAGTTAGGATTTTAAAAGATTTTAAAAGAATCCATTTAAATACATGGGTAGTCAATTAAAGGATTTTAAAAGACTTTAAAATCCTGGTGTAGTCAACTAAGATTTTCATATAGTCCATGCAAATCTAAAGGTATTAAAAAAATCATAGATTTTTAAGGATTTCTTTCAATAAGAGATTTTGTAGGATTTGAGAAGGGATTATAAGCATAACAAAATCCTACCTCCACCCCTGAGATTTATTTTCAACCCCCTCACTCTTACTCTCTCTTTATCTCCATTCTGCAATTCGATCTTTCTTTCTCGCTGTCCATTTTCTTCCAAACATAGAACTTGCCAACCTGATTTCCCTTCACATTCATCCATCACCGTCCTAGTTGCAAACTTGAATTTTTTGAATTTTTTATTTCCTTTATTTTAGACTGTGTAATAGTATTTCTTGTAATGCTTTGCTGGGAAGTGTTAATGGCCACTAGCAGTTCTTGTAATATTTATGTGTTCTATCTGAAGGTGTTAATTTTTTACCATGTTAATTGAACTCTTGGAAATTACTACTAAGAATCTTATTGCCAATTCAAGTTTTCTATTCTTTTTCGTGTAATCATGTTAGTGCAAGCACAAACATCTTCCAACGCCTATTTATATTGGTAGCTGTACTTTTATTGAACAACACATTATGAACTAATCAAATGTTGAGAAAAAATGATTAATTTTGAGACATTTGATTGATTTAAGAAGCACTACTTGTTTTGGTTAGTTAAAATTATTTTTCGTAAAGAAATCACAAAAGGGAGAGAAAAGACATATTTGATTGGTTTATATTTCCATATCAATATACATATATGTTTAGGTTTTTTTTTCAGATTGTGTACTGAGAAAAGAATTTATAAGTTGTATGAGTCAAAAAAGAAATCCTTACAAATCTATAGAAATCCATAATAATCTGTCAAAATTCATATGGAATTGTAGAATCTATTAAAATCCTTACAAATGTGTCACTTAAAAAAGTCCATTAAAATCTTTTGAAATCTAAATTGACTACACTTTAGTGTATTTACGTTTTATGTTTATTGTGGGAAAAAGAGTATTTATCAAATATAGCCAAATATTAGCCTCTAATTTCAAAAATGTCAGTTTTTATATAAACTTTCAAATATATCCAAAATATCACTTAAATAGACACAAATACCCTTAATTCATACAAATAACTAGTTGTTGATTAAAAGATTCTTGTGCGATAATCAAGTGGTGCTTTCACTAATTTTTCTAATATGCACCTGAAGAATTTCTATTCCGTAAATATTAAAATATGCTTTTTGCACTTTCTAAAACACAACAAATCTCTCGATTCACTACCATAATCAATGATAACCTTCAAAACAGAATCCAGACACAGACAACAACCTTAATAATGCAAAGGTGGAAAATTAAATGCAAAGCACATTTAATCCAAAGGAAAATTGAGATAAATAATGTTACAAAAATTGACAGTTCATTCTTCGATAAATATTCAATCGAAGGAAGAAAATACAAAAGCAAAGAGAAAACGTAAACGAGGAAAAGTGCAAAAAATTAACCATTTACACTCATCTTTGTTTAGGGGTGCACAATTCTTCACCAACCGTCGAAGTCTTCACTAGGTCTCCTCCAATTTTAAGGTTTAGCTGTGAGAACTCTTCATCTAATTGGGTTTTGGTTTTTAATTTATTAGGTTAAAAGCTTAAGGGTATTAGTGTCTATCTATGTAATATTTTGGATATATTTGAATTTTTTTTATAAAAACTGACATTTATGAAAGAATGTTACTAGACCCACCCCAGTGTCTTTTTTTCCGACCCACATGATAATCCCACCCACCATAGAAAATTAAAAAAGTAAAATGTTATTTCCCCACTCACCATTATTCCCAAAATAACCATAATATTTTATTATTTAAATAACTCTAATATATCTTTAAATAATATTATAAATAAATAAAAATAAAAAATAAAAAAATGCAAGACCTAAGACCTAGACATTCATCATATCCTTCACATCTAACGCCATGCTGCAAAGACCTCGGATCCCCAAACCACTATTCTTCGTCCTTTTTTATCAAAACCGCAAATCTCACACCCAATTCTCTTTTTTCTCCATTGAAGTTTCTTGCCTTCATCTAGCACACGCCCATTCCTTTCTCCAACCTTTCCGTCCATTCTAATCCAAATCTTTCCCAACCTCTTTCCACCAAGATATCACACCCCACCCACCATTATTTATTTATTGTTTTTTGTTTTTTTCAAAATTTTAGTACTGAATTAAATAGGGGTTTAAGAGTCTTCTTTTAAAATGATAAATATGTTATTAGCATTTTCATTAAATGGTGGGTGGGGAAATAAGACACCAGGGTGGGAATATTACCACTCTTATGAAATTAGGGGCTAATATTTGGCTATATTTGATAAATCCTCGTGGGAAAATGCAGGTGGAGTTCTGGATATGTTTGTTGCTGACGATATTGGGATATATACCTGGAATCATATATGCATTGTATGTCCTCGTCGTATAATTAAAAGCTTTGGATGGTCAAGGAGAATAATGGATGATTGCAAACATGATGTGTGTTTTGGTGTGGGTGTTTAGTTTGGTCAAAGGAAAAGATTATGCAAATCATATTTTTATAGCTCGATGCGAAAATCATCTGTTTGCATGATATGTTTCAACCAAACAAAGATTGCAATGCTGGTTGGAGGGAAGTGTCTGGAAATGTTCGGTTTTTTTTTTTTTTACTTCTTTTAAAAAAAAAAAAAAATGTTTACAATTGATTTAAACCAATTCAATGAAATTTGAAACAGCTTTCCGTTATGATAATTATTTGTTACTTCCCAATTATTATAGTGCTGTTATCTTTGTAATCCCTTTATAAATATTGTTATAATGTACATTTCATAAACTACGAAAGTTGTTTTCTACATGGTATCAGACTTGTTTAGCCTAGTCGTTGTGATCTTCGTGCTTTTCGTTATGGCATCCATCACTTTCTCCTCCTTCTTCTCCTCCTTTTCTTTCACTCTTATTATTCTTACTCGTCGATTAATTGATAGTTACTCGTCTCCACCAAACTCATTGACAACCTAGGTTCTAGGTTTAATTAATTGATAGAGCCAAGTGATTTTGGTGGAGACAAGAGAAGCAATATTAGGAGTGGGAGAAGAAGAGGACAAGTATGAAGAGGTAGAGGAAGGGATGGATGCCATGACAGAAAGCATGAAGAAGACGAAGATCGTGAAGAACTCTGATACCATGTTTTCCTAGGTAAAACAATATTTATACCGGGATTACAAAGGTACCAACCCTATACTATTTACAATGTAAATTACAATATCATAACGAAAAAGTTGTTACAAAACTCATTGAATGGGTGATAAATGTTGTGACTCACTCTATCATTTTGGACATTTCAGAAGAAAAAAAACATGGTTTTTCTCAAAACGGGTTATTATATTGGAAGTTGTAACATTATGGTAGTCATCTCCCCTCTAATATCATATTTTGGTTTCAGTCTCTTAGACCAACTCCAATGCTTGGTATAGATTTGTAGGTCATAAAATTTAGAGCTTGTTTGGTATTTTATTAAAAAAACTGTATTATTTCTCAAAACATTTCTTAGGAATATCATTTGAAAATAATTTTTTTAAGACTCAAAAACTTGTTTAGTATGAGATTTAAAATTTTTAGATCTTAAAACTTAAATTGGGCAAAGATATCCAAAGAGAGGGGTTGCATGAAAGGGAGAAAGAGGACAGATGAGGAAAGAAGGTAAGAGAGAACATGAGAGACGGAAAGAAGAGAAGGATCGGAGGAGATTAGGGATGGATATGGGCCAAAACGGGCCTAATTTTGAAGGAACGTGACCCTACCCGTTTTAATCTGTAACGGGATGGGCCGTGGCAGATACAGAGATTTTTAATTTTGGTACCGAACTTTACCCGGCCCATCTGAAACGTGACGGTTCCCCACGGGTTCCAACGATCCAACTCTATTTTGTTTCTTTTATAAAATACATCATTTTTATAAAATAAGGCTACAACCGCTTCACTGCAATGCACAACAGCAGCACATATTACACTTACAGAGTGCACTGCAGCAGCACATATTAGGGGAGTATTGAAGCACAGATTGTGCCCAGCAGCACATATTAATATTATTATCCAAATCCAATCCAAATTAACATCTCCAAGACATCCAATGCAAAATCCAAATTCAAAATAACATTCAAATCCAAAATAACCCAAAAGAAAAATTAGTGAATAAACCTGTTTGTACCCAAATTTACACCATCGGATGAAGAAGTGAAGATAATTTTGTTATTGTTGAAGGATAATATTATGGTTTTTATCATAATAATTATCTTTTAATATGAATTATCTGCATCTTCTTAAACCAGATAAATAGGATGTGAATTATATCCCAAGCAAGGAGTACAGTTCGAATTGATTTGGGATCTCTAACGGCACTTGGAAGCTAAATATGATGATGTGATAAGCCTAGGATTTGATGGTCTTGGATAATGATGAGATAAGAAACCTAGGTAGGCTAGGCCTTTTTGCATGGTGATGGAAGTTATCAGATGAGTTTAAAGGCTTATGATGGAGGTTTTTGATGAGATAAGAAGCCTAGGTGGGCTAGGTTTTTGATATGATGTGATAAAGCCTAGATAGGCTTTATTTTGTTTGAAAAATCACAAAATCTGAAGGATATGCCTTGGCATTTGACACGGATCAATTTCAGTTCCGCAAGTTAGAGTTGTAGTTGGACTCTACAAAATTATCTACCTGTGCCTAGTAGAAGATATGAATGCTATAAATACAAGGTGCGTTACAACAAGTAAAGCTCCCTCCAATTCAACACACAAACTGCCATATGCAAACTCTCGCTCTACGCGAAACCTCTCAATAACCTTAAGATTTTTATTTTCTTTTTCCGCCAACACATCTTCAGTTTGGATAAACAGCACTGTGAAGACAACCAGTGACATCTTTAGTTTGGATAAACAGAATTGTTGTTGTAGAATCAACCGACTGCGGAGTACCATCAGTTTGGATAAACAGCACTGCGTTGAGACCGACTGGTTATCTATCCAAGTCTCGGTCGAGAAGGATTTTCGAATCCTTATTGGCAGAGGTCATCTCATTAGCCTTCTTAGCAAAGTAAGGTGTTACAGATTACTGGGTTCGGCGTATTGAACACCGAGTTGTTTTATGATTGGATATTCATAAGTAAGTTTTAGAGTTCGGCATTCTGACGACCGAACCATATTTACCATTAAGACATACATCTCTTTTGAGTACTTGTGTCTGTATAGTTTGGTGCCAGTTCGGCGTGCTTATACTCTTACGAATATAATCACCGTGACCGAACCCGGTGCCAACGATTCGTGAACTTCGCAAAACTAGCAGCCTTGTCATTAAGCTCTAGAACCCAAAGGCCGAGACGTGTTCCTTCCTCGGCCACAGTCGCAAGATCAAGAAGTTAGCAGCACGCTCAATGCAACATCAACACATTTTACCCCCCGGCCGAGCTCGGTTGACGAGTTGGCATGCCCCGCACACAACCGAATGACTTAGTTAGCTTATTGATTACTCGGCCTGTGTGCCACGTAGGCTTGGTAGTTTTTAGGATCAACAAAACCCTTTGAAAACTTAAAGAACATTGGAGTAATCTATCCATGGTGCCTGACTGAGTGCAAATTATACAGTAATTGGTAATTAACATACAATAAAAATTGTTTAGGGTATGATAGTTATAGATATTTGAATTTGTGTTTAACATACAATAAAAATTGTTTAGGGTATGATAGTTATAGATATTTGAATTTGTGTTCGTTGATTTGGAGCTTAGAAAATACTTTTAAGTGCTTCAGCTTCTCTTATACTTTGTTTGTTGTTAAACCTGCAAGTGCAAAAACCCAGGTCCCAGACCCAGAGTACAAATTAATTGAAACCAAAATGGAACACAATAACTCAAAATCCTTAAATCTAGAAAAACCCTTATTCCTTAAATCCCTAAAGGCTAAAATTTGAATACCTTGTGGCTTCGAAACAGATTGGTCAGAACTCAGGAGTCAGGAGACTCATGACCATGAGGTGGTGGTCGAAGTTGAGAGGAGCAGATGATGGTGGTTGGAGACTCGGAGTCGACTTTAGAGAAGCTGAGGGAGGGAGCTCAGGTATCATGATTCAAGAGAGAAATGAAGAAAGAGGATTGCAGGAGAGAGGGAAGAATAAAAGAGAGGAGAGAAATAGAAGGGGAGAGATAGATTCGGAGTGTGAGGAAACAAGAGACAAAAAAAAAAAAAAAATGAGGGAGCTTTAAGTTTAAGAACTCTAAAATGTGCTTTGGTGTTTCAAGATAATAGACTATATTTTTAAGTTAATCTTGAGTTCAGTTTTTTAAAATAGTTATACAAAACAATTTAAGGCCTAAAACTAAAGTGTTTTTTAGTATAAAAAGTTTGATTTAAGTAAAGTACCAAACAAACCATTAGGTTCAAATTCAAGAACAATTTTTTCCTGCAATGGTTTTGGCTTAAAATCTTGGCATGGGTTATTAAATATTGAATTTGGTAACTTTTAAAAATAAAGTTTATGTAGATTAGCATAATTTATTTTTATGAACATTTTAGCCGTTGAATTTAATTTTCAGTCTTTTTCTACTATTAGACTTGTTCATCTTCGATCACAGCCATGGAGATTGATGTATTTATAAATTAAAATTAATAAATAAATAAATAAATTTGAATTTAAACCGTTGGGTTAACCAACTGTCCAATCACCAAGGTCATCGGATCTACAAAAAGCCATTGAGCTCCGTTTGGAGAGATTTTTCAGTGTGACCGTCACATGAGGTGGTATATCATGTGTCCTTATATAAATTGTGGGTTATGTGTGCTAAAAGGTTAATAACTTAAAAATTAAAATTTTCCACCATTTGCATAAAAACACATAATGTATTATCCGTATTCCTGTCACAACTAAAAATTTATCCTCAGTTTGGATCCGGCAAAGCTGCCAGCTGGTCCCACCGCATGCAGTTCCATAACATACGTATCAATTGCATTAACCATTATGCAGAACATTTCTCAAATCCCTAAAGAATCAATATAAACAACACATGATATACACAATTCTCATCTAACTTTTAAATCTCTTCATTTTGTTTCAAGCACCCTATTTTCTCTTCGGCCATTTCAAAAGTATTTTCAAATGAGCCAATAATCATTGGTAATTAAATCATTTTATGCTGTAAATTCTATCCCAAATCTCCCAAGCGAGTGTTATAGGCAGAAATGTTTATACACATGTTGCGCACAAAGTTTATCCAGGCTAGACTTCCACTGGATCAAACATGCACGGATAAATCCATAGCAAAGGCAAAACTCGACACGTGTTGACCACCAAGTGTCCCACGTAGCACCAAAATTTCCAGGCTGTGACACCTAAACTAACTGATTTTGGCTCTTTGTTTCTTTTATATAAATCTATACTTTGACTGAAGTAAATCTAAAGCACAAAGTAGAGCATAAAATCCTCTCAAATTTAGCACAAATTGTGGTTTTCATTTTTCAATAAACAAAAAAAATGGGTTCAGAAACGTTTCTGGAAGTGATATTGGCTATCATCCTCCCACCTGTTGGAGTCTTCCTTCGTTTTGGCTGTGGAGTGAGTTATTCTTTCACCCTATATTCCCCAAAGGCCATTTCATTTTCAGAAATTAATCGTCCTGGATCTCAATTGCTGAAATGATTCATTTTTTAGTATGTCGTTGATATTATTTTGATCAGTTTAGCAATTGAAATGATTCTTTTATTAGCATGCCGTGGATATGATTTTGATCAGTTTAGCAATTGGGATTTGATTTCTGATCGTTTAGTTTATTTACCTATATACGCATATTGTGGGAAAATGCAGGTGGAGTTCTGGATATGTTTGTTGCTGACAATATTGGGATATATACCCGGAATCATATATGCATTATGTGTCCTTGTCGTATAATTAAAAGCTTTGGATGATCAAGGAGAATAATGGATGATTGCAAACGTGTGTTTTGGTGTGAGTGTTTAGTTTGGTCAAACTTTTGTAATCCAGATCTTAACTTTTCCTTGTACATGTTAATGCCACTATTTTTAGTTTTTGTTATGTTTTTCTTTTTTTTTCTTTTTCTGTCAAATTTTTAAATGTCAAGTTTTTTAGTTTCAAGTGGATATGTATAAATATGCAAACGTAACAATAATATCGAAGTGGAAATCTTAAAAACTCACAAGTAAATTGTTCGAAAACAAAACAAAAATGTTATGGTCTCGAAAACACGAAACGTATGAACACAACGTGAAGGAAAAGATTATGCAAGTCATGTTTTTATAGCTCGATGTGAAAATCATCTGTTTGCATGATATGTTTCAACCAAACAAAGATTGCAATGCTGGTTGGAGGAAGTGTCTGGAAATGTTTGGTTTTTTTTTTTTTTTCTTGTATAAAAGGTTAAAAGTAACATTTCTTTTGAAAAAAAAAAAAAAAAAAAAAAAATATATATATATATATATATATATATATATATATATATATATGTTTACACTTAATTTAAACCTATTCAATGAAATTTGTAACAGCTTTCCGTTATGACAATTATTTGTTACTTCCTAATTAGTATAGAGCTGTTATCTTTGTAATCCCTCTATAAATATTGTTATAATGTACATTTCATAAAGTACGGAAGTTGTTTTCTACATGGTATCTGACTTCTTTAGCCTAGTCGTTGTGTTCTTCGTGCTTTTTATCATTGCATCCATCACTTTCTCCCCCTTCTTGTCCTCTTCTTCTTTCACTCTTATTATTCTTATTCGTCGATTAATTGATAGTTACTCGTCTCCACCAAACTCATTGACAGCTTAGGTTCTAGGTTCGATTCATTAATAGAGTCAAGCGATTTTGGTAGCGACAAGTAGCAATATTAGGAGTGGGAGAAGAAGAGGAGCAGAAGAGGAGAAGTATGAAGAGGAAGAGGAAGGGATGGATGCCATGACAGAAAGCATGAAGAAGACCAAGATCGAACCTAAGGTGAAGAACTCTGATACCATGTTTTCCTAGGTAAAACAATATTTATACCGGGATTACAAAGGTACCAACCCTATACTATTTGCAATGTAAATACAATATCATAACAAAAAAGTTGTTGCAAAACTCGTTGAATAGGTGACGAATATTGTGACTCCCTCTATCATTTTAGACATTTCAGAAGAAAAAAACATGGCTTTTTTCTCGTAAAGGGTTATTATATTGGAAGTCGTAACATTCTAGTCGTCATCTCCCCTCTAATATCATATTTTGGTTTCAGTCTCATAGACCAACTCCAATGCTTGGTATATATATGGATGTGTAGGTCATAAAATTTATAGCTTATTTGGTATTCTATTAAAAAACTGTATCATTTCTTAAAACATTTCTTAAAAATATCATTTGAAAATAATTTTCTTTAAGACTCAAAAACTTGTTTAGTATAAGATTTAACATTTTTAGATCTTAAAACTTAAATTGAGCAAAGAAATCCAAGGTGGGGTTGCATGAGAGGGAGAAAGAGGACAGAGGAGGAAAGAAAGTAAGAGAGAAGCGGAGAGATAGAAAAAAGGGAAGGATCGAAGGAAATTAGGGATGGGCACGAGCTAGGTCAGGTCCAATTTTGAAGGAATCTGACTCTGCCCATTTTAATCTGTAACGGGATGGACCGAACCGGGTACAGAGATTTTTAGTTTTGGAACCGAATTTTACGCGGCCCGTTTGAAACGGAGCGAGTCTAACAACCCAATTTTTTTTTCTTTTATAAAATACATCATTTTTATAAGATAAGGTTGCAGCCGCTGCACTGCAATGTACAGCATCACTGCAGCAGCACATATTACACTTACAAAAGTTGGTAATTAACATACCAAAAAAATTGTTCAAGGTATGATAGTTATAGATATTTGAATTTGTGTTCGTTGATTTGGAGCTTAGAAAAGACTTCAAGTGCTTCAGCTTCTCTTTTACTCTGTTTGCTGCTAAGCCTGCAAGTGCAAAAACCCAGGTCCCAGACCCAGAGTACAAAATTAATTGAAACCAAAATGGAACACAATAACTCAAAATTCCTAAATCTAGAAAAACCCTAATTCCTTAAATCCCTAAAGGCTAAAATTTGAATACCTTGTGGCTTAAAAATGGATTGGTCAGAACTCAGGAGTAAGGAGACTCATGATCATGAGGTGGTGGTCGAAGTTGAGAGGAGCAGATGGTGGTGGTTGGAGACTTGGAGTCGACTTTAGAGAAGCTGAGGGAGGGAGCTCAGGTATCATGATTTGAGAGAGAAATGAAGAAAAAGGATTGCAGGAGAGAGGGAAGAAAAAAAGAGAGGAGAGAAATAGAAAGGGAGAGATAGACTCGGAGTGTGAGGAAACGAGAGACAAAAAAGAAATGAGAGAGCTTTAAGTTTAAAAACTCTAAAACGTGCTTTGGTGTTATAAGATAAGGGATTATATTTTTAAGTTAGTCTTGAATTCAATTTTTTAAAATAGTTATACAAAACATTTTAAGGCCTACAACTTAAAAAGTCATTTGGAGTTTAAAAAGTTGGATTCAAGTAAAGTACCAAACATACCATTAGGTTTGAATTTGAGAATAGTTTTTTTCCTGCAATGGTTTTGGCTTAAAATTTTGGCATGGGTTATTAAATATTGAATTTGGTAACTTTAAAAAAATAAAGTTTATGTAGATTAGCATAATTTATTTTTATAAACATTTTAGCCGTTGAATTTAATTTTGAGTCTTTTTCTACTAGGGGTGTGATATCCACACCCCATTTTACTTTTCACACACTTTTTTAATTTTTGACTGTCGAATTGGATGAATTGAAAAAGATCAACGGACATAAATTATCAAGAAGTGTGTGAGAAGTAAAATGGGGTGTGTGGATAGCACATCCCTTTCTACTATTAGACTTGTTTATGTTCGACCTCAGCTACGGAGTTTAATGTATTTATAAATTAAAATTAAAAAAAAAAATTTGAATTTAGACCGTTGAATTAACCAATTGTCCAACCACCAACGTCGTCGGATCTACAAAAAATTATTGGGCTCGGTTTGGATCCGCCAAAGCTGCCAACTGGTCCCACGCATGCAGTTCCATAACATACGTATCAATTGCATTAACCATTATGCAGAACATTTCTCAAATCCCTAAAGAATCAATATAAACAACACATATATATACACCATTCTCATCTAACTTGTAAAGCTCTTCATTTTGTTTCAAGCATTAGGGGTCCTGAGTCCTGACTTTTAAGGATAGTTTATCTTGATTTTCTATTGTGATTAGTCATTGGACAGTTAGTTTGTTATTGGATAGTTATAGGTTAGATTTTGATGAGCTGTCAAAATATAGCTCTCAGCTTTCTATATAAATATCTCTGTACTCTAATTATTCAAGGTAATGGAAATACTTTCCTAATATGGTATCACCCGCCTTTATCTATCGACCTCTCTCTTCGATCCAAACCCTTTCGTTTCCTACTGCGATTTTCCTCTTCTCTGATTTTCTGATCTATTTCTCGATTGTGTTTGATCTCTTCGAGCTTTTCTCATCAATTCAGCCATGGCGTCTCCTTCGTTGGAATCGGCTTCTCCAATTCATCCATTTTCGACTCCTTCTCCAAACCCTAATTCTTCAAGTTTTACCTCTATCACGATCCAAAACATCAGATCTATGGTATCAATCAAGCTCACCACTACAAATTACTTGACCTGGAATGCTCTCTTTGCACCAATCTTTCGTCGTTATAATCTTACCGGTCTCGTTGATGGATCTATGGCGGCGCCGCCTCAATTTCTCCTTGATTCTTCCGGCAATCGCACTCTGAACCCTGCCTATGTTTCTTGGTATGAGAATGATCAAAATATTCTCATCTGGATCAACTCCACACTTTCTGAATCCCTAATTCCCTATATTGTTGGTGTCAATTCTTCTCGAGAGCTATAGTCTAAGCTTGAATCGCGCCTTGCAGCGACTTCTCAGTCTCACATTCATGAACTCCAATCTCGTCTTCACAGCAAGCGATTCCACTACTGCTGCTTATCTTTAACAAATTGAAGAAATCGCTGATGCTCTTGCCAGCGCCGGAGCTCCGGTTGAAGACTCTGATTTAATTTCTGTAACACTTCATGGTCTGCCGTCGGAGTATGATTCCTTTGTTGATGCGATCCAATTTCATCTCAGTTCTACAACACTTGATGAGCTACATGGATTACTTTTGAGAAAAGAAATTCAGCTTGCCACTCGCAAGAAAGCTACTACATCCTCTGGTGTTTTTCAGGCCTTCAATTCGAATCTTGCATCATCATCTGGCATTCTACCTACACCGACTTCCAATTCTGGTTCTCTCGCCTTTCTTGCTCAGAATTCATCTCAGTTTAATCAGTATCAAGGTCGTTCTCAAGATCGCAATCAGTCAAACCCTAGGCATTTTCAAAATAAGGGCAATTTCTCCGGCTATCGTGGTAACAATCAGCGTCAAAATTACAATCGTTATACTTAGAGGAACAATCGTGGAGGCTGCTCGGGTTCTAATTTCAATGGAAAACGAACCACTTGTCAAATATGTCGTCAGTATGATCATGAAGCATCTGATTGCCTTCATTGTATGAATCCTCAGTTTGGCAATCGCCATTCTCAGATGGCTATGTGTGCTAATCCTTCACAGACTGCTTCTCCTTCTTGGCTTCTTGATTCCGGAGCTAGCTCCCATATGACAAGTTCTATGGCGAATCTTCAACATCCAGAACCATAAACAGGCCCTGAACAAGCCTACATTGGTGATGGCAAAGGTTTGCCTATATCTAATTGTGGTTTTTCCTTTATATCTACTTCTCAGCATCGCTTTGTTTTGCATGATGTGTTACATGTGCCTGATTTAAAGCAAGATTTACTCTCTGCAAATAAATTTATTCTTGATAATTGGTGTTCAATTCATCTATATCCTTTTCACTTCACTGTGAAGGATCTTACTTCGGAGATGACGCTTTTTAAAGGACCTGTACAAAATGGATTTTATCCTTTCACTGCATCTGTCAATGATGGTTTGCCTAAGCTTTTTGCAGCCACTGTCAAAGCTTCTCCAGAGATTTGGCATCAAAGATTGGGCCATCCCTCTTTCAAAGTTTTACATAAACTTGTTTCTAAGTCTAGTATTCCTCTCACTACTAGTATAAATAAAACTTTTTGTTCAGATTGTGCATTGGGTAAAAGTTCAAAACTGCCATTTGTATCAGCTTCTAGTGTTACAACTAGACCTTTGGAACTTTTACACGTAGATGTTTGGGGTCCAGCTCCACTGCTCTGTATATGGCTATCGGTTTTATCTTCTTATAGTGGATGATTTCACTCGATATAGTTGGTTCTTTCCGATCAAATGTAAATCTGACGTATTCAAAACTTTTGTTGAATTCAAAGCTCTTGCTGAATCTTTGTTCAATAATAGAGTTGTCACTTTACGATCTGATTCTGGAGGTGAATTCCTTAGTTCCGTGTTTACTCAATATCTTAAAGACAATGGTATTCATCATCAACTCTCATGCCCTCACACACCAGAACAAAATGGTTGCGTGGAGCGCAAGCATCGACATTTAGTAGAAGTTGCTCGCACACTTTTAGTTGCTTCTCATGTCCCTCATGTTTACTGGGTTGAAGCATTCTCCACAGCGGTTTATCTCATCAACAGATTGCCTACTATGTCTCGATCCTGTCTTTGGGAACAACTTTTTAGCAAGTCTCTAGATTATACAACTCTTAAAGTGTTCGCGTGCAGGTGTTTTCCTTGGCTAAAACCCTATGTAGCTTCTAAACTTGAACCCAAAAGTAAGCCCTGTGTCTTTCTTGGCTATAGTCTCAATCACGAAGGCTATAGATGTCTTGATATTCATTCCAAAAAGGTTTATATTTTGAGGCATGTCCTCTTTGATGAACTGACCCTCCTATTTCATCAAGTTTCTCCAGTTTCATCATCTTCCTCCTCACCTTCTACCTTTTCCTCTCTCATACCTTCCACTCTTACCTTCACCAAAAACCCTGCAGCATCTTATCCTCCTCCTCCTCCTCTCAACCAACCTGCTTCTTTTCCTAACTCAACCTCTTCTTCTCATATTACTACCTCCCCCCACCCTGTCTCTCCTCCTTCCTTACACATCTCACCAACCCCTCCTCTCAACACTCACCTTATGCAAACAAGATCCAAATCCGGCATTTTTAAACCCAAAGCCTATTCAGCTACCAAACACCCTCTTCCTTCACACATTTATGTAGATTATCTTCCTGCTACTTATCTCCAAGCTTCCAAACACCCTCACGAGAGACAGGCTATGCAAGAGGAATTTAATGCACTGGTTAACATAAGAACTTGGTCTCTTGTTCCCCCACATGCTTCTCAGAATCCTATTGGCTGCAAATAGGTGTTTCGAATCAAAAGGAACGCTGATGGTACTATTGACAGATATAAGGCTCGTTTAGTAGCCAAGGGTTTTCATCAACATAAGGGTTTAGATTATACAGAAACTTTCAGTCATGTGGCTAAACCAGTTACTATCAGGCTTCTTCTCACACTTGCATCACAGTATGATTGGTTTCTCAATCAGTTAGATGTTACTAATGCCTTTTTACATGGCAATCTATTTGAAAATGTGTTTATGCAACAACCATCTGGCTTTCAAGACCCTACAAAGCCACACTATGTTTGCAAGCTACACAAGAGCCTTTATGGACTAAAGCAGGCTCCTCGAGCCTGGTATGAGAGGCTTCACAGTGCACTTAACTCAATGGGCTTTCATGGATCACAGAATGATCATTCTCTCTTTGTCAAGAATGATCCCTCTCTGGTGTTTATCCTAATCTATGTTGATGACATCTTGGTCACGGGTCCATCTTCACAAGCTTGCAAGGACACAATAGCTCAACTGAGTTCTCTCTTTCCAATCAAGGATTTGGGTCCTCTTCATTTTTTCCTTGGGATTGAGGTAAAAAGGTCCTCATCTGGTATTTTCATTTCCCAGACCAAATATATCCTTAATTTACTTACCAAGACCAACATGGTTGGTGCAAAACCCTGTGCTACACCTCTAAGTACATCAAAACTGGATCACTCTTCTCCACTGCTCTCTAATCCAGAGAAGTACAGATCAATTGTAGGAGGGTTACAATACCTTACTTGGTCTAGATCGGATCTCTCATTTGCTATTAACTTGGTCTGTCAGTTTAAGCATCAACCCCGGCAATTTCGCTTGCAAGCAGTCAAAAGAATATTGCGATATTTGAATGGAACTCTTGATTTAGGTCTCTGGTTTCCAAAAACTTCAAGTTCTCTCACTGTTAATACCTTTTCAGATGTTAATTGGGCAAGTTATGCTTTGGACAGAAGATCAACTGGAGGGTTTTGTATTTTTCTAGGGAACTCTCTTATTAGTTGGAGTGCTAAAAAGCAACCAACAGTGGCTTGCTCATCCACTGAAGCCGAGTATCGCTCTCTTGCTAACACTGCTGCCGAGCTTTCTTGGCTCTGTAAATTGCTTGTTGATGTTGGTGTGTCTCTCTCTTATCCTCCAAAATTGTGGTGTGATAACATTTCTGCGATTTCCTTAGCCAAAAATCCTTTGTTTCATGCAAGGACTAAACATGTGGAGATTGACTATCATTTTATTAGGGAAAAAGTCATCTCTAAAGCTGTAACTGTTCAGTTTGTGTGCTCACAGGATCAACTTGCCGATATCTGTGCTAAATCTCTATCTAAGTCTCGTTTTCTGTTCCTCAGAGACAAACTATCACTTCAGTTGCCTACGCTCATTTTGAGGGGGCATATTAAGGATAGTTTATCTTGATTTTCTATTGTAATTAGTCATTGGACAGTTAGTTTGTTATTGGATAGTTATAGGTTAGATTTTGATGAGCTGTCAAAATATAGCTCTCAGTTTTCTATATAAATATCTCTGTATTCTAATTATTCAAGGTAATGGAAATACTTTCCTAATACTGACAACTCGATGTTTTGAACACAAGCAAAAATGTCGTACTATCGTTATCCTCGACTTAATCACAGATCACAAGAAGATCGTGCCCATCAATAGACGGGTTCCAAAAATAAATTCATAGATGTATAATACACTCGTCAATGAGATTCTATCGACGAGTGCCATAAAAAAAAATTGATGCCACTGGAACGTAAGCCCCGTTCAGTTAGTCCAGCAAAGGACCAAGCGAACAACTATACCGTCAGCTGAGGATATCCGGGCTTGAAGCCTGTAAAGCTCCACGCGTATCTCAGCCTATCGAACAACAAGTCGATAAGACTCCAAACACTCGGAGGTTACCTGTTTCCAGGCCTGCATCTCTGCAGATCATGGACCCAGGGACTTTCCTGGGCCTCGTTCCGTTCACAGAATTGTGGCCCGATCACTTCGTCCGGTGGCATCGTTGGTAATTTTACCCCAAAGGTTTATAAGGCCAAGTAAAATTATTACTTTTTCCGATGAGGGATGTGAGGACATAAGAACAAATCCATGACTGAAACAGTAATGTTATTTTTACCATGTTTTTATACCATATTTATATATCATATTATGTGGCATTGAATGTGGACATCTACATCATTTAAATTAATCAGAATTTAATTTAAATTAAAAACTATTTAATAAATCAATAATTTTAAAAATAAAAAAAAAAAAGTTGAAATTAAATAGTGATTGTAGCATACGAGGAATCTTCTCCTTTTTTTCCCGTTCAATTCTACTTTTTCTTCTGTTTCTTCTTCCACGCCTGTTCTTTCATGCCATTTTTTCAGGTCTGTCAAATCCACCACAATCTAAATTAATTCTCATATGGCAAGGTTCATGCGCTTCCCTATTTGGATTATTGGTACACATCTATCATTTTTTTCAATGAACCTTGCCGCACACTTGCAGTGGAATTTTCCAAACTCGTTCAATTCTAGTCAACCCTGAAACCCTGATTTAGGAGATGGAATGCCTCCGGTGTCTTGAAACTAACTTTGAATCGCCAGGAACATTCGAAGTTGGACTATGAGAACTCCAGGATGTCTCTGAGCTCTTGTTCTCTACATGCCCCTTCCCCACATACCACAATTTGTCGAAGATTTTCCTTGACCTAGATGGCAGCGAAACTTGGCAAGAAGAGCAGCAAAAACAGCACAAAGTGGTGCGCAATCACCATTGAACGGGGAAGGAAGAAGAAGACTCTTCGTATGCCACAATCACCATTTAATTTCTGCTTTTTTTCTTTAATTATTGGTTTAATAAATGATTTTTAATTTAAATTAAATGCTGATTAATTTAAATAATGTGATTGTCCACATCAAATGCCACATAAGATGATATATAAATGTGGTATAAAAACATGATAAGAATAACATTACTATGATTGAAAAAGTAAAAAGGGCAAACATGTCATTTTACTGAGGTAGGCAAGAGTAAACAAAGAATTTTTAGGATATTCATATATGATTCCTATATAAATCCTATCTGAATCTACTTCAACTTCACACAAGGGTTGATCAGATTCGTATTGTTTTGGCGAAAATATTCATGATATGTAGGGAATCCTATCTGAATCTACTTCAACTTCACACAAGGGTTGATCAGATTCGTATTGTTTTGGCGAAAATATTCATGATATGTAGGGAATCATTTGTGATAAAAATCCAATATAAGAATAAACCAGAAATTTTAGTAGTTAGATACACTGATCCGAAAAACACAAACCTTATAAACACAATGTGAGAGAAATATTTATATGATACCGAACACGTTCTCAGACATTGAGATATGTCGATTTTGGTATAGGATCAGACCTCTTGTTTGGTTTCATGGAACCAACGTTGCAACTAATATCAAGTTGAATATAGCTCTTCAGCTCACAGCCATGCAAAGGTTCCAAACTTGAAAAAGAAATCAATGTCTAGGGAATCCATCACTAGCCAATACAGAGCTTAATTGGAATAGATGTCGGAAATTGACGTTTCTTTTTGGTTTTCGGTTGCTAAAATTGGTTTAAACCGATCTGCTGCTATACTAATTCTGTGATCAAATTTTTGATTAAATCTTTGAAGGGTCATATTCAACACGGTTAAAAATGCAGTCCTTCGGAGCTCCTACTTCCATGGAAGTCGAAGAAGCAGATCCACCAAGGTCTTTGCCACCAAAGCCATCGTTTGAGCGTTTGAAGGCTCTTGAGATGTCCGACGGTCAAGTCCAGTTCACGTAAGTCTCGGTTCCGCCTCATCGTTGTTCGCCTCTCAAGAAAGTATGGATGGACACATACCCCGGTTTACGAACAGATGATAGACATCCTTATGAATCTTATCATGCAAACATTGTGATCACAAACCATAGATTAAATCCAAATCAACTTTTGTTAGTCCTACATTTCCAAAATTTTGTTTCAGTTGGACACATCCAGAATTGAGTAACCGATAAGTTGTTACTAACTATCATCTAAATGGGAAACAACGCTACCACGACAGAGACTTAAGGCATAGACGAGCTCCCTCGATAAGCTTAAGACCTTGGCTTTTCCTTCTTCTCCTTGAAGAGGGCCAACAGAGAGACACCAGATACCTTCACAACCTTGAACCTGACTCCGGGAATATCTCCCACTGCATGCCCCTTCCGTCCGAATCCAGCAATCAACACCTCATCCTGCGCAAACCCAATCACGTACATATCACTAAGTTAAGAAAACTGAGATGATACCAAGCATTCCGGGACTGTTATACAAGAATTAAAACTCTTTGCAGATCAAGATCCCAATCATTGAAATGGGATTTGAAACAAAATCTGACATACTGGATGATGATGGAACTTACATTTTCCTCAATGTAGTTTAAGCAACCATCGTTGGGTACAAAAGCAGCAATCTTCTTTCCATTTTTGATCAGCTGAACACGAGCACATTTTCTAATAGCAGAGTTAGGCTGCTTAGCCTCAATACCACTGCATTAACCATCCACAATGTGTGACAATTCGATTTAAACCTAAACGTAGCATAAAAAACAAAATACAATGTTTGGGGAAAAGAGGGAGAGAGATAGAGATCGTACATCTTTTCTAGGACAATGCCTTTGGCATGAGATGAACCAGAAAATGGCTTTTTCCATTCATTCCCAAGGTGGGACTTCTTGTACGACTTGTCAGCCCACCTCTGATTCCTGCGGTGGGTCTTGAGCTTACGAGCAGCTCCCATTCCACGTGTTTTCCTGCAAAACACACACAATCTCTTAATTTCACTTAAAACCAGTATTCAAGAGCCAGAAAATGCAATCCAATCTTAAAACCAGTTTACAAGGGCCAGAAAATGCAATCCAATCTCAAGGATACAGAAGCATCAATGCACCACCGTTAAGTTCAAAACAATCAGGCAAGCATTAGTCAAGCAAAAAAAAAATTAAAGGCAACTGGTCACGTTTCCTTGCATTCAACAAAAGAGTTCAAGTATGATTACCAACAAATCATTAGACGCCCCATGGCACAATTTAACATCAATACCCACATATAATTCAATTCACTCCTAGACCATACGCTACTTGTTCCCAATCATTCATAATACGACTCCTACATATCGCCCGTAAACTTAACACAGCTTGTTCACATTACCGATGAACCTTAACAGTACAATGTCGCTTTGATCTCGAATACAAGAACCGAGGCTTCAATCACATTTGTTCTAATTACATCATGTTTCCTTGGAAAAATCATGTCCTAATCTCATTGTCCCCAATCAAACAACAAACTAAGCTTTGCCCAACCTTGATTTACCTCATTCGACCCGAACATAATTCAAAAAAACTATTAACTAATTCTCTTTTGCTTCAAACGCTTTCAAGGCAAACCAAATAGAAACTTTTGAAAACAGAAAATTAACCACACAGATACATTGCGAAAACATAAACCCTAACCGAAATGCCTTAAAGTTTCGATTTTTATCACGAAAATTTTCAGTTTGGCTGCACAGAAAGCTTGGGAAAATACCAATACACCAGATCCGAGCCAGTACTCTTAATCAAAGCAAAACAACGAGATTTTAGAGCGAGAGAGAGATAGAGGAGAGAGAATTCGGTACCCCATGGCGGCTGAGAGAAGAGGGCTCTGGACTGCAGCGAAGGTACTGTGAGGTGTGAGGCGGAGGGGAAAATGCCGGCTGCTGAAAAACCCTAAACTCCGCTTTTTCAATTCAGAGATGAGAGATTTTATCTATATATATAAAGTGGGAAGGATTAAAAGGTAAAACATTCAAAATACCAAAAATTGTCCTTCAAGAATTCTTAAAATTACAATTGAATCATAAGAATTTAAAGTAATTCACCACATTTTAATTTTGAATGAATTTTAAATTTAAAACTTTAATTAAAAAAAAACTCCCATGTTAGTGGGCGGTTTCATGGTTTTGCTTCATTTTTTATTATGAATAATTTTTTAATAAAAATATAAAATAGTTATTTAAAAAAAAAATTAAAAGACATAACCTAATATAAAAAGGCCAATTGCCACACGCGTATGCGTGTGGCAAGAGGCTAGTATATGATTAGCTCTATACTGGCTTCTTTAGGTAGTCGAAACGGCGTCGTACTATACAGACGGAGTTATAATTCTCTTATAAATAACTTTTCAGTAGCATAACTTTCTTAAGTGTTAAATGGCGCTCTCATTTTGATACATATCTCATCAAATAACTTTTCAGTAGCATAACTTTCTTAAGTGTTAAATGGCGCTCTCATTTTGATACATATCTCATCAAAAATTTGTAATATGTTATAAATAAGGAAAAGTTGGAGGGATAGTCTTTACTAGTAATAGAAGAAAAGCAGATGCAAGATATCACACTATTTAGTTTTATACTATAACACAAAAGATTGTAGAGATTGCAGAGAAAGAGGAAGGGAGGGATACTGATATTATTGCTTTCATTTCATTTCTTTTCTATGTATTGTAATCACACACGAAGTGCTCTTTATATAGGGCCACATCCTTGACAAATCAAAAAGTGAAGTGATTTCTCTTTTTGAAAATTTCATATAATAACAATTACATTACTGTGTCCATTTATAAAACATCACATAATATCAATCACACTACTGTGGCCTCTTTGAAAACATCACATAATAACAATCACATTACTGTAGACATTCATTCTCATAATTTTACAACAGAATACCTAACTTTTAATGACAGGATGATTTTCACGTTTTTTTTTTTTTTTTTATATATATATACTTTTTTACACTTAGTTTTTTATTTTTGAGTATCGAATTGAATAAACCGTACGAAAACAAAACTGATATGATATTTTTTTTGGCTCAAGTCGTAGCAGAATTGTCATTCTACAAAAGTTATAGATCCCCTGCCTTCATCTCTTTTCACTACACAACATTACGATCCAAGATCAACGGCAGCAACATTATTAGCCAAACAATCCAATTGTTGTTTCAAGTAATATGCATTATTTTCCTTGTTATTTCCTGCAGGACAATGCATGTTGGGCTCCTCATTCTCCTTGGTTGCTTGGTTGCCCACCCTCTTGAGGGCCTTCCCCATATTCTTGCTTTCTGCAGCATCACTCTCAACTTCTGCAGCATTTTGAACTTCAACGTGCGCTGGACGCCGAGGACTGATGCTGAACGTAGGGCAGGGAGAGCCAGTTTTCCGCAATGCAAGCTTCGCATTCCTCGTCTTGTCAGATGTTCTAGGAGATTGAAGGTTGCCATTTTGATTTTCAGATCCATTTCTGTTAGTGTTACCGTTACCTGTTCGACTTCTAGACACTATGTTGTTTTGTATACCGGAATGAAACTGCATACTTCCACTTGATCTCACCAGTGAACTCTCCTGTCGATTGAAGAGATGTTGTACAATTTAATGAGTTTTTGCTCAACAGCATATAGTGAATTTGAGACACTGAAATCATTTGTTTAGTACAAGAATCCATATGAACTGACCTCGTCGAAGAAGCCAATCTTTGGTGATGGTGCTCGGAGACATGAGGGCTTGATATGTTTAGAAACACTGCTAGGAATAGGGCTACTTCCCGTTGACATATTTCCATCGCGTGGATTCAAGAGCATTGCTGCTTGATTTCCATGTCCAATGCAGGGTTGATCCTGTGAATGGCTCTCCAGAATTGATTCCTGAGAGATATCACTATCAAAAGAAGCCTGTCCGCCGATGAAAGTATTCAGACCGACCTCAGACTTCTTCCATCTTTGATTCACAGACGTTGATGAAGATGCGGAGGACCAGCCATCAAAGGAACTAGCAGGTGATGTATAAGGGGACGACTTTGGTGTGCACAATAGAGTTGAAGGCTGCCAAGAAGTTTCCAGTTCACCGTTGTTTTTCTTTGTGGATTTCAAAGGAGTTCCCATGGTAAAACCACGGGAGGCCGAATTGACAAGTGAGGAATCAATTTTGCTCCTCGAATACAATGGAGATTTACTGAACAAGGGAGAACTATAAACCCGAGACTTCTGTGTGGTAGTGGGAGAACAGAATGGAGATGTTTTTGTGGGCGGTGTAAGACTATTGGTGATGCTGCACGATGCGCTTAAGCAAGGTTTTTTTGACACATTCATAGATTGTCCTGCAAGCAAATCATATCAGCTTTTGTTTGAGTTACACTTCAAATTTGCAGAAAGAAAATGAAACACTGGTATGGTTAATATTTTACGTCATCTTCCATCTTACCAGGTGCAGCCAATGCAGTTCCCATTTTTTCATTATTTCCACCCGAACAAGCCCTTTTCGCTGCAAGTGTATAAGATTGGTTAATCCGGCTAGATATCTTTGGCGGTTTGCGAGATGTTGATGAGTTCAGTTTCCCACTTCCAGCAGCACGCTTCATTTCATCAGTACTCAGTTAGATAAAAATATGAGTACAGAACGCACTAAAATCACAGACACATTTACGCATAAACAATGAGTGAAAAATAGATCATTCTACTTAATTATGACATACCTGTTTTTGTGAGAAAGCAGAAGCCTCCTTTAAAATCTTCTCCGTTCCACGCGCATTTAGACTTTGCCTTTCGGATGTTGACATAATAGCTCTCATCTGAATTCCAAAACAGACATATTCATTCTGAAACAACCTCAGAAACATGATTACTCACCAAAATATAACGAAAGAAACTTACCCTCATCCGAGGAGAAGCATCAGGATTCTTGGAAGCTGAAATGTATAAGCAAAACGAGGATACATTTACACAAACCACATGATAGAAGGCAAAGGTGGGGTTGATTTGTTACAAGCGAAAGTCAGTGTACTTACAGCGAACACTTTGCAGGCCTTTGCCTCTTTTCGATTTGAGACTTGAAGTTGTTACACCCGATAAACTAGTCGGTTTCTGTGCAGATGATCTGTTATCTTCGAAAAGTTCGAACTCAAGGCTTGCCATCAAAGAGGAGCATCCACTATTAATTGTAGACATTGACTCAGCAGGCCTGAGAACTTCTTGAATCCTGGGAAGCTGATGCTTTTCAGATTTCTTGAATCCTCTGTTAACTATAGACAATTCCTCAGGATCCAAAACCCCTGATCACAAGAAACCAAACCCGAAATCTATGCAGTGAGAGAGTGTCTATAACAAGCACATGTAATAGTGATTTTTTCAACCAGGAAAAACACATACCTGCAGAAGTGAAAAAGGCATTATCCCAAGCTAAACTTTTACGAAAACTACACCGGTTAATTCTTCGTGTTCTTTCGGGTTCCAAAGACTCCGAAGGCAATAGCATTGCTTCCTCATACCCCAAAAAGTTAATGGCGTTGCCTGTGGTTTGAGAATTCATAGTCTGAAGCAGCTCCTCAGGCTCCAACACCCCTAAAAATATGCACAAAATGTAAACTTTCTGCAGAGTGAGCAAGAAATATCAAAGAAATTAAGACCTTTTTATATACAACATATTATATATATATATATATATATATATATATATATATATATCTGAATAAGAAACCTGGACTTGTGAAGAAGGCACTGTCCCAAGCCAAACTCTTTCGGACATTAAACTTGGGATTCGTGGTGTCCTGTGGACTCCCAGTCTTAAACAGTCCAGACCCATCAAGCTTCTCCCTGTTATCTGAATTGGGTACAAATCAGAATTTTGCTTTAGTACCAAAGTTGTCACCTTTTTACGGAATTCATGTTTCATGTCGCAGAATTGGGAAGATTGGCTTTTGGGAAAATGCAGGAAAAAAAAAAACAGAATTTAAAGAAAAAGAAAAAGAAATGAGTTTCTTGAAGAGAGAGAGGACCTGGGAAGCCAAGTTGAAAATCGCCATTGGAGGACATCGCTGTTGTTCTGGAGCTTCTTGGAGTGAAGATTAATATTACTGGATGACGATTGACGAGGGAGAAAGAGAAGCTAAGAGAAGAGGGACAATTCGAAGCAAGAAAATTCAAATTTGTGTGTTGAGAATCAATCAACGGCGATTATTGGAGATACCGAAACTGAAAGAAACGCCTGATTTACTGGTATCCTATTTTGTACATATTTTTGGGTGAAAAATCATCCGTTTGATATGCATGCAATATTGCGACTCTGAATATATAGTCAAACCATTTGTCAACGGACAACTGCAGTCAACGATGTATGCAATTTACCACCAACAAAAAAAAAGGGGAAAAGTGATGTTTTCTTTTTATTTTCTTTCATTTCCACTATGACGATGTTTATTTTATTTGTTGTTGGATCATGAATATGTATGCCTTTGAACAATCACAAAATGTTCTCTAGATATGTAAATTCACTTACCTATGGTCGAATCGAAGCATGATTTTGATCTTCTCGAGTCTGAACTCTCACGGATGCTTCTTTGGGCAGAAGGGGTGTTGAGGGAGAACGAAAGTTGTAATCGCATAGGATCCCAATATATATGCTACATATTAGAAAATATTGATTTTATTAGCATTTTAAAAAAAATCGCTTAAGTGCTCTCTCTCTAACCCATTCATCTTTTTCGATTTTTACCTTTTCATTCGTTGGTTTTGTGAATTGGGTTTGTTTAATTTTGCTTTTTGATTAATGGATTTATGGAGTTGAAGTGATTGGTTTGGTTTTTCTTGGAGGAGACCCGAATCCTTTATTTTTTATTTTTTTATTTTTTATCATTTCTTTGATTTATATGTGGATTTTATTTTTTCTATCTTCTCCCTCCCTCTGCTCCCTCTCTCAATCCAAATTTACAAGCACTAAAATAGGGTATGGCTTTGCTGCAATTAAATGAAAAAATGTATTAAATGTCAGTTGCTTTATGGAGAAGAGATAAATTTGAGGGAAAAGAGAGAAATCATAGTGGAAAGAAGGAAGAGAGAATGATATGGATGAAATTGTTTCACATACTCGTTCGTTTTCTTCGTATTAAGCTCGCTCATACACTGTAGTACACGACATGCACAGGACATGCACATGTTATGCTTATAGGTATGGGCTCAATTCAAAAACCCATAGCTCATAGCTTTCTCTTCGAAATCAGAAAAATGAACCTAAACTTTATATGAAGAATCGAAGATTCATTAATTTGAATTTGGTATCAAATCTGATTAGGTTCAAATGTTTCAAGGGTTTGAAAAAATTGCAGTTTGAATGGGCACAAAAGAACCCAACTGAATCAAAGGAAATTGTTTCACGAACTCGTTCGCTTTTTTTCTTATTTCCAGGGCCTGCTTCTGAATCAAAGGAAAAAGTAGTAAATTACATTAATGCGAAGAGTATCGGAGATGTAAATATGCACCATCTACACATAATACACTATATGCACACCATATGCACATAATATGCATAGTACATGCACATGATATGCACAAAACGAGAGAAACTTTAACGACAACATATTGGTATAGTGGATACAATTAAAACATAATTGTTATGTATATAAGGTTATAGTGACGGGTTTGAAAAGTCTTGTTACGTATATCAACCACCGCTTAACCGTGAACATGGAAAACATGATACTAGTTGTCTTTATATTTCATGGACACGCATGACCCTTAACGTCCTCTAAGTTTTTTTATTTTTTTATTTTTATTAATTTTGTTTTTCACCTAGGCCAACTAGGTTGTGGTCATACTCGCTAAACTTTGGGGCACAACATATGTGCATCATAACTAGTGAACATTCTTGCTTCTCATATTAAGATGTAGCCATGCACACTATATGCGCACCACATGCATATTATAGAAAAAAAATTCACAAATTTCTACAATTGAACACTTAAACCAGAAATTGTTCCATCCTAGTCTTGTAGCACGTCAAACTTGAAATTTATTCCAAAGCCCATACGCCTCAACATGAAACACCAACCCTAAATTAACTTCTAACTATTAGTTCATCTTACAAACAACCCATTTATTCCATAAATCATTAATGAAGGAACTTAGAACTAAACACCCTACCTTACTATGCCTACCGAAGCTTTAGTCGTTGGAAAAAATGGAACTTTCCGACCAAAACAGAAAATATGGTACAAAACCCAACTCACTCTTCTCACCTTTCTCTTGCATCCCTATGTTCGAAATCAAAGGTATGAGGTGAACCCAAAGCCCAGCTCAATCTTCTTGCCTTTCTTCAGACTTCTATCGCTTCGAAATCAGAGCTCAGAGATCTGAGGAAGGGAGAAAGAGTATAGAGAGAAAGTGAGAGGAGAGAGAGAGAGGAAGGGACAGAGAGTAGAGAGAGAAATCAAAAAATGGGAGGAATAACCTGTTTATATGTGGGTATTTTAGTAATTTCAATTTTGTGCATGGTGTGCCTGGTGTGCATGGCCGGTTTGTCCTATTTCTGTCCCAAGATTAAAAATTGTCCCATTCTGGGGTATTTTCCAATTTTTTTTTTCTAAACATATATAACAATTTGGATCGCACAACTAGATATTTGAAATGCAGATAACAACACTCTAAAAAACAATTATTGTTTTTTCAAATTTATTATATAAGAATGTTATATATTCAAGTGAAAAATTGAGGGTAGAGTTTTTGAAGTTTTTTTTTTTTTTTTTTTTTCTTGTTTGGTTGGTTTAAGATTGAAGTGTTTTTTAATATTTAGTAAAAGTTACGATTGTAGCTCTTTTTACTTATTATTTAATGATATTTTTAAATTTACAATCAGTAAGTCCTAAAATTTATTTTGAAAAACTATCTTAAGATGGGCCCTTTATAAATTTCGCACAGGACCTCTAAAATCTCAAAGACCGACCTAGCCATTGACTCTACTTTGGCGTACCGTTGAACTCAAACCAAAAGTATGCTACTACCTCATATGATATTGGAGTTGCATGGAGAAAGAAATTAGTTTGTATTTTAACTTTGTCAAAAAGTGGAGCATTGGTCTTTCACAAACCTCGTGAGAATTTCTTTTAAAATTGAGGATGTGAAATGCACATAAATCACTTTTAAGATCAGAAGTAGCGAAATGCTAAGGAGACTCTCTACCGCTTTACTGATTAATGTCAATTCCCGTGCTCACATTGTAAAATATTTTGGTAGAAAGTCCATGGAAAGTCACACTTTCGAGAATCTCCTTAACATTTCTCTTAGAAGTAAATCAAGAAACTGCACAAATGTCCCTATATTTTAAACAGAAATATTCTTACAAAATTGGTTTGAAGGACCAATCCTTTGCGTTTTTGTGAAATTCAAATACCATATTAACACCACATCCCTTAGTATAGATAATATCGTTTGTTCAAAAAAAAAAAAAAAAAAAAAAAAAAAAAAAAAACCACCATTTGTTATCGAATCCATATATTTACACGGCAGCCACATTCACCGATCAGGACAAGAAAAGAGGATGGTTGCAGAACGGGGGAGGTCAGACAGGCATAAGTCTCGCCGGACAGTTCACTCTCATCACCGAAGATTTAATCGGCACCCGTGAAAAACCTCCACGATGGTAACAATATACCTACAAATGGGAATGAACTAGGATTGGACTTTGCATATCCTGCTTTGCATTCACGGGTAGATAAGGCGCATTCAACATGTCACATAGCAAAAGCAAATTACTTTTCCCCCATGCTTTTTGGAACTCCAAGTCTGCGAGGGCCAAAACGGCCCTCGACCCTCGACCCTCCAGCAATCAGCATGGTTTTAGAAAAATTTATCGGTCACCGTTATTCAACTAGGGATAATGCACAATCATACATGATCTTTTGGCCCCATTCTTGGATACAAAATGATGCCATAATTGTAGCCATCAAGGAAGGATCAGCCATCTCTGCTGTACATTCAAACTAAGAACCCTCAAACACATAAGAGTACAGAAGGAAGCAAAAAAACAGGCATCTTTGTGAATAGAAAACAGCAAGAAACCTCAGCACAGATTAAATTCACCATAACCAGATGAATACATGGTCTGGTTACCTCCTTCAGCAGCCGATTCAGCTTTGCACGTCCTAGGGCTTCCCAGGGCATAGATTCCCGCATACTGTCTCCTTTTTCTTCTTCAGCATTTGCTCTCCCTGCAATAAAACATGTATAAAAGAAAAGTTAACTACAGAAGCAAAATGATATCAGATAGAAGACTACAAACCTAAGTTGTGAAACGATCAGAAATTGAAAGAATACATCAGATAATTGCATAATATCAAAGAAGGATATAGAATTAAAACTGCTCATTATTCTTATGCCACATACAGTAAAACCTTATTCCCATACATTGGTCCAAGTGCCAGGGAACATAAAGGTAAGATCAAATTCAGTCTGATATCGAACTCCCAATACCAAGTATAGAGTTGGAAACAACTACAAAAGCTCTGCTCAGGACACAATGTCATTCTATAAATTTCACCTCCCCCGGGGCCCCATCAAACAAAAGAAAATGAAAAAGGAAACTTGGCACAGGTTATCTATTTGAGACCAACCAGGGCATACGAAGGCCTTTTGTCAATTCTTAATTTCCAAAACCTGTGTATCCGTTCACTTACTGTAGTTATTTTATTTTATTTTTAAAGAAATAAATCCTTTAAATACTACAACCTCAGATCACATCGGAATCAACAGAAGTAGTTTAAAGTTTGTAACAAAGCAAGCTTAAGCAGAACTTCAAAGATCAGTGCAATTAAATTTAATCCAGGTCCATCGTTACCTGACAACTTCATAGGTTATCAAAGGTGGAGAGATCAAGGTGCATCTGGTCATGAGAGGAAAGATCAAGTTGCATATCCAGTTGCATATGGTCGTGGGTGGAAAGATCAAGTTGCATCTGGTCATGGGCGGAGAGATCAAGGTGCATATCATGATCATGGGAGGGGAGAACAAGTTGCATCTCCTGATCATGCGCTGTGGCACTGGTAGAAATGCTAAACTGGATAGACGGAGTATAGTTGAGCTGAGATGGAGTATAGTTGAGCTGGTAATTTACAGGTATTGATCCGAAGATCTTGAATTTTCCAGCACTATCAATAGCAACCTCTGCATCAGAACATTTCTTGAAAACAACTCTAGCACGACTGCTCTCCCTATCAACTTCTGTTTCAGCTTCTTTCAGAGGTCCAAAGCGCCTAAACATTCTATTCAGCTTTGCTTCTGAGGGAACAGAATTCACCTCAGAGAAGTTCATAACAAGTTCTGTTGGGGCATTCTCATCCACATAGCCAACAGGTTTCTCTGGCGGCAAAGCATTAATGGTTTGGGAATACCGCTTCCTGGTGTATGGCCTACGACCCTCTTGAGGGGATTTTTCTGGTTGGGCAAGAACAATGGGTTGATAATTAGCCTTCCTGCCCCTTCGAGGTGTTAGCTCTTCAACGCCATTTTGGATTACCCTATCTGTCCAATAAGTATCATTCATGTCATCAAATTCAAAAGTTTCAGGCAACCCAAAAGCAGAATTTGACGACTTCCTCTTTCTCCCACCAACTTTGTCCACAGCTAAATGCTCTATCCCAGGAAGCTGACCTACAGCTACAGAATTCCTAAAATCAGAGAAGAAATTAACAACAGTTTTCAAACTTTGGTTATCCTTCCGTGGATCTTCTGCTGCCGACTGAAGTTGTGACAGCAATTCATCTAACGACGAGTACTCTGATCTATCAACTGCTTTCCCTCTATGGACATCACCAGAACTCTGGAAGGCAACATCAGATCCATCCCCGGCAGGTCTGTCACTGTTGGACTTCACAATAGGAGACCCTGTTAGTTGGCTTGCAACTCTCTGGATACATTCACCAATCTTAAAAGACTGTTTTGGGACAGGCGTGGTATTAGAAACTTTTGCTCCGCTAACTTTCCTTCCATCGTCATCAACATGATACTCAAAACCCTTCCGTCTCTTGCCAGAGGATGGTGAGACCAAACCACCAGTATCTTTCCCATCCAACCAATCACCGCCATCTAGAGAATCTAAGCCGCCATCCATTAATTCAGACAGGCTTCTTTCTTTTACCTTAGAATCTCTTGAACTGTGTTTACGCTTGTGAGAATAGGTAATAATCTCGGGGCCAGAGAAAGTACCTTTAGCTTCCTTGCCATTAGGAGCTGTATGCTCAATCCTTTCATCTCTGTTTTCCAATATATCTCCGCAAGATTGGAATTCTGGCAAGTTGTAGTAACCCTTCAAGCGATAAAATGCTAGCATATGAGCCTTAGCTATCACAACTTCTAATCGGTCACAGTTAACAGATGGGAACCGTGCTAAAGCTTTTATGTAATCCAGCAATTGATTACATTCAAGAGAACTGGCACTGGCCGATTCATCCACTTCATCTCTTCTACTTGATTCTTGGCGGATCCCGGCATTTTCAACTTTCTGGAACCTAACCTTCTCATAGACTTCTTTTGGTATGCAAGAGCATGCTAGCCCCAATTCAACACGTCTCGAAACTTCTTCCAGAGCACAATTGACAGCATTCTGGAACGCTTCTGAATTACATTGCTTCTCTGACTGGGAAAAGTAAGATCGAAAAGGCTTTAAACTACATGGTTCATTCCAAGCAAAAGTACGGTCCCCAAAATATGCTACCAAAAAGCAATCCTTTTTATGATATTTCATTGCCTTCTCAGATGCAACAGTATAATCAAATATCTGTCCAGGCCACCATGGATGGCTCTTCACTTTACCCCAAACTAAATCAGATGCAGAAAACACATGATTTTCTGGTGGCAGCTCATATCTCGGTTGAGGCACAATTTCTGAGCTTCCCTGGATAGCTTCTTGTTTAAGAATTTCATCTTCACCGGCTTTTGGTTGTTCAGCATCAGTAGCTTCTTTTTCGCCTTCCATGTATTGCCCTCCATGTAAACCATCTAGCACAGCATCATTAAATTGTTCTTTAACTCCTACCTCCTCAGTGTCCATGGGAGTAATATCCCCACTATCAGTGATGTGGATATCAGCTTGTGATCTCCTCTGAACAGTCTCACTTTTCAAGTTCGGATCAATAGAGTTATTTACTTCAACGCATGGATTCAGAAGAATATTATCATCTGCTGCTGCAATCTCAGTGGATCCACCCATTATGTCCTGGCCTTCATGTTCCCCTCCATTTAATACACCCTCAGCATCAGTCACTTGTTCATTCACTTCCTCCGCTTCGATATCAGGATGAACTTGATCAACATAAGCTGTCGCAGTCTTTTCTAAACACTTTCCAGACTCCAGGGATTGATCTGCTCCATCTACGCTATCCTGTTCAGCACCATTAACGTGTCTGTCCACTTCCATCTCTTGCCCTGTATTTGATTCAACCAGTGCAGTATCATGGACCGTGTTCTTGCCTATACTCTCTTCAGGTTTCAAGTGAAGGTCCTTTTTGGAATTCAAAAGGCCCCCCTTATCTGTTACTGAAACTACACCTCCAGGAATTACTTGAGCTGGCAGAGATAAGGTAGTTGAAACCAACGCAATATCATGAACCATGTCCTCTATGCTCTCTTCAGGTTTCAAGAACTGATAATTTTCAGAATCTTGTGCACCTGTTGCTCCCGTGTCACTTCCATGAACTACTTGAGGCGGCATAGGAGAAGACACTGAATCTTCAGGTTCATTGCTGCCACTATGGGTGCAGCCAGCCACTGGCTCAATCTTAACCAGCTGTTCTTCTACTGGATGACTTGAATTTTCATTAGTTTTATCAGTTTCCTTACCTGCAACTTCGGGAGTCAAAATATCTACATTGTCCAACCCAGCAACATCACCACTAGCAACAGAAACTTTGGTTTGTTCACTTGAGGGTTCGGGATTCAAACCTTCTTCACTAACAACCACTGCAGCTTTTTCAATTCTGGGATTCAATACTACATCATCTGAAAAACCAGCTTTTTGTGCCTTCAAATCATTGAGTGCATCAACCTCACCAACAACCAACTTCCTTTCTTGTTCCACAACCTCCACCAATCCTCCCACGGAAACTTCTACACTTTCCTTCACAACTACTTCACTGACAACATCTTGTGTTTCACTACCTACAGATCCAATCAAGGAACCCCCAATTCCATTTTCTGCTGTGGCATCCTGTGCTTTTTCATCCAAAACACTAACTTCCTCTGAATTCACATCCTGCCTCACAACCATCTCAGCTTCCTCAAAATGAAAAACCTCGGTTTCTATGACTGTTGAACTAACAACTGCAGCCACCGAATCCAGCTCACCCATTTCACCACCATCTCCTCCAGAAGATCTCACATTGCCCTCCAACCCCATATCAACCTCAACCGAATCATCATGACCCACCCCTTCATTGTCCCCATCACCACTAGTGCAAACTCCACCAACATAGACATTAGAACCCAGAACCTCCACCATTATATCACCCCCATCACAATCACCGCCTTCATCGTCACCAACATCCTCCCCAAAAGACCCCTCAACCTGACCCTCAATCACACAAGCCTCGGACCCAGCTAGGGTTTCACCAGCTACATGCCCACTAGCACTCACAGTGGACTCTGACCCACTACCCACATCAACATCTTTATCCGTTAGCTCATCCATTGAGATATTTTATCTGGGTATTTTCCAAAACCATCAAATTTAACTTCTTTTCATTTTACACTTCCAAAAATTACCAAAAAAATCGAAAATATGATAAACCCTAATCACAAAACTGAGCAAATCCAACCAATATCGAGAAAAGTATAGCACAAAATTAACAAAACTTGAAAGTTTAAAGCTTCAGGGATTGTGATTGCGTGTGTTTACCTCCAGATCTTCTGAACAAGATTAAAGCCCTCGAGGTTTGGGGGAAAGAGAGAGAGAGAGAGCTTGTGAGTTTTGCGTTTTTGGGTACGAGGGAAGTAGTGTCCTTTTGGGAGACCTAGAAAAAATTAAAATTAAAATTGAACGCAGGAGCTGATCAATTTTGCTTTATTGTGCCTATTCCTTTTTTTTTTCTTTCACACTTTTCAATGATTGGTCAGCTCAGCCTTCTGTGAGTTTATTGGAGTTAACGGCTGAGTTCATCCCGTCACGGATGGATTGTGAAGGGCCAATAAATCTGGAACACGTGTTCGAAGATAGCTGTGTTGCTTTCATTTTGCTAGGCGGCGATTTTTTGTTAGGGTTTTTATCACAAATGATCATTGAAATTGACCATCACCATCAATATGATCCTTGAAATTGAAAATCAATAATACCGTTCTTGAAAATTGGTGTCGCAAATTAATGTGATCCTTCCGTTACAATTTTGTTAAAAATTTTGTTAAATGCTAATGTGATACATAAATGGACCACATAAGTCCTTTCTTCTCATAAATGGTCCTTAAAATTGACCCACGACATCAAAATGGTTGTTGAAATTGACCTGCAACATCAAAATGGTCCCTGAAATTGAAATTGATCAATGTTGTCTTGCAAGTAAGTGTCTCAAATCAATGTAGTCATTCCATCACAATTCTGTAAAATATTTTATTATGTACTGATGTAACACATAAATGGGTCACACAAGTCTAATTAAATTTAAAAAATTACAAATAGGCTTAATAATTTAATAGTTAATAAAAATTTGTCAACTCAAAAACTCAATCCTACAATCACCTCCGATCTCAGTCTACATTTCTCTACCTCATTCGCTCTCTATTCTTTAAAAAAATCTCAAAACACACTTCGACATCCTTCACCGAATTGAACCTGGATCAAGATCACCTTTGGTGACAACTTAGCCCATTAGCAACGACTACTGGGACATCACGGTTAACATTTAGGCGATCAACATCCTCACAACCTTAATCTTGGAGAGCTTATTTGCACTTCCTGGTGGTCCGGTGATGCAAAGAACAATGAGGTATGCCTTGAGATAATGAGTTTATAACCAATGTGCGTCCATTGTTGGTTGAAAACTATATCCACACCATCTCTTAGGCCTTGGTCAAGTATTGTGCCTTTGAAAATTTATGGAATGGATATTTTTTTGGAGTAGGCCCTACTATAAGAAAAAAAAAATTCCATTATGCAAAAAGGTATTTGGACAACTTTTTTAATTAATTATTAAACCCACATCAACACATAACAAATTTTTTTACAGAATTGTGGTGGAAGATCATATTATTTGCAACACCTATTTTCAAGGACTATATTGATTGATTTTCAATTTCAGAGACCATATTTGACAAGCTCGACCATGATAGTCTCCCAAACATTAGGGTAGGCACGTGATGGCTGACACCCGAATGTGACGAAGCCATATTAGAACGCATAAGAACAGGAAATATGAATGAAATAATAGAAATTTAAATATAATAAATATGTATTTAAGCAACGTGTTCAGAGCATGCACTAATCTAGAACATTAAAAAGAAATAATATAAATTGAATGAACTAAGAGATGGGTCCTACACCAAGAGGACTGAAAGATGTAGATGTGGAAGTATCTTGATGGCAAGATTGTACACCTCAATTCTAAATCCTGAGGGGGCGCAAATCCTCTC
The DNA here is from genome assembly GCF_019419815.1 of Pyrus x bretschneideri. Lineage (NCBI taxonomy): Eukaryota > Viridiplantae > Streptophyta > Magnoliopsida > Rosales > Rosaceae > Pyrus > Pyrus x bretschneideri. The sequence goes on along the minus strand of NW_025999723.1, from coordinate 7,655,414 downwards.
CACAAGGTAATCCCCAAAACATTTCTTTTAAATTATGTTAATTGCCTAATTAATGGATTTATTACCTAATTAATCTATTAATGGCCAATTAAACCACTAATTACACCCAAAAAATACACAAAATGCCGGTCACCTTCTCTCCCAAAGGGACCGGCCATGCACTATATATTCAACCTCATTTCCTCTAAAAACCTAGGTTTTGACTCTTGCTAAACACTCAAAAATTCCCCAAACACTTTTCTCTCAAAATTCTAACTTTGGCATAGGAAGTTCTTCGGCCAAAGTTCCCCCCCCCCCCCAATTCATCGTGGGCGCATGAGGCTCTTGGCCTTGACCAAATATGTTATTTGTTTGTTGGTGCAATTTTATCCAAGATCAAGGAGGAAGAAATTTGCATCCACATGATTGGACCAGCGTATATCACAAAACAAGTAAACATAACAGCTACCCTAATCTCTATCTTCTAAACGTTGGGCGTCTCTGCTGCAACAAACATTTTGCTATTGGCCACTAAAGTAGTTTGGAAAAAGAAAACAACCAAGTGATTAATCCGAATCTCAACACAAAAACTTCAAAATCGAAAGATACATCGCAATCATATTTCGCCACTCGAATTACATCAAAAGGAATATTTGACTAATTTTTAGCGGTGGCTGATGCAGACATAACTTCATCCCCGCACCGCGACCGGCACTTACTCCAACTATGCATACATAACTTATATGTCCCAGTTTGGCCTGTGGTATTTAACGATTGGGCCTACTCATCCTTCTTACATGTACTTTGGGCTAGGTGTTTTATAGAAGCCCAAATTCTTCACCCAATTAGTTGATTTTCAAGCGATATTCTATCTTAATCTGAATTACAGAAATGTGGATTCAAACTTGAGTGCATAGAAAGAAGTGTATTGTGATTGATAAAGTCAATTGACACCAAATTACTTCTTGTTCTCCTTTTTTATTCAATGGTTGCTGAGGGAGTGGAGAATCAAACATAAGACTTGAAATACAAACGTCAATACAACAGACGGAAATTGTTAGAAATACCACATTTGTGTATTATCTGATGTGTCAAATGATGTGCACATTTCACGTCAATGATTGAATTTATATCATTGAATGTTAATTATATACATCACTTTTTACATGTGATGATACACTAATATGATATAAATAAGTGGTCTTCCTAGCATTCCTCCAAACTGTAAGAACATAATATATTGTTTCTACAACAATGATAACGCGAGTAGCATTGTAGACACAAAGAAATATGTACTCTGTAGACACAAGATTCAAGTGGAAAAGAAAGGCGTTTTGTGCAGAAAAAAGTTGAATGAAGCCATGCAAAGCAATCGAGAGAAGATGCATACAATGACTTCTCTGTTACATTGTTTTTGTTGAATGGTTCACAGCTCAAGCTGAGATGGATATGTTAGAGAGAGAGGAGAGAGAAAGAATGAACTAATCTGATCAGAAACACCTAATTAAATCAATTAAGAATAATTATGGAATTAATTAAAATTAAAATATAAAAATAAATTAATTGGAAAGAAAGAGCTACAACAGATCAGAGATAATAATGTTGCTCTGTGCAGCCACCACGTTCGGTTCCCCCTTAGTTATTTGCCACCACGTTCATCCTCTTCTCTGCCAACTGTACCTGCACCTATTCCACAGCCAAGCACACTGTTTCTCTAGCAATCAGTTTACATCTATTCATAAAAATAAACAAATAATTAATTAACTATTTGCCATAACCTACTACAATGAAGGAATCTACAATATTTACTTGGATTTAATGAAGAAAAATGCAACTTGGAAAGAAAACAAACAACAAAAACGATCAGTTCATGTGGTTTTACTATAACACTGTCATACAGTGTTATCGATCTTCTTATGTTATAATGTATATCTACTTATTGAGGTTGTATTATAAGTTCCTGATCTTGTCGTCTGCTCATAATATAACGTGTGAATTAATAACATCATAGCCAAAACCTGTTTATTATGCTTAGAGTTTTATAACATTTTGAACCAGTATCATATATGCTAAACCAACCGGTGACTTTCATACTTTTATTTTGTTTTTGTATACTAAATTGGGTAAAAGATGCATGAAGAGAAAATGCGAGCACGAAAATTACTTTACTATATTAAAGTATCTAAAACATTAAATCTTAAATAACGGATAAATTTTTTGATGTAATTATTGAGAAATGTTAAGGAGATTCTTAAAAGTAAGACTCTCCATGAACTCCTACCTCATATTTTTTTCACAACGTTTATATACTAGCATAAAAATTGACGTTTAATTATGAGGTATAATAAAGACTACGAAAATTTTCATTTTGAGAGAGTATTCTTATCATTTATTTTAATTTTTTTATGAATAAAAGTCCAATAACAATGTTCAAGCCACGTGAGTTCTGCAAAATGAGAGTTGGCAATTGGCCCAGAAAAATCAAAGCCTCACGTGACTGAATGATGCAATTATTTGTTTCCACGTTCCCATTTTTTGACATTGACTAGGTTGAACATGTTAGCATGTGAGCAAGCACTACAATCTCTCAACCTGTGTTAGGAGCAATCGATGCTGGTTTGGACATAATGGTCGGGACTGTGGCCACGTGTCCGGCCATGGTCGGCGAGTAGATGTGAGCAGGTAAGCCCATTGTATGTGATTGATGGTGATGGTGGTAGTAGAGAGGATACATTGGCATCAAAGTGTTGTGTCCCACGACTGGCTGTGCTGGGTAAACTTGAGGAGCAGAGTAATGCCCGTTCATGTAAGCTCCACCTGTGTAGCCCACCTTCTGTAAATTCACCATTGTCATAGGAAGAACAAGTATCAAATCACATTGACCTCCTCAAATAATTCAATTTAAATTGAAGTCGCGAAACGTAAATGTAAGTTAGATCAGTTAATTATAATAGTTTGTTCAATTTACACTCGAGTTTGACTATCTTCGTAAATTAAAGTGATTTAAAACATTTCACTTTTTGAAACGTTGTTTTAAACATAAGTATATATCAGATTGATAGAAAACACGAGGATTGAAGTCGAAAAGCGCATTACTTACATGATTGTAACTCATATCAGCGGCAATGTATGTGGGGGAGTAGCTGAAAAGAGAGAATAAATCATTTTAATTACATTAATTATTTATGATTATTTCTTAGACGTACCAAAAAATAAGATGGGAAATTAATGGCATGGAAATATATAGGTATATACCCATAAAATGGAACGGCCTGGTGATGATGGTGGTGGAATGGGCTAGCTGGAGTCCCTGTTGGTGCTGGGTAGTACCACTGCACGTGATTTGCAGGTGCAGGTGCGGGAGCAGGTGACATGGACCTCGCCCCGCCACCGTTCGATCCTTCAGCATAATCATTTAGATGCAATGTCAGATGAAAATCTCATATCCTAGTGAATATCGATAATGTATCAGATATTGTGGATTGATAGACTGATGCATACCTCGTTGAGGAGGAGGGGTGGTGTTTGAAGCGGACCTAGGGCGGCGAGCCCCGAGGGAAGCGAGGTTGCAGTTGGCACGGCGGCCGTTGATGACCGGCGTGGTGTCCTCACAAGCCTTCTTAGCCTCCTCCGGCTCCTTGAAGGTGACCTACACGTTACATTACCGCAAAGCACACCATCAAAAACCACCAATCACCACCGCAATATTATTACAAAAAAGGAAAGAAAAAAAAAAGAAAAGGACTTACGAAACCGTAACCCTTGGATCGGCCGGTGAGTTTGTCGGAGATGATGACGGCCTCCAAGATCTCGCCGTACTTGTCGAAGTGCTCTCTCAAGGCCTCTTTGGGAGTCTCCCACGCCAGCCCTCCGACGAAGACTTTGGTCAGTGTGGTGTCACCAAACTGCCCATGAGTAACGTTGTTGCTCATTGTCATTCTTGCGCCCGGAAAAAACCACCACCGTAATGCAAGTAATATCCTCCAACTACCCTTTCTTGAAATTTGGCACTAATATGTTTGTGTTTATGAAGAAAAACTTAAGCTAGAGAGAGAGAGAGAGAGAGAGAGAGAGAGGTGGTGAGGTTTTGGGGGGAGAGAAAGGAGGAGGGAGGGTATAAAAAGGGGGAGGGGTGGAAGCACTGTAAGGGAGTGGGGTGGAGGTAATAAAATATTTGGAGAAAAACAGAGAGGCAAATAGACAGATAGGATTTGTTGAGGCCTGACTGAGCACACTCATGGCTCATAAACCCATTTGTCTATTTGGATGTGTGTTGGTGGGGAATTTGATGTGGTGCTCTTCTGTTTAGTTCGAAGTAACCGAATATGAAACGAGATGTAAATTCAAAAACTTCAAGCTTTTGATTAAGTATATTAAAGCGTTACGCGTATTTGAGGATATTTTTAAATTTTTTATGCACCAATTATGTATGTCTTTCTTCTCACGTGACAAGGTACACGCGAAAAGAACTAATTACAATTGTCGTTTATAAGTATTACAACTAGCACTCACGATCCTGAGCATAATATCAAGTTGTACACAACTTGTATTCGTCGGTTTTGTATGTTTCTTTTCTCATGTGATAAGTCATACGTCTAACGTGCATAAACTAGTACAACTAGCGCTCTGTCTCCTTCTTTTAGAAACTTGGGCACAAAAACACTCGAGATCACATTTACAACTCCCGCTTCTCCAGTATCTCTTGCTTGTACTTATAATGTAGGTTAAGACTCCCCCTATAGTGTGTCATTAATTGGATGACCATTTGGGTAACTTTGTAGTGACCAAAGCTGTACTTTGACTAATTGGCACTTACCATGTTTTTTGGTATGAAAAATCTCCAATTGTGTGATTCAAAATCAGTAGTGCATGATTCATGAACCGAGTGAGTGACAAGGGGGGGTGGAATTTGAGTACAGATCATAGGTATTTTTACTGCTTGAATATTAATTTCCTTATTTTCAAGAAAATATGTGGTAAAATATTAATATTTACCAATTACCTGCGCGTGACCCCATGCGCCTGGTTGACAAGAACCAATTATCAAAGAGACAGCTAAACGCCGTACGTTGTAAGGTGGGTCCCACGTATTTTTAACGAAAACCGATGTACATGACGGGCAGTCGTAGAAGGAAGCGGCAGTCGACGGATACGATAATGCCGGTCGCTCCAAAACACCTTCGCGCGCTAGGTACAAATACAACATTATATTTTTCTCTGTTTTTGCACATAATTGCCTGCATCCGCATGCAACCTATATCTTTTGGGTTCGGATCATCGTATAACATTTTTTGTCGAGAAAACATTATATGAAAAATGTCATATTAAAAATTAGATTAAGATTTTAATGTTAGGGATTTGTTTGAGAATGCATAGGGTTCAAAAAGCTTATAGATGACATTTCCATACTTAATTTGTCTTTTATTTGTAAATTAGAATATTTACTCCTATAATTATTTTTCAAAATGAATACAAAATGTTACCTTTAATTTTCTAAATAAAAGATGTGGATTTGAATGACAAAAACCAGAGCAACGTATAGATCCAAACATTTTAGTAAGTTTTGTTTGAGAATAAGATTTATTACAGATTTACTTATAAATAGGGAAGAATATCAATAAATTATAAATTTTGCAATTCTTGATATACACATTAATACAAAATGACTCTGCGTACATTACATGTGAATTTTATATATGTATAGAGAGAAATAGTTATATGCGACGAGTATATACAATATTATTCATATGAATGTTTATGTATAAGACATTGTATAGGATTTATCTCTCACGGTTCGACTAAAAAACAAATTATCACAAATTAAATTATATACAACCAAATAGCATGTAAGATTGCATATGATATGAAATAAGAGTTATATACACATAATTTTGATCTCCATACAATCATCTCTTCCCTCTCTGATCATACTAAGAATTGTTGTTATACATATATACTTGCATTAAAATTTTAAGCAATTTGTTTGCTTAAAAAAAAGAGAGGGGAAATTAAGAAAATTTAAACAAAAGAAACTGTATAATTTGGGGAGTGACCGAACAAAGGCAATATTGTGGTTTTGGAGTGAAATTGGTTGGTGTGTGTCTGCATGCACGTATATACGTGACTAGATGATGCAGCGAAAACTTTTGTAAGCAACGATACGGTCAGAGACAGAAACCGTCCGATGTGCATCGGTTTCAAGTAGATAAACTGCTTGATCACGTGGACCCACCACTCCACAGTGTGCCAAGGAGATTACTGTGGACCCCACCCTGAATTCTATACCTAACTAGATGATGCATATCATTTTACTTGTAATCGTTGGATAAATATAAATTTTGAGATTTGTATTTATTCATTATCTAGATCTTAAAACTTAAATTCATTTAATTGTGATAAATATGATGATTTTCACTATCACTTGAGACTTCACAGTGGTGAACGAAGATATTACCAAATTCAATTTCTAATTGGACATATCTAGTTTAGACTAAAATAGTTCAGGACTCTTCGAGAGGGCTATATTTCATAAATGTGTGAGGCCAAATAAGGCATAGTTTGGTACTGAGGTGATTCTGAAAAAAAAATAATATAAAAAAAAGCTAGGAGCTGTTTTTGTGTTTGGTAAACATTCAGCTTTAACTTTTTTTCACAGTTTTGGGTGAAAAAAAGTCAAAAACAAGAAGCTGCAAAATCCAGTTTTGAAAAATAGGTTTTTTTATTCACATCTATTTTACATAAAAGTTTACCAAACATTATAATACTGCTTTTTTTTTTCTTTTTCAAAAGCACTTTTGCAAAAAAGTTTATCAAACACTCTGCTGATTTATTTCACAGCTGCTTATTTTCACAGTACAGCAGAAGCAGCTTTTTTCAAAGTACAACAATATCAAACCAGCCCTAAGACCTCTAGCCCCTAGTCTTTGCCCTTTCCACTAGACTTTAACTCTCTTTAGGTCCGAATTCTAGATAATTACATGACGTAAGACGTCTCTTACAAAACCAAAAGATCTTAAGTTTTTTTATCTCGATCACTTAACTATCTATGGTTCTATTGCAAATGCTTGCAATAAAAATCTGTGTCATGCTAATTTAATTTAATTTAATGTGAGAATTATCATAATTAAACAATCTGTTATAGTTTCTTTCGTCCCACTTAAACTCATAGTCAATCAAATGCAGGCATTGTCATCATGCAACTCAAGAAAGAAGCGCGAGTGACATGTTGTGATGGTTTTCCGAATTTTCTTCAAAAACTGCAAGACCTTTGCATATAACTGAGGAAAAAAATGTGTTACAACTTACAAGTACCGTTTGGCAATCTAATTGACGCTTGCCTTAAAGAATAAGTTGTAGAAATGTCATCATTAATGTGTCGACAACATTGTAAACAAAGAACGATCCAACTTGGATCTCCAAGCATGAATTGCATAATCCATATAAATATATATTAAAGGCTTTTTAGTCAAAATAGTTTCTGAAATTGACATAACTTCTCATTTTGGTTCTTGATATTTGAAGTCGATAGAAGTGGTCCATGAGTTTATCCACCATTAATCATTTTGGTCATTACATGAAAAATTATGTTAAACAACGATCAAAGTGACAAAAATACCTTGAATTTATTAAACAATGAGCTAAAATGGTTTGATAATAATTGATGATATTTTTGTTATTTTATTCCTATTTAATGGAGATTTTTAATGGGAAAACCAAAATAATTGATGATAGACAAACTTAGGGACCACTTTTATCAATTTCAAATTTCAAGAACTAAAGTAAGAAGTTTTGTCAATATCATGAACCATTTTAGCTAAGAAGTCTATATTGTTTTTTTGAACAGACAATATTGTCTAACAAAGCGAGAGGGGGATGGGCTTAACTTCACAAAGGGCTAGCAACAATGTGGTTCAAATTCGTTTTTGCGATAATCAAACCTAACATCTCTCACTTACAAATGAAGAGGAATACAATTAGACCATAGTACTAAGTGGCAAAAATCCTATATTAAATCACCACTTTATTCGTTTAATTTTTATTTTTATCACAGAAACACACAGATTAAGTGTATTTTACTGTTTAATTATTTTATAATTATAATTACAGAACTAGAAAATTGACATGGGAGGCATTAGTTTATGAAAGATGATAGGACACACGTCTTTTCCCAAAACATCGTTTGCTGTCTGTGCGATCAAACATGGCTTCAAAGATTCCATCCCAAAACAAAGACAATTTCAAAGGGAAATCAGTGGCGTTAATGAAGGAGGCCTTCACCAAATGGGACAACAATTCTTTCATCCGAAGCACTTCATCCGGCGAAACAAGAGTTTAACTTAACTTTCGTTGTATTACAGCTGCTTCTCTCTCTCTCTCTCTCTCTCTCTCTCTCTCTCTCTCTCTCTCTCTCTCTCTCTCTAAGCCCCAATAACTAGAGAGAATTGGATCTTGAGTTTTAATTTTAAAAAGTTGATGTTCTAAACTGCTCTAACTTATAAAGAGGGATATTCGAACTCAAGTGTAAGAAATGACACACTTACTTAACCAACTGACTAAATACACGTCTTGTCAAAACACATCTTTACAAATTAACGTGAAAAAATTTAGGGTTGCGTAAGATTTGAAATGAGAAAACTTGGAGGATTGAGTGAAAGAGAAAACAAAAGTACTCAAAGTCCTTGTTACCTTTACGAGTTAAGATTGGATACACAACTAAACTCTCTTGAAACCAAATCAAGAAATTTTTATTATAGATTGATCGGTTCTAAAATATGATCAATAAATACGGTACAAATGGCCATATACATCTTGTATACATCGACAAATGGATGAAGTCATCTCTAGCGTATCGAGTTGTTAGTGCCTTGGAAACTGTGACAAATGTGAGTAGAACAAAATTCATGCACCAATGCGATACATAATCCTAGACACACACACACACACACACAACACAGCGCATATTGGAGACATGGGAATATAAAGAGCATGGGGGGTGCTGGCTGGATCTGTCATCTCGCTTGGCAAACGACTTTTGGTCCCACATGAGGAGGTTTGCCAGCTAAATCTCTCAAAACCCCCCGACCCTTTCTCCCTTTCTCTGTGGATTATAACGTGGCCAGCTGTACACCAACAGGGATAGTTTCGTCAATTCACAAATACATGGGGATTCTTTGACCACTGACCAACAGAGGAGTTTTTTGGGGGACTGGTACTTTAGGGGTGAGGATGAGGTTAAGGGTGGGGGTCCGGTATTTTTTTAATGTGTTGGAGTACATGTGGTATGTGGTATGTTATGTGTTATTATATCAATGGAGGGAAGTTACTTTTTTTTATTTTTGTTTCTTTTCTTTCTTCAAGTGTTCCTCCATTTGTGTAAGAATATATGATGTTTTTGTCGTTTTTTTAGCACATTGAAAAATCTCTTATGGGATGGTGGGTATAGTGACTAAATAGGTGAGAATTGAGGGAAGAAATAAAAAAAGAATAAAAAGAGGCATAAAAAAGGGGTGCTATTGGTGTGAGCTGGACCTTCTCATGTTCTGAGTTGGCCTAAGTGGCACACATGCTTCTCTGTCACCATGATTCTATACCCTCACATGATGTACGGTGTTTAAATGGAATCTTTTTTATTTATTTATATATTTTTAGGCTAAATATTCAAAATAGTCCATGAGATTTACATAATCAATATAAATGGTCTTTGAGATTGTCCATCATTCATGATTTTGATCATTCTGTTAAAAACTCTTTGGATAATTTTCAAAACTTCGTAACTCAATCGATTCTTAACCAAATTCGACCCATAATATATTAAAATGAAGATAGGAAAGTGTAGAACAAGATTATATCTATTTGAAAGCCCAATGGTTGTCGGAGATGGTTGGAAAATAGCCTGAAAGGTGATTGGTTCACGGGAAAACTGAAAAACTCGCCGGAAATTGGGTAAACTTTAAACGTTCATAACCTCTTCAATACTCAACGAAATTGAGTGATTCAAAAATGAAAATCATACTTCTCAATGAGACGAAGTTAATGGTACCTTTCTCGATGGCTAACTCGCCTTGGTTTGGCTGGAAAACGACTCGAAAGTGGCTAACCAGTTTTCCCACGAACCAGTCACCTTTCAGGCTATTTTCAAGCCATCTCAGGCAACCATTGGGCTTCCAAATGGTATAATCTTGTTCTACACTTTCCTATCTTCATTTTGATATATTATGGGTCGAATTTGGTTAAAAATCGATTGAGTTACGAAACTTTGAAAATTGCCCAGAGAGTTTTTAACGAAAGGACCAAAATCATGGATGGTGGATAATCTCAGGGACCATTTCTATTGATTTTGAATCTCAGTGATCATTTATATTGATTATCCAAATCTCATGGACCATTTTGGATATTTAGTCTCATGGACCATTTTGGATATTTAGCCATATTTTTATTATGATGAGGTGATAACAGCTCAATAAAAATTAGAATCATTACCATCACACATTCTTAGTAGGTAAAATAAACGGTTGAGATTGAATATTTAAATACGGTGTCTAACAGATAAAACACTAGCATTGAATTCACGCCCACTTTTCTTCTCAATTTTCCGGTATGCAAATTAAGCATATAATTTGAAGATGAGTTTGGCATGAGCAATCCAAAAGTTTGCCCCACTAACCCATATGATTGAAGAGGGTCCACAAAGTTTTGTAGGTCCTTTGTCTAGGTTTTTACTTGATCGAGCTCAAATCCTTGTAACAAAATGCAAATCATGGGGAACATTCTTCTGTCATATATACATAACAGTATTATACTGTTGAGGTCATGTTACATTGTTAAATTATGAATTACGACAATTGGCAAAACTAAGATAACAAAAGAGTGTGGGTTGAAAACTTGAGTTGGTTTGTCTAAATTTTGACAAAAATATAAACCGAAACAGAGAAAGAGGGGAGTCTTTCATGTTGTTCCGCCCCGAATTAAACCTGCACAATTAGAGTTCATTTTACTTGAAAATGACTCGTATTCAAAACTAACAAACATAATATATCAGACTGTTCAATAAGACAATTTACGATTGAGTTGTGATCCAATGTGTTGCTCTAAAACCTGTTTGATGGTGGAGGTGACAGATTGAGGGAAGGGGTAAGGAACGGGGTTGAATTGGCAAGGCAAGAAATGATGGTCACGTCGTGGGGGGAGGAATAGGGTTTGCCTTCTCTCCTAAAACAAATGGAGTATGATTATTTCCCCTTCTATTACCATCTCCTTCCATCCCCTCCTCTCACACTCGTCTTTTTGTCTTATTCTTTATATAAAAAATTCAAAACAAGATGTAGACGTAGCGTAATCACAACCGTTTAAATATGGGATGATGGAAGGTAAGAGAGATTAAGAAGGGAGAGAATCTTACTCTAGAACAAATTTCACACCCAATTTGTTCTTAGACACAAATATAAAAAGAGAGCATTTCATTATGATTATGAATTTATGATGTGTCCATTACTCCTCTCTCTCTCTCTCTCTCTCTCTCTCACAAACACACACACGTGCGTGCAACGTGACGCCTGCTCTTTCAAAAATCCCAACATTACCATCGGTGACAATGATCACGTGCTGTCACGTGCACCTGTGAATAATAAAAGAGTACTTGGACAAGGACATGATGAGGACTGGAGGTTGTTGGTTGTTTTTGTGTGCGAGTCACTGGTGGTGTTCTGCATGTCCTACTCATCCATCAATTTTTCTTTCCTGTCTGGCTGATGCCCGGTGGAGCTATACACAAATACAACTACACCCTCTGCTCTCAACACTTTCGCAATGTTTCAGGTAACCAGAGTTCCTAGTCCGACAACAAGTCGTAAGTTAAACGTCGTGGCGATGTACTTACCAAACTAGGTTTAGGTCCGACCGCGTCTCACGAACTCTAGGGTTCCAGGACTTCCAAGTCACAAGAACACAATAACAAATGTAACAGTTTTATGAGTTTAATACTCGACTCCTATTCTATAAATCACAGTTTGATACGTATACAAATAGAAAAATTTATGTGCACGAAGTAAAACTAATATCTTAAAGGACAATTAATCTTTTCCAAACTTCCAAGGACAATTACTTGCTAGAGCTAGACAGCAGAAGAGGATAACCAAACTTTTTATGTGAAAATCTCCTTATAATTCAACTATTTTTCTTCACATGATCAGGCGACTTAAACTAGACACAGAGCCAAAGAAAAATTTACAAAAACCCAGATAATGAGAGCATCTGCGGAATACAAATCAAACCCTACCCCAACCAAAACAGAGACCGCAGAAGCATACTTTGTCATTCAACTCAGATTCACATAAATGATACTATCAGTACTGAAACTTAACAACTTTACCACCTTCGAGTTCTTAAAAATGATATATGACAAAATTAAAAACTTCTACTCATTGCTTCGCATGAAATGAACAACGAGATGCTGTGCCGGGATTGCAAGGTATCATGGAACACATCATCAAGATCGATTGCACATTGACCACAAGCCATGTTCACTCGCAAAAGCGTCAATTTCCATTTCCCATATTATTCAAAGGCACATAATAATCCTCCTACAATTGAGCAGAAAAAAAGATATATAAGGCATATGGATTCATTCACTGAACTAAAAGAGCCAAATAAACCAATAAGAAATCATATCCTTTCCAAAATATGTAACAAATTCAGCGTCATAGCATGTTTTGACCAAATGCACGATATTATAATATGAGAGATCCTTTTCTTAAAGCAGACACTAATGCGACGCAATAAAAGCATGTGCACATTCTAACAAAGGAAACACATAAAAAAGTGCCACCCCGAACAGTTTGAGTAACACTTGATATTAAAGGGTACACTGGAGTCTAGACACCTTCACCCGCAAACCGGTTCTTAAGAAACATAAAGACCCATCACCAGTGAATAGGTTCTAATGAAACAGCTTTACTTTCAGTGATGGTGCAAAAATTTTACTCTATTAAGTGCATCTTAGTTCCCTACTTAAATAAAACGCTTTAGAAGTTACCAGTATAAAAGACAAAAGTAATCTGCAAGAGTAAAAAAAATTTATAAGTGACAAAATGTTTCTTTTAAAAGACTATTCTAAACAGTCCATTAATGCATCAGGCAAGTTTTCTCGACATGACTAAAATGCTGCATCTTATTAGATTCCCCAAGAGAAATGTAAGGCCTATACTTGGTACAAAGTACAAACCCAGGCTATATTTTTCCAAACTTCAAACAGATATTTTTCCAAACTTCAAACAGACTTCATTGAACTGCCTTCAGATTTATGGTGACATGTTGAAATCTACCAAACCTGCTCATAGATGGTAAAGGCAAAGCTATAATTTCTGAAAGTTTCATTGGAGGACGTGAATCCTATCAAAAAGCTTCACGGGCATCAAAGAATAAAAGGCAGTTGATTTTGCGAGGGGCAAGTTCTTCACCAAGCATACAAAAAATTTAAGATTTGTAGGGTATAGAGTTACCAAAAAAATTTGTTTATCTGCATATCATAGTCTTGAGTGCTGCAGAGTTTTTCGTTAGTACTGTTACTGTTCATGGGAATGAGAGGGGAGGTATAGAGTTACTACTTTTTTTTTTTTTTTTTTTCCTTCTCAGAAAACATTTCTCTGTACCAATCACTATCGAATAATTGTACATAAAATTTTGTTATACACAATTTACTCAAATTCATGTGTCCTATAATCACTACGTCTTCACCTAGATAGAAAAAAACACAATTCTCTATGGTCTTTGACATAAGAACCTACTGGTGGCTTTAACGGACAACATGGACCAAAAGCATTTAAATAAAACGAGTGCAACTCTAGTACATATGTTAGCAAGCACATATCATATGCTCGAAACAACAATAATCATCGATTGTACATTTTGGTTAAGATTCTATCATTCTAAACAGCTTAAAGTTGAATAAAGTTGTTCATATGTTAATTACGGAGTTTCCTAATCGAGGCAATTCTAATTAGCTTGTTTATGAAAAAAAATCAAATGTATGTGAGCACACAATTGTATATACGTGTTTTGTCGACAGAAAAATAAAAGGAAGAGAGATAGAGATAGTTACTTGAGGGTTGCCATAGTTCAATGCTCCCTGATGGACAAACTGCCATTTATATTCACCAACACAAAAGAGAACTGAGTGAGGTCACAATCCAAAGTTTCAAAAGTACACAGAATACAATTTTAATCGGCTTTATAAAATCAGACCTGTGAACTTGGGCCAGGCATTGCTGGAACAGCATTCCCTTTAAAAGAACCATCTCCACCCCTAGCTGAGCCCTTTGCATCACCCTGTTCAAAATTTCCCGATAAAGTCATTTCTAATGCTCCAAACGAGATATGAACTAATAGACTAAACAGTTCAACTATAGTTCAAACTTCAATCGAACATAAAAATAGATTTAACACAACCGAAGAAGGCTTAGTTACCTCAGTCTGACAATGCAATCATGCCAGCCAATCAAACCAAGGGGGAAACACAAAGAAAATGAAAAGGAATTGTTAGATTGAACTGATCAGAAGTACAATATTGCGTAGTTTCAAATGAAAAGAAAGAAACAGACCCAAAAATGCTACAACCAAACTGTAAATTTACATCTAAAAATACGAAAATGTAAAGTGAGCTGAAAGTACAAAAAGGCAAAAGTTAAACAATTTGTACCTCCCTGTACCTACTCAAGTAAATCCTGAGGGGCTCGATATAGTCCTCAAACCCTAACGTGGCCATCGCCCACAACAAATCGTCGCCATTGATGGTCTTCCGCTTCTCCTTCTGGCACTTATCGCTTGCCCTAAACACCCAAAAAAACCCCAATTCAACAAAATTAACAAAACAATTTCGATTGAAAAGAAAATTAAATAACAGTAGAGAGAGAGAGAGAGAGAGAGAGAGGTGAAAAATACTCGCTGGTGACGAAGCTGATGAATTCGGAGACGCATTCCTGGACGGTGTCCTTGGCGTCCTTGGCGATCTTGCCGTTGGTCGGCAGAGCCTTCTTCATGATGCGACTGATGTTAGCGATTGGCAGATACCTATCCTGCTCCCGGACGCTGCTGCCGCCTCCTCCTCCTCCTCCTCTCTGAGGGCTCTGCTCCCCGCCGCTCTCGTGGCTCCCGCCAGCCGGACTCGTCGGTGCCTCAGCCATCACTCACAACGATTCACTGCATTTCATGAAACAATTCAATAACAAAATCGGAAATTGGAACCGGAGCCCTAGGTCGACCCGTTAGGTTTAGGTCTGCCGCAATTATTGAGCAGAAAGAGGGAAGCTTTTCGTACCTGTGTATTTGTAGAGAGAGAGAGAGAGAGAGAGAGAGGAAGGTGAAAGTGTTTGTATTTGGCGCGCGTTGGAGAGGGAAGCGATCTGACGATGGAGAAGGGGAAGGAAGAAGGTTTTTGGCTTTATGCTTACCATTTATCAACACCGTTCGTTCTGGTTTCCTTTGCTTATTTTTTTTATCTCAGATTTTTTTACAGGGTTAACGGGTTGAGTTATGGGCTTCGTCCTACAAATTACGGGCCAATAAAAAACTTTTAAGTCCAAAATATCACAACGTCATATGCGATTCAATCCTGATTAAGAGTTAATAATCTGATACGCTTGATATGACTCATTATTATGATAAATAAAATGAACGTGACATTTTAAATATGAACAATTTCAATTTGGCAAAACGAACGTGTTTAACTAGTGTTATATGAAGAGAATGAATCCTTGTAAAACTATACGTTTCTCATGTTTTTTTTCTAAAATTAGGATGAAGTGAATTTGTACTTTACTTTTAATAAGTAACCTAAACTTGTTTTTATAAGGAATAGCGAGAATCTAAAACAACATAAAACATGGCACGATTGAATTTTAATTTTAAAGTCTGAACACACTATGATATAACATGACACAACGCAACTTAACCCTTAAAATATATTATTGCTTTTTATAGTATTTTTATTTTATTGAATGACCACCTAACAATTTGTTGTTAACAAATAAAGCAGTACGTAATTTATAATGGGTCTCAATGTTAGGTGAAGCTGGTCTATGCAAATATTGCCATCCCTATTCAAATTTAATAAAATGCTGTTGTGGTGAGGTCAATTATTATGAGCTACGTAAGTAACAATACGATAAATTTCATTGCATATCCATTTAGATTTGACTATTTACATATTTTTAATACAATTATTATTTTCATTATTGGATGGTAATTGTATTAGGTTGGTGTTATTGTCTTATCTTTCCATCTACTTTTTAATGATACTTTTAATTATAAGTTTGCCCATTTGTAAAAGAACCGATAAAGACCTTAAAAGATACGTAATAATAAGAATAATAAGTTGAGGGCAAAAATATAACAGGAGCATAGACGTACATTGCATGTGGAAGGAATGGACAGTTTGTAAGTCAAATTCACAAAAAAAAAATAAAAAGACAAAGGATGAGGATAGAAGAAATTTTGGAATGAAAAAATGTGGATGCCCTTTCCAATTAAAGGGTAAGAAGCTAGCATTGGTGATGATAGGATATTGATGATAGTTATTGGAGTGTATAATCACAGCATCATCACATTTGGACGGTCATTCATTTGCTAGTAGATTATCGTTAAACTTCGTTGTTGGGGAAATAACATTTCAAATTTTTAAGAATAATAGTAGGTGGATAAATAACATTTCAATGTTTAACTTTTTATGGTGACTGAGATTATAATGTGGCTTGGAAATAGGATACTGGGAGTGGGTTTAGCAGCTCTCTTGTATTAAATACATATATTTCTAAAAATTATATGTGACCATCAGATGGTGATTGTATTAAATACATATAAGTATTGTAGTTAGTCACAAAATTATGAATGCAACTTGGGTGTTAATCGTACCTTTTTTTGTTTTAATTGAATGAAATTGCATTCGTCATCTAGTGCCAAAGGAGAATGTGCATACGCGGTCAAGTTGATTACAACAATGTGCGCTGCTTCCGCACCAAAGTTCAAATTCCGTTAGAATAAGAAAAAACTTGAATATCGTGTTAAAACCTAAGACATGAAGGAAAATGAAATTATAGAGGAAAAATACCAAGGCCCACATCAACAAATGAAGAAATGGAAAACAAAATTATACATGTTTTAGGCCATAAACCCCTAATTAGCCACTTAATTATGGAAAGATTAGAAGATGCTTGTTTAGCTGCCAAACAGCAGCCCATGTTGTATAATTATTCCAACTCAAAAAAGTAAGGACATTGGACAATAATGTGTTCGGCTAGATCTGTTCTTCGCACAACTCCTCTGGGTCTTGCCTGTCGGGCAAGATTTGCTGCTTGGTGTATTGTAATATAAGTTTGCTATTAGTTTGAATGATGCCTTTGTGGGGGCATTTGTTAGGCCTTGAGGTTTACATTCAAAGCTAATATAAGTCTGAGCCTGCCATTGTTATTTCTGTATAACAGATTATTCTTTTAGTTATTAGATGGATTGATTACTTGTGCCACAAGTTACTTCGACTTCTTAGTTCGATTGGATTGTTCACATATGGGTTAAGTCTGTATAAAGTTCTTTTTCTTGCCTTGTAAACAAGGACTTTTTACTCATAATATCATATGTCCAGTTAAAGGGAGTTCAAGGCCCTTCAAGTTATTTCTTTGGTT
This sequence comes from Pyrus x bretschneideri, assembly GCF_019419815.1. Classification (NCBI taxonomy): domain Eukaryota; kingdom Viridiplantae; phylum Streptophyta; class Magnoliopsida; order Rosales; family Rosaceae; genus Pyrus; species Pyrus x bretschneideri. Next base: position 7,637,766 of record NW_025999723.1, on the reverse strand, counting down.
ACCAGTTTAGACTAACAGCAAAGGAACAAGATTAATTAATTTGACAGGATTAATCGTAGATGAAACTTGAACGAAAGTAGTTGAAAATGACATGGGATCTAATGAAAGATGCATAAACAACATATCTACTTTATGTAAATGCAAACAAAGGAGACTCGGGCAAGATTACAATCTTGTCAAGCAAGGTTCGTCTTGTTGCAGCCACTTCTCTTTATATTTTATAGAGGTTAAAGTCTTGGAAAATGAAATATATACTAGGTTTACTAAAGGGATTCCATACTACAACATAGGGAAGGTTAGTAGAGCTTCTAAAGCTGACGAAAGATTGCTTTCTATGGTGGACCTGCAGCTAGAAAGGTAAAGGTTGAACAAACTAAAGCTTTCTGGTTTCTCGTTGTTAGAGTGCAGAGTTGAGTGTCGTTTGATTGATTGGGTCAGAGAGAGCTCTTCCTTGTGTCCTTCATAACTTTAATAGACTTTCTAACTCGATTGTCCAAGCCTTTCCTTTTGGTGTTGGATTCCAGAGTATAGTGAGTCACCATCAGCTTTTGTTATTTACTTACCCATATAATGGAAAAGTGCTTTTTGCTAGGGGTGAGCTGCCTTCTGTCACTTGTCACTTCCATAATAGACTTGTTGCCCATTAGTTGCTAGAAATGGTATTTAAATCTATCTTGGGCCTGTGCTTCAACTAACCCAAAGTCAAGAAGCTTTTGCAAGCCTGGGCTTTTAATGCATTCAACCCATGGTTAATTATTCAGGCCAAACATAATGCATCTAAGCTTTTACACTTTTAGGGTTCATACTTGACACACAGTTTAATGCTCCTTCAATTTCCTTAAATTCTTTAGTCTAAGTCTCAACCAGAATCTCCTAGCAGCTACAATGGTGTAGAAAATGAAGCACAAGTTGGTCCCCATCAATTAACTTGCATTCCGGCCAATATGGTGGTTACGTGGTACTTTTCATGAGATCGTACGTGTCAAGTCATCGAGTCTATTTGGCTTCCGAGAATCTCTTATATGAAAACCTATGTTGCTCATGCCTAACTTGGAATGGGTACACTAGACGTACGAGACCTACAAAGGCGAAGCTACACAGGGGCAAGGAGGGTCGGCCGCCCTTCCTCTTGTCAGAAATCTCCACCGAGAGTAAGGATCCTGCCCTTATGCTCTTTTAAATTTGCCGAATTTCTGGGTTTGGTTGTGCAACGGCATTGCATTGGTGGGCTGATGGCTCTTGTGTTTTAATTTTTGGTGAACGGAATCAGGAAAAAAAAATAGTTCCAGAGCGGCCGAGCGGAACTTGCGAAGAAGATGAAGCCGTTATTTGTTCTTCCTATACGGTGTTGTTTGGCAAAAGCTCTGACCCCACTCGTTTGTTTACCCATTTTTCACCTTTCTATTCTCTTCTAACCCAGCCTTTTTTCATTTACTCATTTTTTTCCTTTTTTTTTGGGGAATTTAAACAAAAAACTCTCGGTACTGTTCATCTTAACAAAAAACCACATTTTAACACAAAAAAGTCAATCATGATACTATTCACTTTATCCTTATCGTTAAAACTCAAAGTTTTCAAGCCATTTTCATTAGTTTTTCATTTTTTTTCCTTCTCTTCTGACCCCACCTTTTTTTGATTTTTTACCATTTTTTTACTAATGTTTTATTTATTCTTGCAAGTTTTATTTTCCATTTTTCTTTTCTCTTTTAAAACCCCCACCATATTTACCTTAAACTGCACATTGTATATAAATATTGTATTATTAGAACAAAACTTCGCTGCTGAAATTTCAGCAGGAGGTCCTGCTTACACCCAATCCAGGATGGACACGTGTCCATCCAGGATTGGGTGTAAGCATGAATTCCTGCTGAAATGTTCAGCAACGAAGTTAATTACGTATTATTATTCTAAAAAAATAACGTAAATAATATTTAATGTTTATTCATACGATGTATAATAAATTAATTTAAATTCGTCTAGTCCGTCTAGGCTCTTCCCTAGATCTTGCTTAGACGCTAGGCCCCAACCCAACCCCTAGCTAGCATCCTAACGTCTTTTAAAACCTAATCTTAGCCAAATTAAGCTTCTTACATTGACTTTGATGTTACCGCTTACAGGATAATGCTTGAAGGACCAAATTTTTTAAACCAAGTTTGGAAACCAAATGATGATTGAATTATTAGTTAGGCGTTGATTACCGTGCTTATTTCCTATTGGTGACACATCATTTATTTGCAAATTTGGTTTAAAATTTTGATCTCCCTATCATTACTCCCGCTTACAACCGCTCCGATGATAGAGCGTCTTTTGCTATGAATATTGTCAAAACTTTGAACTCTTCAAAGTGAAAGCAACTGCTTTGGTTAGACTTTGCACACTTTTGAATTTTGCCTCTCCCCCCGGTAAATCCTGGCTTCGCCAATGGAGACCTGTCTACCATTCTGCACAGGATTAAAGCATGAATACCAGCAGTGAAATGCATAATAATATCTAAAATATAAGTACATCGAATGTCTCCAAACGAAAAACTTGTTTTTGCAATAATCAACCCAGGGAATCAGAGGGTCCAAAAGTATAGCGTTGCCAATTAAATGGAACGCAACAGAGATCAAACATATGCGTACGTATGGAATCTATGATAGAGGGTTACATTTAATACAAAGTAGATCCATTACGTTATAATCCTTGGTTCGTTTGAACTGGACCAACAAAACCATCGAATGCTTACTGGACAAATGACGTAAATTCCAGCTTGGTTACCACGCGTCCCAGTATTGAAAGAAGACCAAGACATACATGTACTATGGAAGAAGAAGATCCCTCCGCCTTTTATCCAAACTAACTGAAAGAATACCCTTCCAAAACTGCCTTTTCCATGACCTCTTTTTGCTTGGAAAAGAAGTTATCAGAATCATGCGGAATGATGTTAATGCAGTTCACTTTACACAGGGAATTGACTAATTTATTCTTATTTCATTGTGGGTGGAACAATTTCACATTTTGTGCAAGAGAAGAAGAATACCTAGATTTACCTCGATTGTTGTAGTGATCATCCCAGGGCCGTCCTAGTTATATTAAAAACAGTACATAGTGAATAAAAACCAGATAAATAAGATAAGTAAAGAACAGTTGCGACATCTTAAAACGTTGGTTGCACACACCTCAAAATGCTTGTCTATCCATGTGATCTTCTCCAAAGAATTAGAATGCAGCGATTCCCTTGAACTGTGAAAACTAATTGTCTTCGCGTGCTGCAGAAGTCTCAAGCTACATGCAATGTAAATCATATGATAAAATATTCTAAAATCTAGCGCAGTGTTGCCTCATATCAAATCCCTTGGAACAGTTTGCTTTCACAGAGCATTTGATATTCAGAATGGGAATACATGATGTATCAAAACAGCGAAAAACCTATCGACGCCTAAATTCTAATCTAATAAACTAACAAAGCTAGTTATTTCATGTTCTGACACAAAAATGGTTATTGGTTTCCAAAATAAAGAAATCAAATGGCATACAACTTTCTATGTAACAGTACGACAATTATGCCTGATGGTTTCGTCTGACCTTGGCATTGGCCATCTATAGTCTTCTTGGAGTTAGATGCTTACAAATAGCACGGCATGAGGGTTGTTTACGGAAGAGCATATACGGATAGAAAGCAGAAAATCCTTTCATTACACAATTAGCAGATACGATGATGGATCTCCGAAGCAACGATCTTTGTTACTTGAACAGTCAAATTCATGGCGCTGAAGAAAGAGAGAAGTAGAGGCTTACTTGATGAATGCCTCTGCCCAAAGTTCTCTCTCTGACCACAGTGGTGCAACTTCTCGAAAGGGAATTCCCTTGCTCAAGCAGATTCTACATAAATTACAAGAAGAAAAATCAACGTAACAGATCTTAATATGCGCACTTTATCAATTTTGATGTACCTATCAAATTGGAAATCAATTAATCAAAAGTAGTCCAGAATTACCAATTCAAAACTCGTAAGTGTTCACTTACAATATGGAGAAAACATTACAGACTTGCAATAGTTCAACTTTTAAAACCATCCACAACAGTTATGATAGATTTGATTCCTAAGGGAACCATTTCAAACATACAACTAAAATCATGGACACCAAAGAAGTTGAATAGGACTTCCAATTTTAAATCATAATTTGTTTTTCCACCAGATAATTAAGAACAAAAGACTACCCTGCATAAAGAAACAATCAGATCTCAGCTAACAAACTCTTGTTACAACATGACGAAAAATCCAATTGATTTTCTATTTCTTTTGTGTTGCAATGGCGCCGATAACACTATCTAGTATCTACATAGTAAATACATTTGAAAGAAAGTAGTAAGCGGGGACATATTCAATGACCAGTTGCCGTATAATTCCCGGAAGAACACCATCACAAAACAATGCATACGTTCAGCCTTAGCTTCATTGATATCCTGAAAACACCCTTCATTGTTTTCCAAATATGCAACTAGTCACACACGAATTTTCCTATAAAAGGCTTGTTAAAAAAATAAAGGCTTTTTTTTTAGGATGACGCTTTTGTTCATGCTTATGTTTAGGTTTTGGATGAACTATTTCGATGATCCATCGCATTTGATGTTATGATGCTTTTATCATTTTGAATAAGGTATCGTTTCGAATATAAAGTAAAAGTATTCATTTTTAAATCATAAATCGTTTCACCTGATGGCTTATTTTTGTGAATTTTTTTCATTGTTTGATTATAATTATATATGTGCGCGATTTGTATTTATATATATAATTGATCTTCGAATTATGATTTAAATAAAATCCAAAAGTCGCGCTCCTCCTTGCCCCCATCCAAAGGCCACCTTTGGATGTTGTCGTGACGGTTTGGTTACAAAGATTGCCGGGGTTTGGGTTTATGGATGGATTCAGTCAGCGAAAGTCCCCCAAACTCAATCAATATCAACAATATGTCATGACCGGTTAGGCTTGGTAGATTCAGATCATTGAATAACCTAATGGAATTGGTTGAAAAAATAATTAGTAATATATTAATTTGTTAACTGATTAGCAGTTGAGCACTACACAAGATACAATTTTATGTATATTCCAACTAAGCATGAGTAACATATAGAATTCCCACTAATTCCAAACATATCACAATTAGGCCATTTTGGTTAGTCATATGTAAATTAACTAACTCGTGCTTGATTTACTTTTGGTCAAATTTATCGTATGAAATAATTGTATATATGTCTGCGGTGTAAATATGTGTACATATGCACACACGAATTAAATGCATTTTACTTAATTCATCCATGCCTAATATTTTGTTAAATGTTCACAAATTCATCATAAGTGAGTTATTGTCATTTATTGTTTCCTTAATTTGTTTGCTATGCAAAAGAACTTATATTTTATTCATTCACCTCTTTTAATTTTCTGCTATATATTTTTGGAATAGAAAACTACATTTTAATCCCTAAATAAGATGAACTTTAGAAAAATATCTTATACAAGATTAAAAATTAATTTTAGTCCCTAGACTCTATTTAATGGCAGCATATGTATTCAATGTTTCTTTTTTTATTTATAATTTTATGAATTTAAATTTTATGAAAATATTATAAATTTTAATTCTCATTATGGTAGGCATCTTATATAAGAAAATATTTTCGTAGAGATTTTTCGGTACACTTATTTTTTTGCATATTTTCTTATCTACCACTAATTCATAAAAATATATTTAGGTACGAACATTTCAGTACAATGGGTTAGTATAATATGTTTAGGTACGGATATTTTGGTACACTAGTTTAGTATAATATATTTAGATACCGACATTTCGGTACACTAGTTTAATATCATATAGTTATGTAACATCCCACATCGCCCAGGGGAGTGATCCTTAAATGTATATTCCCATCCTTACCTAGCACGAGGCCTTTTGGGAACTCACTGGCTTCGGGTTCCGTAGGAACTCTGAAGTTAAGCGAGAAAGGGGCTATAGCAATCCCATGATGGGTGACCCACTGGGAAGTTGCTCGTGAGTTCCCAAAAACAAAACCGTGAGGGAATGGTAAGCCCAAAGCGGACAATATCGTGCTACGGTGGTGGAACGGGCCCGGGAAGTGATTCGCCCCGGGTCGGGATGTGACATCCCACATCGCCCAGGGGAGTGATCCTTAAATGTATATTCCCATCCTTACCTAGCACGAGGCCTTTTGGGAACTCACTGGCTTCGGGTTCCGTAGGAACTCTGAAGTTAAGCGAGAAAGGGGCTATAGCAATCCCATGATGGGTGACCCACTGGGAAGTTGCTCGTGAGTTCCCAAAAACAAAACCGTGAGGGAATGGTAAGCCCAAAGCGGACAATATCGTGCTACGGTGGTGAAGCGGGCCCGGGGAGTAGTCCCTCCCGGGCCGGGATATGACAGTTAGGTATGGAATTTTGGTACACTTATGTTTTTACATATTTTCTTATCTGTCACTAATTCACTATAATGTATTTAGGTACGGGTATTTCGGTACACTAATTTAAAATATATTATGATATGGATGTTCAGGTACACTAATTGGAGAAAGTTAAATAAAATTGTATAATAATAAAATTTAAGATTTAATGCAATAACATTAAATAAGTTATCTATTAAATATAAAAACTTTGGCAAAAAAAAATTCTATTAAATAAATAAAAAATATATATATATATATATATATATATATAATATGAATTTGAATTAAGTACACATTAAGGGTCTAAAATCAATAATCAATCTAACACCAGGTTTTGTTTAAATTTTAATCTTCTTGAAGGATTCAAATTCAAAAACCCCTTTTTGGAAAGACCAAAAAAAAAAAAAAAAAAAACCCATGCAAACCTTCAACAATATTATAAGGAAATAAGGGATAAGGTTGAAATTATCTGTATGGAAAACACTCTGTCTTAATTTCATTAATATTATAAGCCAATCATTAGGCCGTTTTGGTTAGTGATTTACTATTGACCAAATTCAAACAACAAAGAAAATATATATAGTAATGGTTAAAAACCAAACCATGCTTCCATTTCTGCAAATTTATGACAAATCATCGCCACCTTTCACAGACAAGCACACCGCAACGCCACCAACTCCTCCTCCCCTTTAAAATGAAGCCACCCTACTCTACCAATCACCCAAACCAAAGCCCCCAAACCAAAGCCCTAATCAGCCTCATACTCATTTCAACAACAATGACTGCGTCCTCTTCATCCACTTTCTTTACCTCTGCAGGCGTGCCCCAAGCCCCAGTTCCAGTCTCCCAACAAGAGTTCACCTTGTTTCACAAAGTCGACCGTAAGGTCTTCTCCCGCCTTGCCTTTGTCCTTGGGCGTGACCCGGGTGAGTCAGCCCAGATCGTGGCCTTGTGGATGTGGCTCGAGCATGCGGGCAAAGAGTACAACTTTGTGCACAAATTATGTTCAAATCTACCTGACACCCTTCTAAGTGCCGTAGCGGAGGAGTCTGTGGTGGCTCTAAACTGCATACAAAATGACGACTTCTACCCCGACTTCAGTAACCATGAGATTCCCCTACTCAACGCTCTAACCAATAGCGACGTCACCCTCAAATATTTTCATCAAAACCGCCTAGGAATCATTCGGGGTGTCACCAAATTGTTGAATGAGGTTTGCATGCGAGCGTTTGATGACTTGCTCCCGAAGCGTCACCCAAACAACGCTCAAGAAATATTACTAAACCCTGCCTTGATTGGAGATCAAAATATTGTGATGCCTCAGTACCAAGTTAATCCTTTGCACAATCCTCTAATGCATAATGATGTGCCCTATGATGTTGCTAGTGGATCAAACATGAGACCTTTTGTTCCTAATCAAAGAATGCGTGGGGTTGTCAATGATCATCATCAACAATTCATGGGGCCTCAACATATTAATCTCCTCACTCGTGCCGTAATGAGGAGTGACGCCTCTCTAGACTACTTGCGGGGTGTTTTTGATCCTTATGATCTCGCTGTTCAGCGCCATATTTTGAACAACGAAGTGAGTGATATGTTGAACAATTTGAGTTTGAATGGTGGCGGTTGTCGGGTGGAAGCGGAAGAAGTGTCTGCTGATGAAAGGACTATTTTCTTGACATTTTCTAAAGGCTATCCCATTTCAGAAAATGAAGTCAAAGAGTACTTCAGTCGGTATGACTTTATTTTTATTACATATAATTACTTAGGTTTCATGTATAATTATAAATTAAAATTGGATTTGTTCTATTTTATTAATTTTTTTGGTGGACAGGAAATTTGGGGACTTTATCGAATCTGTGTTTATGCAAGAAGTGACGGGTGACGATCAACCCTTGTATGCTCGCCTTGTGGTTCGTTCCGCTTCCTCCATTCCAGTTGTTCTTAATGGAAAAAGTAAGGCCAAATTCTCCATTAATGGCAAACATGTTTGGGCAAGAAAATACGTGCGTAAACCAACACCCGGAGAACCAAGTTCACCAAGAACTGTTGCACCAACTCATCAAGTTTAATTGGTTTCGGCTTCGGAATAGGATTTTTATTTTTTTGGGTTAAATAATGTGTTTTTCTCCTTTCGGCCCAAAGCCCGGCGAGAAGGATTTTTGTGGTTCTTTGGGCCTAATGCGGAGCGTGGGGGAAACAATATGAAGTGAGTTTGTACGCATAGTTATTTCTTAAGTACTGAATAATATTTGTACTTCTCAATTATTAGAATTTTGAGACATTTTCTTTACAATTTTAATTATTGAAGAAACGTGTGCATTTTGTCATTTTCATTTTATTTTAATTTATTCTCCATGAAGGCTTATTTCTTAGGATGAAGCTTTCCTTCATGGTTATGTTTAGGTTTTGGATGAAATATTTCGATCATCCACCGTATTGATGATCCATTGCATTGATGTTATGATGCTTTTCATTTTGAATAGCTATCGTGTCTGGAAGAGGATCCGGTCCGGATCTCTCCCATCAAAAGCTGAGGATCAAGTGATCCAGACCGTTGAATTTTGATCCAACGGCTACAAACATGGAGCCCCTTTAAAGTTATAATAATTGTAGTCGTTGGATCAAAATTCAACGGTCCGGATCACTTGATCCTAAGCCTTTGATGGGAGAGATCCGCACTAAATCCTCCTCCATTGTTTCCAACAAAAAGTAAAAGAATTCATTTTTAAATCATAAATTGTTTCACCCGATATGAAATTTTTTTAATTATTTGATTATATAATTATACGTCTACGATTTGTTTTTTAATTTTATTTTGTTTTATAAATGATCTTCGAATTAGGATTTAAATAAAATTCAAAAGTTTCAGATCATGGGATAACATTATGGAATTGGTAAAATAAATAATTAGTAGTATATTAATTTATTAACTGATTAGCAATTGAGCACTATACAATGTACTTTCCTGTATATTCCAACTAAGCATGAGATAGAAACACATAAAATTTCCATTAATTCCAAACATATCACAAATAAGCCATTTTGGTTAGTCATATGTGAATTAATGAACTCGTGCTTGATTTACTTTTGGCCAAATTCATCGTATGAAATAATTGTATGTATGTCTGCAGTGTAAATATGTGTACATATGCACACACCAATTAAATGCATTTTACTTGATTCATCCATGCCTAATATTTTGTTAAATGTTCACATATTCATCATAAGTGAGTTATTGCCATTTACTGTTTCCTTAATTTGTTTGTTACGAAAAAAACTTATCTTTTATTCATTCAACTCTTTTAATTTCTGCTATATATCTTTGGAAGGACCAAAAAAACCCATGCAAACCTTCAACAATATTATAAGGAAATAAGATTGAAATTATTTGTATGGAAAACACTCTGTCTTAATTTCATTCATTCTCCTATATTGTTGTTATCCTTGAAGAGTCATGCTCTCCTAAGGTTCTTATTTTGAGGATCAGTCAGGACCAAATGCATATTAGCCATAATATTATATTAGTTTATATTTAAATGCTTAAAATATTTGACAACTTGATTAAGCAAAACAAGAAAATGAGTTTTCTAATGGTTCATTGATTTTAAGTTGGTGTTACTCAAAGTAAAAATTAAATAAAAAATCAACTAACATAGAAAAACAAAACAAAAATTAATTGACATACATAAACCCCTATACATTAACTTGCGTAGTATTCTCTTCCCTTTAAACTCTCCTTACCTTCTCTCTCTCCTTCTATTTGAATGATTATGATAAGTCATGTCAATATCTTGTGTTGACTTCTTTATATAGGGAGAAAGACAAAGTGGAAAGTAACAGAGGACGGAAGGAAAGGGGAGGAGATTTAAAGGGGAAAGAATCTTACTCCATATTATTATTAACATATGCATACCTAAAACTTTTAGTTGGTACTTTTAGGTGGCACAAATTTCATGTTGGTATCCACACTATACCTTAAACTAGCTAGTTGGTTCGTTGTCAGTTCGACTTCGGAGCTGGCAATTCACAAAGTACTTGACATTTTCATTAGAAATGGAGTCCTTTAACTATGGAGGGTCATCTCAGTCATATGTGTTTGGGTAACAACTAAAATCTAAGGACCTCTTATATGTTATATTGAATATCATATCTAATATTATTTGTATGAGTTTTTAATATTCTAATAAAACTACTATCATTTCATTATAAAAAATAAAAAAAAAAACCAAAATTCCATCTCCATAATAATAATATGTGTCTCTTGAACTTGCACCTGATACTTTCCTTTTCCAAACGGATGTGACCTTTACACGTGCTATGCTAACGAAAAAACACCCCCACACCGACAATACTCCATCATTTTCGATATATATATTTTTTGTTGTAATTGTTGATTGCATACATTCTATCGGAAATATTCATTTTTTTTATCATCAATATTACATATCATTTTTGGAATTAATTTCTGTTTAATTGTCCACATGTATCGCACAAATCCACTACTACAAATTTATCTATAACTGACGGTTCAAAAATCGATAAAAAACATATATTATTGTCGGATTTTAAGCAAAATTCGACAAAAATAGATGCAATAGCGGATATAATAAGCGATATAATTGACAGCGTCAGGAAATGAATTTTCCGATAGAAAATACTCTAAAACTGACATAAATTGTGTTCGATATAACCGATAGAGAATATACTAATAATAAATAAATAAGAGCATTTCTATCAGCTAAAATAGACAGAACTTGCGTCGGATATAACCGACAGTGTCACATCCCGGCCCAAGGGGGGACCACTTCCCAGGCCCGACTCCACCACCGTAGCACGATATTGTCCGCTTTGGGCTTACCATTCCCTCACGGTTTTGTTTTTGGGAACTCACGAGCAACTTCCTAGTGGATCACCCATCATGGGATTGCTCTAGCCCCCTTCTCGCTTAACTTCGGAGTTCCTACGGAACCCGAAGCCAGTGAGCTCTCAAAAGGCCTCGTGCTAGGTAGAAATGTGAATATACATATAAGGATCACTCCCCTAGGCGATGTGGGATGTCACAATCCATCCCCCTTAGGGCCCGACGTCCTCGTCGGCACACACGCGACCAGGGTTAGGCTTTGATACCAATTTGTCACATCCCCGCCCGGGGGGGGACCACTTCCCGGGCCCGACTCTACCACCGTAGCATGATATTGTTCGCTTTGGGCTTACCATTCCCTCACGGTTTTGTTTTTGGGAACTCACGAGCAACTTCCCAGTGGATCACCCATCATGGGATTGCTCTAGCCCCCTTCTCGCTTAACTTCAGAGTTCCTATGGAACCCGAAACCAGTGAGCTCCCAAAAGGCCTCGTGCTAGGTAGAGATGTGAATATACATATAAGGATCACTCCCTTGGACGATGTGGGATGTCACAGACAGAGAATTTATTAATAAGAATAAATAAAAGCATTATTGTTGGAAAAAACCGACATTAAATATATTAATAAAAAAAAAATATAAGCCGCTTTCTGCATTTTCCATATCCTTCCATATTCACTGCATTCATTGCACTTTCTGCATTTTCAACCTGTTTGTGCATTGTCAGATATAAACCACTTTCTGCATTTTCAACCTGTTTGACAACATGTTTCAAATCCTTCCATATTCACTGCATTTTCCATATTCAACCTGTTTCAAATCCTTCCTCTCTGATGACAACATGTTTGACAAGGGAGAATGTGTATGGACTATTTATCTTAAACAACATCCATTATTGTTTGCTTCTTACAGTTATCTTAAATAAATGTGCTTGAACTCATGTCTAGCACACGCATATACCTTGAGCAGCAATTTTCCTCCGCTTCCTTCTATACTTCGTGACCTCGCTGGCCAATGTTATGCTAATCGTTCTGAACGACGACATTCGCTCGTAGCACCACCACCAACAACATCCAACCCACTGAAACAAACGACACAAAATTATTCAAGTTTTTCAATCACCTCTTGGCCGGGTAACTACTAACTACTAACAAATTTTAGCAAGTTTAAATTCGTACCCACAGTTCCCTATATGAGAGACAGAGAGATAGAGATAGAGAGACATAGGGAGAGGGAGAGAGAGGGAGAGAGGGAGAGAGGGAGAGAGAGAGAGAGAGAAGAGAGAGAGAGAAAGCGAGAATGTTACCTTCTTCTTGTCTGACAACGGTAAGAATTGGAGTCATCGGAGCGCTTCACCATATTCGAGATAGCTAAAACTAGGGTGTCTGAACTTTGGTTGCAAGTGTTGAACTGGAAGTAAATGAGGAGAGAAGAGAAAGAGAAGGAAATTAGGAGAGGAGAAAAGGGGGAAGGGAGAAAGCACCGGCCCAAGGAAGAGATGGAGGAGTTTTATTTTGGAAAATTTCATTACTGTCGATTAAAACTGACAGAAACATTTTTTAAAATATAAAATTGACAAAAACATTTTCATTATTGTCGGTTATAACCGACAGCAAAAAAAGGCGGCAAAAATCCCCCCAACATTCCCTCCCAAAATTTTAAATTCCTTCCCAAAATTTTAATTTCCTCCCCAAAATTTTGTTACGATTTAAAAAAATAAATAAATAATATGTATTTAAATAGAATACAATTTTAAAAATTAAATAAATAATTGTTTGGTTTAATAGATAATAACCCATGTAAAATATGCAATAAAGAAACAAAAAGATAATTGTACAACGAAAATATCATCACACAAACTAAATATTGTCTAATCAATACTTGAAAAACATAAATAAAAATTTAGCACAAATTACTTTTCCCACTTAAAAATTTAGGCAAATTTAACGGAGATATGCATTCTACAAAACTAGTTTCAACGATCGAACCGTCAAACTTGTTTGTAGATACTACAAGATCGCTTACGTAAAAAATCGTAAAAAACAAACATTCAGAGATTATGTAACGGAACACAAGTTTTCGACGGTTATAAATAAAAAGTCACAATTTAACGGTTCTTTTAGCTCCAATTTTAATGATTTTTTTTTATAGATGTGCCTTGTCATATCTCGGCTAGAGCCCCCACCACATCCCGGGCTCGACTATACGGTAGCATGATATTGTCCGCTTTGGACCCCAACCATGTCCTCATGGTTTTGTTTCTGAGAACTCACGAGCAATTTCCCAGTGGGTAACCCATCTTGGGATTGCTCTCGAGCGAACTCGCTTAACTTCGGAGTTCTTTTGGAACCCGAAGCCAGTAAGATCCCAAAATGCCTCGCGCTAGATAGATATAAGAATATACATATAAGGCTTACAGGATCCCTCCCCTTGGTGATGTGGGATGTTACAATCCATCCCCCTTAGAGGTTCGACGTCCTTGTCGGCACACTTCCGGCCAGATATTGGATCTAATATCAAATTGTCATATCCCGGCCTAGGCCCTCGCCACATTCTGGGCTTAACTCCACGGTAGCACGATATTGTCCGCTTTGGGCGTCGACCACGCCCTCACGGTTTTGTTTCTAGGAACTCACGAGCAACTTCCCAGTGGGTCACCCATCTTGGGATTGCTCTCACTCGAACTCGCTTAACTTCAAAGTTCCTACAGAACCTGAAGCTAGTGAGCTCCCAAAAGGCCTCGTGCTAGGTAGAGATAGGAATATACATATAAGACTTACAGGATCCACTCCTCTGGGCGATATGGGATGTTACACACCTCGACTTTATAAGAATGTAATGAATAAATTTGATCTTCAATTTAAAATATTTACACTAGTGGATACCACAAAATCTTATTTTATACTTAATGAAAGTATAACATTAACTCTTAAATGTTTATTTAATCTACTGTTTTGACGCTATACATGTTCTACGAAACTTTTTTTAATGATCTAACCATCAAACTTATTTGTACACACTCCGAGATCGCATACGTAAAAAATCACAAAAAAAAAAACATTCAGAGATTAGGTAACAGAAGAAAAGTTTTTGACGGTTATAAACAAAAAAATCACAATTTAACGGTTATTTTAGCTCCGATTTTGATGATTTTTTTTTACAGCTACACTATTCGACGCTATAAGAATGCAATGAACGAATTCGATCTTCAATTTAAAATATTTACACTGGTAGATACCACAAGTCTTACTTTATACTTGATGGAAGTATAATATTAACTCTAAGTGTTTGTTTAATCTACCGTTTTGACGCGATATGCATTCTACGAAACTTTTTTCAACGATCCAACTGTCAAACTTATTTGTACACACTCCGAGATTGCAAACGTAAAAAATTGTAAAAAACAAACATTTAGAGATTACGTAACGAAACAAAAGTTTTTGACGGTTATAAACGAAAAATCATAATTTAACGGTTATTTTAGCTCCGATTTTAATGATTTTTTACAGCTACACTCCTTGACCTTATAAGAATACAATGAATAAATTTGATCTTCAATGTAAAATATTTACACTAGTAGATACCACAAAATCTTATTTTATACTTAATGGAAGTATAACATTAACTCTTAAGTGTTTATTTAATCTACCGTTTTGACACGATACACATTCTACAAAACTTTTTTCAATGATCTAACCGTCAAACTTGTTTGTACACACTCCGAGATCGCATAAGTAAAAAAATCACAAAAAACAAACATTCAGAGATTAAGTAACAGAACAAAAGTTTTCGACGGTTATAAACAAAAAATCACAATTTAACGATTATTTTAGCTCTGATTTTGTATTTTTTACAGCTACACTTCTCGACCTTATAAGAATGTAATGAATGAATTCGATCTTCAATTTAAAATATTTACACTAGTGGATAAATCTCATTTTATACTTAACAGAAGTATAACATTATCTCTTAAGTGTTTGTTAAATCTATCAATTTGATAGGATATGCATTCTACGAAACTAGTTTCAACGATCCAGCCGTCAGATATGTTTGTATATACTCCAAGATAGCATGTGTAAAAAATCGCAAAAAAAAAACATTCAGAGATTATTCTGGAGGCCGTCCAAAATTTTGCTATGTTCGTGTCCATTTTATCCGATAGGGCCATGAGTGAAAAAACAATATTTAAAACATGTGTTTATTTATTTATTTATAATCAATATAACATTTTAAAATAATAAAATAAGACATGAGTGAAATTTTTTTTTAAAATATGTGTTTATTTATTTATTTTTAATCAATATAACATATTAAAATAATACAATTTTCATTTATATCGGTTATAACCATTAGAATACTAAAATACTAACTGCGCAGAAAGTAAAATAATAAAATAGTCAATTTCTGTCGGTTATAACCACCACTATTAACTTAAAAACTGCCATAATCTTCAAAAATATTTAAAAAAAGGATTCAAAAATACTGTGGGTTATAACTGACATGATTTTTTTGATATCTGTCATTAAATATCTACCAAGACTTTGTGTTGGATATACCCGACATGATTTTTTTAATATCCATCACTAATTAAATAATGTGTCGGATATATTTCATCTGACATGATATTTCTAATATCCGCCACCTAAAGCTAATATTGTATTAGTGAATTGGCGCATGGTTATGATAACAAGTAGTACCTTCATAATAAACCGTTACTTTCTTTGATTCATGTAGATTAGTAAAAGATCTCAAATTGAATAAAATATTCAACAAAAATAATTAAATGATAATAAAATAAATGAATTATAATCTTGATAGATGATACGTTTAGTGGGGAAAGTATTCTATAGTTAAGAAAAGCCACGAAATTAGGGTTTTGGGTGGTTAGCAGAAAGTGATCACGCTTTTCTTACTCTGCTTATTCAAACAAAAGAAATGGATTAAATGTGCGCATGATATTTATGGTGAGGTAAAATTAAGGAGACTAAATTTATAGATAAAATTTTGTAAACTAATTGACATAAAAATTGATGTTAAATTATTACTAAACGTTGATAAACATATTCATTAAATTTTCCGTTAGTCCCGAAACTCCAACTCACTTATACCAACTGGTGTTCCCTATCTATGCGAACAGACAATGGATATTCTTTTCTTTATTTTTTAGTTAATATTAATTTTTAAAAGCAGAAGTGCAACTGTCAAACACAAACTAACGGAGGTTTACTTCGAAACCCCGAAGGCGCTGCTGGCAACATTGTTCTCAAGGGCTTTTGCAAATTGCTTTCAAATTGCCATCTAAAAAGGAGGAAAAGAGAAGATAGGATTGAGCCAATGTAGAAGATGTGAACGGTGAACACGATTCTTTCTCTCTCTCTCTCCATGGGAACCAACCCAAGCAAGCAAAGCTTGCAGAATGAGTAACGACTAACGATGGTGGAGAACAAGTGGGATAAATAGTGTGGCCGGGCATTCTCTCCAATGCCCATGTCTCACATCTTCTAACCGCCGGCTTCTCCCTCGCAAAGATCGAGATGAAAATAATTTCCGCACCCGCATCTTGGGGCGACCGCTCTGGGGCCGAACCCTTTGCTCCCACGACTTCGTCGGCAAAGTCTCTTGCCTCACAGGCGATTGCTAGAATGCTCTGGCAACGGTGTCGCCCCGCCAGCTACTCTCACCGAGTTTTCATTCGATGGGGCCGGCGGTGGAAGTATCACTCCGTTAAATTGTTTTTGATTTTCTGTTGACGGTTCCGCATCTCAGTTTAAATTAAAAAAACAAAAGGAAGATCCAGGTGTCTAATTCGCATTGGTAGGGAACACCATCTGATATAAGCGAGTTCCGCGAACTCCGAAAAATTTCTTGAGAACATATCATTTTGTTTACAAATTTTATTTACAAATTTAGTTTTTCTAGCATTACATTTATATATATTAAAAGGAAAAGGTATGACCATCAATTAAACTAACAAATAAACAAGTTAAAGTTTATCATAGTTGTCATCACTCCTACATCTGTCTGTCATCATTTGTTCACAAAGCTACGCTAGGTGATCGGCCGGAGTTTTGCTATATAGGCAAACAGTACCAGACACATTTTTTAAGGGTGTAAATGTTTCATGCTTGCTTCTGCATTTGAGTTCATGTGTTCGACTTCTGCATCTCTCACCTTGTCTCACTCTAATTTTTAATCAAACAATTACCAAGTGAAATTATTTGTTGTTTCAACAGTGTGTGGTTAATTGCGCTAGGGAAATGATATAATGTAAAGTTTATTGATAGTTTGTAGTTTGTACCCACAATTATTTTTAAGTAATGAATAAAGTTTGTACCCCTCAATTATTAGAATTTTGAGACATTTCCCATTAGAATTTTAATTTTTGAGTCCAACTATTTGGTTTTGATACATAAAAAACTTGGCACAAATCAAATAGTACACAAAATTCACCACTCCAACCACTGCCAACATCCAAAATACATTGTCCTGCCGCCCTTGATTTATATCATTTGGTAACCATCCCGTGGTCTTGTCTACCAAATCTGTAATTGCAGTGCTGAGATAATACCCGATTCCAATCAACAAAGATATCATAGCTGTTGAAGTACTTTTCAGTGATTTTGGGAATTCCTCATAGAACAGTGCAACTTGTCCTGGAAAATGGAATGCCTCCTCAGTTCCCACAACAGATAGTTGTGCCACGAGCCATAGCGCTGACATAGGCACCACTGAACCGGGCTGGTTCATGAGGCTATGTGCTCTTACCACTCCTAATCGTCTTCTTTCAATTAGGGCCGACCCAATCAATGCAACATTTTTTGGTCACATGACCGATTCCTATCCTTTGGAGGGGTGTTAACTTGGATAGTACGAATCGATCTACTATGAGCATGGAGATGGCTGTGGCAAAAAGGTTGAAGACTAGGAATGAACCGGCAGGGATTGTGAAGTGTGGTCCAAGATGCCTGTCCATAGTTAGGGCTTGGAGTATAAAAAGGCTGCTGGTAATACCAATTGGAGTGCTTAGAAAGATGCCAGTAGACCATAGTGGCATGATTTTCATTAGGGTTTTAAGGTCTTCCACTTCTTTGACAGTGCACAGTTTCCATGATTTTGCATATGAGCCATCAAATTGCTTGTCTGTTTCGGTTTTTAGTGCCGCACAATTCAAGAATCTGCGTTACAAAAATGGTGTCCATGCATGTGTGAGAGAAATTTAGGAAGGTACTATCATGCATAGTGACATGAAATACCCCTGCAAATAATCTTTTCATACACGTACACTTTCATCGTTTTGTATTATTATTTCTCGATGTTAGACGCACATTGAGTGATTGAAAATAGCATACATAATTTAAAAAACAAAAATTTTCCAAAATAAGAAGCAATAATTGATCTCTAGTTGAAATTTATATTGCTTAGTTTGTGAACTATACAATGTTGGTTGATTAAGAACGCAATTACATGAAGTAACCAATAAATTTAGCCAAAGTAGAAAATTAAGTCAGAACTAACATAGAAATACAAAACAAAATTTTTTGACAAAATACTTGACAGTAACATAAGCAAACCTGAAACTT
Organism: Pyrus x bretschneideri; assembly: GCF_019419815.1. Lineage (NCBI taxonomy): Eukaryota > Viridiplantae > Streptophyta > Magnoliopsida > Rosales > Rosaceae > Pyrus > Pyrus x bretschneideri. The sequence continues at coordinate 7,618,882 of NW_025999723.1, read as the reverse complement.
TTAGTTGGTACTGTGTTGTCAACCAAAATTCCATCTCCATAATAATAATCCGCGTCTCCTGAAATTGCAGCTGATGCTTTCCTCTTACAAATGGCTGCGACCAATACACGTGCTATGCAAACGAAGGGGCTACCCTTTGGTTTAACTTGCTTATAAAATCGTTTACCCAACAAAAACACCAGTAATCCAATAACATTTGCGACGAAACAAATCCCAAACCCTAATCCCCATCCCACGTTGTCCTGGATGTAGATGATGGCAGTGAAGCTGATGACGTTGGCTACGTACAAGGCCAGAAAATACCAGTTAAAGAAAACCCCTTGGTCGTGGGGCTTGTCGAATTGGTCAGCTCCCATGGTTGCAATTGTGAAGCGAGTGCCTCCAAGTCCTAGTGAAGCTAGTGATAGTGCTGCATAGAGGACTGAGTATTGAAACTTTGATGGACTTTGACATGTAAGTGAGGAGCTAATTGCTGCACATGCTGAAGGCCGCAAGGTGGGTACTGCAGCTATTATGGTTAACATCATCATACCCTGATGAAAGTTTCTCAGTCAGTAATTTAATAGTGCATAGGTTCCATATAGGAAGGTTTGTGTACAGATCAAAAATGGAGGACCCGAAACTGATTTCCCTACCTTAACTAGCGAGTTTTATATGACAATAGTCATTAACATAGTCGTACATATCAATAACAATATTATATTATACACAGTGAGTTTCTGCTCCACTTTGTATGTCAACATTTCACTTTGGTTCCCACTCCAACATATAAAAGTGTCTTGCATCACTCCCCACTTCTCCTTGCTTCTTTTGACTCACAAAATTACCCCAACTTATATAAAACCATGAATTGATAGACTATGTACACTATGATATATATATATATATTTTTTTTTTTTGGAGCCATGAACAGTTGGCGCAACGAAATCCAGATTTTGTCACGCAAAGCTTGACATGGGCGACTTTGTTGCCTAATGTTCGGTCGTGCAAACAGTTTTTTTTTTAGCAGTGAGTGCAGCTGGAGCAAGTTTAAAATAATTTAAGTATGGAGTAATTAATTAGTGGGTAATTATTTACCAGTAAAGAAATGAAGGAAAAAGTGGAGACGACAGAGAAAGATCCAAAAAAGGAATCAGCAATGAAGGCTCCGACAATGGGGAAGAGATTGTTGGTGCCAAGAATGATGTTATTGATTTTTGTAGCGCTTATGCTTTTCACATTGAACCGTGTCATCAGAAATACTATCAAATTCGATGCCCACCCGCCAGCTGCTATAGACAGTCCCAACATACTTCCTGCATGCATGTGTATACTATATGCTCATCATTTAATCAAGGGTGAAGAAATACATTAACCCTCTTAGGTACACACATATATAGATTATAAGCTTAGTTTTGCTTATTATCTTCCCTATTTTTTTTTAACTTGTAATATTCTGTGAATTTGACCCCTGTACTTCCATTTCATGTCTCATGTAACCTTATTTTGTCAAGTTGGTTTGTGTTAACTCTTATAGGAAAAAGTGACATTTTGGTCAGAACACATGAAGCATGTAAACAAAAAAGCCTAGATAGCATATTAAAATTAAAGATGAGCAATATTCTCTGGCATATATATATATATATATATTGTCGACAGTAACATAATTCTAGTAAGATAAAATTAATTAGTAGAGTGATATATATATATATATATATATATATATATTTATTTATTGTCGACAGTAACATAATTCTAGTAAGATAAAATTAATTAGTAGAGTGATTCATTGTTAATTTGCATATAACATGTAGTGATGTACACTAAGATCGGTTATTGGTTACAAAAGTAAGGAATTAATTAAGAAAAAAAAAAAAAATGAAAGAGTGAGTGAAAAATGGAGGGAGAACCTGTGACAAAAGGGAAAGTAGTCCACCGTTTAGTATGATCACTGCATGCTTCAACTTCCTTTTCTTCTTTGCCAGACCGCTTTCCTTCAAACTGTTGCAGTTCACAAGCAGCTGGTTCCATTTTCTCTCTGTCTCTCTCCTTCTCTCAACTATAGGGGCATGGAACTATGCTTCAAGGTTACACATATAAATAAGCGTCCATGTGTGGAATGTTTTGGTGGTTAATTTCACGAGTCCCCACCCAATCCGGTTCTTGTTGGAGGAATTTGGAAGGAAAATTATCTAACTCTTTTCACAACGACAGCATACTTTCCTATTCATTACATAATTCACTGTGTACAAAAATAGTGGAGCCCTGCGGAGGGACACAATACCTACCTTGCACACACAAACAAAAGAAAAAATTAAAAAGGTAGACACCAAAAACATAGCACCTATAACAACAGTGACTATATATTATACATGTAATAAAACTATTATCGAGGGAAATTGGATTGTAAAAATACCACGAATCTATCACATTAATTATTTTTAGAGAATTTTAACGAAAAACTTCTGATACTGTTCATTTTAATGAAAAATCACATTTTTACACTAAAAAATCAATCTTGGTACTATTCATTTTACCCTTTATTTTATCTTTATCGTTAAAACTCAAAGTTTTCGAATCATTTTCATTAGTTTTTCTTTATTTTTATGCAAAATAAAAAGAGCACACAGATAATAAAAGTCTATAAAGTAAAACCATGTATACATCAACTAATAAAGATAAATAAATAAACAAAGAGTACACATTTTTCTCATCACTCCTGCATTAATCTGCCATCATTTGTGCACGAAGCAACGTCAGGCGACCGGAGCTTTATTATATGCCACCAACAGGCCCAATAAGAGATAGGATTCTTGTTGGATTCTCTTTGTGAGGATCTTGGGGATATTTTAATCTTATTCGTCTATCATACATCGTGCGGTCAGTTTTCGTTTGGTACTGTTTGTGTTCAATTTTAAATAATATAATTTAATATAATTTCTAACCATACGATATACGATGAAAAGACATGATTAAAGGATTCTCAAGATCCTCACAAAGAGGATCCGGCGAGGATCCTATCTCGCCCAATAGTACCATACGATCATTTTTTAGGATGTTTGCATCCGAAGTCATGTGTTTAATGCCATATCTATCAAAATGGCGCATATAAACAAATAAGATAAAAAAAATCAGATATGTATGTAATATCAAGGAATTAAAAGGTAACACACCAAAAGAAGAAAAAGAGACAATGATCTTGGAGCGGGGTTTGGAGAGATTTTTCAGTATGTGGAACATGACTTCGTACAATAAGTGTAATAATACAATTGATTGAAAAGTTGAAAAAAATTCCAACCAATTATATTATTATTCTTGGTGTACAAAACAGTGTTTCCGACATACTGAAAAATTTCTCCGAAATTGAGATTGAGTTGTGTATTCAAACTATTGAAAGTGCAACAACATATGCAAAAGTTGGAAGCACTTCATTATGGAGTAGGATTCTCTCCCCTTCCTTCCCTTCCTATTTGAATGGTTACAGTTAAACCACGTCAACGTTTTGTGTTAATTTTTTAATAGCCAGAAGAAGACAAAAAACAATATGTGAGAGGAGGAGAGGAAAGGGGATGAGAATAGGAGGGGAGAGAATTCTACTCCCTTCATTATATCTCCAACAATGTCATTTCCACTATCCCGAAACCGATTTTAAATTTTTTTTTTTTTTTACATAATTAAGAGAATTCTTTCAATTGTCGCTTTTCAAGGGTGTGGTGCAACAATTACATTCTTTGGCTTTCTTGTTATATGTGTGAAATCTCGTTCTTGGATTTCACTATTGGAATTTAAGTATTTTGCGTTTGTGATTTATTTTTTATTTTTTATTTTCTTTAATTTTAGAGCTTTAGTTAACTAGTTACAAAGTTTGAAATTTTTTAATGTCATTGAAAATTCGTTAACCTTTCGGGGTCACTTTTAGTATTTTCGGATAGAGCTCGATCCCCCCTAACATGTGGCCAAAAATCATTCACCAAACAGAGTTATAACGAAGGAGAAAATAACAAGCAAAGTCGTCGATATTGTTGTCTTTTGGCAGTTATATATAGGGAAGGCCAATGATAATATAAATAATAAGTTCAATTTCTCAATATAAGTATGGCTTTTTTAGATGTAAATAAGGACTTGTTTATATGATACATAATAAATTAACTTAAATCCGCCCATGCCCTTGCCTAGGCGCTAGGTTTCAGTCCATCGCTCCCTAAAGTCTTTTAGAGCCTTGATCACTAGTCTTTTGAAGGATATATTTGCATCACATACTCTCCTTTTTTCTTGTCGGAGTTTGCACAAACTATTGTTTTATCTAGAAGATGGGGTCATCCATGGGTTTCCCTTCTATCCTAGATTTCTCTGATGTAAAAGATCAAGAAGTAGAATTTGTAAGCACAGTACTGAGGCACTGCCACGAAAATTCCATTCTAAAGGTTTTTAGGGTTACATGTAATTTGAGTTTTTCTTGTTTGTATTCTTGTATTGATCGGGTCATGAAATATATGTTGAAGAACTTGCACCTGATGTTTCTTTTGTAGAATTATCAGAGAGAAGGGTCGAAGGCTCACTTCCAACAATATTGTGACAAACTTAGTAATTACCACCGATATTGTCCCCAACTTGGTAATTACCACTTGCACAATTCGTTAGGTATGTGATTTTATCACAAAAGGCATCAATGCTAGTTAGAGTGGGGGTTAGGATCTATTACTTTTTTTTACTACGGCCGATGTGGGATACAACATGCCCCTTCACGTTGGACCGAATTAGTGGGTCACACGTGGGAGATTCACACATCGACAACCATGTGGAGCCAAGGGGACTCACCATACACGCGGGGCCTAGGGTATTAGAGAGAAGGCCGAATGTCCACTTCGAACAACATCGATACTGTCCCCAACTTGATAATTACCATCTACAGAATCAGTCAGGTGTTATCATAAAAAGGTATCGGTGTTGGTTAGGATATTTAAATTATTATTTCTTTTTGCTATGGCCAATGTGGGACTCAACACCTTTAACTAACAATTATTTTTTCTGTGACAAATCCAATTGGCCTAGTTTGATTAATTGTGGTGTTGTGATAACCAAACCAAAAAAACTGAAATGAAATACTAAGGTTTAAGAAATGTAGAGAGAGAATGATGAACACTCAGAAGGAGAAAGTAGAATTCGATATTGTATTATTTCACAGTGAGTACAAATGAAATACAATCAGTCATTTTATATCCCAAGTGAGTTGTAATCCATAAGCTACAGTGTTAACTAACTTTTAACAACCTCTAACAACTCTAACAAACTCTGCTGACATGGCTTTGCTGATGTGTATATGATATTGCTGATGTGTCATTCCAATATCCCCCTTCAATCTCAACTGGGATTCCCAAGTTTGAGATTGTAACAATGTCGAACAAATGCAGGGCTATGAAGTCATTTTGTTAAAATATCAGCAGTTTGCTCATCAGTAGAAATATATATCACTTCTAAATCATCTTTTTGGACTCTCTCTCGAATAAAGCGATAATTTGTATCCAAGTGTTTAATTCTTGAGTGGAAGACAAAATTGGCACTTAAAGTTATAGCTGAAATGTTATCACAATGAATAACTGCAGGTGTAAACAAACCAACACCTAAATCTTTCAATATATTTCTCACCCAAGCAACATTAGCTACAGTATGGGCTAATGCTTTACACTCATCTTTAGTAAAGCTTCTGGAAACTGAGTTCTGCCTTTTTTATTACCAAGATATCGGGTTGTTTCCCAAGAATACAACATAGCCAGCGAGTGATCTTCTAGTATTGAGATCAGCAACCCAATCCGAGTCTGGAAAGACATTAAGATCAAGTATTGTACTTGAAGAATATAAAATTTCATGTTGAGCTATGCCCTGAAGATATCTCAGTATTCTCTTGACAGATGTAAAGTGTAATTCTGTTGGTGAAGATATAAATTGACATACTGAGTTAACTGCATACATAATATCTAGCCTTATGAAGGTCAAATACTGCAATGAACTAACCATACTCCTATACAATGTGGGATCTGTCAAAACAGTGCCTTCTGCATCAAGTAATTGCTGATTTGGTTTACATGGAGTTGTTGCAGGTTTACAGGAATCCATACCTGCCTTGTTAATCAAATATTTAATGTATTTAGACTGATTCACAAATACATCTCCATTGGTTTTGTAGTAAACTTGCAATCCTAAGAAATAGGCCAGTTTCCCCATATCTTTGAGCTCAAACACAGAAGACAATTCTTAAATAACTTGTTGAACTTTTGAAGAGTTTGATCCTGCAAAGATGATGTTATCCACATAGAGAAATAGAATTATCATATTTGTGTCATCTATTTTGACAAATAAACTTGTATTAGATGATGAAGCAACAAATTGTAGAACTGCAAAATAGCTAGTGAACTTGGAATTCCATGCCCGTGGGGCTTGCTTCAATCCATATAAGGATTTAATTAACTTGCACACATATGTAAGATGAGATGCATCAACAAAACCCTGAGGTTGTTTCATAAACACATCTTCTTGTAAATCACCATGCAATGCATTCTTGATGTCAAGTTGTCTAAGATCCCAATGCTTTCTTGCAGCCAAAGCTAGAATCATTCTAACAGTTGTATGCCTTACAATAGGACTAAAGTGTCTAAGTAATCAATACCATGCTCTTGTGAGAACCCCTGAGCCACTAGTCTTGCTTTATACCTTGAAATACTTATATATGAATTCTTTTTGACCTTGTATACCTATTTACTCCCAACAATTGCCCTATTTTCTGGAGATGGTACCAAAGTCCAAGTTCCTTGTGGTCTAAGTGAGTCACATTCCTCTTGCATCGATGCCTGCCATTGTGGCAGTGTTGCAGCTTTTTTAAATGATGAAGGCTCTGAAGTATCAACAATCTCAGATAACAAGGAGAAACCTCTCAACAAGTGGTTCATCCTCAGTTAATTCGAGAGAATGCAATTCAGGACATGAGGCAAGTAAAGCTGCATAACTTTTTCTAGGTATAATGCCACTTTTCAATCTAGTAGTCATAGAATGTGTGATTGACTCATTGTCTGCAGATGGATCAGAAGAATTACCTCAAGTTGTGTGGATGAATGGACATACAATATTGATGATGTACCAAAGTGACGATGGGATGAATGATGATGTTGTTGTAACTCTGGAGATTCTGCATTAGCACTTGAACCACACTGTTGTGAATCTAAGACCCCCTCGTTACCATTTGAATCAAATGTATAATCATTTGTCACTAATGTATTGGTTGAATCATTGTTAGCCACTGTATAAATTTCCTATGAATTCTGTCCAGTGTTTACTGAATTTCCAAGTGTATCAGGAAAGTGAATTATACCATGAGACTGTGTTGCTAGTTTATGATCTGATATACTTCTTGAACCAGACTTACATAAAATGATACACATCTTCATCATGTACCACATGCCTAGACACAATAAATTTTATGGATTTAATATCATAACAAATGACCCCCTTATATCTCAGAGCAAACATAAACACACATTGAATGACTCTAGGTTGCAATTTATTAGCATTAAAAGGCCTGAGTAATGGATAAATAATAGTTCCAAAGATCTTGAGATTATAAATCTCTGGATTTTGTCCAAAAAGAACCTAATAAGGGGACTTCATCTTTAAAATTCTACAAGGCATTTTGTTAATTAAGAAAGCTACATGTGAACATGAATGATACAAAAAAGATGTAGGAATTTGTGCTTCTATCATCAAAGTCAAAGCTGTCTTAACTAAGTGTTTATGCTTCTTCTCAGCAATTCCATTTTGCTGAGGGGTATGGGGACAAGACACTTGATGAGTAATTCCTTTATTTACCAGAAAGTTCTTGAACGTATTACTCATGTATTCCCCTCCACCATCAGATTGGAAACATTTAATAATGGTATTGAACTAATTAAACACAAAATCGTGGAACTTGACAAATACATAAAAGGTATTTGATTTATTCACCATAGGTTTAAATCCATACAAACCTAGAGAAACCATCTATAAAATTGATGTAATACCTACATTCTTCTATGGTTTTCTGAGGTGCAGGACCCCAGACATCTGAATGTATCTTTTGAAATATAAATTTTGATCTCTCTTGTTTTACATGAAAAGACAGTTTACTCATCTTACCTTGAATACAAGCATAACATATAGAAGGAGATGAATCAATACTAACTGGTAACTGTGCACTTTGCATCATTGAACTCTATACTTCTTCTAAAGGATGTCCCAATCTCCTATGTCATACATAAGTCTTTACTTTCTTCCCTAAGAATGCATCACATTTTCCCAACTTTCCAGTAAATGAATGAGAAACACATTGACTGGTATCTTGAATAGCTCACCATCATCACTCTCTCATTGGTACAAAATCATTCTTGTTACCTTGTCCTGTATAAAGAAGATCAAATCATCACATACAAACCAACAACCATTATCTCTGCATAACTTTTTAACTAACAACAGATTCATAATTATTTTGGGAATATGTAAAACATTATGCAGAATAAGAGCATTAGATGATGTTTTTATAATTAAAGATCCAATATGTTGAACTTGTAAACCTTCACCATTACCAACAGTGATCTTAGCATCACCATTGTAAGGAATAACCTGATTGATGATATCAAGATTAGATGTCATGTAGTGAGTGGCCCCTGTGTCCAGTACCCATGTATTAGCTACAGAGAATTCATGTACATTTGGATTGGAACCAATACCATTTGTTCCTTGAGCAGTCATACCAGCAAATGATGGATGTGGTGGGGGGTTGCCTTGATATGGTAGTTGTTTATGTGATAACAGTCCAATGCTATGTGACCCATTTTTCCATAAATTTGACGCACATTACCATTCCCAAATGATTGATTCTGATGCTGAGTGCTTCTGTAATAGCAGTTAGAGGCAGTGTGCCTTCTTCTAGAACATATTTGACATTTTGGTGAAACTGATGATTTGTAGTTTGTCTTACCCTACCAACCACTTCCTTGTCTTGAACCATTTCCAGAAAAAGATCCATTTGAACCATTCCCACCAAAATTGTTTTCGAGAACCTTTAGTATTTGAACCATCACCTCTGTCAGGATTAGAATTCCATGTCTTATCTCCAAGGTTAGAATAGGACCTAAAATTGTTGTTGTTATTTCCAGAATACCTCTTGTTATTGTAATTGTTGTAATTATTTCTCTACTGTGGATGAAAAGACTTTCCCTCTATTTCCAGCATAGCCAGAGCCTCTATCAAAATTTACTTCTCCGTAAAATCTCTGAGTATTAGAACTCTTTCCTTGCTCATACCCTTGATAGTTTCTTAGAAATCTCTGTGAATTGGTAGGCTCACCTTGAACACACATAGTTGACATTGTGGTTGACAACCTTGTAATCTTGGAATCAATATATGCTTCAGCACCAAGATGCTGTGCTCGAAAATCTTTGAGAGAACTTGATGTATCTCTTGCCAGCAATACTATTTTAATGACCTCAAAATCTGTTGGTAAACCAGACAACACAGCAATCATAAAATCATTATCTGTTATCTTTTCTCCAGCTAACACTAAATAATTTCTTATCCCTTTCAATCGTAGTAAAAACTTATCCACATAATCAGCCTCTTTCTGTGCAGTATGAAATTTTGTCTTCAATTGATTCACTCTCACCGTCGAAACAGATGCAAACCTTTCTTGAAGACACTCCCATGCTTCTTGTGATGTTTTATAGCCAATGACATGATCCATGGCTTCATCAGAAAGTGTTGCAATTAGTAAGCTTAACAAAGTTAAATCCTTCTTGACCCATTCTTTATAGGCAATTGTAAGTTCCTTAGTGACACCACATTCATGAGTGATGCAAAACTTTGATGGACATTGAAATTCTCCATTAAAGAACTCAAACAAATCATACCCTCTGAGAACCGACTGGAATTGATAACTCCACTTGACAAAGTTGTCATCTTAGAGATTCACAGTTATCATTCCTAGTAGACTTTCGATCTTGACACTATTAAACGCCATATCAAATCAAGAATTGCAACTAATCACTCTTCACAATAAACAATCTTCAGAAAAACTAGCTTTACAGTAAACAAACTTCGCAATCTTTACAGCAACAATCTTTGCACCAAGCAATCTTCAATTCACAATCTTTAATTCACAATCTTCACAGTAAACAATCTTCAAGAAAATCTCACTTCATTTGGCATTGGCTTCTAATCAACATACTTGTAACAATTCTTTCTTCATGAAAATTCTTATTTCTCTTGGCATCGATCTCAATCAACACAAACTTCATCGAAGTTCAACACAATTTCTAAGAAAAATTGAGATTGATTTTAATATCTTCTCAACTAAACAACAATTGCTCAAAAAAAAAAAAAAAAAAAAAAACTTAACAAGATTCTCACTATGGTAATTTATCAAACACCTACAATGCATAAAGTTCCAAGAATATAACTTCAGAAGGCGATAACCTTGAATCGAAAAACTCAGATGAAGAAACTTAGATGTAAGCTCCCCAAAGAGATCTCCAGCCTTTTAACCTGCATCGGAAGAAAATGGCACCAAGGATCGTCTAGGCGATTGATACCATGATAACCAAACTAGAACACTAAAATGAAATACTAAGGCTTAAGAAATGTAGAGAGAGAAGGATGAACACTCAGAGAGAGAAAGTAGAATTCGATCTTGTATTATTTCACAATGAGTACAAAAACACAATCAGTCATTTTATATCCCAAGTGAGTTGTAATCCACAAGCTACAATGTGAACTAACTTTTAACAACCTTTAACAACTCTAACAAAACTTTTAACAACCTTTAACAACTCTAACAAACTCTGCTGACATGGCTTTGCTGATGTGTATATGATATTACTGATGTGTCATTCCAACAGTTTTCTGTAAATTGAGAGGTTTGGTGATATGAGTTTTTTTTATAAAAATGAAGAACACATAGATGAACAGTGGTGGTGTAAGCTTGGAGAGTACTTTGCTCTCTTTGTATTTCTCTTGGATTTGATTACAGAACCAATGAATCTCACATCACACACATATGCTGCGAAGGGGAGCTAAAGACGAAAAACCATTAGGATTTCAGATGATTCACCCATCTAAGAGTGATCACGTGCATCGCACGAGACAACTTAAAACACCACTAACAAAGACATGCGACACACTCTACATCGTTTAGATGCTTTAATCTTAACCTTTCATTACACTTGAATATAAACTTAAACATTCAAACTTAGAATCCAAAACTTCATTTCGAATTGCATTGTGATGCAATCTAGTCTCTTTTCATCAGCAACATCCTTATACTGCAACATGTAGTTCATTGAAGGAGTCTCAAATTGGCTACCACTAAATATATTCCACATGCTTTGCAAATCTTTTTTGCGAGTTTTGATGTGACGGAAAAGTTACTCCTTTGTTACCAAAAGGTCATGGGTTTGAGTCGTGAAAACATCCTCTTTGCAAAGTAAGGGTAAGACTATGTACGATAGACGTTCCTCCCATACTGCAAAGCAGGGAGCCTTGTTGTCTTGGGGTCACCTTTTACAAATCCTTTTTCCAAAGCGACAATTTTGACTTCCATAATCTTCTTATGTTGTGGCTAAAAGTTGTCTGCACTCACTTTGCACATTGTCTCTAACTCGTGTGGAGTTTCTGGACAGTGTTTTGTAGCTGGATTTATTTCTGGTTCTTCTTTCTCTTCTCTTGAAAAATTATGCATACTATATTGCACTGGCGTCACCCATCTTGAAACCGATTTTCATTCTGTCTCCAATAGTGTCGTTTCCACTATCCCCGAAACCCATTTTGATTTTTCTTTTCACATAATTAAGATAATTCTTTCAATTGTCGCTTTTCAAGGGCGTGGTGCAACATTTACGTTCTTGGGCTTTCTTGTTGTATGTGTGAAATCTCGTTCCCGCATTCCACTACTGTAATTTACATATTTCATGTTTGTGATTTTTTTTTTTCCGTTAATTTTAGAGTTTTAGTTAACTAGTTACAAAGATTGAAAATTTTTAACTAGTCATTGAAAATTCGTTAACCTTTCAGGGTCACTCTTAGTATTTTCAGAGAGAGCTTGATCCCCCAAACATGTGGCCAAAAACCATTCGTCAAACGGAGTTATAACGAAGGAGAAATTAACAAGTAAAGTCGTCAACATTATTGTCTTTTGGCAGTTAGGGAAGGCCCACGACAATAAAAATAATACATTCAAATTCTCAATAAAAGTATAATTTTTTTAGGTGTAAATAAGAACTTATTTATATGATATATAATAAATTAACTTAAATCCGTTTAGTCCGCCCATGCCCCTACTTAAGCTCTAGGCTCCAGTCCGTCGTCTGACTAGCGCCTAGCGTCTTTTAGAATCTTAATCACTAGTCTTCCGAATGATATATTTGCATCACATACTCTCATTTTCACCTGTCGGAGTTTGCACAAACCATTGTTTTCTCTAGAAGATGGGGTCATCTATAGGCTTCCCTTCTATCCTAGACTTCTCCGATGTAAAAGATCGATAAGTAGAATTTGTAAACACATTATTGTGGCACCGCCATGAAAATTCCATTGTAAAGGTTTTTAGGGTTAAGGGTAATTTGAGTTCTTCTTGTTTGTATTCTTGTATTGGTCGGGTCGTGAAATATAGGGTTGATGACGAGCTTGCACCTGATGTCTCTTTAACTGACAAGTATTTTTTTCTGTGACAAATCCAATTAACTATGGTGTTGTTTTCTATGAATTGAGAGGTTTTATGAATGGGTTTTCTGGAAAAATGAAGAACACACAGATGAACGATGGTGGTGTAAGCCTGGAGAGTACGTTGCTCTCTTTGTATTTCTCTTGGATTCGATTACAAAAGCAATGAATCCCACATCACACACATATGCTGCGAAAAGGAGCTAAAGACAAATAACCGTTAGGATTTCACACGGTTCACCCATCTAAGAGTGATCGTGTGCACTTCACATGACAACTTAAAACACAACTAACGAATACATGTGGCATATGTTGGAAAATAAAAAGGAAACTATTTTAGGATTTGATTTAATTAGTGATTTTATATGATTTAACTAGAATTTTGATATTATTTGATTTGGTTTAGGTTTTTTTATCTTGTAGGCAAAAGATTGTTTTGATTTATTTCCTAGTATTATCTTATAAATACCTCATTTTGGAGAAAAATAAAGTATTGAAGTGGTTATTTGAAAGTTGTAAGATTGTAGAGAATTCTAAATTTACCTTAAACCCTTTATTTTCAACTTGGTATCAGAGCAAAGTTCGGTTCTTGGTTGAACTTTGCTATGAGCGCTTCCCTGTGGGTGCACGAAGCTAATTTTCTTTGTACACCCACAGGCCATGAAACTGAGGGTGAAGACTGTCTATTGTTGCTAAAGAATGGGTTCTGCTGCCATAAAGAAGAATAAAGAGAAGAAATGTGTGTGGTTTCAATGCCTTGGAGGAAAAAGATTGGAAGAAAAAAAAGTTTTGTCAAGATAGGATACGTTTCCTATCATGAAGGCTTTTGGATTTTGTTTTATTTATTTATTATTTAGTTTGATTATGAGTTTGAGGAAGAAAAAAAACAAGAAGGATGAAACAAAAAATTGAAGAAAAAAAGGATTTGGTGATTTGGGCTTTCGAAAAGAGATATCAAGAGATTTATTTATCGGGCTTTCGAAAAAAGACGTTAGTTCCAATTGGATTTTTGAAAAGATTAGCATTAGTTTCAGTTGGGCTTTCGAAAAGAAGCGTTAGTTCTGAGGATTATGATTTGTTCGTCGGGCTTTCAAAAAGAGACGTTTGTTCTAGTTGGACTTTCGAAAAGATAGGTGCTAGTTCCAGCTGAGCTTTCAAAAAGATTGATGTAAGTTTTAGCGTATCAATGAAGATTTCTTTCTTGGCAAACTCATGATTTCACACCATGAGTTTGAAAAAAGGGGGGGGGGGGGTATTGGAAAATAAAAAGGAAAGTATTTTAGAATTTGATTTAATTAGTGATTTTATATGATTTAATTAGGATTTTGATATTATTTGATTTGGTCTAGGTTTTCTTGTCTTGTAGATAAACGATTATTTTGATTTATTTCCTAGTATTGCTTATGTGGATGTAAATTTCTTCCTTCTTGATAGGTCAAGGCTAAGAGCTTCACGCGCCCTGAACGCGGAAAGGGGGGGGGTCTTGGCCGAAGAATCTCCGATGCCAAAGTTAAAATTTTGAGGGAAAAGTGTTTGGAGAATTTAGAGAGCTTAGTAAGAGCATTAGGATTTGGTGATTTGGGCTTTCGAAAAGAAGCTTAGTTCCATCATATCAAGATAATTTTTTTTATCAGGCTTTCGAAAAAAGACATTAGTTCCAATTGGGCTTTCAAAAAGATTAGCGTTAGTTTCAGTTGGGCTTTCGAAAAGAGGTGTTAGTTCCGAGGATTATGATTTGTTCGTCGGGCCTTCAAAAAGAGACGCTTGTTCTAGCTGGGCTTTTGAAAAGATAGGCGCTAGTTCCAGTTGAGTTTCAAAAAGATTGACGTAAGTTTCAGAGTATCAATGAAGATTTCTTTCTTGGCAAACTCTTGATTTCACACCATGAGTTTGAAGAGAAGGGGGGGGGGGGGGGGGGGTTGTTGGAAAATAAAAAGGAAAGTATTTTAGGATTTGATTTAATTAGTGATTTTATATGATTTGATTAGGATTTTGATATTATTTGATTTGATCTAGGTTTTCTTGTCTTGTAAATAAACGATTGTTTTGATTTATTTCCTAGTATTGATTCTATGGATGCAAATTTCTTCCTCCTTGATCTTGGACAAAATTGCATCTACAAAACAAATAACACCTTAGGTCAAGGCCAAGAGTCTTGTTAGCTTGGTTCCTTCCCTTACGACAAAGCGGGGAGCCTTGTTAGCTTGGAGTCATCCTTTGCAAATTCTTTTTTTCAAAGCAATAGTTTCGACTTACATTATCTTTGTCTCTAACTCGTGTGGAGTTTCTGAACAGTGCTTTGGAGCTGGATTTATTTCTGGTTCTTCTTTCCCTTCTCTTGAGAAATTAAGCATGCTAAATTGCACTGGCGTCACCCATCTCATAATTACTTGTCCAAACATCAAACATGTACACATTGTCAAAACGTTTCTTAACAGCCTGGACATTTTGGGAACGAGACTGGAGAATTTGGAAATATGCGCTTTCGATGAGAACGTAAATGGAAGTTGGGGTCAACATTTTTGCTACAAACTGCAAATTTCTAGTGGGAGTCCGTTTTCATTTCTGAGAAAAGTTCAATCTCGGGCTCTTTCCCGCCCTGAAAACAGGTCGCCTAGCTTGTTGGCGGGTAGAAATAGATATGAACATGATGAGGACGACAGTTAAATCTTCTTTGCGAATCTTCGCACGTCAAAACCTTTGCATTTTTTATGTCTATCTCCGGGTTAGTTTTTCCTAAATTTATGCATGCATGCATGCTTCCTTGTTTTACGTGCAGTTCATTGATATAGATGGTAGTGAATTCATCTCTTATCTTCAAACATGCATTGTTTTGTTTGTTTTGATGGATTATATTATTTCGAATTCTCAGATCCACCAGACGAGAAACTCTTTTTTCCTTGTACATGGAAGGAGCTTGCGAAACAATGATTCTTAATTTCCGAGACTAGCGATATGAGGGATAAAATCAGCTTACTCGAGGGAGGGGTTCCCCCGGCATCTGCTGATGTCAAGATCTCATTCGCTTTGTCTCGTACTTAGTTTTAAAATGCTTATGAAAGAAAAAGATTGAATCAATTTTCTTTTTGATAAAAATCGAAATGTCAACGATACACTTTAGTTCTGAATTATTTTGTTTTTGCATGACTTAAGGTTTTGATTGCTTAATTCAACATTGTGTTTATCTTTCTTGAGATTGTGGAAGCCAACTGACACAAGGAAAATAGAGAGATTAGATTATAAGATCAATTCAAATCATAGTTACACAAAATTAACTGGCATGAGAAGTGCAAGCAGCAACAAATTTGAGGGGGACTGTAAGATATACAAAGACCAGGACATTGTATAAGGGCACATTCGACTTCGTGCGTCATCGATCCTCGTGCTAAAGCGAAGCAAGTGCCGACCTGTGGGCAATGTCGTAAACGGAGAGAAGAATTTCAGCACCTATTAACGCAATGATGAGCCATTCCAAGAAATCTGACTTCCTGTTTTGGAGAATTTCCTGAAGAAAACGAATATTGTGCTGCAACGAAGAAAACAAAATGTCAACACAACATCCACAGCAGTTGAAAAGTAGTTCTCCAGATTTAGTAAACCAGTATTGAGTTGTTTCGTGTACCTCCACAAACTTCAACTTAAAATCAAGACTTGCAAATCTCTGAGTTAACTCAAATTCATCCCTGAGATATTCCCATATCTGAGCATATTTGGCATCCTTCCAGGCAATATCCGATCTGTAAAGTCGATTGATTTTTCATTAGGTAGATTAAACATGTCAAGAAACTAAAAACCGTCTCAAATGGGTGAAAAAGAATAGCGGAAATGATTTTTTGTCTTCTGATTCATTACTTTTCCTGTCAATCATAATCATACATGCAGATAACATTTATGCCTGTCTTATGGAGGATCACTGTTATCCAAAAACAAATTTCAGCTTAATAACTGCAATATGGATTTAAAACTATTACCTCTCAAAAAGTCCGAGCTTAAGAATCACATCAGCAAGATTAGAATTTGCCTTCCCCACTAACTGAAACAGTTTCTTCCTCTTCATTTTAAACTTCCCAGTAGTTTCCATTTCACGATTAATGTCCGTAAATTCTGCAACCATTCCATCAACCTAAAAGAGAAGAAACAGCGTTCTGAGATGAATCAAGAAGTCATGATTTCACAAAGTTGAAGTTCCCAAGATTATAAGAAGCATATATACCTGGCGCACATAGTAATCAAGTGCAATACTTTGACCTAAAACACTACCAATGGTACGGATTCCATCAACATTCAAGTACTGCAACATTATGTAATCTAATCCACCTTCCATCCACGTGTGTAAAGTGGGCTTTTCTCTCACCTCATACTCTGATTTCATAACAAAATAAAAGTTCAGATGTGAAAAGTATCCCAAAAATTGTAATCCACAACCATTGGAGCAGCAACAATGAAGCAGAAAACAGAAAATATTACTCTGCAACATTAAAAATTAACGAAGGTAGCGGTCCAATAATATTGCTTAGCCAAGAAATAAAATAACAATTGAGCTCAGCATGAATACTCAGTCAATAAATAACTTTCTTAGCTAAAGGGCAACATGAAATCTTAACTCCAGTGAAATGTGTGTACATAACAGAAAGATTAACTAAATGAATCAGATAGTGCAGAATCCAAAATTCATAAACTTGTTATCTCAAAAGATATAATTTTGATTATAGAGTCTCACCATCCTTTCTCATTTCAGGTAGCGATCCTGATGCGTGTTTTTCCACGATTTTCAAATACCCATCGATATCTTGTTCACGGACATTGAACAAGACAATGGAGCCATACTGAAAGACTACCATGTAACAACAGTCACTCCCACTTAAACTAAGACCCAAACCCTGAAACAAAGAAACTGCATTCAACTTATAGTATCATTTTACGGGCAGATACACAAAATTCAGGTAAAAAATGAAGAGGCAGTAAAAAGTACAAGATTATGCCATTTGTAGAATGGTCTTACTCTTATGATCCCTTTGTTAAGAAAAAAAAACTACTAAATCAGAACCCAAAGCACTGGAAATCAAAGAAAAACGAGGCAAACTTACGTCATTGGAATCGGAAAGCTCCCCGAACTTAAAAACAACGTAATTAGTCATTCGCGATGTAGGTGGGATGAAATTCAGCCTGTTCTGCTCCACCAAGCTTCTTAAATCCACACTACATTTCACAAAGATACATGCAAATTAGAAAAACCAAGTAAAATCGCAGAATTCATACTCTCATCCAAAACAATATGAACACTAAACTGGTGAAAGCCGCTGCCTTTTCGATTCCAAACATTTCTGGGGAATTTTGAAACAAAAGTTACTAAATTCAAAAAATGAAATATCAGAAAACAGAACCTGGTGGAGAAGAAGTACGCTCGAACAGGAATCGAGGGCTTCGAGTCTTCGTCCACGGTGGCTTTGTAGCCATCGCCGACCTCCGAGCACGACACCGGCTCGTTCCACTCCAACGTATCGGCATGCGGGACCGACAAAATGGAGCGCAAGACGGCGAGGGCGAAATTGGAGGCGATGCCGTGGATTCTGAGAATCGGAATCGAAGAGCACGGAGAAGTTGTGATCGAATGGCGGTTTAAGGTTTTGGAAATGGAAGGAGAGTGGGGATGGAGTAGGGTTATGATTGTACGGACGGTTACGGGAGGCGTGGATGGGGAGGAGGAAGAAGAGAAGGAGGAGAAGGAGGGAAAGAGACGCGCCGCCTTGAGGTGGGCGTCGATGGCGCGCCGCATTCTGGTTTCGGGGTTTAGGAGAAGGAGAAGGGTAGTATGAGTTCTGACCCAGTCCCAGTTGGCTACTCCTGGGGTTTATCGATGGACAATTTTCCTACACGGAAAAACAATTTTTATAATTTTTCTATTTTTAAAAAGAGTAATGTTACCAGAATTAAATTTATAGACTAAATTTGGAAACTAAATTATATGTCATCAATAGAAAATGAGCACGTTTATCAACGTTTAAATAATAATCCAATTATCAACTTCTATATTATTTAATTTACAAAATTTAGTCTTCCTAACATTACTCCTTTTAAGACATTACAATTTTTTTTTTGTTGATAGAGTTTCATTACCACAAGGCACAAACAGACAATTACAAACCAATTAAAAGGGTGCTAGACGGTACATATGTTCGAGTGATCAATTTTAATCGGAGAGTAATTAGCACATAACGGAAATAATTTTAATCCCATATACAACCACTCCATAAACCCCACCATTAGAACGAGGAGTCTTGAGGCAGATAGCCTCATAGACGAGATGTGGCATACCAAGCATCGAAACCCTTACTAAAGCCATCGCAACCAGCAAGACTAAAAAATTGCGGTAGCACACAAACAACTTGTTGAAGCAACACAAAATTGATGACATGTCCACAGTGGAGATGCAGGTGCAGAATTGGCAGGAGGCATGGCATGCCAGCTGTAGCCGGGGCAACTGAGGATGGGGCGGGAGGGGATACCCAGCCAGAACTACCAACGTCATCAAAACACCACCACAGCCCATAAGCTTGCATAAGACATGTTAGCACCAAGAGCCGCACACCAAGAGCAACAAGATATTTCCGTCGACGGGTAGGGTGAGAAACGTAATGTTCAGAAAATTACAAGATGACACGAGTCGTAGAAACACATAAAACATTATCGCCCAAATTGTACGTAATATAATCGGGGAGTCACCATAGTTAGTAAGTTCTGTTGGAGAACAATTCAGGAACAATAAAATAATAGAAATACAGAACCGAAATACTTATGCCTTATTATTCAAAAAATACTTGTAATACAGAATGCAATTATGTTATAGTAACAAAAAAATTAAAATGATACTAATTTGAATGAATTGAAGATAGAGGCTAGAGCAAACGTTATGTCCTTCGAACAGTATTTCCGTCCCACTCATGTGCTTGTGGTTCTATAACGTCTGCTCGACCAGGATACAACTACCTAATTCTACAACCCGTATTGGATTATAGAACTCTAGCGAATTGTTTTGTGTGTTTACTTTCTGGAAATTTTGTACGAAAGACAAGGAGGAAGAAAAAAAAGATGATTTTTGATGGAACTGAGGACTCCAGTTATAAAAGCTATTTCATATCTCTTTAAACACCTTTTGGATGTATCTGAAGCCATACAACTCTTTCCAAAGAGTAGTGTCTATTAATCAAAACGTTTTTAATTAATTCAATTAAAAACTTAACTCGAAATTAAAACTAATTGATCAGATTAATTTTAATTCTTTGGCCCCAAGTGCCTTTGTCTTGATTAATTAATATTAATATTATAGTATAATCATCAAGCCTAATCCATACAATTAGTGGCCCAAACCTCAATCCTCATTCCAAATGGTCCAAGTTCTAATTACTAAAAAGAATGAATAAGCCTATATAAAGGCTAGTGAAAAACCACTGTTGCCCGATGTGGGACAAGAAGGGTCTCAAAACTCCTACAATACCCCACATTTGAGACAACTCCTTGGTCCAAGAAACACTAAGATACAAGAGTAAGCAATAGATGTGACATACATCAGGAGAGGTGTCTTTTGGACTTGAACCTACCTTAGTATATACTTATCGGATTTACAAGATGACGCAGTGGATATAAAATTTTGAATTGTTCATCTCCACAGTAAACCAAGACAATAAGCAAAACATATGTCACACCAACACATTGCAAAATTCATATGTTTGTGTTCATTTTGGTCCTAAACAAATCCTGAATTCATGAGAGCTGTAGAGAATGTAGCCATGTAATTCTCATAAATGCGACCCCACATTTACTCTCATATAGGTGATATTGATTAAGAATAGGTTGCTAGTATTCCACCTGATTTACAAGTATCAATATCATTAAACTAATGTATCCTACACCATCAGCAGTCACCACACTTCTTCCATCATAGGAATGGGTATGTAAGTGTGTTTCTTCTTGAATCTAGCCAAACCAATTTGCCTATTGAATCTAGACCATGGGATCTCCAATCAACTAGGTTAGGTTTCCGTTTGGCAGTTTCATTTTACTCTATTGGCTTTAAACTCATTCCCCTCGTTGTATGCTTAACTTGCTCTCTAGACAAACCTTTAGTAAGCGGATCCGCAATATTATCTTTTGACTTAACATAGTCAATAGAAATTACACCACTAGAGAGCCATTGCTTTATAGTATTATGCCTTCGTCTAATTTGTCTAGACTTCCCATTGTATACACTATTTTTAGCTCAATATTATGCAGCTAAACTCTCACAGTGTATACATATTGCCATTACAGGTTTAGGCCATATGGGAACATCTTCCAAAAAATCTCTTAGCCACTCAGCTTCTCCTCCAGCCATATCGAGAGCTACAAAATTCCGATTCCATAGTTGATCGGGCTATGTATGTTTGTTTAGAAGATTTCCAAGATATTGCTGCTCTTCCCAAAGTAAATACATATCCACTTGTGGATTTTGTATCATTATTATCCGATATCCAATTCACATTAGTAAGTCCTTCAAGCACAGGAGGATACCTTGTATAATGCAATCCATAATTCATTGTATGCTTTAAGTATCTCAATACTCAAATTAAAGCTTCCCAATGATCATGCCCAGGATTGCATGTATATCTACTTAGTCTACTCACTGAGTATGCTATATCAGGCCTTGTATAGTTCATTATGTACATAAGGCTTCTAATAACTTGTGAGTATTCTCGTTGAGATATAACATCTCCTCTATTCGTCTTAAGTTTGCTATTGGCATCAAAAGGAGTAATTGCATCTTTACTTTCCAAATGACCATATTTTCTAAGTGTAGCTTCTATATAATGGGACTGTGTAAGAATATATCCTTCTTGGTTTCTTTTTATTTTTAGCCCAAGAATCAAATCAGCTAATCCAAGATCTTTCATATCGAAACTTGATTTCAATATCTTCTTGGTCCAATTTATTATTTCTTTGTTAGTTCCCATTATAAGCATATCATCTACATATAAACACAACATAATGCAAGCATTATTTTGAGTTTTTGTGTAGACACACTTATCACACTCATTTATCTTAAAACTGTATGTGATCATAAGTTTAAGCCCGTATAGCGATTTCACAAGTTTACAAACTTTGTGTTCTTGACCTTTAACCACAAACCCCTCGGGTTGTTCCATATATATTTCCTCATCTAAATCTCCATTTAAGAATGCAGTCTTTACATCCATTTGATGTATTTCCATGTTATGAAGTGCAACTATAGCAATCAACAATCTTATTAACGTAATTCTCGTTATAGGCGAGTATGTATCAAAGAAATCCAAACCATGTTTTTGACGGTATCATTTAGCTACCAAACGAGCCTTATATTTGTCAATTGTACCATCAGGTTTTAATTTCTTCTTAAAGATCCATTTGTACCTAATTGGCTTATTGCCAGGGGGCAAATCGACTAATTCCCATGTATGATTTTGCATCATGGAATCTATCTCACTGTTAACTGCATCCTTCCAAAATGGAGCTTCAGGAGTGGACATGGCCTCCTTGAATGATTGAGGTTCTGTCTCGGTTAATAAGGTCACAAAATCAGGCCCAAAGTCCTTTCGAATTTTTGTCCTTTTACTCCTTCTAGGTTCAAGTTCTTCTTCTTCTTGAACTCTAGATGAGGATGAGCCATCATCATGTTCTCTAGGTTCATCATTAACCTCAGATACATCATCATGTAATCTCCTTTTTAATAAATTAGACTTGCCTATTTTGTATGGAAATATATCCTAAAAAAATATTGCATTTATAGATTCTATAATAGTATTGACATGTATATCACTTACTTCGGAATGAAAAACTAAGAATCTATAAGCTGAACTATTAGATGCAAAACCAATAAAAACACTATCTATAGTTTTAGGCCCTAATTTTGTTCTCTTTGGCAATGGGACTTGTACCTTTGCCAGGCAACCCCACACTTTAAGCAATTTAAACGTTGGGGTTCTTCCTTTCCATAATTCATACGGTGACTCCTTTCTCGTTTTAGGTGGAATTCGATTCAAAATTTTATTTGCAGTAAGTAAAGCTTCACCCCACAAATTGTGTGGAAGCCCAGAGCTATTCAACATAGAATTGATCATGACTTTAAAAGTCCTATTTTTCCGTTTGGCAACACCGTTTTGTTGCGATGTATAAGGGGTTGTTGTTTGATGAATTATGCCATGTGTGGCACAAAATTCAGCAAAAGGCATGAGACTCATATTCTCCTCCCCTATCGGGCCTTAAGACTTTAATCTTCTTGTTAAGTTGATTTTCAACTTCTGCCTTATATGTCTTAAACATATCCAAGGTCTCATCTTTACTATGAAGTAAATAAACATAACAATACTTACTGAAATCATCTATAAATGTTACATAATAGTTCTTTCCACCACGAGTTAGATATGATCTAAAATCACACAAGTCACTATGAATTAAATCTAATAAATCAGTTGACTTTTCATGCACTAATTTAAAGCTTTGACTTGCAAATTTCGATTATGTACAAGTCTCACATTTAACATTATCTAGATAATCAATTTTGGGCAGCAAACCTAAATTATGCATTCTAAAAAGAGAACAAAAATTTACATGTCCTAATCTAGAGTGCCATAAATTAGACGAATCAACAATATAAGGAGAAACATTATTTATTTCATTCATAGCATTAGCAAGTACATTTAGTTTGAATAATCCATCAATAAGGTAACCCTTCCCTACAAACATTCCCCCTTTAGTTAGTACAAACTTATTAGACTCAAAAACTAGTTTGAATCCTTTCTTACTAAGGATAGGACCATAAACAAGATTCTTCCTTATATCGGGGACATGCAGCACGTCAAGGAGGGTTAATTCCTTTCCAGAAGTGAATTTTAGAACATATTTCCTTATTCCAGCCACAACAAATGTAGATGTATTGCCCATAAACAGCTGCTCGTTTCCCTCGATTTTCTGGTACGAAGAGAACATATTTCTGTCACCACACACATGGCGAGTTGCACTAGTATCTATCCACCAATTAGTGTGGTCAGATACAAGGTTGATTTCAGAAATCATTGCAGCCGGGGCATCCACATTATTTTCAATCACGTTTGCGCGGTTGTTGTTGCCTTGACTTCCAGGACCTTGATCCCTTCGATGACGACATTCTTGAGCCCTATGGCCTTGCTTTCCACAAAACCAGCAACTTCCCTTGATTTTCTTGAAGTCCTTGCCTTTCACTCCAGGGGCATAGTTCTTTTCCTTCTTCTTGGTTTTCTGGAATTTCGTCCTTTGCTTTGATGAACTTCCTTCAACAACATTCGCCTTGGCTTCCATACTCGAAACCAAGCCCTTCTCATTCTTTCTGTTATCTTCCTCTATTCTCAGCCTTACAATGAGATCCTCAAGGGTCATCTCCTTACGTTTGTGCTTGAGATAATTCTTGAACTCTTTCCAAGAAGGTGGCAGTTTTTCCATAAAGAATGCCACTTAGAAAGACTCATTGATCACCATCCCATTAACATGAATGTCATGGATGATTTTCTGGAGATCTTCAGTTTGAGAGACAACAGACTTGGAATCCACCATTTTATAGTCCAAAAATTTGCCCACGACAAATTTCTTCGAACCAGCATCCTCGGTTTTATATTTTTTCTCACATGATTCCCAAAGTTCCTTGGCTGTTTTGCATACTACATAGACATCATACAATGAATCATCTAATGCATTGAGAATATAGTTTCTGCAGAGGAAATCATTATGATTCTAGGCATCTATAGCCGTTAAAGTTTCTACAGAAAAAATATTTTCTCCATTTGCAATAGGTACAATCTCGCGCAGAACATTAGCCAAATTCAAGGTTGTAAAATAAAATAGCATCTTTTGTTGCCATCTTTTGAAGTCTCCGCCCTTAAATTTCTCAGGCTTCTCAGAATGAGGTTTAGTTCCCGATTGTTCCATACTGTTCGAAGATTGTTGGACAACAATTTAGAAGCAATAAAATAATAGAAATAGAAAACCGAAATACTTATACTTTATTATTCAAAAATACTTGTAATACAGAATGCAATTATGTTGCAGTAGCAAAAAATTAAAATGATACTAACTTAAATGAATTAAAGGTAGAGGCTAGCGCAAACACGATATCCTTCAAACAATATTTCCGTCCCACTCGTGTGTTTATGGTTCTACAACGTCTGCTCGACCAGGATACAACTACCTAATTCTACAACCCGCACTGGATTATAAAACTCTAGCGAATTGCTTTGTGTGTTTACTATCTGGAAATTTTGTACAGAAGACAAGGAGGAAGAAAAAAAAAAAAGATTTTTGATGGAACTGAGGACTCCAGTTATACAGGCTCTTTCATACCTCTTCAAACACCTTTTGGATCTATCTGAAGCTATACAACTCTTTCCAAAGAGTAGTGTCTATTAATCAAAACGTTTTTAATTAATTTAATTAAAAACTTAACTCGAAATTAAAACTAATTGATCAGATTAATTGATCAGATTAATTTTAATTCTTTGGCCCCAAGTGCCCTTGTCTTGATTAATTAATATTAATATTATAGTATAATCATTAAGTACCTAATCCATACAATTAGTGGCCCAAACCTCAATCCTCATTCCAAATGGTTCAAGTTCTAATTACTAAGAAAAATGAATAAGCCTATATAAAGACTAGTAAAAAACCACTGTTGCCCGATATGGGACAAGAGGGGTCTCAAAACTCCTACAAGTTCTAACCCAACGCCATTTCCCAAATCAACAAAGCGGTCCGACACCATGTTAGCTCTTTGTAAATGTGTAGTATACTGCAGTTCCATCTACATTGATAAACTCCTGACAACCCAATATACGGGTAGGATGATGAGGGTAACCAAACTCTAACTCGAAACATTTTCTTATTCCGCCATTTCCATGGGAACCAAGAAGTAAAAACAAAAGTAGGAAAAATCATGGCAGTTGTAGTCTTCCAAGTTCCAAGAAGCCCACTCGACAATATCATTAGTTTACAGTGATTGGATCATAGTGATTCTCCGAGGGAGGATAAGGAGTTTGCACTTCCAAGTTGAAAGCATTTGTTGCACTTTGTCAATCACGTGTAAAATTAGAGGAACCCCCAAATACTTACCAAGGTTTTCAGTCATAGGAAATCTACAAATTTCAGTAATATCAGTAACAACCAGAGAGTCTAAATGTTGCCATAACAGCTCCCTGTTGTTGTTACAAGGGTTAACATAAACCATGGTGAATAATACATTGCCAGTAGGAGAAAAAACTAGAGCAGACAACGCCTAATCAAGCCATTCCACTACTTCTAATTTGCATTTTTTTATCATGCCATAGCACCCACATACCTCTCGAGAAACCCCAGCATCAACTAAATCATATGTTGGAAACCCCAATGACTTGATCACCTTTTAAGCTTCGACCCTACTGATTCAAGGCTCAACCATGACACAAATACTGACATCATTTATTCTGGAATGATCTTTGACAGAGGCCTGCAAAGACTTCCTCCTCGTGCTTCTAACACTTCAACAAAGAATATTCATAATAAAAAGGAATTTGAGGTGAAAGATGGCCTAGACCACATGAGTAAGTCGATAACCATGTCTTCCCCACTATTAGGGAGAGCACAATCACACTTACTAGCATCATTAGAAGGTTGTCCAGTGAGTTTTAGAGAAGTGTTTTGCTAATCTTACGAGATGTCTCTGGAACCATAGAGCAAGATACCATTTCTGACTCATCTTCGTTTTCATTCGATGTCATCTTTATATTGTTATTGATCACATTACGATAAGGGTCTCCAGTATAATTTCCAAAAATATTTGGGGGTTGTATAACCATTATATCTGCTCTCCATCTTCTGCACTCTCCACATTGCCACTATGATCATGTGCATAAGAGTAATGAGTAAGTGCTGAAATTGTCCTGTAACTCTTTGTAGCTTTTTGCTTGGGGGCATTAACATTGGTACTAGGATTAGCATGAGCAGGCTTTTGCATAGTTAGCCCATTGGCATTGGTCAAATCTTTGAGGACCTTTCTAGGCCTCCCAACTTTTTTCTTTCCTGAAGCAATCTGGTTCTGCTTAATTACCTCTAGCAACGGTAGAGTTCTTCTCCGGTTTCTTTCTCAAATCTTTTAAAAACTCATTGGATTCCCTCAGCCTCAAGGCAATGCTCTTTGTTGTGCTCAACCTTGCAACACTTGAAACAAATCAAAGGTAAATTATGAGAATGCCCTTTTCCAGTCAGTTTAATATCACTGAATTTCTCCAATTCATATAGACCTTGTCAAAAAATCAAATTGACTGGAACATCCATCTCTTCTGTTTCTTAGGCCATTTCCAACCGGACTGGCCAAAGAGTTTTAGGCCAAAATATGGCCTTTTTTTACACAAACTCATCTCCAATAAAGGGGCAGGCCAAAAATTTTTAGGACCCACTAGGCCAAAATCCAGCCATATGGCTAGCGAGCCGGGCAACTTAACCAGCCAGCCGGCCCGAAAAGTTGCGCCCAGCTGTGAGCAACCCACTTGCTAGTTGACATCAGTTAGCCGTTGGATTTGATTTTTTTTTTTTTTAAGACGATTTTTTTTCCAATAGATACCTAAACCATTTCTACACTATTTCTCACATCCGTTTCACCCTTCTATATTATTTTACCTCATTTTATTTCAATTCTTCACATTCTTTAAACTCCTATCCGAAAAATTAAATTTTTTTTGAAGCAAAACATACATAGCATTCCAATAGGTTAATTTAATTAACTAATAAAGTTAAAGAGCAAACTTAAAAATAATAAATTATTGAGGGGACTAAAAAGTAGCCCCTTTGATTGGAGATGATATATAAATATGGTCTGACACTGTCATTAAAAAAATAAATTCTTGCAAGGCTATAATCTGGACGAGGGCTAAACATAGCTTATTCGGTTGAAGATAGCCATACAATGTGTCTTTTTTATTTACAATAAATACAACTTCTTTTATAAGAAAAATAAGATTAAATATTAGGGAACTTTAACGAAAAGCTTCTGATACTGTTCACTTTAACGAAAAACCACATTTTTACACTAAAAAGTCAATCATGGTACTATTCACTTTACCTTTTATTTTGTCCTTATCGTTAAAACTCAAAATTTTCAAAGCGTTTTCATTAGTTTTCCTTAAATACTACTAAAGCAAATTGGGCCTATAATCAGCTCGAAACAGTACTTTCATCAAATATCAAGACGATGTGTTTCACCACGTAGTAACTTACATCGCTTTATTTAGAAAGTGAGGGACCAAGATTATGTAATGGTCGGGTCCAATCATGCCTAAAAAAGTAAAAATAAAATGATCAATACATTTGCACCAACTTTGTTCTCTTGCAAGACACAAGGCAAGCCTTGTCTTTGAAGGGAGAGAGTTGAACTTCAGACCTGGGTGGTGCTTAAAAAAAGGTTTCTCTTTTACGTTTAAATCATAAATTTTTCGACAAAAAAAAAAAAAAAAAAAAAAAAAACTAAGTTACAAATCTTTTGCTATTAAGTTTATGTATACTTTATATATTATTGCATATTTTATTTTCCTACCAATTGAATTTTTTTTAATATTTTATTAATATAATTTAAATTTTTTTTGTGGTACCTTTATTTCATATGCTATAATTTATTTTTATTGATATTAAAATGAAATTTGTTACTACCCAAATGAATTGCTCGCTACAACTTCAGTCCAATATTGTGCTTGAAATTTTTGAGTTTGAATAAAAAGCAACCGTGACCTGAAAAAGAAAGCATAGTGATATTCAATTTAGCTCGACGTGTTTAAAACTGCATGTAAACCAAATAGTCATTTCTTGTATCGACCCAGTAGTCAATGTCTCTCTTTTATAGTATATAGGAATTTGACTTATGTTTTAATTGGTTTAAAAAACAATATGAAACAAAAAGACATATATAATACAACTTTTTATCAGCAAGCTAAGTTAAAAATTAGGGTATACAAACAATTACCTAAGTTTTGAACTAATATCTAATATTTGTCCAGCCCAAACGGCGCGGGCAGCTAGGTTAGTTTGGTGTTTGCCTAAAGAAAATGGTAGTGTAAATATTTCTTGGTTAACATTAGGTTAAAGCGACATCAATAGGTACTTAAAGATTTAAATAATGTTACGTTGATTCTGGTTTAGGGTTCGAGGTCAAGGTTGATGAGCATCAGGATCCAAACTACTAACTTTCTTTCTAGCATGCAACTTGGATGGCTTGAAACTTATTGTAGTTGACCCAACGCACAGATTATAGCTAACAAGGGAACGTGAGCTGTGTTTAGACCGTCGTAAGACATGTTAGTTTTATCCTACTGATGACAGTGTCACAATAGTAATTCAACCTAGTACGAGAGGACAAAAGGAATCGTTGATTCACATAATTGGTCATCGCGCTTGGTTGAAAAGCTAGTGGCACGAAGCTACTGTGCGTTGGATTATGACTGAACGCCTCTAAGTTAGAATCCGAGTTAGAAGCGATGCATGCGCCCACCGTCCGATTGCCGACCTGCAGTAAGGGCTTCGGCCCCCAAAGGCTCATGTCAATGGTCAAGTCATTGTGGTGGACGAGCCGTGATGGCCGCCTTGAATTATAATTTTCACTGTGCGGCAGGTAGAATTCTTTACAGATGACTTAAATACGCGACGGGGTATTGTAAGTGGCAAAGTGGTCTTGTTGCCATGATCCACTGAGATTCAATCCTGCATCACTTTGATTCATCCTTCCCATTTTCGTCCCCTACACAACCTTTTCAATTTACTTATGTTTCGAGATGCGAGATTATTAGTCGACAATTGGGCAAAAATTCCTAACACTTTGGCCTATCCGACAATCTTGCAAAATTGTTTATCAATCTTAAAGTTGGCTACCAAATTCATGTCGGGACTTTAACTCTGCCATGTTTTTTTTCCAAGTCATGTCGAGACTTTAGCTTTGCCATGTATTTTGACATATAGCCTCGCTTTACGTTGACAACAAGCGAGGCTAGTACAACCCATGTGATTTGTTATGACATGTCAAAAGGCATTTAAGCCTCGCTTTATGCTGACAACAAGTGAGGCTAAGGCTACCTATGCACATTGTCAATGGCAAGTCATTAATTCAAGCTTCTTGCATGTCACAAGATTGGTTTGAGACTTGGCATACGCATTATAATATGAATGGGAGACATAATCGATATATTAGATATAGTATTTAATTAAAAATGAAGATGCCAAGTCATGACAAGTTGGTTATTTCTCTAGTCTAATCAGCCAATCATTTTATTACATGTGTATGTAATTAGATTGTTAGGGATTGTAATATTAAACATGGCCCTTGCTATATACACTATATTTCTGTGTAATTATAATTCATTCCAAGAAAAAGGAACATTTACAGAAAAGCTATCTCTTAGTTTCTTGATGGTATCAGAGCCAGATTGTCCTATATGTTAAGCACAACAGCCACACGTGCTCCACGTCACCCCATTTATGTTGTCTATGTGTTAGGCTTGAACATTCGTCATACTTGAGGGGGCGTGTTGAGAATTAATCCCACATTGTTAGGAGGAGAGACCTTGTATTTGCTTAAAAGTAGTTGGGCTACTCCTCATATTGTTAATTGGTTTTATAGTGGAATCCCAATTTCTTCATGGTATCAGTAGCTTTACCAGTCATGAAGCCATTGATTGTTTTGATTGCATGAATCCAGAGATATCTAGCAAAATTCCTTCTACCAACCTTGCTGCGATGTGTGCCCACTTTACCTCCAAATCTACTCCATCGTGGCTCATAGACTCCGGCACAACTTCTCATATCACCAATGACATCTCCAACATTATTTCTCCTACTCATTACACTAGCAAAGACAAAGTTTATATTGGTGATGGTAAATGTCTGTCCACTCAACTTGTTGGCTCTTTTTCATTGCATACTTTTAATGCTTTACTTACATTAAAAAAATGTTCTTCATGTTCCTAAAACGAAGCACAATCTATTATCTGCTTTTCAATTTCTCAAAGACAATCATTGTTCATTGACACTTAACTCTAATGGATCCGTTGTCAATGACCGTTTTACGAGGAAGATGCTTTTGAAGGGTCTAGTTAGAGATGGTTTTTATCCTCCACAAAGCTATCCTCATATTGGTACATCTTCTCCAACTTCATCATCAATTCTTATCAAGTGTCAAAGCTCCAATACAAATATGGCATCGTAGATAAGGGCCATTCATCCTCTTCTATCTTTAGGAAGATTATTTATGGTAATAAACTTGCTTTGCAAGGTAAAACTTCAGTTGAATTCTTTTGTTTAGACTGTTATAGCTAAGAATCATAAGTTGCCATTTAGTCCTGCTACTTCATCTTCTGTGCAAAGTTTAGATCTATTGCATTACGTTTTACTAATGGATGATCATAGCAAGTATTGCTGATTTTTTTTCTTTAAAGGCAAAGTCTGAGGTCTGTTCTACATTTTTGCATCAATTTAGTTGTCCTCGTACACCTGAACAGAATGGATATGTAGAAAGAAAACACAAGCATCTTGTAAAGACAACTGGAACTCTCTTGGTTGCATCTCATGTCCCTCAGGAATACTAGGTTGAAGCTTTTTCTACTGCAGTTTATTTGATTAACATATTGCCTATTTGTGGTATTGCCAAATCCCCATGGGAACTGTTATTTCATAGATATCCTGATTATACTAGGCTTAAGATCTTTGATTGTAGTTGTTATCCATGATTAAAACCCTATGTTTCCTCTAAGTTAGATGGCAAAAGAGAGATGTCTCTTTCTTAGGTATAGCGTGTTGCACAAAGGACATAGGTGCTTAGATCCTGATAATAATAGAGTATAGATATGTCAACATGTTTTATTTGATGAAACCACTTTCCATTTCACAAATCCTCTCACCATTCAACTTCTATAAACCTGCAATTTCTCATTTCTTCATCTTTTTCTACTTCAAGTAATTCATCATTACCATCTATTTCATCTCCAATCATCTCCTCATTATCTGATCATGTTCCTTTACATACCAATACCTCAAGTAATTCATCATTGCCATCTCAGTCCACTTCCAACACTCTACCTCTGCACAATATACATCCTATGGTCACAAGAACCAAAAATGGTATTTTTAAGCCAAAAACTTACACTGTCACTAAATCACATTTACCTACTTTCGTTGAATTTGCATCTATTACCTACAATTTGACTTCCACATATGCTCATTGAAGGTTAGCTATGCAAGATGAATGTAATGCCTTTCAATCCACTGGCACTTGGACTTTAGTTCATTCATCTTCATCTCAAAATGTGGTTAGTTGTAAATAAATGTTTAGAATAAAGAAAAGGCTAATGGGACGGTTGATATATACAAAGCAAGGCTTGTTAATAAAGGATTTCACCAAAAAGAAGGTTTAGGTTATCAGGAAGCATTCAGCATTGTGGCAAAACCTGTTACAATTAATATTTTGTTAACCTTTGTAGCACAACTTAATTGGTTTAGATAAGGTTGTTAGAGATTGTATTGTACATAACCCTTGCTATTATACTATACTTCTATGTAATTATAATTCATTTAATGAAAGAGGAACATTGATAGAAAAACTATCTCTTAGTTTCTTTATTAATCAATGTTACAAAAATCGACTAGGCACTAGGTGATAAACGTCCGCCTCAACTAGGCCCAAGGCACTAGCCATTAGGTGCTAGGTGCTAGGCGGGCCACCTAGACGGAGCTTAGGGGGACTAGGCTATTTGGTAAGTTTCTTTTTTCTTAATTTTTTTAATTTTATGAAAAAAAGTGACTTGGGGTTCAGAATAGCCTCATCTCTCTCTTCCATGTTTTATCCTCACCTCCTCTACAACCATCTTCCCCGTTGCCTACAGCCTAGTGATTTTTAAGACCAAGGTATTAATAAATAAATTATGTGTTAATACGAGCGAATTGCTATATACTTCCTCGTGCCAATGTGAAAATCAAACTTGGGAAACTTATGGTAACATACAAGTTTCTTTTCCTCATGCATTTTGCCACTAGAAAGATTATAACCATTTACTTACAACTGAAGCTCACATATAACAGTTACAAGGACAATGTTAGGTCATATATAGCACTGTATGTTTGATAATATGAAACACATTCGAAACGAAAAAAAACATCTCTGCACATTACAAACTAGTACATATGCTCATGACCTAGCCAGCCTTTCAAAAGCACTAGTAAATGTTGGATGTGGCCGGGAAAGGAAGGCAGCCGAGATTGTAGGCAGAAGTGTTGCTGTCTTGGAGGTTCGGAGGAAGGGAAGTAGGCGGAGGAGGTGTAGTAGCTGTAGAAGATGGGAATCCTGATGATGCTGCAATAGAAAACACTTGCATTGGGTTGACATTGTTGCTGTTTCCATAAACTTGACATGCCCCATTTGTGTATCTCGGCGAAGAAATTGGTTGCAATCTGTTATGATCTGAAGTTATTTCCTGTAAGAAAAGGCTTAGGTTAATTAGCCTATAGACTAATTTGAAACGTATTTTGCAAAATAAAATGGCTGATCTTGATCACTTCACAAGCATGGTAACTATTTCGTTTTCAGTTTTTGGGTTTCACTTTTTATAAATTGATGCAAAGGAAATGAAAACAAGATTATCTATCATTTTTCTTCACTCACTTTCAAGTTGGTGAGGGGGCTCAAAAAATGTGAGTCATAAAATGGACTAGTGTCCTCTCCCATGTTTGGTGGTCTTAATAAAGAAAAGGATTAGACTCACTAGGTCGGTATTAATCTCACGTGTTAAATATGCTAGGAGAAAAAAAATTAAAGTCTCATCTCTAGCAGAAGATTTTGCATGGCACGGTGTTGATGAAATATTCATAAAGACATATATAAGTTTTTGCTTAAATGTTTTTGTTTTATTGGCATGGGATGTCACGTAACGGTGTATCTGTGCCATGTAAATTGTTCTCCATCTCTAGGGTGAGACTCAATAGGACGAGACTGGACCTAGTTCCAATCTTGTCCGACCCACTAATTAAATGAGACCTAAATAGGAGAAAAGTTTAAGTGTGACGACAAAGATGAAGTAAGAAGTTATATGAAAAGTTTGAAGATAACTATGGTATTCATATATGCATTTAAGTGGCTCATCCAACAGTTACATTCAGAAGTTTCAAACATTAGTGTACTCTAAAATTTCATGCATTCGTATTACTTTATAAACTGCCAAAGACAAGAATCAAAAGTCCATCTATGTTCAAAACAAAAAATTAACAATATATGATAGATATGAGAAGTATTACCCCATGTCTTTGTACGAAGCCTGGATATAGGGCAGGACACTTGGTTAGAACATGAGGGAGTTGTCCCATAGCTGCAGAAGAAAACCCATTAACCTGCACAAGTTGGCACTACATATCACTAAACAGCCACCAAGAACTGACTGACGAAAGCCCCATTCATTCAGAAATATAGATGAGAAGAAACAAATAAGGGACAAAAACATGAAAATTACTAAAATCAGGACACACCATTAGCCTCTCTTTAGGAAATTGAAAATCCCCTAATTTTCCAATCCTCTTTTGACCAGTAGAACAAGGTTGAGAAATCCCTAGGCTCAAATCAAGGTTGTGACCACTGCCTGCATTTACACCAAGACCAAATTCATTGTATCAGTTCATGAAGTAGCCATGGACTTTTTACTTTTTTATTTTATTTCTTTTATTCCATATTGTACGTAAGACAATAGAAATCAAGAAAACCGTTGTCGGTTTCACAAGGAGTGCTAGACTCAGATGCGCAGATGTGCGTAAGTGAATTCTGACCGACTATTTGTAGGTCAGGACTCAGAACCAACTCATGCTCTTGTCCATGCACAACTGATGCTAATATTTTCCTCGTTTCGCAGCGTACCTTCAACGCTAGCATTTAAAACCGTCTCCCCTTCGTAGATATTAGGGTCAAAGTTTGTAACTGCCTCTCTTCCGGTCCTGCATTTGATGGCCTCCTTTTCAAAGACCCTGGTATCCAGCAACAGAAAATACACGTTAGATATAGTGTTTGTATATATATACATATATGTATATATCCTTAAATTCAGCTGAAAAATAGCTTCAGTTAAAGGGAGGACGTTCTCACTTTTTCCGAGGAACTTGTCCCATTCGATCTTCCCATTTGGCACCACATTCAGGCAGACGAGCTGCAGCTACACCTCTGTATTTCGAGTTCCCACGTGAGGCTCCTGTGGTTTGGCGACGAAGCACGTGCACGAATTCTTCTTTATTCAGATGCCCCAACTGCAAAAATTAATCAATCATACTATAATTAGAAAGATTCGACCAACAAATACTGCAATTAGTAAGTAAATCTGAAGTTAATCCAAACTCTCTAATTATTAAAACTCTCTAATTATTAAAACAGTCACATTCTATACCAGTTTCATATCTTCCTCATAATCTCCTACATTAAAATTGATATCGGCATCAATTCCGCGAAATTTGATTGCAGCTCGATCGTATGCTCTGAAATCATTAAACCCGAGTGAGCTAATCGATCGTCCGCAATTTAGATTAGTTTAAACTATAATATCGCTCACCAAATTGTGTTCATCACAAAAACGAAAATAAAAATCATTACCTAGCTGCAGAATGAGCAGTGTCAAATCCACCTGCAAAAAAAAAAAAAAAAAAAAAAAAAAAAATTCAAAACCCAATTTAGTTTAGATCCAATCCTTCAAAACGGATGAATCCATTTCTTAAAAACAATTATATGATCAACTGCTCACCTAAATAAACCTGTTTCCCACAATCCCTGCACAACGGAAAAAGAAATAAAAAGCAAAAACAAATGATTGAACAAAATTATTTGCTTAATGAAACACAATAAAGATGATTAACGATGATGATAATCACCATATATGCGACTCCCACCGCCCTGTCCTCCGGTAAAACGTGACGCCGCGGTACTGAGAGCTCCGGGATCTCGGCCCGCGACGGCTTTTCCGGGGCGGCTGTTTTTTCTGCTGCACAACTCTAAGCTCCGCCTGAGTCTGGCTTCCAGACTCGGCAAACGACAGGTTCAGCCAGTGAGTCCTTGCCGTTGATAAGGACGATGATGATAATCCCAACCCACAGTCTGCCCCCTCCTTGCCTCCTCCGCCATATCCGGCCACCGGAAAAAGCGGCCTCGTCACGAACTGCAGAGACTGAGTCTGGTCTCCGTCCCCAGAAATGAAGAGACCGTCTTTCTCTCTCCTCAGGATATCAAACATGAAAGAGGAAGTGGTATTGTTGGTGGAGTCTTCGTCTCCGGCATTGCCTGGAGTCGGAGCTTCGTCGGCATTGACGACGGAGGAGTTGGAGGTCCCGGAATCTTCTACCTCCATAGATTTTGTATTAGTTATGTCGATGAAATTAATGTTAAGATCCAACATGTTCGTGTGTAATTCTTTGCTCTGGTTTAGCTATTGGTTTAGCATTAGCTCAGCTCAGAATCTTTGAAACAAAAAACCCAATTGCAGCAACCGAATTTGGAACAATAAAATCAAACCACCAGAAAAATTCTGTGAACTTTGTCAGAGAGAAGAAAGGAAGCAGAGAGGAAGAAAGATGAGAACTGGTTGTGAGGCTTTGAGGGAGGTCTCAAAGGCTAAATAGAAAGAGATGGGGACGTGTTAGCTGTGAAGGAAGAGAACAGTTACACTTGGAATGGGGTGTTGAATTTTTGTTTATTTGTTGGTTGTTTTATTAACCTCCCACATATTGTTGAATACACCACACATCTATTTTTTCAATCAAAATTTATCTTAGTACACCCCCACATACTTTCCTATACTACCCTCACACCCCAAACTTTCTACATACACTCCACATTTTTCATATACATTCAACATTATCTCATTGTTCATTCTTATCACACTTCCAAATTTCAAGACTCTCGCTAAACATGTAAATGCTAATTATGAGGTCGACTACATGACATTAGATTGTTGGTTTATTGTAGGGCACAAATCCAGAATTTGTATCCTTCTCTGTTACTCCTCTAGAGTCAATCTCACAAAATTTCAACCCAAAAAAGAATGATGGACATGGGTGAATTTTTTTTTTTTTTCAAAATTATAATGGGTTCAATTCATTTTACTGTGCAAAACTTAAAAGAAAGTAGTGCTGACCGCCAAGATTACCATTTAGAGAAAAAATTGTTTATATTATAATGGATTTATTCAATTTTTTTTTTTTTAAGAAATTGAAAATTTGTTTTGGAGTAGTTATAGATTTTGACAACAAAAAAATGTTGTAGTTCTTACAAAAATCCATAATGAAGTACATTTGGTTACGAATTCGTAACATTTTCTTATTTTTAGGGTTTAGGTTTCTATCAATTTGGGGGTTTTTGTCAATTAGGGGTTTTAGGGTTCGGGTTTATGACAACCAATTTAGAGTTAGGGTTCATATTAGTAAATAATTTGTGTATTCAATTTCTTTTAAATTTTTGGGGCTAAATAGTCATTTCATGTTAAGATACATGAGTGATTAATAATATATACTAGCATTTGCCTACACACTTTGTGTGTATGAACACATTTTTTTAGAAAATGAGAAGGAGAGAGTGGGGGGGGGGGGGGGGAGAGAGAGAGAGAGAGAGAGAGAGAGAGAGAGAGAGAACGTGGGGGAGTGGAAGGTTTTTGTTTTTGGTTTTTTTATTTTTTTAATATTGTAGGTATTTTAACATCACCTGTAGGTGAGGCTTCAATAAAAAACAGTAAAATTTGGATTTGTGAAATTACATTACGGCCCACCATTTTTTTTGTGTGATAGAAGACTAAGTAGTCTTTTCACCCTCTTTTAGTTGACAAAGAGGGTTTCATTAATTATTAGAGATTTATGTGGGGTGTATTCAATAATATGTGGGGTACTAATAAAAAAACCCCTTATTTGTTTGGTTTTATTTTCTAGGGATAATACTTGTATGAGTAATGCTATATAGACTAATTTTTTATATCATATTTGTAAATCATGTGATCTGTTGTTAATTAAAAAAAAAGGGTAAATTACACTTTACCACCTCGGATTTAGGGTAACCTCGTACAACATCTTCAAAACATTTCACTTTCATACATCACATACTATTTTATTTCAATATAATACATCCGTTATATTTTCCATCTAGTGGTCCGTTAAGAACTGACGTGGCTGCCAAATTTATACCACGTGGCAAAAAAATAATTTTTTATACATTTAAAATATTATAATAATTTACCATATTAAAAAAAAAAAAACGAAACCCAAAAACTCATTCCCCCAACCCACCTACCTCTCCTCCACTCTCTTCACCTCCCCTCCCATCCAAAAACCCACCCCAACCCCACCTCTTCATTGTACTTCTTCGCCATTCACACTCAACGATTCTAGAGCATGTTTCAGATTCAAACCCTCCCCATTTAATTCCTTTAAATCGAATGACCCACTTCCCAATTTCCCCTTACCCTTAAACCCATCACCCAATTCCTCAGCTTCTCCAAATCCTCCATCTTCAAGCTCCAGGCTTCTGAAACCTATCTGCCAAGACCTTGACTTGTTTGTCGGCGCTGACAGAGAACAAGTTCAAAGCTTTCTCGACAACCTCCCACGGTCGCTCGAGCTCGGACACGGCGGCTTTGAGCTTGGCTCTCTTTCGAATCTCGTAGATTTGGAGAACGAGAGGCACTACATTTGGGAAACGAATTAGGGATAAAGTGGAGAAATATGGGGAAATTGGAGAATTGAAATTAGGGTTTGCAGCGATTGGAACAGAGGAAGAAGATGGCGGGAAGTGAGGGCAGCGGAGCGGACCCTTTAGAAGTACGATGGCAGAGGTGGGGATGGGGTGGGATGGGATGAGGTGGGTTTTTGGATGGGAGGGGAGGTGAAGAGAATGGATGAAAGCGAGGTGGGGGTCGGGGGGAATGGGTTTCTGGGTTTGAGTTTTTTTTTTTTTTTTTTTTTTTTTAATAGGTTCAATATTATAATATTTTTAATGGAAAAAAAAAAATTACCACGTGGCACAAATTTGGCAGCCACGTCAGCTTTTAACGAATCAATGAATGGAAAATGTAGTGGATGTATTATATTGAAATAAAATAGTACGTAAGGTATGAAAGTGAAATGTTTTGAAGATGTTGTATGAGGTTGCAATAGACCTCAAACTTGAGGTGGTAAAGTGTAATTTATCCTAAAAAATAAGTACATTAATCAACACTTAAATAACAATCTAATCATCAATAATGATGTCATATGGTTTTCAAAATATGATTTAACTAGATGGTCCCCTTAGTATTATCCTGCTTGTATTCACCTCTTTGGAAGGATGAGCTCATTTCTACACTTGCAAATAACGTATCATCATCGTAAAAATTGTATCAAAATCGTCATTAAATCAACCTTACAAAAATCAATTGAATTAGATATCGTTTAGTCATCAAAATGTATCAATAAGTGGACGGTTCATCATTAATATGTTACTTGGTACTTACACCGTCGATTTACTTGATACTTCTAGATGATTAAACGAACTTCTATTTGAATGATTTTTATAAGCATAATCTTTACATTAAAATTTAAAAACTAAACCGTTCTAATTATAAATTTTTTTATATGGTAATGAGCTCATTCCCTAAAAATGAAATACAATTATTATTATTTTTTAGAGAGCTTCTTGTTTTTTCTCTCTTGTTTTTGGAAAGAGTAAGGAGAGATTTTAAGGAAGTTAAAAGTAAATTACCAAATTGATTTCCATTAATATGAATCTGAATCAAGGGCAGTATAAATCAGGTAACTTGATTTTGCACTAAATAGTGAAGTGACTTGACCCAACCTAAAGAGGAATAGCATAAAGGTGCTCGATTTATGGGTTACTATATTTTATATCATAAGAAAATGTAGTAATGATCTCTCAATTTTAACTTAATTAAAGTAATAATCCCTCAACTAAAAATTCATGACCATTGGTCCTTTAACTCATCAAAACATGTAGCTATGGTCCTTTTCGTCAATTCCGTTAAAATTTCTGTTAAAATGAATCACATGTCACGCACGTGAGGCCGAATCAATGTGGTAACATAAAAAACTAAATGAAAAAAAAATTGTAGAAATGGTCCCTCAACTTTAAACCAATTAGAGAAATGGTCTCTCTACTTTAACCCAATTAGAGAAATTGTCTCTCTACTTTAACCCAATTGAAACAATGGTCCCTAAATTTTAACTCAATTATAGCAATAGTCCTTTAAACACAAGTCATTTTGACGGAATTCTCATGGAGTTGACGAAAATGACCATAGATGTACGTTTTAATGAGTTAAATGACCAATGGTCATGAATGTTTAGTTAAAGAACCATTGCTCCAATTAGGTTAAAATTAAAGAATCATTGCTATAATTTTCTCTCATGTTATGAGTAATTTCTCACAACAAACTACAAAGTTTTAATTTTCTCACATTGTTTCACAGATTTGAAATTGTCTTATTTATATTTATGGGTTGGTCCTTCGATAAATTAATGACGTGGTGCATGTCGACTCTGTTTATAGGTTGACCCAATACTAGCACTATATGGACAAAAACAAAATCATTATGAAGCTTCATCTTCTCCTAATCGATGCTTTATTTACCTAAAAAGACAACCAACTGAAAAGTTTTAGTCCAAATTGTGCAATTGTGGTTATTTACCTAAGAAGACAACCAATTGAAAAGTTTTAGTCCAAATTGTACAATTGTGGCTTATATGCAAGTCTATAATGGATCCCTCATATGACGTGTCACCACTTTAACAAGGAGTAAATGTTCAAACAGATGAAACATATAAATTGATACAATTTTAAAACCTCATGATCCTATGTAATAATGTTAAACATGATGAACCTATTTTGAAAATAACCTAAAACCTAGAGGGTGTAAACGTATACGTGTATGTATATGTATATATGTATATATGTACATGGATAATTCATATATATGTGTTTTTTTTTTTCTCGATTTGTATGGCAACAATATAAGATGTTTATATTGCTAGACCACAAATTTGAATTATTAATCAAACTGATTTTTTCATGAATATAAAATTTAAATTCACAATGGGACAATATAAACATTTATCTAGCTACAAAAATCTAGCAAGGCAACATTACGATGTATAATCCCATATTTCACTTCATGCATATGAGCACATGAGATTTTTGGTAAAATTATTCATTAAAAATAACTAAAATATGGACGGATGAAATTTCTAAGCGATAGCACTAATATGACCATATTGTATTGTGCATATAACAATGCAAAATCGTCTCATATCGGGAAATTTGACAGAACATTGAGAAATAAACTACAATATATAATAAATGATTCTATTAATTGTATAAAATATTCTGTAATAAAACCTTATACACATACTGTACTGTTTTTTATCTCAAGAAAAGAGATTGAATTGAAGATCAAAACCATGAGTACAACCGGTTCCAGTTCAATCAAATAAAAACACATTCCATGCTTTTGAAGGCAAGGAACGAAATATGAAGATTCTGAAAGTCAGGCCCCATCTCGTAACACCATTCACAAGGAAGTTGGTCTCCCTAAAAACATGCTTCCAAGTGATATTGTTGAAGGAGTTGCGACCCCTGCAATGTCATCAAAGATGGGTTTTAGTCTCCAAGGGACTTGACAAATCCTCTTAGCTGCATGAATAACTAGCTTTAAGTCCCCTTCAACATTAATGTTCTTGAAACTTCTGTACTGTATATATGATAATACATTAATGTTCTTGAAACTTCTGTACTGTATATATGATATAATACATATAAACTAAAGAAACAATCCATATAATTAGTAATGAGCCACATGTACGCATCTCTAAAATATCGAGAGAGATAAAACATACACTTACGCCCAATTTGGTTTTTTTTATTTTTTATTTTTTATTTTTATTTTTTTTACCAAAAATTGCTTCACTTTAAAGTTAAGCAGTAAAAGTTGCTTGATAAAAATAAAATATCGTGCTTATTTTAAAAGTAATGTCCTCCATAAGGCAACTATTAAAAGCAGTATGTAGGTTGCCTTTTAAAACTGCTTTAATAAAAAACAGAGTTGAACCTTTAATGAATATTTTAAATTCATGTAATATGCTTATTAATTTTACAAAATAACATATTTATTCTGCTAGATCATTGGATAGAAATTAAAATAGTGACCACTACCACATGCCACTACAATCCCTAACCTCTTACACCACCATTGACATTAACACCATCATTGTTGTCACCACCACCACCACAACTGTACCCGCCACCACTGCCACCACAACCTCAACTGCCACTACTATTGTTGCCGCCACCGCCACCACCAGTATAAATGCAACCGCCACCATTGTCACCACAACTACCACTATAGGCGGCACCTAGGTGGTTTGGTTTATTTATTTGCTTATTAATTGTGTGTTTTTTTTCTTTTTAAGTTTCATGGTGGTATACTTATGGAAATGGTGTACCTAATTTGCAAAGGATGGATTGACTACAAGTTCATCTAGCTGTGAAATGAATTGGAGCACGTTTGAGGGAATACATACAAAGAAAAGAAATAAACTAGATACAACAAGGTTAAATGATTTAGTCTATGTCCAATCCAATGCAAGGATCATGAACAAGAAGAATTTAGTCTATCATCCAAGAATACTCCTCATTATGACTATATGCTTACTGTTTTTTTTTAATATTGAACTTGTTAGATAGATGTACTTTGTGTATTCTTCTACTTCTATTTTTGCATTTTATCATTCTTTTATTATC
The DNA here is from genome assembly GCF_019419815.1 of Pyrus x bretschneideri. Classification (NCBI taxonomy): domain Eukaryota; kingdom Viridiplantae; phylum Streptophyta; class Magnoliopsida; order Rosales; family Rosaceae; genus Pyrus; species Pyrus x bretschneideri. The sequence continues at coordinate 7,576,326 of NW_025999723.1, read as the reverse complement.
CATACTAGTTTTTTTTTTTTTTTTTTTTTTTCCAAGTGTTAATCGGCATTTATTTACAAGATATATAATAATTTTACATAAATCCGCCTAGACCCTACCTAGCGGCCTATGCACTAGACCCCTACCCGCCGCCCGATTAGCGCCTAGTATTGTTTAGAACCTTGCTTAAAGCACAACAAAAACAATATTAAAAAAAAATAAATAAATAAATAAAACACAACAATCTCAAACTGGCCAATTAAAGCAATGTACTTATGCAATGGACAAAATTATTGAAGAAGTTGAAACCATTGAGAGTGAAAATGATTCATACGTAAGACAGCCGATTGGGGAAACAAGGATTGATAGTTGTTTTCTTCTTCTTTCCCAAAAGGGGCATATACACAGGAATATCAAATTGACATATTCGTGCTCAAATCGGATACCTCCTAGAAATCCATCCATCTCACTGACTCGTATAAAATTTGGAACCACAATAATTTTTGGTATTGCAAGTGGCCCTTGTCATGTCGTTTTCACTCACCACCTTCATCCTCACACACAAACAAGTTTAGTGGAATTATGGGACCTTTGTGTCCAATAAAAACAGAGTATAAGACGAATTAACAGCTTCATATTTTCAGCTATTAACCATAATTTATTTTAATTCAAATATAACACAATTCCAAAGTAAAATTATTGTTTAAGACAAACTTCAACCCTTAGGTTAAAACGTATAATTTTTAACCTAGAAAATTTAAGTTTTAACCTATAAACAGTTTTTCTGCTCCAATTAAACTTTTAGCCCAAGATTATTAAAGAATAAATATAGGATAATTTTTTCTTAAGGTAACTTAAGAGAAAAAAAAAATTATGTAAACTATCCTAATTTAGTTTTATGAACATTTTTGAACCTAAAAATATTTAAATTCCGATAAATATTGAAAAATCATAAAACTTGTGGAACACTATGAATATGAAACACATGAAATCATTTTTTTTAATTATTTTAGCCTTTGGGTTTAAATTTGGACCATTAGTTTTTTTTTTTTTTGACTATTGAATTTAATTATATTAGATCTTAGTCATTGTTGTAACATCCCACATCACCCAGGAGAATGGATCATGTAAGCCTTATATGTATATTCTCATCTCTACCTAGCACGAGGCCTTTTGGGAGCTCACTGGCTTCGGGTTCCATTGGAACCCCGAAGTTAAGCGAGTTCGTGCGAGAGCAATCCTAGGATGGGTGACTCACTGGGAAGTTCTCATGTGAGTTCCCAGAAACAAAATGGTGAGGGTGTGATCAGGGCCTAAAGTGGACAATATCGTGATATGGTGGAGTCGAGCCAAGGATGTAGTGGAGGCCCGGGCCGGGATGTGACAATTTGGTATCAGAGCCAATCCCTGGCCAGAAGTGTGCCGATGAGGACGTCGGGCCCCTAAGGGGGGTGGATTGTAACATCCCACATCGCCCAGGGGAATGGATCTTGTAAGCATTATATGTATATTCTCATCTCTACCTAGCACGAGGCCTTTTGGAAGTTCACTGGCTTCGGGTTCCATTGGAACTCCTAAGTTAAGCGAGTTCGCACGAGAGCAATACCAGGATGGGTGACCCACTGGGAAGTTCTCGTGTGAGTTCCCATAAACAAAACCGTAAGGGCGTGGTCGGGGCCTAAAGCGGACAATATCGTGCTATGATAGAGTCAAGCCCGGGATGTAGTGGGGGCCTAGGTCGGGATGTGATAGTTGTAATCAATGAATTCATAAATATAAAACTACAAAAAATACGCATGTATGGTGAGCCAAATACACATCCCCACTAACCCAGGGAGAATTATGGCCTAAATTTTCCTAAGAATGAGTTTTACTTAAGTGTTGGAATAGGTATAATACAATTAAAGAAATGTTTGAACTTAGAACATTGTGTTTCGACAAAAAAAAAAAAGAACTTAGAACATTTTGTAATTTATTAATTTGCACAGACAATATTATCATCGCTGAGGGGTCGACAATGAGCTAACTTTTACAATGGACTAGCAATAATGTGATTCTAATTGGCCTTTAGTAAGAAACGAACCTAAAACCTCTCATTTGCAAATGCAGAAGAATACTAATAGATAGTGTTACTAAGCGAGAACATTGTGTAACTAAGCAGTCAACCAAAACATAATTCTATATTTAGCAGCCTAAAAATCCATGATGTGCAAAATATAAATAGAAGTCCAAAATGAGTCAAATTACAAGAATATTTTTGTACTTACTGTTTTAGAATTTATATTACGTTGTAAGAAAGGCAGTTACTAAATGCGGAAATGTCGTGGGTTTGGTACTCAACAATTTTGGACGGTCAAGCAGTCGGCTGGCAAACGCGAATTCTCACACAAAGATTAAAATCTTAATTTAAAAATAATAATTAACCTAAATTATGGATCAGGATCCTCTCCTGATCTAAGGATGAGGATCCTCCTAAGCAAAAAATATGGGCCGTTGGATCAAAATTCAACGGTTATAATTATTATAACTTTAAAGGGACCCTCCTGTTTGTAGCCGTTGAATTTTCATCCAACAGCCCACACTCCTTGGTCAGGAGGATCCTCATCCTTAGATCAGGAGAGGATCATGATCCCTAAATTATATATATCTAAACGGGCACCATGAATACGTGGCATTCTATGGTTGGTCGAATACCTCAAAGATGGATGGAGGTATCAGAGTTTGACCAACAGGATTCTCTCCAAATCTTTTTAGTGAGGATCGTGAGAATCCGTGAATCGTATCCGTTCATCGTACATCGTATAGTCAGTTCGTGCGGTCAGTTTTTGTCAAATACTGTTTGTGTTTAATTTTAAATAAAAATATTTAAAATAATTTATGATTGCACGATGTACGATAAACGGACAGGATTGACGGATCCCCATAATCCTTACAAAGAGGATCCGCATTCAGAGTTTGATGCCGAAAATAATGAAATGCCATAGATGTATCCTTTATTTGAAGGACCATCTTCTTGTATTATTTATTTGTTTTTAGTTTTATTTTTATTTTTGTTCAATCGATGGCCTCTCATATTATTTTCTCAATTTATGGTGTATATGATGGTCATGGTCCCATATAAATAGAGAGGTTGAATAAATCCAGCCGTTGGACTTGGTAATAAACCCAACGGTCAGGTTGAATAAACCCACCCCTCCTCATAATTAACAACCAAGAAAACAGGACAAGAAAGCGGTTGGCCTTTGTTACATATCCCAAAACAATGTTTATTTATGTCTCTAGTCATGTTTTATTTACAGCGTACTGCATAGACAAATCTGCATTTTGTACTTGGTCAAATGTAGTATACTTCATGAGTTCATTAATATTATATTTTTACAGATGCACGAGTATCATGCTATAGATGTTCTTGTCAATTTCAACAAGGTTTGACAAAAAGGTTTAAGTCTTTTAAAGTTATAGTTTAGTAGTAGAGTAAGTTCATGGTTTGATTCTTTCAAGTTCAACGAGAAAAACATTTAGAAGGTTCACACATCATGATGCAAACATAACTTGCTTAGACTTTTAAGGTAGGAAAAGAAAGAAAAAAAAAAGGGAATTGTTATTAACACTCCAAAAGTCTCATTCTACACTCCAAACTTTCTATATTAGGAAAGAAAAATACACTTGTGAGGAGTGTAGAATGAGATTTTTGGAGTGCCAATAACACTTCTCAAAAAAAAAAAAAAGCTTGAAATAATAAGTCGGTCAAGAAACTGAAATAGAAGTAAAAGGTTTTTATATGGAACTGTTGACTCTAAAAGTTACAAAACCTACGTGGTGCGCAGGATTTTGGGCCCAAACAAGAACAAAAGATTTAATTAAACAATGGTAGGTGCATCATTATGATATGTCTTTTTTTTTTTTTTTGGAACTGTTATTAGCACTCCACAAATCTCATTATACACTCTTCACAAGTGTATTTTTCTTTCTAATTATAGAAAGTTTGGAGTGCAAAATGAGATTTTTCGAGTGCCAATAATAATTCTTTTTTTTTTTAGTATTATCAAACCTAATTCTTTTGAATCCCAGCCGCCAGTATAGTTACTCTGCTTACTAGCTCTTACCATTGCTGCCTACAGGTATAGATGGGAGGTAGGCGAAGGTAGCTTGCTTCTCTTCTCCTAGGCTACTACAAATATTATTCGCAAAGAATAGGCTGCAAGCGGTTCTTCGTTTGGTAAAGCTACTGGCCATTGGATGGCGACTGCCTCGTGTTCTCGCCTAGCCACTTTTTTTTTTATATATTTAATTTTGAATCTTAGACTAAAGAAGAAGCTCCTAAATCAGTGGGGGGCCAAATTAGTAGGAGAACCGTACTAACCTGACGCCGGTTACTTTCTCAAGGCTCCGCAAGAGAAGAAAGAGGGTTTGGGTCAATTTCCTAATGAAGCGAAGGTCCCCTTTACTCCTTATTCTCTCTAAAAGCTTTATAAAGCTCACGAGAAAGGGTTGGCAATAACTATTAGCTGTAAACCATAACAATTACAGTCGCTCAAGCAAAATATTCGCCTTTGGAATAAGTTGGATGAGCAGGCACTTGAGCCTGGAACTGAGGAAATATAAGGGGGACATAGAACCGATCACTATACTGGGGGCGAGACATGACCACGAGTTAAGATTCAAGTACCATTGAAAAGACTAAAGGAACGGAGAAAAAAACTACCTATAATAAAGCACGGGTAGACCAGAAGAAGCAAGGTTTAGATTACCAAATCTTGTACGCAATCTTCCTAGAAGAGCCCCCTGCCTTGCATTTTCTAGCATGTCCTTCTTGCTTGCTTACTAGCTCTTGTCTTAGTAACTCTTCCTCTTTCTAGGTGTTAAGTGTTAAAACATAGATTTCTCATTTGCCAAGAATTAGCCCGATTCGATCAATAATGTAATAACAGATGTCAACAGGCTATTGGTTGATATGAAGAGATAAGGATAGATACAGTAGGAATGGTTGTATTGGATAAGCCACATAGGCAAGTTAATTAGGAATTCTCTATATGTACCGGTGTTTTAGCACTATGTGCAGTTAATGAAAAACAATTCAGATTTGTTGATCTTTCTCTCTTTCCTTTCTTTCTTCTTCGACTTTATTGAAATTCTTCTTAGTTTCTCGATATTGTTATCATGGTATCAGAGTCGAGGTTCAATCCATGGTGAATTTTCCGTGGTGAATCTTCCACTATATATGTATTTTCTGAAGTAATTGGCCCTTCGAGGTACGTTATGTTTTTTCTGAAGTAATTAGCTCTTTGAGGTCCGTTCTTTGGCTACGGTCTGCAAGATTCAATGGTGCAAATTTCCAGGCGATCTTAGGTTTATAGTTTCTTATCTTGAAAATTCGCAAATGAACTGTTTAATAAATTATCTCTATAAGAAAATTTGCTGTGAATTGATGAAGTTTTAGTTTCTAAATTTGACTGCTTTCAACAAGGTCAATGTTTATTGGGTATTGCACTTAATCAATATTGTGGATTTGCTTAATCAAGATTGTGGGTCTGAAAAGCCGATGCTACCCATTTCTGTTGTAGTTAGTTGAATTTTGAAGATTACAGTGTGTGATTCTTATGAAAGATTTGAACATTTAGTTTCTTGTTGAAGATTGATATCATGGTTTCGTCTACTATGAAAATTGAAGGTTTGTTGGGTATGTTAACTATAAACTTAGTGATAACAATTACACTAAGTGGGTTTTTTAGTTTCAGTCAGTTTTGAAATGTTACAAATTGTTTGGTCATTTTGATGGATTTATGAATTGTCCACCCAAATTTACTGTAAGTGCTGAAAATGGAGTGAGTAAAGATGTGTCAGAAGATTATCAAGAATGGGAATCACTAGATTTGGCTTTGTTGAGTTTGTTAATTGCTACACTGTCTGATAATGCAATTGAACATGTTATTGGTTGTAGAACTGCTAGAAATGCTTGGTTGAGTCTTGAGGAAAGATTTGCTTTTGTGTCAAAAACTGGTGTTAATCATTTGAAGACTGAGTTACATACCATTCAAAAGGGTGGAGATTTAGTGGATAAGTATATGTTAAGGCTTAAATATATTAGGGATCAATTAACTGTAGCAGGAGAGTTTATTTCAGATAATGATGTCATTATTGCTGCTTTTGTTGGACTGCCAAAGGAGTACGCAACAATAAGAATTGTAATTTTGGCCTGGGATTCTACTATTTCAATGAAAGAATTCAGATCTTTACTGCTTGGTGCTGAAAGGGAAAATGAAACGGTGATTAATTCATTGTCTAATAGCATGTCAGCTTTGTATATGAATAGTGCATCATCCAGTTTGTCTGGTAATTCACAACTTAACAGTGGTTCTTCGAGTTCTAATTCTTTTGATGTTGAGTCAAGTACTAGAGGAAGAATCACTCAGGTTCCTTATGGCTCTCTGCCACCAAGTTTCACTTCTCAGCCACCTAGAGTTGTTCCTTATTTTCCTGGTCAAAACTTTAATTATGAAACTAGTTTTGTTGGTAGTAGTAACACTGATTCAGGTTCTGGTCAATGGTCTGGTGCAACTCAATATCATGGTGGGCAGCAACAACAAAAGCTATACAATGGTAGTCAACAGAGGAATAATGGAGGATATAGGTCAAATTACAAAGGAAAATGGTCTAATGGGTATATGAACAACAATACATGGTCTGGAAATACTAAGTCACAAATAACTTTGCATCTTAAATGTCAAATTTGTAAAAGAAAAGGTCACACTGCTCTAAATTGTTTCTTCAAGGGTTCTCAATCACCTACTACTGGTTATTCATCTGAGTGCCAGATATGTGGAAGGTATGGTCACACTGCACTTGAGTGTTACCACAGGGAAATTATGCATATCAACCTCCTAGGCCACCCATTTCTTAAGCACCAACATTCAATACTTCTTCATGAATGCCTTTAATTCCATATGGTTCATTCTCTCAGCAACAAGGCAATTGTAGTACATCAGCTCCTTTCATGGCACATTTTTCCTATCAAGTTCCAAGGGTTTATCCAAATATCTCTGATCAGAATCAAGCCTCATATCAAGTCCATGTTATGGCTGCTCAGAATAATGTACCTAATACTTCTGCACAGAATTCAACATGGATTCTTGATATTGGAGCATCCCACCATATGACTTCTAACATTGCAAGTTTGAACAATGTAACTCCATTTGAAGGTGTAGAAACAATCAAAATTGGGAACGGTCAGAGATTATCAATTCGTAATACTAGAAGTACTATGATAAAAACACCTTTCAGTTCTCAAATACTGAAACAAGTGTTACATTTTTCCTTTAATATCAGTTAATCTTTTATCTGTGACTCAACTGTGCAAAGACAATAAATGTTGGTTTATTTGTGATGACACAATATTCTTTGTGCAGGACAAGGCAACAAAGCAAATCTTGTAACAATGAATGATTAAGCCTGGAGAATTGTTTCAGATCCCTGCATCAACCTTCTCATCTTTAGCAGTTTTTATTGGACAATTGGTGAAGTCTTCAGTGTGGCATCAAAGATTGGGGCATCCAACAAATAAAGTATTGTCTGTTATGTTAGCTAAGTCTCAAATATCTCATGTTATAGATGATGTGCATAAGATGTGTACTGCTTTTATTCATGGAAAGATAGCTAAGAAATATTTTTCTTCTGAATCTGTGAGATGTCTTTTTCCTTTTGAAAGAATTCATATGGATGTTTGAGGGCCAACATCTGTTAAATCAATTGAAGGTTATAGGTTTTATGTTACCTTTGTGGATGATTATACTATACATGTATGGATTTTTCGATTATTCAGTAAATCTGAAGTCTTCTCAACTTTTGTTCAGTTCTATAATTTTGTTGAAGTTCAATTTGGAATTAAAGTTTGTCAATAAAGCTTTTAAGGATTTTGTTGCCTCCAAGGGCATGATTCACAGAATTTCTTGCCCTTACACACCTTAACAAACTAGTTTAGTTAAGAGGAAACATAGACATATAATTGAAACTGCTATAACATTGATGAATGTTGTTAGAGTACCTCAAGAATTTTGGTATCATGCTTGTGCTCATGCAGTGTATTTGATCAATAAAATGCCAAGTAGAACCTTGCAGATGGCTTCTCCTTATTATACTGTGTTTAATAAATCACCACAATTACATGACTTGAAGATATTTGGATCAGTTGTAAATCTATATTTGAGGCATTACAATGATTCCAAACTTCAACCGAGGACCTCTGTAAGTTTATTTCTAAGGTATGCTTCTGGTTATAAAGGTGTTATTTGCTTCTTCCAGAACACATCCACAAAGGTCAATTGAAACACAGTCTGTAAGTCACAGTTGCATGTCAATACAAGGATCAAATAATGATTCAGGTTCTACTTCTCATTGCAGACAAATCTCACAAGTCCTAGTTTACAATTTTTCTGAGAATGATAGTATTCCTACAACAAATCATACAATGCAAGAATCTTCATGGGGATTTGAAACTTCAAATTTCAGGCTCATTTTCAAGGTCAAGGTCAACTTCAATCTTTGTTACATGTCCTCAATCCTGAACAGTTACAGGTAATCCTACCATTTCCTTTTAATGTATCTCCAATTTCTATTCCAATTCAAGAACCAGTATCACATAACTCACACCCTATGCAAACAAGGATAAAGACATGAGCTATTGAAAAGAAAAACTATGCTGCTTATCTTGCTTCATTTCCAAAACTTCAGTCATTACAAATTGATGATACTTGTAATACCATCTTTGCTGGATATTCATTTATAGTTGATGTTCATGATGGTGATGAACCAAAAACGTTTCAAGCTGATGCATCCAATCCCAAGTGGCAGCAAGCAATGCAATAAGAGTTTGATGCACTGAAAACTCAAGGGACTTGGAATCTTGTTCCCAAACCATCCAATAGGTCAATCATTAGCAGCAAGTGGGTTTATAAGATAAAAAGAAATCTTGATGGGAGTGTAGCAAGATATAATGCAAGGTTGGTAGCTCAGGGGTTCACTCAAGAGCAAGGTATTGATTACTCAAAAACGTTTAGTCCCGTGTTTCGTCATACCATAGTAAGACTGATATTGGCTTTGGCTACTTGTCACAAATGGGAACTAAGGTAACTGGATATAAAGAATGCCTTTCTACATGGAGAGGTTCAAGAAGAGATTTATATGAAGCAGCCATAGGGGTTTCTTGATTTAAAATATCCCAACCATGTATGCAAGTTGGTTAAATCCTTGTATGGGCTTAAACAAGCTCCAAGAACCTGGAATGCGAAGTTCACTGGAGTATTTCCATCTATTGGGTTTACTGTCTCTCAATCTGATGCAAATCTGTTCATTAAACATGATGGTAAGGATATTATCATCTTACTACTTTATGTAGATGATATTATTCTAACTGGTTCAAATCAAGCAAAGGTGCAATCTATCATTACTCATCTTGTAAAACTATTTGATTTAAAAGATATGGGAAGACTGACATATTTTCTGGGACTACATATGCAATATAAACTAGATGGCAGCTTGTTTATCAACCAATCAAAGTATGCAAGGGAGATGCTCAGTAAGGCAGGGATGAATTCATGTAAACCTACCCCAACACCATCAAAGCCACATACATAGTTGCTTGTCTGAGAAGGTACACCTATAGAAGATCCAATATTGTACAAGAGTGTAGTAGGAGCATTGCAATACTTGACATTCACATGCCAAATATATCACATGTTGTGAATGTGGTATGCCAATACATGACTCAGCCAACTAATGCACATTTTTTCTTGGTAAAACAAATCCTAAGGTATCTGCAAGGTACATTAGATTGTGGAATCACTTACCATCCACAGACATCAATATCTCAGCATTCTCTGATGCTAATTGGGCTGCAGATGTAAACACAAGGAGATCGAATTCAGGACATGTAGTGTATGTTGGTGATAATCCCATTTCATGGCAGTTGAAGAAACAAGCATTAGTTTCAAGAAGTTCACCTGAAGCTGAGTATAAGGCTTTAGTTAACTGTACTGCTGATGTGTGTTGGATCAGATCAGTGCTAACAGACTTGCATCAGGTTCTGACTTGTCCTCCAGCTCTACATTGTGATAATCTGTCAACTTTGGCAGTTTCATCTAATCCTGTGTTTCACTCCCGCATAAAACACATTGACACTGACTATCATTTTGTCAGAGAAAAGGGTTCAAAATCAAGATATAATAGTGCATTATGTACCAACAAAGTCTCAGGTTGCTGATATACTTACAAAGGGATTGCATAGTCCTCTATTCATCAAGCACTATCATAATCCCAGGATAGGAAATCCCGGCTGAGATTAAGGGGGAGTAATAATAGATGTCAACAGGCTATTGGTTGATATGAAGAGATAACGATAGATACAATAGGAATGGTTGTATTGGATAAGCCACATAGGCAAGTTAGTTAGGAATTCTCTATATGTCCCGGTGTTTTAGCATTATGTGCAGTTAATGAAAAACAGTTCATATTTGTTGATCTTTCTCTTTTTCCTTCTTTCTTCTTCTTCTTCTTCGACTCTATTGAAATTCTTCTTTGTTTCTCGGTACTGTTATCATAATGGGATTCTTCGTTAGAAGAAAGGTTATGTGACATGGACACCCAGCTCAACTCGGTTAATTGCCCATGAGATTCTCGATCAGTTTGATTGAATTATTTAAAGTCTTTCTCATTCTTCAACACATTGGAGCTTTTAATCAAGATGTTCTCACCTCCCTTGTTCGGCCTCTCGCTTGAATCTGGACCTTTATGCGTTAGCAGGCATTCAACTCAATCTAATAACCTACCTACGCCAATAAAAGATAAAGTTTTTGTATAGGCTTATCATACGATGCAAAACTAGTTTCATAACCATCATCCATCACCAATCACATTCCACATCCCACTTAAAACTTTTAGATTCCTCGGATAGCCTCCTCTATAAAGGCATTCCAGCTTCAGAGATGGGTGAGCTAGGCCATGAGGAATTTTTTACTGCTGGGATAGGGACATTTGGTTGCAATTTTTTACTGTTGGGGTAGGGCCTATATTTTTTTTATATTCAGAATAGACCTATTTGGTTGCAATTAAGTGTTTTTCCAAACTACTGTAAATACTCACTAAGTATACTTTAATTTCCCTAATTGTTTTTGTTAAGGCCATCATCTCCAAACTACTTTAAATATACTCTAGGCAAACTTGGTATTTTACCAAATGTGTAGGGATATAATGAGTAAAAATCGTGCATTCTGATTGCCCCCCACACCTGGACTTCAATCCCACCTCCCACCAATGAATCCAATTTCTCCAAAGGAAGGGATGGATTCGATCTTTCATGTGGGTCTCATACAGTCTTGATTATTCCATATCTTAGTAAACATAAAGATAATCTGTAATTGTAATCGGACTCTTTATTTTCGTTCAATTACGGGTGCACAAACAAACAATAAGTTCAATCCTCAATAAAGCCTACAAAACCTTAACGCAACCTATTATTCTAAATCATTTCTCAAGTAGTGTATGACTTTTCTTTTAACAAAAAGTAGTATATGACTTTAGATCTTTCATTTTTGTTGTAGCTTAATAATAACTGAAGGAAATTTAGTTTCACACATTATTTAACCTTTTACACATGTTCCTATATTTTTTGTCATGAGATTAAATAAATTAAATGGGACACTCAAGAAATTTATGTTGAAGGACAAAACTATAAGTGACACAACCCAATCCAAAAATTGGGGTGTGCTGGCCGTCACGTGAGGTGACGTAGCCAAGTGCACAATGCGGAAGTAATAGAGTGAAAATACGAGAAAAATAAAGTCGATGACATAATTTACAATAAAAAGATCAGTGAGTGATAGCGACAAACATGGAAGGAGAAATGCAAATTACAAGTTCAAGTATCCTAGGTGCAGTCTAGAAACAAACACTACACAAGTGTTAACTAGAAAGTCCTACGTGGAGGGTGCTCCGTCAGAAATGCCTCGATGCCTCTTTCGTCACCCACGTCCTCGCTGCCTAAAACCTGGAGGGGCACAAAACAGAAAACGTGAGTGGGCAAAAACAAAGTTTTTTTTTCAAACCATTTCAATATCAAGTAATAACCCCTCTCTGTAAAACCCGCATACTTTCCAGAAAATATTATACGTACCCGTATATCAAATCATGCTAAAACGATAAAGCTCAAATATGCCATGCTAGAATATGCCGCGTTAGAATATCCAAACAAATAGTATAAACATCACGCAGGTGAGATAAAACAAATCATAATATGCCAGTAATATCAGTACATCAGCCGGAGTCATCTAAAATGACCTGTACGGTTGAAACTATAGCTCATCAACCACTATCCTGCACACAAGTCAGAACCACCTATAGTGGTCTGTACGACAGGCTGGTGTATATAAATACGCTCAATGCTACAATCACGTGAAGGCTGTGCGATGTATTGCAAGTCACCTACGAGTCAGAACCACCTAAAGTGGTATGTACGACAGGCTGGCACCTACCTTGGATCCAAGGTGAGCGTATGGTGCGGGAGGTGAACGATCACATGAAGGCTAGGCCCCACTCCGGCGGAGCACAATCACCGAGGTGCAGGAATATAAGCTATAACTCAATCTCATCAACACCACGTCTATCACTAACAACATATTCACTTGACTTACGTGAGCATCCGCTGCACCAAAGCATAACCAACACAATCACAATAATAATATCAATGATATTCGACATGGCATTTCAATTATAAAACCATTAAAACGTAATTTCTGGAAAGATACCAATCAATATATATATATATACTGAAAACAAAAGCCCACTCACTGATACGTAGAAAGGTCGTAAGCCCCGAGCCTCGCGTGGCTGCGCTCGTCCTCCGGATAGTCATCACCTAGATGCAAAACAACTATATAAACGTCAAATTAACGCACATAACCAACCTTAGGTAATAACTTCTCATACATTGCTCAAATGGGATGTTTGAATATACCAACGAGCTCTACTCAACCTCACGAACATCCCCATATTTTTAAAATAATTTTTCAACCTCTCACGCGCCGCCACATGCCGGCCACTCGTGGGCACATGCCTGGCACGCGTGTGGAACCCTAACGCCGTTAGGGAATATTCCGTTAAACCCTAACAAAAGTTAACGGCCGTTACCTGACGCCGTTAGAATATTTCATTAACTTTGACGAAATATTCACCTCCTTCTCCACTGAACCTCGCCGGTCACCGCCGTCTGCAACTCGAATTTTCGTCGGTTTCTGGAAAAACTTCAAACCTTAATATCTTCTTCATTTCTCAACCAAATTCTATGAAATTTGTACCATAATGAAGCTTACAACGAGTACATCAAAACCTTACCACTTTAGGGATCTAAAACCAAAGGAATCTTGCTGGAGAAACCTCGATAATTCGGCCAAACCTGCAACTTGATGAACTCGAGCTTCTCGACATCCAAAATCCTTCAAACTTGTTCCCCGAGCTTCGTGAGAAGGTTTTAAAGCTCCCTACGACCTCAAAACTCGATGAAACCTCCGCGATCACGAGTGCATGAACAGTGCACCAAAACTGGGTTCTCAGGTTCTCGGATTTTCGAAGGTCTCACGTCGATTTAAGGGTATGGATGAGCTCTTGAGCTCACAAAGAACACAAAAGTAATCTCCTCGACGTCGATCCGTGAAAGATGAAGGTAGTTTGAAGAGTGACCGTACCACTTGTACAGACAACGGATGAAATCTGAGAGAAGGCGAGAGAGAGAGAGAGAGAGAGTCACGGGAAAGGAGATGGGTGTGTGTGAGTGTGTAGTCCAGATGGCAGCCTACCAATAAAAAACAAAACAAACCAAACACCCTACAACACTAATTAACGTCCAGGGGCAAAATCGACATTTCACACCTACGGTACAAATTATTTGGGATGGGTTGTCACAATATATGTATATTTTTCGTCATGTTTCTATATGTTTCTATATTTTTGCTATTTGCTTGTTAGGGCCGGAGTCTTCCTTCACTAATTTGAGGACATAGATGGTGTTTAATTTAGCATCAACAAGAAATGAAAATATAATTCATGTTTAAACATTTCATGAATATTTATTTAGTATTTAAAAGTTATTTTTATAAATAAAAAAAATAAAAAATAAAAACTAAGCGTTGTTTGACAACTTTTTTTTTTTCAGTTTTTATTTTCATTTTTTTTTAAAAGTAAAACTAAAATCTTGTTTGATAACTAATTTCAGTTTAAGAAAAATAAAAAATGAAGGAAAAAAAAAGGCCGAATTTTGAGAACTCAAGAAATTAATTTTCAAATTTTTTTTATTTGGCCGTTGGATCGAATAATTGAAGAAGATCAAATGATAAAAATTAACAATAAGCGTGTAAGAAGTAAAAAACTTGTGGATAGTACACTCTACACCAAAATGGTTATCAAATAGCCCCTAACTATGTTTATGCATCTTTCCCCGTGTTGAAGGCATGAAGTAGTTTTTATGGCTTTCGTGGGTGGACAAAAATGGTAAAGAGACGGTCGATGAACAGTCTTCTATACGGATTTGTCCTTTCCTTAAAAACACAACTGACGGTTTGCAAAAGCAATGTTATCATTCCAAAGCAATGTTATCATTCCTTTTATTCCTTTAACAAAAACCAAAGGTGTTGCCTTTGTGTACTTCCACTCATACCAGAGTTTGTATGCTTGGGATTCCAATTGGATAAGGGACTCCTACGTGGGGCTGGATGCCTCAGTACATTTATTTTTTTTGTTTTCTTTTGGGGGGGTCAATGATACATAAGAGTCATAAAATAATGGCGGATTTAGAATTTCACATTACGAAAAATGAAAAGCTTGAATGCTTTAACTTCTTGTGTACCTAATATAGAATAATTTTGAAGGTTACTTTCATTATATTCTGCTATTAAGACCCGTAGTTATGCTATGAAGCCAGTAGTTATGTTGGAGTTCCTGTCTCCTTGTCGCAGCCCTCCCGACGGATGCAGATATAGTCTTGGTGCCCCATTTAAAAAAAAAAAAAAAAAAGAGTAAGAAACTGTAGAGACAGAGACCAAAATAAAATCCACCCACCGTTGAGAGAAGCCAAGCTTGAGGAGAACATTCTTTGAACATATAGGCTGTGTGTCCTTTCTTGCATTTTAAATTTAACCGCTTTGTGGAAATCAACCTGCACTGTTAGGTTTTGGGTAATACTAAGGAGATTAAATTTGTAGATAAAATTTTGTAAACTAAATAGCATGAAAGTTGATGATTGGATTATTGTCTAACCTTTGATAAATGTTTTTATTTCTTATTGATAACATATCTTTTAGTTTACAAATTTTATATACAAATTTAATTTCTCTAGTATTACGCGTTAGTTTTTACTGTCCTCTTGTAAATTTGTAATACAAATATATAACTTTAATATTAGTTAAAAGTGTAACAGATTTTCACCGAGCAAAAGCAAGGGGGTAAATTGAAAAAGCAAAACTCTGACCTAAGTTGAGTAAAAGCCCTAGTAGTCAGATTGATATTTAACCAAAATGCCATACTTTTTTCATTCCTTGTAGAAAAATACATGAAGTTGTCTTACACATTTTCTGACTAAGATGACAACTCATTTGCTTATTGCTATTAATTCTACTAACTAAAAATTAACAGAGAGTTATTTCTATTGGAATTGCACTGGTGTTTTTTCTACAAAGGGTAAATGAGAAATAAATGTGTGTACAGTAAAACTTATACAAGATAAGCTTGTGCTATTCACACACCAGAGTCCTTTCTATTTTCCACATAGTCTTTGTTAGTTACTATGGTTGTTTGATTTTTTCAATTTATTTAAATTGACGGTTAAGAAATTATTCTTTATGGGAATACATTCATTTATTGAATCATTAATTATTATTTTTCCCCATAAGTGAGTAGTTTTTGTTATGACTTCAAACTTTGGACGTTAAAAAATACAAGATCAAGTAATTTCAAGATTAGTACCTACATGCATGGATTACGTTCATACCTAGTACATTGTAGTAATTTTCAATTTGGATCAGTTATATATATAGTAATAGACTTCAAATTGTAATAGTTTATATTTTTTTTTTTTAGGTCCTGGATTAAGAAACTTGTCACCACACATGGTAATAGTTGTCAATATATAAGTTCTTCAAGATGAATCTTTCACCTATTTTCCTAACACCCATTTACAGAGTTTAAATCTTCGTCCATTTTTTGTGTGACTCCTCTATGACCTTTATCATTAATTGACACGTGTCCATAACTTAACCATCTTTAATTATGTTGTCATAAATTTAGCTGATGTCAATCAATGATAGAAGTTACAAAGAAACTACACACAAATGAGTGCAGTAAATTTGACATGTAGCAGCTATTTGAGATTAGGTCATAATGTCTATATCTTGAAAATTGACAGCCTCTATTGAAACAACTTTCACCAAAAATAACTAAATCAAAAGATAATTTTGGTAATTAGAGCACTTTTACTCAATAATAACCTCATTATAGAAGTCCTCATAATTGGCTCTAGTAGTGCAACAGGTTGCTTGTGAAATGGGCTAATGACCCACAATGGAAAGGATAAGGATTGTCTGCCCTTTCACTTTCGGTGTCCTCTCATGCCCTCCTGTTTGTTTGTGTGGTTACGGTTAAGCCACATCAACATTTTATATTACTATTCATTCTTGTCTTATTATCTCTATAAAAAAACAATATAAAATGTTAATGTGGCTTAACCGTGATCACATAAAACAGAAGGGCACGGGAGGGTACCGGAAGTGGGAGGGCAAACAATCCTTGTCCCAGTGGAAATTATAACATAAATAATCATGAACAATCATCATTCTATAATTTCCTAGAACACCAAAAGTTGAGAGAAACTCCACTTTTTTTTTATTGATAAGATTCAAAATGTAAATGAATATTACATTAATGCTATATAGTCTTAGACCATCTCCAATGGTTGGGCTAAAAGTCAAATATTTTAACCCGGAAAATTTAGCTTTTAGCCCAGAAACAGTTTTTATGCTCCAATCGTTCTAGCCTAAAATTTTAGCCCGGGATTATAAAAGAATGAACTTAGGCTATTTTTTTTGTTAAATTAATATGTAGACTATCGTAAATTAATTTTATGAACATTTTAATCTAAAAAAATTTAAATTCCGATAAATATTGGGTGGAGTCCACTCCGATTTCTGGGCTAAATTTTGGAAGGAATTTGGCCTTGGTTTAGCATTTAGCATTTAGCCCAAATTTTCCCCTTGGGTTGGAGTGGGTTTGGGGGGAAATTTTGGGAGGGGTAATTTGGCTTTTAACCCACCATTGGAGTTGGTCTTAAGGAATCCTAAGTGAAAAGAAAAACAAAATAATAATAACAAAAACCTCTGAATAATGTATTTCACCCACCACTCATTACATCTTATACATATATATTGTATGATTTAACTTGACATCCAAATCATTAAGTTAATGAAATTTATTGGTCATCAACTGTCATCATAATATAAAAACATATGAAACAGGCACTTGCATTTGTATACAGTAATCTGATCTAAATAAATGAAATAATAAAAGGAGCCAACTGCTCCCACCTTTCTTTGGAGTGATATCAACCACATACGTACACTGAAAAGTTTTCAAGGTAGGAATGCAGGAGAGGAAAACCTTAATCCCGACAGGGGCCGGCTCCTCCTATCGATCAGTTGCCAGTTGTCAGTTGTCATTCGTTAGTGTCCTTATCTAAAATAATAAAGCCAATCACCAACCAACTCCAGCTAAATCCGGGCCGTAGGTTTCTTGATACGGAAAGAAAAGGATCCGGTTTCTCTGTTTTCCCAGTTCTCATACACTCTCATCCTCTCCTATTTTGTACGGTCACGGTTAAACTATGTTAACATTTTATATTGATTCTTTTATAGAGATAATAAGAAAAAAAAGCAATAGTGATATAAAATGTTGACGTGGCTTAACCATGACTGCACAAATAGGAGGGGATGAGAGTGTATGTGAACTGGGAGGGCAGAGAAACCAGGTCCGAAAGAAAATGGTTGACAGATGAAAGCATCAGGGAATCAATCATTGATACCCACCACACCACGCGTGGGAACATTTCTTCTTATAGTAACCTAGCAAGAGCTTTATTCCTTCTGATAACACTAAGAACAAACTATGGAGAAGAACTAAGAAGAATTAAATAGCTTTCGAAGAGAGAGAATGTAGAGAGAGAAACTGTTATTTCATTATGTCCAACCATTACATCATACATCCTTATAAATACAATGACACATAACTAACTTCTAAAGTCTCCAATACACTTGTGACACATGGCAGTGTAAAACAATACTAAGCTTTTATCTTAATTCGCCTTCAATATTATGTTGGGCATTCCCGAGCATAAGATTGGTACAATGAGAACTAAATAATGGAAAACATAGACCCTTTGTAAGAATATCAGCAAACTATTTTGAGGAATTAACAAACTGCAACAGAATTGTGCCTTGTAGCTCTCGTTCCTGCACAAAATGGCAGTCTATCTCTATGTGTTTAGCTTTAGAATGTAGAATGGGATTAGTTGCTAAAGCCATTGCTGATATATTGTCACAATGGAGCAATGGAGTTGTTGAAGAAGATAAAGATAGATCCATGAGTAACTGCTAAATCCACACAACCTCAGCCGTGGTAGTTGCCATTGCCCTATATTCTGCCTCAGTCGAAGAACGACTAACAGTATGTTGTTTCTTAGAACTCCAAGAAATTGGATTATCACTTAAAAACACAACAAAACTAGTGGTTAACCGTTTTTCATTGGGATCCCCAGCCCAATCAGCATATGTGTAACCTCTTATATCCAAATTACCAAGTCTAAAACACAAACCGAGAGTCAGAGAGCCTTTGAGATACCTCAGTATGCATTTTACAGCAACAAAGTGACTGTCAAGAGGAGAATGCATAAACTGGCATACTTGATTGACATAATAAGCTATATCATGGCAAGTGAAAGTCAAATACTGTAAGGCCCCTACTATACTTCTATAAAGACATTGATCATGGAATGAGGGACTACCATGATTTAAGAGATTTTGACTGATGCATTAAACATTTGTGCCTTATGCAGCAAGTCCTTGATATATTTAGACTGATGCACTAACAATCCCTGAGGTTGATACTCAATCTGCAGCCCAAGAAAATAGTGTAAGACCCCTAAGTCCTTCATATCAAACTCCCTGGTTAATTGATTAATCATAGACTGAACATGTGAAGAATCATCGCCACTGAGTATAATGTCATCAACGTATAACAACACAACAAGGGAATGACCATCACTTTTAACATATAAAGAAGGATTTTCATATGAGGATTTGAAGCCCAAACTGAGAAGAAATCTCGAAAATCTTTCATTCCAAGCTCGAGAAGCTTATTTAAGGCCATACAAAGACCTTTCTAATTTGCATACAAAATCTGGATGATCCTTGTCAATAAACCCTTGTAGTTGAGACATATAGAAATGCATTTTTAACATCTAACTGCTTAAGATTCCAGCCCTTTGTTGCAGCCAATGACAACATTAGCCTAACGGTAGTAGGCTTAACCACTGGGCTAAAAGTTACATAGTAATTGAAACCAGCTGCTTAAGAGAACCCCTTGGCCACTAAATGAGCCTTATACCTGGCCACAGATCCATCAGGATTTCTTTTTACTTTATATATCCATTTACAACCCGCCAAGTTTTTATGAGATGGAAGAGGGACAAGAGTCCATGTTTTCTGTTTAAGAAGTGCCTCCATCTCTTCTATCATGGCTTGCCTCCACTGAGATGATTTAGCAGCAACACTAAAAGAATGAGGTTCCTTGACATGTTCTTGAACAGAAGCAGAAAGAGCATTCTTTTTTAAAATCCCTGACTTTGACCTTTATTACATTGGATGAGTATTAAGACTGACCACAGATACTTGTTGCAAATCTGGAACTTAAGAACCTGTTACATCAGGATGAGACTCAGGTGGCATCAATGAAGATGTAGAACCTGAAGTAGAAGTTCCTCAAGTAGGACCAAGATCACCAATTTGCTGAAAATCGGAATGAGTAACCGGTGTTTGAGAAGATGATATGTGTGGAAATGGGATTGGAATGATTAGAGGATGATGAAAGGTAGTAGGGTGAGCTATTGAAACTGGAACTGATGCAGAAGATATAGTAAGATTGAAGGAGAAAGCAGACAGACCATATGCACTAGGAAAAATAGTTTCATCAAACAAAACATGCCTAGAGACAATTAGTTTGTTATCTCTTATAGCATAACAGATATACCCCTTATATTGAGCAACATACCCTAAGAAAATACACTAAGTAGTCTTAGGATCAAGTTTATGGTGTCTATAAGGTTGTAAGGAAGGGGAACAAGCACATCCAAAAACCCTCAAGTGATCAAGTGTAGGTGGAGATTTATACAACACTTTGAATGGAGATTGCATCTTTAACACAATAGTAGAGAGTCTATTAATAAGATAAGTAGTTGTGGCACATGTATGAAACCAAAACTTAGATGAAAGAAAGACTTTTTGAAGTAATGTAACAACAGTTTCAACAAGATGCCTATTCTCTCTTTCAGCTAAACCATTTTACTCAGGGGTGTATAGACAAGATTTTTTATGAACAATGCCTTTAGTTGTAAGAAAGTTTTGAAATCGAGTACTAACATATTCACCTCCACCATCACTTTGCAAAACTTTGACAGTTGTAGAAAAATAATTTTGAACATAAGCATGAAACTGGACAAATATCTCAAAGACAGCAGTTTATTATTCATGGGAAAAATTCCATGTGTATTGTGTACATTCATCAATAAACAACACATAATAACCATACCCTTTTATAGACTTAGTAGGAAATGGACCCCATACATCTATATGAATGACTTCAAAAGGAACAAGAGATTTTGAAGCCATTATAGGAAAAGGTAACTTGGTGAACTTGCCTTGTAAACAAGCAGTACAAGTTAAAGATGTTGAATTACAAGGAGAATTAATAGCTGACTTGCTAAAAGCTACTTGTATGACAGAATTGGTGGAATAACCCAATCTACAATGCCAAAGGGAATCATTTATTCTCTGTCCAAGAAAAGCTGCAATATTTGTCTTTGGTGGTTTGAGAATTGGAAGTGGATAAACAGCTTGGTTACTCAATCCTTGATAAAGAACCTTGTTAGTGACCTTATACTGTATACACGTAGAAAACTCATCAACGATACACCTACAATTGTTGTCTTTGCATAATTGATACATAGACAGTAAGTGTTGTGACAGTTGTGGAACATGTAACACAGATTTTAACTCAAGTGTATGAGAAGGAATAGATAAACTAGCTTGACCAATGTGTGAAATTTGTAAACATTCACCATTAGCACCAGTCATAATCTCTGAGGAAGCATATGGAGTAGCAGCTTGTAGATTTGACAAATCGGATGTCATATGATTAGTTGCTCTAGAATCTATCAACCAATACTCTTACTGGGGGGCTGTTGGTGAGAAATTAGTTCGTGCAGTAAGATTAACAGGTGAATTATTGTGAGGAGACATCACTCCATTAGGATACTGTGATGAAGACATCATAATGGGATTCTGCACTTGAGATGAAAATGGAGTTGGAGATTGAATATGTGGCTGTAACTGTGAAGAAGTCATAGGATGTGAATGTTGCTGAAACATCATAGGAGATGAGGAGAAAGTTTGAGACATAGGCATAGTCATAGATCCAGGATGGTTCCTGTTAAAACAAGTGACAGGTGTGTGTCCCTTTCTGTGGCATATTTGGCAACCATTCTGAAAACAGTTCAAAGCTACATGACCCTTCTTATCACATACAAACAAGCAGTGGTTGAAAAGATTGTCGCGAAACCATTTGAGATCCAAAGTTTTGAAACTGAGACTGTGACTGAAAAGAGGGTTGTGCAAAGTTTTGATATCCAGAATGTTGTTAAAAACCAGCATTAAACCTTTTCCCTTTACCCTTGTTTCTATAGTTATTCCCCCTGAAATTGTTATAAGTTCCAGAACCAGTCTAAGAAACAAAAGCAACAAAACCATTGGTAGGTGGAAATGGCAATTGTTGAAATTGAGCCATGGGTGAAAATGAAGAAGTATGTGAACCAAGATCAAAATTTCCAGTATATGGCCTAGGATTAAAAGATCCACCAGTTTCATAAGTTGAATTGGAAGTATTAGCAAACATAGCTGCCATTAAAGGTGGTTGTTTAAGACCTTCTTCCAAAGTAGACTCTTCTGCCTTCAACTGAGACCTAAGTTCTTTCATTGAGACCAAACTTTCTCTGCCCCGAATCACAGACTTAATGGTATTGTATTCTGTAAGTAATCATCGTAAAGCCACAATGACAATATCTTCATCAGAAATCACAACACCAACAGTAGCTAACTGATCCCTACATTCTTTAATCCTCTACAAGTAAGCATCAATGGATTCTGACCCTTTCTTAATATTCTGCATATCAATCTTCATTTGAACAATACTAGTGCGAGTCATATGAGCAAATCTTTCTTTCAAATTATTCCACGTCACTGGAGCTTTGACATCCAATGACACAAGATAATGCAGCAGTAGATAGTGTTGCAGTTATCAAGGTCATAAGAGCTTTATCATGAATTTTTCAAACTTTATAAGCATTAGTCAGTGGAGAATTATTAACAATCGACTCATCATCAGACTCCAACTTAGTATATTTCTGAGAACACGGAATGGATCCATCAATAATCCCATAATTCCATTCCATTCTACTAACAAAGAAATCTGGAAATTCCAAGTAACATAATTTGAATCATGCAACTTCGCAGTCACTGTGTTTCCAACACTAGGTATAAGTGAAGAAATTGGAGATTGTGTGAGCGCTAATTGTGCAACGGTAACCATAATGCACCAACAGAAATCAACAATTCAACAATGGAAGTAATTTGTAGGATCAAGAAAAATCTGCCATCGACAAAATGTAATCGTCTAACACAATTTCTGTTTCTTCAAGAAATCAATAGAAAAACATCTCAAGAATCGCACAGCAAGAATTACCAAGAATTAACAATTTGATAGACAAAGAACTGTCAAGTATCAATACTGATAAATCGAAAGAAAACACCTCAAGAGTATCACCGGACTGCACAAACCAAGGCACGGCAGCAGCTGCAAAGATCGACGAACAGATCAACAGTCTTCGACTACAGAACGAACAACCGATAAGAAGAAATTCCACCGACTTAGGGTTTGAGTAATCAACACTTCTCTGGAATCGCGAACAACCAGCAAATAACACCCGATTCCAGTCACCGGAACAACAACGACAACAAGTGGAAGTACAAGAATCGTCAATCAAAAGTGTTAATCATGGTAGGCGAAGATACCATGATAACAATAAGAACAAACTATGGAGAAGAACTAAGAAGAATTAGAGAGCTTTCAAAGAGAGAAACTGTTATTTCATTATGTCCAACCAGTACATCATACATCCTTATAAATACAATGACACATAACTAACTTCTAGAATCTCCAATACACTTGTGACACATGACAGTGTAAAACAATACTAAGATTTTATCCTAACAACTTCTAGCTTAAATCTTATAAATTAAACTTGCTTTTCTTGTCTATCTTGACCTAATAAAATATACTGCTTTACCACTTACCGCTTCTGGTAAATATCTTACATATACCATCGATCGAATCATCGAATCATGTTTGCCTCCATCAATTCATTAGATTTTTTTTTTTTTTTGTCGGCTTCTGGCTTTTGTTTTCTCCTTTTCTTTTTTAAGGTTTTCCTTATGTTTTCCCATATGATGGTTCACCGTGATTATGATGTAAAACAACATTCAAGTTTTCCACGAGGGTGATCGTTTACTCTTTTAAACATATGGCACAAGGAGACTTCATATATACGTTTTTTCACTCAACTTAGTATGTGTGATAATGGAAATGAAGTGAGCGTTAGATTATCATAAAAAGTTTTTTTTTTTTTTTTTCGCTCTAGTATTCTTAAGAGATACCTTAGTAGAAGCGCGCACAACTCCTTGAGAAGATATGTATACCTATTAGGGTTTATCTAAGAACATTTAATTAGACAAAAATAAAAAATAAGGCAAAATGGGGCCATTCTAATTGATTGAGTGTTATACCTCGGGCCATCGGTGAAATCATTGAAACAGATTTTGCAAATCATTTTATTTTCTCAACTTTTAAAGCAATATGTCATCCGAAAAATCAAATTATTTGGAGAGAATTGTATCAATGGTTCCTCAACTTTAACTAAATTAAAGAAATAATCCCTGAACTAAAAATTCATGACCATTGATCCCTTAACTCGCCAAAACGTGCAGCTATGGTCATTTTCATCAACTTCGTCAAAATTCCATCAAAATGAGTAATGTCCATTGCTCCAATTGCATTAAAGTTGAGGAACTATTTCTCCAATTGGTTAAAGTTGATGGATTATTGATACAATTTTTCTCATTTGGCTTTTCATATTTGCCCCTCAATTCAGCCTCACATGTGGCACGTGACTCATTTTGACGAAGTTGAAGAAAATGATCATAGCTACATGTTTTGATGAGTTAAGGAACCAATTGTCGTTGATTTTAAGTTGAGGGACTATTACTCCAATTATGTTAAAGTCGAGAGACAATTTTTACAATTTCCTCAATTATTTATGTATTTGACAATGACTTAATATGTTTTTTATTCATGTCGACGAGGCACGTCAATTACAAGTTGGTGGCCCTTACTAATCAGCTATATTCACAGCTTTTGTGTTTTAAATTTCTAATTATGTGCGTTATCAAAATCGTCAATCTCAAAATTAGTAGATGTTTGCGTGATCAAGAGCACATGAATCTTAACCAAATGTACACATACGTCATTGCCTATATCATCGAGGATTTTTAAAATATTAAGCACAAATATATTTATATAAATTAATAAAATTAAATTGTTGATGCTTGTGCTTTAGTGTAACTAAAAGCCAATTCATAATTTTTTTTAAGAAAAAAAAGGGGTCAGATAATATTGCTTTCTTCTTTGGAGAACCAAAGAAGAAATATTCTTGGTTGCCCCAAAAAATAAAAAAAGAAAAAGAAATATTCTTGAGTTTTCTCACGAGAAAGTACTAGATCAATGTAATAATTAACGAGTAATTTCTAATAAGGGCTCCCAACTTAAACCCCAAAGTTTCCTTATCAATAACACTAAACATTTATGTTTTTCGAAGAGACAACAAGTGGATGACATTACTTTTAATAATTAATTAACGTCAAATGAAGAAGCAACAAGTTGGGATTAAATAATGCTACATAAAGTAAAGTTTTTTTGTTTTAATTAACTTGACTTCTTAATGGTTGAGAAACAATTCCTCCTCAATTTACTTTGTAGTTTCTTCAAGGAACTTTGAATTTATGAGTGGAATCATTAATAATATAAATCACTCTAATAGGATGATTTTTGAAAAAAATCAACAAAAAATAAGGTCATTAGTCGTCAATCTATACAAAAGCAAATAGTGGAATTCATAAACCATTGTGAACTGTCTATCTATTTAAATCGTAGATAATTATTGCTAAATTGTAGTATTATTGTGAAAATAAATTGAATCTAGCCTTTTTTTTTTTTAAATTTCTTTTTCACAATTATCTCTAATGGAGGAGAGTGTAATCAAAAGGCTAGATTATAGGAAATTTGTTACAATATAATGTGCATATAGCACCAAAATTATTGACACACCTCGACCCGAAATATCCATTAGGACCCCAAATCGAGGCGTGCTGGCCAATACCAGGAAGGTGATGAAGCCATAAAGTGTAATAATGTATAAAATGTGAATACATTAAAATCTTAAAGTGCCTAAGTACACGAGTGTGCGGTGAGCGAGTCTGGACCCATTTCACGCGTGATACAGAGCATAGGTATAGTACAGTAAGGTAAGATAATGATCATACCATCAAAAGAAACCACCCGTACTAGGAAGTGCCACATATCCTCGTCGATACGGAAACTCTGCTGCTAGTACCTAGAGGGGTGCATAAATAGAAAATGTGAGTGAGTGATCGAAACAAGGATTTTCAAAATCATTTACCATTTTCAAAGGTAGTAACCCCTCGCCGTAAAACCTGTATAGTTTCCAACAAATCATATTACGTAAGAGTATGAAATCAAAAGTATCCTAATAGTAAACCCGAAAATATACCACTATCCAGCATCTCAATAGCAATACAAATAATCACGTGCTTAATAAACCATACTAGCATGCAAATCAGAATCACCTATGGTGACCTGTACAACTGTACACATATCACATCAATCAATACTAACACATAAGTCGAAGTCACCTATTGTGACCTGTACGACTTATTTGTATCTTATCAATCAATGCTAGTCAATAACTCAATAACATGCTAGCCAATAACTCATCAACATGCTAGCCAATAGCTCAATAATATGCTAGCCAATATCTCATCTACCAAATCATGCACACGAGTCGGAACCACCTAAAGTGGTCTGTACGATAGGCTGGGTATAAATAAATACGCTCAAGTGCTACGATCACGTGAAGGCTGTGCGAAGTATCGCAAGTCACCTACAAGTCGGAACCACCTAAAGTGGTATGTACGACAGACTGGCACCTACCTTGGATCCAAGGTGAGCGTGTGGTGCCAGAGGTGAACGATCACATGAAGGCTAGGCCCTGGCCACGGACGAAAGCACTAACACCGAGGTGCAGGTTTATGAGCTCTAACATATCTCAATACAATCGTACTCACTACCATCATTACCATCAAAGTGTACATACATGAATCTTACCTGAGCGTCCGCAGCGTCATTTGGCACTTCAAAGCATTCACAATAATTAGATTCAGGTAATATATGTATGAATATGCCATGATACAATGTAAACCCAAACATTTCGTAGTGCTTCCAAATATATATAATATTACCAGATATATAAACATATACACAAATGGCATGAAATGCATAACTATAACACCCCACTCTCGAACTATTTACTTTTGAGAATAATCATCAATGATAAGTCCAAATAGACACTAATTAAATTAACTATCACTACTTACCTTTCCTTACCTCAATTTCTTGATTCGTCACATCTTAATTTATGACCAACATTAGTTATACCAAAACCTAAGGTTAAATCTCACATTTTTCACCAATCTCCCTCACACTGCTCAATTCCACAAGCAAGGCTATTGTCTTAATTATTTAGTCTCATTTATTGTATGGATGCATCTAACGTCTCGTTAGACTGCCTAAGTACCCTAAACAGAGATCAAGCCATTCGTAGTTCACACTAGTCCTCCAAAGCATTAACAGAAATTATATGAAATTCAATTTTGTAAACGTTTGTGGAATTATCAGTCATATATATATATATATATATATATATATATATATGTATATATATATATATGTATATATATATATATATATATACACGATAAAAGGAAAAGACCCACTCACTGGTATATGAAAGGGTCGTAGCCCCCTAGCCTCGAGTGACTGCGCTCGTTCTCAGGATAGATCTCACATATATACGAAATAACTGACGCTGTTAACTGCCGTTATGAATGTTCCGTTAAGATTAACGGAATATTCCCCTTTCTTCTCCGGTTAGTCGCGGGACTCCGTCGCCGTCGCCGAAAACTATTTGAGGCCCCAAAAATGATGGAATATTGCTAGAAAAATCGCGATATTCTGGTCACCTCTGCAACTCACTATTCTCGAGTTTCCTGACGTCGAATTTCTTCCAAAATGCTTCTCCGAGCTTCGTGAGAGTGTCTTAAAGCTCACTATAACCTTAGAATCCTCTGAAACCTTCGTATTTATGTATGCATGAACAGTACCTCGAACTGGGATCTCGGGTTCTCGGGTTTTTAAGGGTTTCAAGTTCTAAAAATGGTATGGATGTACTCAAGAGCTTGCAAGGAACATGAAATCCACCTTCAAGGTCTCGATCCGTGCTGAAAATCGCTGAATCAAAGGTTGTCCGTACGACTTGTACGGAATTTATAGAAAAATCTGATAGGGAGAAGAGAGGGGGGGTCCATGGGTTGGTTTAGGTGTGTGTGTGTGTGTGTGTGTGTCCTGATGGCAGCCAACCCAAAACAAAAGAAAACAAATCACCCAAAACACCAATTAACGTCCAAGGGCAAAATCGTCATTCCATGCCATCGAAGGTAAATTTCAAGACGGGCTATCACAATTATGATAAAAAAGAAATTAATCAAATCACTAAAATGCATGAATGTTTGATCTAGAAAATTCAAAACTAATGTGTCTATATCAAAAGATCCCTTATTATTATTGATTAACTAAACACCTTAATTTTAACCAATTTTTATAATGATGAATTTTATAAAATAATTTATAATATAAACTATTCTGATTATGACACACGAAAATATATAAATCAAACACTTCAGAGAAATTCCTTCTCAATCTCAAAGAGCCAATTTTTGTTTATTTTTAGAAAAGAGTATTATATTCACAAAATCTCTTTTTTCATTAGGATTATCTAAATCAAAGAGTCCCCAATTGGCGTAAAGAGTGGATAAGAAATAATTGTTTCCAGTGTATTTAACATTTGTCGGCAAGTTTACGAGGTTTTCAAGGTTGTGACTGACGTGGCTGCTTCCTATCCTTTCGTACTAAGTTTTCAGTCTTATAACCTTGCTCAGATATATGCCTCTATTTACATTTTTACCGTTTCTTTTTTCACACATATTAAACGTGGACTCACAGCTCCATGGGACCAATTAAACAAAACAAAGGGATAACTTGATATAGATCCAATTTTGTGAGTCATTAGTAGAATTAGTCCACTTCATTGAAATAGGTCTAATAATTAAGACTCCACGTATGCTTATTTGTGGTTTGTACCATATTTACCCCTTAGGCTTACGAATTGTTGTAAATACACAAAATTTCTTAATTATGGGATTATTTGTCGTTTAACTAATCCCTTAATTGTAGGATTAGTTATAGCCATATAATCACCTTAACCCCCAGTCCGTTTCATCCCTCCTTTTTTCCTTCTTCCAAACAATTCCCTCTATCAATCCTCTTTTTTGTCTTTTCTTTTCATGGGTGATTTTTTGTGTTCTTCCCTCCAAATTCGTTCCTTTAATGGAGGTATATTATATCATATTTATATTTCTATGTTCCACCATGTAGGTTCCCAGCATTTTTCTTCCAATACAATAGGTAGTTTATTTTGTTTTGCAGGTAGATTATATCTGCTTTGTAGGTATAAACATTTTTCTTACTATACAATAGGTAGGTAGTTACTAAATTATATCGGTTTTGTTTTCTTCATAAATAGTAGGTAGTTATTGAATAATATTTTAGTTTGAGTATTTAAATATTCAAAATTTAAAAACTGAATAAATGATTAAAAAAATTAAAGAATTTAAATATTTTTATCTGAATGGGCAAAATTAATATAAAAATATGTAATTGGATAACTGGACTTAGTCTCAAAAACTACCTATGTTTTTGGACCTAGATCCAAAAGCCCCTTAAACAAATGACATTAGGCGGCTGTTACTTTCATTTCCCACGGTGAGAGCTTCTCATGTTCAACGGGAAGAGAAACAGGTGGCACATCGACTAGCACGTGCAGGAATTGGTAATGATATTGAGATGGTGTGAATCAGACCTGTTATTCGTGTCGTGTTTTTCATGTTTGTATCGTTTTAGTGTTATACCAGATAGCTTAATGGATCGTGTCGTGTAATACCCATTGAAGTAAACAGATAATATGACCTAACCTAAAATCAACCCGTTAATATTATCAAGTAATATGACCTGACCCGTTTTCCTGTTAAGAAAAATATATTTTAAATCAATAAAAATGAAAATGAAAAACATAATTTGACCCAAAAAAATGTAAAACATAATACTATATTTCGGAGTTGACCCCTTCGTGAAAGTTGTAAAACATTTCATTACGAGTGATTACATTTTTCACACTTCTACAATAATTTTTATTAATTTTATTAATTTTGCATTCAAATAAAAAACATTGTTCATGAGATTTGGAGGGTTTTAAAAACCTAAACAATCATGTAACCATTGTCTAAGCTTTGAGAATGCAATTATGAACGCTTATTATGCTTTCACATCTTTCAGACTTATACATTAATGATTATGAATTTTGTTTATTTTGAACTCCCTTAAAAATACTATTTATGAGAGTTTGTATGGTTTTAAAAATTCAAACAATCATATACCCATCCTCAAATCGTAGAGGATCTAACTACAAGTGTTTTGCCTATAATATACTATAAAAATAAATAACCTAAAATTTAAAATTTATATAGAATAATGATTAATAAACAATATATACATATTCATTATATCTATTGTATTTTATAGTAAGTTTTTTTTAGTAGTTTAAAAAATTAAAATCATCAAAATAACTCTTTTCTTATCGTATCGAAACAGGTTACCCTCATGTCACTCTCGTGTAAACCTGTTAATGACCCGTTATTAACGGGTTATTATCGTGTGACCGGATAATGACCCGATTATTTATCGTATTAACTCAAACCCATTCTTTTCATGTCGTTTATTTGTCGTGTTAACGGATCGTGTAAGAAATTGATAAGTCTAGTGTGAATTGAAGATTCGTCGGATTTAATTATAGATTAATCTACAGAGTAATTGATTTGATTGTATTGTTAGGAGGTTAGTTCTTTTTGTTTGAATGTAAGGGACACTCTTTTCTCTTCGTTGGAGTTGATATCTCTGATAAGATTTTTATCAAGATTTAATATACACCCTTTCTTCTATATTTGTGCACATGTTCCCTTTTTAATGAATATCGTTTTTTCTTTAAAAAAAAAAAAAGATGGACCCAAGCTTAAGCCATTTTTTTGGGAGGTCCAATAATTGGAAGCATGACATAATGCGAGTACTGTTTGAACTTTGGGTTCTGGTCGGCCATTTTCCATATTATTTTATTACATTTGTGAGCAATAGCATCTTGCTTTATAAGTAGGGCAATTATTCTTCCCAACAAACTGCATTATTAATTGGTGATTTTGTAACCCAATTAACCAGTATGAAAATGACGTATTGTCGTATTTTAACTTTTTTGAAGGTGCTTTTGAAACGATTGAATAACATTAGGTGAAAATTATGAAGCCTGAAATAATTCAAAATTTTCTAAAAGCAACATGTGGACTTTCGTTTAAGAAAGATAATATTGTCCTTATTAAATGGGTAGGTTCCTCAGATACATTGAAACGCAGCTCAGCATCACTGAAGGTTCAAATAGTTAAATACGACTGCCACAAGAAAAAGTCAAAGGATTGATTACCCAAATCCTATCTTTAATACATTCCAATTGAAGATTGACTTCATTCAAGTAAGTAATCTCTATTTAAATCAATTAAGGCTATTTACACCATTATCTCAATATATTATTTCCTATTTAATATCTTCATAATATTCTCTCCATAAACCTTGGTCAATAGGATGCTGTCATGTGTAGGGTAAAACCCTAACACCATGGTCGGCCCCTCCTCCTATAAATACCTCAATCTCTTTTTCAAAAAAACTAACTTAGGCATCTATTGGCTTAACCACCTCCCCGCACACCCCCCCCCCCCCCAACCCCAAAAAATACCTTGTGGGCGAGTGAGGCTTAAGCCTTTTATCAAATGTGTTGATTGTTTTGCAAGTGCATTCTCGTCAAAGCTAGAGACGACGGAAATTTGCATCTACAAAAATGTGTTTTAAACCTCTTTAGTAAAAATCCAAATGGATCATAGAAAAACTATTTAAGTACTTCTTGCAAATGGATCCTAGAAAATCGCTTTTAGTGAAAATATTTTTTAAATCAATCTTTAGTAAAAATCCAAATGAAACATGAAAAAGTACTTTAAGTACTTCTGCAAAAAGCACATACTTTAGTGTTTTTTTTTTCGTTTCGAAAAACACTTATGTATCTTTATATTTGTTTAGAAAGATCATTATATATATGAAAATTGGGTTTTTGGTTCATGATCATTGATATACAAGCTAATGTTTTTAGCTATTTGCGTTTTTAATTTATGTATCTTGTATGTCGCTTTTTCTGAATTTGTTGTTCTGTGCCGCAAACTGGGATCGCTCGCCAGCTAGGTTAGATTGGAGCAACCCTTTTTTAGTCTCGTACATTCTCTTGCTTATGAGCTCTTAGCTTTCGCCAGAAGCGATGGAAGTGAAAAATATCTAAAGTACTTTACACTATGAATACATTCTATTAAAACGCTAACTAAGCTAATAACTAGTAAAACTGTATAAGTTCCCTAAAAAAAAATCCATAAGCAAATTAATAAATTGTTTCCTGTGTCTTACAAAATCATACATAAAGATCAATACTTTACGTATTTCCATATCTTATTCAAATATTTTCGATTTGATTGATATTTTCTAAGAATTGTCAAAGATGTACAATTTGAAAAATAAACGGTTCGAAACGTTGAATTAGGATGTTGAGTAGGCTCCACACTAGCTAATCCCCACTTTTTTAAAAAAAAATAAAAATCTCTTCTCTTGAAAGCCTCATATATATAATCCTTCTAGTACCTTGGTTAAGTGGCTTCATAGGCTGATGTGCCACATTTTGCACCAAAACGTAAGTGGGAACCACATGTTCCATTTGTTGCACGCATTACTTGGCTGTCAAATTTATAATAACGTATAGCTTTGGTAGATTATTGTTTTTGGAAATAAGATAGGGCACAAGACTTATATAAATCCTTCTAGTACCTTGGTTAAGTGGCTTCATAGGCTGATGTGTCACATTTTGCACCAAAAGGTAAGTGGGAACCACATGTTCCATTTGTTGCACGCATTACTTGGCTGTCAAATTTATAATAACGTATAGCTTTGGTAGATTATTGTTTTTGGAAATAAGATAGGGCACAAGACTTTGAGAACCAAAAATCCCACATAGTGAAATAAAATTTGATTCTAGCCTCTTCATTCTTGAATGCATCTCCAACTTGCAAGGCTATTGCCCTTGTTGTCCACGATCTTAAAGTGACACTCAATTGTTTTGTTTGATATGATGGATGTTGAAGGAAGAAATCTAACACATAACTTTCGAATATAAGAGTGTACATAGTTAATTATTTGAGTTACAAAACTATAAAATATATTAAGTTATATGTGATTTTTTTTTTAACACAACAATATACTTACACTAAAAAGGTGAGAAAAAAAATGATGTCGAACTCACTATTTACGAAATTTGAACCTATAACATCTAACTAACTAATAACTCTCTTGTTTTACATCCATTTAAAGTTTTCTACGAATGCATAAATTATAGAAAAGCAGTACAACCAACCTCTTGAAAACGCCTCAAAAAATTTAACTGTAGTTTTTAAATTAGGTTCAACAATCTATTTCATTAGGAGTCAAATTTCCATTTATTAAGCAAAGAAGTGCAAGGTTTTTTCACATGCTTCCTCACAGTGTTGTTCCAAGGCCAACTGGATAAGAAATTACAATTAAAGGGTTCGGTGAATTGCAAAGTAAACAGTTAAGACCCAATAAAAGAAGCAAAGAATAATTATTAATAATCATAAAAGTATTGGAGTGGACCATTACCATGCTGATGATGTCACATCCCGACCCGGGACAGATCACTTTCCAGGCCTGCTCCACCATCGTAGCACGATATTATCCATTTTGGGCTTACCATTCCCTCACAGTTTTGTTTTTGGGAACTCATGAGCAACTTCATGTGTCACCCATCAAGGGATTGCTCTAGCCCCCTTCTTGCTTAACTTCGGAGTTCCTATGGAACCCGAGCCAGTGAGCTCCCAAAAGGCCTCGTGCTAGGTAGAGATGGGAATATACATATAAGGATCACTCTTCTGGGTGATGTGGGATGTCATAGATGAAGAGTGCAATATATGCAACTAACGTAAATGGGGCTATTAGTCTACTAGTATTATGGTTTAATGGTATTTTTCTTTTTTAGTAAATATGAAATTTTAGATTTAATTAAGTTACTTAGATGATGAATTAAATACTTATTATTACGACTGACCTATTGTTACTTTTGCACAAATCTCTCACCACTTCTTAGAATAGCATATCGTTGTGAGAAATGATAAAAAAATTAAAATAAAAAACTAATATGCATCCAATTTAACTGTGAATTGGAGTGGAAGAATAATGACAAAGAATGCAACATGGGCAATCAATAGTAATTTGTTAAGCCATAATTGGTTATGCAGGTGAAAAGTGACCAAATTGACCTGATAGAAAGTGATCAGCTAAAAACATGAAAAATGACACAACGCTTGAACTTAGAACATTGTGTCATTAAGCAGTCAAACAAAACAAAATTTTATATTTAGCAGCAAAAAATATCTATGATGTGCAAAATATAAAAAGAAGTCAAAAAAAAAAAAAACCCAGTCCAAAATTAGTAAAATTATTAGATTACGTTGTAAGAAAGGTAGTTCCTAAATGAGGGAAAGTCGTAGGTTTGGCATTCAACAATTTTGGATGGTCAGGCTGTCGGCTGGCAAATGTGAATTCTCACACAAAGATTAATATCTTGATCTAAAAGACAATAATTAACGTAAATTATATATATCTAAATGGGACCATGAAATCCGTGGCATTCTATGGTTGGTCGAATACCCCAAAGATGGACGGAGGTATCAGAGTTTGATGCCAAAAATAATGAAATACCACAGGTGTATCCTTTATTTGAAGGACCACCTTCTTGTATTATTTATTTGTTTTTTAGTTTTATTTTTATTTTTGTTCACTCGATTGCCTCTCATATTATTTTCTCAAATTATGGTGTATATGATGGTCCCATGTAAATAGAGAGGTTCAATAAATCCAACGGTTGGGTTTGGTAATATCCTAACTAGCTAGCTAAGGTGGCTCCACCCCCTCCTCACAATTATCAACCAAGAAGCGGTTGGCATTTGTTTTGTATCCCAAAACAATGTTGGTTTATATCTCTAGTCATGTTTTATTTACAGCATAATGCATAGACAAATGTGCATTTAGTACCTGGTCAAATGGAGTATATTTCGTGAGTTCATTAACATTATATTTTTACGGACGCACAAGTATCATGCAATAGATGTTCTTGTCAATTTCAGTAAGGTTTGATACTAGAGTAAGATCATGATTTGATTCTTTCAGGTTCAAACGAGAAAAATATCAAGAAGGTTCACTCATTATGATGCAAACATAACTTGTTCAGACTTTAAGGGAGGAAAAAAAGTTGAAAGGATAAGTCGGTCAAAAAAATTTGGCAAAGAAAAAAAATAGTCGATCAAGAAAACGAAATAGTAGTTTTTTTTTTTTTTTTTTTTCTAAAAGCCCCCTTTTTATATTAAATTCTCAAAATACATAAATTTTAGACATTTAAGTCAATCATCTCTGAGATTGGCATAACTCCTCACTTTGATCCCTAATATTTGAATCAATAGAAGTGATCATTGAGTTTGTTCACAGTCCATCATTTTGGTTATCCCGTAAAAAAAACTTTGTTAAATAAGAACCAAAATAACTAAAATACCCTCAGTTTAATAAACAATGAGCCAAAATGATGTGACAAAGAATTAAGAATATTTTGGTTATTTTATCCTTATGTTTGTTTTAGTTCTTTTACCATAACAACAAACTATCAAACTCATATTCTTCAAAATATATTTTTTCATGCAAAATCTATTATCGTACATATTTAAACACTTGTACTTAACGATTTAAAACCTAAATTTGAAGATATTTGAATTTAATAGTGGTTACTTAGATAAAGTGATGTACGAAGAAAACACTCAAAGGAATAAACAAAAAAGCAGAAAACACTCAAAAGTAATGTACGTGAAATGTGAAAATTATTGTAATACTTTTTGTTATATTCTTGATGGTGGAACCCCATTTTAACATTGTTTTGGGCATACCTACTATATTTTTCACTTATTTTTTTAGTTTTCGACTTAAATAGTCTACTAAATATACATTTCTTGCTCAATAAATCGTAAACTTAAATGAAATAGAAAAGGATACGATCGGTACTTACGTACCGATTGTATAAAGATACTGTCGCTAGCTTTTTAGCAACAGTCCTAAGTTTGAATCGCTAGATCCATACCGAACCCCTCTTTTCCATTTTTTCCTTTTAGTTTTTAAGTTTTTGTTTTTTGCTTATGTTTGTTTGAGTTCTTTTATCATAACAACAAACTATCAAACTCATATTCTTCAAAATATATTTTTTCATGCAAAATATATTATCGTACATATTTAAACACTTGTACTTAACGATTTAAAACCTAAATTTGAAGATATTTGAATTTAATAGTGGTTACTTAGATAAAGTGATGTACGAAGAAAACACTCAAAGAAATAAACAAAAAAGCAGAAAATACTCAAAGTAATGTACGTGAAATTTGAAAATTATAGTAATACTTTTTGTTATATTCTTGATGGTGGAACCCCATTTTAACATTGTTTTGGGCATCCCTACTATATTTTTCACTTATTTTTAATTTTCACTGAATGACTAAAATGATTAATGATGGACAAAGTCATGGATCAATACTATCGATTTTAAATCTCAAATATCAGAATGAAAAGTTATACTAATCTTAATAATCATTTTGCCTAAAAGCCTAAATTTTATTGTTGTCATAAAACTCGTTCTAACAGCTAAAAAGTCTAACAAAAAGTAAAGTTCAATCCTCAGTAAAGCCTACAAAACCTTTACGCAGCCTACTATTCTAAATCATTTCTCAAGTTGTATATGACTTTAGATCTTTAATTATTATTGTTGTTAAATATTAACCAAATGAAACTTAGTTTCACACCTTTTTTTTTTTTTTTTTTTTTATAGTTTAGCACTTTTTTTTTTTATATTTTTCAACATGAGATTAAATAAATTCAACAGGAATGAGGAACAAGACTAAAGAAAGGTGTGTAGAAGAAAAAAAAATTGAAATATTTACCTTGTTAGCAGCGGAGATGGATGTGTGGCGGTGAGGGTGTGTCGGAGGAGGAAGAGAGAGTGCGATGGGGCGAGAGGGTGAAAGGCCGATAGGGAGGGTGGCAGAGATTTAGTGAGAGAGAGGGAGGGTGTATCGAAGGGAGAGAATTTACAGAGACGAAGAGGTGAGGGGAAAAGCATTTGTGATTTCAGTTTAATCTTGAGCTTCTTACGCAACAAATAGAAGATATTCGTTGTGCAAAAAATTCAAATTTTCACAAAATTATTTTCATGCCTGCCAGAAAGGAAAATTTTTCAGCTCCTTGCACATGGAGCTGGTCATTTAATATGTTTTACATAGCAAGTCACAAATAAATTGCATTATTCATCATTCAAACTTTAATAACTTTCGATATCATCACTTTCGGTCTCCCAATCTTCTTCCTTGATAGGTATGTCACCATCATTGTTCGGACCCACTGCACCATCGTATTGCGGAAGATTACCGAGGTCAATTGTAATTGACTAAATCGGTATTTTGATTGAAGCCACTCCTCGTATCTGAAACGATTCTTAGATAAGATTTGTATCTCGAAGTGTTTCCACATCATTTTCCATTGAAGATTCTAAACATTGGTCAACGACGTTGTCGATGTCATCGTCAGTAGGGTCTTATTCTGGTATAGCATACATGTTCCTCTGATCCATCTTCTAAACAACTTTCCAATGTCTCCCAGCTTTAGGGCCATCTAGATACACAATCTATTTTGCCATGTTTGCCAAAATGTAAGGGTCATCATCGTACCAAGTTCTGTTAGTGTTCACAGATAGTAAGCCATGGTCGATTTTAACACTTCCCTGCATATTTGGGTTTGTATTAAACCATTGACACTTAAACATGATCACTTGACATCGGTCTTTGTAAAGCAATTGCACGACAGTTCTTAGTTTGCCATAGAAATCAATGTCCGTACTTTTGCATTCTTGGGCACATATTTCCAAGAGCGCCAATCCGCAGTAGGACAATTATTTCCCATGGCTACACCTATCGCATGCGCGAACACCACATGTTGCCTCAGATCATACGGGTTGGTGGGCACCTCTAATCCCGGTTGTTATCATCCATCCCAACAGAAGCACAAGAATTATGAATAATAAGGAGAGCATAAGCGCATACTTATATGAAGGTTAGGGCCTTTGCGCAATGAACCGTTTGTCACGTAAACCTTGCGCGACGAATGTCTTTGTCACGCAAACATCTGCAATAAATACAGTATTGATTCCTCAAATTCACATGCACTGAATGGTTTGACTAAAAACTGATAGTAACTTGCGCGATGAACTCTTTGTCACGCAAAGGTACCTTGCTTCATCACTCATGTTTTCCGCGCCAAAAAAAATTATCCCGCGTTTTTCTTACTGACTTTACCTGACTCCAATGGTTTTTCATCGCACGAAGTGTTCATGCGCGACTAATTTCTACATCGCGCGAAGTGTTCATGCGTGACTAATTTCTACGTCGCGCAATTTTTTTTTTTTCCCTTTCCTACCTTTTTTGTGTGACGATGGTCTTTTTTTGTCGTGCAAATACCTATTTTGTGATGAAATATATTTCGTCGCGCATGTTGTTTTTCCTACTAGTGTGGGCTAATGACCCACGACGGAAACATAACATAAATAATCATAAACAATCACTCTTCTATAATTTTCTAGAACACCAGAATATGAGAGAAACTTTGGTTTTTCATTGATAAGATTCATAATATAAATGAATATTACAACAACTATATAGTCTTAAGAAACCCTAGATTAAATGAAAAACAGAATAATAAACAACAAAAACATCTCAATGATTATTTCACCCACCATTACATCTTTTTCAATTCTGTCATATTGGTCAACTGTCATTCGTAATATATATAACCATTTTTTTTTTTTTTTTGGCCAAACGTAATATATAATCATATGAAACGCACAATTTTGAGCGAAACCAACCACACACGTACACTGAAGTTTTCAAGATATGAATGCAGAAGATAAAACCCTTAATGAAGACAGGGACTCCTCCTATCAGTTGTCAGTTGTCAGTTGTCATTCGTCAGTCTGTTTAACTAATATAATAAAGCCAACTAACAATCAACTCCAACCAATTCTGGGCCGTAGGTTTCTTGATATAGAAAGGAAAT
This sequence comes from Pyrus x bretschneideri, assembly GCF_019419815.1. Classification (NCBI taxonomy): domain Eukaryota; kingdom Viridiplantae; phylum Streptophyta; class Magnoliopsida; order Rosales; family Rosaceae; genus Pyrus; species Pyrus x bretschneideri. The sequence goes on along the minus strand of NW_025999723.1, from coordinate 7,537,125 downwards.
GGTTGACAGACGAAAGCACGAGGGAATCAATCAATATATCATTCGTACCCACCACGTACGCCACGCGTAGGTACATTTCCTCTTATAGTAACCCTAGCAAGAGCTTCCTTCTACCTTAAATCCTTTAATTTAGACATGCTTTTCTTGCCTATCTTGACCTAATAAAATAGATATACTAGATTTACCGCTTACCGCTTCTGGTAAATATCTTACATAGTATCTAGATATCATCAGATCGAATAACGTTTGCCTCCACCAATCCCGTACAAATTCTTATATATTTTGTTGGCTTTTGGCTTTTGTTTTCCCCTTTTCTTTTATTTAGGGTTTTTCTTTTTCTTTTCTTTTTTTTTTTCCACCACACCACCGTGGTGATGATGTGAAACAACCTTCAAGTTTTCCACGAGGGTGATCGTTTACCCTTGTAAGCATATTGCACAAGGAGGACTTCATACGTACGGTTTTTTTTTTTTTTTTTTTTTTTTTTTTTCACTTTGCCCACATGATTGATTATGCGATGAGAGAAATGAATGTGAGTTGTAGATCGTTATAGAAAGTCCATTTTTTGCTCTAGTATTCTTAAGAGATACCTTCATTGAATATAAGTGCGCAAAACTCCTTGAGAGGGTATGTATATGTATTAGGGTTATTTAAGAACATTTAATTAGAAATAAATGCATAAATAAGGCAAATTAAATATGGCCATTCGAACTGATTGAGTGTTCTACCCCGGGCTCTGTTGAAATAGATTTTGCAAATTATTTTACTTTATTAACTTCTAAACCAATATATCGCACCAAAAATCAAATTATTTTATGTTTTTATACTTACAGAGAAGTGGTACACAAAGCTCGGGCTAAACTTCATGTCGATGAGTGGTGGTACTTACTAATCAGCTATATATTTCACAACTTTTGTGTTTAAAATTTCCATGTTCATTATCAAAATTGTCAATCTCAAAATTAGTAGAAGTTTGCATGATCAAGAGCACGTGAATCTTAATTAATCTACAAATAAGTCATTGCCTATATCATAGAGGATTATTAAAGTATTAAGCACAAATATATTTTTGTAAATTCAAAAAATTAAATCATTGATCCTTGTGCTTTAGTATAACTAAAAGCCAATTTGTAATTCTTTTAAGGAAAAAGGGGGTCAGATATTGCTAACTTCTTTGGAGAACGAAAGATAAATATTCTTGGTCCCCCCCCCCCCCCCCCTTTCCCACAAAAAAAAAAAGAAGAAGAAGAAATATTCTTGAGTTTTCTCACGATCAAGAGAGTACAAGGTCAACGTAATAATAATCGACTAATTTTAATTAGGGCTTCCAACCTTAAACCTTCCTAATCAAAATCAATAAACTTCAACCACTTATTAGTACTACTGTCTACTAGTATTCCTTCATAAGTAAGTGAGAAAGACTTAAGTTCGATTCTTACCAAAAATGAATTTGAACCACATTATTATAACCTAGCCCAGTATAATTAATATTGTTTGTTAAAAAAAAAATCAATAAACCCCAAAGCTTCCCTAATGAAAAACAATAAACCCCAAAGTTTCTAATCAATAAAACTAAACATTTATGTTTATCGAAGAAGCAACAAAAATGATTTTGCAGGCTTGTTGGTGAAGCCTGCTCAGGGGCGTTGTTTTTCAACTCTGCTATCATGGCAGAGGCAGGGGCAGTTCGAGCATCGATGACGGCGTGTCTGGAGGAAGGTCTGGAGAGGGTGATGTTTGAATCAGATGCTCAGCGGTTAATCCAAATGATAAACAAGGAATGCGTGGTGGATGCGTCTTTGGAGGTTATTCTTCATGATATTTGGTTCTTTGCAACCAAATTTAACGCGATTGAGTTTTGTTATGTCTCGCGGGATGGGAATCTCGCTGCTCATGCAGTGGCGTATGTTATGATTTCAATAAATTATGTCTTTGAACAAAAAAAAGAAAATAAGAAAAAAAGACAACAAAAGTGGATGACATTATTTTTCGTAATTAGTTAACTTCAAATGAAGAAGCAACAATTGTGGGATTAAATAATGCTACATAAAATAAAGTTTTTTGTTTTAAATTAAATTGGCTCCTTAATGAAAAACAATAAACCCGAAAGTTTCCTAATCAATAAAACTAAACATTTATGTTTATCGAAGGGGCAACAAAAGTGGATGACATTGTTTTTCAATAATTAATTAACTTCAAATGAAGAAGCAACAAGTACTGTGGGATTAAATAATGCTACATAAAATAAAGTTTTTTGTTTTAAATTAAATTGACTCCTTACTGGTTGGCAAAGAGTTCCTGGTCAATTTACTGTGCAGTTGATCCATGAAAGTTCAAATTTATGATCAAATCCGTTAATATTATAAATCACTCTAATAACAATTATTTCTGCAAAAGATCAATAAAATATAAAGTCATTTACTCATCAAACTATACAAAAACAAATGGAAGGATTCATAAATGCATTATGAACAGTTTATCTATTTCTTACCCTTGATTAACTAAACGATATTATTTTAATTAATTTTTTGTAGAAATGATCTTTATAAAGCAATTTTATGGTATAAACTGTTTCAATCATACACATGAAGTTCTATGAAACAAACACAAAGTAAATTGAGGACGAAGAGAAATACTAAGGAGACTCTCTCAAAGTGGGACTCTCCATGATTCTCTGCCACCTCATAGTATGGTGTTAACTCTCGCGGAATATTATAAAACATTGTACCAAAAATATGAGGTGACAGAGCTAAGGGGACACTCTCAAAGTAGGACTTACTATGGAGGCTCTACCATGTTTTAACGTTAATTTATACGCTAACATTATAAAATATTGTACAAAAAAATACAGAAAGTCCACAAGTAGTATGGCTTTTGAGGTCTCTCCCCGATCATGAAGAGTGTTATATTCATTAAATCTCTTTATTTTTTTTTTCCTTATCTATATACTATTATTAAGAAAACCCTCCTTATCAACTTTTTTTCCCCTTTTTTCCTATTTTGCCCTCACTTTTGATACACACTATTGACAAAAGGAGGGCAAAATAGTAATTTTGTACCTTTTGACAAAATGACAATCATATCCCTATTTTTCCTATTTTACCCTTTTTTTTAGATTATGACAATCATATTTTTCCAATTTTACCCTTTTGATACGCAATATTTACATAAGGAGGACAAAACAATAATTATGTAATATTAAAAAAAAAATATGCACTTATTCAGAGAAATTGTTCACACACGTACAAAATGCGTGCTCTCTGCTAGTTATTATTTAAATCTAAGAGTCTCAATTGGGTGAAAGAGTGGATAAGAAATAATTGTTTCTAGTCATGTATTTGTCGGCAAGTTTACGGGAAAATGATTCTCGCCGGATCATTTTTCTAGGATCCTAAGGATCTTGTGTTCGTGATCGTTCATTGCGATCAGTTTTCTTTAAGTACTATTTATATTTAATTTTGAAATAATTTCTAACTGCACGATCACGATTACGGGATTTCTAAGGTTCCCAGGAAAATGATCATTTTCCAAGTTTACGAGGTTTTTTAAGGTTCTAACAGACGTGGCTGCTTCCCCTCCTTTCGTACTAAAGTTTTCAATATTTACTACTTTGCTCAGAGTTATTGGTGTATTTACCTTGGATAGGGATTCTCTCCCCTCCTCTTCTCATTTACCTTTCTACCATTTATTTTTTTCGCACATATTATTGAACGTGGACTCAAGTTTAAGGCATTTTCCAATAATTCGAAACATGAAATAATGCGAATACTGTTTGGGTGTTTTGGTCGGCCATTTTCCATATTATTTTATTACATTTGTGAGAATAAATATCAAGGTAGCATCTTGCGTTAATAAGTAGGGCAATTATTTTTCCCAACTAACTTCACTATTAATAGGTGATTTTGTGACCCAATTATACTGTTTGAAAATGCACTTGTATTATCATTTTTGTGCTTGTTTAGAAGTGTTTTTAAGATGGCTAACATCGCTTTTGCTGAAAATATTTTTTAAACCAATCTTTAATAAAAATTCAAATAAATCCAGAAAAATCACTTTAAGTACTTCTTTCAAGAAACACATATTTTAATGCTTCTTTCAAAAAGCACTTATGTGTGTTCATATTTTTTAAGAATTGTAGCAATGGCCCTTGAGCCTAATTTGAACAATGGTACTCATCAAATGTGCAGCTATGATCCTTTCATGAACTTCGTTAAAATTTTTGTCAAAATGAGGGGCTATTGCTCTAATTAGATTAAAGTTGAGAGGCTTTTGCTCCAATTGGATTAAAGTTCAGGGACCATTGCTTCAATTTGGTTAAAGCTAAGGGACTATTACAATTTTCTCATTTAGTTTTCCATATTTGTCCCTTGATTTAGCCTTACGTGTGTGGCATGTGACTCATTTTAGTGGAAGTTCTGACAAAGTTGACAAAGAGGACCATAGTTTCACTTTTTGATGGGTTAAGGGACCAACAGTCATAGATTTTAGTTGATGAATCATTATCTAATTAGGTTTTAGTTCATGATCACTGATATACAAGCTTAAATGTTTTTAGCTATTTGCAATTTTCATTTATGTATCTTGCATGTTCACTCCTTTTATGAATTTGTCTGGTTCATTCTCTTGCTCATGAGTGCGACGAAAGTAAGAAAATGTCTAAAATGCTTTACACTTTGAATACATTCTCTAAAAACGCTAGCTATGCTAACCACTAAAATTGTATTAGTTCCCTCCCGAATAATCAATCACCATATTACCAAAGTATAATAAAAGTGTTTCGTTTTTGTTTCCTACTTAGCATCTAACAAAGAAAACCTCATAATTCTTTGCGTATGTTCTTGTCTTACCCAAATAATCTTTGATTAAAATATAAATATACTGCGAATTGAAAAAACTATATTTCAAACTAAATCTTTGACTTGAATCCTTTACTTGATTTTATATAATTAGAACATTGCAGAAGACAACAAAGTCAGAATTCTTCTTTCTATGACCAAGAACAAGAACAAGCAAGAACCTTTGCAATGATCGTGGATCGCATGATATATATCAGGCTCTTTATTCAAAGGAATTTCATTTTTTTTCAAAAAATGGGGATTAGGTGTGGGGCTCACTCTACATTGAACTTCAACGATCTAAACTCTCTATTTTGTAAGTCTCGATTCATAGATCATCCTTACAAAAATTCAATTCAATACAAAACAATTTGCCTATTTAATTATCAATATAAATTTTCATTATTTCTTATATAACAAAGTATTCGTTAATTTTTTTGAACCCAATTAGATGTCTTAATATTTCTGATTTGTCTAATATTTTGCAAGGATGATCTATGAGGTACAACTTGAAAAATAAACGGTTCGAATCATTAAAGTTCAATGTAGTGTGAACCCCACAACTAATAACGTGCTCCCTTAGCTTTGGTAGATTATTGTTTTTGGAAATAAGATTAGGGCACAAGATTTTGGGAACCAAAAATTCCACACAATGAAATAGAATTTGATTCTAGCCTCTTCTTTCTTGAAAAGGAAAATTTTACATCTCCAACTTGCAGTGCCCTTATCTCCACGATCTTTAAGTGACATTCAATTCTTTTGTTTGATACAATCGATGTAAGGAAGAAGAAATCTGACTCTTAACATTCGAATACAAGAATGTATATAATTAATTACTTGAGTTACAGATTCTAAAATATATTAAGTTACATGTCATTTTTTTAACACAATAATATTATTTATACTGAAGATGTGAGAGAATAAATTAATATCGAACTCCTTATTCATAAGATTCAAATCTATAATTTTTTACTTACAAGTGACTCTCGTGTTTTACATATTTTGGAAGTTTTCTTCGAATGCATAAATTGTAAGAAAAGTAGTACAACCAACCTCTTGAAAACCCCTCCAAAAAGGCTGATCATAGTTTTTAAATTTAGGCTCAACAATCTATATTAGGAGTCAAATTCTACTTATTAAGAAAAAGAAGTACAAGGTCTGTTTACCCATAATTGGGGCTGAGTTTTCCATTAATTTTTAACGTGCTTCCTTACAGGGTTCTTCCAAGGCCAACTTGATTGAAATTACAATTAAAGGGTTGGGGGAATTGTAAAGTAAGTAAAGAGTTAAGACCCAACAAATGAAGCAAAGAATAATTATTAATAATCATAAAAGTATTGGAGTGGACCATTAGCATAATAATGAAGATACAACTAAAGCTAACGGGACTACTACTACGGCGTAATGATATTCTCTTTACCGATGAAAGTGAGATGCAAGGTTCGACTTACTTAGATGATGAATTTGATACTTATTATTATGATTGACCTATTGTTGGTCTCTGCACAAATCTCCCACCACTTCTTAGATATGATAATATGCAACCTGTTTTAACTGTGAATTGGAGTGGACCTTAGAACAAAGACAAAGAGTGAAACATATGCAATCATTGGTAAATTTGTTAAACCAATATTTGATTATGGAGGTGGAAAGTAACCAAATTGACCTGGTAGAAAATGATCAGCTAACATGATGAAAATGACAGATGGCTCAAACGCATATCCACACGACTCTTCAAGCAACATGTGGGCCACTTTGCTCATGTTTTAGGGTTGGGCACAGGGCTAAATATTAGGAGTGGACTCGGTTCGGTCTTATTTCAAAATCAGACCGAATTGCAAACAGACTTGGTTCGGTTTCAGAACCAAATACGCTGAACAAGTTGGGACAGTTTCGGTTGGGCCGTTCAGTGTTGGGATGTACGACGGTGAGTCGTCAAGCGTAGTTTGATACTTGGATGTAAGATGGTGAGGGTTTGATCTTTGGAAAATCTGAAGAACAACGAAAACTTGTAAGGGTCGGGGATTTAGACTAAATTTTACATACCATTTCAATAATTTGATATCGAACTCGTCACTTTAGGTGGAGAGAAAGACAAACTACAGTGATGGTGATAGTAAGAGTATACCTCCCACATTAACGACCATTAATGTATCAATGTCGCATGCTACTAAAAGTTTAGAGTAGTTTAGAGTAAAACATCTAAATATAAAAAATAAAAGTGAAAATGATAAGCCTACTAAAAAAGGTCTTGGTAAAATTCCATTTGATCATTTCTGTCTAGGCAGTGCTTAAATCGGCATGGGCACATACAAGGACACAAGAAAGCCCAAGCAGAGTTTGCATCAGATCTTTAATTTACTTCATATTAACATATATACACGCAGGGTGACCCATAATTCAGGTTCTAAACTACACGTAAAATCGATCTATTAACGACCGAACAACGTGTGTTTGCGGATCAACGCCTCAGTATCACACGACCACCTTTCTTGTGCACTGCTGTCTCGGTTCCTGGTTAGCTATCTCGATTCCCTTCTATTGGTTATTTCTTCACGCCTGCAACTATCTTCTAACAAGACCACAAAACATATGACCTTGTGCGGTGAGGAGGAATGGTCCGAGTCAGAGTGTCCCAAAAAGGCACGGCTTCTCCATCAGATAGGAACGTCTGTTGCGATCAATGTTCCATTTATATAAGCACGAGTTTGCAGAGAACGAACCACATCTGCAAAATGAGGGAAATCCCACAGCAGGGACTTTCTGGCGTTCGATGCAAAATCACACTTTTTACTTTTTCCTGCTGTAGAAAGCTCCCCCACCGGAATAACTACTGCGATATCTATGACGTGCTCCACCACCTCTACCGCTAGCTCCTTCCCAAGTGCTGCCACGGCCGGCAAGTCTATTACCGCCACTCTGCATATAGTTCAGAGTCTGGTTCCCCAATCCATTAAGCTCCTCCTCTTCTCTGTCATTGTATTCCAAAACCAACCTCTTGATGTCTTGTTTCTCTTCAAGCTCTTCTGCTTCTTTCTGTTTCGTACTCTGGATAAGTGAGCAATCCCGAGGGATGTACATCTGCTTTGTTTGTTGCTTGTTACCACGCTTGACAAGAACTTTCACCTGGACCTCCTTGCTTCCTCCAGACTCTTCATCCAATGCCTCATCTCCACTTTCCCCTCCAAACCCTCTTCCATGATGGTCCTTGGTGGACCCCTCAAACACATTCATCGGTATCATCATGTTTAATGTTGGTCGACCTCTCAGCTCTAGCCTACGTTGCTCCATGCTTTCCTGCATTCAGAAATTTTTTAATGGGTTAAAAACTGCAAGCAAATATAACACCATCATAACATCATGTACAACATCATTTCCAGACCACGAAAATTAGGAAAGCAAGATTTTTAGTGACCGAGATTGCATTCAGAATGTGTTCACAACCATATGCAATACAATAATATATGAATCTATTGTGGTCATGCATCAGCAAGAGCATATAATACAATAATATAATCTTACCTGCATAACAGCCTTGAGATCCAGCTCAAACTTTTCTGCTTCTTGAGGGTCGACCTCAGCAACCCTCTGTCTGACATGGACTTCATCGTCCTCATCGGATGCCGGTCCACCACCATCATCATCATCCTCATCACTGTCAGATCCACCATCATGATTCTCTTCACCCAATCCTTCTTCATTATGTCTATCTCGATCAATGGTGCCACTTCCCGAATCACTGTCACTATCTCCAAGGTTTCCATGAACTACACCATTTTCCCCGGTTCCATTTACAATACTCTTTCCATTCACTGACATTTCATCGGAGGTATTCCTCCTTGAAGGCTTTTCAGTGTCAGAGTGCTTCTCAATGGAGACAGTACGATCACGCTCCTCAAGTTCTACAAGAGCTGCATTAACTTCTTCAATGGAAGAGTACCGAGCCATGTTGGGGCGTAGATCAGCAAATAAGTCCTGGACGTGCTTTACTACATAAGCTTTCCCATGTAGAATGATAAAGAGTAATATTTATCTCATATGAATTATAGGTAAGATAGATTCTTGGAATAGCATATTTCACATAAAGGTACAGAACAGTATGTAAGAGACGAAAATTAGGTAAAGGTCAGATTACTAAGAGAATCTTATATGATTCTAGCTTTTCATTAGCAAGAAAAACAGAAAAAGCTGTGAAGGTGGGGTACAGAATATGAGCAGCATGACTGACCTGTAAGTCAAATTCCACATCAAGCGGTAGTACACCTTTACTTAGTATATATCTCTGAAAGTGCATCAAGAATCGATCAAGTTTCCTCTTGGAAGAGCCTCGGTCAAAGTAGTGCCCGCAGGTTTCAAGAAGAGTAATAACCATCCTCATGCGGAAACAATCTTCTGGTGGATCCAGTACATCTTGCTGGTGACACAGAAAAAGAAAGTATGACCAAAGTAAGATCATCGTGTTCATGTACTTAGATAACTTAAATAACTTCTGATTCATAATAATACTAATAAATGATAAAACCATCAATATCTTTATGCTTTCTTATAAAAATAAGAGAGAAGCAAATACGTATTTATAAAAAAATATAAACCCTAGAATCATGAATAAACTCTGGTGACAATTAATTGTGGAATATACATTCTTAGAGATTTCAATTTTAGTCCCTAAAGTTTTCTTTTAAAATAAAAATATTAAGATTGGAGAAATATCCAATAGTACTATAATATTCTAAAATATGCATTTAACCTAATTTAGTATATAGTTACCATGATAAGTATGCCTAGCACTGACTATGGCAATGTTCCCCAAGTACTATATCATGGTGTATGGAAATGCACGGAAAATTACATACCTCTGGTGTGCCATGGCCAAAGGCAAGAACCAAGTACAGAGTTTCAAAAATAACAGAAGAATCTACATGCTCATAGTTGTATAGCTCTCCTAAAAATCGCATATGGGCAATCCGTCTTTGCTGCATCCCATACTCATTTAATTCTAGGCCAAGCCGTATCTCCTCTAGAACCTGAAAGTGAAGATATAACTTTGAGAAATCTCTGGTGGGTCAGACAAAATCAGAAATGTCTGAACTTGCACACACATGCACACTTCATATCTCAGAGATGTCAATGTATATTTAATTTCTCCCTTTTTTTCTACTGGTTCCCAAAACAATATATATATGTATGTATGTATACATATTTTTTAAGTTGAAAACCAATTATGAACTATAAGTCTATAACATGGATAGTATGTGCGCAAACCGTTTAGACTGCTAAAAAGTCGCATGTCCCCTCCCTCACCTTTCCTATCCTTTCCCTAGAATGATTATGGTACTAGCATCAAGACTACTGTTTGACTAAGTATGAGGCAGGCAAATCATGAGAAAGTATATTGAGCCTCAAGGTTACTGAGTCAGTTGCAGCATATAATTTACTACTAGATTGAATTTGTCATGGCGAGCACCAATCAATAAATACAGAAAAAGAACAAACGAGTAAGTTAGAATGTCCTCAACTTTAAATGAATGAACAATTAGTCAATGTTTTTCTTCATTCTAATTAATAGCAAGAGAAGATAGACTTCCCCTTTCCCTAAACCTACCCCACACTTTGTGCATCTGGGAAGTTAGACAAATCTAAAGGAGATACTACTACACAGCAAAGGGCCAGTCATATTATGAATGGATCATATTTAACATGGAAACTAAAATGCTAAAAAAAAAATTTTGGAATGAAAGAGAGCACCTCATCAACAACAGATACAGCAAATTCATCATGATAGCGGCTCAAACCAGCGGTGAGAGAAGCAATCAAGTGGATCTGACCATACTTCCCTTTGTGAACCTTCAGAAAGCATTTTAAAAGATACGGCTCACATTCACCCCATGGTAATTTACGCAGTTGCCTGAGCACATGCTCTATGGTAGACTTATCAAGATCTGAGAATAGCAACTTTCTTATATACTGCAAAAGAAATAAATGAATGAAAGGTTAATTCAAATGCTGGATATATCAAGATAAATTATGAAGAATTGAACCAATAAAACGATTTACACCTGATGCAATGGAGGACGGACTTTAGTGACCCGTGCAGATCTCTCAGGTGGTTTGCATAGGTAGTAAGCATTTTCAACAAGGGTGCTGTGCCGAGGGTCTAAATTTTTTACGTTCTTCAATCGCATTAATATTTCCAACATGTTAGCCATCCGCACAGTAGTTTCAGGAGACCGATACAGAAAACGCCCACAAGTCTCAAGAAGATTGCAAGCAACATCAATGTTATGATGACTGAAATCATCCAAACAAGCCTGGCAACAAAAGAACAACTGCTAAGTAAACAGTTCACAAACTAAACGCCACAATGATATGAACTTAAATCTCATTGATACCATAGTCTGTGCTTCAACCCATCTTCTAAATTATGATTTACCACACAGAAGTTGCAGTTAAATAAAGAAGTAAATAAAATGAGAGTAAAAAAGGTTGACCGCAAAGACGTGCATTTCATATATTCTCCTGCAATCAAAAGGTACAAAAAAATTTGATACAAATTTACAAAATAGTAAATACACATTGAATCTGTAGGCAAAGCATCTAAAAATATTTTCGCAACCCCTACAAAGACCTATTAAAAGAAAGGAAAAGGTAAGAAGAACCTTTCTCCAAGCATAAGTGCAGCTCAGAGTGAGAGACATATTACGGCCGATAATAAACACAATGTACTGAAGATATTATCAATTGGGCGATGCTAGATAAACCATATTTTGAAAACTACAAATAAACTCGCTAATAGAGGCAGGGCCCACTAATACAAGTAGATCCCAACTCTATTAGAGAGGTGGTTCACATGTGGTCTACAAAATGTGGTCTTCCTAGTATTTTCCTTATCAATAATGCACAACTTTAACATAACCTATGCATCAATTCTGTTATGTGCATATTACCTTCAAACAACTAAAGACAAGACCAGCTGGTGCAATCTTAAACTTGCAGAGTTCTCCAATAAATCTAATGTTCCTAATCTTCGTTTCAATGTTCATTTGGTCCTGCACAAAATTAAAATTTAATATGAAAATCATGAACTTCTCAAATGAAAGCGACACAAGTGAACTTTAGCCACTCCTATTCAACAAAATACATCACATGTAAAACCCGACCTTTTTATTAATTAAGAAGTTGAACTCTTCTTCCAACATCGCTAGGAGCATGGATGAGACGTCCTTCATACAAGTTGAGAGTGTAGCAACCAAACGCGAGTAGTAAGCTAGTAGCTCCAATGATGTTCTAGGGACATTAAATAATGCCCTCACAAGCTTTTTCCGATTTGCTTTTGAATTTAAATAACAAAACTCCACCTGAAAATATATAATAACATCTTCAATGTGAATCATAAGGTTAGATAGCCAAATGTGTGTGTGTGTGTGTGTGTAAGAGAGAGAGAGAGAGGAGTGGGAGTGGGAAAGAACAGTAGTAAAGCTCAGACAGAGGTATAATTACAGTCAACTGATCAATAAGATCACGGCCCACGCAACCAGGAAGCCTCTGCAGTAAAGCATCCAAATTTGTCCCTTCAATACTTTTGAGCTTCTCTTTGTCATTCTCTCCTTTTCTGTCAGCTTTCTCTTTGTCTGGATCTTTGATCTTGTCTTTATCTTTTTCTTCTTTGTCCTTTCCTTTCTCTGTGCTTTTGGCCTCTTGTAAAGCACCAACATCTGCAGAAGCCTCTCCAGTATCTTCTGTAATTTGTTGAGTTTGATCTGATTCAAGTGCGGGTTCCTTAACAATGAAGATAAAAAATGTTCATCTGAGTATATAAATACAAGTATAACCTTTTGCCAGAGAAAACATGAATCTTATTCTTTCAAAGAAGGCAAAGTACCCATCATATATACTGTCCACAGATTAAGCCACACAATGCTACGAAACTCAAGTGAAAACAGGAGATAAATGAGGAGAATGATCACAGTAAAATAGATCTAGCTCTGAAGGACCGAGATTAGTGAATATGGAACAAATTTGATTACAAATAGCAATAGTTGCTGATAAATGAGGATAAATGATGAGATTTTATTCCTTACAGTTGGTTGTTCCTGGGTCTTTGCAGATTGATCACTGCTTTTAGACTCTGCTTCTCCCAATAATACTGCCGGAACAAATGCTCTAGAAATAACATAAACATACATTTCAGGTCAACCTCTGTGGTATAAGAAACAGCACCTAACTAAGAGACTTATAATGATCGACACAAATGAAATACATAAAAGACATTCTTTTGCCCATTTGACAAGTAACTGAAAAAAATCATCGACTTAAACAAACCTAAGATCTGGTAAGCATTCATAGAAAGCCCTTGTATCTTCATCATCCCATATGGCTTCGAGTGCCGAAGAATCCTTTCCAGCAACAGGAGATGAAGCATCCTCCCCACTAGTAACCCTTGTTGTGTGGCCATCCTCTGGCATTACTGGGGGTTGCATATCAAGTGCTTCTGCTAAACTGTGGTAAAATAGTTTGTAACGTAAGTTATCTGGAAACTAATAGAGAAGAATCATCAATCAAGAATTTTAGTAATTAGTGGCTAGTGTGACTTCAAATTAAAGAAAGCTGGAGCATCTGGAAGTACACTATAGATGTTGAAATCAGATGCTTTCATTTGCAGCTATGGGTATAGTCATGCTGCTGTTAAATTTCCTAGACATTCTCTCTAGTAATAGTTTGCTCCTACTCCTTTCTCTGTTTTTTTTTTCCTTTTGTTAGGCATAGGGGATTATCAAGTACAAATATTATGCACCTAGCTAATGCATACTTTAGAGTGGTTTAACAAAGTTAATTACTTTCCAGTAAGTGAGTGTGAAGTTACATCATCTCCCTCATACTTGCAATCTCCAGCTAGAATCTTCCGCCCATGCTAAGATTTCATGTCTTATAAGTTATACCACTATCTACAGTTCCGGAGGGACTATAAAATTCCCAAGTCAGAACCACAAGACTAGTATGCCAAACTAGTTAATTAATAATTCGGTTACATCTGGTTTATTTCATCCTATGTTATTGTATTATTTACGTTGGAGAACTATGCAGGTTTTTGCTAAATGGCAATCCTATGAAAATTGGGATAAAAACAATCATTACATGTTCAATAGAGTAGTTTGAACAATTAAGCTATGCAAGGTTTAAAAGAAGGATCCTGGATCCAATGTAACATAGACGACTAGAAAGTGGAAGAAGACTTAAACCACAACATTGCCAGACCCAACAGACCTGGTCATGGGCATGATAACAGATATCACAAATAATTGCAGTGAAATAGTAAAGCAACTTACGATGAGACATTGCGGTACAAATGTTCATAAGATTTCCGCAGCTTCTCGTATGATGAGACACTTTCATCACTGAGCTCTCCTTTAGCATTAAGGATTTTAGCATTTTCATGCTCCATTTGGCGAAGTGACTGAAAGTATCAAGAAAATTCATTATTTATAAGTTGTAACCAGTATTCCACTATGAGAGAGAGAGAGAGAGAGAGAGAGAGCTATCTTAGGTCAGGAAGGAAACTCTTACAGTATGCTCAGATTGCAGCAGTTCTGCAGCAGCAGCATAATATGTTTGAAATGCCTTCCTGAAAAATTTCTTTTGATCTGTCGTGATATTAAGGCCCTTAAAAAACTGTTGCAAAAATTCAGGATAAATATAAGTGACACGTAATTAGAGTCAGTCACGCCTTCTGCCTATATGCTTCTATAAAATAACTTCAATGGAATGCCAAATAAGGCAAATAGAACAATATTGAAATATGTGGAATGTACTAAATAATGAACAAAGCCAAAGAGAATTCATACCTCTTCATGAATTTCTGGCCCAGCAAGTGGAAGGCCAAGAAACATTCTTCCCTGACGAGCAAAACTAGCAAGAAGAGTCAAATTTGTCTGAGTAGTATCCCGATCCTTTAAGTGTTCTCCACTGGCAAGATCCTTAATGATATTCACGAAAATACCACCATCTTCTATAACTCCAACAAAGAAAAGTTCCAAAAGGAGTTTCAAAGTGCTTCGCTTCTTCATGGCCCTCAAGTTCTTGTCTGCTTCTAAGTCATCCCCAGACTTCCCCGGAAAGAAGACTTTCAAAAGACCTTGAAGCAGAGTTGGGGAGAAGTCTTTGTACCTTTGATGGAGCAGAGAGCAGATCTTTGAAAAATAGAGTCGTGTCAGAAGTATTGTATTCAAAAATGTATTTTATGCTCTACAAAATGAACAGGTAAAGCTTGCAGGTTTGCATGCCCGCTCAGACATACTGCCCATTTAAAAGTAACTTCATTTTTTCTCTATGAGAATTCAATTACTGCCAAACCTATCATCCTTACATGCTAGCTGAAAAGTGTTACCAACTTACTTCCCCAGTAGACCTGCATGATACACTCTACTAGTTTTCTTTTTTGGGCGAAAAAAATCCAAATAGTTAACAGCAATATTCAGATTTTTTTTCCAAAATTAAAACAGACAAAACATTAAATACCAAAGACATCTAACTGGATGCATGTGAACAACGGAATGAGAAGCAAGAACCTTGAAACCAATACCAATAATGGCATGGTGAGGCAACTTATCATCTATCCAAAGACCCAAAAACTAGACAAAACAACACCAGATAGCTCAGTGTCCATTTCAGCAGAAATAGTACCAAGCATTTCGCTATTATACACCTTGTCATTCAGCAAGTGCTGTCGTCTATTCTTAAATAAGATAAGAAAATAGAGATCAGCATTTTGGAACCTGTGAGTACAACACTACATGACTAGAAGTTTGTGTAATTCTAGAAATGTTAGGATCTGAAGATAATCATATTGTTTCTTAAATTCTTAAGCAAACTCACTGTGCAAAAGCATTAGCCAAATATTTTCTAATTCATTCACTGAAGGAAATCCAGACTAATATGTTGAAAGTAAAATCATGGATAGATGACCCAGAGAACTTGATTAACTAAAACTTCAAAAGAAATATAAAAAGAGTAAAAGGAAAATATATATAAATGCTTCTGAAATATCAATTAAAATCATAAAAGCAACCTGGACTGCTGCTTGTATGTCTGACGATCTAAGCTTGGCATCACAAATAGCAGTAACAGCTTCACTGACAAATTTGCTCAGGTTGACAACTCTCAAGTCATCCATCAACCCTTCCCGCTGCTCTTCATTTATCTGCTTCAGTTTTTTAATAACCGCTGTGTTGCGCTTAATGCTAGAATCCAGTGTCCTAAGGAATCCTGTGTCTGGAAGTCAAAATAAATTTTTTTATTCTCCAGTATCATGTAGCAATCATACATGCCAACTATGCTATCGATATTGTGTTTTTGGTTAGCCAGGTGATTATATTGAAAAAGCGTAAAACAAACATGTCAACAAGAAAATCTGTAAAAAGAAAGACATGAAGCCCTGAAGTATAAAATATCTTCGCAATGAACTTATCTAATTATAAAAATTTCTATAGTAAATTTCTTTATTAAGATGTAAAACAGGAGTCATAACAGAGCAATACATCACAATTAAATCCAAATATAACAGTCAAAAGCAAACCTACCCAAAACAGGCAAAAAAAAAAAAAGAAAAACTTTAAAGGGCGAAATGATCCTCAATCCCCTTCAGTTTAATGTTCATTAGCCTTTTTAACAAAAAACACTGATAACCTCAAATGAAGCAAGAAGCTTCCCCAATATGCCAAAATGTAACATGGAAGCGTCAACAAAGTGTCAGGAATTATAAGGTGGAGGAAAGTGTATCAGCATTATAATATTACACCAACACACTAGTTTTGAGAAATTACGAGTAAATTATAGATTATTAGACATCTAATGTGCTATGACTTCAGACTGAACTAAGCAGCACTCATGTGGAGGACCTCAAGTATTTGAAAAAAGACTAGGATTAAATCTTTTTAGTATAATTAGTAGCAGCATAGAACAACCTTACAAAAAGTGCCAGCCATCATCCCTTTGTTTGCAATTTATGTCATTAGGAATGGCAACTTTGCAAGATTACATGAGTATTCTTCCCTCATACATTTTCACTCATTCTAAGAACTTAACAATTATTTCATCATTCACTTGCATACTAAATACAAGAATACCACTGTGGTCATACCAGGCCGCTCGGGGTTCAGATTGCTTTGACGAAGAGCCATCTTTGCCTCAATAGATTTCTTGATTTCCTCAAGCCGAGCAGCAGCTTCCTGCAAAAAGAATCAATAACTACCCTACCAAAATCACTTCCGAAAGACATTCCAATTCACAAGAATGCACACATGTTCCAAAACTCAGGAATAAAAGAAAGAATATTAAAAGGCACAATGAAAGTAACGATCTCTAAAAGTGACAGATGCAGCGACTTACCTCATCATCTTGCTTCCCATGAGGTTCATTGCCAGCACGGCATTCCTCCTCATGGTGATCCATCTCCGTACTTGTCTCGACTCACAGAAACCTATATAACAAGAGTTACAAGGCATTTCAAGCTTAAATTAACACCCAATCCACACAAACAAAAGACGATGTAAAACTGAAAAACACAAACCTCGAAAAAACTAACATAATCGAACAAAGCCACATCAGAGAATTGATATAATAAAATTCCAAGCATACTAACCCCATGCGTGCAAAACTTTCATATCAACAACGTAACTTCTTTTCTAATTATGCAACTTTCAATTACACAATTTAGACTGGTGAATGCACCCACAACTTCCCTTTCCCTTAAAACCCGAAAATGAATCAAAACTGATGGGGTGTTTACCCTGACGGTCCTCTTAGAAACTTAGTAACAAGATACCACTATTGACAAAAGAATAAACATTAAAAAAATTAAAAAAAAAATTCCAATTGCCAAGCAAAAGAAGAATAAACTACAAACACCCAAAAAAATCATCAAATAATGACTTACTATTTGATTTAGGGCAAAACATTATCATCTAATATAAGCTCCAATTAAATTCAAATAAACTTTTAGCTCTGATTCCAAAAATTCTAACCCAAATGAGCACGAACCCTATCAAAGTAACACGAATTTGATTCACAGGCGAAGATTACTGAAGTCTACGACGTCGTTTACGGCGACTGCATTCCCTACCGAGATCTCACTTGCGAAAAAACCGCAATATGCATACACACGTATATCTCTCTGTGTGCGTGGGGGAGGGGGAGAGAGAGAGAGAGGAATATGGTTACCTGATCGAGATTACGCCGCAACGTGATGAAGATTGCCGAGAAAGAAAGGAATACAGTGAGTTCAGAGATGAGAGAGAGAGAGCCGAGCCCAATGGTTAGAGAGCAATGGAGCCGTACGAAACGAGACGATGATCCAATTGGAAGTAACCGACTGGTAAAGGTGAGTTTCTAGGGTCGGACTCGGAGCACGAATTTTGCCCGTTTTAGACCCGCTTGAGAAAAATGGGTTGTGGACCTTGCGGTTAGGCAGGCAGCCCACTTAAATAACCCATCTCAGGTGCTTTTCTTTGGGCCATTGGTATCTCTTCCTTTTCAGTCCAATAACCTATCAAGGGTAAAAGCAAGAGTTAATGGCCCGTTTGTTATCCATTTGGTTTTTTATTTTTTGTTTTTTGTTTTAATTGAATAACAGAGCAATTATGATCCTAGACATGAAGAAAAAATGCATAAGGAAAATGAATACATGATAATGAAAAAAGTTGAAATTTCATCATAAAATGAATTGACAATACGAAAAGTTGCTCAATTTACTTATAAGCTCATGCGAGATTTATCCTCTCATCAATGTGGATTTCATTCTCAACATGTCCCCTCATATGCAGCGAATTTTCAAGTCTAGCACGTGGACAACACAAATGGAATGACGTGGAGAACGTGTGGCCTTTGGGCTTCACACGTGGGAAAACCTGACTATAATACCATAAAGGAAGTTGAGGTTTCACTTTTTTTTTTTTAACAAACGATATTATTACACTAGGGGGAGGGGGATAGGCTTAATCTCATAATGAGCTAGCAATAATATGGTTCAACTTCGCATTTGCCGATAATCTAACCTAAGATTACTTCACTTACAAGTGAAGAAGAATATCACTAAATTGTAGTACTAAATGGTCATACAAGGTTTCACTATTAAACTAATTGTAAATATAAGGAGTAAATCAACTTACTTATAAGACCAATGCAAGGTCCCTCTTCCCCCCCCCCTCCCCCATCAATATGGGATTCACTCTTAATACGCCCCTCACGTGTGGCGAATTTTCATGCCTAACACATAAACAACACAAATCCAATAACATGGAGCACATATGGTCGTTGGGCTTCACACGTGAGACAACCTTGCTATGATACCCTGAAGTAAGTTGAGATTCCATTATAAAACCAATTAGCAATATGGAGAGTAACTCAACTTATAAACTCATGTAAGGTCCCTCCTCCATTAGTGTGTGATCCATCCTTAACAAATTAAAAATAAAAACAAAAAATTATTTTAAGTTATTTTAAGTTATTTTAACTTTTAAGATTTTGCTTTTTTTCGTTCCTTCTTTATTTTGTTCCCTTTCCTTCGACCACTATTCTCTGTCCCGCCTCCCTTCTCCAATATACTTCTTCCACATCTCAAACAAAATGTAAAGACTAAAAACCACATGATTCTGAACAGGCCTGAAATTATTGTTTAAATGTTAAATAAGTTTAATTTCATAATTATTAGTCTCATTAAAAATATCATAAAAAGATAAATCACGGGCATTAAAGTAATTTTGCAAAAAAAATTTATTTTATTGTTTTTTGTCTCGTCCCTCACCCTCATGTCATTAAAATATCTCAGCCGCCTATATCTCTAACAACAAACCCCCTACCAACAAAAAAAAAGAACCAAAAAAAACTGCTCTCACACACAAAGTGTGTGGGTTTAGGCTAGTATTCTTTTAACACATGATACCATCCTATTCGGGATGTGAGATTTACTATAGGGAAATTTTATTTAAATCCATCCAACATTTTTCTACTCCCAGTTTACACCAACATTATTTTTAACTAAACTATCATTATTATTTTTTTAAACCCAAATATACTACGTGAACTACCCTTACAAACCCAATTCAGTATGTATATTTATCTTTAAACCCATTTTCAAAAAAAAAAAAAAAAATCAAAATCAAAGCATAGGTTTTCTTCTTTAACGTTCTCTCCTTCCATCAAGTCTGTCTTATTTCCTTTCAAATTCTTCATGATTTAATAGAAATTTAAATGAAAATCAAAAGAATTTGAGAAACTTTTTGTTCATTTGTACTAGGTGCCATCAATTTGTGTAAGAGACCAAACATCTCTTCTCTATTAGGTACTGAGAGTGCAATACCATTTGGAGGGGCGTGTACTCATTAGTTTAAGTTCTCTCATTCTCTTTTATATTTGGCGTGTTTACTTATAATATTATGGATGCAGAGCTACGTGGCCTTCAATGATTTTGAAGGAGTAAAAAGAGTCCTGGAGGAAATAGAAACACAAGATGCAGAAAAATGCAGTTGGTCTAACCTGGCTGCCATCTATGTAAACGAGGAGCTTTTTGACAAGGCAGAGCAAGCCCTCAAAAAGTTGGAAGATATGATAGAACCCCCTAAAGCAACGCAAGCCGTACGATTTTTCTATTAGCCTCCATGCCTGCCCTTCGAATCTAGGTGAGGTCAAAGGGGCTGGTGTGGAAAATGCTCAAGAAATCTTTCCCCGCTTGGAAGATATGATAGAACCCCCTAAAGCAACGCAAGCCGTACGATTTTTTTATTAGCCTCCATGCCTGCCCTTCGAATCTAGGTGAGGTCAAAGGGGCTGGTGTGGAAAATGCTCAAGAAATCTTTCCCCGCAACAAACAATATAAGCTATCTTGTAATGCTCAAGGCCCTTCGTAAGCTAAATCATATTTGAAAGAATTGTTTGAGGAATGGGAGTCCATTTGCTTAAGACATATAGCTGCAGAAAAATCATATCCTGAGATGCGCCAACGATGGGATATCGGATTTTTCTTTGAGTTCATAAAATAAAAATTCATAAATCAGTTCATACCTTAGTTGGAGGATTGAAAACTTCAAGATCACTATCCATTTGTCAAAAAGAGCTTATTCATTATGAGAGCATCTTAGGATTTTAGTAAGAAAGAATAGAACGCAAGAAAAATATTGCGTGATAGTAGGAGTTTGATTATTAGGTGTGGGTTTATTGAAACATTTTAGTTTTGTTGTTAATTTTATCTTGTACTTAATGGTAGTTATGCAACAGGATAAAGAAGACACTCCACATTTAAAATTTAAGTTAGATGTAGAAAGAGGTTATATGAATTCAAATAAAATTTCTCTTTACTATATACACGGTTAAACCAATTAATTAGGACAGTTTGTTTACTCCTTTACAAAAATAGAGGGCTACCAACCAAATTTGGGATCTAGATACTATATAGCCTCAATACAAAGTTGGTTTCATCACTAAAACTGGTGAACATAAAAATAAATAAATCCAACGAATTTCTAACTGGGATAGATTCTTCTAATTAATCAACTCCAGGCGTTGACAAGAGGGCAGCCCACCGTTTTAGGAACTGCGTCCTCCAGCAGAAAATTAACAAATTACCAATCTACTTCCATTTCTACCATCCATTTAAACCAGTTGACCGTTACTATGACCTAACCACACCCCATACCCTATTTTAAGTCACATTAACATCCTTTTGAAAATTAACAACAATTTCTTCAACCAGCTTCCAATGGAGGCCTTGATGATCAAGAACATGTCTACCATGTTCCTGTCATTGCTGCTAGCGGTTTTCGTCGTATGTTCACCAACGTTGACGCATGCATGATATAAACATTTGCATGTCACCAAACACAACAAGGTTTTCGTTGTCAAATCGCCGCCCAAATACGAAATGAGAATTACTGCTGATTTTAAAGTTGGGGAGCCACTCTACAGGGTCAAGGAAAATGGTGATGAGGTACCTGCAATCCAAGTTGCAGGCATTTAGAGATTTCAATAATAAATATATAAATTATTATATATATATATATATATATATATATATATATGACTTGGCTGCGTTGTGCAGCATGTGTGCGCGCGCAGAAAGGGCAGCAACCTTACAAAAGGTTGTGTTTTATTCAACCTTTTAGGGTTGTATATTTTTGAATGGTTGCAAGTTTTGATTAAAAGACATAATGCTTACTCAAATTGTATGAGTAGAATTAAAAGATATAATTAGTCAATATTTATTTTCTGAAAATTCTAAATAGAAGATATGTCTTTTGGATCAACACTTTTAAGAAGAGTTGTATATCTTCAACTAAAATGAAAGGACTCAATAAACAGGTGCCTTAATGCCTATAAATACCTATTGTGACATAACGTTTTACACATAATTTTCAAAAATTTGTTTCTACATTCCTTGCTCTATTTTCTCTCCATCACATTCATACAATTTTTTTTAGTTATTTCTAAGGGAATACAATTCGGTTTGGTTAATCGAATATTTCACATTTGTTGTATCCTGAAAGTGATTTGCCAAGAACCCTTAGCAAACTCATTCGAGTGGGGGAAAATAACACTTTAAGGAAACGATTCAAGTCGTACCTCAAAGCCATTATTCGGATTATTCTCTATATTTCTACATTTACTCTAACAGATTAGAGAACGATCAAACCCTAAATTATTCTAGTCTGAGAGCTGTAATAAATTTATGATGAGTTTAAGAATATACTACAGTTATCATAATAAAGTTAGCGGAATTGTTTTATTGTTTCAATATGTAATTTCGTGCAGTACCATAAAACATCAAATCGTGGAATATAATTATGAGGTAAGATTTAATCACAGGTTTAAAAGATCAAATAAACTTAAGCCTCCGATGCAAATTATGAAGAAAAAAATTCACTTATCTGCACTATCTAGTAGTGGAAATATTTTTTTAGTATGTCAGAAACCGGAATATAACACCACATACTATTACACAATTAAAGAGGCACTTGAAAAAAATAAAAAATAAAATAAAACTTTTCTTCAATTGTGTAATAATATATCGCATACTCCCCTCCCCCGGTAATTCGAACGCAAAGAAAATTCTCTCCTAGATTCCTAGTAATGGTCAACTTTGCCCTACTTTTGTTGCATTGTTTCCTTAGTTAAATGTTGACCTTAAAAGTTTCAATGCAGGTCAAAACTCTTTTTTTTTTTTGGTCGAAAAATGCAAGTTAAAACTTTTAGATATTTAGTTTTGGGAAAATAGAAAAGTGAGTAGTACATGGGTTTATACGTAAGAGAGATCTGTTTTTTAAAAGGATTTTTAGCAAAATGGTATTTGAAATTGACATAACTCTTTATTTTTGTTTCTGACAATGAAAATCGATAAAAATGGTCTATGAGATTGGCATAACTTCTCATATTTCATTCTATGAAAAATCTGTCAATATCATCATTAAATTGAGGGGTTGGTTTGACAAAAATATCTTTAAAAAGTGGTCACGTGGTCGCTCACATGACAATTTAACAAGAATATTGTGATAGATTTTTTTATGAAATAACCAAAATAATTAACGATAGACAAATTCAATTACTACTTCTATCAATTTTTATTGTTATGAATCAACATGAAAAGTGATGGCATTTTAATTTGCGTTGTTATTAATTTTCTTTATCACTATCAAGTGACGTAATCAGCATGAAGTTGGACCATCCAGGCTTTCAGAAGAAAGGATGACTTTTAAGCTGGATGACTTTTAAGCCTTTGACTCATCTCCTTTGGCCCTTAAGCATGAACAAGTAGACCATCTTCTAGAATCTAGAGAGACTTGTACTAGCAATAGCATCCCTTTTTATAATCTTTAGTTGCTTTGAAAAATATTAACTCTTCTAGAAAACGGTTATCAACATCAGATGACCCTCTACTACAGTAGTAGAAAGGAATGTGTTCTTGTACCACGACGTGATTCAAACCCCGTCGGCTCTTCAATCTAAACATTTAATTTAACAAATTTATCGTTTGATCAAAAAAAAAAAAAAAAGAAGGTTATCAACATACATGGTGTCCCTTCGTAATTATGGGAATGTTATATAAATGAAGTTGGATAAGTTTCATTTTACTATAAGATAAATTACAATTTCACACATGTGTATAAATTTTTTATTTATTTAAATTATATCAAAATGATTTTCACACATCAATTTCGTGTTATGTGCACTACTGGTTATTTTTGTTTAGTTGATTTGTTCAATCTAAAAACCATAAATAAACATGTGTGCAACGGAAGACAAAAATTATGCTGAAATCAATTTCATATGATTAAAAGTTACAATTTTGCACATGTATTAAACTCAAATTGGAAGAAAACGAGAAATAACTCTTTACTTATTAAGAAGGGTAATGCTAAAGAGACCAAATTTTAAATTAAATTTTGTAAATCAAATGATGTGGTTGTTGATGATTAGATTATTAATTAAGTATTGATGAACGTGCTTATTTCTTATTGATGACACCTCATTTGGTTTAAAATTTTGATTTGCTTAACATTATCCTATTAAGAATGCAATGTTGCTTCACCAAATGAAGAGATTTTTTAGTGTGCCGATGACACAGTCTCGTACATCAAATTTAATAATACAATTAGTTGAAAAATTGCAAAAATAAATTTTTAACTAATTGTATTATGATATTTGGTGTTCAGGCCATATGTTCCTTACAGTCAGAAAATTTTATCCACCTAATCAATTGAATTCTTGGTGACTTTTTTGAATGGCCTTCGTTTGCTTGTTAATTGTTTCTTGTACCAAGTCCATATAGTCTTTCAAATCATCATCCCACACATGTTCATATAATAACACATAGACTTCACATTAAAAATAAAAATAAAACCCAGCTGTCTGCTGTGGGTCTCTCCTCGTGCACACACACACTCACCAGCCCACATCACAAATTTTCTACACATTATTATTTTCTGCATTTAAAAATCCGTTCACACTATGTGAACCCTTCTGACTAATCCAAGCCATCCCATGATTCCCACCAAAGAATTCCCAATGTGTATAAATAGATGCAGCCCCACCAAGTTTCCTACTCCCTCAAATTCTTCCCTTCTCTGATAATTTGAAATTTATCATCCTTCTCTGGTTTTTTGCTCTGTATTTTTTTTTATGGCTTCAGTTGCTGCAGTACAATTCAAATCCATGGAAGCTGATTACTGCCGAGAGAGGCCACTGATAAGGCTGCCTCCCCCAAGAGGTCAAATTAAAGCCAGGATTTTCAGAACGTTGGGATCAAAAGTAAAAGCTGCGGCAGCATCGGTGGCGAAAAAGCTGGGAATAAAGAAAGGAGGATGCTTTGGAAGCTGAGTCTGCACTTTCATAGGAAGAAAGATTTACCTGCACCAAAACATTTCAAATCAATCATTTTGATTGGTGCAATTTTGATTGGTTTTTCTTCCATATGGGGCGTAGTCTCAGCCACATTCAAGTTTGAAATAATTTTGAATTGGTGCAATTTTGATTGGTTTTTCTTCCTATATATATACAGATAGAGGTTTGAAATCAAAAAGACCGATAGGGTCATGCCAGTAGGCTCCCATGGCATTTTAGCTGAAGTGGGTAGTTGGTTATTTAGGAAATTACTGTATTTATGTACAAGTTTTTAGGTCTTTTATGGAAATGTATTTCATGTATTTTTGTTTTTTTTGGGATTTTTTAGAGGAGTTATTATGCAAATTTTAGCAGAAAAAAGTATGGGAGACTTACTTGTCCCCTCAATCCGATTAATGAACTTTTACAGTTCGAGCATCTTAACTAAAATTGTTCATTATATTTTTCATCATCTGAGGATTATATCTGCAAAAGAAATCATTCGATATGAAAACGATATGTATAAAACAAATGGAGGATAAACGTTATCCTTAAGTAAATACGCGTTCTTTTGTTTTATAAAAGGTATTATCTGGGACCTTGTAAATTTATAATACATATGAAACTCAAAGAATATATGTATTCTTTATGATCAAGTGACGAGAGATTTAAAGAAAATTAGTTACACCCTAAGACCTTGCAGTAGAACGCCCTCCAACCTGGGCAGGCCCCGACTAGGCCCCAGATTGAGGAGAGAATTTTCAATGTAATCGGAACACGGGATGATACATCACGTGTTATTATACAAATGGTGGAATATGTGTGTTAAAAGTTAACAACTTAGAAATTAAAATTTTCCACCACTTATATAAAAACACTTGATGTACCACTTGTATTCGAGTCACAATGAAAAATTTATCCGGATTGAGGTGGCCACAAAAAGTTGTTTTATTTATGTAGAAATAAATTAAGAGTAGTGTTATACATTCACATCTATTTTTATTTCGCACATACTTCTCTTAGTTTTTTGTCATCAGATCAAATGAATTGAAGAATATCAATCATAAAAAATTAACAAGAGCGTGTCGGAGATAAAAATAAGTATATGAATAATCCTATCATAAATAACGACTAGTGTGTTGGTGAGGTTGAAATTGTAAGTGGCACATGCCACGGCTGGGTTGGATTCATTTGGAGCACTATTGTTCTTTTTTAAAAATGTTATTTTTACAATCTATTTGTATCATCTCTCTAATAGAGATGAGATCCACGTGAGTTAAGAAATCCTATTCCTATTAGAGAAATAATACAAATAAATGATTCGTTATTTTCGTTTTTATTAAAAAGGAAATAATCCATATTGTAATAGGTGGTCAATTCCATCTTAAGATTTGGCAATAAAAACACAATCTGATGTGATTCATATGTGTTATATGGACTCTTAAATCGTGTATGTTTATCGTACATTATGTAGCCAGAAATCATTTTAAATATTTAAAATTAAATATGAATATTACCTGATGAAAAATGATCGCACGAATACAATTTGAGAATTTTTAAGATCTTCACAAAGAATATCAAGAGAGAATCTTCATTCATATGGTCAGATGGTTGGTTGCCTTATGGTGGCTGGCCTTTTGGTTAAACCAGCAAGCAATTGTCTATTTTAATGATTTTTCTCTTTGGTTGAACCATTATTCATGTGTTCACACTACATGGAATTATTTCACACTCACAAAATTAACGTATATTTGTCTCTTCATTAATTTCTTATTTAGAACATCATTTATAATTCTATTTTTTAATTTGTTCAATTCAAAAAGTAAAAGCAAAAACTATTGTGTAGAAGGGAATAAGAAATGTGCGGAAATCTTCTCTTTGGGCTAGTTTAGGGTTACTTTAAAATTTTTAAATGAGGTTTTTAAAAAATTTAGGGTCTTAATTTTGTTTGATAAATAAAAAAAACATGTTTTTTTTTTTTTTCAAAATGCATGACAGCAGAAAGCAGAAGCCCCTTTATACATGCTTCTCAAAAAACTCTTTCATTAAAGGCAGGTGAACACTAACAATTACTTTTTAGCACTATAGTTTATTAAACATTTATCTGCTTTTTTTAACAACTATTTATTCTCACAACACAATAAAAACAGTTTTGAAAAAAAAAAACACAGCAACCCTAAAGTATGTAGCTACTTTGTCATTGTCTTTGGTCTCATAAGAATCCATGAACTTCTTCAATCTTTTTCGACCCCCCTCAGTCTTCTTCAATCTTTTTCGAACCCCCTCAGTCTCTTATCCACACCGCTACAAACTCAAAGAAGATGGATGACAAAATTATTAATTAGCCACCAGTGCATAAAGAAGAAGCCACTTCTTCCTCCCAGAAGAGGTAAAATTAAAGCCAAAATTTTGAGAATATAAAAGAGACTGTTATCAATCTGATAGGAATGGGAAGTCCAAGAGCTCATCAGCAGCTTCAGCAAATCAGCAGTCAGATAAAAAGAAAAATGCTTGAAAACTAGATTCATTCCGTTGGTGAATCTTTCAAATTTTTTACTGTGACAAATTTCCTGTTTTTGCACATTGTTATATTGCTTCATTTTTTACAGTCGATTTATTCTTGTTTGAAGTCAAATTATTCCCCTTTCATCTCTTTTCGGCTGGTAAGGTCTGGAACCAATTCTCCGCACCAACACAATCTGATTCCTCTTCACCAGAATCTGATTCTTCAGATTAGAGTGTATCTTTTGCCATGTACTTAATTAAGCCTTCATGTTTATCTCAAATAGTGTGTTTTAGTACTACAATCTAGTAGCGCTCCTCTTCGCTTATAGTTGAGAGATCTTTGTTTATCATGTCATTTGTTGTATAAACAAAAAAAAAGTAATCTAACACGTCCCGACCCCGATATTCTCCAAATACATGGATAGGCACACGTTTGCCGACACCCAAGTGCCTATCTGGGTATTCGAGGAATATCGGGGTCGGGATGTGTCAAATATGCCAATTAGTCATTGAATTATTACTTGAGTAAAAATTAGATCCCTAAACTATTTTTTTTTTTGGGAAAAATCATTCTTTAAACTAAATAAAATTAGCCAATTACACTCCTTGTATCATATTTGAAGTTATTCTTTTCAATTTTCCGTCAATTTAAGTAACGCGACTTACATGTGATACACTTTAGAGGGTAGATTAGTAATTTCAATGAGTTTAAGGTTTTATTTATTTCTTCAAACAAATAGTATATTGTTGTGACATATGTTCTTATTAACATTGTGATTGTGTAAATCCTAAGTAGAGATAGATTAGGAATCCTTTGGGATCTAGAAGATCTTTCCTAATAGACTTTGTATTACTTGAAGAGCAAGTTTCTCTCCTCCTTATTACTATAAATAAAGGCACAAGGACTGTGAAATTAACACACAATTCCTCAAGCCTATTCTCCACTCTCTTTCTATCTATGCTGCCCTCATTTAAATATAGGTCACAACATGTTATCAGCGCACTCTTCACGCTATGCTAAAGAGAATTTATTCGTCTTCACACTATGCTAAAAAGAATTTATTCGCCTTCAATTAGGGGAGTATTACGTTTCAATTATTTTTAATTGATTAAATTTTCATTTTATTGAATTCATATACTTTTATTGATTCAACTTTTTTTTTTTCTTATGCTAAACGTGATGCAAGCTTGAAGATGAAAGCCGAAATTGAAGAAAGAATTTCTACAAACCCGTACACAATATTCATCATGCAATCCAGGTTCTTCTAAAACAACGGTGTTTATCTCGATATTTTTTCAACCTTGATTGCATGAACCTTCACCATAATGCATGATTCAACTTTACGATTTACGAATTTTAGATTCTACATAAATTGTTTATGCATTATACCTATAATGTTGCTATTATGTGAATTGAAAATGTGTGAATAAGGAAGAAACAAGGAAAGAAACAAGGATGTTGAAACCTTAGAACTCGTAATGGGCCTAGATGCCCTTGTCTACTTTAGACTGGGCTTGATCTACAAATCCCCAGCTTGAGCATGCAGCTCACGTTGGAGCCGTTGAGCCGAAGTTCGCGCTAAGACAAGCATAGAGTCTTGGACAACTTGTCCTTCATATTGTCTTCTTTGTCAACCTCATCACCTTTGTGCGATTTTCCGTCGAGATATATGATCTCCGACCACATAGACAACCTGCAGTAGTTTCCAGGTGAGACCCATGATTTTTCGACAACCTAAAGTCGTCGCAGTGGTGAAAGCCGACAATTAGATGTCATCTGATCTCCTTCCCGAACTTAAGGCTTCGAGATTTCTTCGAATTCTCCATGAAATTTAAAGTTTGTAATCCTCCAAAATGGTTTAGAACACCATCCCGACGTAACCCTGACATCATCTGCTCAGAAATCGCCGCCACCTGCAGCGCCATGCCATGTTTCGCCGACGGCAGCACACCCAGCATTCGCTGGGATGTCCCCAACCCAACCTGAGGCCTTGGGCCTCCATGTTTGTGCTCAGCCGACTACAACCCTAGCCCACGTCTTAGGCCTGGGGCTTGGTTCTTAATTTTTTCTTGGGCCCTCAGTTCATGGGGCCAAGTCTTAACAGCAGACCCCAAGATAAAAAAAAAACGAAAAATAAGCAGTAAGCCTAGTTTGGCTTTCCTACCCTGTTGGGCTTTTTCCAGCCCACGTGTTTTCTCCGAATAGACCTGTAGTCCAACCCACATGTGAGAAAAACATTTTTCTTTCTGGGCCTATTTATTTTAGCCCATATGAAACCTTAAACCTTATTATCAGGATTTAGTTTTCACTTTTTAACCCATACTTGGGTCTGGGTTCTGTTATCCCAAATTTTCTCACTAGCTCGTAGCCAATCCAATTACAATAATAATTTTTGGACCCGAAGCTCCATATTTTTTTTAGGGCCGTTTCCCTAAAACTTTCACACGAACGGTCCCGAAGCTACCCACTATGATATATTTGTTTTCTCTTGCTTTATATATTTTTGTTTTGTATATATTGCTTGCATTTGTTTGTAGGTTTTATGAACCTGAAGTTCATACTTCTGAACCTGAAGTTTCAGCAAAAGTGCCATAGAAACCTGAAATTTCTTAACGCACAACACTCATGTTGAGATCCGAAGTTCTCCATGCTTAAATCCGTTTAAACCAAACCATGTCTTAGAACCTGAATGTTCTAACTTTGATGTTCATGGAAATTTTATTTCTTATAAACACCAATCACATTCTTGTTTCCGTAATTCAGCGTATTGTCAAACCATAACAAGTTCAATTTCACTGATTTGAAAGTTTTGAATAAGAAACTACTTTATGTGGATACAAGACATGACACCCTGCTTGACTACAACTAGTTGCAAAATCATTGTAGCCAGTTATGGTGTAGAATAGCTGAATAAGCCTCTGCCATAATCTTCATTCAAAGATTTATGCCTAAAGCATATCAAATGGAAGTACCTCACTGCTGAGGACTCTATGGCTCTTTGACTCACTATAGACCGTTTCAAATCATGCAATGATGAATTGTTGAAGCAAAACATGATTGAAATATGTACGTCCATGAATAGGTACAATTCTGAAGTTTATATCCGATCAAATTTTGACTGGAAGAAAATCTTTCTTGTCCTTCTATATCTAAATTGCTCATGAAGTAGCGGTATAGAGAGAGGAAGTTCACCAAATTCTCGGATCTGATTACTACCACACTTGTAAGAGAATGGTAACCCAGCAATTCGGTTAGGAGCTACCAAACAGTATAGACCCAGTTTCGACAGGAGTCTACCGAATGGTGGTGTCCTGGTTTGGCATAAGTGCATCGAAGGGCATGCTCTGCTTCGGCAGAGGTGTACCGAACGGTATTGCTCTGCTTCGGCAGAGGCTACCGAACAGACCCCTCCATTTTCGGTTAAAGTCTACCGAACCCAAGTTTAGGTATGTCTTTCTCTCATAATGCCATTTTGAGTTTGTTTACAACATATGGTAGAATCAGGCCTGCCAAAAGGTGGTAACATGCCCGAAGCATGATCCCTGACACCTAAAACTTCAAGAATAAGGGATAGTATTCCCAAACCTTAACCCTGCAGAATCTAACTCCGTTTTGACCAAATAGATCATTGGTTATGCATTTTTCATGCTTTTACCAATGTTGTTGAGGAGTACCATTCTAGTAGTCAATAAGTGAGACTAATTTTGCTCCACCTAACACATTTGGAAGAGCAAAATTTGACATGGAAGGCCTATTGGCCGAACCCCTTTGTATATTTGGTTTAATTTGTGAATAATTTCTTTTGTTCTTAGATTTAAGATTGGTGTTTAGACGTCACTATTATTCACGAATAAGAGTTAATTAACGAAAATTACCACATGTGACTATAATTAACTCATGCTTATGTATGTTTTGTGGGGAAGTTAACAGTATGGTTTTATGCTAATTTCATACCTAATCATCCACTGATAACCTTTCAGGCCTATCTAACCTAATTGTGGGGCATGGCACTGTCCTATATTGTCTCAATGGTACTAATTTTACCATAAAGGGAAGCCTTATACTCACTTCGTTATGGAAGAACACCTTTTGAGCTTTAAGGATATTCGAGAGTATTATTACCATATTAAAACCAATGTAGAAAATGGAGTAAAATTCCTTGGCATATTACCATATTGCACTTCCTACGAATATAGCCAGAAGCATATTTTAGAGAAGATGGAATGCTTAACGAGTGGATTACACCCATTTAGGCCCACCATGTGGCCAGCCAGAAGCCCATGATTCCAAAGGAATTTTTGCTATGGATGTGCGTTTAGGATATCTAGGATGATCCGTGATGCGCCGTTTTGGACATTCTCTTACCAGAAGTAAAGACATTATACGTGGGCGCATACTATACCTTAGCACCCTCCATCTTTTCTACAAAGGATTCAAATAGGACATTTGTGGATCATTCAACCACCCTGCGGACCATTTAGATACTTTATATGTGATATCATGTCCCTAAAATTATGATTTTATTTTATTCTTGACGTATTTCGAAGATTTGATTGGGACTAGTCCTTTATTTCTCCAAATTTGAGAAAAACGAAGTGAGGGTTACTTTAGTCATTTCCAATTTTCTCGACCTTTTCGGTCAACTCTTGAATTGGTTAGGTAGAGTTCGATTCCATGAGCGCGTAGGCGTAAACATATCTTATTTCCGAGTCCGAACGGAGAAGTTAGAGTCGTTTAAAGTTGGTGGCATTTTGGTAATATTACCAAATTGCTATAAATAAAATGGGAGGGAAACCTCCAGAAAGAAGGGAGAGTTTTCGGAAAAATGGGGGGAGGGGGGGTGTGGGGGGGGGTGGGGTGTGGGGGGAGGGGGGGGGGGGGGGGGGGGGGGGGGGGGGGGGGGGGGGGGGGGGGGGGGGGGGGGGGGGGGGGGGGGGGGGGGGGGGGGGGGGGGGGGGGGGGGGGGGAGGGGAGCTGCCTAACCCGTTTTTAGGGGAAAATTGACCCTAAACCCACCAAACTTGACCCGCCATGTATCTTTTTTTTTCTTTCCGAAGCTCTGTTTTGAGATCTTGGTGTCCATGGAAAGCTCTTGACGAGCCCTACATCTCTGTGATGTTAGATTTTTCCCCTTCATTTCCATCTTGGCAGTTCGAGGTCTCAAAGTCCACGACTTTTTCCGGCGGTTTTATCATTTTTCTGCGATTTCCGGCAATGATTTCTTCGAGGTGAGGTAGAAACTTCATCTACTCTTCATAATCTTCAAGTGGGTATGCTTAGTTTGTGCTTTCGTATTCGTTTTAGAGTTGGGTGTTTAGAACACCTAGAAATCCGGTTTTCTCCGGTGAAATTGGACGGTTTCCGGTTAGAATTTATCGTCGGTCTAGTTGTGAAAAGTGTTTCCCTTGTTGAGCTCTAGCTACCACGTAAATTTGAGCTCCTCTAGTTAATGTTGAAATTCGGGGTTTGTAAGCCCTCCATCTTGACTTCCCCCGCGTGTGGCGGTGCGTGGGATCGTTCACGAGTGTTGTCTAGGTTTTAAATACCTTCTAGTGACCATGTGAACCTATGTCTAGCTTGGTTTCCAAAGATTCAATTGTTTGGTGTGGTGATCAATTTGGACCGCCACTTGTTTGTGTGATTGTCGACAATTTGACCATTGGATCAAAATGAAACTTTAGTATGTTATCCTCGAAGCATAATGTGGACTTTGGGAAGTTATGGATCATAAATCCGATTTGCGGATTGTTGTGGACCCCATCGTTGACCAAGAGTTGATTTATGGTCAACATGTCTCAGAATGTTCTAAATAATAAAATTAGTACCATGGGAGACTTAAGTGAAGTCTAGTGGGTCTACATTGGTTAGAGAGTGACTTGAACATATGTGATATGGTTATTACCTTGATTTCTTATATTGGTATCATCGGTGAATTTGACTTGGTCTTATAATGTGATTCTATGGAAATGTGATTATATATATATTTGTATATATTTAGCCATAGACCTATGTTTATCAAACATGATTTGGCTTATGTACTGATGATGATCGTGGTATGTGAATTGACGTACATATTCGAAAGGTGTTTGAATTACATAGATGGTATGTTATGATGAAATGTGAGTGACTTTAATATGTGTGAATATGAAATGGTTTTATAATCATTTTTCCTATAAATTGTTAATTTTCATATTTAGCCAATGATATAGTTATATGAAGTGGGATTTGACGTGCATATTGGAAACATGGTTTGTTTTGTATGATTGGCTTGATTTGATGAGGTGAGGGCTAGTGGTGGACCGTTAACCCATTGTCATGGGGTTTGTTGCTTTGAAACATGTGTCAATGCTCGTTTCATTATTTCATTTCTTGTTTCGTTGAGCCTTTATAACTTGAGTAACTTGATTCATGTGTTGTTTCATTGATTGGTGGTTATGCAATGTACTCCGCGATTCCGTTGAGTGATGGTCCGGAATCGTATCCTGGTTTGGATTCCGTTGAGTGATGGTCCGGAATCCTTCCTACTCCACTCCGCGATTCCATTGAGTGATGGTCAGGAATCGTATCTTGGTTTGGGTTCCGTTGAGTGGTCCGGAATCGTATCCTGGTTTGGATTCCGTTGAGTGATGGTCCGGAATCCTTCCTACTCCACTCCGCGATTCCGTTGAGTGATGGTCAGGAATCGTATCTTGGTTTGGGTTCCGTTGAGTGATGGTCCGAAATCCCTCTTACTCCGTGATCCCGTTGAGTGATGGTCTGGGATTGTATCCACCTTAGTTCATTGAGTTTAGTTTGAGATGGTTGCAAAGGTGTAGGCTTTGGATGAACTGTGTCGCCCTACTTCTACTTTCATTGTGTGTATGTGAATATGGATGTGAGATGCTATGGTTGTTTGGAATGAACTTTTGGATGTTTGGGTGACTCCCTCGGAGTTTTCAAAAGTTTGGTATTGATTTCTTATGAAAGATTTATATTCAAGGTTTATAAATTATGATTGACGGCTGGTTTTATTATTGTATCACATGCTTATTTTATTGTCCCTCACGCGAGCCTTTCAGCTTATCTGAGTGCCTGATTTGCCAGTGCACCAATTCCATAATATTGGCATTGACTGTATATATGACAGGTCTGGGTAGATTATGAGAAACCGCTTGATATTTTGGTTCCGCTAAGTGGTCCGGAACCCAATGTTGTTGGATTCCGTTGAGTGGTCCAGAATCCTTGCTCTTGTTCATTCCGTAAGGTGATCTTAGGATCCTAAATTCGAGTATATGGGAATTACCCACAATAGATATTGTGAAAATAAATTAGAATCACCATGTTATTATTCATAACCCAAGTTAAGAATTATGTAGAGTTCATTAAGTAAATTCGTGAAATGATATGTTATCTCACTGATTGATTAACGTAATTAAATATTAATATTGTGCATTTGTGATTCCTTGATATGTTACAAGCTTTGTATTGAGATATAATGTTGGAAGTATAGTGATTGGTAAGATGAAGTGAAATGTGATTTGACTGGTGTATTGGAAATAGTTGTGACATGTGATTGAAATGCATATTGAATTGCTTGGGAGATGTGAGGTCTAGTAATTGGCCGATAACCCATTGTGATGTGGATTTGTTGCTCAATATTGTTTCGTTTCGTTGAGTTTTTGGGAATTGAGTAGCTTGAATCATGTCTTGTTCCTTCGAGCCGTTGTTATGTTTCTTGGACTTCCGTTCAATTCGGTTGGGTGGTCTGGAACTGAGTTCTGTTTGGATTCCGTTGAGTGATGGTCCGGAATCCCCTTTGATGCCTTGGTTCCGTTGGGTGGTCCAAAATTTCCCTTTTTCCAAAGATGTAGTCTTCAACTGAATTGTGTTGCTCTAGACTTGCGTTTCGACTTGTTGTATGTGTTATTGATGATGTGATGGTTGACATTATTGATTGATGTGATTATGGAATGACGTTGGATATGAGTGGGGTCATCATGAGTATTTTAGTTGATTAATACTTCTAGAGATTAATGTGTACTTTGTTAATTCTTAACTATGTTACACACTATGAAATGCGATTTTATGTGGATAACGTGATGAATTATGTGATGGTTGAAGTGGAAAAGTAAATCGTCATGTGGGATTGATATGTTGGATACCATGGTTATGGTTATGACTAGACTCGTGGATAAATGTGGCTAGAGAATGGTATTGTACATCGTTGGTTCTTTGAAGTGATATATGTTGTGAATTGCGGTATCATGTTGCGACATAATGATTTATATATAGTTGGAGGGGAAATCATGTTTTTCAGATGGGTTTGTTATGTAACCCTGAGTTTTGTATTTTCATGCTTGTCAAGTTCTATTGATTGATTGAGAAATGTTATACCTTTCGACTTAATTGGACTGTGTTATATGTCAATTATTGTGCATGACGAACTACAAATGGCTTGATCCCTGTTTAGGGTACGTAGGCAGTCTAACGGGGAGGTTAGATGCAGCCATAAAACATACGAAAATAACTATGTGATTCGATTTTGGGTTATGCTTGCCCATATCCCGGAGGTGGGATATGATATATACGGATTTTTGGTGACATCACATGTCAATTCGGGACGTATGTCGGGATTGGGGCGTGACATTATAGTATTGGTTGATACTTCTAAACGTTGGTCACACGTGTGGCTATTGTCCACAACCTACTTTCTCCACACTAGTGGCTCAGATTAACAAGCTCATGGATCACCACCCTGATTATCTGATCAAATCTATTTGATTGGATAAGTTGGAGAATTTACATTGAAAATTTTCGATGGATATTACATGTCGGTTGGGTTTTGAAGTTGGACATCAAGTACCCCATGTTCATACCCAGAACGACCCAGCAGAAGCATTCATTAAACGCATTCAAATGATTGCGCAATTGATTGGCCATACGTACCAAGTTCTCGATCTCTACTTGGGGCTATGCAATATTACAAGCAACCATGTTGGTCCACCTGAGGCCCGTCACGACCCAACCTTATAAAGCGTGTGTCAATTGGTTACCAGATATGAACCCGACATATCGCATATGTGCGTCTTTCATTGTGCGATCTATGTGCCATTTGCGCCACCCTTACGTACAAAAGAAAAAAAAACAGGGGTCCTCAGGGAAGGATATGAATCTGTTTCGTTATGATTCTCCTTCTAATATTCGTTACTTAAAACCTTTTGACAGACGATTTTTTTACCGCTCATTTTACGGATTTTCACTTTTATGAGACGATTTTCCTGCCATTAGGGGGAGATAAGAACATCAACGTTCCTAAAACAACAACATGAATTATCGTGGATGTCCCCACTATGTCTCATCTCGATCCCAATCTAGATCGTCAAAGTATAACCAGACACTTCCTTTAATCTAGCAAAAGTGACGAGATCACATATATCAGCTGCAAATGTGCCTGCAAAGATACGTACCAAATGTACGACAAACATTCGTCCCGAAAGCAGGAACGTCACTATTGTGGCCGACCTTCGTACGTTAATGGCTAGCTAATCAATATGTCCTATGCCAAAAGCATGACAGATCACTCGGTTCGAGGATTCACTTCCCTAAAAGTGGATGATTGATGCCTCAATATTTTTCATCTCATGAGATTAAATCCGGATTACTCCCAAGACTTGAAGTTCTTGGTCCAATATACTAGTTTGGATGAGATATGAAATTGGAATGAGATTATCATAGATGATGTTTCATTTATATGGTAACTACCAACATAAATAAAAAGCGACGATAACGAACCGCGTTTCGTTGATTAGTGTCGACGTAGAACTGATTGGTCAACTAAAAGAATCAATTGATGACGAATGAGATGAATGAAATAGTGCGAATGACGCCTTGTGGCGCAAGGCTTCTCTTATACGTCATGTGATTGATTGCAGTATTACAAACATGGTTGTAGTATCTCTGGGATCCTGATACAAAACCTACATGGAGTTTCCAAATGACTTACATGTACTGATTCAAATAGTTCTAGACCACAAGAACACCTTCTCAATTTTGACGAGGCCTTCACTTTATGGATGTAGAACTATCCAGGCAAATGTGGTATACCAGTCTAAGTGAATATTTGATCAGTTAGGGATACATACCCCTGCGTGTACAAAATCCGAAATTGTTAAAGTTGAGAAAATCGACTCGCACCTAAAATCGAACTTTAAGATGAATGATCTTGAAATAACTCGACATTACCTTGACCTGAAGTTTTGAGCTAGTTCTAATGGTATTTTGGTCCACCAATTGAACTAAACCCAGAAGGTGTTATGTCTAAGTATACCTTGATTGTCAGTACGCTAGATGCAAATGAGACCTTTATGAAGGGTATAAAGCATAAGGTTCCATATTGGAACATAAGGCAACCATATCTAAGTACCATTGACATTTGTTTTACTTAGCTCAAAAGCACTAGATTGGACATCTTATAGGTTGATAATCTTTTGGCATAAAGCAACACTGCGCCTACACGCCACCACCAAATTTGGTGCTAAAGACGTTTTTCCGTTACTACGGATTTGGGCTTATATATCCCTATGCATCTTAGAATAGATCGCACCCCTTTGATCTTCGGAATGATGCCTACCTTGTGGGATTCGCTGAATCAGACTAACTATCTGACCGCACAAGGTGCGTTCTCGAATGGTTATGTCTTTACCATTAAGGAACACCGTAATATCTTGGAGGTCAACCAAATAGACCTTTTGTTGCAAAACCTTTGAATTGTTCCAAGACTCAGTGTATCTCATCACGTGAGAGATATGGTTCAAAATCCCTACGTTTTTCATCTATAGTTAAGTCCCAATAACGATGCATGAAGACAGCGCCGTATGTATCAACCAGATTATGATACATCCCAACAAGTCAACACCAAGCATATTATGTCTACATCAGCATGAGCATCGGAAGATTGAAGTCAAGCAGTCTAATCCCAGACAACTTTGCTGACCTCTACACGATGTCACTGCCAAAGTCTACCTTCCAGAAACTTGTCCAAGGAATTGGTATGCGTACCTTTCTCACTTGCAATACTTGTAGTTTCATTTGGAAGTTTTGTCAAACTCAGAGGGAGTATCCAGAAATATACTCCATTGACCTTAATGTACTATTTTTCCTACGATTAAGAGCATTTTTCCCACAGAGTTTTTGCTACTTGACTAGGTTTTAATGAGGCACCCATCTTGGGTTGGTCATACCATTGTGTACATCCTACTTGCGTCTCGAAGACGTATAGTTTTGACTTAATGCACTTCTCACTTTTCTCCTTTGATTATGGGCTTTTGTCCCACCTTAGATTTTGCCATAGCGAGGTTTTGTGAGTTTTACCACCATTACATTCTTTCGTTTGTTTTGAGACTTGCATTCGCTACTTGTGCCGACTAGACGAGACGACTTCATCAACTGCTTCTACATTTGCCTAAAGATCTAATGCGCCATCTACTTGAGTATTTGCACACTCAAGGGGGAGTGTTGTGACATATGTTTTTATTAACATTGTGATTGTGTAAATCCTAAGTAGAGATAGATTAGGAATCCTTTGGGATCTAGAAGATCTTTCCTAATAGACTTTGTATTACTTGGAGAGCAAGTTTCTCTCCTCCTTATTATTATAAATAAAGGCACAATGACTGGAGAATTAACACACAATTCCTCAAACCTTTTCTCCACTCTCTTTCTCTCTATGCCGCAACCCTCATTTAAATATAGGCCACAACATATATGAAGTTAAGTTAGAAGTTAGATTCGCAACCTATATGTAACATTGAGAGCTTATAGGCATGAAATGACGATATTAACCTTTAAATGTCATATGCAAGTCACGTGACTTAAGTTGACAAAAATTCAATGGAACAACTTTAAATATTAGATTAGAGATGAAATCAACATTTTTTAATGAATTCAAGTCCTCATTTTACTCAATAAATAATTTATGAATCTAATTTTTCCTAAGATGATAATTCAACAACTAAATCCGCAGTTCACCTTTAAAAAAAATAAAAAAAAATGAATGATTAATCGCCCACTTAGCTTTGTTTTTCTTTGGGGTTTTCCTAGCCAACATACAACATGTAGGCAATATTCTTAGCAATTCTCACTTCTAATTTGTTGTGTGTCTATCTATAGCATTACCTGTGATCAGACATGTAAACACAAAGTAATAAATAATCAGTTACAATGTTGATTCTATCCTATGCATCCACGTGCATTTTTTTAATTTTCTCGCTATACGTACATCCGTGCATTTTTGTGTACCGGACATGGTTTATGCACTAATAGAGAGAGAGAGAGAGAGAGAGAGAGAGAGAGAGAGAGGGAGGAGGATGGAATCTATGTATGAAGATCCGAAGATTCCAAACACACCCAAATAGTCTATACAGTGTTCACACTGCATGCATGAATGATATGATTGCAGTCCTTTTTGACAAAGTTGCCCTAATTGATAATAATTGCTTTCCCCATCAACATATATTATTATAATTCCCTACACATTCACTTCAGCTCACTTTACCACTTGATATCCTGCTCTTCCTTAATTTCTGCTGCTTCTTCACATAGAAAGCAAAAGCAATAAGCCGGTGAAGAAAGGCAAGGGATCAAAAGTCATAGCCAATAAGAGTATCCCACCATAATGAGCTCAGGTCAAAGCTAGAATCTTTGAAGAAATAGTGGAGATTGTGACCTACATAGCAGGAGGAGCACCAGGAGGAATGTGTGGTGGCAGTTTTCTAGAAAGACCAGGCTCGTCAGGTGTCTACTCATATTCTTCTGATGAGAAATACTAGCACTGTTTGGGAAAAGAGGGCAGCGTGAGGAAGGGTAGGTTATTTTCTCTCTTTTTAAGTTGCTACTTTTAAATGTCTGAGGGTTTGGGAAAAAAAAGGCAAGGGAGAGGAAGGTCAGGTTATTTCCTCTCTCTTTTAAATTACTACTTTTAAATGTCTGAGGGTTTGGGAAAAAAAGGCAAGGGAGAGGAAGGTCAGGTTATTTCCTCTCTCTTTTAAATGTCTCAGGGTTTGGCAAGTATCCAAGTTGTTTAGCCCTAGGGGTTGCCCAAACGGCAAGGGTGATTACGGTCATGGTTAGGGTAAGTTAAGCATTCGATTTCCTTTACTGTAACAAAAAAGTAATGTCCATTTTGATTTTGCTATAAATTAACTGTTCATCATTCATAATAATATGGATATATTCAAATCTTTTAGATGACAGTTTATCTACAAATAATTAGAACTTCTATTTGGGTTGGACCAATTGAACCTTAGCATGCCATAAATCCACAATATGTGATTACATTTGTTCTAATTTGTTTGTATGTAAGAATTCCCAGAAAAAAAAGTGATATATCCCAGTTATATTCATGAATCTCCAAAAGATAGTTAGAGAGAGGTTTGCTAAGTAGGAAAAGGATCCTCTCCGGATCTCTTTCCACCTAATCCACCAAGTTCATGATTCGGCTACAAATAGGGGGTCCATTTAAAAGTTATAATAATTGTAGCCGTTGGATCAAATTTCAATGGTCCAGATTCCGTACTTCGTGGATTAGGTAGAGGATCCCTTTCCTGCTAAGTATACAAAAACACTTCTGATGTGATCCAAATTATATGCAAGTTGTGCTTTTGTCTATATTAGTATTTCTGATTGGTTGAACTTGTCTACTTGTGTGTGTCCAAAACTCATGTGTTCACACACATCTGCTGCTTTTCACTGTCATATACAAAACTCACTTTGGTCTCATCAAAAAAAACCCCGCCAACTTTCCTTCTTCTTCATATATAATTCAGCTACGATCTATAAATATTTATTTATTACAAAAAGCAGCCAAATTTCCACCCTAGAAAGGTAAAATTAAAGCTAAAACTTTGCTAGGAAAGAGAGTTTTTTTCAATCTAATAGGATGGCAAATCTAAAATAATTAGAGTTATGTATGATCTAGTTATGAATAAATAAATAAAATTGTTAAATCGATGATCAGTGTAAAATTTTGAAGATTTTATTATAGTAGAATCTGATTTTTGAGCCACTTAATGTTGTCCATTTCGAATGATCAAATAAGCCTGATCTCGAATATAAAAATCAACTCACATTTTTAAGTATTTGAGCTATTAGTTTTAGATGCATATGAATTATTTGTTTACATTACTTGTTTAAAAGTAATTTAATTTTATTTGAAAAATGAAAAGGGTTTCTTAGGGCAGCTCCAGCGTGGGAACCCCCCATGCAATACACTATACTATCCACCCAGTGAACAGTAACTGCCTTTAATGAACAGTAACGGCCTTTTGCATCTCCACCGTTGCACTTCAATAGTCATGGCAATAGGCAATAAAATATTAGTATTTTTTTATTATAAAATAATACAAAATAATTGTATTTGTAATTTCAGATAAAATTTTTAATCGTTCTCGTTGCGTCACATGTCATTATCCGAAAAGTTATAAAATAATTTTATTTGTAATTTGGGATAATATTTTTAATCTTTCTCATTCCAACACTCCAGATTGTACCACATGGCACAACGGTAACATTTCTAAATTTTAAAACTATTTTTTTATCTATAAAGGAGAATAATATCAACCGTTGATCTCAAATCCAACGGTTGATATTAAATAAGATTTTTTTTTTTTTTTTACCGTTGCAAATCAGATGGTCCACGTTATATATTGATCTCAGATCCAATTGTACCTTTCTGAAGTCATCTTCTTTTGTTCTTTATATTTTTTTTTCTTTTATTATTATATATTAGTCTTGATTATTTAATGTCTTGTTGGCTACACTTATATCCATGGGTACATTTTTAATCTACATGTTTCGTTCTAATATATCTATTGCTATAATATGTTTTGGTTGGTTCAAATTCGTTTTACATAAATATATGGGTACAAAGTTTTTGGAGAATATTATGTAAAATGGTTTTTAAGGTTGCTGCATTTTATGTACGTACCCACATATGCATGTCTATAAAACAATGTGGTATGATGTACATTCTTT
Organism: Pyrus x bretschneideri; assembly: GCF_019419815.1. Lineage (NCBI taxonomy): Eukaryota > Viridiplantae > Streptophyta > Magnoliopsida > Rosales > Rosaceae > Pyrus > Pyrus x bretschneideri. The sequence goes on along the minus strand of NW_025999723.1, from coordinate 7,494,417 downwards.
TCCTTGAGTTTTTAAATGTACTAATGAGTTTTCTTGTAAATTCGGTATGTACCCATATGCTATTAATGTATGGGTACGTACATTGTTTTTGATCTAAGTTCGTGGGTACATTGCTTTTGTATATATGAATTCATGGGGTACATTATTTCCCTTAATTCTACTCAATAAAATTCACAAAATATGTGCAATGTGCATGAATTTTTATTGTAGAAATTGTTTTTTTATTAAGTCTCATAATTCGTGAGATTTGTACATATATGATCCCATAAAATTTTGAATTTTTAAAATTTTAAATCTCTTTTAGACTTGATCGATTGATTAAATCTCATAATACTAGGATTTTGAATTACATAAATTCTTGGATTTAAATCCCTTAAATGTTGGACTGCAATCAATATTTTAAATTACAGTTTTTTATTTAAGATTTCAAAAAGATGACATGGAAATATAGTAATACTAAAATGCTAATGTGACAGCCCGTCCCGAAAATATCAAAAACGTACGTGTGAAAAGACACTTTTACCCCTAGTTCGTTCCCTATACGTTATTGGTTGTTTTGTGTGGTGTTGGCATGTGTTAGGCCACACACTCACACTGTCACTCTCCCTAACCCTCTGTCCCTTTCCCTGGGATTTGTCCCGAGCCCCGTTTCCCTTCCCTTTCACCATATACGTACGGACACCACCCAAAACCCATCAAACACCCACAGATCGAGGCAACCAAGGTCACATTCAAGCTCGTGAGACTGGGAGGAGTGCAGCTGTACCATTTTCAGGTAAGAAAACCACCGTTTTCACGTCGATTTCACGAAGTCCGTTTTAGGGTACTATTCATGCAAACGTGATTTCTCACGTTTTAAGGAAAATGAAGCTTGTAGGTAGCTTAGTGGAGTCCCAAGGAGACTCGGAGTAGTTCGTTTGAAGGAATTGGACGACGGGAGCACTGTGTTCGAAGTTGGCCGGAACTGGAGTGTGGTGACAGGTGAGATTCCATAGTTTTTAACCCTTAAACGTTGTATGGTTGTGTTCCCCTAGTCCTAGGCTTCATTTTGGTGCAAAAATTATGAAATTTGGTTGAGAATTGGAAGAGATATCGAAGTTTGCAGTTTTCGCGATTTTCCGGCGCCGGCGACGGTACCGGAGGTGAAGACGGAATATTCCGTCAAGTCTGACGGAATATTCCTGACGCCGTTGACGGAATCCGTTAGAACTAACGGAATATTCCCTACGGCGTCAGTTGACGCCGTCAGCGTGCCAGGCACGTGCCTGCGCGTGTGGCCGTGCCTTGGCCGGCGCGTGGGGGCGCGTGCGGCAGTGAAAAATTATTCTAAAAATTTGGGTGTGATCCTGAGGTTGTGTAGAGCACGTTGGTATATTCATTTGTCCAATTTGAGCAATGTATGAGAAGTTATTACGAGAAGTTGGTTATGTGCTTTAAAATTAACGTTTTTGTAGTTGTTTCGCATATGGGTGATACGTATCCCGAGGACGAGCGTGGTCACTCGAGGCAGGGGGGCTACGACCCTTCCACATACCAGTGAGTGGGCTTTTGGTTTTCCGTATATACCTATATACTAGATTTTCCCAGAAATTGATTAAATGTTTATTAGTTATATGCCATGCATTACATTATCATTGTTTATGCGTCGTTAGTTGCATTATAAAGTGGTTATATATACATATGCATATTGGGTGCTGTGGACGCACAGGTAAGTGCCAGGTAAGTGTTATTCATGTTTACATTCAGTAGCGATTCGAGATACTTAGAGAGCTCATAACCTGCACCCCCGGTGTTAGTGCTCCCGCCCAGAGTAGGGCACAGTCCTTCACATGATGTTCACCTCCTGCACCACACGCTCAGCTTGGATCCAAGTTAGGTGCACAGTCCTGTCGTACAGACCACATTAGGTGGTTCCGACTCGTAGGTGACCCGCGATTATTCGCACAGCCTTCACGTGATCGTAGCACTAGAGCGTATATATGTATTACACCCAGGCCTGTCGTACAGACCACTTTAAGTGGTTCCGACTCGTGGGCAGGTTCAGTTATTGAGTTTGAGATTTGAGCTCTACATGCAGCCGTACAGGTCACGTTAGGTGACTTCGGCTGCCAGATTATATGTTATTGTTATGATTTATACCTGAGCACTTGCATTTCATTCTGAGGTTTCGACATGGCATATTCTTGAGCATGTTTGGCATATCTATACATACGTATATATGTTTATTTTCTGGGAAGTATACAGGTTTTACGGCGAGGGTTAGAATGTATTTTACTAAATGGTTTTCGAAAAGCTTTGTTTTTGCCCACTCACGCTTTTGTTTTGCGCCCCTCCAGGTTCTAGTTGTCTAGCAGGTTTGGTGGTTTCCCAAAGGGCTTTCCCGGCATTTCTGACAGACATTCACCAGAGTAGGGTCACCTTCGGGTGTACGGTTGTCGCATCATTTTCTTTTGGACTGCTGTAGGCTAATGTTCTGAACTTAGCGTCTCACTTACGCTAGCACTTGTTTTTAGTACTTTGTATGCTAGTTTTTAATTATTCGTACTTTTTATATTACTATTTTTATTAGCTTCCGCACGTGCACATGGTTACGTCACCTACGTGTGACGGCCAGCACGCCCTGATCTCGGTCGAGGTGTGTCAGCTAAGGTGTATAAAGTTAAAGAACTTTGATAAAAAAAAATAATAAATACTAAGATTTCAATCTAACAATTGAGTTTACTAGGGTCCAGAATCAAAATGATCCATAAAGAAAAGAGGAAGCAGCACCGAAGCATCTAAAGAAATCGAAACAAGAGAGAAACAACGCGTGGCCTTCGAGGGTAGGGCCGTCCTTTTACTGTGGAAAAGATGACAAAAATTTGGCTTAACAAACGAATTGAGGGGCATTTTCGTCTGCACACTGCCTGTGAATAGTGCACTTGAGTTTGAGTTTTAGTATATGTATAATATATTGAGTTTGAGTTTTAGTATATATATAATATAATATATTATATTATGTGTTTTTAAACGCAAAATAAAAATGATATGTACTGATTCCTTCATTCGTCATAAATAAACATACTAAATATATATATATATATATATATATATATATATATCATCATCATCATCATCATCATGCATGTGACACTAAGCCAATCATGGACGCAAAATATCTCTATATCTGACAATAGGGGCCTCTCTACTTCTCACTTCACTTTACCATCTGGCCCTCTGTGACTCCTCTTCTCTCTCAATTTCTTTCTTTTCCACCACAATTCAGCTGAGAAAAAAAAAATGGAAAACAAAGGCAGCGGCAGCAACCCAGTGATGAGGAAAGGAAAAGGGAGAGACTTGACCAATTTACCACCAAAAAGAGGTCTCATCAAACCCCGTATCTTTGGGATTGGGGGCAGATCTAATAAAGAAAGTTCATCAGGAGGATCAGCAGCAAGCTGTGACACCAATTCTTCAGGGGAAAGCTCACCTTCTGCAAGCTACTCTTCTAATGGGTTCGATTAAAGCTACCAGCTTTTGGGAAAGGGGAAGAGAGAGAGAGAGAGAGAGAGAGAGAGAGATAGCAGATTGTAACTATATGATGAAAGAAATTAATTAAGGGTAGTTATCTGTTTCTGGTGTTTTTCTTTTTTTACTTTGAATTTTGAGGGTTTGAACTTTGAAGTGATTATGTTATCCAAGTTGTTCTGCTAGAAGTATGTAACTCTTCCTCTTTCTTGGCAGTAATTAAGTTCCATTTTGCTACCTCTCTTCAGTTTTCTGGATCTACCTTTCTGCACTGCAGTTACAATCCTGAATTTTACTGAACATTTTACATGGATGAACGTCTGTTTCCTAACAGCTCCAGATCACATAAATTCCAACTCGTTGTTATGACTAATTAATTAATTATCTAAGAAACAATTTGATCTATGATCAACTAATTAACTTCTTTTATTGGAGATGGGAAGTGAGATTATGTTCTCACTAATTAAGAAACAAATTATGTGCATCATGCACACTCGTTAGTAGTGCTCAAATATGTGGTTAACCAAACTAGCTCGCTTTTTAGCGACAAATCTGTATTGGCCCTTCGTGACTGACCATCGGCTCCCCGAGGAAGACCTTTTAATCTGTTATACATTGTTGATGTATCCCTCTGAATTATGAATGAAATTTCGTATTGATGAAAAATTAGAAAAATTGTATAGGAATTAAGGAATCTGCAGAGAAGTATATGAATTATTAAAGTATGACAATTTTTTAAGCAGTTCATCAACCAAATCATATCCATCCAATATTCTTATTAATTAATTTAGCTTTTTTTAACGGATTTTTTGGATGATTGGAATCGAACTTATCCAGACATTGGAAGTGATAGCAGACGGAATATTCATTGTTTACTTCATCAAATTGTATTCATTCTTTGACTTCAATAATTGTCATCTTACATCGCCCATAGGATATTCATTGTTTATTTCATCAAATTGTTTCATTCTTTGACTTCAATAATTATCATCTTACATCACACATAGGCTGTATCATCAATATGTCACTCAACAATACCTCACAACTTTATAAATTAATTTATTAATTGTGGGGTGTTTGTTTAAGTGTTTAAGTGAATATTAGAGAAAATTAGAATGCTTGCTTAAGTGATATAATAATCTAATTATTTTGGCTGAGACTGAAGGGATTATGTGCTGTATGTAAGTTGCCTGGTACCAACTCAGCTATAGTCTCCTTCTTTTCCCATTTTGTAAAAGTTACAATCTCTACAAATATGAGTGAGAGAGAGAGAGTGGTTCAAGGGTGTTCAAAGTTCAACTTTCAAAAAGATTATTTCTTTAGGATGGTGAGGACAAGAAAGACAAATCCTTATGAAATATTAGATTTGGTAAGAATGAAATCATGTGTTCACATTTCACAGCAAATGCATAATATATAAGGAAAACTAATGAAAATGACTTAAAAACTTTGAGTTTTAACGAAAATGACAAAATAAAAAGATAAAGTGAATAATATCAGGATTGACTTTTTAGTGTAAAAATGTGGTTTTTTATTAAAGTGAACAGTACCGGAAGTTTTTCGTTAAAGTTCCCTAATATATATTTGTCCTAATTTGGGAAAGGGGATGAAAGAAAACTACCTAAAGCAAAGATGGCCAATGAAACATTATGGACCCGTATAACATTTGGACTCATTTGGTCAACACATTACCATTTAGTTAGTGAACCGCACCTACCTTTGGGAGTATGCTTTCTTAAGAGCATATTAAAACATGGATCTTGGGAATTAGTCTTTAATCTTATCTTATTTGGACTAAGAAATGACATCCGTACTTGGTTTTTTCTCTTCTTGCACTCTTGTCATTTTCTTCTAGCCAATAAATTGAATAAATCGAATGCAAATCAAGAAACGAAGAAATTCTATGTCGAGAGAAAATTGAAGTGCGGAAATCCTCTCTTTTAAATTAGCCTCCTAACCCAAATTTCTTCCCTTCCAAGGTAAAAGTGGATGACAGCCTTGCTTGAACCCCCAGCCACACATGTTGGTAAAAGGTCCCATCATGATTGTGAATGCATGGTGTATGTGAAATGGTCTTAAAGTAAATAGTGCACCAAATGGCCTGCAGCCCTGGTTACACAAAAGATTATTATTGGCTTAAATTAGCTCATCAAATCAACCACAGTACCCCAGTGGTAAGAGCGCAGATTGCGACTTCCCAATAAATAAAAAATGTAGGAGGTTCCAGGTTCAACGTTCCGAGTTGGTGAATCTATTTGATTGTGGCTGCAGGTAGGATGAAATTCTCTATAGTCTCTCTGGGCCCGAAAATATTGATAATTGTGACTTACCACCGGTTATCCCCCTTTTATAAAAAGAATAAAAAAAAATCAGCTCATCAAATCATTAATAAGCACTTTTTAACATCCTCATTCAAGACATCCAAAAGATTTGTCAAAGGACCAAACATCTATCGCGTTCTTTATTTGACAGAAACATATATAGAGGAGGCGGGGGTCAAGATCAAAATTCCCACATGGAAATTCAATGGAGAATATGTTTTGAAATATAAGGTAATTTTGAACAAGGAGATGTGAACGTTTGACTCTCCTTTGGCACTTATCTCTACGAACAGAAAGGGGTCACCACCATTCAATTCAAGGTTTCTTCATAATTACGAATGTCTTGCCCGTCGTACTGGTGGATTGAAATTAAGTCCAAGCCAGTTCTATAGAGTTTTGTTATTCCTGATAGAACTTGTAAGACACAATATGTTGGACTATTGTCTATTTTAATACGTATAGTTTCAATATTTTTACAACTTCACCAAATAGCGGCAGATATCGACATAGGAGTCACCAAACGAAAGTAACATTAGAGAATGAGGAGGATTTTGATTCTAGAAACATCATCATTCCACCAGTTGTTTGTTACCTAGGGTAGGCCTTTAATAATCGGGACTACTAGATAGTCCGAATTTATATCCAATAGATTGGCAAGTAAGCAAAAATAATATTTTCTCAATTCAAACATAACCATCCATTTTTTTATACTACTGAGTAGTCTGCCTTAATGAAGAAAAATTGTGTTAGCTATAGTGAAACTCTAACACTTAGTTTGGCATTGATGTGCTGTGGGAAAAATCACCTCTGGAAGTGCTTTATGAGAAATCAGCTGTGAGAAAAAAACAGTAAACTAAATTTTAAATCCGTTGTGAAAATCTTAAGCCCATCCCTCTCCCGGAGTCCCACTTCAGAGGGGCTATATGAAGCTTATGTGTTGACCTTCAATCTTAACATGGCTCTCCCTAAGTGTTCAGATCTCTACGTTACAGTTAATTGAATTTTCATTTCACTTAAGTTGAGAACTCAGCAGAGTTTAAAAAAGCAATTAGAAGATGCACGAGACACCGGAATGTTAATTGAACAGCAATCTAAATCAAAAATTGGATTTTTCCTTGCATAAAATACCAAGCCACATCCAGAACACCAAGAATTTAGCATAAAGATAGCATCTCAGGATAAATAACACATTATTTCCTCTCACATTTCTCGTTATAGTCTCTTTCCACCCCCGACAAGCAAATCGTCAACGTTACTCTCCCTGCCCCTCTTCAAGATGCCTCTATACCTGGCTCGCGTATCTGAATGGATGTTCTTGACAAACTTGCTTCGAGTTCATTTAACTCATCAAAGTCCAACTCATCATCATCATCATCATCTTCAATGTCATCATTGACGGGAACTTCAGAACCAGCAGCACTAGTCGAGGCGCTTCGCCCTCCTGCTGCTGAGTTGTCTTTGGCCTGAAATGAAGCACGGTCAAACTCAGATCACATAAAATAATGGAAATTGTCGAATTGTTCATGTAAACGGGATCACACAATATAAGGGAAATTGTTGAATTGTCCATGTAAACGGGAACCATCCGACTTTATTTGAAATAGGTAGTCTTAAGAGTTCAAGAAAGCACAAGATACATTTCACCAAAAAAATAGAAAGCACTGGATACAAGAGAACACCCAGGATATTCATTGCTCCTGGTTTCGGAATATTTGTTCCTTTGGTAAGAGCTAGATGTAGTTCTACAGAGTTATAAAAATAATTGTGCACCAAAAAGAGAATAACCAAAGCGAAGCTTTCGGTTATTGTGTCACTGATGTATCTTAAAAGAAAAGGTATGAAAACTTCTATCACATTGGAAAAGACCACTACCTTACGTATGGTATTGAGAATTTCTCACCATAGTGTATTCACATCAATATCAAACTTCAATCTCATGCAATCTCATGATGTCATCACTTCTTTTAACATAAGTGAACAGTGTGTTATTATGATCATGTTTTTATCTAAATGTACCATAGAGTTTCCCCTATAGACGCTACAAGTCAAACAGGGGCCACTCTTTCAAAACAGGATACACCTAGACTTTTGAAACAACTAATATGGATGAAGGGAAAAGAATGAAAAAGACTGAAACGAATTACGTAAAGCAATAGCACTCTGTGGCATGAAATATCATGTCAACAAATAACACTTAAAATGGAGTGCAAGCACATGTAGACATGTTAAGGGTTAGAGCACAAGTTTACCCAGTCACAGACGCTCACTTTAAAGAGTTCATGGTTAGAATTACTGAGGATGCGTGGAACAAGCAACACATAGAACAAAGAAGGGATAAGACATACACCGTATACACCCTTAAAAGGATCCTGATGCATGTAATCAAAATTTTATAATCTCACCAGAAAAACCCTTGAGACCATGATCTACTTATAAACAAAACCAACAAAGAGAGACATAACTACATAAAAAGCATAACGAGACAGAAAAAGGATTTGAAAAGCAAATCACGTCAAGAACAGAAATTTTATCGCATAGCTCCAATCACATCATTTTGGTCATTGGCAAATGTAAAAGAATGTTCCATGATCTCTTTTGACCCATTTTTTCACAGCACTATCATTATAATTGCGGCCATTCTGTGCCCTATGCAATGGCCAGAAACCCAGCATTAAAACTTCTATCCCATTACACTGCACAAACTTTGTATTCTAGAGACAAGATAACAAAAAAAGATTAATTCCTTTCATTTTTCCTTCAAAAAAGAAAGAAACTCAGGTGATGCACCTAGCAGATAATAACTTCCAGGCAATCAAACCCAAAAACAAAAAAAAAATAACAAACCAGCCCACAATGACCAGAAAAAGAGCCTCTATGGACACTTATTTCTTTTGATAAGCCAATGCTTTTCTTTGGTAGCATAAAAACGTGCTGACTTGAGATACAGAAACCTCTCTTAATACCAAAATGGAAGCAAACTCACTGATAAGAAAAAAAATTCACACAAGTCAGCGATGAGATGTTGGAAGTTAAAATTTACCAACACGATACCAAAAGATGTACAGAGACGTACTAAGGCGACTGACTTCAAAGTGACATACTATCAGTCCATAAATCGATTATATTCATAGTATAAAAAGAAAATATTACCTTCTCTTCAGCGGCCTCAGGATCTTGTCTTTGATATTTTTCATACGCTTCAGCATCATCCACAAACAAGGTAGCATCTGATAGAAACAACTCACGACCACTGAAATACAGGAAAGCTTGAGTCAATAGCATAATACAGAGAACATTCACAAAATGCAAAGCATAAAAGAAACAGAACCTCATGCGGTCATTCTTAGCCCTCTCTGCTCGTTGTGCGGCCAGGCCAGCCTCTTTCTCTTCTGTCTTTTTATTCCTCCATTGCATGAACAACTCAGTGGTCATTGGAGTAATGGTTGTTACTTTTGCACGCTGCAGTAATCATCAGATGAGCATTAGTAAGAATTAAAAATAAAACAGAGGAAACAAGGCTAAAAATACTTAGGGATGCAATACACAACAAATGTACAAAGGGTTTCTATGATTCTATCACCAAATAAATGGACAAAATGAAAATGCAAAGTCAACAAAATCAATATGATCATCACCTGATTTTCAATTTCATCCTCAATGGCAACTTTTTCAGCCTCTTCATCAAGAAGCGCCTTCATCTGAGATTTCAAAACATAACCAGGAGGAAGAGCATGTCTGTAGTGGCACTCTTTTCCACCATTTGGACAAGACCAAAACCAACCATATTGCTTCTTTTCCACTGCATCTAAGAAGTGTTTGCAAACCTGTACATATTAAAAACCAGCTTAGATCCATAACATATACTGCATACTAAAGTCAAAGATTTCACACTACCCAATGATTAGGCCAAATAAGAAAAAGTATTTACCGTTTACCTGTCACAATTTTTAATATTTAAATATTTTCTCATCTCAAGGACAAAAAAAATTTCCCCTCTATTATTCAATAACTCCAGCCAGTTTAACTCACTAGCATAGCCTACAAATAGGGAACCCAAGCTAAAATCCCAAATATTTTTCAAGCAACAATACAAATTCTATACAAGAATACGTCTTAGTTAATATTCAGCAAAGCAAAAACCCACAACTGAAACAGAGTAGAAGTAAAAGTATCCATCTGCCAAATCTTTGTACATAAGACAGAAAATTGATCTCCTGAGCCCACTATAAAGTTGAGCATTTTAACATATACCGTCATCGATGACTTCTTCTTTCAAAGACATAAATCAGCTATCAGATTGTGACGTCAATAATTTAAACTGTAACATAACCCTTAGGATCAAGGATTGCACAGCTGACCTACGCCACCTAAACTAGTTTTAAGTGAAGACTGATGTCCAATGCAACCAAGGCTCTGCCAGTCTGCCTCCCTCTTCTTTTTCTCTCTCTTTTTCCCTTCATGAAACATAATAACATATCATTGATGTAGTGGGTAATGTGCCCAGAAAGGCCTTCATATTCTAATCACCAAAACATTTGGAGGGTGGGTAGGGAGGAAGGATGGGGATAGACAGATGGATATCTAGAGACAGATGGAGAGCAACACATTCAACTGCCAATATCTTACTAAAAGCTTCTATATCAGAAATCAAAAATAATTTACTGTATGAAAAAAGACATACAATTTCGGTGGGCTTATTCTGGTTATACTCATTCTTCTTTGACTCCACAACCTTTTCCAACGTCGCTTGATCCCAATCCTCCATAGTGTCTGAAATATAATGAGTAAAGAATAAGCAAATCACATGTGATATATTAGCATCAGAATATTAAACAAGATAATTCCATCCTTCTCACCTTCATCATCACGTTTATCACTGTAAATATCAATCTTTTCACCCTTCCTCTGGACATTCAAGTCATGCGAAAACTTGCACTTGAATCCCTTGGTACATTGTCCAACCTTGAAAAACTCGCATAATATAGACTTGGGATCAACACCTATTCAAATTCCGAATTCGATTACAAGCATTCCAAATCCAATCCGCTATCGAACACAACATAATCGACCACCACCAAACAACAATTAAAAAAATGTGAGAGTTGGGGGACATACTACATACCAGCTGGCACTTTAGGCTGACTAACAGCAACCTTAAACAAATCATTAAGCTCCTTCTCTTTTGCTTTCTCTTCCTCCTTCTTTTTCTGCAAAACCCTTTAAACTTTGATAAAACCCAATTCCAAAAACTCACGCCCAAACACTAATTCCCGATAAAAATAGTTAATTTACTTTCTCAGCTGATTTCTGCTTATCCAAACAGAACCCAACAGGGAAAAAAACAACAGAGATACGAAAAAGGATCCGAATAACGAAAAGCGGGAGTGTGACCTTAGCCTTGGTGGGGTCTACTTTGGGCTGGACAGATTGCTGGAGATTCTGGACGTACTTCTGGACATTCTTGCTCTTGTTCTTGTTCTTGAGCCCGAAGGTCTTGTCCTCCACCACCTTCTGCTTCTTCGCCAAGTCGGCCTTCGATGCCTTTGGCGGCATGGCTCCTTCGAATCCAACAAACAGAAAAATCAATAGTAAAAAGGGGGGAAATTGAACAATCTGTGGTTTCCGAATTGAATGAAAGTTATGAACTCGGTACGGATTTGCTTAATTTTGAATGAGATGGCGCTTAGGGTTTTCGACAGCCCTCTCTGAGGCGCGAGAAGGATGAGCGAACGGCGGTAGAGTGACGAGGGTGAGGACTTGGGAGTGTTTTTGATTGGCTGGGATAAGATGCCCATTTTGCCCTAACTTTCTTGCTACTATTGACTAGTGGTGAATTTTGACTGTTAAGCAAAATCATTAAAATTCTATTTTTAAAACTAAAATTAAATAAAAAATTAAATAAAAATTTAATAACAAATTGTTGAGTAATTTCAGGCCGTATTTCAAATAATACATTTTGTGTTCGATTTGTAGTGTTGATAAATCAAACAATAGTAAGCTAAGATTAAAATGTCTTTTTGAATTTTCCCGTCCTTAAAAGTTGGATTGTAGCCATCAACTAATTTCCTCTTGTTTTTAATTAAAAAAAAAACTGATTTTGAGAATTAAAAGGATATAATCGTCACTTTGAAATTACCCTTTTAGGTTTGCCACGTGGCGTTCTAACTTCTGTGAGGTTCACAATTGCGTACTACGCGCCGAAGCGAGACCGTTTACCGTTATAGTGTTAGCCACGGAGCACACAGAGCAAAGCTTAGAGAGGGAGAGGGAGAGATGACGCCGATGAGATACCGCGCGGTCTATCGGATTTCTCAGTGCAAAAACAGACCGCCATTTTTCTTCCAATTCCGTCCCTACTCTCAGTCCAATTATCGACAATCCAGGCCCGAACGGTTGGTCCAATTCAATGATCCAAATCCTCTGTTTGGCTGCCGAGAAACTGTAGGAAGGGAATAGAAAAAAGTTGAAAACATGTGTTTGATTGCATTTCAGGTCTTCGTTTGGGATTGCGTTCGACATCGACGGGGTTATTCTCCGCGGCCGGGCTCCGGTGGGAGGGTCGCCTCGAGCTTTGAGGAAACTGTACGGACATTCAGGTGCAATAAAAACTTCATCTTTCTCTCTCTAAATTCAGAAATTTCGTTTATTTTTCAGAAATCTGAAATAAAAAATAGAGAATTTTGGTTTTGTATTATTGTGATCGTTGGTTTGGTTGTAGCTACATTGGCTAGAGCGGACATGGCAGCAAGTTTGAATCCCGCTTCTCGTAGTTTAGATTGTAAGGAAAGGATGGTCTCACTAGCTTAATAAAACTATTGCTTCTTTGTAGGTACTTTGAAGGTTCCCTTTGTGTTTTTGACCAACGGTAAGACACCTAAGCGGTTTGTTTTCGTGTAGCATTGCGAAGAATTAGTATATATGATAAATTTCTATGGAAAGTGTATCTGCCCCCATTGTAATTGCATTGGATTTTTGTTCGAATTTCATTTGGTTGAGTAATGGATTTGGTTGGAACAGGAGGTGGCGTCCCTGAATCAAGACGAGCAACTGAGTTAACTGAAATTTTGGGAGTTAACATCCTGCCTTCTCAGGTAATATTCTGAGATCTAATTCTTTGATTATTATGAGCATAAGGACGACGTTGTGTTGTCTCCCATTTTCTGCGACTGTAATTTGACTGATGGAACCTTTGGCATAGCTCTCTTTTCTGTGTTATGGTGGTGCAGGTTGTTCAGGGTCACACACCTTTTAAAAATTTGTTGACGAGGTATAAATCAGCTTCACATGAATCTTTTTCTACAGAGATTTTTTTAATTCAATGTCAATGTGTCATACTCTTCTTCATCTTTCTAGGTATAAATCTTAGTCTGATTAATGGTCTCCTTGTTTCTGTGCTATCTTTGAGTAACAGTGTTATATCGTAGGAAATATCATGCAACCAAGGCCACAGAAATTGTTCTTACTTTACATGTTGGATGAGCTAGAGGGATCGAAAGTGGGTAGACAACTTAGACAAATACAAAATTTGGGGGATATTTCGTGTCTGCCAAATTGAAATTCTTTGGTTTGGAAGTTCCTGAATGTTGTTTATGCTGATACTGAATAATAGCCAAATTTGGAGATAAATCTCATCGGAGCTAATAGCTAACTCTTTTTCCATCGGAGACCCCAAAAGATGAAATTCCTGAGTAACGCTCACTCAGCTTGTTCCCATAGGTGAAATTGTCCCTCCGTGTCAAATAGTCATATCTTTTCCTATCGCATACCTCTGTTTGGTACTTTTTGGATATTCATTTTGAGAAAGTTGAAAAAGCACTATCTCGTTGAAAGGTTCTATACATCCGCCCTTTAAGAGCATCTCTTGCACGGAGCCTTATTCCTCATTTTGTTATAATAAGAATTCAATTTTCCTGTGCACATACGTCCTTGGGCCATGACTTTGTTTATGGTTCAGAGTATAACAATGTATTGACCTGTTTTCATCATCTTATGTTATGTCTATTTTTATCCTTTTTATTCAGATATGAAAATGAACTCATTGTTGCTCTGGGAAAAGGGGAACCGGCTCTTGTAATGTCTGAGTATGGTTTCAAGTAAGTTTTACCTTACAGTGTATGTCCGTTCTTAATTGTAGCATCTTCTGGTTTTGAATTCCATACCTTCTGTTGCTAGATTTTGTAAAAGTAACAGATAGCTAAATTTATATTGGGTGGCAGAAAGGTTCTCTCATTAGATGAGTATGCATCGCACTTCAAGAATATTGATCCTGTATCCCAATATAAGATGTGGAGAACTAAGCAGACATCGGATTGCAGTAGCCAACACAAGGAGTTTGTGCCGAGATATGATGTTTATTCTGACAGGGTTAGTGCAGCTTTTGTTGTCAGCGATCCTGTGGATTGGGGTAGGGATATTCAGGTACTTCATTTCGCTGCTTACAACGCAGTATTAAGGAATCATTGTGCGTTAGGATCTCAAATTATAGCTTCTTTTGGCATAACAGTTTCATTTCCCACATAAATTGCCAAATTTTGCATGCTTATTATGAACTAGAAAGTAAAGTTTTGGGAGCTGCAATACCGTCATGTTATTCCAGAAGGCCTCGATCATTTGTGTTCCTGCAAAAGCTCTGAGCTGGTTCATGAATTGGTTTAGGTTCTCTGTGACATTCTAAGATCTGGAGGGCTTCCTGGACAAGAGAACGGGCATCAACCACCTCTATATTTTGCCGCAGATGGTCTTGAGTATCAGGTTGGTCACTATGATTTTCCCTCTCTAAAGATGCTGGACCGTGAATATGGAGATATAGAAACAACCTGAGATTTGTTTGGTTTACCGTGACACATTATCGTTAGAATAAACTGAAAGAGGAAACCCTTATTTAACTATGGTCCCATTATTTTTTCTTGAGTATGTGATCCGCTTGCTGAAACCCATTGAACCTTGACTATTCCCATGAACATTTTTAATGAACCCTCATATCTAATAAAAGGGTTCTATTTGGTTGATTTGCTCCATTCCCTTGCCTTTTGGAAGAGTAGAATTCATTCACTCTTATTTTCATCATGAACTTACTTTTTATTCAACTTGAAGTTTCACATGATGATTAGGATTGTACTGATAAGCTGCCTACATACAGGCTGCATTTCCTTCTGAGCGACTTGGAATGGGTGCTTTCAGAATTGCACTAGAAAGCATCTTCAACCGGTGAGACTGGCTGTTTTGTCACGCCTAATTGGTGTACCTTTTCAGTGATGCACATCTGATCGAATATTTAGTCAAAGGGCTCTTCGGTTGTAACTACTTGAGCCCATAAATGGCCAATACGATATCTTAGCATTGCTTCTTTGATCCCTTTTGAGAAGCCCGGTAATTGTCATAGCTCATCCATTAAGAGAGTTTTACAAGATCAAATTGATGATGATTGAAGAAAGTTTAGCAGAGATAATTGATTTGTTTTGGGAAACTAAGCACAACTGAAATATGATTTTAAAATCTTGAACTACTTATATGAAAAAAGCATGCTCATGCACATTTAAACTAGTGAGTTATTCTGGATATCTACCATGTAGTAATATGATTTATGTTTGGCTTTGCTGCAGAATTCACCATGATGCTCTGGAATATGTATCTTTTGGGAAGCCAAATCCGTTTGTATTTGAGAACACTGAAACTCTGTTGGCACAGCTTCAACCATCTCATTGTGATAATGATATTACAACTGCTGGAGACTCTCCGTCACATGCTTTCAAAACCCTTTATATGATCGGCGACAACCCTTCAGTTGATGTCAAAGGTGCTCGGCAGGTTTGTTTGTCATGTTTCTTGTGGTGACAAGTTTCTACCGTTAAATGATTTGAATGTGCATTGACAAATCATCACACCTGATTCTCAGGCTGGACATCCTTGGTTTTCTATTTTGACGAGGACCGGCGTTTTTAAGGGCAGAGATAATCATGCTGAGTTTCCAGCAGACCTGGTAAGTTGGATATATATGTGTTCGCGCACATGTGCACATATTACTAGAATACTTGGTTGCGGGCGAAATGAATTCTACGCTAAGAAGTTCCTTCGCTTTTGTTCCTTCTGTAGGTTGTAGATACTGTACAAGAGGCAGTGGACTACATTCTGAAGAGGGAAGGAACTTCTGTAGGTTGTTAACGCTCATAAGCGCACTTGCTTTTACTACAAGAATGTTGAATTGCTCGAATCTAATTAATACAACAAATAATTACGGGAGTTGTCACTGGCACCCTAAAAATGTCACCATGCATTCCTCTCGAGTGAAGGAAAAAAATAAAAAATAAAGGTGAAATAGCATGACATATTTTCAAGTGTTTACAACAAATTCCTATTAATAGTTGTGGCTAGGGTCGGTGGTAACTTCATGCTCCTTTTCCTTTTTGCTTCAGCTTGCGTTTTCCCCTACTCTCTCCTAATATGCCTTTGATCCCACCGTCCTTAGCCCCAAACTGCGTCCTCTACTTCCTTCTACTCCCTGATTCTCGTTGGTGGATCTACAGCGGTAGCGGGGGTTGCAAGCTGCTAGGGTTTGTGTTTTGCTTTTTTGCTTTGTTTTCTTTCTATTTTGGGCTCCAAAACCTGTTTTGGAGGTCCTTTTCTTTATATTGTACTTATCTTGTAATTTAACCTCTACTGGTGCACGCTACTTGCCTCTTATGAAAATGAGTTGAGTCCTTGCACGATGATGCGGGCTCGAACCTCTTCAGTCATTAATCTAACCTCTAATTTAACAAAATCTGTTTTTTGACCCAAAAAAAAAAGAAGAAAACCCTACTTGAACCAAAGAGTCATGCTCTCCTAAGGTCCTCATTTTAAGGACGTATGAGAATCAAATGCATATTAGCTAAGATCCAAAGGCTTAAAATATTTGACAACTTGATAAATCCAAACAATAAAATAAGTAGAAAATTAGTTTATGCATTTGGTTCTCATCCTTAAAATGAAGACCTTAGAAGAACAAGAGACTTTAACCAAAAAGGAAAGGGAAGTGTTATTGGCACTCAAAAAATCACATTCTACACTCCTCACAAGTGTATTTTTCTTTCTAAATATAAAAAACATGGAGTATAGAATGAGAATTTTGGAGTGCCAATAACAATTCCCAAAAGTAAACTTTGAAAAGATAAGTTGGCAAAAATGACCCTGGAATTTACAAATTCTAACATACCACTCGGTCGGCCAATATTTTGCTTCCGTAAACACCAAAATGTCATGTAGGTTATTTTTCACCCCTCCTAATACCATTTAAGCACCAGAAGGTCCGGAACCTTCGACCAACCCCCACCCAACAGAAAAACCGCAATAACTGTTGCCACTTGTTACTTGAGAGCTCAGCTCGAAGAATCCATGGAACCTGAAAGCAAGGGACTCAAGACAGCTGAAGAAGGAGAAGGAGACTACATTGTAATTGCAGAGGTGGGACGAGGCTCTTTCTCCACCGTGTCAAAAGCCGTGCACCGCCAAAGCGGCCAGGTGGTGGCTCTCAAGCAGGTCCACCTTTCCCGCCTCAATCGCCACCTCAAGAATTGCTTGGATTGCGAGATCAATTTCTTGTCCTCCGTTAACCACCCCAACATCATCCGCCTCCTCAGTTCTTTCCAGGTTTTGAAGTTTTTCTGCGTTGCCTTCTTTCCAGGTTTTGAAGTTTTTCTGCGTTGCCGCACTTTTTTAATGCGGACATGCTGTCAAATAAATATGTTGTCGATATTGTTGATATTATTGATACTGCGAACTTACAGTTGCCAATATGGGTCGGTTTGGTTGTGGATACGTTAATTTGTCTGCAAGTGCAGTTAACCGCAACGTACAAGTACTGTTTAATTTGGTTGCACGAAGTTGAGCTTCTGTCTTTATTGCAGGATGAAGGTTGTGTATTCATGGTGTTGGAATTCTGTGATGGGGGAAATTTGGCTGCGTATATTCGGCGTCACGGAAGAGTTGAAGAACGTATTGCCAAGAGATTTATGCAGCAGCTCGGTAGCTTCTTATTCGCATTGTTCCCTGTGAATTTGTAATGGGGATCCACAGCGCTTCGATTCTCCGGTCTGAAAATCTAATCAACTTCTTGTTATGCTTGCAGGGGCGGCGTTGGAAATACTACATTCGCACCACATCATTCATAGAGACTTGAAACCAGAGGTAAAAACAGGAGTCTACTGAAAGATGGTAACAAAATGCAGTTTCATATTCGTATTTTTTGAACTCGATTCTGTTGATTTTTTCGCTCGCATCCAAAATTGAAGTAATGAATTGGTTTGTTCAAAAATTGCCTACGTTGTGATTTTGTTGTACTAGAACATTCTACTCTCTGGCACTCAAGATGATGTGGTGCTAAAGGTAGCTGATTTCGGTCTCTCGAGGTAAACTCTAGCAGAGAGATCCTTATGCGGAAATTCATCCGCTAACCCGTTTAGTATGATTTAAAGCAACCAACTGTAGTAGTTTCATTCCTTAATACCTTTTCTTTTCTATATTGTACAGAAGTTTACATCCAGGTGATTATGCCGAGACAGTTTGTGGATCCCCATTGTACATGGCACCTGAAGTTCTTCAGTTTGAAAGATATGACGGGAAGGTACGGTCTTGTCTATAACTCGTGCCATTTTCCCCTTTCAATCACGATGAGTCAAAATTGACGGGTTCAGTTTATAGGTTGACATGTGGAGCGTTGGTGTAATTCTTTTCGAGCTTCTCAATGGTCGCCCTCCTTTCCCTGGTAGGACTAATGTTCAGGTACTAACTTCTGCTTTTCATTGCAAAAGGTCCCTTTGGTCACACTTGCCCAGATCGTTGATAAATTTTACTTTCCAGGTGCTTAAGACCATCAAGTCATCCACATACCTTCCTTTTGACCAAGTCATCCTTTCTAGATTGCATCCAGACTCCGTCGATATGTGTTCAAAACTGTTGTCTCGAAATCCAGGTTTAGCGTTTTACTTTCCTCAGTTTCATACGCCCTTTCTACATCGCATCCTGACGTATGTGTTCAAAACTGACTATACATTAGCTATTCTCTGATGTATTTGATGCACTACTGCAGTTAAGCGCCTGTCCTTCAGCGAATTCCATTCGCACAGGTTTTTTCGAGGTTTTTGAGACGAATTGAGATGCGAAAACATTTACAGGAACACAAATGTTGTAGCACTCTGCACATAAAGTGATTTTACCGTTGTGTATGATTCCCAAACCGATAAATTGCGTTAGAAGAGGTGTTGAACAGAAATGTCAAGATTCCAAGCTCCGTTGTGCAATTTCGCTGTTTAAGGTAATTGTTTTGGTTGTAACTATGAGCGTAGAAGTTGTAATCCTCCTACGAAAGTGGACTACACGAGTATTATTCTCGTTCCTGTTATGCATCAAGTAAAGTTGAGTTTGCAGGCATAGCGTTCCTGTGAGTTTTCGAATTTACGCATACATAAAATATCATCAGGCATCAGCAAATGCGATATAAAAGGAGCTACTTCTTATTTACGAGATCATTCATATCAGCGAAAGCATCAAGAAGGATGCGTGTGTTCAACGAAATCAGGTATAGCCTACAGATCTCAGGGATTAGCATATAGCCAACAACGGCATCAAGGATTAGCTTCCGAATTTCTGTTCATGTGTAATCTACATTCTCACACCATTTCAGCAGTGCTTGTTAAAAATTGTCTCGATAACGCTCTGAGCTATAGGGTGATAAGTCTCGCGAGCGGCTGCAAACACCTGTTTCGCCAAAATCTTCTCTTCCTCCTTTCCATTGCCTTCCACAAGAGCACTGTAGAGGGGGACAAGGTACTTCTTCCTCCCAACTTCCTTCAAAGTTCTTTCCACCTCGCCGAAGTAGTCTTTGCACTTGGAAGCAATGGCCAGCAGGAGAAATGTCACCTTCACGTCATAATCTCTCGATTCTGACAGACTGAAGCGCGAGTTCAACTCTACAATCTGCAAATACATAAATCATGATGAGACAACATAAAAGTTTGGAGAGATTCGACGGTAAAATGGGAACTGAAGCTGACTCAGAAATGTATTCTAATAATTGACAATATTAACATTTTCGGTTCTGAGAAAACAAGAAGATGTTTACTTAAATTTAACTTTTCAATGCAGAAAGAAAACGAAAACGCGAAACTTACTAAGCTCAGTATGATTACCTGGGAATTGCCACAGCATTGCAGAGCTTAAACAAACTAAGAAATTAACTACAAAAAGTGTGTTGAAGGCCGCTATAAAATCAAGTAATAGAAAACAAGGTAATACGAAAATCTTAGAAGAGAAGAAACACAACAGTACCTGTAAAGGTTCAATAGACTTGGGGAGGTTCTCCAAGTAGAGTTCCCACTCCTGCCCTCTCCAGTCAGCAACTTCATCCGCCCCTGGCATCCTACCAAACTTAAATTCATTTGCCATGGACACAATCTTTGCATATATGTTAGAAACCGGTTCATACGCATCAGGAGGGATACCAGTGCCCTCAGTCCACAACACTAAGTCAACCTCTTTCTCTATTCCAGGTAGGTTTGCTTTCAGAAAGTCGAGAAATGTATCGGTATCAATTGATTGGAACTTGAAGGTGGCAATGTATTTCTTCAGAAACTCATCAAATGCAGGCCTTCCAACCTTTATATTTTTAAAACCAAGTGCCAATCAGATCGTCTTTACAGGTCAATACCAAGAAACAAAAGAAGTTACAATTTCAACATACCTGACGTTCAATGCGCCACAGAAACTGGAAACCCTTTTCGTATGGAACTTCAGAATACACATCATCTGGGTCAACTCCTTCCTGGTTGGTTTTCAGCTTTGTGACCTCCAAGTTATCCTTGAACCTCTCCATTTCCTTATTCAAACCCCGCCAGCCAATTCCAATGTTCAATGCAGCTCTGTCCTCACCTTGCACAGCCTCAACAATTCTCCTCTCAGCATACGTCGTGAAACCCTGTACCAATAAGTAAAGATTAACACCCTGATCTCGTTGCCAAGAACAGTACGAGCATAACATAGATCAACATAATCAACTGCAACCGGAAGCTCGTAATCAGTAAGACATTCATTCTTCACATTCTCCTAACCCTACACGGCATTACTCCGTCAAGGATTCGCACATTGCGGTTTTAACAAGACAAAACTAAAAACTGGCCTCAAATGCACTGTAGGCAGATAGTATTACGTCAAAAGAAGAAAACAAGCATTTCAAGATCACAACATTGATCAAATTTGAACTTAGCACCAATCAAATAGGCAAAAACAAATAGCATCTATCTATCGAAAATTTCGACATAAAAACCGAGAATCTGAACCAATTGATAATCAGGAATTGAAAAGTTAATGCCATCAAACGAATGTATGAATGTAAATTTTGGTACCTCATTCAACCAAAAATGCTCATTAGTCTTGTTGGTGATCAAGTTCCCAGTCCAGCTATGAGCCAGTTCGTGCGCCACCACCTGCGCGCCGCTGGAGTCGCCTTTGAGCACAGTCGGCGTCAAGAACGTCATTCTCGGATTCTCCATTCCACCGTACGGAAAGCTCGGCGGCAGCACCAAGAGATCGAACCTTTCCCACTCGTACGGCCCAAACAAGGCCTCCCCTTGCCTGATCATGTCCTCGGTGCTCGCAAACTCCGTCGCCGCCGATTCAAGCACCGCCGGCACCGCCTCAGAGTAAACCCTAGTTCTCGGGCCCACCTCCCGGTAGCCTAGCTCACCGACGGCAAACGCGAACAGGTACGGCGGGATTGGCTGCTCCATCACGAACTCCTCGACGACCCTGTCGTCGGCACACCACAAGGCGTCGCCAGAGATCAGCGCCGACCCCTCACCGGGGATTGGGTCGCGGCGGTCCACGTGACGCGCGGACATGACGGCGGAGAGCTGGCGGGGGACATTGAGCTTGGCCGCGTAGCGCACACGCGCAGCGGGAGTGTCCTGGCAGGGGAAGACGGAGCGCGCGTGGATGGCCTGGCATTGGGTGTAGACAAACGGCAGCCGTTTGTTGAAGGTCTGGGGAGGGGAGAGCCACTGGAGGGCGGAGGAGGAGGGGGAGGTGGAGTAGAGGATCAAGACGGAGGAGGCGTTGGAGAGGGTGAAGGCGAGGTGGCAGCCTTTGATTGGGTCAGGAGGGGAGATGACGTAAGAGATAGGATCGGAGGGGTTTTGGGGGTCGATGACGGAGTGGACGGTGAGGGCACGGACGTCGAGGGAAACTGGGCCGGAGTACGGGGAGGGGAGGGTGAGGAGGGCGGAGGCGTGGATGGTGGAGGAGGGGAAGTCGAAGAAGAAGGAGAGGGAAATGTGGGTGGCGAGTGGGTGAGTCGAATCAGTGAACGAGTGAGGGTCGATGGGCGCCATTGCGAAATGTTTTGGGTTTGGGGCGTGGAAACGGACAAATGCTGAATTTAGTGAGGGTGGATGGGCGCAATAACTATTTTTCTCAATTTTCAATTTTCTCTTTTTTTTTTTTTCCTTTGACATGAACTTTTTGGATGGAGAATCAGGCGCGGGTAGATATATGCTAAACTTTTTTGGTTTTTACATTTTTTTAGGGAGATTTATTTAAAAAAACTAATGAAAATGATTTGAAAACTTTGATAATGACAAAATAAAAAGGTAAAGTGAATAGAATTATGATTGATTTTTAGTGTAAAAATATGATTTTTCGTTAAAGTGAACACAACCTGGAGTTTTTCGTTAAAATTCTCATTTATTTTAGGGATGTGGTATCCACACATCCCTTTTACTTCTTCCACACTTTTTTAGTTTTAACCGTTGAATTGAATGAATCAAAGAAGATCAACGGATAGAAATTAATAAGGGTGTGTGAGAAGTAAAAACAGGTATGTGGATAGCACACCCCTTATTTAATTGAGAGATTTTATTTTTTTTAATAAATTTAGGGATATTTAACTGAAAAACTTTATTTGAACTCATCTAAGATCATCTCCAAAGGAAATGTCAAATTTTGAACGTAAAATTTAAATTTTGACAGTTTTTGTGGCACTTTGACATCTTTTAAGTTTTGTTCTCCAACTGATATATCAAATTAAATTTATTATTTTATAAAATAAATTATTAAACTAATTAAAATTTAATAAAAGACATTTAAAGTTTAATCGGTAATCTGATCACCTTCCTTGATTGAAAATAAGAAAAAAAAAATATGATAGTTGTATTGGTCAACTCAACATTAATTATAATAAATTATTAAACTAATTAAAAATTAATAAAATACATTTAATAATTAATAAAAAAAACATTTGAAGTTGTTGTCAAATTTGACCGCAACCTTTTTTCCATGTCATTGCCACATAAGATTTGGCACTTCGGTTGGAGAATATTAGTGTGGTCTTTTTTTACTATTATAGTTGATGTGTACATTTTGGCATTTCATTTGGAGATGCTCTAACCTCTTTCTACATGAAATGTCTTTATTACCCTATTACATAATTATCATCAAGTACAAAATAAAATTAACAAGCAAAATAAGATTTATCTATAAATCCATACCCAATAATGAAACCCTAACCATCACGTAATTTTTCTCCTTCGTTCTGCTATGGCAAAAATCCTAAGACGCTCTCATAGAGAAAAACAAGCTCTTTTATCGAATAAACGTTAATTTTGAAGTTTTGAATCCTCTAACTAAGACATGAATCGGTTTATGCAGGAGTTGAATTATTGGTTTAAATGTCATGTACTAACGTTATGATTGATGCGGGCTGTATAAGTTTCTCAAGTCTTTTCATGTTCATTTTGGACACTATTTACCAAGTCTTCTACTTAATTTATATAACATAATCACGACATTCTGCTTTCTTTTATTGAATAACAACAGCTACATACTTTGTTTCATTGTTTTCGCATTCTTCCCAACTATTTTCATTTGATTCTTCAATTCACCACCATTCTAACTCTCTTCATTAAACCACCACTTTCACTCTCTTCATTGCACCACCTTCTTTTGGTTAACTTTCTTTACATGTTCTTCTAAAATTGAAAAAGCAGATAAAAAAAAATTATATATATATATATATATATATATATATTAGCGTTTAAATTTTTCAATTTTCGTTTGTCCCTTGATTTAAATTCTATCATTTCACCCTTATCTTAGTTTTACTTTGCAATTTTATTCCCCAAAGAACATTACTTATTACAAGAAAAGGGAAAAAAGAAACAAAAGACTTCATGTCATTTCACCTATAACCTATATATGCTTATAGGTTATAACTTATAAAAGTCTTTATATCATCCAAAACATAAAAAAAATAAAAATAAAAACTCAAATTCATATGCAACATACATCGTCACGCAAGGCAACCAGAGATTATCGAGCAACGATGTAGAGGATGATGAAGACTCCATCAAAAACAAATGTTGGAAGGAGAGAACGTCAAAGGAGATAATGCTTTGATTTTGATTTTTTACTTTATTTTTTAAATGGGTGTAAAGATAAGTTAACACATATATTGAATTGGGGTTGTAAGGGTAGTTTAGGTTGAAAGATTGGGTTTGAAGAGATATTGATTGTTTAATTGAAAATAATATGGGTGTAAAGAGTAAATTAGGTGTACAAAGAGATTATATGGGTTTAAATAAAAATTTCCTATTTAATTAGAATCTTGAAATTCATAATGTATTTAATTAGGATTTTAAAATATTTTATTTTATTTTTTGAAAATCTTGGTGTATTCAATTAGGATTTTAAATAACATATGTATTTAATTATGAATTTGTTTTAAAGAATTTCAAAAAGTAGAGGAATATAAGGGAATTTGAGAGATTTCGTAGTGTATTTTAAGCAATCACAAATCTTACCTCTCCCCTAAGATTTTGAGGGAAATGAATAAAAAATTAACACGAAATCTCTACAATCGAATAAACTTTGTCAAAATCCATGGATTCATAAATCTATTAAAATATTTCAAAATCTCAATTGATTACACCCCTAATGAAAATCTGAAACTTTTGTTCTAACAATTGAATAAATTTCACGTCTTTTTAAAGCTAAAATATAAATATATATATGTATGTATGTATGTGTGTATATATATATATATATTAGGATGGTGCTATTTACACATGACACACTCCTTTTTATCTCTTAAACACTCCTTTCAATATTTGATCGTCGAGTCGAATAAATTAAGGGCGTGTTTACACAACCGTAATCGGAATGAAAATAAGGAATCCAATTCCGATTACAGATAACTCTTGTGTTTACTACAATTTAGCGGAATCAACAGTTTGTGGGACCCACACGAAAAATGGAATTCAATTCCTGAAATTGGAGGAATTAGACTCCTTCCATAGGTGAGGTATTTGGATTCCAGGATGGTGAGGGAATCGGGAATGCATTTCTTCTTTCCTATTATGCCCTCTTATCAAGAGGCTTTGCAGATGCTTCGACAGACGCTTCGACACAGCTGGCTCATCCTTGTGTAATGTTGGTTTGACGATCGGGACCTTGAAGTTCGGGGCCAAATTGCTTGTGCCGTTGGCGATGTTGATGCTCGTCTGATCATTGGCTCCAATTGCTTTCCGAAATATTTTCTGCAGGGTGGGAACTAGGAGGATGCATAGGCTAGGTTCTTAAAATGTTAATTTTTTTTCTGCGGGGTGGGAACTGGGAAGATGAATTTGGCTAGGTTCTTAAAATAGTATTTTCTTCTGTGGGATGGGAATTGGGAAAATGATCTGGGAGAGTGGTGTTGGAGGATTGGGGTATGGCGATGCTGAGGAAGAGAAGTGAATGAGGGCATTTTAAAATAACTAATGAAAATGTGATTAAAAATAAATATAGATGAAATAAAAATAAAAATAAAGAACTAAAGGGGCATTTTAGTAATGAAAATGTGATTAAAAATAACTAATGAAAATGTGATTAAAAATATTTGATTTGAGACAAGAACATTTTAGTAATCATACTGGTTTATATTCCAATTCTGGTGAATTAGTAAACAGCTTTATGAAATTGTATTCCGATTCCGGACAGTTTTAGTAAACAATTTCAGTAGGAATCTAATTTTGATTCCACCTCATTTCAATTCCTCCTCGATCCAATTTCTCCTCAATTCAATTCCTCTCAATTTGATTACGGATTAATAAACGCGCTATAAGAAAGATCAAAAGACATTAATGTGTAGAAGGTAAAAATAAATATGTGAATAGCATCACTCTTTTATTATGTTTCGAACAAATATTGAATAAATAAAATATCCAATATACGATTAAAATTTTTTGTGCATACTAAAAACTCCTATCAAGTATCAAAGTTGAGTCCTTTTTTAATTAATAGATAACATCTATGTAGCATATAACTTCTCTCTTCTTTTTTTTTGTTTCTTTATTATTATTTTTTTATTTATAGTAATTTGAGTATATTCTTTGGAAATTCTCTTGATAGTTACAATATTCGTGGATTGTAGGAAGAATTGGAGTGCATAGACCTCATCCACATGTGACAGGTTTTAAGAGCAACTCTACCCTCTAAGGTAATTGTTGCTTAAGCTATTGAGCAAATGTAATTATTGTCCAAGCTATTTAGGAGTGGAGATATACTCGATAATTACTGTTTACTAAGACAGTAATTGTCTTTGCTTAATAGCCTGGCAATAATTACCTAGTAGGGTGGAATTGCTCTAAATAATCACTCAAAACGTTTATTGTTACATGTGTAATTGTGTAGTAAAGTACAATGATTTAATTAAGTAAATTGCGAAAGAAACAATGGTATGCGTGTCAACAATTTTCTTCCCACCATTGTACATTAATGATTAGGGAAAAGAATTACCCATCAGCCAAGAATGCACTTAGATCGTATATTACAAATTGCATCAACGCATAGAGTATGTGATGAAACAAACAAAGTATGCATACTCAGGATTAAGAATGATACTCATACCTTATATAATCACATTAGTAAGAGCTCGTTTTGATGTGCTTTTAAAATGGTTAAAAGTGCTTTTAGAGAAAATGCTTTTTAGTTCCAAAAGCACTTAAATTGTTTTTTGCAATCAGCTAAGAATGCACTTAGATCGTATATTACAAATTGCATCAACGCATAGAGTATGTGATGAAACAAATAAAGTATGCATACTCAGGATTAAGAATGATACTCATACCTATATAATCACATTAGTAAGAGCTCGTTTTGATATGCTTTTAAAATGACTAAAAGCGTTTTTAGATAAAATGTTTTTTGGTTCCAAAAGCACTTAAAGTGTTTTATGCAAGAAGCACCAGTTATGTGCTTTTTCTAGGAAGCACTTGAAATGCTTTTCCAGAATTTACTTACATTTTTACGAAAAATTAGTTTCAAAATTTTTCACCAAAAATGTTTTCAGTTATTTTAAGAGTACATCCAAACAAACATTAAGTCAACATGGCTAGTTGCAACCAATCACACAATAAGCAAAACATATACGATTACGCAAAAGTTTAATACTTGTACTTAGAAATTCTATCTCGTAATTTTTTTTTACAACAAATGAGCGGTTGAAATTTAACTAAATGAGTTATAATTAAACGGTGAAGTTTGCTCAAGTTGTGCGGCTAATAATAGAGGCTAGAAAAGAATCCCAGGCTTAATTATTTAACGGCCCAAAACTTCACGATCCAACTTCACAGCGCCGGCCCAGATAATATTACCGGGTAACTGCAGGCCAGCAGTGGAGCCCGCCTTCACCCCCACCCATCATTCCGAGAGCAACTTTCCTCTCTCTCTCTCTCTCCTCCTCTTTCTCTCATGAAGCAAGGCATCGAAGAGAGCTGAGAATTCAAAAAACGCAGGGAAAGCTCTCTCTCTCTCTCTCTCCCCCAATCAAAACCCTCTCCCTCTGAAACCCTAAAAAACAGAAGAACAAGATGGACGACTACACGAGGGAGATGATGGACCTCAAGACTCTCGTCACTCGCACCCTCGAGAAGAAGGGCGTACTCGCCAAGATCCGGGTACAATTTCAAATTCCCTTTTTGCCCATTTCCCCCTTTATGTTAACGTTCGTCATCTAGATCTCCTTTCTCTGATTCCGCAGCTGATTTTACCCCAAAAACGAGGTTTTTTTCCTCGGGTTCATTGCGTAAATTTCCCCCAGCTTTGTTGACTTCGGCTAGGGTTTTGCAATTTCAAAGCTTGTCTGCTTTTTATTTGCTTATCTGTAATTCGAAGCTTCGGATTTTGAGAAATGCGATGCATTTTTTGCATAATTAGGCAGTTATTTGTGAATAATCGAACTTGTTATTCTGGTTTTTGGGTTGTTTTTATGATTAATTCAACTGTTTTGTTTTGGTAGGCTGAGTTGAGAGCAAGTGTGTTTGAGGCAATTGAGGAGGAGGACAAGGTCATTGAGAAAGACGAAGGCTTGCCTCCAGCATTGCTTGGTAGCTGCAACGATCGAGCTAAACAGCTCCACGCTTCTCCTTCGGGTTTGTCTACTAACACAATGCTTATGCTTGTTTAAAACCTTTTGTTCATCAGCTAAATTTCACTTTGACATGCTTTGTTATAGGAAGGTTGCTTACAGCACTGATATGCGAGTACTTAGACTGGGCTCAACTAAACCACACGCTAAAAGTTTATCAGCCCGAGTGTAATTTGGTAATCATGTAAACTTTTAGTGCAGAAAGTGTCAGGTGTTTTCAGTAAGTTTTGAACTAATGTGTTGGCTATCTGATGCTAATGAATGTTGCATTTATGTTTGCTGAATCGCAGCAAAAGGATTCTTGGAAAGCTGAGTTGAAGGACTTTAGTAGCAAGAATGGATATGATCTTAACCGAAACGGAGATAGTGGTCCTTTGCTTTTGGATGTGCTTGAAGGATTTTTGAAATTTGAGGTTTGGTATTATTTTCGAGTTAAAACACAAAATTTTCATGTTCATATCAGAATCTGCATTAGGACGGTTGTTTTTCATGGCAATATTTTATTGGCTTCAAGGTACATTTACCCGATTGTTATGTCTTATCACGTAATTAAGGCTTATTTTGGACATAGTACAGATTAATTAAGATTGCATGATTTGTTCTCTGGTATATGTGTGGGCACTTTTCCTCTTTTTCTTTAAACCTATTGGTCAGTTATAGGATGGGATTAATATACAATTTAGAGGTTCAACTGACGTAGGGAAAAAGTTCTCTGGCTAGAAGAGAAAGGGGATGATATGATGCTGGATTGATAATGAAGGAAAAATACAAATTTCTTTAGCTTATGTTTTGTTTGTAATTATTCCTTTGGTGGATTGCTTACCACTAGATTGTTTTACTACAGAATCTATCTCAATCAAGGGGTACTGGAAGGAGGCTAACGACTTCAGAAACAGAATCCCTGTCCAATTTGGATTCTCGCAATATGAGAAGACCTTCTTCATCATCTGTTGCTGGTGGGCTACCTCCACTAGGAAGGTGCTGATCTACCTTACTGCCCCAATATTACGTGTTTGATTTTCCCCTTTTATTTTGTCCTTCAGCTCTTAATTGATATTAGTTTGTTGGTGTGCTTATGCTAGGCCTGGTGCATCTTCCCAGTCATCTGGTGAGTGACAAAGCTATTTCTTGTGTCTTCCCTTTATATGATTCCTTTTGTTTCTCTTTATCTGATACATTCTAGCATATTCAGATCGAAGAGGTGGGTCATCCATGTCTGGCTACAGGAAAGATGATTACAGCTATAGATACGACAGTGATGAAAGTCCAGAGGATGTCATTCGAGCTTCAAGTGCGATGGAAAACCTCCAGTTGGATAGAAAAGCTCGCAATCTAACAACATCTTGGCGGTATGTTCTCAGCCCCTTTTTGTTATATCCACGTTAAACTAAGACCAGTTGACCATAACAAAAAACAAGGCTAGTATAAGCTTTCTTTCCAAAGAAAAAGAGTGATGAGAAATGGTAGAGAGATGGATTTTCAATGATGCTGAAAATCAAAGTAGGGCTATTTGCCATGTGTTCTGTTTCTTAGGTGGTTTAATCCAAATGTAAGAATCGATGGTTACATTTTCCATGAGATCATATTGTTTTGACCGGCCAGTAAATGCATAGAATTTACCAGTGAATGACGTGCTGATCCCACCTTTGTCATGTATAAATGAAGGATGTGAAATTTTGAAACCTTGTGATTAAGGTTCGTTTTAAGTTGTCATCGAGTAGAATTTGTATTCAAAAGAGTTAGGAATCACACTTCTTGTGCATGCATTATTCTATTAGCTTTGTTTGCTTGATCTGGCTACAGGCACGCAGGAGATGGAATTAGTGAGGATGACGGCAGGGCTGACCAGATGTAGCTGCACGATGACAACCTTTGTATAACTGCACGTGTATTTGATTTTGTACTTTTCACCCGCAAATGATAGGCGTGTTATGTAAGATTATACCCTATTCCGATTTGATTTAGTGCTTTGTTCGAGTGCTGATTGATTGTAATTCCATTTTCACCCTTTCTTGAAATATAAATTAGTAACTGCTTCATGCTTGCAGTTTTCATTATAATGAAGGGTATGAAATTTCATGTAATTCATAAGGTTGATCCATTGAGGGGCTTGTTCTGAGATTAGCTGGAGCCAAACTCAATGAAGCATTAGAGCATCCCCTATGGAGATTGTATACTCCATGAGGCTACTACATTTCAAGTTTTAGTGTGAGAAATCGCATCCCCAATGAGCCGGAAAATGGAGTTAAATTCATCACTAGGGCTAGCAACTTCCTTTCTTGGACAGCATTGGGCTACATTTAGCCTAAAAAAAAAGTGGGTCCCACAAAAAAGGTAGTAACCCATGTGAGCAAAGTTAAATCACTTTTTCTCCACTTGCAAACTTGTATTCTTCCTTTATTCTTTTTTACTTTTTCTTGTAATTTGGTTTATTAATGATTGTTTTAAATTGATTTAACGTTCATAGGCATTTGTGGGTGAAATTTTCAAATAATTTTTTTCAAAATTATATGATACTAATTTAGACAAATACAAGATAATATTCTCATTGCCCATGAAGCTTTCCACTATGTAAAGATGAAGAAAAAAAAAGTAAAGCTTGTGAGCTTGGTCTAAGTTTGACATGAATAAAGCTTATGATCGGGTTGAACCACTATGACAAGGATGGGCTTTGATGATTGTTGGATACGGTTGGTCATGTTGTGTGTCACAACATTTTCTTTCTTCGTAGTGATCAATGGAAGGCCGGGGCCATATTTCTATACTACTAGAGGATTGAGGCAAGGGGACCTTTGTTCTCCTTATCTCTTCCTTCTAGTTGGCGAAGTTTTATCCCAATTTATTTTTGTGCCACTAATGATCATTTTTTGGGGGTATAAAAATCTGTAAAGGAGGGCCCACTTTTTCACATCTTTTATTTGTTGGCGACTCTCTTTTCTTCATAAGATTCACTGAGACGAATTGCAGTAAATTGATGACAATTTTTGAGGAATATTGCCTAGCATTTGGACATAGCATAAATTATCATTTATTTACTTAAGCCCAAATACTCCATTCCCATTAGCAAATCAAGTTTGCACAATTCTGAAAATCCCTGCCTCTACAGACCAAGGGAAGTATTTGGGTCTACCATCAATATGGGGAAAGTCTAAACGTGATGCTCTCGTCTACGTCAAAGATCAAATCTTGAACAAGATTCAAGGATAGAAAGCTAGTTCACTCACTATGGCAGGTAGGGAGGTCCTTCTGAAGTCAGTAGCTTTAGCGGTTCCTACGTATCCTATGACTTGCTTCAAGTTTCCCACTTCCACTTGCAATTCTATCAATGGGGATCCTGGGAGATTTTGATGGGGTGAGTATGAGAAAGGAAATCGTATTTATTGGAAAAGCTAGAAGTATCTTTGTGGCACTAAGGAGGGGGAAATGGGGTTTAGGGACCTTTAATACTTTAGCATCTATCTTCTGGCAAAAACAATGCTGGAGAATGATGGAAAATCCAGATGCATTTTGGGTTCGTGTTCTTAAGGCTAAGTACTTTCCAAGGTGTGATTTCCTAAAAGCTACAAGAGGAGCTCGCCCTTCTTGGGCTTGGTCTAGTTTACTTGAAGGCAGAAGAATTATTCTCGAAAGAGCTAAATGGCATGTAGGGAATGATGAATCGATCAAAATCTGGCAAGATAATTGGCTTCTTACCTTGGAATGTACCAACCCTCTACCTCTACAAGTAATTCTTGGGCCAATTCCTACTTTGGTGGCCTCTTTGATTGATGTGAACACTGCTACTTGGAGACTGGACTCAATTTCTAATATTTTGTCTTCACATGACATTGCTCTTATCAAATCTATCCCACTGTACAATACTCATGATCATGATTATCTTTTCTGGCCTTGGAACAATGATGGTGTCTATACGGTAAAGAGTGGATAGCATTGGGCACTATCACAAAAAAGAGTTTCTATGACTACCAATGCATCCTCTTCTCACTTGATTCATAAAGAGGTCTGGAAGATTTTGTGGGGATAAAGGAAGTTCCTAAAGTTCTCAACTTTATTTGGCGTTCTTTAAACAATGCTCTTCCTAGCATATTTAATCTTTTTCGCAAGCATCTACATGTGAATCCAATTTGCCCTTTCTACAAGGATGAATTTGCCCTTTTGCAATACAAAGATCTCTTTCTTGGCAAGCTCCTCAATGGCCTCTTATTAAAATTAATGTCGATGGTGCATGGAATCGAGCTACATGTGAAGCCCGTGCAGGGATTATTGCACGCGATCACAATGGTACTTTTTAAGGTGGTGCTTCTTTACACTCACATCGATTCACGTTCGATGCCGCTGAAGCAGAGGCAGTTCTTGAGGGTCTGAAATTTGTCAAAGCCAAATGTTTCAACCATATCATCATTGAGATTGATTCTTCCAAGGTCATCGATTGCTTGCTAAAACCAAACCTTCGCAACCAATGGTGTCTATATTGAATTATCGATGAAATTCGTCGGGCAGCGGCTTCCTTTGCTTTTGTTTAGTGGAACTGGGTTCCAAGAACGGCCAACCAAGCAGCTCATGTGGCTGCATCTTTAACCGATTTGAGGGTGAGCAATCTCTCATAGGCAACTTTGCCCCCTCCTTTATTGGTTATGGTGCTATCTTGGGATGGGCTTCCATGTCCTTCGCCATCTTTTGATTGAGGTTTGATAGTGGTATCACTATTAGCGTCTTCCTCTTTTGTTTCTGTTGACCCTCAAAATTACAAAACCTATGTGGCGCGCAGGTTGAGTAACTAATAAGCTAACTACGTCATTCGGTTGAATGTGGGGCATGCCAACTCGTCGGCCGAGCTTGGCTGAGGAGTAAAATTTGTTGATGTTGCGTTGAGTGCGTTGCTGACTTCCTTATCTTGCGACTGCGGCCGAGGAAGGAACAAATCTCGGCCTTTGGATTCTCGAGCCTGAAGACAAGGCTGCTAGTTCTGCAAAGTTCACAAATTGTCGGCGCCAGATTTGGTCACAGTGATTATATTCATGAGAGTATAAGCATGTCGAATCGACACTAGACTGTACGAACACAAGTATTCAAAGGTGATGTATGTCTTAATGGTGAATGTGGTTCGGCCGTCAGAATGCCGAACTCTGAAACTCACTTGTGAGTATCCAATCATAAAATCACTCGGCGTTCAATGCGCCGAATGTCGTAACTCGTAACACCTTACTTCGTCGAGAAGGCTAATAAGATGACCTCTACCAATAAGGATTCGAAAACCCTTCTCGACCGAGACTTGGATAGGTAACTAGTCGGCCTCGACATAGTGCTGTTTATCTAAATTGAAGGTGCTCCTCGGTCGGCTGATTCTACGGCGACAGTGCTGTTTATCTAAACTGAAGGTGTTCGCCGGTTGCCTTCACCATGCTGTTTATCCAAACTGAAGGTGTGTCGACAGGAAAAAGAAAATAAAAAATCTCAAGATGTTTGAGAGGTTTTGCGCAGAGCAATTGTGTGTTGAATTGAAGGTCCTTGAATTGTTGTATGATGTATTCATAGCACCAAATCTTTCTTGAGACCGAGTTAAAATCATATTTGGATTGGGACTTCTTGTTCCGTTCCAACTCTGCTTCGACCAACCCTACCCCCATTAGGACTTTGAACTCACCCCTTTTTGAGGCTTTATTCATTGTTGGTCGAGAATCCTAATTGCATTAGGATTTCCTCAACCCCTTTGCTTATCTGAACTACTCCTTTTTGTGATATGACTTGACCATCCTTGCTAAATGGTCCGGGATCACCAGACGGCCCATAGTATTTTTGAAACAGCTTTGGGCCGAGCATAAACCTACACTTGGCCCAACAATATTATTTTGGGCCCAAACAGTTTCACCTGAGTAGTGTTTAGTAGTGTTTGTTTGATTGTCCAGGTTGTATTCCGATGTTGCCTAGTTTGTATCGACTGTACTCTCTTTTTTATTATGGGTTTTGCCTTTGGGCTATAATAGCCTTTATTGTACTTGCTACCCCTCTTCGGGTCTTTAATGAAGTTTTCATTTGACCAAAAAAAAAATTACCAATTGGTGTTAGGTAAATTGTTGTGTTGTACTTAAAAATCAAATTATTTTAGAGGGCGAAGTGGGGGTTGTATGTTTCAACGGATGAGATTGAGATAATAGAATCTAATCTACTGAACGGTTTATAAGTGATGAAATCTAACTTTGTCACGATTTGAACTTTTTTAGGTTGAAAGGTTCATAAAAAGAAATTTAAGATAACATGTCAAAAATTAACTTAACAAAAGTTAACACAATTTTTTTTTATGCATAATCAAATTATTATATAAATAAATATATATAGCCTCATATAAAACTCGAAAGAAATAGCCCCTCATTGGGAGAGATTTTTTTATAAAGCTCAAAGATTCTTCAAAGCTTTAAAATGGGCTATATCCACCGTTTTTCTAGCTCGATATAAAGCCTCTCAGTGGGATACTCTTATATATCTCTTTAGTAATTAAAGTTGTTATCTTGAAAGTTTGGGTCCAGATAATTGAGTAATTTTCTTTTTTCGTACAACACTATATTTTATTATGGTTGTGTTTGTGTTTGGTATGCTAAAAGGAATTCATGATAAATTATTTTTCATGTCTTTTTTCTAGGGAATGCAAATGCAAAAGTTCTTTCTCATGTTTGGTAACATTGGAATAATAGGTAGGAAATTACTGCAGTTCTAAATTAATTAGAATTGTGATTGTTTAAATCTTAGTAGATTGTATTTAATATTATGTTCTAAATCTTTCTTGTTGGACTTTGTATTCCTTATAGGACACAGAAGTTTGCTATATTTTCAATAAATAAAGGCACAAAGTTGTGAGGATTACACCACAGAAATTCCCCAATTCTCCTCTCTTTTCTCCTTGTGTCGCATCTACCCTATTCCCTCATTGTTTTTTTTTATTGTCAAACGATAGATTTGTTAAATTAGATGTTTGATTAGGGAATCGACGAGATTCAAACCAACGTTGTGGTACAAGGGCAACAATAAAAATATCCTCTTTTTTTTTGGAAATAAAATTGGCATTTTCAATTGTTAATGAATAAATTTGTCATAAAAAAAGATAGCAATCAACGCATTTTATGGTTTTCCATGGGGAAGGAAACTGAATACCAAGGTGTGGAAGGATTCTCCATCCCACTATTTTTCCATGACATAGGAAATCATTTCTTGCGTACAAGTGAATGAGTAATTATCACCCAAATGATATTAATTGGAAATAATTTTGTAATTTTTTATTAATACTTTGATGACATATCATAATTATTTAGGGAAGTGTTATTGACACTCTAAAAATCTCATTTTACACTCCTCACAAGTTTATTTTTCTTTCCTCTTATAAAAAGTTTGAAGTGTAGAATGTGATTTTTGGAATGCTAATAACAATTCCCATTATTTAAACAAAAAAAGTCATCTCCAAATACTTAAAAAAAGGGTTGAGGGCAATGGCTAACTATGTTTTACGCACTCTGGGTTTGATCTGGTTTTTTGGATGGATCGTGAAATTTTAATTTTCTGACATCACAAACAAAAGAAACAAGAAAAGGGTCGTGATGATGATCTTATGTTCATTTTTGTTTTGCTGATGATCGTAAGCTATGTCCTCCATCACGACATTGAATGATATCAAATCTCAGGGACATGGTCTAATCATGAGTGTAGCATTGTATGATGATGTCGAATCTCAAGTTATGCTTACCTAGTTGCATGATACATCAAAAAGAGAAAACAAAAAGCAGAGTTTAAAGGGCAATGAAGAAGCTTGTTGGTGTAGCCTTGTCGATGCTTTTTTGCCTTTTCTTTGCTATAATTGAGCGTAGAAAGTATGAGAAAGCATCTTTTGGAGATTTTGAAATTGTATTTAAAGAGAAGTATGCACAAGTATAACAAATTTTCTTCCATGGTATATACCAAAGTGTTCCATAAAATCATTGATTTAAATCTTGTACATAGGGATCAAATGAACTTTGTAGCAATTAGATCTTGCATAACATACGTACCACTGTATAAGGCGTAACATTGTAGTCAATTCCTAAGTGTAATTGATTTAAAAAAAAAATTAGTTGAAATCAAAACCCAAAGGACATTTAGAGCCTGTTTGGTACTCTTCTTGAATCCAACATTTTAAACTCAAAAACAATTTTCAAGTTTTAGGCTTTAAAAACTTGTTTGGTAGAACTATTTTCAAAAACTGAACTCAAGACCAACTCAAAAATAGTCTATTCTCTAAAAGCATAAAAAGTGACTTTTTAGAGTTTTTAAACTTAAACTCACTCATTTATTTTCTCTCCCTCCTCCCCTCTCACTCCAAATATATCTCTCTTTTCTTCTTTCTCTCTCCCCCTTCTCGTTTTTTTAGGAAAAATTAGAATCCCCTACACTTTTCTAATACTATTTAGATTAAACATTGGTTCTATTTTAAAATTTGATTAGAACGCCTAAACAATAGCCATGTCAGCATTTTTATATTTATTTAGATTACATGTAATTATTGTGTTTTTTTAATTTAAAATGTTAATTATTAAATTCCATATATATCCTTTTAGGTTGATATATTTTTGTACATGGCCTTTTTTTTAGGAAGCCAATTTCTTCTCTCACGTTTGAGCCGTATGGTTTCTTCTCCCACATTAGAATTATGTGATCCTCAATTATGAATTTTGAATGGACTTGTCCATTTCAATTAGTGGTTATTTTCACTATTTTATATTGATATCATGTGAGATAAGTAGATGTATTCTCTATTTTCGAAGGCTTTAGGCTGGTACGTTCAAATAATATATTTAAACGTACCATATACGTACCAAGAAGATATATAAAGTAACGTACCAAATATGTTTTTTAAAATAAATATAAACGTACCAAAATAATATATGAACGTACCAAATACGTACCAAGAATAAAGTAACGTACCAAATATGTACCAAGGAGAAATATATGTTTAATCAAGAGGAAATATATGTACCAAATAAGTTTTTTTTTTTTTTTAATAAATAAATATAAACGTACCAAATACATACAAAAAAAAAAAAAAAAAAACAAACATACCAAATATGTACCAAGAAGATATATTAAGTAACGTATCAAATATGTACCAAGAAGAAATCTACGTTTCATGTGTAATTTGAAAGATTTTTTGACACACCCCAACCGAAATCAGGGCATGCTGGCCGTCACGTGAGGGTGACGTAACCATGTGCACAGTGCGGAAGCTAAGAATAATAATAAAAGTACGAACAAATAAAAATCAAACTAAACACAGAGTGGTTAACATACATGAGCAAGCGTAAGTGTGAAAAACAATATTCAGAGCACAGAAAACCTAGTGCAGTCCAGAGGAACAAACACTACTAAACACACCCAGAGGGGGTCCTACACTGGAGATAATCTGTCAGATATGCCGTGAATTCCTCGAGAGCCACCAAAAGAGCAATCCAAACTAGAACCTAGAGGGGCGCAAAACAGAAAGTGTGAGTGGGCAAAAACAAAGCTTTTCAAAATCATTTCATTATCAAACGTTTTAACCCCTCGCCGTAAAACCTGTATAGTTTTCCAGAAAATAGAATATACACATATATAGAAAACATGCTTAGAAATATGCCATGTCGAATGCCTCTACATAAACTGTAAGTAACCCAGGTAATGTCAATCAATGCAATGTAATATGTCAGCTGGAGTCACCTAACGTGACCTGTACGGCTGAATCTAGAGCTCAAATCTCTAACTCACTAACTATACTTGCACACGAGTCGGAACCACCTAAAATGGTCTGTACGACAGGACTGGGTGTAAATAAATACGTGAAGACTGAGCGAATAATCGCGGGTCACCTACGAGTCGGAACCACCTAAAGTGGTCTGTATGACAGGACTGTGCACCTAACTTGGATCCAAGATGAGCGTGTGGTGCGGGAGGTGAACATCACGTGAAGGACTGTGCCCTACTCTGGGCGGGAGCACTAACATCGAGGGTGCATGTTATAAGCTCTCTATGTATCTCACATAACTACTAATTAAAATCATAAACCATAACTTACCTGGCACTTACCTATGCGTCCGCAGCACCAAATATACATATATGCAACTACTAATGCATAAATAGATTGGCAAACACTATGCATGGCATTTAAAACATATAAATATTTCATTTCATTTTCTGGGAAAAACCACAGTATATAGGTATATACGGAAAACCAAAAGCCCACTCACTGGTATGTGGAAGCGTCGTAACCCCCTTGCCTCGAGTGACTGCACTCGTCCTCAGGATAGGTCTCACCTATATGCGAAACAACTATAAAAACGTTAATTTAAAGCACATAATCAAAACTAGGTGATAACTTCTCATACAATGCTCAAATGGGGTGTATGAATACACCAACGTGATCTACTCAACCTCACGAACATCCCCGTATTTTTAAAATAATTTTCTGACTTCACACGCGCCCCCACGCGTCGGCCAAGGCACGGCTAGACGCGTTGGCCATGCGCAGGCACGTGCCTGGCACATGGACGGAACCCCTAACGGCGTAGGGAATATTCCGTCTAACAGTAAGCATATTCCGTTAAAACTAACCTGATGTCATTAAGAATATTCCGTTAACTTAACAGAATATTCCCCTGTCTTCTCCGGTGAGTCTCGCCAGAGCCGCCGCCGTCTGCATTGCCGGAAACTGGGAAAATTTTCAAAACTTCATATCTTCTTCATTTCTCAACCAAATTCCATGAAATTGGTACCAAAATGAAGCTTACAACAAGTAGAACAAAACCTTACCACTTTGGAGCCCTAAAACCAACGGAATCTCATCGGAAAAACCCACGATATTTCGGCCAAACCTGCAACTCACTGAAACTGAGCTTCCAGACGTCCAAAACGCTTCAACTTTCTTCCCTGAGCTTCGTGAGGCCTCCTAAAGCTCCTTGTGACCTTAAAAACTCCTATAAACTTCATGATCACGCGTGCATGAACAGTGCACATAATTGGAATTCCCTGGTTCTCGGGTTTTCGAGGGTTTCACGTCCAACAAATGGTATGGATGAGTTCCTGAGCTTGCTAAGAGTCTAAAACCCACCTTCAAACCTTTGATCCGTGCGTGGAAGATTGAAGTTGAAGTTCATCCGTACAACTTGTAAAGAAAATGGAAGAAGTTCAAGAGAGAAGAGAGAAAGAAAGGGAGTGTGGTATGGGTGTGTGTGTGTGTGTGTGTCCTGTAGAGTCAACCCCCAAAAATAACAAAACAACACCCCACAACACCAAATAACGTCCAAGGGCATTTTAGTCTTTTCA
This sequence comes from Pyrus x bretschneideri, assembly GCF_019419815.1. Lineage (NCBI taxonomy): Eukaryota > Viridiplantae > Streptophyta > Magnoliopsida > Rosales > Rosaceae > Pyrus > Pyrus x bretschneideri. Next base: position 7,454,844 of record NW_025999723.1, on the reverse strand, counting down.
CACCTACGGTACAAATAATTCGGGACAGGCTGTCACACTTTTTATTAAAATTGAATACTACAATATTTATCTACAAGATTTTAGGAGTTTTGAGATATTATATAAGAAAATTAAAAGGTATATTAAATATAATGGCAAGTCGCATTCATGGGTATTTTGAAAGACTTTTTATTGGAATTAAATTCTACAATATTTATCTACAAGATTTTAGGATTTTGATGTATTATCTAGGAATTAAAAGGTATATTTATATAATGGCAAGTTGGGTAATTTAAATTATAAAAAATGCTACTTCTAACCCATGTGGCACCTAAATTGTAGGAAAATGCTTAATCAAAACTCTAAAAGGCATAAATGTTTAATCTCAAAATTTTAAAACCTAGGCGTCTATATCAAAACCCCCATTTTTTTTATTACCTTTTTCATCTCTTCTCCAATCCGCTTTTTTCGTTCTCTCGATTCATTCTCTCACTATCTTCCTCTCTATCTCCTCCGATCCTCTCACTTCTTTCTCTTTCCTCTAATCATCTCTTACTTTCTTTCATCCTCTCTCATCTTTTTCTCTCGACCCCCTTTTTTTGGATCTCTTTGTCCAGTTTAAGTTATAAGATTTAAAAATTTTAAATTGCATATCAAACAAGTTTTTGAGTCTTAAAGAAAACTGTTTTCAAGAAAAAATTTTAAAAAATGTTTTGAGAAATTATAAAAAATTTCAAATAAGATACCAAGCAAACCCTTAGATGTTGATTAAGAAAAATACTCGGTCCCTTTGTACATAAGCATATGTTATTTCATTTATGATTTTAACATCACTTTTAAAACGTTTCTCAATATAATTTATTTTTAAAAAAAATGCCGACAAATTCCAACAGAAGACAGAACATGTTACACATGCGTACTTTTTTGACATTCGCAATCGCGGAGCACACTAGATTTTTTTGCATGTGTCGTGGCGCATTTCTAAGCGACAAAAACCGCCAAAAGTAGGTAAAAATCACAACGTAATTAATCCACGCTCCCTCTCACTTTCCCTCTCCCTCTCCCCAAACTACCTAAAGCCTCTCTCTCCTCCCTTTCTCCCTCTCTCTCTGCAACTCAAAAGAAAAAAGACTTTTTGGTCCGTCCCATGGCGGTTCTGAACCGCGTTCTGAGATCACGACGACCGGGAAGCTTCTTCTTACTCCGGAGCTTCCGCTCCTCGTCTTTTCTAAATTCCGAAACTGACCTCAAAGCGTCTGCCTCCGTCATCCCAAAGCCCCTTCCCCTGCATCGCGACGTCAACGACAGGAATGTCCAGTGGGTCTTCCTCGGCTGCCCCGGCGTCGGAAAAGGCACCTACGCCTCCCGCCTCTGCCACCTCCTCGGCGTCCCTCACATCGCCACCGGCGATCTCGTCCGCGACGAGCTCGCTGCCTCCGGCCCCTTGGCTCTTCAGGTCCCTTCCAGTTGCCCTTAGGGTTTTTGCAATTTCTGTAAATTTAATTCGTTCAAAACCTAACAAAATTATGCGAAATTGCAGCTTGCGGAGGTTGTGAATCAGGGGAAATTGGTTTCGGATGAGATTATAATAAACTTGTTGTCCAAGCGTCTTGAGGCTAGTGCAGCTAAGGGTGAAACTGGCTTCATTCTTGACGGTTTTCCGAGGACGATTCGACAGGCGGTAATACATCTTCCTTTTTATCAAAATTTTGAATAGAGAAGCATGAATTTGCTTGATATGTGGACATATTGATCATGTAGGTATAGATAACAAAATGTAGTAGTCAGAATTGAAGATTTAGTTCAGATTAGTAGAGTTGAAATGTGAAAGTAAATTTGTGGTGTCTGAAAAATGATTGCTTGTTTATACTGCCATCCAAATTCCGGCATAGCGAAATTACTATTTCCATCTTGCTTCTTTTCGTGTCAAAAGTTATTGCTTTTTTACGAATTTAATGTTTGTCTCGACCGAAATCTGAATTCGGCTGGTTGGTTCAAGTCTTAAACAAGGTTGTCTTTTGTATTATAACTTGCCCTTTAAGTTTTGATTATTTTGCAGGAAATTTTGGAGGGAGTGACAGACATTGACTTGGTTGTCAACCTAAAGCTTCGTGAAGAGGCTTTGCTTGCGAAGTGTCTTGGAAGGAGGATTTGTAGTGAGTGTGGAGGAAATTACAATGTTGCCTCCATTCACATTAAGGCCGAGGATGGGAACCCTGGCATGTACATGGCTCCACTTCTTCCCCCTCCACAATGTGCATTAAAGCTGATCACGAGATCCGATGACACTGAAGAAGTTGTTAAGGAGCGACTTCGTATATACAATGATATGGTATTGTTTCAGCATCTTGGGAATGCTCTTTTACATTCTTGTTAAGTATTCAAGCATTAAACTTATCAGTGTTTAAGATTAAAAATGTTTGAGATTAAGAATTGTTTTTGTTATTAGTCCTTTAATTTTAGATATAGCAACAATAGTATTCAGTTTTGGTTCGGTTAGTAATCTGTGGATTACATATCATCTTCTTCTTGCAGAGTCAACCCGTGGAGGAGTTCTACCGAAGTCGGGGAAAATTGTTAGAGTTTGATCTTCCCGGAGGGATTCCCGAATCCTGGCCAAAGCTACTTCAGGCTTTGAATCTGGAAGACCCTGAAGACAAATGGTCTGCAGCAGCATGATTCATAAATCCTGTACTATATACACTAGACAAAGTTTTCATTAGGTAAGCTATATCATTCTTTGCAATGTCATGGAAGCAGATGCATATAATTTGCAATTGAAGGGGAAAACTTTGGTGTGCAATAAAAAGCAGGTATGGTATTATTCGTTTGCAAAGTTGAGCATTTGTAATATTCAGTCATGTTCTTTGTGTGACTGATGCTTTAGATCGTAGTGATTATCTTTCGTGGGAAGTAAATTTTTCATTGCACCACAAGTTTGCCATGTTTTAATGAAATTGTATCGTTTAACCAAATGTAAATATGGAATTATGTACACAAACCATAGGAGAAAAACATGAAAAAGTTTCCATTTGTTTTCTTGTCATCTTTTTTCCTTTTCATGCATCTGCTCTTGGGTTCTTGTTGAGAACATTCTTCTAAACTGTCAAAGACTCGGTTTACCGATATCGTTGTCTTCATGGTCAGGTTTAAAGTTAGAGTTCCCTCTCCCCCCTCCCCCTCGTTGCAATTTGCTTGGGTCAGAGTGATACTTCTCATTCCAGCGTCAGAAGAGGTTTAAAGTTAGAGTTCCCTCTCCCCCCTCGAACGAGGGACAAAGGGGAATGGACATGTTGCATTATGTGGGTTCTAACCATGTAAAGAATAAAATGTTGGATCGGACGAGGGTTAGCGTCGTTCGGAATCCAATCTGGTGGTGGTTGATGCTGATGCTTAAAGTTTTGTTTCTGTATTTGTCAATAGAAGATAGATTTATCGACTTGTAAACCATCTGAGGTATATTAATCAACTTTGCACCTTGAAAATATCTATGTGTGTTTTTACAAAAAAATTTCTCCAAACATGTGCAAGAAATTACACCGAGGGCGAGCCTTAGTGCGATGGAAATGTTGCTCTTTTGTGACCAAAAGGTCACAGGTTTGATTCATAGAAACAACTTCTTTGCAAAGCAAAAATAAGGTTGTGTACGATAAATGTCCTTCCCTCGACCCTCGCAATGTGAGGGTCTTGTTGACTTGTCCTCGCCCCATATGTGCAAGAAATTACCTCATGATATTTGAAGAAGCTATACCCTAGAACAATGTTCGTCAAGCCAATTGATTATCTAGGAAAAATTTAACCAAAACTCCTTGGAATTTTACACTTGTCCAAACACCCATGTGAACTAAAATTTGTACAATCAACTACCCAAATCTCAAGTCGTGTGACAACTTGGCACTGTGTCCACTTTCATTCAAGTATATGGCAAATAGTGGCAAATTGTTTAAGTATGGGTGTTTTTAAGAACATTCTAATCAGTATTAAAAACTTTTATGATATTTCTTGAAGAAATGTAAATGAAATGTCAATCCTAATTTGAAAACATATTGAAGAAACAGTTTTATGAAATCAATATCATTTTTATTTCGATTCTAGAAAGTTTTAGTAAACAACTTTTATAGAAATCAAAATTTTGATACTCCTCAATCAAGTTCCTCTTATTTTAATTGTGGTTAAGTAAGCGAGCCCTAAAATCTTGTAAATACCTCAATAATGTAGAGAATGCCCTTAAAAAGGGCCTAAGCACCCAGTAAGTGCCATTATTTAATTGAAATTAGGTGAAAAGGGATGAAGGTATCAAATAATCAAATAATTAAGAAGTTTGGATGATTAATTGTAAAATGTTTCAATCCAAAATGCACAAAAGCTAAAATATTAATTCATCAAGTCCTATATTATAGAGTTTGAATTTTATTAGAAGTGATCATTTCAATCTCATAGAAGATAAATTTTCTATTGCAATCGATAACACAACAGGACAATTCTTAAAAAGACGGATAATGTACTTTTTTATTTATTTATATTTTTAGACCAAACGATGTTATTTACATTAAGGGTAGGGGATGAGCTTAGCCTCACAATGAACTAGTAATAATGTGGTTCAAACTCGTCTTTGACGAGAATTAAACCTAAGATCTCTCACTTACAAGTGAAGAAGAATATCACTAGATTGTAGTGTGAAGAAAAATATCACTAGATCGTAGTATTAAGTTACTTTACTGTTTAAATACATAACAGTTATTTATGCTAAATGACCCAAACATTTAAAACGGTGCTGAATAACCTAAACATTTAAAACGGAAAATTGATGACGTGGGATTTCAAGCAGATATTTTTACGATGACGTGGACCATTCGGTGAGGGAGGGCATTTTGGTCGGCTTCGGGTCTGCTGTCCCGAAAGTGGCGTCTCCTTCATGTCTCCTTCTGCTCTGACTGCATAACCAGGGGGAGGGGGAGGGGATGGGCGGGGACTGGAAACTGGGGGAGTTGTTTCTGCTTCTTTTTTTTTTTTTTTTTTGTTTTTTTTTTGACTTATTTATTTATTTTTAATTTAGTAAAAGTTAACATAGTTAAATTAGAATTAAGGGGTTTTTTGAAATGAGTCAAAAGTAACTAAAAATTGGACCTATTTCAAAAGTCAAAAGTAACTAAAAATTAGACCTATTTCAAAAGTCAAAAATTACTAAAAATTGAACCTATTTCAAAAAACAATTTATAAAATTGGACCTATTTTAAATTTTCTCTAGAATTTTAAGTGATAGTACACATTCAAACAAATAATGAAGGAAACATGAAGGAGATACCACTTTTGGGACAGCAGACCCGAAGCCATTTTGGTCCTCCCACAAACAGTCTTTTACGCCGTTAGTGTTGGAACCCGCCAAATCCGTCTCCTACAACGTCGACGAATCCAAGCGTCCCATGACCTTTTACTCTCCCCAAAACTCGACACGTGTCAAGCGCGAATCCGGCAAGTCCTACTACCCCAGTTATCCCACGTGGCATATGTCATCGGTGGAGTTCCCGACCACCACTACGTCCACGTCATCTACGTATAATATCTTTATCTCAATTTTCGAGACTTACGCCTATCCCCTGCTTCTTCTGCTCCGCCGTCGCGCTACCGCTGAAGCCGTTTTTTTTTTCTTTCTCCGATGCTTATTTTTCTCTTTGTTCTTTTGTACTTCAGAAGAGAAAAGCCCTAACGCGCTCTCAGCTCGGAAGATTCAGACCTTCGTAGTAAAAATATCTGAATCAAAGGTGGGGATCGAGCTCAGAAAATGTCTAATTTTTTAGTATTTTTAGCTATATTTTCTGGATTTAGAGGTCTAAAATCGAAGTAATCAAATTAGTTTCTCAGTTTATTAAAATTTTAATCTTTTGACATTTTATTCAGTTTATTGTACTTGGTTTAGTTGATTTTAGTGCAGTATAGTGTTAATTTCACTTCAATTTCCTACTGTTTTTATTTTATTATTTTTTATATATCTGTTAAAGGAGCAAATCGAGCAAATCTGTTGAATCTTTGGTAGGTTTGGTTGCTAAATTTGAAAATTGAGTGAGAAAAATATTTTGCTGTATCAATTTTCATGGTGAATAGAATATTGGGAAGATTGTTTGAACTTGAAGTAATCTTTGTTCTGGTTAGATAAATCAATGGGGATGAAGGGTGTTTGCTTGCTTTCGAATCGATTTTGCATCTGATGGTTTTTGTTGAGCTGTACTCCATTTTAGGTCTTGTTAATGCTTGTATCTTGAAGACAACGGGATGTGCAACGTGATCCCATTGTCTCTTTGAATCTGGTTGATGGGGAAAGTTGGGATGAATAGCAATAGTCCTGTTACCAAAGAGCGTGCGGAAGTAAATTGCCACATGCAAGATGAGAACAAGGAAACTAAGGATGGGGTTATGGGAGAGGGGCGAGGGCTCCCAAAAGAAGATGATTTTTGGGATAATGAGGACTTGCAATGCATACATGATGGGCGGGCAGAACAACAGCTCCAAGGGTGGGAGGAGTTCTTATCTGTCAGGTCTCTGAAGGTTCTGCTAGTGGAAAATGATGATGGAACTCGTAATATTCTTCGTGCTTTACTGCAAAATTGTGGCTACGAAGGTTAGTATAATGCAACACATGAGATCCTATGTGTAGGACTAGGATCAGTTGAAGTGTACTGGTGTAGATCTTTGTATGACATGATATTTCAAGTTTATAGGTTGCTTTCAGTTGTATGATCGATCAATATACGTGTAGATTTCAGTAAAAGTATTTTAGTTGTAAAAGTTAAAAGGCTGCAATTAGTATTTAGTATTTTTTTAATACTAAACAAGAATGTTTATTTTGTAACACACTCACCCTTGTATTGTGGAATTTAGGTTTTTTTTTTTTTGTTAACAAAGGATTAAAAAAAAAAAAAAAAAAAAAACTTAATCCACTAAGACTTAAGGCATTTAATTTCATCCTTGTGCGCTGCCGACGATATGAGACTCCGGTGCTTAATCCACTAAGGTTGTCAGTAACTGAGGCATCTACGATCTCAGACAATAATACAAATTATGTAGTCTTCAAATCAAAGGCTTTCCTTATGATGTTAAAGTTGTGACTGAAAACATTTTTGCAATCGTAAAAATGGATTTTATGATTCTAATTTTCATATGCTTTAGAGTTGAGGGTTCTTTGAGAAAGTTCACTTTGCAAGAGTAATAGACTCGATAGTTCACTTCCAATTATCTTAAATAATTTGGGAAAATAAGGCTAATTTCCATTTCCTGTAATTGCTTTTCTTTTTTTTTTTTTTTTTTTTTTGTGGTAAAATTAACAGTGGATTCGATCTTTGCAGTAATAGAGGCAGATAATGGTATACGAGCTTGGGAAATCTTAGAAGATCTTACAACTCATGTTGATCTTATTTTGAGTGAGGTTGTCATGCCCAGTTTGTCAGGCATGGATCTCCTGACCAAGATAATGGACCACAAAAGTCGCAGGAATATTCCTGTAATTAGTAAGTATACTTTTACATTTTTACTCAGGTGAACATAATACTGATTTACCTGTAGTACTTTGAGAAGGTCGATACTTTAGCTACTGAACCTGGTGTGTTTTGTGCAGTGATGTCGAGTCAAGATTCTATGAGTACAGTTATCAGGTGTTTATCGATGGGCGCAGTTGACTTTCTATTGAAGCCTATTCGAAAGAATGAACTCAAAAACCTCTGGCGGCATATTTGGAGGAAATGCCACAGGGTAAGTAGCTCTAGTTATTACATTTTATGTATGATACTATGTCGTGGAACTATTGTTTTCAGTTTGGATTTCGTTTATACATTCAAGCATCAGTGCATCACCAGAGCACATGCAGAATTTTGATATCTATTTTTTCGCTCATTACTCATCCTTTCAGCAATCTAGTGGTAGTGGGAGTGCAAGTGATATCAGAACTCAAAAATCTACAAAGTCGTCAAGTTTTGAGGAGTCAGACAAGAACACTGGCAGTAATTGTGATGATAACATCGGCCTTGGAAACATTGGTCTGACTGATAGGGATGAAGGTGACAATGGAAGTGGCACTGAGGTATGAATTCGTCCGGTCTAGGATCTTTCTGGTTCTACGTTTTTAATCATTTATCCTCTCTTGGCTGGTTTATTCTATTTCATTTATCAAGTATGTTAGGTGTTGATTGGTAAGTATCAGTCAGCTTACTAATTGCCTTCACTTTACTATCATATAAAAGAGTAAACTAACGTTTGAATTCTTTTTCATTGCACTCGATTTGCATATATGTACACCTAACATTTAATCACGAACTTGAGTAAAATTAAACGTAATTTAAACCGGAAAGATAAATGATCATTTGCAGTAAAAAATATCTTTTCATGTTGAGGTTGTTTGGCTGCAATGTTCTGTGCCACCCAGAACGAAAAGTGATCTCCCAAAAGATCTTTCTGGAGAAGCTTCATCAAAGGAATCGTTATATGCAGACTGGAGTTGCAAAGCACTGAAGCTACTATATCATGTTTCACCGTTGTGTGAGAAAAAGAAGATGCTTTAAACGAATTGAATATAATAAGTGAGACGTCAAATATAACTTGCTTGGATCTCGTTGAAGCTCTTCCATTCCAATAACATAATATAGCAATCCTCTACTTTTCGAATCACATTTGCTCTAACCACCCCATGTAGCAATCCTCAACTTAGGACAAGATTAATGTTGTGTTCCTTTCAAGTGCAAAAATAAGGATAGTATAGTGGCACAAGTAAGTGTGTCGAACCACATGGACTACAAATTACTAGCTTGATGTGAACCCTAACTAAACAATGAAAATGCAAACTGAATTTAGATTTTTCAATTGAAAGTTTAAATAACTTAAAAATGCAAGAAAGATAAAGATAAATGATATGTTGATTCAGAAATAATGGGAATGGAACTAAGGATACCGATTTCACCATTACAAGTCAATTCCATGAAAATTAAGCCAAAACGCATTCAACTCTCCAATCTGCAACTAGGGTTCATTTTACTTATTTACGATCATCCATTTGATGTGTGGTTGTGATCAAGTAGTCATAATCTGCAACCTAGTTGTGATGTTCAACTTAGATTACCAACTAAGAATCCATTAAGAACAAGAAAACTTCAAAAAACCAAAGAAATCACATGGCAGGATGTATGCATAGCAGTTTCTTTATTCATTCACATGTCTACCAAGATTAAGCATGATGTGTACTATAACCTTGATCAAATAATTCATAAGCAGCCCTAATGGTGATCAAACATTAAGATTAACAAACATATTAAACTATAAAATCAGTGAATGAGACAAGAACACAGATTGGTGAATCGAATACTTTAACTTAATAACATAGAATAGTTTTGTAAGGCTACATTGAAATCCGCAGCTATGAACTTAATTACACAACATGATTACAGAATATATAAATATCAAGAACAACATGGGTGAAACTAAAGTTCATAGAAGAAACCCACTTGAAGCAATTCTGATGTTGAAATCCTTCAAGAACAGCATGGCTGCGTGGTTTCTTCAGTGGCAGTGGATGGTGAAGGGAAATAGGGTTTTGTTTCTGGTAGAAAGGCTAAAGAAAGAGAAGAGAGAGAGCTCTGGGCGACCCCCAAGGGGGGCTTGTGAAAAAGTGATCTGAAACCCTAATATTTATATGCTAAATGGGGCTATAGCTGATTGCAAGGTGATCCTAACCATTAAGCCAAAGTTTTGAACATTTTTCCTTATTTGGCTCCTCCAAATCAAGCTAGATATTCCAATTCTTTTTCCATTCTGCTCTTGGTCTTCTAACAAGCCAGATTTGTTTTGGATTCTTTATTTAGGCTTCAAAACAGACCACTAAACTTTTTTCCACGTTTGAATAAGGATCAGCTCCAAAAGGGGCATGTTTTCACTTCTTTTGCCCTCAAATTGATCCTAAAGTACATGTAACTGCACACTAACACAAAATAGGGTAAAATGCAACCAGTTTAACTCAAAAACATCACAAAGAGACTAGAAATGGATGGTAAAAATGCATGAAATATATTAGTTATCAAATACCCCCAAAAATGGTTTTTGCTAGTCCTCGAGCAAAATTATAACTAAAAACACACAAAAACAATAAAATCTAACTATACCACTTTCGTTGGCTAAACGATTGCACTGAGCATGTGCAACAAGCCTTTAAACCTCTAGGTGTCCCTAGTCGGAAGAGTTGTGTCTCCTAAGGATTTATAGTGATGACACCCACAAACATCTACAGACTCTGCAAACAAATTGGTTAAAGCATACTTAAAACAAACTAATAAGAACCAATGAAAGCTTAGTCATACATTCAAACCAAAAGTCTGCCACTTCAAAGAATCATATCATGTGTAAAGTGTAAGAATATTACTCCATGACTCATGACTTCAAAGACACCATACTCAAATGCTAAAGATAGAATTCGCCTCATCTCTATTCCTCTCAGATATCACTCAAATTTTCAGATCCTAAGGTGTAGTCTCTCCACAAACATATGTGAATAAAATTATGTAAAAGGGAATCAAAATTCTCACATATGAAATATGAAAGAAAAGCAGAATTTCTGAACATATCTCATGAAATGAATCGAACACTAAGAATGTGGATAACACACATACTGACCATCACCCACGTATACATCATCAAAGATCAGCTAGGTCTTTCACACGATTGTAATGTAAGGCTTAGGTGGGGCTATGAAAGAATGGATAGGAAATACTAGAGCTTGGGACATACCAAAGTGTCTTTGTTGTGAAACCAGCAAGCTCTCCTCTTGAATTGATCTTTGTTGTTTATTCTTGGAGTCCAGGACCCATGCATGATAATGGGAAGATTTGGGAATTGCTTCTTCTTTGATTTTTTTTTAACTTTTTTTTTTCTTTCTATTTTTGCAATTCTAGCACATATTACCTCGGTACACGCCACATTCTTGATCTAGAGCTCAATCTATCTGTGTCTTCATCACTTTGGTATTCCCCAAACTATAGGGTATGGCTTAATGGGCTAAGTATCTTTGATTGAGATGAAATGGTAGGGAAATATAGTGGTGAGAAAAGAAAAACGCTAAAAGTGTTTGGCTTCAAAACGGGGTAATGACACACACATAAAGGCAAGGAATTTGGCCTTTTGGTGGTTTAAACATGCATAGTCTAACATTGTCTCATTGAGTTCATTCATGAGTGATACCAAACATATGGTATCTGCAAAAGAGAATAATTCTTAGCATTCAATCAAACAGAAATAAGAGATCATTTAAAGTGAAATTGAAAGAAAAAGATAGGAGCAGAAACACTTTAAACCCTCTCAAAGAAGCAAATAGGCTCAAAATAACTCACCAGGGTAGTCTCCACTATTCTTCTTCCAGAATTTGAGCATGGTACATTTACCATCATAATGCCAAGAGTAACAGTTTTGTAAAAGAAAAATAAGATACGAAACTTTTTCATGACAACACTGTAGTTTCATTTGTAAACATAGCCCTCATATACATTCACATTAGTAAGCAAAAGTAAACTTAACCAAAACTAAAAACAAACGAAAATTTTCAATCCCACACCCCCAAACCTAAACTAAGCATTGTTCTCGATGCTTAAAAATGAATGGAATGCATGTAGTGCAAATAGGCAGTGTGTGGAATAAAATAAAACTAAGACACAAATAAAAGGAAAAAACACAAACCCAGTTAGGTTGCCTCCTAGCAAGCACTTTATTTAACGTCTAGGCAAGACGCGGTGGGTCTGATGGATGAATGCCTAGGGTGGCAGGAAGGCAAGATGCGGTGGGTCTTATGGATGAATGCCTAGGGTGGCAGGAAGGCAAGGTACCCCCGAACCTTGGTCGAAAGATCTTTCGAGAGACTTTGAATACGGTGCGTTGAATTTCCATAATGACTTGATTATGATGGTGTTTTCGTCTCTCCTTGCGAAGAAGCATATCCTCAAAAATTGTTGAAGATGTGGCTGGAGCAATGATTTCAATGGATGCGTTTGTGGCTGCTAAGGATGAATGAAATTCGTTCAAGACAGCAATCTCATCATTTAGCTCCGAATCTTCTTTTTTATGGTGAATGGGTAGCAATGATTTGTCATCAACTTCAATATATTTTCCTCTTGATATGGTAGCAAATCATCTCCAAAAGACTCCAAAGATGGCACCTGCAAAGATGTAAAACAACAGGGAGAATCCAACATAACTTTTGAAAAAAGTTCAAGCGAATTGGGAAAGAAATTCAAGTTCAAGATCTTCTCTATGTATATAGGCACAACTAGATTCCAATGATTGTTCAATGTTCACATCTTGACCATCACCCCAAGGTTGTTGTTCATTTAACACTTGGACAATCTGCCCCAATTGAATTTCCAACTTGGTAAGTGCGTGTAGTGTTCTTGAATCATGCTACTTGTTGATTGTTGAAATTGTAAAGTGCTTTGAGCAAGTAGCTCCAAAGTGTCCTCCAATGAAGTGTCAAAGGGGGTCTGCTCTGGGAGAGGTGCAAATGCTTGATTTGGAGCTTCCATACTGCTCCAAGATTCATGATTAGGGTTTCTCCAAACAGAGCTATATGTGTTTGACAATGGATGCAATGGCTCTTGGTTAGAGAAACACATACGGTGTGAGTGCTCTCAGACAAACGTAGGAAACTCATATCTCCTTGGGTAGAATTGAAGAGGATGGCCAGTTTTTGGGCAAAATGGACATTCGCTGTACATCTCTCTATACCACCTGAAATCAAACAACCTAAAATGTAAATTAAAAATCTGAACTAAGAAAAGAAAAACGGATAAGGTTTATAGAGTAAGCAATTATAGGGGACTGAAATCAATCCCTGGCAACGGCGCCAAAATTTTGTTGTGTTCATTTCAAGTGCAAAAATAAGGATAGTATAGTGGCACAAGTAAGGGTGTCGAACCACAGGAACTGATTAGACCTCTACAAATTACTAGCTTGATATGAACCCTAACTAAACAATGAAAATGCAAACTGAATTTAGATTTTTCAATTAAAAGTTTAAATAACTTAAAAATGCAAGAAAGATAAAGATAAATGATAGGTTGATTCAGAAATAATGGGAATGGAACTAGGGATACCGATTTCACCATTACAAGTCAGTTCCATGAAAATTAAGTCAAAACGCATTCAACTCTTCAATCTGCAACTAGGGTTCGTTTTACTTATTTATGATCATCCATTTGATGTGTGGTCGTGATCAAGTGCTCCTAATTTGCAACCTAGTTGCGATGTTCAACTTAGATTACCAACTAAGAATCCATTAAGAACAATAAAACTTCAAAGAACCAAAGAAATCACATGGCAGAATGTATGCATAGCAGTTTCTTCATTCATTCACATGTCTACCAAGATTAAGCATGATATGTACTATAACCTTGATCAAATAATTCATAAGCAGCCCTAATGGTGATCAAACATTAAGATTAACAAACAAATTAAACTATAAAATCAGTGAATGAAACAAGAACACAGATTGTTGAATCGAATACTTTAACTTAATAACGTAGAATAGTTTTGTAAGGCTACATTGAAATCCCTAGCTATGAACATAATTACACAACATGATTACAGAAAATATAAATATCAAGAACAACATGAGTGAAACTAAAGTTCATAGAAGAAACCCACTTGAAGCAATTCTGATGTTGAAATCCTTCAAGAACAGCATGGCTGCGTGGTTTCTTCGGTGGCAGCAGATGGTGAAGGGAAATAGGGTTTTGTTTCTCGTAGAAAGGCTAAAGAAAGAGAAGAGAGAGGCCTCTGGGCAACCCCCAAGGGGGGCTTGTGAAAAAGTAATTTGAAACCCTAATATTTATAGGTTAAATGGGGCTGTAGCTGATTGCAAGGTGATCCCAACCATTAAGCCAAGGTTTTGAACGTTTTTCCTTATTTGGCTCCTCCAAATCAAGCTAGATATTCCAATTCTTTTCCCATTCTGCTCCTGGTCTTTTAACAAACCAAATTTGTCTTGGATTCTTTATTTGGGCTTCAAGACAGGCCACTAAACTTCTTTCCATGTTTGAATAAGGATTAGCTCCAAAAAGGGCATGTTTTCACATCTTTTGCCCTCAAATTGATCCTAAAGTACATGTAACTGCACACTAACACAAAATAGGGTAAAATGCAACCAGTTTAACTCAAAAACATCACAAAGAGACTATAAATGGATGGTATAAATGCATGAAATATATGAGTTATCAATTAAGCATCTGAGATAGGGACAATAGTAGGAAAATAAGTATGGGATATCACGAAAACTATATGATGGTTTTTAAGACAGGTAAATCCAGTAAGATAATGTAAGATGAATTCGGTGTGTACTCTTCTAACATATTGCAGGACAGAGGCTTATAATATTAATTATCTAGACTGGTGTTAGCTTACTTCGCAGCAGCTGCGAACCTGGAGCAGACCAGGCAGTGCACACAATTGAGAAATATCGAAACCAATGGCATGAATACAGTTAAAAGAAGAACTTGGTAGCTGGATATCTTCCTTTATGTTGGATCTGTTTACGTAATTCATACATTTATGCATAAAGTTATATGCGAGATAGGAGAGTAGGAGAGGCACTGATCAATTTCCAAGCATTAGCTTGGGTTTATTTTTTCAGATCACTCAGGCTAATCCTTCAAGGGCTGACACATTTGGCAATGACGGGGTGCCTGCATTTAAAACTAGCGAGTGCGAAGGCCAGGATGAAGAGCTTGGTAGGCATCTTGGTTCTAATTATCTATTGGTTTCCTTTTCTCCGTCTTTTTGCTAGTTAAAAGGTTGCTAGCTTTTTATCTTCAGATGAGATTGTCGTGGGTAAAGAAGACTTGGCTGTAGGACTTCCTAGAACTTCAGTTTTGCAGCTTGATGAACCAAAAGAAAAAGGGTTAACCAACATGGCCAGCGCTAATAAAAACAAACTTTCAGAAACTGACTCAATGATCGGAGGTGAACAAATAGAGAAGGGACAACCAGAGCTCAACAATGAAAAAGCAAATCGGGAATTGAGAAACCTGGCTGCTGATCTAATGGGTTGCTTCGGTAACAGTACCACCGATCCTCAGATGCAATGTGTTATGTGTGACAGCCCAAATGGTGTCTCCAAGGTTCCAGAGACAAAAGCTAAGACCATCCATGACAGTAAAGAAACTCCTTCTCTTGAGCTCACTTTAATGACGCAGAGAGATGTTCGAAATACTGGGTTCAGTGGTCATGATCGAAATGTTCTGAGACATTCAGACAATTCAGCCTTTTTAAGGTATGCAGATACTCAGAAATTGAATCACAGTCATCTCTAACGACGTTTAAGTCAACTTTTTCTACTCTGAAAATATTTTTTCGTACTGCGCAGGTACAACTTTCCTACAAATTCTAAGCAGGCCCCATCTGGGAATGTTGGTAGCTATTCTTCTCTCGATAATAGCTCAGGGGCAGCAAAAGCAAAATCATTTCAAAATTTTCAATATAATTCGTATGGCACTCCTCTCTACCAGCGTTCCAATGGCTCTAGCAATAACAATGACACTGGCTCAGCCACAAATAAGTTCTTCATCAATGAAGAGGCATCTGAAGACAAGGCAGAGCCGGGATCAACAATGAAATGTCTCCACGAATCCTCTGTCTTCCAACCAGACCATAACAGGACTATGGCGTGTAACCAGCCAATAGAACATGGTTATGCCGATGCTGCAGTCCATAACACAACTTTGTCACAAGGATGGAACATGAATCAGCATGTGCAAGTGCAGCAGCAGCACCATATGTATAACGTGCGTCAGCATCAGCAGATACTGAATAATGATGATTTGACACTGAAAAATCTGGCGGCAGCAGCTCCACTTTGCGGGTCATCCGATGTGCAGTGTGCACCAATGGAAGAGAATGTTGGCAGTAACAGTTTGCACGGGTGTGCCTTAGAAAGAAACAACAGTAGCAACGGGCAGAGTGGGGGTAGCTTTGCCATAAATTCTAGGGGAACTTACACGGAATCTGGTAAGAACATAGCTGGAGAAGAAGGAACCATCAGTGCAACTGAAAATGGGAGCAAAAGTGGAGTTGATCAAAACCGTCGTGCACAAAGAGAGGCTGCTTTGCATAAATTCCGCCAGAAGAGGAAAGACAGATGTTTCGAGAAGAAGGTAACTCTAGTTGTGTTTTGAGTTTTCAGTTTTGTCATATGTAATTCTTACCTGTATGGTTAATTCAGTTGAGTATTTAGCAGAAAATCTTAACCCTTTTCAGGTGAGATACCAGAGCAGGAAAAAACTGGCGGAACAAAGGCCGCGTGTTCGCGGACAGTTTGTTCGACAGGTAGTAAATGAAAACAAAGGCAACGACACAGATAGCTAAGCTGACTAGTGGTTTTGTACATGAGAACAGCACTATAGCTATGTATACCGGATGGAGCATCTGTTTCCTTGATGCAGGATACGGGCATACAACATTCGGCATTCAAAAGTATATAGAACTGATATGGTTAAAGACTAGATTTACTGCGCGGGGACAACATAACACGCATGGATTTATGTTTATTGCTTTTTGAATCGAACAATTTCTTTTGCGATTATTACTGAATGGGTTTTATGTTAATGGATTTTTATATGTTCCTCGAATCAAACGATGAAAACCTCGTACATTCAAACAGAACAGAGATTGCACTTTGCACTGGTAATTCATATTGTCCAGCGGCTAGCCTAGAGAGCCGCTCGACAATATGAATTATGAAAAAGCAAATTGGGTGCCCTAACATCATCAGGTCAGCCTCACACAACAGGATCCTCTCCGGATTCTTTTGGTGAGGATATTGAGGATCCGTGAATCGTGCTCATTCATTGTACATCTTGCGATCAGTTTTTGTCAAGTATTGTTTGTGTTTAATTTTAAATAAAAATATTTAAAATAAATTTTCACTGCACGATATACAATAAACGAACAAGATTAACAGATTTCCGGATCCTCAATATCCGGATTCGAGCCTTACTATTATTCACAATGCAAAACATGTGCTAATTATCCAAAAACGTTCCTTTTAATTCGGGCTACAAACCTTCTGTATCAGCAGACTCAGCACCCTACACCCACTCCGGTCACCCTCTCTATCAGCAGACTCAGCACCTGCACAGTGCGCACACATCCCTGGCGCCGTCGGTGTCGGGCTACTCTTGTCGCTTATTGACGGAGGGGAAGGTGGTGGTGAAATGACCGGTCAAATCATCAATAATGTTAACCGCTGATCACACAGAAGACAAGATTAATTGCATGTACAAAGTTAATTAGTATCTATTTTAATGCAAAAATAAATCACAAATGAAAGAGAAAAGGGAGAGAGGTAACGAACACTTGAATTTTGTGAGGGAGAGAAATGGTTCGGCGGACTAACTTCCATTCCATCAAGCAATTGAAAGACTAAAACTGTGTCAGGTGCGTTTACCCTCGTAAAATATCGTTCGGCAGAAGAAAATATGCGGTGATTGGTTTAGTTGGTAATGACCATTCCTTCGCTATACCAGATCTAAATTTAACTCACAATCTTTCTTAGTGTACGATCTATAAAAAAATTTTAAAAAAATAATAATAAAATAATACCCACTTTATAAGAGAGATTTGTCGTATGTCTTGAATAGCGTAAACTCCGCTCTCGTAACCCTTGGATCATTTCACCTTTATGATTTACTCACAAAAATACCATAGACGACTTGCCTTGCATATTGTAGTCTCGTCCACCCGTCCGGTGGTTCCCATACCCTATCAAATCTTGGTTGTGGCCATCCGGAACAAAGAATCTGTCCTCTTATATGAAGCACAAAATATGACTCGGTGGCCCCTATGGCCTAACTTCTATATGATTTCGTGAACATGTATTGTGTCTGCAGCTGCATTGTTATCGTCTTTCCAAATTCCAAGACTTCGTATTTAGTTAAACAAGCCGAAACAAGTCACTTACTACAGTTTAATAGTATTTCTTTTTATTTGTAAGTGAAATATCTTATATTCGATTCTCGTTAAAGACGAATTTGAACCACATTATTACTAGTCTATTGTGAGGGCTAAGCCCACATCTTCCTCTTAGCGTAAATAATATCGTTTATTTAAAAAAAAAAAAAAAAAAAAAGCCGAAACAAAATTTGGCTTAATTAAATGGACATTCCTGCCATTTAGTACTATGGTTTAGTGATATTTCTCTCCACTTGCAAGTGAGAGTTCTTTATATTAGATTCTCGTTAAATGTGAATTTGAATCACATTATCCCCCTGTAATGGAAGTTATTCTTTGCAAATGTGAAACTCACAAATTAAGAACTCTTAACCGCTTGAATTATCAGATCACTATTACGAGTCACATTATATTAGAGACTAATCAGTAATCACAATTCTTTTAATGTTGCAACTTATATATGCTCAACATTGTTATCTTTTTTACCATAAAATCATGGTGCAAATATTTTATTACACGGTAAAAATAAACGTCTAAATTGGAGCTCTACGAGATTAGTTTTTCATGGTTCGAGTTCTATTGCCTCAATCACTTTCTGGTTTTTATTTTTTATGTTCTCATTGTTATTATTATTATTTATTTCTCAGCTTGCTTCTGTCGATAAGTAGATTTTGTTCTTGTAATTATCTCACGTGATGTATGTGACTTGTCATAGTTAGCTTGAGTTATGGGACTCTTGTACGTATACATGTTCAACATTGTCACTCTAAATATGCAAGCAAGGAAGAAGAATGTTAAGAATTACGCACTCATTTGAAAATATTTTTTTAATGACTAAAAAAGCTTTTGGTGAGTCCCGCTATACAGGCTTGATATTTAGTTTCCTCTTTTTCTTGTTTTTTTGTTGATTTGCCTATTGTCACTTTCTGGTGCTGTGACTTCTGTACGCTCTCCTTCATTTTAGACGAAGGGCTAAACCACAAGTCTCTACTGCTTCAAAAACTCAGGATTCAGAGAGGTGGACAGGAAATGAATGGGATCTCACAGAGTCCTCTAGTTCCGTTCCGGCCCTCCTACTTAGTTCCTCTAGACGTTTTGGATGAAATTGATTTTTGGGCCAAAAATACAGTGTTTTTTTTTTTTGGAAGAAACATCAAATATGTATATGTTACATGAAGCACATAAATTTTTTTTCATAATTAGCTTGGATTTTTATCAATAATTGGTTTCTGAAACATTTTCGCTAAAAACATTTTCAGATTTAAAAAAAAAATACTTCCAAACGAATCCTGCAGTGTCAAACATATATACAAAGCCAAATTGCAAACCTGTTTCGAAAACTCATCTAAAATTCATAAATCCCATTTTTGCTTATGCAGTGGAAATAAATAAACAATTAATAATTAATGCAGAACGAACTGTAATTCATTAAAAATTTAAAATCGCGATCTAACTAATCATTCGAGTCCAAAACACGATGCTCATGATTTTGCGGTAAGAAAGTAGAAATATATGAAGTAGCAGCTTCATTCATTTTTCATGGTTTTACTTCAACGGAATGAAAAGCATATATAAATTTGATAGTTTTTAGTATAATGGCAGTAAAGATGTCTGAGAATATGAATTTATCGATCCATCGCCGACTAAATTGTGGTATGAGATATTAGAGTGAACTAAAATTGTTCGTTGGGAAAATTTGTTTGACTAGTTCGGCAAAATGCATCATGAAAATGACATAAGTTTCCATTTACCTCCTTTCATTTATTTCATATTTCTTCTTCTTTTGACTCGAGTTTGCTGCTTTTCATGTTTCTTCTCCCTTTTGACTCGAGTTTGCTGGTTGTCGAGAACTTAATGAGATCGACTTCAAACTCACTCATCGCCATTAATTTCCACCGTCAACCTTACAAAGACTAATATGTTTTGTCTTTTATGATGTGTTTATGTAAGTGTAAAAAGAATTAAACTATAACTGAAAATTGCAATCATTCCAAATGTGTTTACCAACTTTTGAGAAATAAAAATACATATGGGACGCATCTAAAATAAAAAATAATATACCTGATTTTTCCAAAATCAGATTACCAAATAATATATAATATTTGGATTTTGTGAGAAAACCTCCAGAATCAGCTTTTTCTATCCAAAATATCCTTATTTATTCTCCCTCCCACCCCTGATTCAAGTGAGCACGAGAGAAGGGGAAGATTATGCAGAAAAATTACATGCAAAATCCAAATTTGCAAACGAAAAACATTAACTTTGAATTCTTATATGAGAATCAAGAAACCCCACAAACAAAAAATGCAACAGAATTTCATTTACAATCATCCCCATTTCTCAAAATAGTGAAGGTGTGTAATCAAACTAGAATTTAAGAGGATTTTAATACAAATTATAGTAGTTCGGGATATTTCAGAAAAAAATTGGCATGTTTCTGTTTTAATCATGTCTCCTTCTTATACGTAAAATAGGGAGGGACAAACTCATCAACGTTCTGATGATAGGAGAGAAGCAGATTCATTTGATTCTAGAAAAGCGCTTGTATACTATTCTAAGAGCAATTCCGAACATGCATAGAGAAACACATTGGATGGCTCTGATGGTGGCTCGGTGCCTAACTGAACGCTACTGACTATCGACTTTGTCAGTCAAACAGCCTCGCTACAGCATTCACCAACAATGCAATGCAAAACAATGTGCAAATCCTCAAAGAAGTTCGGTAGAGACAGTATCTATTGCTCCCTAAGCATGTGCTAGTTAATGATAAGAGTCACATTCACTACCTTTTTATTTCGGTTTCAGAACAAGTCAAGATGCAAACAAAAAATTTAAAAGAAATCTAGCATTTTCATTATGATATTAGAATTCCAGCATTCATGTCGCTACAAGAGTCTCCACAGTAGTACAACCCCAATTGCTATATTCACCCACCCTTAATTTGAAATTCCTCAAAGCATATATGGTCCTCAAGTCCTGCTACCGGGATAGAAATATTCGACACTATTTTCCTTTACTTTGAATTGAAAATTAGCCACTTTGTTTCTCGATCCCTCATGCCCATCATAAATCCCCCTGTTCTGAACTGTCAACTGCAACCAAGTACAACAATCACGGTCATAACTCCTGTATCCGTGCAGCAGTGTAGGTATTATCGATAACTATTAGGATGAACCTTTTGTGAAGTAATAGAAGACTACAACCGTAACTAGCAAGTCACAAGCAGCAAGGTAGTAAGCAATACAAACGGAAATAGTTCTCACAATTTTTCAATTGTTAACACCGGTTTGCGAAGATCAGAGAACAAGGATCTCAACAAAAAGGACCATGACACAAGCAACTATCATATATATGAGCATAACATGGTTAACAAAGCTAAGCAAATTATCTGTTTTCAGAACAACCAAAGACCCAAGCAAGCAACCACAAATGAGAAGAGGGGACCAAACAAGAATGATGTGATAGGATATAATTCCTAGAACTCCCTATAAAGAGCGACTTAACATTTGTTCTAGCAAATACCTGCCCGTGCACATCTGAGGCTAAACCAGTGGCCAACGGTTCTGCCGTTATCAGAATGTCTGCTAGATACTCCATCTGTAAAATAAGGGTAGGCTTTGCCGTGCTTGAATAGATATCCTTGTGATTGAGCATGACTAAGGAACATCCCTGAGACAAGAAAAGGGAAATAACATAAATAACGGAACAAAAGGAATGGAAGCATGAAAAGCTAGGAAACTGAGACGGTTGCAACCAATGTCTTACGAATTCTGATATTAAAGTATGGCAGTAATGCAGAAAGTCTAGCACAAGATTTGTAGATCCCTTAGCAGCCACCTCCATGAGGGAAATATCGTCAATCATAACAGTGACACAGATGTTCTCTTGAGCTAAGGCACTTATAATCTTTTGGATTTTCCCATACAAAGAAATTAGTCCACAATCACTGTTTTTTCCTTCGTCTGCATCACAATCGAATGAGATGATTTTCTTGTCATGAATTCAATGACACAAGGAAACCTGGTAATTCAGCAATTTCTGATAACCAATACTAACATTCTTACACTTTTCTCTTAACAAAATAAAGATTTATTAGCCGAAAATGGAACAATGGTTAACATCAGTCCTGCAGTAAATCCTACATTGTTTCAAACTACATTGATACAGCAACATAAAGAAGATTTTTATGCACCAGCAGGTCTCTTATATGAGGATCATTAACTAAATTTTAGCCACTCAGGACATGTAGGTCGATAAGAACATTTCGGGGATAGCATTGGGTGGAAAATTAATTAGTAATTAACAGTAACCCGGGGTGAGCCGGCAAACTTAGAAAAACCATTTTATACCTGATTTTCTCACCTGGGCAGTCCATAAGCATGTCAAGAAAAAAGAATCTATCATTGTCCCTCTGTGCAGCCAAATTGCAACCCTGTTTCAAAAAACACATCCGAAATTCATAAACCCCATTTTTATTATGTAATGGAAAATAATTTAACAATTACTAATCAATCTTAACCAAAAAAGAGAGTAAATTAACACATAAATTAGCAGCTAAACATGACACTATGAACTATTAATTAAAAATAAAAACTAAAGTTTAATTCTTTATCAGAGAGAGAGAGAGTTACAAGTCTTCGGAGGATGCGATCGTAGTGAGAGAAGGGGTGGGCGAAGGCGACAAAAACGACGGCGTTGGAGGTGGAGTGGGGAGGCTGAGAGAGAGAGCGCTTGAGAATGTGGTGGAGGACGAAAGCGGCGCTGGTGTCGACGCAGTCTTCGAGGAGCACAACGCGGCGACTGAGATTTCCTAGCGCTTCGTCCAATAAGCCTCCTCCTTGCTCCATCTTCGTCTTTTCCTTCAAAGCACTGAGCTTTTAGGGTTTAGGGTTTCTGAATTTGTGATTTCAACGGTTTTAGGCCTTCTCAAACAGTGACTAGCCATTTCACCCGCGCTTTTTTTTTTAGTAAAAAATAAATAAACCTATAATTTATAAAGTGAATTGTTATTGACATTTAAAAAATCTCATTTTACATTCTAAATTTTTTATATTAAAAAAAAATACACTTATGAAGAATGTAGAATGAGAAATAGTAAATAAATATAAAAACAAAAAGTTAATCCGAAAAATAAAAGATTCAAACTCAAACATCTTATTTAGCCAATACAATTGTATTCAATCACATAAATATTTATTTTCAAGTGCAAGTAGCTAAAAATTACGTGTCGCAATTGTTTGTTTAACTTATCTTAATCTTTTTTTGCTTACGGTACCACTCCAATTACAAATTTATAATTTATTCATCTCTTAACATTGATTTAGGGAAAATTACTCAAATTTACGTTATAGGAATCTAAATTCCAATGGAATAATAACTTCATACTCTTAACTCATTAACCAACTAATCTAATTTACATCTACAAATAGCATCGGTCCTTAACATATCAAATTTTATATTATTCAAATCATGAATCATGATGAAAAAAGTGGGTAAATAGTAGGGCTCACCGGCTGCCTAGATAGCCAACACCATCTTATGGTCCAAAGAGCAACGGATAATACCTAATCAATAAAAAATAAACAAGTTAATTAATACTTAAGTAATAATTTAATCATTACCAATTGCGTTATATGATTTACAAAACATGATTCAAATTGATTGTCTCCCTAACATTACCCTTATACGAAATATAAGACGATAATTTTCACCTTTTCTTACTAATTTTTATAAAATACATATACACAAATTATAATTAAAAGGTAAATTTGATTAAGTATTATTCATTTCAAATTACGACATGTTTGAACTTAAAGATTACTCTTCCAAAGCATTGGTCCTGCCGCTAAAGTCATGTTGAAAATGATGTTTTTGAAACTGAAATTATTCTGCATTTTTGTAATTTTGTTTCAAGATATTTTTTATTTAATAGTATATTGCCATTCATATCTAGCTGCCCTTTGTACTTCATTTTTTTTTTCCTCTCAAGTGAAAGCCAATTATTGGGTTTTTTTTATTATTTAATCATGAGGTGTTAACTACTAAGTATTAAAATTTAATGGTAATTTTTTTCACTTGTGAGTTCTAAATTTTAAGTTCAAATATAGTAAATTACAAATTCAATACTGACTTATTCCAGAATACCTATAAATGTATTTTTGTATATAAGATTGTGAAGCAATTTTTTTTAAGACAATCGTTTAAATTGTTCATCTAGTTGCAGGCGTAGACATAACCATACACCCAAGTCCAAATCTCTCAAAATTTCAAATAAATTTAATTATATTTCATCATTTAAAAAAAATATATAAATCACTAATTTAGTTTGCCAGTGGATCACATTATAATTATAATTGTAATCTTCATAGTTGTCAAATGTCATCAAGTTTTGGAGCAAAGTGATCACTTGAGCTGAGTCAAAGTAAAACAATGGAAATACAGAGACTCTGTGGGACACCATACAAATTTCAAAAGACTATAAGGACACCATTGCAAAAAAAGGGTTTTCATGAATGAAAAGTATATAGTGGGAATGAACAGGGTCTGTCAGAATTTAACCAACTCTGCCTCTCAAGCAATACAAAGGTAAAAAAACTCACTAAGAGGTGGAAGAGAAGCCATGAGTTGGTTCCTGTGTTCCGGCGAGTTAAACAGTAAAGCTGCAAAGAAGAAGAAGAAGATCAAGAAGAACAAGCCAGAAGATCAGATCTCATCAATTTCAGGTAACATTTCTGGAAACATTTTTTAAAGACATTATTTTTCAGAATTTTTTTACTGTTTCGATGTTTGAAGATTTGAGCTTTGTGAACCAATTGCGTGCATTTTTTTACTGCATTGATTTACTGTTGATGAATGCAGGAATCCCATGTTTGTAATTGGTTGAATCTTAATGTATGCGATCCCTTTGGAATGTTGACATTGTTGGGAATAATGTAGGTTTGTTGTCATGTGGTATTTGGCATTCTGGGTTTGATTTACTTTTTTATTTAGCGTTCACTGTTATTGGGTAAGAGTTACTTTCAATTTTTTACTATAAAGTTGTGTTCTTGACTGCACTGGGTTTTCTACTGTTGGTAACCATTTTGTTTAAACATCAAGAAGAACAACAAAGCCTTATCCTGCTAGTGGGGTCAGCTGTATGAATCCTAGAACGCCAATGCGCTCGGTTTTGTGCCAAACCATTCTGTTTAATCAAATCATTTTTTTTTTAGAGTCAGAGAAATGGCTTAAATGTTTATGTTTTGATCAGGAAGAAAAACTGTAGAGAGAGAGAGAGAGAGAGAGAGAGTATGAATTTATGAGAAGTTCACTCAGTTACTCGTTCGTCTCTTTCAAAACTCTCAATGATGGTACTAGGTAATAGGAACTTTTTGGATTATTATGCAATCGTAGTTTCGTTTGAATTTTATTATTAGTTTGAATTTAATAACACAGTGAACTGTTTATGTATTGTTGTTTACATACCCTTCCCATTTGTTCTTTTACTTAGAACAACTGAAGGAAAATTCAGGACTGTCTGTAAAGGAGGCTTCTAAGGACGGAGGCTCTGGTCACATTGCAGCACAGACATTTACATTTCGAGAATTGGCAGTGGCAACAAAGAACTTTCGAGCAGATTGTATTTTAGGTGAAGGAGGTTTTGGTCAAGTTTATAAGGGGCGCTTGGAGAGCACGAATCAGGTTCTTTCCAAAGCTTTGACTGTCAACTCCATGAAAAATTGAACTACCTGTTTTTCCTTTTCTTTATGCCTTTCGTTTCCCATTCTCAACCTCACCTAAACTGTATTTCTTTCTGGCATTGTAAATTTTAAGTGTTAGAAATTAAAACTTATTCCATCTATGAACTTCCATATTTATGCTTTGATAAAGTAGAATGTTGCAAAAGATGACTGAATCTATATTGTTTGGTGAAAGAATATCATTTGATGTAAAACTGGAAAATTTTACGTGTGGCGCTAAGCCTAAATCTGGGGTGATCTCCAATTTAATAAGGTTCAATTCACTTCTATCATTGCAGGGGTGTACTTGTATCTACTGTCATTGGGATTGTTTCTGTCTGTCTTGTATCTTTGACTTCACATACTTGGCTTGTGGGAAGAGCTGAACCTCGTTTCTTTTGGTGTAGGTAGTGGCCATAAAGCAACTTGATTCCAATGGGCTTCAAGGGAACAGGGAATTCCTCGTCGAAGTATTAATGTTGAGCCTACTTCACCATCCCAATCTTGTGAACTTAGTAGGCTATTGTGCTGATGGGGATCAGAGGCTTTTGGTATACGAGTACATGCCATTGGGATCTTTGGAAGACCATCTGCACGGTATATACAACAGTAGCTGCATTAGATACTCTTTCTGTACTTATTGATAAATGGATGATGACATGATATAACTGGATGTTGCAATAGAAACAATACAATGCTATAGAAATCAGTACAATTTGACATTTTTAGGTCTATTTAAGAAATAGAAATCTTGCAAGCTCACAAGTTATTACCATGTTGTGGCATGTTCAATGTGTCAGAGGGCATATTTTGCGGTGCTTAAGCACCCATTTTCTTTTTCTGTCTACCTTTTATTCGGTACCTTTTAACATTGTTAATCACTTTTATCTATCGCCACATGCCAGATCTACCGCCAGATGGAAAACATCTTGACTGGAACACGAGAATGAAAATAGCTGCTGGTGCTGCAAAAGGCTTGGAGCATTTGCATGTCAAAGCAAACCCTCCTGTTATTTATCGTGATCTTAAATGCTCAAACATTTTACTTGGGGAAGGGTACCATCCTAAGCTATCGGATTTTGGCTTGGCAAAGTTGGGTCCTGTGGGAGATAATACTCATGTTTCCACTAGGGTGATGGGAACCTATGGATATTGTGCCCCTGAATATGCAATGACTGGTCAGCTCACATTGAAATCAGATGTATACAGCTTTGGGGTTGTTCTTCTGGAAATCATTACCGGAAGAAAGGCAATTGACAATTCCAGGGCTGCCGGGGAACACAATTTGGTCACATGGGTAAGAGAGTTGTGTCTTCTTCTTTGCTTTGGAACATTTTATTCTCTGCTTATATAGAAATGTATGAGGGTTGCTCGAAACACTCAAATGAGTTTGGTATGAGGTAATACTTGCAAGTAACAGTTGCACTATTTTACGAGAGAAATCAACAATAGGAAGGACAATCTAGTTCTCGCTAAATGTCAGTCTCAACTCTTGTGAACTTTTCTGCTCATAAACTCTTCGTCGCAGGCCCGCCCCTTGTTTAGAGATCGGAGGAAATTTTGGCAGATTGCTGATCCAATGCTCCAAGGTCAGTATCCGGTGAGGGGAATGTATCAAGCTCTTGCCGTTGCTGCAATGTGTGTCCAGGAACACCCTAATATGCGACCTGTCATAGCAGATGTGGTCACAGCCCTTAATTACCTTGCTTCCCAAAAGTATGATCCTGAAGCACGGCAATCACACAGCTCTCACACGGCATCGTCCACTCCTAGGTCTAGGAGGGAAGTTTTAAGTTCATAAGGGAAGACTTTATGATACAGTTTCATCTTCGGAAGCTTGTGATGAGAGCGAGATTGCTGTCACGACTATAGGCATCGGGTTGCTTTCGGGTTTTTTTTTTTTCTTTCCATAAGGGGTTTTAGTTTTGATTCAAAGTCAGTTGTTTGGAGCTCAGTAATTTGTTGGCTGTAAATGTAATGGTGCCTGATTATCGGAATTTTGCTCACTCCGGTAGCAGGTGCAGTGGTCGCTCCCGCTTTTCCTGTTTTTCATTGCTTCCTCCTCCGCCCCTTTCTTTCAGTCGACTTATACAAGATTCTTTGATGTACAATTGAGCATTGAGATTTTTGAGCCTATATATAAACTGGCCTCCCTATAGAATCATAGAAATATATCCAAATTATTTGATAGAATTTTTACATATTTTGTGCGTGCATAGCCTCATCCTATGCAAGTGCATGTGTCATTCACGGCACGGGTAGTGATTTTCACTTCCGTTGTCTCCTTCTGTACTCCTCGCTTTGTTCCTATTCCTCGATTTTTATTTATTTATCAAATCCAAGGGCTAAACAAAGAAAGTGCAAGGGCAAAAAGTAAAAAGAGAGTGCGGAAATCACTTTCCCTTCATTTATCAAAAGGCTTTGAGCCTTGAGTGGAAGTGTTTCTACTGGCTATCACAGAAACCACTCGACAAACTCAAAAGCAAAGAGAAAAATGACTCGACTTGGTGTGGTGTTAGCGTACCCAAAGAACGTTGGCTCGGGAGAGAAAATTGTTGGGTTTAAATAACATTTTAAAATCGAAAATTCATATAGATACAATACAAGGACCCCGTTGACACAAAAATCATACACTAAACGATATATCCATATTTTTTACATTTTCTTCCTCCTCCCTTACATTATTATTACCACTAATTAATGAACAATCAAACAATGAATCGATAAAATTGGTTGTCTATCAAAAAATTACAGACGAAAAAGGAAACCAAAACTATAGCTTCCTGGACCGACGGACACAGAACAGCATACTACCAAGGCTTTGCACATTTGAGTATTACTATCGGGCAGCGAAATCTATAGGGATATATCAGTACGGACTCTGCTCTGAGCCCTATTCTTTATCTTCCGCTTTAACGCCATTCGTCTCTTTTACTTCTGCTTCTGCGGTGGGGCTCTGTCCTTCACCGGTAGATTTGCCATCATTTGGCTCCTCACTGTTAGCAGGTTTTCCCTGGTGCATTCAATAGGTGATATTAACCGCATATAGTATGGAAAGATACCAATGATCTTAGTCCAAACTCCAAAGACCTATCAATCGTATTCTCCCACTTTTTGTCACACAAAAGTTAGATTTCAAGGGAACAAGTAGAACTAACCTTGTTCCGGTCGCGCCAGCCAAGGCCAAATGGTCGACCTAGCAAACTAATCCTTCTAGCAGGAATTTCTTGTGTCGGCTCTTGATTGCTTTGTACTGGTGAAGATACAGATCTGCACAACAACCTTTTACTTCAATTTCCAACTACCGAAAATTAAAAAAACTTTCTTATTATCTCCGCCACAAATAAAGGAAGGACTAAATCAAGGTGGACATAACGAAACCAATAATAATAAAAGGTGATCGAGCAACTTTCAACAATGAATAAATAAGACTGCACAGACTGTTACCGTGGAGATTGTGTTTTAATTTGACCAGATTGGTATTGCAAAGTAGCCTCCAACATAGATTCTGCCATAACAGCTCTCTTCTCCATTTCCGCAAGCGCAGCAGCAGCCTCTTCATACTTCTCCTGCAAGAATGTGTTTACAACATATAAAATAAGAACAAAAAATATTGACCAGAAATTTTTTCACTCTGCTGTCGGAGAAAAGTTTGGTAAAACTACAAGCGTTAAATTAGCAAACTAAAATCATACATGTGGTTCTAACATAATAGTTTTTCATTATTACATTAGAGAACAAGTCATATATAGTTTATCTATGCAACCTGAAGCACTTGAGCAGCATATCTCTGTGCTTCTGCATCTTGCTCAGAAAATCTGCGGGCATCTTCTGTTAGTCTCTGCTCTTGTTCTACTCGCATTAAGACCTGTAAGATAGCAAGTGATCTTTCAATTTTGCTCACAAACCCAGAACCAGTATGGAAAAAACAGAACTCCGAAGGACAAAGGATGACAAGAAAAAACCTGGAGCATGACACTCTCCTGTTCCTGCTTATCAGAAAGGGCTCGGCGAAGCTCAGCAACCTCTTGCTCTAATTGCTCAACCTGACATAGCAAGAGAGACTGTGTGAAGTATCTTTACTAGTAACTTTTCAAGTACAAGGACAAATAAACGAGAATTCCACACTAGTAACAAAAATGAGTAGTTGATGCTATGAGTAAGCGAAAGAACTGATTTGAGATCATATTAGCTACTCAATTTCATCCTCATAATTAAAATGATTTGTTTCCCTAATATTAGATGTAGCAAGAAATAAACAAGTTCTGCAGTAACATATCTAAAATTATTCACCAAGGAAAGTGGGTTCGAGCATGTTCTATTTACATCCACACAGAAACTGCAAGAGTACATCTACACGCATGAGATCAAAATTCAAAACTACCAGAAAAGATATAAACAAATATGAAGGAAAGAAAGCATGCATGATAAAGAAGATACTACAAACTAACAATAACAGAATGAAAATCAAAAAGCTAAATAGAAAAACATCCACTTTCAAGAAATGAAGATCCACAGTGAATAAGCCAGATTCACAAAAGAAATAATAACTACAAAACCATCTCTTTCATTGAACAAAGCTGGCATGTATACAAGCTTCCTGGATGTACCTTGGCACTCAATTGCCGACGATTATCTTGCTTGACCATCTCCATCAATGCTGTCTCCAACTCCTCAGCTCTGAAAAAAGTTAGGAAAGACAGAATATCAACATCACTTCACAATAATAATAAACGGTTCAAGAACAATCATATTTGTTACTAGATTTAATAGTTGCTACTGAAGCATAGTGAGAAGAATGGCCTAGAAACATTAGTAATGGTTGTTCAAACTGTTTAAAATTCTTACTCTTGTGAATGTGGATGTCAGTTGATGCGTAATTAAAATAGAGATTTTGGCATAAATCTAAGAACAAGAAAATATTTCAAATTAACAAGATTATCACTAGCTCAAAAAGCTAGTTTCCCTTGTGATAGTTCAGGATTCCTTGGAATCACACAAAGTTTCTCCAGTTAACAGTGGTCCGGATAATGTTGGGAATGATCTGTAAATGGAATTCAAATTAACTGGAGGTTCAATTTAAATGTCTAAGCAATCAAGTATGTTCCCAGGAAGTTTCTGGCAATGCCAACTAAGCAAATTTTCACTCAAAAACGAATCCATAGGCTCGTGTTGTTCATAATGCAGGACAACACAGCTCAACTCACAACTCTTCCCAGATGGTCTCTAGAAGGCTTACAATGAATGGTCATAGTAGTGTTTGCTGAAACCATCATACCCTGGTTGGCCTTGAACACTACAATGAATGATAGTATAGTGTTTGACCCCCAAATCCCAGTTGGCCTTGAACTGTCAAGATTAATACCTACTATGAAATAATTATTAAGCTGAATTATTATCGAAATTTACTTGGCTTAAAATGAGCTATTTTTTAAAGTATGTAACCAATGCATCGAGGACATCTTATATTGGCATCCAACATATCAAAAAGAAATATTCTGTTTAGTGAATGTAGGTTTTACAAGGGAAAAACAAACAAACAATAACCACTAACAAGATAAAGAGAATATGAACCTGAGTTCAGCAGATCTTTTCTCCTCCAGCAGCTTGCATAATTCAACCTTCAACCATACGACCTGCACAAAGAACCTAATTTAAATTTCAAAGTTTGATTATGAGGAAAATATTTCAATAAACAGCCAAAAAACCTATATGAACAAAGACCAAATACATGAGTAACACAACAATTATACAGGAATGTGTTATTTTCTTTTGTGTTTAATGCAGATCAAGTGACAACCCATACACAGGTCTAAACAATGGACATAAGATGTAGATATCAGCAGCACAAAGGTCAAACAAATAAGCTGAAAAAATGGCAGAACAAAATGCACTACACTACTTTGCCAAACAAAAGAAGATTGTAAAGAGGGTGTGGTGGGGTTGAAAAAAAATAGCAACCTGCTCTTGAGGATCTGGAACAGAATCTACTTCCCCATTTCCAGTCAGGCTAATTAGAATTTCATCTGCATTAGTGGACCCAGACTCTGAACGAGATAAATCACCGTTTGTCTGTGTATTTCGTTCTGCTTTCTTTGTCTCTATTATCAATGATTTAGGATCTTGCTTAAAATTATATAGCTTCGATGCTAGACCCTGAGAATCTTTCCAAGCCCGAAGTCCCTTCGATCTTTCCTCAATAGCGACAATTACAGCTGGCCGATGTTTATTTCTCAACTCTTGTAATCTAGTTTCATTTACATTTTGGTAACCCATGCAAGCTGTCAATACCAGTTGACTGCTATCAAATGTAGAGCCAGCAAGTGATTGCAGAAGAGTAACTGCATCTCCAGCATCCTTGGTAGTAACTAGCGCAGGGCCTACACGTAACTGAGCCAAATTAAGTTTCATAAACCAGAGAAGCCTACAGGCCACATAATACTACATTCATGTTCATAAAATAAAAAAAATAAAAAAAATAAAGGAAAAATAAATTTGATTTACCCAGTACCATATAACTCCATCAAAGCAAGTGCTGTCCTGAATAGCATCACGCGGTTCCCTTCAAAAAGAAGAACATCCCAGACTCGAAGAACTGAATTCATTAGAAAACAATCATATTAGAGGTAGGCTATAAGAAGTACCTATAACAGAAATGTTACTTTTAATTACAAAGAAACATATAAAACCTGACCACTTTCCCATGGAAGCATGTTCATGAAAATGGTAAGGAACCATGGTCCGGTAACCCATGCCACCTGCACTCCCAGGTAATCTAGATGGTTGACTGCAACGTGATTAAGGGTGACATTAAGTGATCACCTAACAAATATATCAAACAAAGAGAAGATATAATGTGTACATAATAATATACAAACCCAATTTAGGAAATCTCTCATGCACCAACTCCTCAAAAACAAGTTGATCCACCTGATAAAATACAGACCCTCAGAATATGTTTAAATGCCAACCATCTGCAGTTATACATTAACAACATAGATTTCTCAGTTTCGTTAATGTACCTGAGATTCTATCATTTCCTCTGAGTAATAGCCATCAAAATAATCATCTAAGAGTCCCATCAAAGCCCTGAAAGTTTTTCCAATTTTGTAATTACACAAAGCCAAATAAGTGTATCACTTCAAATGGCAACAAAAACTTCTAAATTTCAAGGACAATTGTTATTCCTTTCAAAACTGATCTCTGTTTTCTTCATGCTAGGCCTCCAAAATTAAGTCAAGTAGTGACAGATAAAGGTGATTATCTTTATGTGGAAGTTAATAAGCAGTGAATCAAGTTTCAGATCTTACCAAAAGGCATTTTCTTCAGGCATGAGAAGTAGTAATAAGCCGGCAAAAAAATTCATGGCCTGCATGTAAATTAAGTCCAACAAGCATTAAAGTCGGTTAGACGTGAAACAAAGAAAATAATTGATAACATTGGTTATATTTAAAAAGATCGAACAAACACAAATTTGAAATTGTTTATAGAGAAGCAGCACAAGAAGCTAATTTGACGCATTACAATCACTCAAAATTATTGAAGGGGTTCAGTTACAGCTCCATCAAAGTCACATCCATAACCCTCGGCAATATGCAGACTTAATGTGAGTAATAATCTAGACATTTAGAAGTCAATATATGGCTAAAGTTCTATGTGGATCACAAATTAATACTATAGCCTTTAAGGCCTACACTGGCCAGATCATGTATTCATCAAAACTACTCCCTTTGCAATAAACTTGTAAACTTATAAAAAGAACATAACCTATTCGTAAGATGTTATTCATAGATACATAAATCAAACTCACGAGCAGTACATTCTCTGTATAATTGTATAAAGAATCACAAAAAGTGTCAGTTCTTGGGAAAAAAAATTACTATTTTCATCCTCAAATCTCACAGCCAATTACAGTAATGGTATCTTTACAACTTAGCAGTTACCTGAGCATAGAACATGTTCCGGAACCAATTACCTGACAGTACCCAACAGTGGGATTGTGTCGTGCATATGCGGTAAGCAAACGTCTCAAAGCATTTCTACCATCTACATCAAGAGCAGGGTGACCAGGAAATGTTCGAGGTAGATCCTGCAAACGAGATCATTGCCAATAAGTTAACAACTTCATTTGATTATTCTTTTTAAATAAAGGTGTGGTCATACTGAAGACAGAAGCTTTTTAAATAAAGTAGCGGACAACCTTCTCAATCTGCCCTTTCCATTTTTCAGGTACAGATACAGGATCTGTTGCTGACAATTCCGTGCTATGTTTTTCCACATCACTACCAGCATTAGTTTCAGAAGCTAGCAGATCCTGGTAATAGTTATCCACACGCCGTGCCTTCACACCCACAAAGGCTTGCCAAAGCTGAAAGTTGAAGGAAGCAATCATCAAGTTTACTCATTATAATGAAATTTGTGAAATAAAAAAGAGATAAAAGAAATAGATATGCACCTCTCCCCTGAGAGCCATTGGCACTCCACCACGAACAAGAACCTCCAATTCTTCTTTCCAAGGAAATAAAGATTCTGAATCAACCGTGTCAGAAGCAACACCGGTTGCAGATGCACTCTGACTGTCACTCGAAGGGACATCTTGAACTGGGTCTGACCTTTCCACGTCATAAAACACATCCTCAGAGTCCTCCTCAGATGCTCCTTTTGGGGATCTAGCCTCTTCAATAGAAGTAAGTGGCTTCCCAGTTCCTGTGTCCTGCTCATGCTTTGATATACTCTTCTTCTTCTTTACACGAATGCTCATCAAACTCTCAATGGCATGAAGGGAAGGTCTAATCTCATTCCATATTTGAATCCCATGAGCTTTTTTGTCGTTATCTGCCAGTTCCTCCTTGTCATTATCGTTTTTGGTTGGAGAATCAGAACCTGTCTTCTGGGCACTTAAATCATCGTCATCACCACCCTTCTCCGATTTGGAGCCTAGTTCTTTCTCTGAGGCTTCTACAAGCGAGGTCTGGTTATCTTGTCCCTTTGATAATCCATCAATGGGCAATTCAGTAGACTCTGCTTGTAGTTCCAGGAAAGACTTCCACCTTTCTGATCTTTCCTCCTCTTCTTCCTGAAACGCAAGTATATTACATAGAGTACAACATCATTTGGACAAACAATTTTTCATGATGTTCTAGAACACGCTAGAATCTACATCTACACTGATTTTTTTTTTCGTGATTTTTGTTAAATATGTATTTGCGGGCAATGCCTAACATATGCTTTTTACTTTATTCACTAAACATTTAAGAGTTCAAGAAACTAAGAGAACAAAATCGTAAAATATGATTTTCGTTCTCTTTTCCATGACCATCAATCTTTATTGAAACCAAACCGAAACATGTTAAGATAGAAGAAAACGAAAGAAGAACAAAACCTTGTAGATACTGGCATATTCTCGGTATCGTTGTACATGCTGAGGCCTCACAGCAAATCCATAAGCATCCCTGTCCAAACACCAATGCCCGTTCATTCGAAATCTCTACCGATATAGAAATCTTCTTTTACAAACAACAAAATTATCTAACCTTAAACATTACAACACCTCCAATAACAAGATCATAATAATCACTTCACAATCATATGGCAAAACAGCCCAATTATGAATACCATTCCAATCCAAATCATAAAACACCAGAAAATCCGAGCACGAATGTGCTACGCCTCGAGTCTCGATCCCGGATTCAGGCTCGACAATTCTAGTTCCCGGAGCACTCGGCATTGCCTCAGCTCAGTCTCAATAAATTATACTACAAATCACACCACATTTCACACTAAACAATCAAAAATCAACCCCCTCAATGCACATTCACGGTCAAAGAATCATACAAATCCAACCAAATCACACACTAATCAACATCCAACGGTTAGGATCTTAAATCACAATCAACTCATTTCTGCGAATTCAGCGCGAAGGAAGCAAATGATAAAGATTACAAAAAACCCAGGGGGACGCGTGGCGGGAAAGGAGAGGGGGTAGCACGGAAGAAGAAGCGTTACCTCTTGTGCTCGTAGGCGACGAACGGGTTGAGCGAGACTTTGGTGGCGGATTTCATTTGGATCGGGTCCGACGGCGCGGAGAGATCGGGTTTCGGCTCCGCGGCTGGCCCTGGATTTTCTGCAACTGAATTTTCAACTCAGCGTCTGTGCGTGCGTGGGAGAGAGAGAGAGAGAGAGAGAGAGAAAGAGACAGAGACAGAGGTGGCGAGGAGAGAGAGAGAGAGAGAGAGGGGCACATGCAATGAGGGGCGAGATTGCCGTCACATTTATTATATGTGCGCCATGTCTCTAACATGCACTTCGGGATGAGGGAGACGATCTTATTTTCTGCGGAAGCAAGAGTAAAATAGAAAATTCAAATTTTATTTTACTAAATGGTTGGTTTTTTTGTTGGATTTTTTATTGAAATGGTTTGACTTTTCATTGAGAAATAAAAATGTGATAAATCTTTTTTTTTGTGTGTTGGCACCATTGCATTTTTATAATAGTGAATTAAATAGTTAGTTATTTGTCTAAAAAAATTAAATAGTTAGTTATGACAAAAAGAAAAATTGATGAAGATTAAACGCACATCACGATGCATAAATATAATTGTTTTTCGTCACAAATGTGGTCAACATCATTGCATTAGTATAGTAATCCATGTGTTAAATTGTGTGGACAACATGATTGATAATGTCATGAATATGTGGTATAGTAAAAGTTTTTCACCATTTGAGAGAATACATATGTAAATACACATGTTAGAACATGAGTGGATCAATAACGTTATTTGACATGTCGATCATATAAAAAAATTACTCAAAAAATAAAGAATATTTATTGAAACGTTGACGTAAATGTGGGAGCATCATGGTTAAAGACTTCGATAGAAAGAGGAATAAATTTATCAAGGATTTTGGATTATTGGATTCACTTCTTTAATGTACATCAATGTTTAAAAACAGTTTTGAAAATGGTGTTGAATTGTTTACCTAATTTTCTTGTTTTTCTTAGAAATTTAATCCTAGAAATTAAGTATGATGTTATGCTAGGAAATAGTAAAGAAATTTGATTGTTTAGAGCATCTCTAATGGATCGTGCAAAATGTCTTAACTGAGCATTTTACATTTTTTTGTTGGCCGAAAAACTCTTCAGTTCGAGAGATGTAAAACACTCATCTTGGCCTAAAAACGTAAATAAAAATGCAAATTTACATTTTTTTTTTTTTTTTGCATTTTTTGGATGTAAACCTAGCCAATTAAAGAGAAAAAGATAAATGAGATTACAAATTTGCATCTCTCTCATTACAGTAAAACTAAATTAAATATACAAATCTTGAAAACGTAAAATGTAAATAAGTAATCGAAATGTGACTTTTACATCTCAATTTTGCATATTTCCATTAGAGATAGCCCTTACCTTATTATTCCATGTGTTTCCCTTGTTTCAAAAGTTCACGTTTTAAAAAATGGAAAATTATTTTGTTACCTTATTGGTTCTTCAAATTAGTTGACTTGTAGCTTTAGACTCATTCCATTTAATTGTGTGTTTTTTTTTTCACTGAAAAACTGAGTTAGTTTAGCTAAGTTTTTAATAATAATTTTTCAATTTGCAATATAACCTTACTAGTTTTAAAAATAACATCATCCACCCTACTCCACCACTTCACCTTCAATTTCCACCACGGCACCTCCATCACCTCCATCACCATCGTAAATACCACCATCATCACATATAATTCGGAGTGGTGAAAACTTAAATAATTTATTCTCAAACAAAAACTAGTAATCTCTTATTTCCTTTTCGCTTGGGTCAAATGAAAAAAAAAAACAAAAGTTAAAAAAAAAAAAAAAAATATTGGTGCGCACAATATGAGTAAACCACCAAGGCGCCAAACATGGAGGCCCAATATCATCATTCGCACTTCGTATCCATATGCAATGTGAGTAGCATATGCATCTCAACTAAAGTTTTACCTTTGTTCCTCGAAAACAAAATTTACCCTTTTTTGCCTTTACAAAAAAGGGATCTGAGGGCTTAATTTATTTACCTCACTCACAATTTAGCAAAGTGGGTGTAATTGTTTGATTTTTGTAATTAATTTGATTTAAATTTTTAACTCAGTTAATTGGCGAGGCTGTGAGCTTCTCCGGTCGGCAGGTGAGCTTTCTGTCTAACGGACCTTTTTCTCGTAAATGCCAAACTTCTCTTATTTTGATTTGATCAACAGAGGTTGTGTCGGTGCAAGACAACAAATTGGGTTCCCTTTATGCATGGACCTCTGAAATTTGA
The DNA here is from genome assembly GCF_019419815.1 of Pyrus x bretschneideri. Lineage (NCBI taxonomy): Eukaryota > Viridiplantae > Streptophyta > Magnoliopsida > Rosales > Rosaceae > Pyrus > Pyrus x bretschneideri. Next base: position 7,416,907 of record NW_025999723.1, on the reverse strand, counting down.
AACATTTTGTTCTTATGTAGATATTTGTTGTAGTAATATTTTTGCAACTACTCCAATCATCTTAAAGTAACCAGTTTTCATCACTTCTAGGAGGAATCCGGATTCTCTTTGTGAGAATTGCGGAGATCTATAAATCATGTCCGTTTATCGTGAATCGTGTCCTTTTATCGTACATCGTGCAGTCAGAAATTATTTTAAATATTTTTATTTAAAATTAAATACAAACAATACCTGACAAAAATTGACCGCACGATTCACGGATCCACAATATCCCCACCAAAAGGATCGGGAGAGGATCCTGTTGGTTTTTGGAGTACTAACAACTATATAGTATTAACACAAATTTGACCATTAAATTTGATTAAAAAGTTTTCCGTCAATCAACTAAGCAGGAATAAGTATGACGGTCAAATATAAATTGGTGCTAAGCGCATGTAGGAGTAGTTCTAAATTTTGTTTGAATAGTTTTGTTTGTGAAGATCGGCCTGAGCCTTGACATGTCCGACTGATAGTTGCTTGATTTTGTTTGAGTTCCGTTTTCAACCAAAAACCAGCTGAAAATCTGTTTATTTATTTTCTAATAAAGCTTAAAGTCCAGGCGAAATTAAATATTTATTCTGCTTTCAAATGAAGCTAACTTAATCAAATTCTGTTATGATGGAGGTGTCCATACATCGACCCTTACCGAAACATGAACTGTGTTTAAGGCTTAAGATTAGCAACTGTGTCAAACTGTATTGGGAGAAATATATTGGCATCATGTCATACTCTTACTACATTTTGCATACCGTGTATATATCACCTCTCTTTAATTATAGAATATTAACTACTGTGACGATCCTCTGTTGTCCATGCTATGAATGACGGTTGCTGGTCACAATCTCGTCTTACTAATAAGTAATAACACTATATTTATTAGAGATAGGATACAAATGTAGTATATAAAGTGTAATAAGTATAGAGGCTTCACTTTCCTCCTATTTTCCCATGAAAAAAAGAAAGGCAACACTGTCCCCCAAACCAAACATAGCCCTTGAAATTTTTATCCTCACTGAATAGAATCAGATTTTCTCGTTTTTGATTAAAATGACAGTGGAAGAATATTATATTTTAAAGATAATTAAATTGTGGCAGTGCTATCTATACACCTCTTTTTATCTTTCATGCCCTTATTAATTTTTATCCTCTAATCGACTGTGAAAATTAAAAGATGTGTGTAAAAAATAAAAAAGAATATATCGGTAGCACCTCCCTAAAATTAGAGCTCGTTTGGATGTACTTTTGAAATGATTGAAAGTGCTTTTGGTAAAAATGTTTTTAAAACCAATTCTTAGTAAAGATGCAAGTAAATCCTTGAAAAGCACTTAAAGTGCTTTGTGGAAGAAGCACATAACTGGTGCTTCTTGCATAAAGTACTTTAAGTGCTTTTGAAACCCAAAAATATTTTCTCTAAAAGCACTTTCAGTCATTTTAAAAGCACATCCAAACAAGCCATTAATCATTTAAATTTTCTCTTTTTAGAAAATTAACAACTATTGGGCTTTAAGAATCAAGATGAGTGGGATTTGGGGGGCCCAATGAGCTAAGATGGAACCGAACATGTGTTTTTAAAAATTTTAGATATATACCTTCATTTTTAAGAATGGAAGTGTTATTGGCATTACAAAAATTTCATTGTACACTTCTCATAAGTGTATTTTTCTTTCCAAATATAGAAAGTTTGGAGTGTAGAATGAGATTTTTGGAGTGCCAATAACAATTCCCTTTAAGAAAAATAGCTAAAAACATTAAAACAATATCAACTTTTATTAAGGAATATTTTTTATTACAAATCTAAACCAAGAGTATGAGGATCTTTTGAACCGGAATGCAATAGTTGAAGAGGAATGCGTTAATCACCGTGACTATCCACTATTTGTAATTAAGGAATAATTATATCTATAAAAAAAATGGAGTGAAGCACAAAGTCTATGTCATATGAACTTATACACTTTTTCAATTTGTCATATGAACTAAAACTTCAAGCAAATTGTCATACTAACTTTTCGAAGTCATTAATTTGTCATTTCACCCTAGCTACATAAAGTATTGCATACAATATAAGTCATGACTTATGTTCAAGGTTATTCTGGACATTTCAACATTTTACTCCCCATAAATAATTCTAGGGTTTCTCAAAAGATACAAAAAAATGGTTGATCTAGTATAATGTATATGAGGATTTGTCGTTCGAAAGAGAGGAACGACACACACTCGATTCTATGTGTTTCGAAGTGACGATGACTAAAAAATATAGTCATTGGGGACCCTCCAATGTATGGTAAAGTTGGATGATATTCTTTATATTTAAATGTCCAAAATAATTCTAAACGCAAATTATGTGACTTATTTGAATGAAAAATAACAGAGTTAGGATGAAATGACTAATTAACAATTTAATAAAATTAATATGACAAATCGCTTAAAACTTTAGTACATATGACAAATTGAAAATGTGTATAAGTTTATATGATCTTTCAGGAAAAAAAAAAAAAAAAAAAAAAACTCCTCAGACATGATCCATGTGGAATATATGTATATAAATTATAATAGCATGATCATTTAAATATTAAAATAACAATTATATTAAATACATGTAAGTACTGTAAATAAATTCAAAATTGAAAGTGCAAATGAAATACGTGAGAAACTTTTTTTTACCCGAAAAAAAAAAATAATTCCAACATGGCTCTCTCTTTTTTATTTTATTATTATTTTATTAGAAAACAATAAAAGGGCTAACAAGTGGAATGGAATCATGGGAAAATTCGTTGTGGAAATGTCCATCCAAAACCAAAGCAACCGAACTTCCGTCCTCCCAAACGGAATAAAATCATCAGCAGAAGCAGAAGAAGAAATAGAGCTGCTAAAATAAGCAAACGCAGAGCTCATCGGCTTTTAGTTGCGTTGGTTTTTATAACCGTTTCCCCTGAGAAAGAGAGAGTCCTGCTGAAACTTAAAAAGCACTTTTTGTAGAAGTCGGGGTTTGGTACTTTGGTTGGCAGCCATGTCACCCCTGGTGCTCAAAATGACCACAGCAGCCTCCTGTATATACCCCAAAAAGCCCTACCAAATTCTCTTCAATTCCATCTTCTCCTCCACCTCCACCTCCACCCCCTCCTCCTCGTCTCCCTCTCCACCCCCAATTGGTAAAAACTTCATCGAGGCATTAACGCACACGCGTAAATACTCCGGGTGCAGGATAACCCCCTGTGCAACCCTCCCGCCCCCAATTCTCCCTCTTCCCCCAAACCTAGCCCCCAGATTCCCTAAATGCTTCTCCGCCTCCTCCTCCTCCCGCAGCCGCAGCAACGCTAGTGGCGGTTCCTTCGAAGATCGCGGAGAGTCCTCTGGTGGGTCCGGCTCCGAGTCCGGCCCAGGTGGTGTTGGTGGTCTTATGGCCGACATGGGTTCGGAGAATCATAAGGGCACCGATTGGTACGACAGCCAATTGTACCCGAACCAAGACGAATTGCTTTCTCCTCTGACACATCAACAAAAACAACAGCTGCAGCAATCCCAATCCTCCTCCAAATTCCTCACCTTGCCCACCATTCTAACTCTCGGCCGCGTCGCCGCCGTGCCGGTTCTCATTAGCAGTATGACTTTCGATTGATCTTTCGTTTTCGTTGCAAATTGTATTGATTGCAATTGTGTAACTAGCTAAATTTTAGGTTGCCTGGGTAATTTTTTTTTTTTTTTTTTTTTTTGGGCGTTGGTGTCTCTCTTGGGAGTTCCAATGCAATTGGAGCACTCATGTTTTGGCAATGATGTTGATTTGTATGTTGTATTTTGCCAATTTTTTTGAATTATCCATGTGGGTTTTGTTTGCTTTTTGACATTGATGTCACTGTTGGAGCTCCAATACAATTGGAGTGGTCATATTTTGGCAATTGAGATGTTTAAACATCTGGTTTTGTATGCATTTTCGGTTTCTGCAGATTTTGTTTTTGGAAGCATAATGCCTTTGCATATGATTCGGCTAACATTGGTTTTTTTCCCTTCCATTGTCCTAGCTTTCTACATCGATAGTTGGTGGGGAACGACTACCACAACAAGTATTTTCATTGCTGCAGCAATTACTGATTGGCTCGATGGGTATATTGCTCGGAAGGTTAACTTATTTTTTTTTATCTTTTCAATTGATTTTGGGAATTTTAGTGCTTGAGGTTGTTCATCCGTGTTAAGTTTATTGATTTTATAAGAGTTTATTTGTGTTTCAGATGAAATTAGGATCTGCTTTTGGTGCATTTTTGGATCCGGTGGCCGATAAGGTATTGTCTTCCATACTAAAGTTAAAATTGAACACTTCTATTGTCACCTTCAGCTTCTTGAAATAAAAAGGAGTGCTTTGGTTATTATAATTCTTCTCTAAAACTGTTCTAGGGTTCTAAATTGATTGTCATTCCTGCCAAATGCAGCTCATGGTTGCAGCCACACTGGTTTTATTGTGTTCTAGGCCTTTGGACGTTGCCATGTTTGGGCAAGTTCCATGGCTGTTTGTCGTTCCTTCTATTGCCATAATTGGTAGAGAGGTATGATATTGTTCCATCTGTCTTCTCTATTTCCTTAGTTATTAATTAAACGATTTAGGGCTTGCTTTCTTGTATGTCTTGTATTGGTGAGCCAATGAAATATTTCACTAGTGTATTAGTAATTGTCAAAATTAAATTTGATTGTATTTTCACTAGGAAGTTATAGTTAGTAGAAAAATGAAGTGTGATTGTATTTAACATGAAAATGTTTGGGCATGATCTTGCATGTAGAAAGCACAAGGTCTCTTCCTAAAGATGTTGGGGTTCATATATCACGTATATGGACAGCAGCTGAATTACAATTTGCAAATACATTGGCATGTTTTTTTTCATCCATGTTAGGTTGAGTGTGCCCCTTTTATTCGTTTTTTGTGCATGGATGTGCATATTCTGCGTTGTGAGTTCCCAACTTCTACTGCTTTGGGCTCAATGAACAAATCCTTTTAACCTATATTTGCTCAAATGAGTACTTGTCTTATCAACTGCTCTCTCTTCCCCCAACCAACGCTTTTGTTATGCAATTATTTTATCCTGTACTTTTATGGATGCCTAGTGTTGATACCACTGTCTCACTAATCACTTTTGCGTCATATTTTTAGATAACCATGTCAGCAGTCAGAGAATGGGCTGCTTCTCAGAACACTAAACTTTTAGAGGTTTGTTTTCCTTCCCCATGATACCTCTAAACAACTGCCTTCTCAATTCAGAACCGATAGAAGATATTGGCTGAACTTGATCGTAAAATAAGTTTTCATTCAAATGATAAATATTCTCAGGCTGTAGCTGTAAGTAACTTGGGAAAGTGGAAAACAGCCACACAGATGATAGCGCTGACTATCCTCTTGGCAACCCGAGACAACAGGTGCTTCGTCTTTTTTTCTTGGATTTTTCAGCTATTCTTCTTCAGCCAATACAGTTGAAAGAGTTTATTAATTTAGTTTCTGACCCCAATTTGTTCAACTTGTGCAGTCTTGGAAGACCAGATGTCATTGTAGCTTCTGGTGTTTTTTTGCTTTATGTTTCAGCGGGGCTTGCTGTGTGGTCTTTGATCGTGTATATGAGCAAGATATGGAAAGTACTGCTGAGGTAGTGTGCGTGCAACTGCTCTGTGTTCACTCGTATGCATACTTCTCGATCAAGTGACCCTTTCAAATGCAAAGAGGTAATTGTCAGTGCTCTGTACATGAACCCAGAAATGATCAATCTCGCACGGAGCATGACGCTGATAATCGATGGAGGGGATAACACATTATTGCTAAAATCCTGCAGTATTGAGTAAAATTTGCTTTAATATTTTGGGTGGGTAGTCTAATTTTGGCTAGTTACTGCCCTCGGCAACTTTATATTCTCACCGATGTCATGTCAGGTTGATCTAATTTTGTTGGGATAATACCTGGATAGAGATGTTGAAACAAAATTTCCTCATTACATATCGTATTTAAGGCGGTTCTTCAATATTTTTACCTGTTCACTGATTCGGGAATATTCTGGTTCTTTGAAGCGAGGTTAGGATGGATGATGTAGCGTTAATAAGTTGCTTCTGCGGTTTGGTGTTGGAGAAGGTTTATATGTTTGTTGATTTTAGAAGTGTAAACAAAAGTATCCAGGGTTAAATAAAGCAGCTTTCTTAATTCCCCTTAGCTATTCCAACTGCTTATGGCTTTTGCTTTCTAGCAGAAATTTTTTAGATTTTTGCAGGATTTTCTAAGAACATTTAAGAAGCCAACTAGTGCTCACTATAAAGTGTTTATGTTCTTAATTGCTATTGTTCGAAGTGTTTTGTTAAAAAATGTAAGTGCTTCTTGAAAAACCATCTAATAGGCGCTTCTCTAGAAAGCACTTCTATGACTGACTTGAAGCACTTTTAGCCCTTCCAGAAGCAAATTCCAAACAAGGCCAAGATAGTTTTGAGACATGCCCCCAGCAATTGAAGTGCAAAGGTTATTTTTCTTGTAAAAGACTAGGAAAGTACCAATTCAGCTGACTTATTATACAAGAAATGAAGTTTCGCTTCAACAATTACAACCACAGTTTCTGGGAGAATTATGATTTGGTTCTCGAGTATCTCTGAAGTCTGAACCATCAGTGCATGGAAATGCATACGAGCAAAATCCGGAACATCTGCAGTGCCAATGCATTAGGGGCATCTCTACGTAAGGAGAATGAAGTGAGAGGAATGAGAATTGCACTTATTTCAAGTGCTTCAAGCGTTTACCAACATTGGGGAATGAAATTATACGTGCGACCCACCTAAAATAAGGAATCAAATTCCTGATTTTCCCGGAATCAAATTAGTGGTATTTCGATTCCGGGAGAAAGCCTTCATCTGAAATCAGTTTTTTTCTACCCAAAATACCTGTATCTCCTCTCTTCCATACGGTGCCGTTCAAAACACCCAGCGCCTTCAGGTTTCACATCAAAACCCAGTGCAGCAGCAGACACGAGAGAAAGAAGAAGGGAGTTTTAACAAAAAGTCCGTTATACTGTTTATTTTAGCGAAAAACCATATTTTTACACTAAAAAGTCATTCATGGTACTATTCACTTTACCCTTTATTTTTCCCTTATCATTAAAACTCAAAGTTTTCAAGTTCTTTTAATTAATTTTCATAAAGAATTAATTAGTTATTTAGAACAAGAAGAAGAAAGAAGACTTAGTAAACCAATTTCTTCTCAATTCAATCCCTCGTTAATTCAATTCCCCTCCCAATCTGAATACGGATTAGTAAACGAGGCATAAGAGATTAGCATTTGGCAACGACGATAATTGACTTGCGAACATGCTGCAAGAAGATTATTACGGAAAAGCGTCTCCTATAAAGTTCGACAAGCTCTTTGGGGCCACATCGGGTTTGTTTGTAAGCTACATTTTTGTTCATCTCCTACAAAAAAGTGATGAATTCACATGAGTAACCTTTTCTATCAAATTCGGAATCCAATCGTTTTGTGCGTCAATCCATGCTGCCAGTTTAGGTCTCCCTGCAGCGATGTCATACTTGTTCAAGTCCATCAAGGAAAGCTGAAACCTTTCGAGGAAGGGAGCGTAAGCTATATCCACCTGAAAATTAAGAACAATCTTCATAAGAAATTTGCACGGAAGCATGGCGAAAGCTTCATAAGAAATTTGCACCGAAGCATGGCGAAAGCTTCATATGAACTACTAGTTGACAGAGCGGATATGGCAGCCATACTACCAGACTAAACTTGCCAAGAAAGAAAGGTCCGTCTTCAAATTTGGAAAGAGCAGTTTCGATATAGTCAAATGTCCAATCTGCTTACACACGCTTAACTGCAACTTAAATAACATCGAAAGAAGCAAGTGATCGTCTCACCATCTGACTCGATTTCATCTTGTTTAACCGACGAAAACACAGATCTATTGAAGGAGTCCGTGTAGGACAGCAACTCGTCTCCAAACTCTTTCTTCCCAGGATCCTAAATCTGCAGGGTGTAAGCATTTGTATAACATACAGAAGCCAACATTCATTAACCAAGTATTCTCGAAATCTCACATCAGGGAACAGTGAAGGCCCTTCAAAGTGACTGACAATGTATCCGATCAAATCAAGACTCTCTCCTTTTACTTCGTTATTGTGTTCGAGTGGTGGCACCTGCGTTCAAATTTCATGTCAGACACACCTCGTACAGAAAATAAAACGGTTAATTAAGCATACGGATCACAAAGAAACTTTGTGCAGACATAATGGCCTTAAAATATTTGAGATTCCACCATAAAACCAATTGGTAATATGAGGAGTATTTATAAGCCCATATAAGATCCCTTCTCAACACGCCTCCTCACGTATGGTGAATTTTCAAGCCTAATACGTGGACAACACAAAGGAGTGATGTGGAGCACGTATGACCATTGGGCTTTACACGTGGGACAAGTGAGACAACTACCAGATAATTTGTAAGCCTAACATGGGGACAAGAGATGATGTGGAGCACGTATGGCCGTTGGACTTCACACGTGGGATAAGTGGGACAACCTGCCTTGATACCATGAAAAAAGTTGAGGTTCCATCATAAAACTAATTGACAATATAAGGAGTACTTATAGGCCCATGCAAGATCCCTCCTCAACACGCTCCCTCACGTGTGGCGAATATTTAAGTATAACACGTGGACAACACAACGGGATGATGTGGACCATGTATGACCGTTGGGCTTCACACGTGGGATAAGTGGGACAACCTGCCCTGATACCGTGAAAAAAGTTGAGGTTCCACCGTAAAACCAACTGACAATATGGGGAGTAGTCCAACTTACTTAAAAGCCCATGCAAGATCCTTCGTGGGACTCATTCTCAACAAATATTGTCATGGTCTTCTCTCCATCTAATTAACCGGTGAGGCTTTTCTGAACTCCATCACAGGACGGTATTTTAGATGCCTTACGATACGAGAGAGCATTTCGTTGTAATGCGCACAAAAGAAATGAAATCAGCCTTGTGGCATATGCTCTAGTCACAGAAGTTCACCTCGTAAGCAGGGTAGACTTTGTCCTTGTACCGAGCAGGCCTGTCCGGCAGATTAATAGGAACCAATTGTATCTTTTCCCCCGATCCCTGTTCATAACAATCATCGACGATTAAAGGACTTGGTCTTGCTGGTGAGAACATGCATAGCCCATGTTACCATCAGCGTCAATGTAGCAAATATCGTCAGTCAAACAAGCAAACATGAAGAGGTTCCCACAAAATCGATATCCATCCAATATTGGTAGCTCAGGAAAAAGAGTACGGCAGGAAAACCGATACGATTTCCCTTTTGTTTATACTGGCTTGGTATTACCAACGGGTGGAGATGCTCTTATACAATAACTTTTGAATTATCCATTGGTTAGAACAAAAGTTAATAACGTTGAGCGATATGCTACTTTAAATTTATCCTTGGTGTCCCGAGAACTTGCCTACCCCTAAGCATTTCATTTTTGAAGTAGGAAAAGGCATGAAGTATTGCTTGGTACAGAGTCGAGGTGCAAGTTGAATTGGAAATTTCGATTGACACAACGCTTCCAGGTTTATATTTCAAGGCAAACATACAATTCATGCAAATAGTAGCTCCGGAAAATAATAAAAATAACAATAATCATCGTGTCACGATCCAATGGCTAGGAACTTTCTGCAGAAATTTTTTCTGAGGCACTCTCAGTTCTCTAGCTATTTACTTTCCATGTATACTCAAAATTCATGTGGCATTAAATGTAAAAGTTAAAAATATAAAAAATAAAAATAAAAAAATCCATAGAGCACGGCTATACATCAGCAGAAGAGAGAAGAAAAATGAAAAGAAAAGGAAAAAAAAAAAAAAAAAGACCCAAAATCTGCCTTTAACTCTCTTCTTTGTAAAGAAAACAAAAGCTTTCGTTTGTTTCTTAGTACAAGTGAAGAAAACCAGGGGGTTTGAGGGATAGATGCATTTGAACCTCGTAAATCTAGGTGCCAGCAGGGACACCACCAGCTGCCTTAACCGATAGCAGAGGCCCGTGGCAGTAGCTACGACTGACCAGATGCGAATCTAGGAACAGAACTACCACTGTGATGTCGTCGTGAAAATGTCTCCTCACCCCTCGGTCTATCTTTTTTAAGTCCGAATATCTCATTTCTCTCTTCTTCGCTGCTTCGCGAAGTGCAGCTTTGACAAGTTTCCTTGCGCTACCCTGCACAAATATGGGGAACATTATCGCAGGTGTAATAGCAACTTCAATAAAAGACAATTCCAAACCGAGCTACTGAAATTATGATCTCATACGGGCAAAACAAGACAGATCGACCATGATGCAGAACATGATCGAGTAAATATAAAAGAAAGTCAAAACTTGACATAGGAACCGTACATTACGCGGATAACTCTGGACAATGTCAACTGCCTCCTGATTGCTTAACTGCTCCCATAGGCCGTCTGATGCAAATATGAGAAACTGATCTTCAGGGTAGAGTTTTTGGACTAATATTGTTGGCTCAGCTTTAAGGATCGGCTTGTTGAAGGGTTGTGATAATCTGAACTTTGCCAATAGAGGTTCTTTGTTAAATTCTTGCCTCTTTAGGTAGGCATCACCGATGGATCTTGAAATCTGCAAGACAAGCAAACATCTCTAAGATGAGTGCTGTTCTATTGTGCATCCCATGCCATCTTTGTGAAGGGGACATGCAAATTTGGTCACGAGCATAGAGATTTCAATGAATGAGAATTACCTAAAACTTAAACGCAAAAATTGAGTGAACCAAACTAGGTCTCATAGTTTATCTTAAAGAAGCTCTGTTCTAGTTTAAGTAAAAGAAATCCGCTAAGAGAGAGGAAGACCACTATGATCACATGTACTTTCACCGAATGACTATTCACATTTCTTTTCATCAATATTAATGTTCAAAAGATCTCAAATCATTTGCTAAAATTCACAAAAGCATTCCTCCTGCAAATTCGCAAAATTGTTCGAAACTCCGTGATCAGAACTGTTTAGTTCCTAAATCCATTTGATAATAATGGCACCATGCCCCTACTCAGGAAATTTAATAAATGGAAAATTTGTGAAAACTAAAGTCTTAAGATGAAAATTACTCAGTCACACAGAAGTCAAAGGGGAAAGCGATCACTATGTAAGTGTGTATAGGGTAACAGAAAATGACTCGGAAGATAATGCACAAAATTAAGAACAGATAAGAAAATAATCACCTGTATCAAACCCTTCACGCGCCACACTTTGTGCTTTAATAACACAATCTGTGGATCATCGGGATGCAACGAGCGCAACTCCTCTCTCACAGATTCATAACTTGCATTGTGCTCAATCGATAGCTGAACCGCTTTTACCTGTTTAACGGTCTTTTCCAGTTTTCCTAGCACCACACGAGAATCCCCCGCATTTGCTATGTATAGCAGCCCACTACATACTATGCCTACCAAACAACATGCACCAACAGAAGCAAGCAGTGGCTTGATTGTCCACTGCTTCTTTACTAGAGAGAGGAACTCCTCTTCGGTTGCCAAAAATGCTTTCGTGATAACATCAGCAGACATTCCCTGATTCTCTGATGTGAACTCTGCACCACGGAAAGCTGTCAAGTCAGTAAATATAAGCATTAGCTATCTAAAAACTGGAAGTGGTACCTGCATAAATACGATATCAATCATATCATAAAAACTGATATTAATAGGGATTATTACGTGACCAGAACCTCAATTGTTTGTAAATTTTCATAATTAGTATTATGATATATAATTCATGATCAAGGCGGTTGTTAGTAAAAGCAGATAAGAAATCCTGTCCAAACCACGTGTTTTACACCTCACTCTGGAACATCACAATTTCCATTTAATTAATAACGCCATTCTTATCCCCACTGATCATGATTTTAACTCAAACATCATCGGCCGAGCATTGCAAAATGAATAAACTGTCACTACAAATATATTCCTAGACAATAAAGCTCCCAGACGATTCAAAAAGAAAAAGAAAAAAAAAGAAGAGTTTTCTGTCTCTGCAAATTTTCCGAAAAGTTACATTTGGGCTACATATGAAATAGCTCTTGATAATTATATAGGTAGCAACACGCAAACCGCACCAAAACGACTATATATGGTGCAAGACATAAGAAAATACTAGTTTCTCAGTTGTTTATTGATAATAGCAGCATTAGTTTAGTTATCGCAATTACCAAATTTCTCAACAGATATATATGTATAAAAAGAAGAAGAAGATGAATTTAGAGGAAAGAACAACGCACTCTTGATGTTATTGAACAGACGTTCATTTAAAAACCTGGCTGTTTCTGGACCTCCGTGTCCATCATAAATTCCAACAAATGTTCCATGAGGACCCGAGTCGAGTGAGCTCAATGGCCCTGATTCTAGTTGGCTATGGTCTTCCAACAAGTTGTTTGCTTGAATTACTGCCATTGAGAAATCTCCATTAACATGACGTCCTGAATCTTTATGCCACAACAAACCATCAATTCGACCACTCACGTCCCCCCTATTAGAATTTTCACCCTCGACAGAAGGTTTCCAGCAAGGTGACACAAGCCTCATTAACTTAGCTGATACCATCCCTTACATATTCTCAACCAAATGGCCCGGGATTAAATTATTCAACGAGTCATTGTTGTGAACAAGAACTAATCCTGGCGCCGCCTCTAGCTTCCCTACAATTACAAAACTAGGAGTAAAAATTAAATTGCAAACAGAACCAAAGTCAAATTGAAAGGGGTGCAAAACCAGATAATATGAGTTTAGGAGGTAATTAACTTGCAGGTAATTAATTGAAATGGGGCACAAATAAATAAAATGTTCATGTCCAGAAACAAGCACAATATTCGTAGATAATTAAAAAGCAAACTAAAAACTAATAGGTATTTCAGAAAAGACATGAACTTTGTCATGAAAAAACATCAAAACCATAAATCCAACCGTCCAACATAAATATAAGACCAAACAAACATCTGGGGTTTGAAAAAACAACATCGAATCATAACTCAAACAACAAAAGTTCATGTCTTTGGGATTGAAAAAACAAAATCTGCAACATACCTTGTTTTCAATATATGTTGGAGCCTTGGAGGGGGATTCTTCTGGCCCTTTGTCTATAAGACCACCACAATTCAATTACCATCCGAGAGCTCAGAAGAACATTTTTATTTGGATTAGACTGAGAACCAATGAAACGGATTTGGAATGTTCTGACAGAAAAAAAGTTGTCAGAAGCGTGGAAAGGGTTAGATCGAAAGAATGAAGAGAGAGAAAGAGAGGGGTAGAGAGAGAAAGAAGAGAGGAGAGAGAGAGAGGGGGTGGGGGATTGGGAGCAATAAATTGGTTCTCTTTATTATTTAAAAACAAAGTTTTAATCTTTGTTTCTTGCAGGGAAAGAGATGAATAAGCATGGAGGTGGAAGAATACAATTACAAGAAACCAACCCCTCGCCCTCGGCTTGAAAAACCATGTTTAGGGAGAGAGCTGAGGCCTTTTGGGTTGGATTTTCAGTTTTGGTATTCTAATTTATGGGTTGGGGTTTTGACTTTGACCTCCAACAAACCACCATTTTAGGCAACTTTTGCTCATCTTCCCCTTCCCCAACCTTTATTTAGTAACATAACAACTCCCTTCTATTAACTTGTTCTAAACAAGAATAATCATCAAAAGAAAAGAATTTTTGCCCACTTTGCCAATTATTTTGTGTTGTGATTGGGAATTTCTTGGGAATATAGTTGTCAACTTGTTGCCCCTATCTATTACCACATAATAATTAATAAATAATTGTATCATGTTGCATCGGTCTTAATCAAAACATATTTTGTTGTCTAAATTTAAATTTGGTCAAGTTAGTTATATCAGTGTGATACATAAATATATTTAAGTCTGAACCCCACTTCAATAGTATAGACAAATTTAATGTAAGGCTTTTTAGCTAAAATGGTCTATGAGATTTAAAATCGATAGAACTGGTCTCTGAGTTTGTCTATCATCAACCATATCCATTAAATAAGGGATAAAATGACAAAAAAGTCCCAATTTTTGTCAAATTATTTTGGCCCATTGTTCATTAAATTGAAGATATTTTTCGTTTTGGTCCATGTTTAACATAGATTTTTCCACATAATGACCAAAATGATTAATGATTGACAAACTTAGGGACCACTTCTATTTTTATGGGTATTAAGAATACAAGTTACGTAGTTTATCATTTTACATGTTATAATAAGCCTGGACGTCATGATTGATATAAGTGCAGTAAAGTAGTAACATCACGTGATGGTGTTTCAAGTACACTAAAATTATGCTTCGAGAAATGTGACAGATGTCTTGAACCTTAAACTCATTTACTGACAACTAATATGATGGTATTCATCATCAATTAATAACGGTGAGCAAATATACTCGGATCATTCCTTCCATGCTCCAAGTACAAGGGGAGTTTTTAGTTTTCTATCGCTTGGCGAAAATCGAACATCTTTTTGTGTGTTAAAGTGAACTGTTGAGATCAGGTGAACTACCGTTGCCGTCTACTAGAATTGTTAATGTCAACAAACAACTTGGTACATGATTCTCGTTCATGATTTTTCTTTCACATTAGACACATAGTTTACATCGATATGCACCCCTTTTACTAAACAAAAGAATTCGGCATTTCGGCAATCACTTGTAACGGCAAGCACTTCCATCCATGAACATGAGACATTTATCTTCTAGTTGTACTTGGTGAAAATCGAAGCGTGTGTTTTGTTTTAGCAACATAAGATTTTGATGTGTTTGAATAAGTGTATTGTTGATCTCATTTTCTTCTTGGTCCAAAGTGAACAACTTATGCAAAAGCACCTAAATGTTAATCAGTTAGTAACTTAATACGACGTTAATCAATTGTTATGCTTTAAACAATGAATTGTTGAGATCAATACATTACTTTGTCGAACACGTGCGACGAGTGATTAGCATTGTATTAAGTTACTAACTTAACGCTTGTACACTCTTATTATTTACATTAGTCTATTGTGTTGGAATAAATATTATATTTCTGATTCAAAAAACAAGATTATGTTTCTTATTTGACACCTTTGGTATTTATTATGAGAATTGAAATTTTACTACTTGTCGTGTAATTCGAGAATGCACATTTATCAAGCCAAATGAAAATAAAAGTTGAAATATTTAGCAATGCCTTATGAAGTAAGGTAGAGGGCGAGCTAGACGCAACAAAAGTATTTGTGATTGAAAGCTCATAGGTTCGGATCGTGAAAATAACTTTTTTGCAAAGTAAGAATAAAACTATGTACGATAGAGGTTTTCCCTCCCCAATACTTGCAAAACTGAAAACCTTGTTAACTTGAGGTCATCCTTGTGAAGTATACGTTACCGTACTTGTTTCACGAATAAAAGTATAAAATGATATTTTGAAGTGGTCACAACAGAAAAATACAAACTGTCCGACGTGGCCATTGCCTAAACATTTCCGGCTGACTATTCGATGGCAGAGACCGAGGATGCCGTTTTGTCTTTCCCTACCTAATTATCGTGTCAGCCCACTCCTCCGAGACGGCGCTCTGATCCGTTCCCAGTCCGCCCGCGTCATTATCGCTGGAGAGTCGAACATGGCTGCCAATTCACTCAGAGTCGCCGCCGCCCAAATGACCTCCATCAACGACCTCGCCGCTAATTATGCCACTTGCTCTCGCCTCGTCAAAGTACCCATCTTTCACTTCTTTTTCTTCTCTTTTCCCCACTTCCAAACTTTATGTAATTATCATATTAATTATGTAATTAATAATTTATTTATTTATTTATAAATCATGTGAAGGAAGCAGCTGCTGCCGGAGCAAAATTGATTTGCTTTCCGGAAAGCTTTTCATTTATTGGTGCCAAAGATGGTGACAGTCTGAAAATAGCAGAACCTCTAGAGGGTCCAATTTTGCAGAAGTACTGCTCCCTGGCAAGGTAAAAATTAGAATAAAAATTGAAACTTTGTGTCATAAATTTGATTTTTTGGGGAAATTGAAGTGACCCATTTGAGTGAATGGATTGTAGAGAATCTGGGATTTGGTTGTCACTTGGAGGGTTCCAAGAAAAGGGGTCGGATGATGAACATTTGTCTAACACCCATGTTGTTGTTGATGATGCTGGGAACATCAGAAGTACTTACAGAAAGATTCACTTGTAAGTAGGCTGTTTTAAGTTCAATGCAATGCAATTTTCGCCACCCCGAAATTTCGTGAAAAATGTGATTATGTGAAATGTGATTAGAAAAAGTTGTTGATTGTGGAAGGTTTGATGTGGATATTCCTGGTGGAAGGGTGTACAAGGAAGGCAGCTTTACCGAACCTGGTAAGTTCTTGCCCGTATGTGAAATGTTCAAAATACGGGGTTGTGCTAATGAATCAAAATGTTATTACTATTGTTGGTGTTGATTATCTTTTTGGTGTGAGATAGTCAGAGACTTAGTTTGTTCACATTTTCAGGGAAGAATGTTGTGGCAGTTGATAGCCCTATTGGCCGTTTGGGTTTGACGGTATGCTATGATCTGAGATTCCCGGAGATTTACCAGCTGCTCAGGTTCCAACATGATGCACAGGTAAAACTACATTTTCTTTTAGCAGGTTTAAAGTTATACATGGTAATTTAGCATCTCGCACTGACATCTTGCATTACGATCGCAGATTCTTTTGGTACCTTCAGCCTTCACCAAAGTAACTGGGCAGGCGCACTGGGAGATTCTTCTACGTGCTCGTGCAATTGAGACTCAATGCTACGTATGAATCCCTTTTTCTTCTCCATCAACGTAACCTTTTCATATTTGTTTCTAGGGAACGATTTTTCTTACAATGTCACGTTGGGATGATTATGTTACTTATGTATTATTAGGTCATAGCTTCTGCACAAGCTGGGCAGCATAATGATAATAGAGAAAGCCACGGAGAAACTTTAATTATTGATCCTTGGGGAACAGTTGTTGGCCGACTGCCCGGTGAGGACTTGATTACCTTACACATCAAGCTGCTTGAGTGGCTTTAAATCATGGCTAATTGTTTAAACTCATGCCCATAGTACTTATACTAGCCACTGCTGCAACATAATTTGAACTTTTTGCTCTCTTTCTCAGATCGACGGTCAACAGGGATTGCTATAGCCGATATCGACTTCTCATTGATTGATTCAGTGAGAGAAAAAATGCCAATTGCCAAGGTACGTTAAGTTCTTTCTTGTCTAGTTTGGACAATGAAATATGTAAACCAGAACGTCGCTTGAAAACTTATTTGACTTTGAAATGATGGGATAAATGGCCCTTGTGGTTCCCCCGTTGTTAATCAGCATTAATTATTTGATCCCGTTAATTCTTAGGGTCGTGTGTATGTTTAATATACCGTTGCTCTGTTGTGTATATTTGTTCTGTTGATGAATTATGTTGGATCATTGATGATTATGCCTATCTTGTAACCAAGTCCTTTTAATTCGTTTCCTATTTCAGCACCGGAAGCCTGTCGAGTTCTGGAAATCTGCATCCCTTTGATTTTTGGGACGGTTTTCCCTGTGAGCCCTTTTGCTACAAAGACTAAGAGCCATTCGGAACTTCTGCTGTACTTGTAGATGAAGAATAACGCAGCGAGTCGAATCTTTAGGATGTTACTATAGGAATGACGGGCGTCGATGCAGCTCAAATCAAGGGATTATTTCTTATTTTGTAGTTGATTCTGTGTACACTTTTATTATAGCTTTCTTATTCGAACTTCAATCTCATTAGAATTAATAAAGCCTGTTTAAAGATTTGTAGCTTCAGGCTTTGTATTAAAATTAAAGCTTTCGTTTCTTTAATTACTGTTGATAAAGCTGACTCAACTCACATCATATGACATGGAAAATGTCAATACCGATCTGTCCGCATGTGCTGGATGGCTACAAGTTTGCGAGTCCTCGTCACCAGGTGGACTCTCTAACTTGCAAAAAAAAGAGCGTTCGGAAATCACTATATTTAGGAGCCACTTTCGCCCCATGTTACAAACTCTTGTTAACTCAAATGTAAGAGTCCCACTCCGTTGGGAGTGGTTTCATCTGCTCGACCGTCGGAGGCAAGAATCTCTCTCTGCTACTACATTGGTTAGAGAACCTCCGGCACTCGCCCATTTGCCCCAGCAATTGGGTTGACTGGGCAAGTAGGCCGAGGGCTTCTATCCTTTCAGCTGACCTTGCAAGAATCATCTGGGCTTGCGCCCGCTGCCTACAAAAATGGACAAGGATCCCCTCTCCGGATTCTTTTTGTGGGGATCCGGATAATCAATCAATCATGTCCGTTTATTGTACATTATTTGGTCAATTTTCATTAAGTACTATTTATATTTAATTTTAAATTAAAAATTAAAAATAATTTCTAACCGCATGATGTACGATGAACGGACACGATTGATTGATCATTCGGATCCCTACAAATAGGATCCGAAGAGGATCCTATTCCTACAAAAATGGAAAGGGATCAAATAGGATCCCTTCCTCATAATCCACCAAGTTCGGAGATCTGGGCCATTGAAATTTGATCCAATGGCTACAAACAGGGACCCACTTTAAAAGTTATAATAACTTTAGTCGTTGGATCAAATTTCAAAGATCCGAATCCCTGAACTTGGTCGATTAGAAGGAAGGGATCCGGCGAGGATCCTTTTCCTACAAAAATGGACCGAGCGGGGACCACCCACGTGCGCAACCCCAAAGCCAATTGGCTCCTTGTTCTTCCAAGTGGAGCCGTTGTATTTTCAACAATTAGTTGATCTGGACCATTGGATTTTCAATGATAAAAAAATTGTAATTTTTTTCTGCAGCTACCACGTGGCGCAATCTGGACCATCCAACATAAATAATTTTGAAATTCAACGATCATAATTATTTTAACGGTAAAAAATACCAAAAAATACCCAAATTTTTTCTATAAAGACCCTACCGCCATCTTCATTCCTTGTATTTGAAATATATTATCGAAATTAGACAATCATTTTAGTCTCATGGAACAAACTTACAAAGCATAAAATATATATTTATGAATGATGTCCCTGCTCTTCACAAATGAGTGAACTTGCACAAAAACAATTCCTATTCAGAGTAATTAGTTGGTGCACTTTTATTGCCCTTGCCCTTCTAAAACGGGTTGAGTTACTCTTAAAGAGGTCGGATGAGAATCTGTAACAGTAATAAAAGAGAGTGGAAGTGGTGGGAAATGGGAATCTCTTCTTTCTCAAAGTACGTCCATTTGTATTACCTTTACTTAATCAGTACTCACAGAATCTAACAAAAGAGAGACCTCTTGCATTATATACTAGTTAGTTGTTCCATACTTTCACTCACCACCTCTCACCCAAAAAATGAAGAGACTAAGCATCTTAACTGTCGTTGCAATAGCCTTCATCACTTCTCTGCCAGTCCAAGGATCCAGCACAAACTGCTCCTACTCCGTCGAGATTGAGACAACATGTGCACGATCAGCCGCAACCTCGGACCATGTCAGCGTCAGGTTCGGGGACTCCGAGGGTAATTTGATCATAGTGAAGCATCTGAACAACCCTAAGCCATTGTATGCTGCAAAAGGTGGTGTGAGAAGTGGGGGGTATGGCGGGTTTGGACGATGTGCCATAGACATGTTTGAGGCCAGTGGACAATGCATGAGCCGGAGGGTGTGCTCTCTGTACCTGAAGAAGGTTGGGTCGGATGACTGGCGGCCTGGCTGGGTGAAGGTGCTTCATCGACAGGATGGCGGCCGGGTGGTAGTGCCGGTTTCTTACATGTTCTATTTTAGAACGTTTGTTCCAGAAAATGTTTGGTATGGATTTGATTATTGTCACTCCAAAGGTGGTGGTTTTGTGCCCCATGTTGTTAGTTTTAACGAGTAGCCTTCTTCTCTTTCTTTCTTTTCTTTTTTTTCCGGGTTTTTGCTGTCTTTTGATTTGGTTTAACGAAGGCAAACAGTTTAATGAATTTTGAAATCCTCATCGGATTCGACCATACCAGAAAACAGAACACACAGAAAATCTCTAGAGTGAAACAAATTCATTAACTTGCTTGTCAAGATATAGAGAATATCTTGATCACGCCGACAAGCGAAACCAAACCAACTATGAACAACTATAAAGACCAGTTACAACCAAATAATGATATGTTTCTCGCTTCTTTATCTATTGACGAAAAGGAGGGAAAAGTGTACAAATGGAAAATAAGAAAGAAAAGCTATTAGACATTGGGGAGTATGGGACTATGAACAATGTGATTTACTCACCCCATAAGAAACCCCTGCCATTTGACAATCAATGAAGCAAAAATTCTCGCCTATCGGGACTGGACAGAAGGTCGAAAGGCTTGTTCCCTATGGTGTCTTTCAGAATTGTGATCTGACCTTCCTTTAGAAGTATGTCCTCGTCAAGGGTTTCGATCTTCTTCTTCAACATGTTAACCTCTGCGTTCAGCAACATGTTCTTCTCGTTGTATTTCTTCACCTCCTCCCACATCATGTCTCTCTCCTCTGAAATTTTAGGCAGTATCCCCCGAGTAACTGTTAATTCTTTCGTTGATGCCTGGAGGTCACTCTGAAGCTGGTTTATGTTCTCGTCCTTCTTAAGCATCTGTTATTACGGAATAAGCAGGGAAATAGTTATTAGTTACATGCCTTAATCTTTGTAATATATACTTCATCATTCAACAATACTGAAAGATCATTCTCAGAATTTCATCACGTACGTCATATAAAAAACAACGCATCAGATCCAAATATATAATGATCACTAACATTGAATTTTATATGTGATACTAACGGTTACCTGCATTTCAAGGTCCTTCAACTTGTGGGTGAGACATGAAAGGTTGTCCATTGCATTTTGCACTTCACATCGGAGAATGTCATTTCCTCTTACAGCTGCTGCAAGTTCGGCTTGCAACTGCTCAACTTCCAGCTCTTTTGAATACAACTTTTCTCTCAGTAGACTTGTTAGTAAAGTTTCTGCTTTGAGCTCATATCTCATGTCGTCCTACATAAGTAAGAGTGACAGCATCCGTAACAGTTCGTTTTTAGAATGGAAACAAAAGAACTTGTTTAACATAATAAGAAACTGAAAAATTCATATATAGTGTGTTCTTATAACAATACTAACCTCTGGAGCCTGATCATCTGGATGTGCTGGTCCATCAGCATTCGTGCACTTAGATGCTAATTTTGAAGTGGACAGACTGGATTTTTCATGCAGCAAAGTGGACATTGTCTGCAAACTTCTTGCAAAGCTTTCAGTTCCACGCTTTATGCCCTGAACTTTCATTTCAGATTCAACAAAAAATTGCCCATCCAAGCCATTGTTAGCTTCTGGAAGTTGGCCTGCTTTCCCTTTAACAAATTCTAGTAAATTTGAACATAACTGGGAGCTCTCGTTTAGAATTGATAGCCCTTGATTCTTCATGTAGGAGACTCGTGCCGACATTTCCTTATCTAGCTTGAAAGTTAAAGCACCATTTTCTTTCCCACTTCCTCTCAACCGGTCTAACAAGTGTATATTCTCATGCCGAAGAGAATCAACTTCAAGCTTATGAGATTCCAACTCCCTTCTCAAGGCCAGTTCTACTCCTGTCAACCTCATTTGCTCCATCTGCAATTTGGTGACGTGCTTATCAAACCTCTCCACGGATTGGTTCTTCCTAAATTCCTCGCTAAAACTTTCACGCAAGCCATCTATTGTCTTCTCTTGTTCTTTGCAGGTTCTCAGTAATCTTGTAATGGACTTATGCAGATCCTTGCACTCCTTATCCTTCTCATCAAAATTTTTATGGATGCAAATACGGTCTTCCTCTGCTGCTCTATACTTCTCTTGCAAGTCTGAGAGATTATTTTTCAGTTCTTGATTCTCCTCTCTCATTTCCCCCACCCTTGTAACAAGGCTGTTAAGCTGTTGCTCTGATTTTGTTTCCACACTTCTATACTCAGTTTCCCTCACATTAAAGGAAGAGACTTCTCTTTGAAGTGAGACATTTTGCTCTGCAAGCTCTCTAACTCGCTCACGAAGCCTCTGCTCCTCTGACTGATACTTCTCGAGCTTAAGTGACCAGTCAGTCGACCTTCTGTCTAGTTCCCTCTCCAATGCTGACTGCAACTCATTCTTCTCCTTCTCTAATTTTTTCGTTCGCGACTCCAGTTCTCCGTTTGCCAGTCTGAGTTCTTTCTTGGCAGAAGCCCTCTCAGCAATTCGCAACTGTAAGAGGTTTGAAACCTCAAGTGCCAAGCTTACCCTCTGCTCAGTTAGGTTTCTAATTGTCTGAATCAGTGATGGAACATTGTACCCACTATCTCTAAGAAAGCTTTCCTGTTCAAGTTCGTCAGAAAGTAGCATGACCTTCTCCTCTGCTTCCCTCAATCTTCTTTGTAATTCTACATCCATGTCCTCTTCAGTCTCATCGGTGTTTCTACCATCACAGTTTTCACCATAGAACAACTTCTGCAGGCTTGAGTAGTCATCTGCAGGATAATTTTTCTGGGCAATCAGATCTGATCTACCATAAATATCCTCAATGGTGAGTGGAATATCATGGTCAAACTCCTTCTCACGTGTTGGTTGAATAACATGAGACTGTGAGAGCCTCTCAACGACATTTTTTGCAAGCCTCCGGGGAGATTCATGCCCAAATCCATTTTCTGCCCCGTCTTTGGATGATGAACGAAGACGAGAACTTTTTGCCTCTCTATATGAATGAGCCCTAGGTGAAATGGGTGCTGTAAACTGAGTTCGCGGTGGACGCCATCCACCACCACCATTCCCAGTCAAGTGTCTCTGGGAAGAACTGTTCTTTTGTCTGCTCAGTTCCTCCTGCTCTCCGTCAATGTAACGGTCCAAGACTTTGGCTGATACATTACTAGAGCAAGTGGAAGAGCTCCCTGACGAATCATGGCGCATTCTAGAAGAACCAGCAGAACCAGGCCTCTCCAATCCATGTGTGTTTTGGAGAGATGGAACTTCAAAATGTTTAGTCCTATGCCTCTCAGGAGTAAGAGTTCGACAACTGGTACATATCACAAAACCAGTAAAATTAGCTTCATGAAGAAAACTTTAACTAAACAGGAGTCTAAATGTTGTACTTGAGCTCCAGTAAACAAGTTCATGACATTAACAAATAAACTGATACAAAAGCCTCACCAAGATGGTTGGTCGCATTGCTGATGAGGAAAGCTCCTTGCACTACTACTACAAGGAGATCTGCTTTGATATTTCGAAGAAGAAAAATCTGTTTGCGTTGGCTCACTTCCAAGAAATGCTGCTGATGACAATGACCGGCTCCTTCTAAGAGCCGGACTTTTATTGGAGTTCTCGGCATCAGATATCTGCTTATCAGTTGGTGGAGGAACATTGTTGTTATTACTAGAAGCAGAAGATCTGAAAAAGAAGAGCTTCTTCATGTTTGAATCTTCGGCAGAAAATGCTAATCGCGGCGCATTAAATTCTGTCCAAAAGGATCTCTCTGAACCTAAAATAATTTAGAACAGAAAACATAAGACTGCCATTAAAATTTGTGGGGATGGCAGAAAAGCAAATGAATCATTGTACAGATAATCAATTCAGAAATGCCAACCTTACAAAATGCTCAACATATAAGTAATAAGATTTAAGATGCCCATCAGAAGAAAAGAAACCAAGACATTATGTAGCAAAGGGCAAAATAATCATGAGACAAACATGAACCGGAAAGTAATAAAATTGGCTGAAATAAGTACAGAAAACAGAGAAAGTGAAGGATATTGATTAAAAAAGAATGCCAGGACCCAAAGGCCAAAATCATTCAAGTTTCTACTACCGAAAAATTTGCCGAAACCATAGTTGATTATCACTATTGCTTGCCTAAACACACTGTAATTCAATCTTTATGGAATTCATACCCTTTTTCTCGAAAACCAGAATCTTAAGTAACTACGATCTTTGAAGTAACGATACACCAATATATGAAATTGCTAAACCCGTAACTGCAACCGGAAACAGAAGAAGATTAGTTCAGTTAATTACAGAGGACTTTGGAGCCTAATGCATCAACATCCTGATACTAACAATAGCAACTAGCTTCATGCATCACACAGAGTTAAAAAATGGAACACAAGAAAAATTAAAAACTAAATAAACAAATAGTAGCATTTTAAATTAGGAGGTCACGTTGAAAATCATGAAATACATAAAGTAATTCACAAAACATATGTGTCAGTAGGTCTGATTCGATCTCAATCTGGGCTTTATCAGCTGAGCCAGAGATGTAGTGAAAAGACAGTAATAGCCTCATCATTTTCATCATCCTTAAACCCTAATCTTCTCCACACAGGGAGGGCAATTTGGAGCCTAAGATTAAACAACTGACATTTTATCTGTGCACTCTGACGCCAAAAGGATCAAATTATTAAACACTTTTCGCGACGAAATCGAGGCATTTCATCACGATCCTAATCCTAAACAAATCAATTCTGCAGTTAAACAAAAGATTGTACAGAAAACCAGATCCAGATATCTACAATGAAATACAAGTAATAGACGACGAGTGTTTGTTTACCGAGAAAATGAAGAAAAAAAATAGTAACTATATGACTGCTGACAATTTCTGTAATCAACTTAGTACCTGTTTGGCTACTAAGAAAATGAAAGAAGGCGAAAGAAAAAGTAACAAACGATTACTTCTTCAGTTCGAGAATCTTCTACGAACAATCAACTTATTTCCTGTTTGGCCGCTGTGAAAACGCCAGAAAAGAAAAACACAAACGATTGAGTTACTCACACTTCCAACGATTTCATCACCAAGAATCAAAGAAACTCATCATCTACGTCTGGCAAAAAATTTCTTTCAATGGAAAAAGTGAAAATCAGAGAAGATAAACCTCTCTCGAACCAAAATTCCCCTTCCAGCGACCAGTTTCCTCAACTTTCTCGGCAACCAAACAGAAAAACGAAAACGAAAAAAGAAAACAAGAGAAAAATAAAAGAACAAGAGTCAAGAAAATTCCTTACTCTGCTTTTGCAAACGGTCAGCAAGCAGATAATCCAGCAGCGATTCAAATACCGAAAATTAAAAAAAAAAATGAAGAAATCTGGAAATTAAATCCTGTAAATCTTGAGGAGTTACTCACTTACTTAAAAATGCTGGTCCGATTTTGGATTTTGCTACTGGAAATTCAAATTTCAAAAAAGTTGAATAAATTGGGTAAATGGGTTCCAACTAGGAAACCCGAATTTTATGGGAAACGGATATTTAAACGGGCGGGAGAGAGGTAGAGCCGTAGAGGAGGAAATAGAGTCTTACTGCTTAAACGGCGTTAGGGGCCGGCGTTTCGACCGTTAAGCTCCAAACGGCGAGTTTTGGGTGCGCGGCTGCTCTTTTAATGATGACGGGAAGAAAATAGAGAGTGAGAGCGGGAGTGAGAATGAGTCAATGGATGATGATATGGCCCGGTCCAATTAGAAGGCTTTTTTGGTTTTTATTTTTAATTAATTAATTATTTTTGGGGTTATTTTGGGCTAGTGATATATTGGGAGGGTAAATTAGTCAGAAACCGAAAGTTTTGAAAGTTGTCGTCGTCTGCGGGAAGAGCGGGGGAGGAGCGGGTGTCTAATAGAGCCGGAATCTGGTGTGTACAGGTATAAGTGAGCTTGAATACTCGTGGTCTAGAGGTGTGCTTCCTTTTTCTTTAAAAATAAAAAATTATACTAATGATACACGTTATATTGTAAGCTAAACTATAATAAGGGGAGAGTTTTAATTAGAGACGGGGTGGATTGAAGATGAATGTTTTATCTATTATGACAATCCATCATTTACTATTTAGTTGGAATTTTGGGGGGTTGCAAAAAAAATTTCTTGTAAATCAGGTGCAATTTTTGTTTGCTTGTGCGGATATATTAAAAACGTGATGCTAGAAAATGTCAGATTGTTTGACAACATAATATTATCACATTTTATCTGGCAGTGTAGAGAATCTTCTGTTACATGATGTTACTTTGTTTTGTTTAAAGTTAAAAGCGTTTTGGTACTACTTGGCATTGCAGTTTAGTAGTATTTCTTTATACTTATAAGTGAGATATCTTAAGTTTGACTCACGTAGATAGCAAGTTCAATACGAAATTAGCTAGCTCATTGTGTGTTTTAGTTCAAATCCCCAGCCTCTTAGTATAAACATATCATTATATTGAAAAATGGGTTATTGCATATGGCAAATACATTTTACCATTGACATGTATTAAAAAAATGTCAGAAGACCTAGCGACCCCCTTGACGACAATACATAGGGATTTGATCAAATAATTAAATTCCGAGTGCTTAGTTGGAAAAAAAAGTGGATTTACAAAGAAAATAACATATCAAAAAAACCCATTGGAACTAAAATACACGATTTGAAATTTAAATTTTGATAGGTCTTATGACTTATGAAATTTCTACATGGGTCCTCATCCATCCTATAAATTATGTGGCGTGTACCGTCGTTGAGTATAAGTCATGATGAATAGCAATTATAGGTCGTTTAGCTTTTTTCACATTGCAACATTGTATCTTTAGTGATCATGAACTTAGGGTTTGCTCAAGTGACAAAAATGGTGGAAAAATTACTTTATAAAAAGAAAGTTTTATCATGTCACCGCTCTTATTCGTACCAATTAATTTTTTCTCTTATAAGCGTAACAATATTGCACATAAATAAGAAAAATATTTTGGTCCACTACATCAGCATTTCTTTATTCACTCGATTGTGATTGATGTATTTTAATCGTACATAAATCATAAGTATTTATTTGCTTAATTATCATTTAAAGCTCACTAACTGCAAAAAAATTAAAAAAATTAATCAAATTGGCTTGTAATTCAACATTTTATCACTACACCCATTTTTATTTAGGGCATAATTGGAATATGAAATTTATAAAAAAAATACCAGTGTAGAGATTAGGCAACTGGTTCAAATAAATTTTTTCTAATCTTTAACTTATGATCGAGAAAATGACTGGTTGGTTTGGTAACAACATTTGTATTGTTACGTTAATCACAAACCATTGATAATTTAATTCACTGACGTTACCGGTTGTTAAAAAAAAGAAGAACGTTTGTATGGTTAAGCTGATCACTTCTAGATGGACAATGTGGGCCGATATATTGTCAAATAAAGTAAACGTTTTATTTGGGCTCTAGTTTTGGGATTTTTGTTTGGACTGGTAGAGTTGTTATTTTGGGCCAGGCCTCACCATATATTTGCTTTTATTGGGCCTTTCACTGATGAAGCATTTTCTGACCCAAAAAAGAAAAAACAGTTGGAACCGTTCTAGAAATAACCACGAAATAATTACGCCGTCGTTTAAGGTCTTCTTATATGCCTTTGTCCCTACTCTTTCTCTGTCATTCATCAAACTCCCACACTCAAATCTCCCAATCACTCTCTCCATCCATCTCTTTCTCCTTCTTCAATGGAAATGGATTCCCTCCCCAACGGCACCGCCGCGTCGCCGGGACCGACCCTAGGGTCGGGCCCCACCGCCGCAGGTCCTCCTCCGTCCTCGAAACTGAGCCACCTCGCCGACTCCCTGAAGCTCGAGCACCAGTTCCTCAGAGTCCCATTCGAGTACTACAAGAAGACGATCCGCGCCAACCACCGCGTCGTCGAGAAGGAGATATCCGCCGTTATTAACGGCGTCTCCGAGGCCGCCGACAAGAACGACATGTCGACTGACGACGCCGTTAATCATCTCAGCTCCCTCGTTTCCAGGCTGCAGGGGCTAAAACGAAAGGTACTGCATTTGTAAACCCTAGATTGGATTGTTTTGTCCTGTTTGAATGGGGGAGGAGTGAGAGGGAATAAAAAAGAACGAGTATCCGATGAATTCGAGGCAACCAAACAGAGGTTAATTCGGGATTTGTCAGCTCGAGTGGACGTTGACTATTAAACTGTTGAAATTCATTGATTTTAATCGACATTGAGCTAATCGAGATTGGATATTCGTGCTTTAAGAATTGAAGAGATTATCTTTTGTTTGTATTTGTGCTTTGAGTGATTGGATTTGGCTATTGGAATTTTCATGCTGATTGGTGTTTGTTTTTCGTGATTAAGTTGGAAGAGGGGAGTAAGACAGAGCACTTGCAGGCGCAGAGGTGCCGGGCTCGGCTTGATCATTTAGAATCGGCAGATGTGGAGAGTCTGGCGGAATGGAATAACACACGTGTGAATCGGATCTTGGTGGACTACATGTTGCGGATGTCTTATTATGACACCGCAGTGAAGCTGGCGGAAAGTAGAAATATTCAGGTAGTTTTGATTTCCTGTCGTATATTTGTTTACATTACATGTTTGTGGCTCTTTATGCAGTGTGCTCTGTCATAAGTGTTGTTCTTTCCAAAGTTTATGAATTCGTGGAAGGTTTGAATATCATGAGTTATTGTAGTTTGAATGCATTAATGGGATTGAAGAATTTGGAAAGGGTGACTATAATGTTAATATTATATATCTGGCAAACGGTTTTGTTATTATCTTCATGCTCATTATCCAATTGCTTACGCTACTTTACAATTTGAACGAGATTCATCTTCACATTTTCTAACGATGGAAAGAAAATATCGTACTGAGATTAGTGAAGGAATTATTCGACTAAACTATAGCTTGACCAAGGGAGTTCTGTACAGAAAGAAAAAAAGAGTGAAACTATAGTGTATTTTTTTTAGTCGAAAGTGAATGAAAGAAAGCAGCTTGTTGCTTTCATAATTGATAGGTTGGATCTTTTATGGTCTAGTATAGAAGTTAGGAAGTGAAGAAGGTAAGTAGAATAAATAGGGGATAACAGCTTTTATTCTCCCAGATTCATTGCTTGTTAGAATCCCTTCTCTCTTATTGCTACTGCAGTTTGCATAAGTTTTCCATATTTTCTGTTAGTACATGTTGGCAACTTGATTACTTTCTTATGTGTCAGGATCTTGTTGATATTGATGTATTCCAAGAAGCGAAAAAGGTTATTGAAGCCCTTCAGAATAAGGACGTGGGTCCTGCCCTAGCCTGGTGCGCCGAGAACAAGTCAAGGTTAAAGAAATCCAAGGTCTGTAGTCCCTTTGGTTTGGGGGGAGGGGAATCTTGCTTTTAATTGGTGGGTTAGACGAGTTTGCTAACACTACTATTCTGTCTTTAAAATGATCTGTTCTGTTGCTTGTGTTCAGAAGAAAGTTGCGAAGGGTTTAGGTACCCTTTATTTATCTGAATCTTGACTTATTATTATCTTTTTTCAACTTTTTTTTTAGGTATCCTAATTGCAAGGGACTATTTGTTCTAGTTAGGGTTTCTATCTTATGCTTCGCCATAGTTGGAATACATAGTAGGAGATGAACGTAAAAGAGATGACTTATCTTTCATAGATTCTAGGTCATTTTCAAAGTCATTTGTTGCTTTTATGGTGGTAAAAGATATTGCTCCCACATGTATGTTATTTCTGCTACATTTCTTTTAACTGCTTGTGAATTACTGATAAAATGGTTCCTAAAATTGATTTATTTAAGTTAGTAGTAGTTGGTATCTTGAACGCTTGAACTGCTTCCTTCCTCAAAAAGGTTCCTATTGACAGTTATACCAATTGAATTGCACTTAGTGCACCACATCGAAAATTTGTTATTAGTTTGTCTAATGCTGAATGCTTTATTGATGGCAGAGTAAATTTGAGTTTCAACTGAGACTTCAAGAGTTTATAGAGTTGGTACGAGCTGAAAATAACTTCATCGCTATCACATATGCTCGGAAATATCTTGCACCCTGGGGAACTACTCATATGAAAGAATTGCAGCGGGTCTTTGTAACGGTAGCTTATAAGAGTACCACTGAATGTGCTACATACAAGGTGATCCTTTTCTTTCTGATAATGTTCTAGTAGCATTTTCAGTTTCTACTTCTCTGAATTTAATTGCGCTACAGATTTTGTCGGAATAGACATACAGTTTTCACTTTTCAGTTTTCCCATATTATTTTGTGGGAACTAGACTAACTTGGCTCTGGAATAGAAAAATGTGCTGAATCATACCCATGTTTAGTTGAAGTTACTGTATAGAAAATATGTTGTCTTATTGACTACAAGTTAGCATGTATCCGCCTGCTTCTTCTCTTTGTGATGGTAGTACCCTTTGGGATATAGTTTCCACTGATTAAATTTTGTATCTGTTGGTTATCCCGCCTTCAGCATACATATTAAGGAATTCTAAGATGTCATCAGTTCGTGAACAGTTGATATATAGGACTAGGTTTTAAAGAATAAATGACTCAATATCTGTGCCATCTCCTTGGGAGATATATGCGTTGGACTATACATTTCAGTGAAATGTTTTGGTTTGGTGCTTTTATTACATATTTAGAGCTGTATATTGCAGGTTAATCTCTGGTATGTGATTTCATTTTTTCTTTGGGTGGTTATGTTTTCCAGGTGTTATTTGAGCCAAAGCAATGGGACTACCTGGTTGATCAATTTAAACAGGAATTCTGCAAGTTATATGGCATGACACTTGAGCCTTTGCTCAATATTTATCTGCAAGCAGGCCTTTCTGCTCTTAAAACCCCGTATCCTTTTTCATTTTTTATTTGATACATTGTTCAGTCTTGCCACATTTACCTCTTAGTCAGGATTGTAGTAGGCTTGGTACAATTAGGTTAAATTTATATGGAGTTAACTCCCAAAACTTCTTATGCAGAACAAAACTCTAAAGGGGAGGGTGAAACAGCTATAGCATTGTGCACATGGTTATTTGATTAGAATAGCGACCAAAATATACTCTACTTCACTAGCCATTTTCATTCTTGTGAATACATAGAATGGAGGACATTGACAAGCACTTAATCCATTGTGAAGATCTCGCGTTATTTCATGTCTCGCTGACTTGAGGGTTGTAAGTCATTAGGTGGCCAGTGGTTTACAACCCGACACTGTAGCTCCCTTTAATGAATTTTGAGCAATTCTCAATCACCTTCAGTACTTTCAGTGCATGCTTTATAGCTGCTAATTGCATTCAGATATGTAGTTTTGCCCTGACCTGATTCAGATATTGTTATGATGATGATTGCACCAAGGAGGATCCACTATCGCAGGAGGGTTTCCGGAAACTAGCCCTGCCCTTACCTTATTCTAAGCAGCATCACTCGAAGCTTGTTTGCTACATAACTAAGGAACTAATGGACACGGAGAACCCACCACAAGTCTTGCCCAACGGCTATGTCTACAGCTCTAAGGTTAGCGTGCATTTTGCGAGTAATTAATGTTCTTGGTTATTTAGTCTTGAAATATTCTTCTTTAAGTTGGTTTGTGTTTTGGCGGCAGGCTCTTGAAGAAATGGCAAGGAAGAATGACGGTAAGATTACTTGTCCAAGGACAGGCTTGATCTGCAATTACACAGATCTGGTGAAGGCATATATATCGTAAATCTACATACCGTGTTCTGTTCAGTCGTTCAAGTTTATTATCCATTTATACCGGGATTTGTAACTGTTGTAACGTCCTGTGCTATCTGTACATAAATCCTCCCTTGCCATATTCCGGTAATAAGAACTTTTCCCTGTGATAAAACCTCTACTCCTCTGTATTCCTCTTGGGCACTTGAAACATGTATATATGCTTTAGATTACGTTTCACCCTTTATTTTCAAGTTAAATTTCTTAACACTGAATTAAGTTATTTGGCATTCGTTCATCTGAAAAACCAAGTCAGAATTTTACATTTACCATTTCTGTATCACCTCTAATAGAGATAGGATCAGCTAATACAAGTAGGTCTCATTTCTATTAGAGAGATTGTACAAATATGTTATACAAAATGTGGTAAGTGTGGAATTCTTGTTTCAAGATATAGAATGATAAGTTGCGTATTTTGTGATCACGTTGAGATGTTCAAATAGTAAGTTGTTTTAACAGCGAACTTTACATGAGCGATGAATTGCCCTGGTGGTCAGTGCAAGACATGTTTTGAAATCACAATAACATGACATTAGAATCATAGTTTTAATAATGCTTTATTGATCATTGTGCTTAAACTGTCTTTGTGCCTTAATGCTTCGTGATCATTAAGATATTTAGATAAATAATTGGATGCAATTTATGTTGGAATGTCACTATGAAATTGAGGAATGCTTCTTATGGCTAATAATTGTATGTTCACTTAGGGTGAATGCCTTAACGGTTGTATGGTTTTTCAAAGGATTTTCACGAAGCACAATGAGTTATGCATGTATACATTTGATCTAAATGCCAAAGACCGATTGCATGTTTGATATACGTTATAGCTTGAATGACACAAGTAGAATATGCATAAGGAAAACCTAACATTTAAAGTTGCATGTGTAATTCATAAGTAATTGATAAAACCACGTAGGATTGTTTGCTGTTACCTTTTACCTTTGTTTTTTCCAAAACAATTTACTTTTCTTTGTATTGCCAATTTTCATTAAAAGTTTAATTCAATTGTTTTATTTTCGTTTTTATTATTTTAAATTCCAAAATCAACTTTTCCCAAACTTTATTTTAAGTAATTAATTTAGATTTGGTTTTAAAGACAAATAATTCATTAAATCTATTTGGAGAACGAATATGAGCTATTTATAGTACAATTACTTTTTACTCTTACAAGTATTTTTAGATGTTTTTATCCATACTTTACAGGGGTTAAAAATCTTATCACGTGTTGATAAAACGTGAGCACTCTACTTTTAGTTGGGTAGTGTTATTTACACATTCATTTTTATTTCTCACACACTTGTTTTTGATCCTCAAATCAAATGAATTGAAGAAGATTAATGATAAAAAATTAATAAGGACATGTGAAAAGTAAAAATAAATGTAAATAGAACTTTCATTCTAGTTATACAGCGCTTAGTTCATTGAAATTCCACTCAAGTACTCCTCCCTGCAGTTAGTCAAAGTTAACAGAAACTACTATTTCACTCTCTTTTTTTGTCAAACTGACAACTTTACTCTCTGACTCGTTTGGTTCTGAGATCTGGTTTTAGAGTGAGGAATGGTTGCATCTTCATTGGAGACTATTGCCCATGTTATTAGGTTCCCCTTCTCTCTCATGCTCCACCCTGTAGAATGCATCGTTGAAGAACTTGTTCACACGAAAAACCAAATCAGTTTAGCTATAAATAAATATAGTCCACAGCTCGGATATATCCAAATAAGTTCGACTTATGGCTAACTCCCAAGTAACTTTAGATGTGGAGAACCGCGAAGCAAATGCTGAAATAACTCTACTTGTGGAGAGCTCGCGGTTGGATTGGGGGGGGGGGGGGGGGGGGGAGAACTTGCAGGATTTGTAGTTCCTGTGGGTTTGCTGTTTCGCTGGATCCTTCCAAAGTGGAAAAAGATATTCATAATCTCATGTCGACATTATTATTCAATTTTATCTAGGTACGCAAGTACTCTTCGCACTGAATTAAATGATTTCGTTTCACAAACTGCTTCAAAGTTAAATTCTTATAGTATTTTTTTCTTTTTTCCCGGTGATCAACCAAAATAGTTGAGACGATTTGGAGGTCATACATTCTGGTTGACATTTTAGCTATTCTTCCACTTCCACAGGTAAAGAGAAGCCCTTTTTGTGGAGTTGACTGTTTTCATCTCTCTCTTTGTTTACTTCTTTTGCTGGGGAGGTTTACTTCTTCTTTTTTTTTTTTTTTTTTTTTTTTTGGAGAAACCTCGACGGCACAAGCGATATTTTAACTGTTCTCATCTCTCTTTTTGTTACACTCATGGAGAATTCCTTGTAGTTACGAGCAAATTACACTTCATGCTTGAGGTTTTGTGTCTGTTAACAATATAGACCAGATTCATCAACACAACGCGATATATTTGAAAACAGGACTGTAGCACCAGTTAATATATTATAGATGATTTGATATTCTTCTCACGCACGTCATAAAGGTTTCAGTTTAACTGCTGGTTTAAACATTGTATCGTGTCCAGATAGTAATTCTCCTATTTATCTCAGAAGTGGAAGGCTGGAGAGCTTTGAATACCAATATGCTTATGAATATTTTTGCCCTATTGCAATACGTACCACGGATTCTTCGCATCTACTTCTCGTGTAAGGAACTCAAAGAGGGTCCCGATGTAGAGATTGCACTATGGGTTAAATGTGTATTCAATTTCTTTTTGTACATCCTTAATAATCATGTAAGTTTTTCTCATCAAGTTGAGGTACCATTCTTTAATTGGATTTAGGTCAGCGTTTTAGGGTTTTCTAGGTCAAAATTTTAATTAACTCACTATGACAACAATTACAAACATATACTTAGTTTATATCCTTGCAAAAATATTCTCATCATTTTTAACCTTGTGAATAAATGAAATATATATCGCAGTCTCTCGTTAATAAGTATGATAAATTTTACTTGTTTGTTTATTGGGTAATCGGAGCCTTTTGGTACTTTTTTGCTATTCAACGAATGACAGCTTGCAAGATGCATGTCAAATTGAAAATGGATGTGAACCTAGTACTTTTTTGTTTTTTGGGGTCAAATGAACCTGGTACTTTTATATGCTCTGATAACCCAGTTCAGAAATATATACGACATTTCTAACCGGCTTAATTATGCCCTTTAAATCCACCAAATGCAACGGTTTTTGATTTTGGTATATTTGTTGATGTCCTTGAATCTGGTATATCCGAGTCAACAGATCATCCGCAAAAATTCTCCACCTGTTTTTAGTGGGGCCTTTGAAATTTGAGGTTTGTAAGTATGCATGCAAATGAATTTGCCTAGCTAGTTCCGTTGATGAGTTCAAATGTCGTTGCAATTCAATTATGAATTTGTTTGTTACATACAGATAACTAACCAACTGATCCCGAGCTACCTGTTTTAAATTAATAGACATATGTGCAATCAAACGCTGCAAGAGTAGAGGCACGTAAACACAAAATTGCTTATCTGAGAATCTCAATATTCATCCGAGAAACCGCTAAGGATAACGTCAAGTCACAGATTATGAGAGCACTCCAAAAATAACTAAGGGTAAAAGTAGCGGTTGCAGTTTTCCTCTGTTAATTGTCATAATAACAAAGGGTACAAAAACGAGGGCTTCACGGGTTACATAAAAAATACAATCTCTCATCGAAGAACACTAGTTGCTTCCCTGACAATTTATTCGGTATGTACTTCTAGCTATATATATATTGTCAAATCGGTTGTGATTTTTCAATCATGTGCAGGTATCTTTTTCATTACATTGCAGAATGAAGAGAAGAGACCTAGCGGAGAGATACTTGAAGCAAAATGGTGGTCCACTTCTACTGCAGAAACTAGCTACTTGTTGTGGATCACATCAGTCGCTATCCAGAATCTTTACTTCAGACGAGTTTAGTAAGGCCACAAAAAATTACAATGCAAGTCGAATTCTTGTTGGAGGCTCTGGAACTGTTTATGAAGGAATACTACCATATGATAGTAAAATAGTTGTCATAAAGAAGTCTAAATTTATCTCTGAGGCTCATGGTCATGAGTTTGCTAATATTATAATTGTTCTTTCTCAAATCTATGACAGAAATTTGGTCAAACTTGTGGGTTGTTGTTTAGAGACAGAAGTGCCTTTACTGGTTTACGAGTTCATCCCCAACGGCAATCTTTATGAACACATTCATAGTACGAAAGGATTGCCATGGGAACTACGAATGAAGATAGCATTGGATGCGCTGAAGTAATAGCATACATGCATTACTCCATGTCAAAGCCAATCCTGCACAGGAATTTGAAGACAACTAAGATACTACTAGATGAGGATTACACGGCAAAGGTGTCGGGCTTTGCAACTTCAAATTCGGTTCCTGAAGATCAAGACCAAGTATCAGCTGTAGTGACAAATAAACGCGGATACTTGGACCTTGAATATCTTTATACAAACATGCAAACAGAGAAGAGCAACGTCTATAGCTTTGGAGTTGTACTAGCGGAGCTGGCCCAAGGGAGAGAGACACTTAGCAACCCTCTTTGTTCGTTCAGTTGAACAGTGTCGGTGAAATGAAATACTTGATACTGAAATAATAAAAGGAGAGAAATTTTGAGACAGCTGAGAAAGTGGCTGGTCTCGCTAAAAGATGTTTAAGATTGAGAGGAAAGGAAAGACCTTCCATGAAAAATGTAGCCATAGAGCTTGAGGGATTAATGCAGATTATGGCAAACAACCCAGCTGGGGAAGACGCTATTTAATTATAATCGACTTGTTCATGGTGATAAAATTATGTATGTGTTTCTTTTTTTTTTTTCGTGAATGGAGTAAAGTCAAAAAAAAAAATTATGTAACTTTTCCGTGCTTGCATGCATGTACTAGCTGATTTAACCTTTTCAAAGTTAGCGTTACATAATTTCAATGGTTATGATCTCAACTGTTTATACATATATAACTGTTTCGGTCACTCAAAAATCAATTGGGTGCACAACCATTTGCTAGCTAAATCAGAGATCAATTACTAGTCATATGAATTTTATTTTTTTGGTTAGTTGTTATTAAATTAAAATATATAAAATTACTACTAATGGGTTCTTCCCACGTCATAACAAATTATTGGCAGGCCCTCCAACCACATTAAGGACAGAATTGCGAGAGGGTGACTTGATTTTGTTGGGCCTCAAGGCCACCTCCTCCTTGGTGCTGGTTTTGTCAACTCCACCTTTCCTTTCTCAATGCGAAGTTGTTGAAGTATAAATTGCTTCAACAGTTTTAGATCTCTCTTAAAGCCTTCAATATTTTTAGGGAAATTTGATATTAGTCTAATTTTATGCCCCAGTATTAGAATTAGTCTAACTTTGGGCACTTGAAACATGTATATATGCTCAAATTACGTTTCACGTTTTATTTTCAAAGTTAAATTTCTTAATGGTGTAGTAAATAATATTGCATTCCTTGAGCTGAAAAAACCAGGTCATTTCAAGATGAGTAATATTACATTTATTACATTTGTATCACCTCTAATAGAGAGGATCAACCAATACAAGTAGGTCTCATTTTTATTAGAGATGTGGTACAAATATGGTAAGTAACATAATATGTGATCACGTTGAGATGTTCAAATGGCAAGTTGTTTTAACTGCACACTTTACATGAGAGATGGATGTCGTGGTGGTCAGAGCCTTCATCTTCAAATCACTACATCTTGGATACAAATTGTTCCCTCTGCCCGTTCTGTAGTAGATTAGTGTTAAATATCATTTGTAATTAAAAAAATGCAAATTGGCTAGTCTATTGTGAGGCTTAGCCCACCCTTACTCTTTAGTGTAGATAATATTGTTTGTTAAAAAAAAATGCAAATTTTACCAATGGACCTACTCATTAATTCTAAATAGCAGAAACCACCGCTTCTAGTTAAACTTATTGATCATTTGATCAATTTTTGTAAATTTATACTATTATGGAAAGAAATTTATAAAAATTGGAAAGTTTAAATAAAATTTAAAAATTTAAAAATTTAAAAAAAAAAAAACACAAACACACAAGGTTTTGAACTCATGACCTCCTGCTTAATATTAAGGAGAAGAAACCACCACTTCTTGTTATACTTCTTGATTATTTAACTAAATCTTATAAATTTATACTCTTGTAAAAACATATCAATATACCGCTCTAATACTTTTGGTGCCCCTGATTTTTTGAGGCCCCGGACGATCGCCCTACTACCACTGGGCCTAGGTTGGCCCTGGTTATAGAAATCAAACTCAGGATGCTTGATTCCTATATATAGGAATCACACCCACTTAAACCACTATGTAAGACCTAAATGAGATATCTAAGATTCGACTTTTGCAAATATCAAATTTGATACCAAATATTTGTTAGCCTATTGTAAGGTTAGCCAACTCCTCCTTTAATATAAGTGTATTAACGATATAATTAATTATATAAAATGTGGTTAAATGTGGACTACTACACAAAGATGTTGTGTGAATATGTGTTGTACAATAAACTTGAATTACATCAGTTGTCAGATTAATTTGGTTTCAAATGCGGATGGGGATTTGAATCCTCTTTGTGAGGATCTCAGAGATCACTTCATCATGTCCATTCATCGTACATCGTGCAGTTAATTTTCATTAGGTACTGTTTGTGTTGAATTTTAAATAAAAAAATTCAAAATGATTTTTAACCGCAAGATGACAAATGAATGAATGCGATGAAATGATCTCTGAGATTCTGACAAAAATGATCCGGATAAGATCCTATTCCTTTCAAATAGGTAGTATTGCATGCATCTTCAATTACAAATTTCATCTTCACTTTACATCCGACAACTAACATGTGTGCACTTTTACCCGGCCTAAATGAGTGACTTTAAAATTTTATGAAATATTGTTAACAAATGCATTATAAGGACAGTATCAATAAATACTCGATCATTATAAATATAAAACAAGAACACTAAATAAATATATTAAAAAAAAAGGAAGTGTTATTGGCACTCAAAAAATCTCATTCTACACTCCTCATAAGTGTATTTTTCTTTTCTAATATAGAAAGTTTGGAGTGTAGAATGAGATTTTTGAAGTGCTAATAACAATTCCAAAAAAAAAAAAAACAAACTAAAAGGGCTTGAAAACTTTTAGTTTTAACAAAAAATCATGCTATAAGTTTATTTAATGGTTAGTACAAATCCAACATTAAACCAGCCTAATAAGATTGGCCTAAGCAATTAGTTTCCAATTTTACCCTTGACTTCTAGTCTTTGCCCGTTTAATATTCTCAACCTTTCTTAATCTCTTCGTCTAATCTCTACTATCATTTTTATTCTCAATTCGATTCCAATTTCACCATTTTGCAATTGAATCGATCGAATCAATCTCTCTCGATCTCTCTCTCTCGATCTCTACCCAATCTACGTTTTCGTACCCTGCTATAGTTTGAGCCTTGAGGTGCCCAAGCAAATATACGAAGCAACTCCTCCATTGTCAAAGAGAAATAAGCAGAGGGACGAGGAATGGGGGCCACCCTTTTGCTCGTCGGAAATTGCCATTGAGAGTGAGGATTCTGCCCCTTTGACCTTTCGACCCTGTCGGAATATGGGTTTGCTTTTGGTCTGCAGCGCTGCGTTAATGCTGCTGCGTTTATTTATTTATTTTTAAAATACCCAAGCCCTTCTGATGTTTCTAGCAGGAATTGTGGTCATGTATAAAAGGTTTGCTACTGCGCTTCAGCAATATGCCACCCATTAGAGCAACTCCAGCATGTGAAACTTCCCCCTAGGCAATACACTATGTTATCCACCTGGTAAACAGTAACTGCCCTAATGAACAGTAATCGCCTTTTGCATATCCACCGTTGCACTTCAATAGCCCTGATAATAGGCAATAAAATATTAGTTTTTATTTATTTATAAAATAATACAAAATAATTTTAATTGTAATTTCGGATAAGATTTTTAATCGTTCTCATTGCGCCACGTGTCATTATTCGAAGTATTATTAAATAATACAAAATAATTTTATTTGTAATTTCGGATAAGATTTTTAATCGTTCTCGTTGCGTCACTTGTCATAAAATCCCAAAAAACAATTATTGGGGATGGATTTCCGATAAGATTTTTAATCGTACTTGTTGCGTCATGTGTCATTATCCGAAAATACAATTATTGGTGATAGATTTCTGATAAGATTAATAACCAATCACATCGCACCATGTATCATAATCTGTTTACAATATTTGAGGATAGATTTCCATCAGATTTTTAACGAATGATGACATGCCACGTGTCATTATTCGAAAATACAATTATTGGTGATGGATTTCTGATAAGATTATTAACCAATCACGTCGCGCCACTTTTCATAATATGTTTACAATCTTTGAGGATAGATTTTCATCAAATTTTTAACGAATGACTGCATGCCACGTGGCATTATCTACAACCTAAGAATCATTTCTGAATGCTCCATATAATCCACCATCCACCATCCATCCTCACAAATCTCACACCAATTTTCTCAAGATCTTCTTCATTATTCATAGTTTCTGCTTCCTTCTTCACAAAAATCTCTATCATTATTCATAGTTTCTGCTTCTTTCTTACAATGTATTCTTCTTCCTCAAGGATGATGTGGGAACTCGATCAGGAAGAGGAAGAATTGTTTAACCAATCAGAAGGAATGCTCAATCTCTAGGTGGCAAAAAATGAGAGGGAATAGGATGAGGAGCGTAGAAGGAGAGATGACGAAGCAAGAATGGGCAGAGCCTCACATTCCCATCGAGTCATCCAAGTTGTGGCTTAGATTTGTAGGTCCAGTCGTTCCGGAAACCTTGATAGAAGCAGGCAACGACGAGGTATATAACTCTTGGACGATTATTTTGTCCATAATAGTGCATTCCCTGATACGTACTTTAGACGTTGTTTTAGAATGGAACGACATTTATTCAATAAAATCATGATTGTTGTTTGCAACCATAATTCTTACTTTGTGCAAAAGACTGATGCTTTTGGTGCTATGGGTCTCATTCCTCAGCAAAAAATTACTGCTGCCTTACGGATGCTTACATATGGAGCATATGCAGACCAAGTGGATGAGATAACGAGGATGGGGAAATCAACCATTCTTGAGTCCCTGATGAGGTTTTGCGGAGTAATCGAATCTATCTACACTGCAGAGTATCTCCGGAAACCTACAAACATAGACTTGCAAAGGCTTCTGAAGAAGGCCGAGATGCGTGGTTTTCCTGGGATGATTATAAGCATTGATTGTATGCACTAGACGTGGAAAAACTGTCTAAGTGCATGGCAAGGCGCTTATGGGGACAGAAAATGAGCAAAAAGTATCATTTTGGAAGCGGTGGCATCTTTTAATACATGAATTTGGCACGCCTTTTTCGGGGTTCCGGGAGCTTAAAATGACCTCAACGTCCTTGCCCAATCCCCAGTGTTCAACGATGTCCTGAAATGAAAGACACCAAAAGCCACGTATGAGGTCAACAAACGTATGTACGACAGGCCATACTACCTAGTTGACGGCATTTACCTAAGGTGGTCAACATTTGTCAAAACAGTGCCACGTCTGCGAAGTGCAAAGGAAAAACACTTTGCAAGCTGTCAAGAGGGGTGCATGAAGGATGTGAAGCGTTGTTTCGGTATCCTCCAAGCTCGCTGGGCGATTGTCAAGGGTGCTGCCAGATTGTTTGTTGTAGAGTCGCTTCGATCCATCATGATGACGTGCATCATTCTTCACAACATGATTGTGGAAGATGAGTACAATTATGAAGCCGTTGATGAATATGAGCCAGACACGATGAACAATTCAAGAACACGTATATATTGTGCTCATGATGCCACCAATGAGCCCATGCAACATGAGCCATTACAAAGGGATGAACGTTACAATGAAAGGGTCATTCAACGATATATTGCATTTCAAATGCCAGACATGCATAATGTCCGGCAAAATGACTTGATAGAGCACCAGTGGGCATTGAAACAAGCTGAAGATAATTAAGTTCATTTAGTGTGTTTTTTATTATTTGGTATGTTTATGTAATTTTATTTGGTGTGTTTTATTATTTGGTATGTTTATGTAATTTTTTTAGTTCAACTTTAGTGAGTTTTTTATTATTTGGTATGCTTATGTAATTTTATTTGGTGTGTTTTTGTCATTTGAATAAATACTCTCTTAGTATAAATAACTTACCAAATTCATTTGAATAAATATTCAATAAATTGGAAACAACATAAAGTACTATATTCAATAAATAATAAATTACAACCCAAAGTGATTGTAAAATTATGGGCTCTGATTACAAAAACTACTCTATTCATCATCACTTAACCAATTTGTGGTGCTAGGATGATCTTCTCTTGTGGTGCTAGGACCATCTTGGCTTACTCTCACTTCTTTTGCACGCCTCCTTTGCACCACGTCCGCTTTCTCTGACTTCCAAAAAAATTTACAATTTGGAGACTTCCCTTCTAAAGGCGTGTTCATAATCTCACAATCTCGTTGAGCCCATCTTTCTCCTCTAACATGTTCTCTTTCTTGCCTAAGTAGCTCTCTTTCTTTCTCATTGGCCTGAAATTCTCTCTCAATAGTTGCAGCTTTTGCGTCATCTCTAGCCTTATGAGCCTCATATTTCGCCATTTCCCTCGCCAAAGTCAATTCACCTTGGCGAGCAAGTTCTTCCATGAACTTTGCATAATCATTTTTGGAAGCACTCCCTTTTCTCTTTGAAGCCTTCTTACCTTGAGGCCTAATTGGATAACGGGTCGAACCAGACGCTTGCTCAGGGAGGGGCGTTTTGGGCACTTCTTCTGCATCATCTTCATGAGCATGCGAGCCATGATCGGGTGTAGACTGTAGAGGGGTGCTGTTCATGAAAACTTTTGGACCGACAGGCACAACTCTAAATTTAGGACAATCTTTGACAATATTCCAACATTCCCACCGGTTGAATGATTTATTTTTGCTTTTGGTTTTGGCACCGTACCAAGCTTGTACTTGAAGTTCCTACACAATGCGGGAGAAGAAATAATTGTAATGAAAATAGGTAACAAATAAATAATACTAACAAATAATTATAATGTAAGTAGGTAACAAATAAATAGTACAAACAAATAATTATAATGTAAATTTGGGTATAGTACAAACAAATAAATAATATATTGTTACCTGATCCGAGTAATTTTCCCCCCTTTGAATATTAGTACTAGCTTGTGCCAAGGCGTCTCTCCACATACTAAACGATTGGCTAAGTAATTTCCAACGACTGCACATCGATTCTTTGGTTCTTTTCCCATCAATTTTATCAAGATAATTGGTATGAATAAGACTCCACATTTCTCGCAACTACATCTCATTACCCGTAAGCGAACTATGAGTAACTTCAACCCAGCTAGTACACAACGCAACATCTTCAAGAAGCGACCAATTCGTACCTACATCAGTAGTCATTTTGTTGAAAAAAAAAATGGATTGAAACTTTGAAAGAAAGAAAGGAATGTGATTGAAAGTAGTTGAGAAAATATGAAATTGTGGTGTAAGGTAGATGATAATGAGAAGGTATTTATAGAAAAGTAAAAACAATTTTTTTTAAAAAAAATTTCAGATTTTTTTTCGAATTTTTTACAATTTTTTTTAAATTTTTATTCA
Source organism: Pyrus x bretschneideri (assembly GCF_019419815.1). Taxonomy (NCBI): domain Eukaryota; kingdom Viridiplantae; phylum Streptophyta; class Magnoliopsida; order Rosales; family Rosaceae; genus Pyrus; species Pyrus x bretschneideri. The sequence goes on along the minus strand of NW_025999723.1, from coordinate 7,373,761 downwards.
ACTAATTAATCTCTATCGTTGGATATAAAACAAATTTGAATTCTAACACTCTATATTGTGCCACGTGTCACAACGGTAACTTTTCTTAATTTTAAAACTATTTTTTCTTTTATTTTTTTTATTTATGAAGCAGATTAATATCAACCATCGATCTCAGATCGAACGGTTGATATTAAATAAATTTTTTTACCGTTGAGATCGAACGGTCCAAGTTAAAGAGCCGTTGAGATCGAACGGACCGTAGGAAGCCACGTGGCTTCCAACGGTAACATTTCAGTCTGAAAAGTGGGCTGACTTTTTTGAAATTATGTCGGGCGACGTGCCCCCACGCGCGAGTGGGGTGCACGCGCCTGACGGAAAAAAAATAAAAAAAGGGCCTGACACCAGGCTAACGTCAGCGCTGGCGTCACATCCACTCGTGCTCTTGGGCTGGCAATTCTTCATAGGCCCTGAGCTCGGGCCTCCACCTCCACTCGAGCTCCTTCACACTGGAGCGAATTCATAGGGCCTCGGGCCCTTTTCTCTGGCCTGTCCCCTGAGCAATCCACCATGGTGGAGTTGCTCTTAGCGGTAGAAAGTTGAAACTTAGATGGAGAAGGCTAGAGAGAGAAAGAGAAAGACCAAAATAGAAAATGATGATGGATGTAGAGAACACATGGGTTAAAGAGAGTAGTTTTATTATTTTAAAAATGTAGATTCAATAAAATATTGTAGTATAATAAGGTGATTGATTTGATTTACAATAAAAAATAATAATTTTAGAAGGAAAAAACTTTGTTTTTCTGATGGGACACAGTTTTTTTATTTATTTATTTTTTATATACCAAAAAAATAGTGTAAAAATGTAATAGGTTCCACCGGTGCCAAACTTATTCAAATATGCATGACCGGAAGGTGTGAAAACTATAAGGTAATATATACGCTTCTTATATTGGTTTTAGTATTATTGATTGTAACCACTTTTGAAAACTAAATCAAAATAACGCACAATATTTCTGTAATAGAACAAAATAAACATTATTTTTGGAATTATAGCAAAATAACCACATTATTTCTGAAACTCAACCAATATAACTCACATTATTTCTGAAACTATAGTAAAACAACCACACTATATCTGAAACTATTGCAAAATAACTCACACTATTTATGGAACTAAACCAAAATAATTCACACTATTTATGAAATTACAGAAAAAGAACTCACACTATTTATGAACTGAACCAAAATAACTCATACTATTTATGAAACTATAGCAAAATAACCACACTATTTCTGAAATTGAACCAAAATAACCCACACTATTTTTGAAATTGAACCAAAATAATCCACATTATTTCTGGAACTACAGCAAAATAACTCACACTATTTCTGAAATTGAACCCAAATAGCCCATATTATTTCTAGAACTATAACAAAATAGCCCACACTATTTCCAAAAATTAAACCAAAATAATCTACATTATTTCTGGAAGGAAACAAAATAAACATTATTTTTGGAATTATAACAAACTAACCCACATTATTTTGAAACTAAACCAAAAAAACCAATATTATTTCTGAAATTGAACCAAAATAACCCATATTATTTTTGAAACTGTAACAAAATTACACATATTTTAAAACTAAACCAAAATAATGAGTATTAAAACTAAGAGATTTGCAATCTTATAAGCCAAGATTTTGACTACGTTGTGTTTAGATAAGGATTTTGAAGAGCACTAACGAGTTTTAAATTATTTCTTTACTTTTCATAACTGCTTAACTTATTTTCCTGATAATATCATCATATTGGCAGATAATTAGCATTATTGTGATAGGTTGAGCATGCCTTCGACTTCACGAGTCAAGTCATACATCCCATTGACATGTCCCTTTTGAACAAAATATTCTGGGGTATATGAATTAGTCTCAATATTGTTCCCTTAGACCAACTTCAATGGTGAGCTAAAAGTTAAATTACCCCCTAAAATTTCCCCCCAAACCCACTCCAACCCAAGGGGAAAATTGGGGCTAAATGCTAAATGCTAAACCAAGGTCAAATTCCCCCTAAAATTTAGCCTAGAAATCAGAGCGGACTCCACCCAATATTTATCGGAATTTAATTTTTTTTTAGATTAAAATGTTTATAAAATTAATTTACGATAGTCTACATATTTATTTATTTTTTAAATTTAATTTAACTAAAAAAAATAGCTTAAGTTCATTCTTTAATAATCTCGGGCTAAAATTTTAAGCTAGAACAGTTGAAGCAGAAAAGTTGTTTCTAGACTAAAAACTAAATTTTTCGGGCTAAAATATTTGACTTTTAGCCCAACCATTAGAGATGATCTTAGATATATATATATATTTTTTTTGGATCAAGAATAACAATTGTATTGATAAGGAAAATACAAAAAGAGACAAAAGGGTGAGGGCACAGACGTCCAAACTCGTATAAAATATAGAAAATAAAGGTGATTTGACCCCAAAAAAACAAAAAAACAAAGGTGATTTGACCCACATGAAAAAGAAAACAAATGTGACAGACAAGGACATGGACATAACCAAACAAATAAATAATGGGAGTGTGGCCCCGATAAACTTCACGCAGTTGAAAGCTTAACGGAAAAATTCAATTTTTTGATGGATCAGGATCCTCTCCTAATTTAAGGATGAGAATCTTCATGATTAAGGGATATGAATCGTTCGATGAAAATTCAACGATTACAAATAGAAAGTCTTTTTAAAGTTATAATAATTATAACCGTTAGATTTTCATCCAACAGTCCACATCACTTAATTATGAGGATCCTCATCCTTAGATTAGGAGAGGATCCTGATCCTTTTTTTATGGAATGGACTGACAGAATGAGACTTCCGTCAGGGGCATTGGCTAGGAAAAAGAAAAATTAGTGTTGCACGTGGACTTCTTTATTATTGATGAGGCTTTAGTTTTATTTTTACTAACCTCTTGTCTCACGCATAAGTGGCAATTGATATTTTTTTATTTTTTTATTTAAAAAAAAAGAAATGAATTAAAAATGTGAAACCACCCACTAACGTGGGAGGTTTTGTTTTTGTATTTTTTTTTCTACAATTTTAAATATTAAATTCATTCAAAATAAAAATATGATTAAATACTTTAGCTTCTTTTGGTTCATTTGTAATTTATGAAATTCTTAAAAGGCAATTTATGGTATTTTGAATGTTTCACCATTTTAGGATGCTCACTTTATATATATATATATATATATATATATATTATATTTTGTCATTTTTATTAAATTTCAAGTCTTTTATAATAAATAAGGATAAATCTCAATTTACTACCCTTAAATTTCGTAGTTTTCAACCTTTAGTACATGAAATTTTTTTCGTCCCAGAGTCATATCTAAAATGTTAATTTTGGGATAGTGTCATACATTCGTTAATCTAGTTGTTAAGTCTTCCGTTAACTGATGACATGACATCCATGTGGATAATGATTGGGCATCACATGTCAATAAAGGTCCCACGTGGATATTAAAAAAATTTTTTAAAAAAATTAAACATTAACAAAAATTTAAAAAAAAAAGTCTTCTTCATCAAACCCCCGACCCCCTCCCTTCTCACTCCCTTCTCTTCTATGCACCCACCCAACCTCTGCACATCCATCCTTCCCCCTCCCTCGTCGACTCCACCTACTCAACCCTCATCCTCTTCGACGACCCTGTGAGCTCGAATGAGCGGTGATCGGCTGTGCGCGGTGATACTCTCAGATCTCGAAGCTATGGAGGCGACGATACTCCCAAATCTCGAGGCGGAGATCTTGATTCCGCTGTGTACGGTGATCGGCATCGCCTTCTCCTTGGTCCAGTGGATGTACGTTTCGCATGTTAAGCTTTCCCCATGAGGCCCGAGTCGTCCTCAAAACTCAATAGGAGGCACGAGTCGCCCCTGCCAAGCGGGAAGTACTTCTCTGCGTCTTGCTTAGGAACTGGAGTTGGTCTAATTCGTTAGGGTCAACGGCGTCATGGTAGTTGAGGTTGAAATTGAGGGTGGCGGTGGGGGTATGGAAATGGATGGGGGGCATGGGGAAGACAAAGGGGTTCTGCACTTTTTTTTTTTTTTTTTCACTTTTATTTAATTAATTATTTTATTATTTTAATATTTTTGAATTTTTAATTTCCACGTGGATCTCTTAATAATACATGATCCTTAGTCATTGTCCACATGAGTGTCACATCATCAGTTAACGGGAGACTTAACATCCAGACTAACGGATGAGACTGTCCCAAAATTAACATTTTAGGTATGATTTTGGGACGAAAAAACTTCATGCACTAAATGTTGAAAACCACGAAACTTGAGGATAGTAAACTGAGATTTACCAATTAACTAAAGTTTTAGGGTGATTTTTGGTTAAAATAAATTTATCTCACGCTCTTTTCATCAAAGCTCTCTATTAAAAATTCTCTCAAATATATTACATCTTGCCCTTTTTCACTACAAGAAAACATGGATTTTTGAAGAATGGGTTTTGCCACCTATAAACTTCGTAACATATACTTATACATGGTGAATTTTTTGCGTAATAAGGGGTGTCACCCGTACATCGTCAACTATAGTTTCAATGGCATGGACTCTATGTAAAATCCCAATATTGCAAATATCTATTCGATCTCTTTGATTTTCGAGACTGCTTAATAATACGTACCATGGAAGAAAAACTGTTGCTATCTGATCCAGATCACTTGAAAATTTTGAAAACTAAAAACTCAGAAAACGAGAAAACATAGTATAAATTTCTCACTTCAAATTATTACTTTCAGATTTACTATTATATAATTTTATGTAAGTAACCAAATATTAAAATTTAGGGAGTTTTAACGAAACACTCCCAGTACTATTCACTTTTAACAAAAATGACATTTTTGCTCTAAAAAGTTACTCTTGGTACTATTCACTTACAACACATTTTTGTCTTTTTAATTAAAACTCAAAGTTTTCAAACCATTTTTATTAATTTTCCTTAAAATTTAATTTCGTAACAATGAACGAACTCGATTAATTGATGCTTTAGAATTTCATAAAAAGAATTCGGAGAAAATTTTATTCTTAAAAACGACAAAAAATTTATAAAAATCCTATTTTAAAAGAGTTTCTTGGCATTTCATTTTCTCAAAAGTTGCAGCAGCAGGATAAACATAAGAAACAAAATAGGTAAAGGTAATGTTGTCCTTTTACAAGTGCATGGCAGACCAAAAAGGCCAAAAATTATAAAAAAAGAAAAAAGAAAAAGAAGAATCAATCAACCAAGGAAGAAGAAACAAAAGGAAAGGGTGGGTCCCACTAGCCAGCAGAGAAGAAGTGGGGATGCTGCCCTCTTTTTATGGAAACAAATGACAACTTGCTCTTTCATGATGAAAACCAAACAAAAATGAATTTGTTAGTCATGTTCAAAAATAAAAAAATAAAAAAAATTAGTTAGTGGGCACTGTCGTCCATGTCAATGTGGTACACTAAAGAAAAAATAAGGGAAAAAGATAAGAAAACTTTTATTTCAATTATTAACATATGGGGCCTACTAATATATATCATGTGCCATAGTGATAAGTTTGGAAAAAGTTGCATGTGATATATGTTCACACTAAACAAATATATATTCTGAAAAGCTTTAAAAGTTAAAGGAGCTAATCGAATTCGAGGTAATTCGGTACAACAAAATTCTTAAAACTCTTAATCTATCTTGAAATTCAATGCTACCTAACATTTTTAATCTGAATAAAAAAATTTTATTTTTAATAACCACTGGCTACTACTGAAATTTTATAAAATAAAAACAAACTTGCTAGAATGATGCATAATTTTTATACAGGGTACGTTGCGGTGCGATCCTATAAATTATCACCCCCGTTGAAATTGACATTCTAAACCATTTTTTGATAAATTAACTTCCTGAACTATTTAAAATTAGTCACTTAACACCTTGATGTTAGATTGCCGAATCAATTATGTCAAATTGAAGGGTAAATTAGTCATTTCATTATCAATTGTTACTTATAAGCTATAATCACCGATAAAATTTTAACACATGGACACAACTATAATGAGAAAACATAAAAAAACGAAACACTTACATAATGGACCATCTTACATTGTCATTACACATTATTCTATTTTCAAATGTAATAAATTCACTGGTGATTATAATTAACAAGTAAGAATTGATGAAGGAAAGACTAATTTCCTTTGAATATGACAAAATAGTGGATGAAATCTACTAACCAGGAGTCAATTGGCTGATTTCAAATTGTTTAGGGGGTTAATTTACCAAAAAACAGTTCAAGGGGTCAATTTCAACTTGAGTAATAGTTCAAGGGGTCAATGACAGTTTACTCTTTTATACATAAGTGAGAGATCTTAAGTTGAATTTTTGTAAATAACAAATTAAATATTAAATTGTTAATAGCCTATTATAAGGATTAACCAATCAATTATATAAATATAAACTAGTGCAAACAAAGATGTTGTGTGAATATGGGATTTGGATCCATCCAAATTTAAATTATGGGGATCCTATAGATCATAACATCTAAACTGTTCATCGTACATCGTACTGTCATAAATCATTTTGATTTTTTTTATTTAAAATTAAACATAAATAGTATCTAAAGAAAATGATTGTACGATATATAATAAACAATTAGGATGTGAGGAACCTTATAATTCCTACAAAGAAATTCCGGAGAAAATCCTCATATGTGAATATGTGTTTTACAATAAACTTGAATTACATCAGTTGTCAGATTAATTTGGTTTCGAAGGGGGCGTGCCGCATGCATCTTCTTTTACAGATTTCCAGAGAGCTCACATTCACTTTGCAACCGACAACTAACATGTGTGCATCTTTACACTGTTTCAATGAGTGACTTTAAAATTTTATGAAATATTGTTAACAAATGCATTACAAGGATGTTATCAATAAATACTCAATCATTATAAAACTAACACTATTTTCGGAAACTAGCTCTGCCCTTACCATCTAAGCAGCTTCACTCGAAGCTTGTTTGCTACATAAATGAGGAACTAATGGACACAGAGAACCCATCGTAAGTCTTGCCCAACGGCTATGTCTACAGCTCTAAGGTTCGCTTGCATTTTGCAAGTTCTTAATGTTCTTGGCTATTTAGTCTTGAAATATTCTTCTTTAACATGTTTTGGCGGCAGGCTCTTGAAGAAACGGCAAGGAAGAATGATGGTGAGATTACTTGCCCAAGGACAGGCTTGATCTGCAGTTACACTGATCTGGTGAAGGCATATATATCGTTAATCTACATACCATGGCCTGTTCAGTCGTTCTGGTTTGTTATCTATTTATACGGGAATTTGTAGCTGTTATAACGTCCTGTGCTATCCGTACATAAATCCTCCCCTGCCATATTGAGTTCGGTTAATAAGAACTATGCCCTGGGATCGATGCTCTACTCTTACTCTTGTATTCCTCTTGGGCACTCGAAAGTTGAAACATGTATATAAGCGTAGATTACGTTTCACCCTTTATTTTCATGTTAAATTTCTTAATGGTGAATTGAATTATTTGGCATTCATTGAACTGAAAAGCAGGTCATTTCAAGATGAGTAATTTTACAGTTATCATAATTGCAACACTTCTAATAGAGATAAGATTAGCTAGTACAAGTGTGTCTCATTTTTATTAAAGAAGTGTTACATATATGATATACAAAATATGATAAGTGCAGGATTCTTGTTTCAAGATATACGATGGTAAGTCACATATTTATGAGATCACGTTAAGATGTTTAAACGATAAGTTGTTTTTACTTTTAAGTTTTAACTGCAAACTATACACAAGTGATAAATTATCGTGATGGTTAGTCTTCCTTTTTATATCACAGCATATCTACCTGAATAATTCCAAGTTTCTTAATATATTGGTCTTGTCTGAGACAAACAGTGAATATTGAATGTTACTTTCAAGCGAAGACTTGGAAAGACGTTGTCTACAGGTCCAAATTAAATAGCAATTTGCATATTACACATTGGTAGTTTTATTATTACTTTCTTTCCTGTCATTTTGGAGGTTAGTCAACTAGCAACAATCAACCGGCAAATAAGGATTGAAATCTTTATTTGCTTTTGATGCATCATGTATGATCTCATCCGATTATTGGAAGACTTGTTAATTAAGTTGATCTATTGGCAGTAAAACTAAAGGCTCATTTGGTAAATACATTTAAATGATCGAAATCGTTTTAATAGAAAATGTTTTTGAGTTTTAAAAGCGCTTGAAGTGTTTTCTGCTAAAGCACCTGTGACATCCCGTCCCAAAATTATCTAAAACGTACATGTGAAATGACCCTTTTACCCCTAGTTTGTTTTCGTTACATTATTGGTTATTTTTTTGGTGTTGATGGCATGTGTTGGGCCACACACACACCTTCCCACCACTCCACATTTTCTATCCCTTTCCCTGTCACTCTCTCCCGTGCTCCCATCTCCCTTCCCGTTCACCATAACGTACGGACACACACACAACTCACTCAAATCATCACAGATCGAGGGAACTAAACCCATATTCGAGCTCGTGAGGTTGAGAGGAGCACGATCGTACCATTTTCAAGTAAGAACTCTAATGTTTTCACGTCGTTTCGAAGTGGTCCGTTTGGGGTACTATTCATGCAAACTTATTTCACCACGTTTTTGGGATTTTGAAGCCCGTAATGACCTGGTGAGGTTCCCAGGAGTCCCGGAGTAACTCGTTGGAGGAATTTGGACGTCGGAATCGTCCTGTTCGAACTTGGCCGGTTTTGGAGGTTGGGGTCAGGTAAGATCTCGTGATTTTTAGCCTTTAAAACTTGTGTGATCGTGTTCTACTAGTCCTAAGCTTCAATTTGGTGTTAGAATCGTGAAAAATGGTTGAGAATCGAGTGAGAAAACACGAATTGCAGGTTTTTCCAGTTTCCGGCGCCGGCGACGTCGCCGGAGAAGGTGACGGAATATTCCGTCAAATCTGACGGAATATTCCTGACGCCGTTGACGGAATCCGTTAGAACTGGCGGAATATTCCTAACGGCGTCAGTTGACGTCGTCAGCGTGGCAGGCACGTGCCTGCGCGTGGCCGGCGCGTGGGGGCGCGTGCGGCGGTGGAAAATTTTTCTAAAAATATGGGTGTGATCCTGAGGTTGTGTAGAGCACATTGGTATATTCATTTGTCCAATTTGAGCAATGTATGAGAAGTTATTACGAGAAGTTGGTTATGTGCTTTAAAATTAACGTTTTTATAGTTATTTCGCATATAGGTGATACGTATCCCGAGGACGAGCGTGGTCATTCGAGGCAGGGGGGCTACGACCCTTCCACATACCAGTGAGTGGGCTTTTGGTTTTCCGTATATACCTATATACATTTATTTACCCAGAAATTGCTTGAAAAGGGTTAATTGTTTTATGCCATGCACCATATTATTATCGTTTATGCATCATTGCATACATTAGTAGTGGTATACATATACATATGCATATTGGGTGCTGTGGACGCACAGGTAAGTGCCAGGTAAGTGTTATTCATGTTTACATTTAGTAGTGATTCGAGATACTTAGAGAGCTCATAACCTGCACCCTCGGTGTTAGTGCTCCCGCCCAGAGTAGGGCACAGTCCTTCACGTGATGTTCACCTCCCGCACCACACACTCAGCTTGGATCCAAGTTAGGTGCACAGTCCTGTTGTACAGACCACTTTAGGTGGTTCCGACTCGTAGGTGACCAGCGATTATTCGCACAGCCTTCACATGATCGTAGCACTAGAGCGTATACATGTATTACACCCAGGCCTGTCATACAGACCACTTTAGGTGGTTCCGACTCGTGGGCAGGTTCAGTTATTGAGTTTGAGATTTGAGCTCTAGAAGCAGCCGTACATGTCACGTTAGGTGACTCCGGCTGCCAGATTACATGATATTGATATGATTATACCTGAGCACTTGCATATTATTGAGCATGATTGGCATATATACTATACGTATATTTATTTTCTGGGAAGTAAACAGGTTTTACGGCGAGGGGTTAGAATGTATTTTATTAAATGGTTTTCGAAAAGCTTTGTTTTTGCCCACTCACGCTTTTGTTTTGCGCCCCTCCAGGTTCTAGTTGAGTAGCAGTTTCGGTGGTTTCCCAGAGGGCTTTTCCGGCATTTCTGACAGACACCCATTAGCGTAGGGTCACCTTCGGGTGTACTATTGTCGCATCTTTTCTTTTGGACTGCTGTAGGCTTGCTCTGAACTTGTGTTTCACTTACGCTAGCACTTGTTTTAGTACTTTGTATGCTAGTTTTTAATTATTCGTACTTTTTATTTCTATTTTATTTAGCTTCCGCACGTGCACATGGCTACGTCACCTTCGCGTGGCGGCCAGCACGCCCTGATCTCGGTCGGGGTGTGTCAACACCTGTTATGAGCATTTTGCTAGAAACATTTCAAGTGCTTTTTCAGAATTAATTTACATTTTTACTAAATTTAGTTCCAAAAATATTTTATCTAAAAACGCTTTTAATCGTTTAAAAACATTTGCCCTAAAATTTGTTTTGGTTTGAGAGATTATTAAAAAATGATTTAGGGAAAAGACATAGAATTCTGGATCCATCCTTAAATTCAATACTACCTTATCCTCAAATTCAATGCTACTGAACGCTTTAAATCAAAGAAATAACCGCTAGCCACTAAAATTTATAAAAAGAAAAAACTTGCTAGAAGTGGTTTTAGACCTACTCCAACTTTTAGAGTTAAATTTACCCTAACTTATTCTAATTCATGTGCCAAAAATGAATTTTGAGTTAAAACTCATTTTTAGGACAAATTTTGGCTAGAAATTGAGATTGGGTTAGTGGGTTGGTCCACTAAGGCCATCTCCAACCGAAGGTTGGCCATATGGCTCGTTTTAGCTCTCTGGCATTCTAAGATATTAATATTTTAATGAACAGTACATGATCATATTTGCCTGTGTCTCCAACCGAGGGCCAAAGGGTCAGATGGCTCGTTTTAGCCCTGTCACAAAAAAATGTCTCCAACTGAGGGCCAAACATAATTTATTTAAAAACTACAACTTAAATGTTGTTTAAGTTTCATGTTGTTAAATGTTTTTTTATGTAGTATAATTTTTATGTTGGTTAATGTTATTTAATGTTGTTTCATATTGTTTAATGTTGTTTTATGTTACTTAATTTAATTTAATGTTGTATAATGGCTTAGGAAGTTATAGGGAAAAAATAGAATTAAAAAAAATATATGAAACAAATTTTGTGAAATAGAAGTTATAAGAAAAATGGAATTTAAAAAAAAAAATGAAGCAAATTTTGTAAAATAAAAGTTATAGGAAAAAAATAGAATTTAAAAACAAAATGAAAATTAGAAGTTATAGAAAAAATTTTGTAAATAAAAAAAATAATAAAACTGTAAAAAAAAAAAATTCAAAACATTCATGTCGGTTATAACAGATAGGATTTTCATTTTTTCTGGCTATCCCTTTGACCCTTTAAGATTTCGTGAAGCCCTCTCAAATTCCATAAACCCTCTGATCCTCTAAACCCTTCAATTAGAAATAGCCTAATAAGACTGAGTGTGCCCAAAAACTTAACTAGACTCAATGAGTGACGCACTCAAAAAACTTGGCTAGACGCAAGGAGTGACGTGCCCAAGGTCCCACACTTTCTCAAAACATACAGCCCTAGGTCCACCCACATGGGCATGTCAGCAGTAGTTATGAGGTTGTCAGCCGCCCATGTGCAATCCCAATTGCATTATTTTGATCCGACGACATAGATTATTGGACAGTTACCAACAGTCTTGATTTAAAAGTATTTAATTTTAAATTTATAAATACATTAAATTTAATGGGTGAGATCTAATATGATTAAATTTAAAAAAAAAAAAAATCTAACGATCTAAAATTAAACCAACAACGAAGTGCAACGCTTTTTTCGAGAAAATGGTCGGTTTAATGATTTTTCATTATATATTGAAATTTAAATATTTTTAAGTTAAAATGTTCATAAAAATTAAATTAAGATAGTTTACATAATTTTTATTTTTAAACTAGTTGTTTAATGGACATAATTTAGCCTAAATTCATTTCTTAATAACCTCGGGCTAAAAATTTAACCAGAAGGGTTGGATTAGAAAAAAAAATAAATTTTAGGTTAAAACCTAAATTTTCTGAGTTAAAAATTTAAGGTTTTAACCCAAAAATTAAAGATTTGCAAATAGAAAATTTAATACCAAATCATTACTAACTTATTATATTGTTTAACCAACCTATTTCTGTATTATAACTGTATTAAGAATCAGTTATATAAAATTTGGACTACTGCACAGATAGATGTTGTGTGAATATGCGTTGTACAATAAACTTGGATTACATCAGTTGTGACTATGATTAAGGTGTTGACTTTCTTCTCATACATTGGGTAATCAATTCTCAACAACACCAAGTCCATGTATATAATTTTTTTTTTTTTTTTTTTTTTTTGCTATCTAGTCATATAATTTATAATTAAAACTAACTTGCGATAATGAAATAGAAAATAAATAAAATTTGAAGTCAATGAATTATATAAACCGTGCAGAACTTCTCTACTTAAACGTCAATTGGGTTCTACAAATTTGAGATCTCAATTTTTGGTTTCAAAGGGAACTTGCAAATTTCCAGAGTTGTAGCTGCAAGATTCAGTTTCTGCCCAAAAAACGGAAAAAGATTTGAGCTATGGCTAACTCCGAAATAGCTTTAGACGTGGAGAAACCGAAAGAGAAAGTTACAAGGTTAGATGTTTTTTAAATCTCTGGAGTCTGACATGTGAATTGTATTCAGAAATCACAAGGGCTGAATAAACTTTGTATCTAAACATGTAATTATTCCCACAATGAAAAATCTAAATATCCAATAGGCCAATTTCACATGTTTAAGGATATTTAATTACATAAATGCTGCTATCTGATAGATACATTAATATATATACATTTCCTTGTGTTTTGTCCAGTAATAATCCTGATTCAAGTTCCAAGGACATGAAGGAAGAATCTGAAGACAACCATGAATGGAACATATTCTCAGGGAAGGCGGACGAGATTCCTAAAAAGGAGTCTTTCCTTAAAAAGTACTGGGAAAAGATATTTGTAGCATCATGTTTGTGTGGTGTTTTAGTGGATCCATTATTCCTCTACGTTCCAATAATCAAAGATGATGTAAAGTGCCTGTTTTTGGATCAGAAGTTGAAGATAGCCGCCGTTATTTTAAGATCAGTCACCGATCTTTTCTATATATTGGACGTTATATTTCGGATTTATGGATTTGAGAACTATTCGGGTTTTATCGAGCAACCAAGCAGGTTTCTACGTTCATTACTTACCCGGAGATCTTGTGTGCCAACGATATGGGACATCTTAATCGACATTTTAGCCATTCTCCCCCTTCCACAGGTAACTATGAGAATCCCCCTCCCCTCATGTTGGAGTTAATTGATTTCCTAATCTCTCTATTTGTTTACTTGCGGCGGGGTTTCCATGTTACCATCTTTTTTTCATTATTAAAGCATGAGAAATTATTTTCTCCATGTTAGGATATATAGCCAGTCATGCTTCTCTCAAAAACACTTTTATTTTAGATATAATTAGATGTAAGTCCATTTACTGACTAAAAAGTCATTATATTTTTAAACTTATGCTTTGTAATAAGACCCATAAATCATAACCGTTAAGGAACTAGGACAAACAAAAAATTAGAGTTCACTACCAAACCAAATGTACAAATCAGGTTAATTTACACAATAACTCTAGAAATTCAATATGCAAAACAAAAAAGGGTTTTTATCACAAATGGTCCCTGAAATTGACACTCACCATCAAGATAGTCCTTAAAATTGAAAATCAATCAATGTAGTATCTGAAAATAGGTGTCGTAAATCAACATGATCATTCCATCACAATTATGTTAAAAAAAAAAAAAAAAATCAGTTAAGTGCTGTTGTGGTACATAAATGAGCCCCATAAGTCCTTTTTTGTTTTTTTTCCCTCACAAATGGGATTTGAAATTAACTCATGACATCAAAATGGTCCCTCAAATTGACCCGCGACATCAAAATGGTCTCTGAAATTGAAAATTGATAAATGTAGCCCTTAAGTAGGTGTCTCAAATCAATGTAGTCATTCTGTCACAATTCTGTCAAAAATTCTGTTATGTGCTGATGTGACACATAAGTGAATGACACAAGTCTAATTAAATTAAAAAAAAAAAATTACAAATAGGCTTAATAATTTAATAGTTAATAAAAAAATTGTCAACCAAAAATCCGGTCCTGCAATCACCTCCGATCCTAGTTCACATTTACATACCGCTTTCACTCTCTGTTCTCTGAAGAAAAAAAAAATCTCAATACACTCATCTTTACACACTTCGACACCCTTTACCAAATTGAATTTGGATCGAGATCACATTTGGTGACTGCTTGGCCCATTGACAACGAATTTTGGGACATCATTGTTAACATTTAGGCGATCAACATCTTCACAACCTTAATTTTAGAGAGCTTGTTTGGCGCTTCCTTGGTGGTTTAGTGATGCAAAGAATGACGAGGTCTGCCTTGAGATAATGAGGTTATAACCGAGATGCGTCTATTGTTGGTTGAAAACTATTTCCACACCCCCTCTTAGGCCTTGGTTAAGCCTTGGTTAATCCTTGTACCTTTGAGAATTTATGGAAGGGAGCTATCTTCATAGTAGGTCCTACTATAAGAAAAAGAAAATTCCATTGTGCAAAAAGGTATTTAGACAACTTTTTAAATTAATTATTAAACCTATATCAGCACATAACAAATTTTTTTTTACAGAATTGTGGTGGAAGGATTATATTGATTTGTGACACCTATTTTCATTGACTGCATTGATTGATTTTCAATTTCAAGGACCATATTGATGGTGTGGGTCAATTTCAAGGATCATTTGTAATAAAAACCCTTAAATCTTGTGGGGCCCATTTATGTGCCACATCAGCACTTAATGAAAATTTAAACAGAATTGTGACGGAAGAACCACATTGATTTGCAACACCTATTTTCATGGACTACATTGATTGATTTTTAATTTCAAGGACCATCTTGATAGTGAGAGTCAATTTCATGGACCATTTGTGATAAAACCCAGTCCAATCTTTGAAATTTGGCATTTCTAACAAATCAAATCTTTAGCAAGTGGCCCTCTACCACAGTGGTGGAGAAAAGTGTCGCCCTTGCACCCGGCGTGGGTTCAAACCCGGTCGACTATCTAATATGACAAATCTATTGTTTGACAAAAAAAAAAAAAAAAAAATCAAATCTTCAAGTTAATTCCAAACGGTAACATTCCAAGTTGGAGCCTGAATTAAAGATGATGGGCATTCAAAAGAAGAGAAAGGTGAGAGAAACTGTTTCATAAGAGTGGCACTTGAGAGAAAAACTTATGTAGGGCTTAACTTGTCACTAGACACAACTACGTGGCACTACCATCTACTCAAAATTTGCCACTAGACACAGATCGTCTGTCAAAGACTCTAAGTAAAGAACGATTGAAGGAGAATCATAACTAACATAGATTCACATCATTCTCTTAGGACACATTTTGGTAGGTATAGACGGCGCAATCGACACATAGACCGCACAACCAAAGACGTGGATATGCGAGATGTCAGGCTCGTATCTAGGTATCAACTGAAGTGTAGAATAAGGTTGGATCGTGACTGGCCTTAAGCGGACCAACATTGTTGTGTGAATTATTGCGTAGTCCAAGGAAGCGATCTGGAACTTGGTACGTATCATCAACAATTGAGAGCGGCTAAGTTTTAGGACGGGGACCTCGATGCAAGCTCGTAGTTCATAGGCGAACCTCTTATGTCTGACGGATAAGGGTGTCTCGACATCCACGAACCAAGAACCCACGGATTCGAAATTGGAATTTCAAATCCTGGTGAGATTCAAAGGAATCTCGGCCACAGAGCTGTCGGAGATTACGGCAGGTCATCGGGGATGGCTGGACGTCACAAATAGGGGTTGAATCACGGTGGCTGGGATCGGCTTCAGGCGAGGCCTAAGCTGGTCCATCAACGACGTCATTTTGTGTCGTGCTTCTGGTTCTGGTTTTGGAACCCAATGACAAAAAGAGGGTACGCCAAAGAGAGAGAGCAGAGAGATTGTTGAATGCATTTACACAACCACAATTAAGAATATTCATAACACAACTTGGTATATATATGAAATTAAAACGGCTCAATATGCTTAATATCTTAATTATTGATTTACAAGTTTATTATTGATGATAATTAGATTTGAGTGTTTGTAATCAATGTACGTTATCCAGGTAGTAATTCTCATATTCTTTTCAAATATGAGGGACTTGAGATCTTTGACTACAAGGATGTTTATCATGAACCTTTTTACTCTGTTACAATATGTGCCACGGGTTCTTCGCATCTACCTCTCATGCAGTGAACTGAAAAAGATTCCTAAAGACGGGATTAAGCAGACTCCCATATGGATTAAAGCTATATTGAATTTCTCAATGTACATCATTGCCAGTCATGTAAGTCTCACTATATACTAAACTCCTAAAAGTTTTATTAACTGAACTCCTAAAAGTTTTATTAAAGTTTGCTTAAATAAATTAACATTTAGGTTCTTATTCATTCATTAATGGGATCTGCTTAAATGGGAAGATGAATCCCAGTTGGAAAACAGTTGTGAATTTGTCTGTTGTTTATTTTATATTGTTTGACCACTTTTCTAATACATGTGGATGTCACATACATAAGTGGAATCTACATACTTCTATCAAATAAGTGGTTAGCTAGTGTCACACAAATAATTTTTTTCATCCGATCTAGTAAACTTTATTAATACTACTTTTTTTAAGACCTGTAGACGTTATTTAATTTGTTACTTTAAGTGAAGTTGCATTTAATTTTTTTTGAATATATATATTTTTAAATCTTTTCTACAGTCTGATCTAATTAATTAACTTGTTGATTATTTAGGTATTCGGAGCCGTATGGTACTTTTTTGCTATTCAACGAATGATGGATTGTTGGCATTCTGCATGTCAAAAAGAAGGTGGATGTGAGAGAAGTAGTTTTGATTGTCATGACCATCACACATTTAGAAAGATCAAAATTCTAAATGATTTATGCCCTATAAATCCGTCAGACGCAAAAATGTTCGATCTTGGCATCTTTAGTAGTGTTCTTGAATCCGGCATAACAGGATCAACCAATTATTTTCAAAAGTTCTCAAACTGTTTCTGGTGGGGCTTACGAAATTTGAGGTTGGAACATTTTCTCTTGTTTGTTTAGGCATATATATAAAGCAGAACTGTGGCACCACAAAAAAAAAAAAAAACAAAAAACAAAAAAAAACAAAAAATAAAATACACAAGTTTTGACGAAAGTCTTAGATGTGGGGATGTGGTCTTAAGTATTAATTCTTTAGTGCTCATATGTTTTGCTTAATGAGCTCTTTTTGTAATGCAACTCATATGTTTCGTAATTCCAAGAGGATCTCCCTGAATTGCTTTTAATTACTATATATTACCATGTTTCTTTGTCTTCGGGAATTCCCATGCTAGAAAAATGGTTCTAGACTTTCTTACTTAGAATAAATTAAAAATTAGATTTATAACTTCATTTCATTTTTGCAGTTCCCTCGGTTCAAACCTTGAACCCAGTATAAATGGATGGGAAAACCTTTTTACGACTTCTATTTCTATAATTGGTTTGCTCCTGTTTTTATATCTCATTGGAAATTTGCAGGTTTGTGCCGAATCCTTAATGTTATAATTTTGTCTTTTTTCCTAATTACATGGATCGTTGGCTAGTTTTAAATTTTAATTAGGAAAGATAAATAACTAACTGTTAATTAATCACGTAAAACGCGAGCTGTGAAGTAATGAACTGACCACCTATGTGTTGGTTTGGCTGCTGTGGATAGATGTATATGCAATTTGAGAATGCAAAAAGAGAGGAGCGTAACCACAAGTTGCGAGTGACAGGAAAGATGGAACAGATTGGTCGAGAAATACAGTTGTGGTTATTTAAAAATGGCATTCCGACAAAGTCGCATAAGGAGATGAAGTCGCAGGTCAGTGAAAAGGTACAACAAGCAATAGAAGGGAACATGGATGTTAATTTGGATGATGTTATCCCCATTCTTCGCTCGGCGTTCCAAAGCCGTATAAAAAAATGTACGCCTTTGACTAAGCTCAAGCAAGTAAGTTTCCTCGATCCAAGCCTTGGCCTTAGTATAAGCTGTAGCATTGCCATACGTGACATGATTTATTCAAAGCATCTTTGATGGGAAATAAACTAGATCTCAAAATTATCTCTCTCATTGAAATATGACTAATATTATATTTTTCGAGAATGTAAATGTGATTTTTACATCTCAAATTTGCATATCTCCATTAAAGATGCTTTTGCAAAGTTTAGGGGCTGTTTTATAATCACATTTTATTTTTTTAGTTTTCATTGTTGTTTGGTACTCAATTTCCAAAAAAGTGAAAACTAAAAACCAAAACCAAGCCAAAATTTGAAAATTGCAAAAAATTAGTTAAGTTTGATCCACACCTATATAGGCTATATAATAATATTGATACAATCTTAATTATATAGCTAGCTCCATCTTATTTACATTTCTTACTATTAATAAGTAAAATCCCACTTCTTATTTACACCCACTGCACATTGAAATCTATCTTATGTACTAATCACAGGCGTTTAGAAGGCTGGATGAAAACGTGTTGAAAGAAATCTGTCAGCATCTTGAACAGAAAAAATTTCTGAAGAATCATATCATTATTGAAGGGGGTAAACCACTCGAAAAGATGGTCTTCATTGTGGATGGACTTGTAGACATTAGAAATTCAGATGGTTCTTGTAGTAATTCACAACGAGGTGCAGGAGAATTATGTGGACAAGATCTTCTTCTATATGGATCTCGGTCAAATGGGGAGTATGCTAAGGCGTTTAGTGATGTTGAAGCCCTTGTTATCATGGCTAAACACACGGAGGGTGTCCGCTCTAGATTTGGAGTGCAAATTGATGCTTATAAACGTTATTTTCATGATCACAAATCAGATATGAGCACAGGTCAAAAAGTAAAGCGGAAGCGAACTCATGACATTTAGTTAGTCCTCTAATATAGATTAGCCAATCATGTTAGTGCTATGTGTATGTAATCTGTTAGTTTGTTGTATTCGGTTTGAGTCATGTTAGTGCTATACTAGGCAATGCTGCCCGTGCGTTGCTGCAAGATTAAAAATTGTGTTGATCACTATGCCTGAAAAACGCAGAGATAGTTGAAGAAAACAATAAGATAAATTTAGATATACAAAACACTGTAATCATTCACTGCGGTTCATTATCTTCACCCAATTTTCAACTGGGACCATCATTTGTACACAAAAGATTTGAAAATACTAGACTAAGTACATGCATAAAATATTGGTCAACCTAGATTATACAATTTTTGCCAGCATTTAGACAGAGAGCATTAGAAAATGCTGGCCTATGTACATGCAAAAAATATTATTCAACCTAGATAACAGATCAGGACCAGCATTTAGATACAAAATATGAGAATTGCTAGGCTAGTACATGCAAAAAATATTGTCTAACCTAGATTAGAGAGAGTTATTTACATACCAAAAAAATAAGAGAAACATTGTTCGATACATGTAGATTAGAGGTGCGAAAATAACATCTGTTCAAAAGGAAGATTCAACGTTCTTTGTGCAGCAGAATGGACAGGAGAAAGTTGATAATGATCTAAAATAAACAATATAAGCAAGAGTTGTTTAAGTAAGAACATATTTACTCACTTAATATAAAAAATTCATAAACTATTCGATAATATTTAATCCAGCAATCCCTAAAGATGAGAAATGAATGTTGAAATCCAGCAATCTCCAAAGATGAGAAATGAACGAAGAAATCCTACCTCATACATATTAAAACAATTAACAAATTCTCAGTAAATGATCACAAAAGAGGTATTAAAAAGAAAATTTCTTAATTTAAAAATTGAGAAAGATATAAAGAAAAAAGTTCTCAGTTCTAAATCATCACCATAACAAAAATAATGATATCGTTTTAACATTAACTTGGATTGATTTCGGTCACCAGCATTAATAAAATTAGTGACTTCAACCTGTGCAAGCAAACAATCAAATTAGATGCAAGCCAACCAACTTCAAATTTAACCAAATAAAAAAAATAATTACAATTAAACTAACCTCTTCTTCCCATATGAACTAGTAGTAGTTCCCTGTTTTGCCTTTGTGAACAGTACATTCTTCACTCTACACAAAAAATGCTATCAAAATGCTCAGCAACATTATGAAAACTATACACACACGGTATTGTATATGTATTTGGATATAAGGTATAAAAATTTACTAAAATAATCAAGCTTAAATTTAACAAAAGAAGTAATTGCGAATTGGAATAAAAAACAATATAATAGTTGTTAATAAAAATTCTGACTAAATTTTACAAGTAGCATCATAAATTGTTAAAAAATTAACACCATTGAAAAAACTCATCACTCAAATCTGTTATTCTATTAAAAACACCACTGAAAACCCCAAGGAAAGGGGTGCATATTCCTAACCTGCCAAACAATTGTTATAGTCATACCGAAGCAAGGAAAGGGGTACATATTCCTAACCTACCAAAAGGGTTAATAAATTTACCTTTTTTTGTAACAGCTTATATTCTTTTATCTATATCTTGAGCTGGACCCGCTGATCCACAACAAAAAAAGGTGTAAATACACCAATGAAACAACTTTTAACAGCAAGACTAAGAATAAAATTATTGTATTTTAACATCTCACATGCAATATGAAAATCATACACAATTTTTGTATGATTAACTACAACCAATTACTATTTCTTAATTGTGAATCCACTAACTCCAAAAGTTAAATAAAAACTCAACACAATTAAACCCACATTCCAATTCAACCAAAATTCAACAAATTCACCCCAAATTAGATCAACAGAAAGAGAAACATGGGAAACCCAAAATTAAATGCAATAGGAGGGAGGAAGAGAGAGAGAGAGAGAGAGAGAGAGAGAGAGAGGGGTTACAATGAGCTTCTGTTCTGAATTTTTGAATGACTTCCCAATCTAATTAGATGTTAAAACTATAGTAGTAATTAGTGCGGGAAAAACTTTTCTCATGAGTGGATTATAAATTTCTTATGAGTCATAATTATTAGTTAACCCCAAACTAAGTGAGATAGCGTACAGATAGAAAGACACATCATTGACATTAACTTATTTTTATTTATTGATGAATATAAACTGAATTTTCCAGTGAAAAAATTTGATTGAGAAAAAGAACAAAGTAAAATAATTAAGTAACAATACCTAAAGCCCGATCAACATTCAAGTAAAAAGTGAGAGAGAAAGAACCAACCTTAAAAGTCCTCATGAAATTCTGTAACTTCCTACAGTACCTTCGTAATCGTATCACCCATAAAACTACTGAAATAAAACGAACAATTGTGAAGTCAAAATATATATACAATATTACAATCTGATATTCTTGCACTAGAGTGTAGAAGATATAAGCCTACTGTGAAACGAAAAAATTGTAATCTACAAACATAAAGGTGCAATTGTATGCCATTAAAAAGTGCAATCAAGGCATATATTCTCATTCAGCTCGATTTTATGTATCAACATGTGGATTGGGTCAAAATCAAAATCCAAAACCCATTAATAAAATCCAATATTTTACTTCAACACAATCATAGATTAAGATTAAAACATTATTACCTACTAAGAAATCCCAATAATCAGATCCTTCTTTTCACTTGGAAGAGTCGATTGGAGCCAATTGGGGTCAAGTTCTCCTTGTTAAAATTCCAAGTTGAAAGCATTTATAAAAGACATACAAAATATTACAATCCAAAGAGAAAAAAATGGTAAGAATAAAAAAAGAGGAGCGTGCGTACAGAGGAGAGAAGCAATGAGCATGGACAATCTTTGCCATATTTCAATGAAATGGAAAATGATATCATAGACGGTAACTCCATGAGTATTTTAATCCTAAGATTTTAATTGATTTCAAGTAGTATACGTCCAAGAGTTTACTGGATTTTGAGTTATATATTGAGCTCTATTGATTCCTCTTGCCATCCAAGGATGTGAGTTCATTGGGGAAACCACATGGATCATTCCCACAGATTAATGTCCCACTTTTGACTTTACCTCACTTCATTCTTCTTCTTTGTCTGGTCTGATAATTGAGACAAAAACAGAGAGCTCTCATTCTCTCATCCATATTGGAAATAAGAGAAAATTTGAAATTCTCTCCATACTTCACTGAATTTGGTCTCGTTTTTCGTCTGCAAATTCATGGGGAAGAGTTTCACTGAATTTGGTCTCGTTTTTCGTCTGCAAATTCATGGGGAAGAGTACCATGCACGAAGATAAATTAATCTTGGTTTTGGTCCAGTTTTAAATTATGCTCAATTTCAAAATAAGACGGCCCAATTTCGAAAAAGAAAGATGTTTTAGCCTTTAGAAATCTGAAAGCCTCCAACAAATTGGGTGTCCACACCGACATTTATCAATTTACACATATATTTGAATTTCGAATCATTTAGGTTTCAAAATAATTGCACAAAAATCCGGAAAATGATGAACAAATTGAAGCAAATTATGTGTATTGGGCAATTGAGACTAATCCAAAACTGGTACCGAGCTCTGCTGCAGGGTATAGTGGGTCTTCATCAAAATCAAATGCAAGTCCCGATTGCCAAATTTCTGAAATAACATATGACTATAGAGACTGAGCGGAAGAGAGAAAAAGAGAGGATCCATTTCTTGAATTGCTAATCAAATCAACACACATATTTTGATTGATATGAAATCATTAAAGACTGGAATCATACATGATATTTTAATGGATATGGAAAGCATAGTTCCTCGAAAAACTGGAATCATACATACATGTCAAACTCGGAGTAATTTGGTTCAAGATGTGAGAGACCATTCATTTCTGTGAAACCATCAGAAGTCTTACTCACCTGCCTCTGAATCTCTTCCACTCCTCCATCATCTGTATAAATGAAACAATCAAAACTCAAGTGACATTCTTGCAGGAACTCAAATTCAAAACAAAAAAAATTAAGTCTCATAAAAAAAAAATATAAAGCCATCCTATTTTTCCGCCACGTAAACAACAATCACAGATGTAAATGTGAACCCAGATAAAAATTATTCAATTAAGATAAAATTCACAAATAGGTCCTCCAGAATCAGAAAGAACGAAGAAATTAAAATTACCCAAAACATTATAAACAAACATCGTACGCAAAAATAAAAATTACTCAAAAATTTGTAAACAAACATCATAACCCACAACCAGTTTGTTGAGATCAAGAACAAAATATACAAGAGCAACACTGTAAAGACTCAAAGTAATACTGCAAATAACTCAAACAATCTGGAGGAATGACTTATTTATTAAAAGAAGAGTTTGGCTATTATATAGCCTTACAGAAGTAACAAAAACCCTAAAAACCAGTTCACGATCCACACTACTCGGAAGGTGACATGCATGAGGAAATATTCTACGTAGAACAAGTCTTCCTAGATAATAGGAACTTATTTAAAACCAAAACAAACTAAATGGTTGAGTCCTATAACTACGGGAACAACCAGACTTATCAATCCCTCCCTTAAACTTACTGTTATCAAACAGTTAGTTTATACCAGCAATCTATCAAACTCCTAGCATACCTCGAAGTCTCTGAAAAACATCAACCATCAATGGTTTGGTCATTATGTCTGCCACCTGATCTTCGCTCCCACAATGAATCAAAGCAATCGAACCTTTCTTTGTGAGATTCCTCAAGAAGTGATATCTTACATCAATATGCTTACTGCGACCATGCATCACAGGATTCTTTGACAGCTTAATGGTTGAACTGTTATCACATCTGATTAACGTACACTTCTCATTACTGTACTCAAGCTCTTTCAGCACTCTCTTCATCCATATTGCTTGACACGCACACACTGCAGCTGCTACAAACTCAGCTTTTGTAGTGGACAGTGTAACAATAGGTTGTTTTTTTTGAACTCCATGTCACAGCACCCGAGCTCAGTAAGAACACATAACCACTTGTGCTCTTCCTATCCTCCACATCTCCTGCATAGTCACTATCTGTGAAAGCAAGCAATCCACCATCTCCGCCTTTCTTATAATGAATACCATAATTCATTGTCCCTTTTAAGTATCGAAACGCTCTCTTTGCAGCTTGCAGGTGAAGCTCGGTTGGTTTTGCCATAAATCTGCTTAAAAGACTGGTGACAAACATCATGTCTGGTCTTGTGGCAGTGAGATACATCAAGCTTCCCACCACTTGCTTGAAATATGTCTCATCCACAGTAATCCCACTTTCATCCTTACTAATCTTAGCACCTGGGACAATCGGGCTGCTCACTTCATTACTCTCCAACATTCTAAATCTCTTTAGAACCTCCAGGGCATATTTTTTTTTGATGTATGAAAATACCATCAGTTCTTTGAAGTACTTCAATGCCGAGAAAAAACCTCATGCTTCCCATATCAGTCATGTCAAATTCTCTCATCATGGACTTCTTGAACTCCTCCATCATATCTTTATCATTACCAGTAAAAATTAAATCATCAACGTAAATACTCACAATGATGATCTTTCCTGCTTCATTCTTCTTTGTGAACAAGGTTTGCTCACTGTCACACCTCTGAAAACCTTCCTTGATAAAGTGTGCCTCGATTCGACTGAACCAAGCTCGTGGAGCCTGTTTCAAACCATACAAAGCTTTGTGTAGTTTATAAACCAAGTGCTCATTTCCTTCCTTCTCGTAACCCCTTGGTTGCTCAACGTAAACCTCTTCACTCAGTTCTCCATGAAGAAACGCTGACTTGACATCTAACTGGAAAATCCTCCAACCCTTTTGTGCTGCCAATGCAATGATCATTCTCATCGTGTCCATCCTTGCCACTGGTGCAAAGACCTCTGTGTAGTCTATGCCGTTCTTCTGTGAGTAGCCTTTGGCTACTAGACGTGTTTTGTGCTTGTTGATCTCTCCATGTTCGTTGTACTTGGTCTTATAGACCCACTTGACCCCAATCCTTTTAGCTCCAGTAGGCAATTAACTTAAAGACCATGTTTTATTCTTTTCAATTGAGCTGATTTCACTGTCCATAGCTTGTCTCCATTTCTCTTCTTTCACTGCTTCTTCAAAATAGATAGGATCTTCGGTTGACACGACTTGAACTATGTGTGCTTCGTCCTCACTTAGCCCTTCTCCAGTGACATAGTCACTTAAGTAAGAAGGAGGGTGTCTTACTCTTCCTTCATAAACCCTCCCTTCATCCTCACCAAGTTCATTTGGAGTACAACCCTGTGTTTCTTCACTGCTCTCACCCACACTGCTCTCACCCACATTTCTTTCTTCTCCCTCACCATTTTCTTCATTTTCTCCCCATTCCAAATCTAGCATAATCTGTCCCTCATAACTCACATCCCAATCCCACTGTTTTTCTTCCTCAAAGATAACATCCCTGCTCACAATAATTTTCTTAGCTATAGGATCAAACAATCTATATCCCTTGGACTCCTCACTAACTCCCAATAAAACACAAGGAAAACTTTTATCATCTAGTTTACCTCGCTTGACATCTGGAACATGGACATGTGCTAAGCTTCCAAAGACACGGAGATGCTCAACTGAGGGTTTTATGCCACTCCACGCCTCTTGTGGAGTGATATCCTTCACTGCCAATGTGGGACACCTATTCAGGACATAGATAGCCCAGTTCACCGCCTCTGGCCAGACCGTTTTTGGAAGCTTTTTCTCATACAGCATAGACCGAACCATATTCATGACAGTTCGATTTTTCCTTTTAGCCACCCCGTTTTGTTGTGGCGTGTAGGCAGTGGTTAACTGCCTCTTGATTCCATTTTCTTTGCAGAAGGCAGCGAACTCAGTTGAGGTGAATTCGCCTCCTCTATCTGTCCGTAGGCACTTGATACTCAGCCCTTTCTCCTTTTCCACCATTTTTTTAAAAACCTGGAAGCCTCACTCTTTGCTGTTAACAGGTACACCCATGTTTTACGACTAAAATCATCAATAAAGCATAAGGTATACCTTTTCCCACTATTTGATGTAGGAGAAATGGGTCCACAAATGTCTGCATGAATAAGCTCCAAAGGTTGACTTGCTCTCCATGTACTTTTTGTTGGCATCTCATTTCGATGATGTTTGCCTTGAATGCAGTCTGTGCATGTGGTATTTGAGGTTTGGAATTGAGGAAGTCCACGAACCATCTTCTTGTGTTGTAAAATTCTCAAACCCTTGTGGCTTAGGTGACCGTATCTTCGATGCCAAAGATAAGGGAGATCCTGTGAGCTTGTGTGAAAACACCTTGCTGGTTGAACATTTGTAGAGACTAGCGTCTGAGCTCGTAGTATAAACATCCTGTTCCTACTCATCTCAGTCTGAATAATCAGACCCTTAGTTGGATGATATATTTTGTAAACTCCCTCTTGAATCAATATAGTCAGGCCTCTTTCTTGAAGTTGTTCTATGCTCAAGAGATTGTTTTTGAGCTCTGGAACATAGTACACTTCATGGACAACATGTGTAATTCCATTTAAAAACAGCTTGACACTTCCTTTGCCAACCACATTCATTCTACTGTTGTTTCCCAATTTGACTAAATGGACAAAGGTTTCATCTAGATTTGTGAACATACCTTGACTGCCACACATATGGTTGGAACATCCTGAGTCAAGGAACCAAGCGTCAGTCTGTTCAGGTAACTCAACATATGACATCAATAACATATCATCTTCTTCAGTTACGTCTGCATAATTAGCCTCATTTTCCCACTTTGGACATTCATACTGGAAGTGTCCAAGATTGTGACACTTGTAGCATTCCACAGTATCCTTGTTGAACACTTGGCCTCCCCTTCCACGTCCTCGTCCTTTATAATTGCTTCTTCCACGTCCTCGTCCTCTATAAGTGCTGCTACCCCCCTCAGTTTTGACATCAGTGGTCACCTTCAGAACTTGCTCCACACTGCTGCTTCTGTGAAACTTTTGCTCATGTACAGTGAGCAAGCTTTGAAGTTCATCAATGGTGATTGCATCCAAGTCCCTAGATTCCTCAATCGAACAAACTATATAATTGAATTTGTCTGTGAGAGATCGCAGGATTTTCTCACAGATCGTGACATCAGTCATGGTCTCCCAATAGACTCTCATTTTGTTTGCTACGATCATCACTCTAGCAAAGTAATTAGTGATTGTTTCACCAACCTTCATCTCAAGAGTCTCAAAGTCTCTTCATAGCGCTTGAAGAGTTGAGCACTTCACTCGTGCATTCCCTTCATATTTCGTTTTCATGGAATCCCAGATCTTCTTGGAGGTGTCTTTTTCCAACATCGTCTCTAGAATACTTCTATCAATTGCTTGGAAAAGATAGTTTTTGGCTTTGAGATCCTTGAGTTTCATTGCATCAAGCTCTTTCTGTCGTGCTTCTGATAGGGGTTGTGCCCCCTTTGCTGGTTCTTCATAACCAGTTTCAATCAAACTCCAATACTCCTTGCTTCGAAGGAAATTTTCCATGAGCATGCTCCAATGATCATAATGACCATCGAAACGTGGAATGGACGCCTGCACATAGTTTCCTTCAGAACTCATTTTCCTCTCTTTCTCTCTTGTGTTTGGAAGTCACTCAAAAGCTGCAGCTTTTCGGTTCTCAGGCCCCAGTGGGGCTCTGATACCAGTTTGTTGAGATCAAGAACAAAATATACAAGAGCAACACTATAAAGACTCAAAGTAATACTGCAAATAACTCAAACAATCTGGAGGAATGACTTATTTATTAAAAGAAGAGTTTGGATATTATATAGCCTTACAGAAGTAACAAAAACCCTAAAAACCAGTTCACGATCCACACTACTCGAAAGGTGACGTGCATGAGGAAATATTCTACGTAGAACAAGTCTTCCTAGATAATAGGAACTTATTTAAAACCAAAACAAACTAAATGGTTGAGTCTTATAACTACGGGAACAACCAGACTTATCACAACTAACCTAAAAATGCACAAAATCAAAATAATAATCCCAAGGAAGGAAAAAAAACGAACAATAAGAAACAAAACATTCTAACAAATCCCACACAAAAAATCCAAATAAAAAAAACCTAAAACAACAAATTATTCACTAATTATTCATACAAACTTGGACAAAGCTATTTAACATACCGATCGAAGCGAGAAAGTCCCAACACTTCCTGATTTTAAAAATTTGTTTATACATGTGTTGACCTTAAAAATTACCAAGCCTACGTGGCGCGCAGGCCGAGTAATTAATAAACTAACTACGTCATTCGGTTGTGTGCGGAGCGTGCCAACTCGTCGGCCGAGCTCGGCCGAAGAGTAAAATGTGTTGATGTCGCGTTGGGCGCGCTGTTGACTTCTTGATCTTGCAACTGCTGCCAAGGAAGGAACACGTCTCGGCCTTTGGGTTCTAGAGCCTGAAGACAAGGCTGCTAGTTCTGCGAAGTTCAATCAAATTCGGCTTTCAATATGTCGAATGTAGTAACCTGTAACACCTCACTTCGCCGAGAAGGCTAATGAGATGAACTCTGCCAATAAGGATTCGAAATTCCTTCTCGACCGAGACTTGGATTGGTAATCAGTCGACCGAGAAACAGTGCTGTTTATCCAAACTGAAGATGTCACCAGTTGTCTTCACAGTGCTGTTTATCCAAACTGAAGATGTCACCAGTTGTCTTCACAGTGCTGTTTATCCAAACTGAGGGTGTGTTGGTGAAAAAAGAAAATTGTTGTTTATCCAAACTGAAGGTGAGTTGGTGAAAAAAGAAAATGAAAATCTCAAGGTGTTTGAGAGGTTTGCGCAGGGCAATTTGTGTGTTGAATTGGAGACCTTTCACATGTTGCCTGTGACTCTGTATTTATAGGCAAATGTTGTGTGGCGCAGCCAGATAGTTTTGTAGAGTCCAATTGCAATTCTAATTTGCGGAACTGAACTTGATCCGCATCAGAAGCAAAGGTATATCCTTCAAACTGATCCGTGGGATTTATTCCTTGACTTTTCAAACCTAATAAAAATTAGACTTATCACATCACATCAGAAACCAAGCCTATCTAGGCTTCTTCATAATCTTTACCAATGCATGCATCCGGATCCCTACCATTATCTCTTTTTAATTGACCTCATCTGACCTAACAATGATGGCTTTATCCTATCATCATGTGATCCACGGTCAAGAGATCACCGTGTCACTATCCTCGTGCCAATGGACTCTTTCCAATGCGCCCATAGGCTGAAGCCTATTCTTTTGTTTAGATGTCATCCTAATCACATCACCATCTCATAATTTCACCTTTATCCCATGCAAAGATTAATTGCATGAAATTAATCCAGTAGTAGATGCACTGCCATATGCCGAATATCTCCAATTAATTTGAATTGTAGGTTAGAGATATTATTTGCATCATGTTTATCTGGAACAAGAGAAAAACCAAGATAATTCACTATTAAAAAACAATCATTATGATTAAAAATCATAATATTATCTCTTAACAATAAAATTATCTTAATTTCTTCATATGACTGTGAAGTTATGCACATTCAACGGCCTTAATTACACGGGCCGATGGTGTAAATTTGGGTTCAAACAACATGAAACGAATTTTTGCATGCAAAGCTCGAATGTTGAGGAAGGCAGTTGTTTAGCAGCGAACAATAGGGAATACTGCAAGAATCCAAGCCCAGGAAACTTCAAATCCATTGCAACAAAACAAATATGGAAGTAGTACTCTAAAAAAAGCTTATGATAATTAATTAATTAATTGGAATATTTTAGAGCTGTGATTTGCTACATGGGAAAGGGATGAGTTTAAGAAAAGTTCATGAGATTTGGAATCACAAACACTTCGGAGGGATTTTATGATAATTCTCTTAAAACCAAAAGAAAATATTAGGGTTCCTTGGTTTCTTACCCAAATCCACCAATTTGAATCAAATCTCTGTAGACGAGCTTCAAATCCATCTCAAATCGTCTCCACGAACACGATTTTTGGAAGATAGGAAATGCATAGAGAGGCAGGCCCTGTATCTTTTGCACTTTGATCCACCTTGTCCTATTGACCCTTCACAGACTTCTCCGAGTAACCTGCAAAGAGAAACAATACCCATTATACATTTTTTCAGATGGATTTTAAAGATAGAGGAGAAAGATTAGCGTTTAAGGACATGAAAACTAATTTTACGCTGGGAGGAAAATAAAGCAAAAGAGAGAAACGGAAATAAAGCAATCCATGAACAAACACACCTAAACCGCGGAAAACAGCGAGAAAAACAGGCCAAACAACCTTCCACACGATCCAGTCGGAATCAAAACCGAAAGACAGACAGAGAAATAGAGAGAAATGGAAAGACAAAGAGAAGAATTGAAGAGGAAAGTGAAAAGTGGAAGATGCTTCCAGCATCTCCCTTGGAAAACACAACACACACGCATGGGAAAAAAAATGGGAGAGGGGCAAAGTGGTCAATTCACCAGACAACCCCACTAAAGCCTAAAAGAACATGAAGAGAATGAGGGGTAAAACCGGATAGACACTGTTAATAATAATACTCATCCATCGGCTTTTAGAAGGGTATATAATGTATGTAATCTGTTAGTTTGTTGTATTCGGTTCGAGACCATTTTTGCTCAAATCACCATTAATTCTGGTAGATGCTCACCTCTTCTTAATAGCTTGCCACATGTCCCACTAACTAACTAGAGTTAACTTTATTATTAAATGTCTTTGAAAAAAAAAAAAAAAAAAAAGTTAATTAAATATTCAACCTAATCCAACCCTGAGAATTGAGAAGTACACCTTCCCCTCCCCTTCGACCAAACAGCCACTGCCACCCATCACCCAAACCCGGCGACGGAGACCAACACCCACCCACCTTGCCAGTGTCGTCGCCCCACCAGCCGCAATGTCATTTTTCTCCTACTAGATTCGCCATCGTCTTCCTTTGATAAGATTCGCCAAGACATCAATTGCTTTCAATCTGTCTTCTGGGTATCTTTTAGAATTTGCAAGTGTTAATGGCAATTTTAACAAAAAGAGAGAGACTTTGTTGGGTTTCTGGATGGGATATTCAAAGAGTTTTTTGTTTATTTATTTTTAAATTTTAATGTTTTAAAATTACAAGTGGAGCTTTTGTTGGAACACGATCAATATGATTAAACCAAGAACAATCACACAGATATAAACAACATAAGCTTGCTAAGGCTCACAAACTCACAAATCAATAAAGCAATTACAAAAGAACTCACAAACTCTCTCACAATAGTTCTCCTGCCTTACAAGTCTCTCAGAATTCACACATCCTAATGCTAAGGCTTACCTATATATATAGTAGATAACCTGGCTACAAACCTAATCCTAAACTAAGTTGGAATCCAAAAACCACCTGGAAACTTGCGTCCAAGTCTCCTACACCCATTACAACTTGGATTCCTATCTTAGTTAGGAATACAAACCTGATTTCATACCAGTTCCAACAATCTCCACCTTGGTAAGAAATCCACATCATAGACCTTCATCTGCTTCCATTGCTCCACCATTATCAAGTTTTCAAACTTGTCTAACGTGCACCAAATCCAAGCAATGCTTGAACTTTGATTCACCAACTATCTTCATTAACATATCAACATGATTATTAGCCGTAGCAATCTTCTTGACTAGAATTTCACCTTCAGCTATAACCTCTTGAACAAAATGATATCTCACTTCTATATGCTTGGTCCTTACATGATGTATTTGATACTTTGCCAAGTAAATGGCACTTTAACTATCTCAATACACATCCAACTTGTGTTGATTTACACCCAAATCTTCTATCAATCCAAGTGTCCAAATAGCTTCCTTAATAGCCTCAGCCATCGCCAAATATTCAGCTTCTATAGTTGATAAAGCAACGGTTGGTTGTAATATTGATCTCCAACATACATGACCTTTTGCCATAGTAAATACATACTATGTCGTAGACCTTCTTTTGTCTAAGTCACTAGCAAAATCAGAGTCCACATAACCAATTAAGAACTTATTAAGAACTTATCAATTTCTCCATCAATCCTTTCAAAAAAAATTCCTGTATTTCTTGTTCCATGAAGATATCTCAGTATCCATTTAGCAGCATCCCAATGTATTTTTCCAGGATTATGCATAAGCCTACTAACAATTCCAACTGCATGGGCAATATTGGGGCGAGTGCATACCATAGCATACATCAACCCTCCAACCAAACTGGAATAAGGAACATCTTTCATCTTGGCTTTTTCTTCATCATTTTTAGGGCATAGTTGAGTGCTCAATTTAGAATAAGGAGCAAGAGGTGTACTTACAGGTTTGGTTTCCCCATTAATTCCAAACTTATGCAGCAATTTTTCCAAGTACTATTTATGTGATAAATAGACCAATCCCTCATTCCTGTTTCTTGTGATCTCCATCCCCAAAATCTTCCTTGCTTCCCCAAGATCTTTCATCTCCATATGTACCCCCCTCCCCCCACTTAATTTCTTGTGGTACACACAATGGTCATAATGGCTTCTAGTGTAGCCTTGATCCTTCATAAACTTATCAAACCTTAAATACCATTGCATGGTGATTGTTTTAAACCATATAGTGACTTGTTGAGCTTGCAGACTAAACCTTCTTTTCCTTTTTCTTCATACCTTTCAGGTTGCATTATGCAAATCTCTTCAGACAAATTTCCATGTAGGAATGCAGTTTTTGCGTCTAACTGAACTAATTCAAGATGAAATTGTGCCACTAGCGCAAGTTGAATTCGAATAGATGAGTGTTTCACTATAAGAGAAAAGATTTCGTTATAATCTATTGCATCTTTTTGAGCATATCCTTTAGCCACTAGTCTAGCTATGAAACTCACCTGACTTGCATCATCTATTCCATCCTTCTTTGCATATATCCACTTGCATCCAATAGCCTTTCTTCCCTTAGGCAACTCCACCAATTCCTAGGTTTTATTCTTCTTGAGTGACAACATCTCGTCATCCATAGCTTCATGCCATTGCTTTGCTTCTCCACTACTCACTGCTTCAGTAAAACTTGTAGGAATATCAACTTCGATCACTAGTAAAGTGTATGCCATACATGCAATGCAATCTTTGAATCTGGTAAGAAGCATGATCTCTCTTTTTCCTTTCCTCTTGGCAATGCACTCTTCTTGTGTTTGAACATCATCATTCACAGCTTCTTCATCTTGTCTTTCTACATAATCAACGAAATCTTGTTCTTCATTATGGATGTTATTCTCGGTGCTTGATTCTTCATAATGATTTGTTGATATCTCTGAAGGAATTATTTTTTGAAAACTAGTTCATTTGAGCAACATCCATGCATGCAATTAACAATTAAAATGCGGAATCATGCTTGTATGCACTCAAAATAAAACTTTACCCATGAAATTCAAGGCCTAGTAATTGTGGTGAACCAAGATTCAACTCAAATCTTAAAGAAAAAAGTTGAGAAACTTTTATACCTTTGAATCACCTCTTTGCTTAGCGAAGGATATTCACCCATGTGAGGGCCTTCTTTCCTTAGTCTCCTTGCTCCTTGACTCCATGGATGTGGATGGAGGAACTTTACTTCTTGGCTCCATGACTTTTTGGATGGATGAAGGAATGGATTCTCCAAGTTCCCAAAATAGGGAACCTCTAAGCCTCTACACCAAGAAGAGCATTGAGGAAGAGATGAGTGACCTAGAGGAAGAAAGATAGCTAGCTATTTTCCTCTAGGGTGGCCGGCCTCCTAAGAGAAGATAGAGCTTTGTGTTCTCATCTTTTCTTTCTAGAAAACCCTAATCAACTTTTTGGCTATAAAGTCCTTTATATAGTCACTTCACTTATGTAACAAAAAGAACCAAAGCCCATTCATTTACAATATGGTCGGCCTTCTAAAGGCTTTGGGTTGTTTGGTCCCTTTTGAGTTTTTAGTCATTAAGTTGTCATACAACTGAAGTTAATAGGCTTGACGGTTCTAAGCCCAATGGGCCTTGAGGTCCAATAATTACTCAAAAGCTAAAATGAACATATTCGTTTGATTAATTAATATATTAAATAATCCTAGCCATAAATAATTAAACCGTTTATTTATCCTTACTCATCTCCGTTGTT
This sequence comes from Pyrus x bretschneideri, assembly GCF_019419815.1. NCBI lineage: Eukaryota > Viridiplantae > Streptophyta > Magnoliopsida > Rosales > Rosaceae > Pyrus > Pyrus x bretschneideri. The sequence continues at coordinate 7,339,474 of NW_025999723.1, read as the reverse complement.
TCTTCAATCTCTACCTTATACGGTGTACGATCCATTAGGTTCCTTTTAGCGAGGCTGTCACATCCTGGCCCGGGCCCCCACCACATCCCAGGCTTGACTCCACCGTAGCACGATATTATCCGTTTTGGACCCCGACCACGCTCTCACGGTTTTGTTTCTAGGAACTCACACGAGAACTTCTCAGTGAGTCACCCATCATTCACCGATCTTTTCTATATATTGAAAATTGTACTTCGGATCTATGAATTTCTGGAGGATTCGTGTTTCCACTTGAATTACATTGTACTTCGGATCTATGATATTTCTGGAGGATTCGTGTTGCCTCGACTGCGATTTTATCGAGAGATTTTGCGTGCGAATGATAGATGGGCCAATGCAGGGGTCAATTGGTTTCTTAATCGACAGTTTAGCCATTGTTCCCCTTCCGCAGGTACGAGAAGTCCCCTCCCCTCATGTTGGAGTTAATTGGTTTCCTAATCTCTCTATTTGTTTACTTGCAGAGCGGGGTAGGATATTATTTTCATTATTAAAGCATGAGAAATTATTTTCTCCGTATATATATTAGACAAGAAATTATTTTCTCAATGTTAGGATATACTAGCAATTGAACGCTGCGGGTTTCAAAATTGTATTAACAATGTGAAATATATTAAAATCTGTTTACATTCGTATCAATCAACTTTTCAAAAATTAGTTTTGAGTACAAAAGTATATGATCTCACATCCTTGGTTGCTCTTCTCTATATATGTAGCAAAATAGCTATACAACTTCATTATCGTTAGTCCTCACATCATCTTTCATTGAATTTCAAAACTTCCTTCTTTCTTATGTGCAGGTGCTTTCATTTCTCTGTTACAATTTGAAAAAAAATGGGAGTTGTTAATGTATGGTTTGAACTACAGAGAAGTGATAGTTTTAGTAACACTGAAATATATATATATATATATATATATATATATATATATATATATGGTTTGAACTACAGATAATACTAATGAATAAGTTTAAATCTTAAATCGTATCTGAATCCAAGTTATCAAAATCATTCATACTCAAACCAATCAACTCAATCATGCTCAAACCAAATTAGTCTAATACGTAAGGAAAAGCTGTAATTCATATTTTCATTTTATTCTTAATTCAGATCAAAAGTATGAGAGAGTTGTTAGGATAAGGTGAACGAAATCGACTATTTTAAAGTAGAATTTCCATCAAAAACAATATAAATTATAATATCATAGAAGTGTTTTCTATTTGCTTAGGAAATCAAAGGTATGCTTATAATTTTTTTTTTTTGAACAAAAAAAAAGGAAATTAAAAAAGAAAAACTTATGATTTTTTTTTTAAAGGGGGACAACTGGTGGCAAGCCATAGTTATTCATCATTTCTGGGGACCGGAAAGACTCATAGAGGCATTTCAGCCTCCCTTTGGCTACAAGTCTGACTTCCACGCCAGCAACGGGTTTCAAACCCGAAACCTCCAGTTTTTAGTTTAAAAGAAACTTCGCAATCCGCCCTTTACCACTGGACCATCAGCTCGTGGTTAATAAACTTACGAATTTTAACTTACTACGAAGTGTGTGTGACTTTTGTTTAAGCAATGAAAACAGAACCAATTATATTTGCAAGTTAGAATATTGATCTTGCTGGCTGAAAATCTATTATATTCTAATTTATATTGTTTTCGTCTGAAAATTCAGCTTTAAAGAGTGTAACTACTATAAAAGGATCTGAAGAATGTATAGTTCATAGTACAGACCAAAAATTAGCAATGATTTTTTCCACTCTTGCTGATTGCAAGAGCGAAAATTCAGAGTAGAATTAGAATGTATAGTTCATGCCGTTTGAACTTTGAGGTACTTACCGTTATCGATGGCTTATGCTACAAAAAAACATCTCAAGTAAAACTCTTTTAAGCACAGCTCGATGAGCACTCAGAACACTGAATGCAAAAATCAACAAAATTTCACCACCTCAAATTATAAATCGTTTCATTTTCTTAAACCCACTAAAAAGCAAAAAATTAAAAGTAAATTTAAAAAATGAACCACTTCCAAAATAATAAAGAAAGTTGAATACAAAATACATTCAGAGGATTTATGACCTCATTATTTGAAAATCTTGACTACAGCATTACAGATTTAATAAAAATTAGCTCATGGGAGTCCAAGTAAACTGATACTAACTCAAATAAACTGCAAAAAATTAGAGAAAATAAGAGTAAGAATTTGAACAGACAAGGAGGTAGAGTAAAATTACCCAGGATTGGATGGCGAAATTGTAATTATGCATAAATTTCACAAATCCTAGAAATCTTGCTGACCAGAATTATCGCAGTGAGATATGGAGAGAGATAGAGAGAGATAGATTCAAATTCTCAACCTCTATCAAAGTGGAATGCCACAATAATTTCAAATTCTCAACCTCTACCTCAACCTCTATCAAATAAATAGACTTTCAAAAAGTTTCCAACCTAACCGACCTGCACAGAAAAATTTGAAAAATATTTCTGACTTTTTCAATCAGGTCATGTAGGCAAGAAATGGACAAATGATGATGGCCTCACTCTCTCTCTGCAAGGTCCCTGTTCAAAATCCCCACCCATTCGTGATCCTTCTCTCTGCAAGCTCTCTCTCTCTCTCTCTCTCTCTCTCTCTCTCTCTCTCTCTCTCTCTCTCTCCTTCTCTCAGTGCAGCCCATAACGCCGCTCTTTGTTGCATCTCTGTCTGCAACAGCACCCATCAACACCCCACCCCCTCAATCTCATCGAGACGAAGCAGACACCCCCTCCCAAACCTGCAATGACAAAAGTACCCCACACTTTTTACCCTTGTCCGTCGGATCTATAATCTAAACTGACTGGGCCGTTTTAGTGCAGGGCTAATCCAAACCAAAATCAACCCATTTTTTTTGTGAAGAATGGGGCTCTCAAAAACATATTTTGAACAAACGATATTTTTTATACTAAGAGGGTGAGAAGTTGGCTAAGCCTCACAATGAGTTAGTAATAATGTGGTTCAATTCGTCTTTGGCGAGATTCGAACCTAAAACTTCTCACTTACAAATAAAAAAAAATATTACTAGATCGTATTACTAAGTGATCTCAAAAGCACTTTTATTTTAGAGATAATTATATCTAAATTCATTTACACACTTATTTTTTAACAAAGAATATTATCTACACAAAGACCATCTCCAAACCTGGCCTATAACCTATTTTTCCCCTTCCATCCCCCCCCCAACAAAAAAAAATCCAACCCAACCCAAGTGGAAAATTGGACCTAAAACCTAAAACAAAAAACAAAGCCAGAAATAGCCCAGGATTCAGCCCAGAAAATGGTGTGGTCACCCCCAGCTGGACCCCACCCACATGGGCATGTTCCTCAGAATTTATTGAATCCAACGGCTGAGATCTAATGGTAAAAAATATATATAATGGCCCAAATTTAAATCCAACGGCTAAAATAATTTAAAAAATTATTTAACTCAAAATTCACCCAAATTTAGTGATTTTTCAATATTTATCGGAATCTAAATATTTTTAGGTTAAAATGTTCATAAAATTAAATTAGGATAGTGTGCATAATTTTTTTTTTTTTTAAATTACTTAAAAGAAAAAATTAGCCTAAATTTATTCTTTAATAATTTCGGGCTAAAAAATTTAGGTCACAAGGGTTAGAGCAGAAAAGCTGTTTTTGGGCTAAAAATTTTAGGTTTTGGGCCAAGAGTTGGAGATGGTCTAAAGGGGTGGATGAATGGTTGAGCTTAACAATGGCTAACAATAGTATGATTCAAATTTGTTTTTTATGAGAATCGAACCTAAGAGTCATCATACCTTTAAGCTTGTACTTTGTAATAAGACCCACACACCAAACCGTTAAGGAACTAGGACAAACCCAAAATTAGAGTTCACTAACAAACCAAATATACAAATCAGGTTAATTTACACAATAACTCTATAAATTCAACATGAAAAACAAAAACCCGGTCCAAACTTTGAAATTTGGCATTTCTAACAAATCAAATCTTCAAGTTAATTCCAAATGGTAACATTCCAAGTCGCAGCCGGAATTAAAGACGATTCAAAAGAAGAGAGAGGTGAGAGAAACCGTTTCTTATCTGTGGCACTTGGGGGCAAATGTCAACAACGGCTACGGATTTGGATAGGACCAGACACAACGGCAGTTTGCTAGAACTGGACCGAGAAAGAAAAGCCCCCTTTCTTTTATGGGTAATGTTACATAGATTAAAATTAGAGATATGATATTCACACACCCCTTTTTACTTTTCTTACACATTTTTGGATTTCGACCGTCGGATCGGATGAATTGAAGAAGATCAACGGACAGAAATTAACAAGGAGTGTGTGAATAGCACACCCCTAAAATTATAGACAAAATTTAGAAGTCAAATGATGTTCTACCACACATTTATCAATGTTTAAGTAATAATCCAATCATCAACTTCTATATCATTTAGTTTACAAAATTTTATCGACAAATTTAATCTTTCTAACATTACTCTTATTTTATAACAAGTATTTTTGTTCAGAAATGTCCCCGTTATTGGAAAATGTATATTATTAATTTTGTTAATTTACTTGGATGACAAGCATTAGAATTTCTTTTCCATTAAATTTAGAATTTCTTGCCTATTAAGGTTTGCTTTAGTTTTTATTGGGTAAATTACACTTTCATACCTCAGGTTTGGGGTCTATTTCAATTCCTTACACATCTTCAAACCATTTCAATTTCATACCTTAAATACTATTTTATTTCAAAATAATACCTCCGTTACATTTTCTATCCATTGATTCGTTAAGTGCTGACGTGGCTACCAACTTGGCATACCACGTGGCAAAAATAATAATTTTTTAATTAAAAAAAAACCACCTGAATCTTAAAAAAAAAAAAAAAAAAAAACTAAAACCTAGCTCCCCGCAAACAAACCCAGAAACCTTAAACCCTCTCCCCACCCACACCCCCCCCCCCCCCCGGCCCCGACCCCGACCCCAACCCACCTCCCTCTCATCCACTCTCTTCACCTCCCCTCCCATCAAGAAACCCAGCAAACCCCCACCTTCCCCGAGCCCTTTCTCTTCTTCACCCCCACCCTCCATTCTCTCATCTGCAACCCCACCCACCCTTGCAAACCTAACTCCATCCAGACCACCATCAACCAAGCACCAAAAAAATTCAAAATTTGAAGGACAAAATTAAATGCATACCTCGTTGTCGGAGCTGACTGACTTGCCGACGAGCAGGGCACGGATGGGGGAAGGAGAAGAGGGTGGGTGTTGCAAATGAGAGGAAGGTGGGGGTCGGGTTCTGGGCGAGGTGGATCGCAGGGAGTTAGGTCGCCGGGGGGGAGACGTCGAGGTGGGTCGCGTCGTGGGGGGTGTGGGCGGAAGAAGGGTTCGGGTTCTAGCTCAGGTGGGTCGCCGGGAAGAAGGGGGAAGACGAGCTAGGCAGGTGTGGGTGGGGAGAAAGGGTTATGGGTTTGTGGGGGGTGGTTGCGGGGAGATGGGATGGGGTCTATTTCAATTTTTTTTTTTTTTTTTTTTTGAGAAAATTCAGATTTTTTAAAAAAATATTTTTATTTGCCACGTGGCAAACATTTGGCAGCCATGTGGCATATATGTGGCAGCCACGTCAGCATTTAACAGATCAATGGATAAAAAATGTAACGGATGTATTATTTTGAAATAAAATAGTACTTAAGGTATGAAAATGAAATGTTTTAAAGATGTTGTATGAAATTGAAATAAACCCCAAACTTGAAGTATGAAAGTGTAATTTACCCTCTTTTATTTATTTATTTATAGGAGTTTGTATTTGTTATTTTACAACAAGACATGACAATCTTCTTTTTCTTTTCTTTTTTTCTATTCATGAAAATATATCTGTAGTCAGTTTTTTATGTTACTATGGTTCTCAACTTGGTATATATATGAAATTAAAACGGCTGAATTGATATTCTCAATATCCTAATTATTGGTTGACAAGTTTATTATTGATGATAAATAGATTTTGAGTGTTGGTAATCAATGTATGTTATCCAGGTGGTAATTCTCATTTTCTTTTCAAATGTGAGGGACTTGAGATCGTTGACTACAGGAAGGATGTTTATCATGAACCTTTTTGTCATCTTGCAATATGTGCCACGAATTATTCACATCTACCTTTCATGTTATCAATATAAATGGATTATTAGAGAGACCGAGCAGATTCCCGTATGGATTAAAGCTACACTGAATTTTTTCATGTACATCATTGCCAGTCATGTAAGTCTCAATATATTCTGACTCCTTTAAGTTTTCTTATTAAAGTTTGCTTAAAAGTCAACATTTGATGGATTAAAAATTTACATGGTGTCTCATTGTTTGATAAAAACTTATTACAAACATTTTTTATTTGACCCAATCAAAAGACGTCATGTGTTTCTTGTTTTTTAAAGTTCAAGAAAAAAAGGCAAGTGACTATTTATCACATTGGTGGAAAGGAGTTGAAGCCTTGTATGATAGCATGGGTTCAAACCTTGTCTATGACTAATCTAACATCTAATTTAACAAAATATATCGTTTGATACAAAAAATAAAATAAAAAATAAAAAACATGTCTAATTGTCTATTAAAAAAAAAACAATAAAACATGTGTTAAAATATCATTGAGCCAAAAGCAAAAAGTGAGTATACAAAGTACTCACTAGTGAGTACCTAAGCATTATCCAATATATATTTTTTAAAGTCTTTTCTTGAGTCTAATCTAATTAATTGATTAACTTGTTGATCATTTAGGCATTCGGAGCCTTATGGTACTTTTTTGCCATTCAACGAATGATGGATTGCTGGCGTTTTGCATGTCGAAAAGAAGATGGATGTGACAGGAGTAGTTTTGGTTGTCATGACAATCACACATTTAGAAACATCACAAATCTAAATGATTTATGCCCTATAAATCCGTCAGACCCAAAGATGTTCGATCTTGGCATTTTTACTAGTGTCCTTGAATCCGGCATAACAGGATCAACCAATTATTTTCAAAAGTTCTCAAACTGTTTTTGGTGGGGCTTACGAAATTTGAGGTTGGTACATTTCTCTCTTGTTTGTTTAGGCATGTGTGTGTGTGTGTGTGTGTGTGTGATGTGGTCTTAAGTATTAATTCTTAGGGGCTCGGATGTTTTGCTCAATGCAAGTCATATGTTTGGTAATTCCAAGAGGATCTCCATGAAATGACTTTAGTTACTATATATTACCATGTTTCTTTGTCTTCCGGAAATTCCCATGCTAAAAAAACGGTTGTAGACCTTCGTGCTTGGAATAAATTAAAAATTAGATTATAACTTCATTTAATTTTTGCAGTTCCCTCGGTTCAAACCTTGAGCCCAGTATAGATGAATGGGAAAACTTCTTTGCGGCTTCTATTTCTATTATTGGTTTGCTCCTGTTCATATATCTCATTGGAAATATCCAGGTTTGTGCCGAATCTTTAATGCTTAAATTTTGTCTTCTTTCCTAAATAGGTATATCGTTGGCTTGTTTTACTTTTAATTAGGAATGATAAATAACTAACTGTTAATTAATCACGTAAACGGCGAGCTGTGAAGACTTTTATCTCCAAAAAAGTAGAGTGAACTGACAACGTATTTGTTGGTTTGGTTGCTGTTGATAGATGTATTTGCAATTTGAAGCTGAAAAAACGAATGCAAGAGTAGAGAAGAGGTTGCTAGCGAAACGAAAGATGGAACAGCTTTGTCCAGAAATAGTGTCGTGGTTATCTAAAAATTGCATTCAGTCATCGTTTCATTGGCACTGGAGGATGCAAATGCATGTCATGAAAAAGGTACTGGAAGCATGTGAAGAGAATGTGCCTGTTAATTTGGAGTACATTATCCAGAGTCTTCCCCCTGAGTTTCAAAGACGTATAAAAAATTGTGCGCCTTTGACCAAGCTCAGGCAAGTAAGTTCCTCGATCAAAGCCTTCGACTTTAATTTAAACAGTAGCTTTGCCATATATGACAAGACTTAGTTTAATGGGAGATGCAAATGTTTTAAAATGGCCATTTTAAATTTTGGTTGGCGATACTGGACAGAATGTAAAATACGCATTTTGGCCAAAAAATGTAAATATTCAATTTTACATCTTTTTTATGTTTTTTACATTTTTTTAGAAGTGAACACTGCCACTCAAAAAGATGAAATTAAATTAGATCTCAAATTTACATCTCTCTCAATGGAATATGATATGACTAGTTTTATACTTTTCAAGAATGTAAATGTGACTCTTACATCTCAAATTTGCATCTCTCTATTGAAGATGTTTTCACAAACTTTTAGGGGCTGTTTTATAATTCATTTTAGTTTTTAGTTTTCATTATTATTTGGTACTCAGCTTTTTAAAAAATGAAAACTAAAAACCAAAACCAAGATAAATTTTGAAAATTGCAAAAATTTAGTTAAGTTTGATCCACACCTATATAGGCTATATAATAATATTGATACAATCTTAATTATTATATGTAGTTTGAAGAAATAAATCATAAGGTAAATCTTATTTACTTTTGTTAATATTAAGAAGTAAAATCCCGTTTCTTATTTACACTCACTGCACATTAAAATGCATCTTATGTACTAATCACAGGAGTTTAGACGGCTGGACGAAAGGGTGTTGCAAGAAATCTGTCAGCATTTTAAGCCAAAGAAATTTAAGAAGAACGATATCATTATTGAACAAGGTGAACCACTCAAAATGATGGTCTTCATTGTGGATGGACTTGTACGCATTGAAAAGAGAAATTCAGATGATACTTGTAATGATCAGCCACGAGGTGCAGGAGATTTATGTGGAGAAGCTCTTGTTGAAAGTATACTTCGAGATCCGCACGACACAAGTTTGTTAGCTTTACAGTCTGCTAAGGCGATTAGTGATGTTGAAGCCCTTGTTATCATGGCTGAAGACTTGAGTAGTATTATACTCTAGATTTTTTTAGATTGGTTTTTGTGTACGTTGGGTCAGGTGGATTGATCAAAAATGTGAATTCAGCTGCTTTAATTGGCAGCATGACTCAGCCGAGTTTTCCCTTCTTTTCTTTTTTTTTTTTCAGAATTTTTATTTTTTTATGTCTAAGGTTTGAAAAACTCTAATTGCTTCTAATTTCTTTCGATTCTTTAACTCACAAATTCCACATAGCAAAATTGTGTAATGCATATATATATATATATATATATATATATATATATATATATTAGAACGTAAATGCAAATGTAGGGGCTTCTAATTTCTTTCGATTCTTTGACTCACAAATTCTACATAGCAAAATTGTGTAATGCATATATATATATATTGACAAATATATGAAACATATACAATATATATATATATATATCAGAACATAAATGCAAATGTAGGGAGTTCATGCATAATAGGAAATGTTTTCATGTTTCATGGTCGTTTCAAATATCTTCATTTATTTTAAAAGAACCTAATTAGCAGAAAATAATTGAGCCCTTGAATTTGTAGAAGATCCTTCTTCGAAAGCCGGAATTGCATCTTCAATGCGTTGTATCACGTTCAACAAAGAAAAATTAAATTGAATCAATAATATGTAGATCAATTTAATAAAATAATAAATTAATTATAAAAAAATGATTAAAACGTAATACTTCATGATTGAAGTTCAAACTCTCCTTAGCGCCCTGTCAAGACTCAAGAGCATGTTGATAATATGTTATAGGTATAATTTACTGAACAATTATTTAAGACATAGAGAGAGGGTGCGGCATAGTAGAGAGAAAGAGAGAGATGTGTAATTGTGAGGTGTGTTATCTCACCTCATTATGCCTTTATTTATGGGAGTTTTAACGAAAAGCTCCTGGTACTATTCACTTTAACGAAAAACCACATTTTTACTCTAAAAAGTCAATCATGGTACTATTTACTTACACATTTTTGTCATTTTCATTAAAACTCAAAGTTTTCAAGTCTTTTTCATTAGTTTTCCTTTTATTTATAGTAGTAAGAAAGGTAAACTCCTTACCCTAATAGGATTACAACTCTAATAAGATAATATATAGTCTAAAAGATATGGATATGGTAGAATCACATAAGGATATCCTAGATATGTTAGGATTTACACAATTTTAAGCAATTTGTCATATGAATTTTTTTAAAGGTTTTTTTATTAGCAGCTCATATAATATTGAACATACTCCACATTAAAATCTAATATTAAATGACTTATATGCTTTATATGCAATGACAATTTCGTCCTCATAAGGTTAAAAAAAAAAAAATCTAAATACACTTCAAATCAGGTTTAAGGTGTATACCCCAAAATTATTTATTTTTTTTAACTATCAAAACCACTATTTCCAGTGAATCTTAAGCAAAGAGGAGCTCAGAAAGGTTGTCCCTTTCTTTTGCATATGCATCTTTCAAGTTTCGAAACATTATCCTGCTTATTCTGGGTTGCAGTCTGGACAGAAAGTAATGGAGGTGGTCTTGTGAATCCCAATGGCGCGACAGACCCAGACGACATGGGCGCAGCCAACTACATGGAATAACTTTGTGCAAGGGGGTACAACAACTCTGCCATCTCTCGGCTTCTAGGCCAAAACACAACGGTCTTGTTTGATAGCTCGGATTGTATTAACTATTTCAATTGGATAAGATAAATAATCATCGGATAATACTGACTAAATTAGTTGAGCATTTGGTGTAGTATCAGATTAATGACCATATTATTTATACTGTGTTTGGTACTGAACCGGATAAAAAAAAAATGAAAAAAGCCAAACAAATTTTTGACAAGGAATGATACAAGAAGACATGATTATTGGCTAATTAAAGCAAAAATGCAAACGAGATTAAACATGTGCAGTAGTATGATACAATAAGAATACAAGTATACATGGTTATTGGCTAACTAAAAGATGAAGAAAGGGATCTGGAAATGAAGCAAACAATTGCCAAAGCGTGCACCGATGCAAGGCTTGGAAAACGTGTGGTGCAACCCCAACAACAAGCCCCAAAATTCAAAAATTCTAATTAAAACACAAAATTACATAATCAATTATATAATTTGAGAGAATAATAACTAGCTACAATCAATTGAAAGAAACTTGCAAGAAAAGTAGGAGGAGGAGGGAAGAGCAGAGGGAGGGGCCGAAACTTGGGAAGAAGAAGAAGAATGAGAAGATGAACTGGGATTCAGACGAAGAAGAAGAAATCATAAGAAAAGACAAACCTGGGATTCAAACGAGAAAGCAAGCGCAAAAGGCAGAAATACTGTCTGGAGAAGATCGAGAGACCGTCTAGAGAGGAAAGAGAAAGCAAGAGATTTCACCCAACTAAATTGTACCGTGGTTTTGGAGAGTATAAGCAAGCAGGTGTTTACCGTATAAAATAGGTGGGCCCGGATATTTTAATCCGGTGACTATTTAATACAAACAGACACCAAACATCATGCTTTGTATTATTAGTCCTATTCGGTGAGCTAAACGGCATACCAAATGAGGCCAACATGTCCAATGAATAAGCCTTTTACTCTTGACGTTAACGTACCTTCTGTGACCATACGTAGTCTGAGAAATCCCACCACAATAAAATGAACTGTCACAAATGTTGGAGCCCGAGTCCATTTACAAAGCTACCATTGAACCTCCATTCGATACAATTGTTCGTGTGAATCCGACTGCTCTGGTATTCAACTCCATAGTCTCACTTTCACAATCACATTCTTCGCAATCCACCAGAAGAACACTGGTTACTATTTTGGAAGTCTTACTTGGGTTGACGGAGTGTGGGCCGTAAGTTGAGAGTATGGGATATAAGGGTATCATGAGAAAGTATGTGTGGTGTGTTAAGATAAATTTTAATTGAAAAAACAAATGTGGGGTGTATTAAATATGTAGGGTGTATTCAACAATATGCGGAGTGTAATAAAACAAGCATTTTTGAAATTATTAATTTGTCATTTCACCCCAATTCTGTTAATTTTTTCATCCAAAAAAGGTCATTTAGATTTTTGACCTTTTTTCAATAGTTTATTCGTTTATTTATTATTTTTATACAAAGATATATATGTACACTAGCATTAGGCAATAAATTGGTTTTCAACTTTTGACTTTCTTTTTAGAGGTTCTTTACTGATCTTTTGGTATGAAAAAAAGTCATGTTCATTTCATATATAAACTTGTGGTGAACTAACTATATTAGGCCCACAACCATAGAGTTTAACTAATTACAAGTTTTGAGAGTTCAACGTGGTCAATCGTATTCATTAAACAAAAAGGGAGTTAAAATGTCCAAAATAACCTTGAAATGCCCAAGTAATCTTGGAAGGATCAGAGTAGAGAGTTGAAATATTCGAAAACCTTGAAAATAAGTTATTTGCCTTGCACATGGCTTATTTTAGATAAAAAATTTAACAGAGTTAGGATGAGATGACAAATGAATGATTTTCGAAACTTAATATGGCAAATCGTTTAAAATTTTAATTCATATGACAAATTAAAAAGAGAACTTCTAAACCCATCTCACTGTCCTATTTTCCCATCCACCTTGTAATCTCACCACCATAAAAAATTAAAATAATCAAAATGTTATTTCCCCGCCTACTATTATTCCTAAAATGATCTCTAACATGCTACTTCCCCACCCACTATTATTCCTAAAATAATCTCTAATATGCTACTTCCCCACCTACTATTATTCCTAAAAATTGAAATGCTATTTCCCCAACAATGAAGCCTCCTCCGACAATAATCTACTAGCAAATGAATAACCTTCCAAATGCTCTGCTATGTGTGATTATGCACTTCAATAACTATCATCAATATCCAATTATCATTAGTTGCTAGCTTCTTACGTTTAATTGGAAAGGGCATCCATGGTCCATAATTTCTTCTATCCTCATTCTTTGTTTCTTTTTTGCGAATTTAGCTTACATATTGTTATTCATTTTACAACCAAGTGTAAGTCTATGGCTCTTGTTACCATTCCCCGCCCAACATACTATTATTATATATCTTTTAAGGTCTTTATCGGTTACTTTACAAATGGACAAACTTATAATTATAAATTTCATTAAAAAAATGGGTAGATAAATAAAACACTGAAATGGAAATAACAACACTCCTTAAAAGAGGGGAATATATGATTTTTTTAAAAAAAATTCCATTTCTATCTATTTTAGAATCTTTTTGTTTAGATGACAGTAATATTTTCTTCTTTTTAGTACTTAAAAGTTTTGGATAATAATGAGTAGTTTCAAAATGGTGATTTAGGTACTCGAAGTTGGGTGGTATTTTTACGCTGTTAAACGAATGACAGTTTGCTGGCAATCAGCACGTCGAAAAGAAAATGGATGTGCATTTACTTGAGAGGATGATCGCCCTTCATCTGGGTACTAACTGATTTATGCCGTATCAAAAGTTTTATGCCCTTGACCAAGTTAGAGCAGGTTAGAGGCGTTTAATAAATATTTCGTTGCACTTTTTTTATGAAAACTAAGAACTGAAAGTCTAAAAACTGAAATGTAGGTGCCACTGCTCAAGTACTTGGATGAAAAAGAGAAACAGTTGGAGTAAATTGCAACTGTCTGCTGGAAACTTGTGCGGAGAGAATATGCTAGCATGGGCAATGTCGTGGAGCTCATCGCCTGTACTACCCAAAGCAACTGAAACTGTCAAGGCCTTGCTGTTTCTTTCCCTCTCATCCCATCATTCTTCTTCATCCCTCAATTTCCCCATATCCGTTCCTCATATCTCAATCACAGAAAGTGAGAACTAAAACTAAAAATATGAATAATTATAAAGCGGGACCTTTTTATCCGAGGTTGCTAAGCAAGGTATGATGAGAGTTTGCATCTAAAACCAAGGTACGTTACCAAAATGAATGAGAAATAATTACGTTGATAGTATACACCCGCCAATACCCTAGAGAAAAAAGGGACCTTGCATCAGTTCATTTCGTTTTAGAGCTATGTCCTTACATTTGAAACTGCCATTTTGTACAAAACAACCTGCATTGCGTTGACGATGAAACTTATAATGAAACAATGTTCAGGACTTCCAGCATACTAATATGCTCTCGACTTAGTTAAATGATACATAAAAGACACACGGAAGATGGGATAAAACACTACTTAGCAACATGAAACTCGCTTCTCATACAAAGGATGAGTATGCATTATCATTAATCAATTAACAAGAAAGAACTCTTTAGTTTCATAAATGGAATGGATCTAGTATTCATGTAAAATTCGCCATAGCCTTGCATACATTTTTCACAGATGAACCCCATAGAGGCAGCTGTTCCAAGTCCGATGTTTTGGCAATAATTCCTTCCGGTAATGCCTCACTCCCTGAAGATTGGCAACGATTCTGAGGATGAAAAGGGGAAAAAAATTAATTCAGCAATAGCAGTAACTTCAAATGCCATAAAAAAAACCACTTAATCTTCCCGGTAAGAGGCAAACCTTGCACGTATGAAAGTTTGTATTCTGCCTATTGTAGACCACTTTCCATCTTGTTAATTTCTGCAAGAAAGATTTCGGGACCATTTAATTGATAATAGGTAATACAGAACTTGCAGAACAAAAGTAAAAGGTGCACACAACTTGAAGAACAAATAAAAGACATACTTCCTTGTACTCGTGAGCAATGGTGGCACCGCCGATGAAGTAAGGAACCTACAATGAAGCGACTGCAGTAGAATGACCTATTCTTCGGGTCAGACAGCGCAGCAGCCTGACAAAAACAATGAGGAAACTAGTCTTTAAAGTTAGTCACATTGTATCACATTTGATCCCACATTTGATCCCATCAAGCCTTCAAGGGGGTATTATAGCGGTGAAGTAAGAATGAAAATAGGAGTCATTTCACTACCAAAATCTTTACCGCCAAGGAACTTGAGAAGGCCATGAACGACTACGGTGCAGATGGAATCATTGGTAAAGGACCGTATGGAACAGTTGACAAAGGAAGATTAGGAGATAATACAATGATTTGCATAAAGGAGTACAATATGGGTGGTAAGTACAAGAGTTTTCAAGCTCTTAGTAATAAGATAGCTCTTCTTTCTCAGATGAACCACAAAAATGTGGTGAGGCTATTGGGTGGTTGTGTGGAGGGAAAAACGCCGCTACTAGTTTACGAGTTCATCCACAACGGCACTCTTTATGATCACATTCAAAGATCGTTGTTACAGAGGTCCGGAAGGCCACCACTTTCGTTTAAGTTACGGTTAAAGTAGCAGCAGAAATTGCAGAAGCACCAGCATACTTACACTGCCATTATGTCATGCCAATTGTACACCAAGATGTCAAGACAATGAACATTTGCTAGATGAGAATTACACGGCAAAATTGTCAAACTATGAAACTACTAGATTGCTTCACGAAGATCCCGATCAAATATATACGCTAGTGCGATGTAAAACTGGATTCATGGACCCTGAATATCTTGAAACAAGGAAGCTAACAGAAAGAGCAACGTCTATAGCTTTGGAGTTGTCCTCCTGGAGCTACTCACGAACGAAGTGCCATATTCTTTTAGTGGCCTCCCGGGCATGTGTTTGGGTTAATATTTAAACTTTGGACTTCAAAGGGAAGGAAGCCCAAATGAGCTCAATAAAGAAGGTCTGCCCGAAGCCTAGAGTCAAGCCTAGGTCATCCATCTCAAGACAAAATGACGGCCCCATTAAATGCAAAGACTAGGTGCTTATAAGAGAAGTGACAACCGATGGAAACCCACCTACTTCTTGCCCAAAATTACTTTTGGATGGCTTAACATGTAAAAATGCTGATAATTCATTACCCTTTAGTTACTTTCGGCCAAGAACAGAAACAGCACGGTTAGGTTAATTCGTCTATAAAAGGAGAAAGGCCCAGAGACAAGAACACTTAACCAATCAAACAAACAAACATACAACTTGTCTCTCAGTCAAGCAAATACTCAGAAAGCTATGCTTTGTCCAGATTTTGCACCCTTTCAGCTATAGAGTTCCCATAGAAAGACATCTTTTGTCTATGTAAAAGCTTTGCTACCTTCACCAAATGTTGTAGTATCGATTCTCTTGTGCAAAATCGTTTACCCCTCATCCCTCTTTATTACTCAACCCTTTGTAACTGCAAAGAAAAGAGATTGCAAGATGCTTTAACCTTACCCGACAAGGTGAAATCTTGCCCGACTCTCTTTGTTTTTGCCTTTCCATTAATAGATCTGGTGTTATAATGTATCCCTCCGTATATATGCAAGTCCTTTCGATCTCCGGATGATCCTAAGTTCAATTAACTCTCATATCTGGTTCACTTAGCACTTTTACTATCGTAAAAGTAAATGAAAAGGATGCCTTGATCAAATATGAACCCCTCCCCTTTAAAAGCATACAAGATAAACAAAAATCCTTGATCTCAAGGCATAGAAAAGAACTTAATGTGGACTTAACACATCCATGACAATCCTTTGATGATGAGAAGTCATAATAACTTAGGACGCAAGTAATCAGCTTAAATACACTCATTCTACATCTGCCATACAGAGATGACAGTGGCACGCCTCAGCACTTAGTTAGTTTTGATTGCGAGACTCACGGCCTACATCTAAGGCCCGACAAAGACACCCTTCAAAACTAATTCTGTCATCTTCTTGCAGCCCGACAGTCAACTCCTCGAGGAGCTGTGTGCTCGAGCCAGGGACCCTTCCCAGCGAAATTCCTGCCCGAAAAGCATGTTTCTTGCTTTGGAGGGAAGGAGAGGACTCGGCCAATGGGACGGATTGATTGCTTTTGAAATATACTAAGAGGGAGAGACAGAAAAGTTGGAGAAAGTGATTGATCTAACAAAAAGATGTATGAGGTTAAAAGGAGAAGAAAGGCCTTCCATGCAAGTAGTCACAGAGCTTGAGTCACTTCCATCAAAAAGTCATGACCTATGTGTTTGCTAGTAATATGTGGAGTTGCTTATTGGAGTACTTGTGAGGCCTACTTCTGATTTATTACAATTTTTTTTTTTTTTTTTGTTAAACGATAAATTTGGTTAGATTAGACATCAACAAAATTTAAACTAACATTGTAATACAAAGACTTAACATCTTTCTACTGTTGTAGTAAATGACCAATTTGGTAAAGGCCACTTGCCTGACTTTTACTTTTTTCAATTCTCTGTTTATTTTTTCTTTTTAGCTAACAATGCTTTTATTAAAAGAAATTGTTATTAGTATTCCAAAAATTTCAATCTACACTCCTCACATATGTATTTTTCTCTTAATTATAAAAAGTTTTAAATGCAAAATAAGATATTTAAAGTGCCAGTAACAATTCCCTTGCTAAAAACACATAAACTTAATGCTTCTTGAAAAAACACTTAAGCGCTTCCAGAAAAAGTACTTGGCAAGTGCTTCGGTAAAAAACCTTTCAAATTTTTCTGCCAAATCCTAAACAAGCCTCAAATCCTTATGCATTGGCAGACCCAGAAATATATTATATGCTGTTAACTATACACTAATCGGATCGTATAATCAACTACTGGCGTCAGAACTTAAAAATTGGTGGATCCCAAACATAATTTATATATTGCCCACAGAAATCCATAATCCGAAAAAAAAAGAGAAGTTCAAAATTCGGAGCTAGAGAACAATAAACAAAACCCATTTAAAGCAAAGAAATTGTCGCGATACAGTTTTCATGTAAAATCCGCATGTCCTTGGAGAACAGTGCATTTAAGCTGGTGATTCACTGCCTCTCGGGGAACCGGGGATGTCTCCATCATCTTCAACAGGGCTCCTGTCACTCCTACGGACAGGGCTTGGGCTGCGGCTGCGGCTGTTTTCTTCAACAGGGCTTCTATGCTTCCTATCTCCATTGCTGTCCCCTTCAACATCATTTAGAGGGCTTCTGCTCTTTGCCCTGGGACTCCTACTGTCGTCAGATCTGCGATCCTGCGGGGAGAGGCTACCCCGCTCTTGTGGGCTTCTCCCTTCGGGAGTTCTATCACGCTTCCTCCCCTTGGAGGGTGGTGGTGAAGCCCTGCGACGCTTAGGGCTCAGGCTGTCATGAGGACTCCTTGATCTTCTCTCCAAACTCCTTTCTCCCCTCACGGGTGATCGGGAACGACTGCACATCAGAAAAGAATAATCGAGTTCCAACAACATATCTACCGAGAAGTATAACCACATTTCTAGATCAAAAGTAACATGAATACTTGGAAATTCACTGCTCCCCGCAAAGGAATCACTCTTAAAATGAATTTCATCGATTAGGTAGAGGCAAGAAATGAGACTCAGGCAGAACTTGTAAGAGAAAAGATGATGACAAACCTGTAACTATGATCCCTGCTGTAGCTACGGCTTCGACTTCTACCCCGCCTTGGAGTTGGTGAACGTGAGAGACTACGCCCATGCCTACACAAGAAATAATTTGCAAAGTCAATACGCAGAGCCGTATAATGCCAAAACACAGAGGGAGATCGACAGAGAGAGAGTGCATACTTAGTTGTTTTCTTCGGACTATTCTGACAATTTCTTTCAATGTGGCCTCGTTCCCCACAACGATAACACTTATTCTTCCAGTCTCCAGCTTTGCAATCTCGAGCCCAGTGTCCATCCAGCCCACAATTAAAACAGCGCCCTGATCCCGGAGGAGGGCCTCTCCCAAGATACTCTCGAGATCCACCAGGACCACGTGGTGCCTGAATGCAAGCCAGACATTGAGCAAAATTTTCATGACAATTGACCAATAAAATGAGAGAGCTTAAAACATGGGAAACAAGGGAGGGAAGGGGGGGTGGGGGAGAGACAGATAGAGATACATAGATATCAGGCAAGACATAAAAAGTCTACAACAAAATGACTTAATCCAGAAACAACTATACAGGGGGTGAACCCTGCACCCTCTTTGTTAAGTGATACATCCCAAGTGATGTAATCAAGAAACAATTACAGAGGTTAACTCTGCAATCCATATGACAAGTGACAACAAAAATTCAAACAGAACATTGTTCAGTTCTTAACAACATACTAATAACATATATTGCTGAAATATGAGAAGGATTCTAAACAATATAACCCATAATACTTACCCCCCTGGCAAATTCCACAATTATCCGGCTCCCATCAACATCACGACCGTTCAGGCTATATCTTGCATCATCAGCATCCCGGGGGTCACTAAACTCCTGTTGTTAGTTACAGAATGAAGAACAAAGAGAAGATAAAATTTGCAAGGGAAAAAAATTGACAAGACAAAGGTTAACACCATAATAATCAATGAAATAATGCAAGATCACATGCTTGTGATTGTGCGTGTTAGAAGTGTTAGAGAGAGAGAGAGAGAGAGCAAGGTACAGAATAACATACAACAAAGGCAAAGTCGCGCTTCATATCCACATCACGTACTCTGCGTAAACGGGTTCCATAAACAGTAAGGCCATCATGATACAAGCATCAAAGAGATGAGACTTCGCCCCTCACAGATGAACTAAACACCACTTTGAGATTGTTGCCATTTCCATAAAAAAACGCAATAAATTATAGAAAGACTCGCCAAATCCACCAATTGGACCTCTCACCAAGACCTCCAGGTTTGGCAAAAGCCAAGGAACCTTCAACAAGATCATTGAAGTTAAGCCAAAAGGACACATGGAGGGGTGAAGCGTTTTCACAAACATAGAAGAAATGTACACTTTCAAGCACAAATAATGGCTTGGCAAAGGGTTCATTGTCTCCCAAAAACCTTATACTTAAATATGGACAGCCCCCAATGACCAGTAATCCAGAACAGAAAGTAAAAGACCATAAACCCATAGCAGAAAATTGGAACACAAATATGGGATTTGCACTAATGGGTATATATGCACGAACTAATTTTCTCAATGATTCTCCCTTATCTAAAGCAATCAGAAGTCCCAATGAGCCTTATGATTTGCACATGAAGTTAACACTGGTATGGAATTGCAAACAGGAACAGAATAATGAAACGACAGAAACACGTATGTTCTATTGAACTGTAAAAACTCAGTCAAATAAGCATCTAGCTTGAACCAAACAGAACAATCAATAAATGTCTAATATTTTCCTATGCAATGTTTTACCTAACCACCCAAAAAGCACTTGGAATCCCATGACTCATAACAATCATTCCTCATACCTTCCATATCTGCTGAATACGTCTTCAAGTTCACGTGATCTTGTCCGCGATGACAAGCGGCCAACATAGAGCCGTGAACCACCATGGCGGTCATCATGACGAGGCATTGTACCTGCAAGAAATATGTGAGTCATCGTTTAGCGCAACCATACCCATTAACTCGCACCTTGAAGATCATAGTATGAAAATACATCTAAATAAAAAAAATTGTCTCGGAAATAAAAATACCAAATCGCTAGCAATTGCAGAGATTTGTACATAAAAGAATTCAGATACAGGTAATAAAATGAATACTGTCATTTATCATTTTCGCTAAACCGAAAGGTCAATGGAAACAGATAAATCGCAGCAAGGGGAAAAAAGTTTCAGCTCCACACACCAAATTAACCTAAACAAACAATCTATACGCAAAATTCAAGCTTACACAAATAAATTTTCATGCCCAATTCAAAAACTATACGTACAAATATATCAGAAATTGGTTGTTTTGTAGCCCAATAAGCAAAAGCAATTTGAAAAACAAAAGGTTGGGATTGGTTGGAAATACAAATCCCTAAATTATTGCACGGAATATATATACGTGTATATATATACACACACACACACACATATATATATAGATAGATGTAGAGAGATAGAGAGAGAGAGAGAGAGGCGCACCTGGAGAAGGCGAGGGGTAGCAGTAGTAGTATCCAACCCTAGATTTGTTTCGACAAGAGGATGGGACTAGAAGTTCTCTCTTTGTATTTATAGCGCAGGATAATGTAAAAAAGAAGGAGGCGTATATAAAACAGCCCTGCATTTCATTTAATTTACGAGTCCCGCCCTGCTGACTCAGCCACCCTCGCCGTGTTGAGTGCCGATATGATAATGACCGCTCACGCTGGAATTAATTTTTTTTTTTTTATATAGGAAAACGAAAATAAAATAAAAATTAGTTTGCGGAATATCAGATTTTTTTTTTCTTTTTTATAATTTTGAGAAAGATTTCCAAAAGCAAAACATTTTTTTGTTGGAAAATAAAAAACATAATGTGTAAAGGGAAACTCATTTCTGTTGGTGAAGACAATTTAATCAAAGAGTAATCAACCCTATGTTACAATGTTCTTGTAGATGTCGCATTACTAGATTGGCGAAAAATAATAATGCCTATGCACCTTAATGCATGTTTGATCTCATCGATCATTCTCCCATAATATTTAATAATTTAACATACTAACGCTATCTTTTGTCAAAAATAAAAGTTATAGGATAATGTTAGGTTAACTAAATTTGTAGATAAAATTTGATAATTGGTTTAAGCGTTGTTAAACGTGTTCGTTCCTACTGATGACATATCATTTAGTTTGTAAATTTTGTTTCTAAATTTAGTCTTCCTAACATTACGTTTTTTTTGTTTTCAATATAATAGTTCAACTCAGGACCTCCTTGAACAAAATGGATATTACAATTTTTTTATCAAGTACATAGTTTCATTAGTCTAAAAACAATAAAATACATATACATAGGGAAATATCAAAGTAAATACATATAAAAAAATAAAAAACTAAAAAAGCGAGCTCGAATTACATTTATATTTGATATTAATATCAAACGGTAACTATCATAAAATGTGGATGATAATATGAAAAATTATTAATTTACTAATATAACACCATTCCCTTGAGAAAGCATTCACATTGAAAATCCAAATTCAACCAGCAAAAATGTGTTTTCTTGTTTCACTTGTACACTGAAATCCCACATGCCCGCTCCAAAAGGGTAAGAGACAGTTTGGTGGTTGTTCCTTTTTATATGGCAAACGATAGTTTTAGTAAATTAATGATTAGTTATTAGAGAAAGGGAAACAGTTTGGTGGTTGTTCCTTTTTTTATGGCAAACATAGTTTTAGTGAATTAATGATTAGTTATCAGTGAGATTTGAATTCGCACCAGAGTGCATAAGCATGATTGTTATCCGCTACTGCATTACAACGCCGTTTGCTAGTGGTTGTTCGTTCATGTTAGCGTAATCTTATTTGCTCCCAGTACTCTTCCAGAATCTCGATTTCTCGTGTACAATTTCATATAAATTCGTAACTTGTACTCGTATTTGATCACGTAAATAGCCCCCAATTATGTTACCTCTCTTGAGTCCTTGGTGGTTTTGCATAAACAATATCATCATATATGACAGTATGTTCACTGTTGCGGTCAAGGTTGTGCAGTAGCATTTTAACCACGCAGAAGCAGATTTGAGCACCAGAAGTTCACCATTGAGGAGATTCGGAGCCATTTGCCTCCGGATAGAAAGCCTTTCGCAAGCAACGGGATAACTGCACCCCAATGACCATGCATGCATTCAAGAAGCACAAAAACAAGTCACTACATGTGTAGTCATGATGCACATATGTAAATCAGAGATGATGTTCTTCAATCTCTCTGCTGCTGTTTGTTAAAGGATGGCGATCGAGCCAATCGACCATCATGTTGTGCAGCTTCCTTGGCAAGGTTATTAAGTTCTGAATATTCACAAACGATCAAAAAACTGTTTGCAGATGTAAGGTAACGTGTAACGCACCTTCAGGAGAAGTGCAACACGAACACGAGCAAATGCACGTAGTGATAGAGGAAATCCTTTCCCTTTCCAGCTACCAGGCCTAAGTTCTCTATGTCATTATATGATTATTGTATTCAGTAAAAGATTTTCATCACAAGATGAAGAAAGTTGAGGTTCCACCATAAAACCAATTGGCAATATGGAGAGTAGCCTAACCTCTTATAAGTCCATGCAAGGTCCCTCCTCCCATCAATGTAGGACTCATTCTCAACACACCCCCTCAAGTGTGGCGAATTTTCGAGTCTAACACATGGACAACACAACGGGGTGACATGAAGCACACGTGGCCATTTGGCTTCACACGTGGGACAACCTGCTCTGATACCATGAAGAAGTTGAGGTTCCACCATAAAACCAATTGGTCATATGGGGAGTAGCCCAACTTCTTATAAACCCATGCAAGGTCCCACTCCCATCAATGTGGAACTCATTCTCAACACAAGATCACGTAGATAAACATGTAACCTAAACAGAACTGGAAATCGACCAAAAGAAATACCACTAGAGACGGGGGATAAAGCATGATCAGGTAGGCAAATGAACAAAATTAGGGGGAAAGAGAAGATGAAATAAAAGAGATAAGAACAATGCACCTCTACAACTTGGTTGATGGGGAAAGAATCCCTTGAAGAGTTGACCCCATTGACATCATTACTGATTGGTATGTGATTAACAATCATCTCATGTCTAAGTAAGATAATGGGACATTGATTTACATGCAACAAACAGTAATTAAACTCTGAATGGAGATAATGATGATTTACATGCAACCAACAGTAATTAAACTCTGAATGGAGATGATGATACTAAACTTTAAACATACACACAACATAGTTTTACGCATGAACGTCCTGAAACCAGATGTGTTGTAATGACATTCAAGAAGTGTATATGATAGTCATATAACGATTCTGAGTACTATAAGTAACTAGTCCTGATTATTATGGATTGATAAAGAAGAGATTAACCTAGCATGCCAACCCCGTAATATTGGACAAGGGAATTAACCTAGCATGCCAACCCCGTAATATTGGACTAATTGTATGAATTGATGTGGTTGTGGAACGTACGGTTGAAAACTTTTACACCAATTACTCAAAACTATTTGAATTTAGCCAAAATAACGGAATTGTCAATAGAGTCCAGATTTTCTGCACCCAAATACCCCTGTGGCCCTTCTAAATATGCAACATGTGTCCACCCACTTACTAATCTTAAACGGACTTGTTGTCCCATGTGTATGCTCGGCAACAAAGTCAACCACAAGATACTTACCAGGTATGAGAGAATTTATTTGCAACCTTGCTTGGCACCCAAATCTAGTCTTAGGATGATGATGTTGAACATTAGCATCACGTTTATCAGGTCCATGGTAACCTTGAGCATAGCAAACAAAAAAACTGTCTTTGAACGTGTTGTCTTCCCTTCTATGTTTATTACTTCTTCTAATGCCGATAACCAACATGATATGCATAAGTCTTGTAAAAATTATACGCTTGAACTTCTGTTTCAAACTCCAAGTCAACTGTTGGAATGAATTCTTTTTGTATTTTGGAGTGAATCAAAACAATATTTTCACCATCCGTTATATCTTCTAACTTTTTGTCACTGCACTTGCCTTCAACAAAAATATTCATGGAAATATCACCTTCGAAATCCAGCTTACGATGTGCTTCAGTTTGATACTCCATAAAGTTCTTTGTGATGTCTATATTCTGCAAGTAAAAAGAAAGATTGTCCATAATTAATTGTGATGCTTCCGAGACCATAATTGAAATGGAATTAAAGACCAAAATCTGGGCAAATGACAACAATGGTAAAAAAACAAACAACCATCTCCACTGACTAATCTATCTCAACCCCTTTACACGTCTCGTTCACAAATAAAATAAGAAAAAAAATTTACTTATAGTTGCTCCTTCTCCAGGGTCGTGCTCTACTCTATACATATGAATTTTTGACTCCATGTTTCAATGCTTGGACATGGAAACATAGAACTTTGGAAGCCACAACAAGGAAGAAGGAGAGTCGTGCGACAGAAAGATATTTGGTAGAGTCCAGACATTGTATGCCTTTTGCAATCTCTTTTTTCAAAAATTTAGTAGATAACAGAAATTTAAGGATAACAGAAAAAATAACAAAGTTAAGATTAATGAGTGGATGGACACGTGTTGCATATTTAGAGGGACCATAAGAGTATTTGAGTGCAAAAAATCTGGACTCTCGCCAATAACTTATTTTAACCACCTCGCACGTTCTCGACCATAACGTTCCACTATTTCGACAAAGACCATTAACGTTGAATGACTAAATTACCACATGAAGACAAGAAGTGAGATATATTTTCTTCTCTGACGATAAGCCGTAGTTAATGATATATTTACCATAAATCGTGGGTATTACTGCACACTCCAAATAATACGTGTGGTGTTTGTATAAAAAAAACCGAGCACAGCGGGGTAAAAAAGATTGAGAAATATTTGCCCGGTAATTCATAAATGGCACGACTTTTGAACCAAATGAAGTTTTGGGCAAAGCGGCAAATAACAAAAAAATAAGGCGCAAAAATTTTCGTTCCCAAACCAACATAAAAGTCCCGCTCGTTTACGCTGCCACGTCACCAATCCGAGTGAACTCCAACTTAAAACATCAGCCATCCGATCCCTGAATCTCAACGATCTAAGCCACGGATTGTCCCCTTGCCCCCGAGTAGCCTTCATCAGGCATCCTATATAAGTACCAGCGTCAGATCCTTTCCTTTCAAACCAATCTCTCTCGGTATATCTTCTTGTTCAATCGAGCACGAGTTCGTCGAACAGTTTCCGATTCAGGTTCGTGTTCGTCTCAATTTCTCAGGCGTTTCGTTTTCTTAGAGCTTTTTACTTTTTTTTTGTTTCAATTTTTGAAATTTTTGGGATTTCGATTGACTTTATTGGAATCAAATTATGTTTTTCGATGTGATTTCTTATTGTTAATTGTGAACCCTTTAATCAAATTAAAGATTGGTTCTCAAAATCGGGTTGTTTAATTCGGTTATTTGTTAGGATTATTTTCAATTCACAGTATTTGGTCTATTTCACTCTGTAATTTTTCCTACCCGAATCTGTAATGTCTGTTTGGTCGCCGAGAAAATGTGCGACCAGAATCGAAGTCTCAAAATCTGTAGTTTTCTTCTGTAATTTTGAACATACAAAACTTTCTCATCGCTTCACCCGCTCAGATCTTCCAAAACTTTTCTTTAATTCATGATTCTAAACTGTATTGCTAATTGAAATTGTGAAATTAGGGTTTCATTCATCCCCAACGAGCTTAATTTTTCCTTTTTTTTTTCCACAGATTTTCCAAGCTTGAAACAAAATGACTGGGCGTGGTAAGGGAGGCAAGGGTCTGGGAAAGGGAGGAGCAAAACGTCACCGTAAGGTCCTCCGCGACAACATCCAGGGAATCACAAAGCCGGCCATCCGCCGTTTGGCTCGCAGGGGCGGCGTGAAGCGTATTAGCGGTCTGATCTACGAGGAGACACGTGGAGTGCTCAAGATCTTTTTGGAGAACGTCATCAGAGACGCCGTGACCTACACCGAGCACGCTCGCCGGAAGACCGTGACGGCCATGGATGTGGTCTACGCGCTCAAAAGGCAGGGCAGGACCCTCTACGGGTTCGGTGGCTAGGGTTTTTCGGGGTTCTTCAAGTCTTGCTGTCAAGAAATGGGTTAATGGGTTTGGTTTAGTGGTTAATTACGTATCGATTAGTTGTTTTTGCTTTGTTTAGATGGTTAAGCAATTGTTAGTGTTCTTGTTATGTGTAAAGTGATTACGGACTAAGTTTCCAATGTTTGTTTGTAATTGGAATGAAGTTGAATGAAACGGTGGTGTATGATCCAAAATTGTTTTGTGAGTTTGCGATGCTTTTATTTTTTTAATTTATTGCATCTATTCATTTATTTAAGTTTGGTTTTGATAGATATAATTATCAATCCAATTTTGCAAATATTGGAAGATAATTAAACTTAAATTAGTTCTGTTGTAAAGATTAAAGTTAATCATATATGTAGTATTAATACGTAGCTGAATATTGAAGGGAGCGTCTAAGTTTTGTATTCTCTAATCTAGGATATTTTTCTATAAAAAAAAATAAAGAGAATTTTTATGTGCTCGAAATATTTTATAAGGACATAGGTTATAGTGTATTTGTTTGTGTTTTGATTTTTTTTATTTTTTGATAAAGAATGGATTGGTTTTTCATTAGCCTTAATTGGTTTAATAATATTTATGGTGATAGGGTGGCCTGAATATAGTTCATGTGGTAAAAAAAAATTAGGATTTAATTTTTGGTTTGAAGTATGTTAGGATTTATATTCAAGATTGAAAATCTATTTAATTCTCGTTAATTGTTAGCACATTACTCACATGTGAGACTAAAAAGATAAGTTAGCCTTGCATATAAGCTTTACCTGTTAACAATTAACCAAGGGTTTTGTTTTAGTCTCATTTTATTTGTGGCGCACTTGTTAATATGAACTAAGAGTTATGAAATTTTTAATTTTAGGATTAAATCCTAATAGATTTCATCACATAGGTTTAAATCCTAAATTTTTTTATCACAAGGGATATCGTCCGACTATCATATCACTAATGAAATTAATAACCCAATTAGAACTTTTTTTTTATAATTCTATTATTGTTATGGGCCAAAGTTTGGTAGTCAACAATTGCTTGTTTTGGGCCTTTTGGTCAATTGGTAGTTGGAATGGTGGTGGAGCAGCTTCATCCGTATGGCCTCGTTTCAAGTTTTCAGGACATGGGCCTTTTCAACCTTTTTTTGTAATATTTTTCTCTATAATTGTACTTTTCAATTTTGAGAAATGTTAAGTGAACTCGCTGCAATCTCATATTTTTTGTACAATGCTTTATAATGTTGATAAATAAATTATCGTTAAATTGTAAGGTGGTGAAAATTCCCCTTAGCATTTCTCATAATTTTTTATGAACATGGTTACAGCTAGCAGCAGTGGCAATTGACTGCTGATTGATGAAAAACCTCAATGAACTGTTACCTTAAGGTCATCTCCAACCGAGGGCTAAAACGAGCCCTCTAAGATCCTCGAAGATATTAATATTTTAATGAACAATACAGGGTCATATTTGCCTCCGTCTCCAACCGAGGGCCAGAGGGCTCGTTTTAGCCCTGTCACAAAAAAACCATCTCCAACCGAGGGCCAAACATAATTTATTATTTAAAAACTACAACTTATATTCAAATCCAACGACTAAGTGACATCAGCTAGCCGTTGGATTTGAACTTTTCTTTTGCTATAAATAGGGTGGATATTGGGCTATAATTCACACAACTTTGAATTCAATTTATTTCAATTCAATCTCTTTCAATTCAATCTTTTTCAATTCAAGTTTGCAATGAATTTCAACTTTGGATCCTCTTTGGATTCTAACTGGGGGTCCTCATCCAATTCAAAATTGGAAGCAAAATGGGCGCAAATGAGATGAGAAGATGAGGAGTTTGATGAAGAAGTTCAAGTAAGGCGCAACAAACAAAACATAGCAGCAGTTATGGATGCGACCATGGTGTGTCAGCCAACTGAAGAACAACCTCAATGGGGTGGCTCTATTGCTGGTTGCTCTTACAAACCACGAAACAGAGTGATGTCGCATGCCAATTTGATGAACAATTACTTCAACCCCAACTCGGTCTACACAGAAGAGGATTTCAGACGTCGCTTCCGGATGAGGCGTCATGTCTTCGAGCATTTACTTTGTGATGTCCAGCAGGTCAATCCATACTTTCAACAGAAACGGGACATAGCAGGCCGCCCTGGTTTCTCACCTTATCAAAAGGTTACTGTTGCACTCCGAATGATGGCTTATGGCTCCCCAGCTGCTTCGATGAATGAAACCCATGGTATGTCTGAGTCTACATGCCTTGATACTCTTGAACAATTCTATGACACAATTGTTCAGGTTTACAAAGACGAATACCTCCGCGAGCCAAATCAAGAAGATTTGAATCGGCTTCTTCGCAAAACTGAAGACCCTGGGTTTGCGGGCATGATAGGGTCATTAGACTGCATGCATTTGGATTGGAAGACCTGTCCTACATGATGGCAAGAAGGCTTTAGCGGAAGGTTGAGAAAGCCAACTGTTGTGTTAGAGACTGTTGCCTCATATGACACATGGATTTGACATGCTTTAATTGGAGTCTCTGGATCCCAAAATGACATTACAGTTCTTGGGCGTTCACCCCTCTTCAATAACTTGATGGAAGGTAAAGCACCTCAACTTCACTACTACATCAACAATCGTCAATACAATATGGGGTATTACTTGGCAGATGACATCTACCCAAAGTGGGCGACACTTGTCCAAGCAATTCCAAACCTTAGGAATAACGCAGAAAATTTGTTTACCTTACAGTAAGAGGCATACCGGAAAGATGTTGAGAGTTTTCGGTATTCTACAAGCACGGTGGAAGATTATTAGCGAACCGGCAAGAGGGTGGAGTCGAGAAAATTTGGACTCCATCATGATGTCTTGCATCATATTACACAATATGATAGTGGAGGATGAGCGAGATGGGTATATTGATGGAGAGTCTGATGATGACCAAGAAGATCCAAATAGGTCAAGAAGGGCTCGTGCAAAAATATATGATGGGCCTAATTTGCCCTTCAATCCAAGAACTGGCAGTATCTCTATAAATGAGTACATGAGGCGCTCTAGAATGATACGTTCTTGTGCCACAAACAAGTACCTACAACAGGATCTTGTTGCACATCTTTGGGCCAAAAGAAGCATGGAGTAGGCGTTTAAGTTTTATGTTGTTAAATATTTTTTAAAAATGTTGTTTAAGTTCCATGTTGTTAAATATTTTTTTTTATATTGTATAATTTGTATGTTGGTTAATGTTATCTAATGTTATTTCATATTGTTTAATGTTGTTTCATGTTACTTAATTTAATTTAATGTTGTATAATGGCTTAGGAAGTTATAGGAAAAAATATAATTAAAAAAAAATATGAAACAAATTTTGTGAAATAGAAGTTATAGGATAAAAATAGAATTTAAAATAAAATAAAGCAAATTTTGTGAAATAAAAGTTATAGGAAAAAATGGAATTTAAAAAAAAAATTGAAACAAATTTTGTAAAATAAAAGTTATAGGAAAAACATAGAATTTAAAAAAAATATTAAAAATAGAAGTTATAGGAAAAATTTTGTAAATAAAAAATAATAATAAAACTATAAAAAAAAAAATTCTAATGCAACGGCTAGCTGTTGCATTTGAATTTTTTCTTAAGCATTCCTGTTGGTTATAACCGACAGGGATACATTTATATTAAATACTATAAACGTATTCCTGTCGGTTATAACCGACAGGAAAGCTGATTATTCTGGTCAGCCAGCCCTCCAGCCCTCTAGCCCTCTCCGATTCAGTGGGGCCCTCTCAGATTCCACAGCCTTCTGGCCTAATCCTCGGTTGGAGACGGTTTTCGGGCTATTTTTGGTTCTCTGACCCTTTAGACCTTTCAGTTGGAGATGACCTAAATGATTATCAACAGTCTTGTACAAATGTTCAATGTGTTCTATATGTAAGTTTTTATAAAAATAAAATGTCTAAACCCTGATTTGTCAATTAAATGATTAACACACACTTGCAAATGAATTTTGGCAATAATGGAATCGATCAATGATCACAAAAAAATGCATAAGAAAGGTTAGATCAATGTCCTATTACTCACAAGCACGTGCATGTTTTTTGGTCGAATTATGCACGTGCGTGTGAGTGGTGTGCATGTTTAATGTCTTAATTGCTATCAATTTCTCTCCCTGAAAACAAGGGAACTAATTAACCCTTCCAACGAGAGATTTTTCGACATGCTGGATATATGACTTGGTATGTTAAGTGTCATAATACAAGTGATTGGATATTTGGAAAAAAAAATTCAAACTATTTGTATTATGACACTTAGTGTATTGAAACGTATTCCCGACACATTAAAAAATTTCCATGTTAAAAGGGTTGTGACTTTGACTTTCTAAAAGGGTTGTGAGGAAAAATTGTTATAACCAGAGCCACAAGGAAGTGACAAAGAGCTAGCGAGTGGGCCGAGAGATCGATTCGGACTTAATTAAGGTTTCTGTTAAGACAAAGGTATTCTTCGGTTTTACTAAATTTTTTAGGGGATCCTCAAATATGTGGTACATTTCTCCTAGTGAAAAAAAAAAAACAAAGCTTTGGAACTTTCAATTCGAGTTTGAACTCCCAGAGATGCATTATTTGGGGCTACTGACTCTATTTACTATTTGACTCAAAACCAAAAGTACATTGCCGCCTCATATGGTACCAAGGCTGCATGAGAAAATGAGTATTAGTCTGTCATTAATGTGTATTGGGATAACTCCAATATTAAAAAAAAGAAAAGTATGTAGAACAAAGCAATCATCTCAATTAAGGCTTAATAACAAACAAGTAATGTTATTCAATTTATTGGTGGGCACATTAAATGTTGTTTGTCACATTTTATATGGTGAATCATGACAATATGTTCAAATATTTTCACATCATGATTAAGTAATGATTTAAATTGAGAATCTAGTAAGTAT
Organism: Pyrus x bretschneideri; assembly: GCF_019419815.1. Classification (NCBI taxonomy): domain Eukaryota; kingdom Viridiplantae; phylum Streptophyta; class Magnoliopsida; order Rosales; family Rosaceae; genus Pyrus; species Pyrus x bretschneideri. The sequence goes on along the minus strand of NW_025999723.1, from coordinate 7,308,116 downwards.
ATATATCGTCACATTATTTGACTAGAGAACCTTTTTTTTTATTTTATTTTTTATTTTTTTAACAAATGTGCATATATATATAGGCTAAAAATAGTATAACATGTTTATCTTAACGACTAATCTATGTTCAAGTGTTATCGAAGTGAACATCTACATTATTAAGAGAACACATTCATGTGCAACTCATGGCAATGTCGTTACAATGTCGTTGAATTGTTGAAGTATTGTTATAGCGTCGTTGTGGCATTGTAGACCGTTGTTGAAGTGTTGTTACGGCTCATTAGATTGAACCAGGTCATGCGCAACCCATGCGCCCGCATGAGAGAAAGTTTGATCTCTCTAGTCTCTACTTAGCCATTTCCTTCTTATTTCATAAACTCAAAGCTAGCCGAAACCTTAAATTTCTTCACGGCCCTATAATTATTTAAAGTTGAAACATATTACACTGAATCCATAACTTGTTAAACTAAAATGAGATAATTAGATAATTTAATCCATTTGCATACTCAATTAGGCCAAATGGAACTAAAGGTTCAAGGTTTGTTAAACCTGCAATCAGGTTTTCAGTAAACCTGCATGTATATATCTATAGGTTATTGTAATCTGCAAGACATGTTCATTAAAGTACATATTCTTCTATATATAAGCAATTAGCTGGAGAAACCATTTTCCCAAAGTCTAACCCTCCAAGCTTTTCTAAATAGCTAAGGACCCGTTTGGTATTTGCATCTGATTTGAGTCCAAATAGTTTAACTCAAAAACAATTCTTATGTTTAGGGTGAAAAAAGCTGTTTGGTAAGCCCATTGTGTAAAATTGGATTTAAAATAAAAAATAAAAATTTTAAGAATAGTCTGTATTATTTGAGAACTGCCAAAGTCAGGTTTTAGGGTTTTTTTGTTCAGTTCTCTAATTTCTGTCTGTTCTCTTCCTCTCTCTCCACTCTCATATCTCCCGTGAGATTCTCTCTCTGCCTGATGTGCTTCTGTCTTCGATGAAAGGTCGGGTTGGTTCCTGGGCTCGAGACGTACGTAGGAAATGAGAGCGGTTGGTCACGATGTTTTCTTGTTGTTCGCCGGTAAAAGCCTCGCCGGATTTCTGCAACCTCGCCAGATTTCTCCTATCTCTCTGTCTCCCGCTTCTGATCTCTCCTTCCTCTCTCGTGTCTCTCTTCTGATATCACCACTTTCCTCTCTCCTCAGGCCATCAAGGAATTGGAATTGTTGGTAGGTCTTTTTTTAATTGTTAAAGATTTAAATTCAAACCAAACAAGTTTTTGAATTTTATATATAATTGTTCCTGGGATACGGTTTTAAGAATTTTTTTTTTCAAATAATACAAACAAACTTTGGTAGGATACCAAACAGCCCCTTATGTGTTGGTTTATAAAGGTTGGCAATTCTTCAAATGATTTTTTTTTTTTTTTTTTGTGGATTCCTAATCACAAACCCGTGGTGCACGTTTATAAGAAAATCAATTCCCGCCAAGATCTATGGACCACCCGAAAGAAAATATAGTTAATTAAGAAACAATTATTTAAAAAAGGCTCTCACTTGCAATCTTCCATGTGAATGCACCTATGGCTATGGGGCTTCGAATCTACCACAAGGTTGCATGTTATCACTCTCACTCCGAAGTGGCAGAGATTGTTGCAACGTATCTTGTCCTCGATGGGAATAAACGAAGGCCAATCCAAAGCCATTTGAGACTTTGGTTTAATTAAATTAATGGAAGTTGCATTAAGAAATTGAGAATATTTTTGGGACTAAACAACCGACCAAACTGAGGTTGCCATGTGAATCGTTGTGGTCATCTCTTCACTTGCCTATTTAGTTCATTGAAATGAATTAACTCGCTGCAATTCAACATCTCATTGTCTTACTCAACTCGATATAATAAAATAAACATACTGCAGTCAAGCTGACTCGATCGATGTACGTTCAAAGAGAGTAGATGAGATAGTAAGTATGACCAAATAGCGTATGCAAAAATTGAATGAATTTATATAGTGTATGCAGAATAATTAATTATTACTTGATAAAATATGAACAATTACATCATCTAAATATCTATATCTATATTACACGAGCGAGCGCACACACACTTTCAGTTTTAGAAATTTTGAGATCTCAGATTTGGTTTCCAATTTAAGGGATTTTGCAGCATCGACCATTGGCAAGAAGCAAGATTTTGTTCCTCCCACTCTCTCTTGAAAGCGTTGTTTGAGTTATGGCAAGCTCCGAAGCACCTTTAGCTGTAATGAACTTGGGAGAGAAAACTGTAGTTATAGAAATTCCCCCTTCCCTGACGAAAGTTGCAGGATGTTTTTATCGTGTCAACAAAGTTGCAAGGTTAGTTTTTTAAATTTTTTTTCTTTTTTTTTATTTCCTATTCTAAACCAATTGGTGTCAAATTACGTATAACCTAAATACAAGATAAAAGTGGTTGCCTTTGTAAAATTTTAGACTGTAGTTTATGTTGGCTCCCACATCGGGCGAGGGAAAGAAGATAGAAAGAGTTTAAATATAGTTACTCCACTCTAACTAATACCAATACCTTTTGTGATAAAACCCTACACTTGACGGATTGAGCAGTTGGTAATTATCAAGTTGAAGACAGTATCGATGTTGTTCAAGTGAGGCCCCAACCCGTCGACTTGAAAATTTCAACATGATATCAGAGCTAGGTTACAGGCCCGTGCAAGCCAAAGTACTTGTCACGGAAAGTGTGGAATTGGAAACAAGCCTAAACCTAACTAAATTAACTTTCTATGCATTTTTATGCACATCTTCTTATTTTTGATTTGGAACTAGTTTTTCCTTACGTAACAAACTGGACTAACGGTTCTTACTAAATATAACTATAAGGGTTTCCACACTAGACCGAAAAATTGAGTTGAAAATATAGAGCGCGATAGGAAATGCATTAGCTTACTTATGACTTGTTTTAGGGAGTATGATCCTTTAATTAATTGGTTCATCTATCTAATTATAAACAATATATAATTCCCTATAACTGATGCCTTAAAATTAATACATGCCTGGGAAGGTAAAAGAAAGTTGCCACCATTGGAGTCACTATGAAAGTTGCCAACTATAATTTTGGGGTTTTTTGCATCTTGTCTATTTTCTGTTTTATTGGATCCATTGTTCCTCTACATTCCGATGATCAACGATGATATGAAGTGCATACTGATGGACAGAAACTTGAAAATAACAGCCCTTATTCTACGATCAGTCACTGATGTTTATTACATATTGGACATTGCTTATCAATTCTACAATTTTGAGAACACTAGGGATTTAATGAATGAACTTCGCAATCAAAGTACAGATATATTACGATGTTTACGGGAATTTTTTTTTTCCAACAATGATCAAGACGATTTTGGGGTCATATAATATTCTAATTGAAATTTTAGCTATCCTTCCCCTTTCACAGGTAAGAGAAGCCCTTGTTGTTAGAGTTAAATTCCAATAACTTTATTTTTGTATACGTGACAAAATATTGTACATTATTTTTTAGAGTTTAGGGTTTAAGATTTAATTAATTAACTCTTGATTTTATTGTTGTTTTTATGTTCAGGTAGTAATTCTCATTTTCTTTTCAAAGATGGGGAAAGTAACTATGAACCTTTTGGTTTTGTTGCAATATGTGCCATGAGTTCTTCGCATCTACCTATTATCTAAGGAACTTATATTGACTGGAGAGTCTGTAGAGACTACAACATGGGTTAAAGGAGTACTAAATTTCTTCATGTACATCCTTGCTAGTAATGTAAATCTTAGATTTTATTGTCATTTATTTAAGCTCATGCTAAGCCAGGTACTTTTGCTCCATGATCCAAAAACAATTTAGATCAAATATAACATTTAGGTTGTATTTTAAATTTTTAGGAATTTGAAAACTTATATGCTATGACAATATTGTGAAAAAGAAATCTTAATTAATTAAACTTGTTGATCCTCTAGGTACTTGGAGCTCTATGATACCTTTTTTCTATTCAACAAATGGCAATTTGGTGGCTATCTGCATGTCGGAAGGAAAATGGATGCGACACTAGTAACTTTGGTTGTCATGATCATATTACAGTGAGAAATATCACATTTATAAATGAATTATGCCCTATAAATTCACCAAATTCAACGATCTTTGACTTTGGTATATATACCAATCTCCTTCAATCTCGTATACAAATGTCGACAAATTACTTTTAGAAGTTCTCAAACTGTTTTTGGTGGGGCCTGCGAAATTTGAGGTTTGTACATTTGAAATCTTTTTTTATCGTTAAAAAATATATATAGAGCCATGATTCGTTAAAAATTTTTTTTTTTTTTTTTTTTTACAGAAATGGCACTTGACTATTTACATTTTTTAGCATTCACCACTTAAAAAAAATTTACAGTCAACCACTAAAACCTTAAACGTTGTTTGGAAATATGTCACCTACCCCAATTTTTTAGGTCGCATGACTTGCACGATCCAAATTTTCAAAGTCGATTTTGTCAATTCACAACTTGAATTGATGAAATGGATCTCAAAAAGTTTGGTTTGTGCATCCTTGTCGCGCCAGCAAATATGTATCAAATATATTGTTTCATTTCATTTTTGTTGTTCAGTAGGTTCAAACCTTGAGCCCAGCATCGACGGATGAGAAAACCTTTTTGCAGCTTTTATTTCTATAACTGGCTTGCTACAGGAAATTTGCAGGTTGGGATCGCAAACCTTTACAGAAAATCCCATTCTTTAAGCTTATAAGGAAATTTGTTATGTCCTTTGTGTCTGATTTGAGTAGTATATATGTATGCATATTGTTGGTTGGTTTTTCTCCCTGGGAAGGATAAATTATTAGTTGCTAATTAATTAATAACTCATTAAACTTTTTTTATATCCTAGCCAAATACGTTGCATGTCATTAAAAAGGTGCAACAAGAACTTGAAGACGACGAAGCAGGTAACCTGGATGGTCTCTTCTATACTCTTTCATTGGATGAGCAAACTTTTATCCAAAGTTGTATGCCGTTGAATACGATGAAGAAGGTAATTAAGTTCTTGCAAATCCACTCACGTAACTTTTATAACTTCTACACACACCTTTTTTTTTCTATCTGTATTTTGTATGCCCCTATTATTTCTCTATCTTGATTCTCCGTTGATTTATTATAGAACTATGATTCATTGTATTGATGTGTGAAAATATTACAATATATATAAAGTTATATTAATCCCTCTTACACTAATTACAATTGGAAATTAATCAAGGAGAGGATTCTAAATTAATTAATTCTATTCTCACACACTTGTTCAATTCACATAAATAAATAAATAAGTGTGTAAGAAATTATTTCTCTAGACAGATACACATACATGGTCAGATAACGCTTTACCATAGCGGTAAAAAGCAATCATGCCTATGTACCATGATGCCTCCGAGTTCCCCTCCCCCTAACAACTAACTATTTAATCCATTAACATCGTAATCATTACATATGGTCCAAATTCACCCTTTCTTTAAATTAAATTTATCTCTGAATTATTTTGCAGGTTCGAATGCTTCAAAACATGGATGAATTCGAGTTGAAAGCACTCTGAGCAATTTAAGCCCGGGAAGTATACAAACGGCAATATTATTAGAGAAGCGGGTAAACCATTTGAAATGATGGTGTTGATCGTGGATGGACTTGTAAAGATTGAAGATGTACTCGTGATCCGCAACTAACTGGAGGAGATTTATATGGCCAAATACTGATACGCACCTTGGCTGTCAAGGAAATACTCTCGTGGCAACCTGCTCTTGGCAACCAAATCCCTAGTTGCAGTTGGTGATGTTGAAGCCCTAGTTCTCATGGCTACCGACTTGGACAGTGTCTTACATAAATTCACGTTGCATTTCAGGATATACTACTACGAAGTCGAAGACCAATTGGAAAGCCATCAAAAACATGTTAAGGCACTCCGGCTCAGTACTGTTGAAAAAGGCCGCAGACAAGCACAGTGAGAATGACAGGTGTAGTAACAAGGTGAATAATCTTTCTTGAATTAAAACACGGGGTGAACATGTCCAACAAACCTCGACTTTACTAACGTCGTCTCCCAAAAGGTGAAATTAGAGTCGTGTAAGTGACGACTTGTGAGTGTGAGGATAGAGGTCTCACAAATACTTGTGTATAATGAAGTATGTGTAAGATACATTTTCCTTTTCTTCCTTGTTTGCCTCGTGTGCTTACTGTTGGAAATTTTGAGTAGAAATTTCATTGTCTTACATTGATCATTCCTAAAAGGTTTCCTCACTTTATAAGGTTTTGTCCCTTATAAAAAGTGATTGGAGTGATAGGCATTGGAGACTAAAATTAGGCTCACCCTTGAGGTTGGACTTTGGGGTGTACTAATTAATTATCAAAAGATGGACCTTGGGCTCTAATAATTAAATTAATTAATAATTTTCGGATTTAAATAATTATTTTTAATTAATTTCGAATTTAATTAATTAATTAATTTTTTACCAACAGACTCATCTTTTCAGATGAAGTCTGAAGTGTGAAAAAACGCAGAAAGAAAACACCCCTCTAAGAAGATGTCTCCCAACAGATGCATCTCTTCCTTATACCTGTTGCGAACATGCATAATCTTATTATATATACATCCATATGCATGTCATTTAATATACAGAGAAAAACAATTCTTCTTTTATAATCCAAAACATCCTTACTGAGAGAACCATATAGAAATTCGCCAGAAGTCAATTTTTTCGGTGCTGAAATTCTGACTTGATCGTTAAGTCCTGGTGAAGCAGATGTCCGTAGAACTACAAGCACTGAATAGGGACGAAATTTCTGTTTCAAGGACATTGTGGTACGCAAGCCTCGATCTTATATATTTCTGTTCAATATTATTTTGTTATTCATACTCTATTAATTTCCTATTCGCATTTATTATTTATTAGCATATATAATTTTATCACAGATTGTTGACTTGTATCTAACAATCTTGAAACAGAAAATGGATCAACAATCTGTGACTGTGAATGGCGCTGTGCCAAAATACTCTGAAAAGCCTAAGAAGTTCAAAGGGTTGGACTTCAAGAGATGGCAACAGAAGATGTTGTTTTTCCTGACAACCATGAATCTCGCTCATGTTGTCAAGGAAGAAGCTCCGAAGTCTAATGAGAATCCAATGACGAAAGAGATTGTCATGGCAATTGAAGCTTGGAATCATTCTGAGTTTTGTTGCAGAAATTATATTCTGAATAGTTTGGATGACAATCTCTACGATATTTATTCTCTGTGCAAGACAACGAAGGAGTTGTGGGAATCCTTGGAGAAAAAGTATATGATTGCTGATGCCGGTTCAAAGAAATTTGTTATCCGTAAGTTTCTCAAATATACAATGGTAGATTCAAAATCTATTGTCTCTCAAGTCGAAGAAATTCAGAAATTGATCTATGAACTACACTCCAAGGGATGCGAGATCAATGAGCATTTCCAAGTTGGGGCGATAATCGAAAAGTTGCCAACTTCCTAGAATGACTTCAAAATTTATCTCAAGCACAAGCGTTGTGAGATGAATATGGAGGATTTGATTCTGAGGCTACGAGTGGAAGAAGACCACAGAAAGGCATACCGTTTTGGAGGGTTTGCTGCCATTGAAGCCAATGCAAATTATGTTGAGGGAAGAAACTCCAAGGCCAAGCCGAAGAAGAATACGACTCCCAAAACCAAGCAGTTTGTATAATCTGCCCTTGCTCCAAAAGGCAAGAATCTGAAGAAGATTAAGGGCGCATGTTATGTGTGTGGCAAATATGGTCACAAGGCACAAGATTGTTATCATCGCAATGAAGGAAATCATGCCAACGGAAACAACAACAACCATGCTAACATGACAACCACCAATGAAGAATTGGTTGTTGTTGTGTCCGAGGTCAACATGGTCTCAAATGGGAATGAATGGTTGATGGATACTGGTGCTACCAAGCACATCTGCACTGACATAAATCTATTCACTGAATACTATCCTGCTGCCCATGGAGAAAAGTTGTATATGGGCAATTCTACCTCATCTGCGGTGGAGGGCAAAGGCAAAGTGGTACTCAAATTCACATTTGGAAAGAGTCTCACCTTGCTGAATGTGCTGCATGTTCCTGAAATGAGGAGGAACTTGATTTCTGGACCTATTCTGATTGCTAAGGGCTTTAAACTTGTAATGGAATCCAACAAATTTGTACTTACCAAGGGTGAGATGTTTGTTGGAAAGAGTTATATGGCTGATGGCCTCGTTAAACTCAATGTAATTGCCATTGATGATGCTAATAAAATAAATGCTTCTACTTATATTGTTGAGTCTTCTAATATTTGGCATGCTAGATTAGGACATGTTAATTTTCGTTCCATGCAAAGAAAGGTTAATTTAGAATTATTACCTAAATTTGAAATTGATTTTAATCATAAGTGCGAAACATGTATTGAATCGAAATTTGCTAGGCAAACGAGAAGGTCCTTCTGGAAAGATCAAATGAATTACTTGGATTAATTCATAGTGATCTTTGTGACTTTAAATCCACACCAACTCGTGGAGGAAAGAATTATTATGTCACTTTTATTGATGATTGCAGTAAGTGTTGCTATGTTTATTTGATTCATAGCAAGGACGAAGCTTTGAATATGTTTAAGACATATAAAGCCAAAGTTGAAAATCAACTTGAGAGAAAAATCAAAGCACTTAGATCCGATAGAGGATGAGAGTATGAGTCTACTGCCTTCTCAGTTTTTTGTGCACAACATGGAATTATACATCAAACAACGGCTCCATACACACCACAACAAAATGGTGTAGCCGAAAGAAAAAATAGAATATTCAAAGATATGATTAATTCCATGTTAAATAGTTCAGGGCTTCCACACAGTTTGTGGGGTGAAGCTTTACTTATTGCAAATACCATATTGAATAAGGTTCCTCTAAAGAAGATTGACGAGTCACCTTATGAACTATGGAAAAGACATAAACCCACTTATAAAACCCTTAAGGTGTGGGGTTGCTTAGCAAAGGTGCAAGTTCCGTTACCAAAAAGAACGAAACTAGGACCTAAAACTATTGATTGCGTATTCATTGGATATGCAAATAATAATGCTGCTTATAGGTTCCTTGTTGTAAAATCATCGATTTCTGACATACATGTTAACACTATATTAGAATCTGTGGATGCAGAATTCTTTGAGGATATATTTCCTTACAAAGAAAAGGAATCTGGTTCTAATACAAAGAGGGTTCATGATCATAGTCATGATGAAGCCTCGTCTTCTGGTGTCCAAGATGTGGAACCAAGAAGAGGAAAAAGAATCAAAGTTTCTAAAAACTTTGGACCAGATTTCATTGCTTTCTTGTCCGAGAATGAACCTAGAACTTTTAAAGAAGCAATGTCTTCTTCCGAGGCTCCTTTATGGAAGGAAGCAATTAAAAGTGAAATGGAATCCATTATGGAAAATAACACATGGGAATTGGTTGATTTACCTCCCGATAGTAAACCAATTGGTCATAAATGGATTTTCAAGAAGAAACTTACGGCGGATGGAACCATTGATAAGTTCAAGGCACGTTTAGTAGCCAAATGTTATTGCCAAAAGGAAGGGTTGGATTATTTTGACACCTATTCTCCAGTTTCTCACATAACGTCAATTAGGACGTTAATAGCGATTGCGGCTGTATACAACTTTGATATACATCAAATGGATGTAAAAACAACATTTTTAAATGGAGAACTTGATGAAGAAATATACATGGAACAACCTGACGGGTTTGTGCTTAAAGGACAAGAAAGAAAAGTGTGCAAATTAGTTAAGTCATTATATGGACTTAAACAAGCACCAAAACAATGGCACGAGAATTATATGGACTTAAACAAGCACCAAAACAATGGCACGAGAATTTTGATCATGCTTTGTTAACACATGGGTTCAAAATAAATGAATCTGATAAATGTGTCTACATTAAGAGTAATGATAAAGCTTGCGTTATTGTCTGCTTGTATGTAGATGATATGCTCATAATGGGAAGCAATAAAGATGTAATAAACAAAACGAAGAAAATGTTGAATTCAAGTTTTGACATGAAAAACTTAGGTCAAACGGATGTCATTTTAGGAATTCAGATTAAGAGAAATAGTGAAGGGTATGTCCTGATACAATCCCATTATGCAGAAAAAATATTACGAAGGTTTGGTCAATTTGACTACAAACTTGCTGCAACTCCTTTTGATGCTGGATGCAAGTTGGAAAAAAATAAAGGCAATGCCATATCTCAACTTGAATATTCTCAAGTAATTGGAAGTCTAATGTACTTGATGAATTCGACTAGGCCTGACTTAGCTTATGCAGTAAGTTGGGATGCTTTAGTAAGAGTGTTAAGGTATTTGAAAAATACACTTAACTATGGATTACACTACACAAAGTATCCACCTGTTGTAGAAGGCTTTAGTGATGCCAATTGAATTTCTGACACTACAGAATCCAAGTCGACAAGTGGATATGTTTTTACCTTGGGAGGTGCAACAATATCTTGGAAATCCTCTACATAGAAATGTATAGCTTGGTCCAATATGGAGTTAGAGTATATATCTTTAGACTTGGCTCGAGATGAAGCCGAGTGGCTCAAACATTTTTTGGAGAATATTCCAGTGTGCCCAAAGCCTGTGACTGCTATATGTATACATTGTGACAGTATGGTCGCGCAATCAAGGGCTAAAAATCATGTATACAATGGAAAGTCATGTCACATCAGGCGTCGACATAATACTCTTAAGAAGTTGCTCTCCAATGGAATAATATCCATTGATTATGTAAATCAAAGGAAAATATAGCTGATTATTTGACAAAAGGCCTACCAAGCGAGCAAATATTATTTAGCTCGAGGGGAATGGGTCACAAGCCAATTCAATGAATCAAACTGGGCGGAAACCTAACCTAGCTGATTGGAGATCCAATGGTCTAGGTTCAATAGGCAAACTAGTTGAGTTTGATTCAAAAGTTGAACACACAACTTACCCATTCTTATGATAAAATGTGTGTTGTCTGTTGAGTTTGAGGGGTTATGTTTTATACATTTAATGACATTAATATCTTGTTATCAAGAGTAATATGACAGACTATTCTTAATTAATGTCACCTATATGGGAGTAAATAGGGCCGCATTTATGAGAATTGAAATAGTTAAATTCTCTAAAGCTCCTACGAAATCCGGGATCTGTTCAGGGCCGAAATGAACACAACTGTATGAATTAATGTGTGGCAGACATGATATGTGTGTAGCATATTGTCTCGGTTTACTATTGCGATGAACAGTTCAAGATCTTCCACATCCACTGCGCCGCCAAGTAAACCCGATATGTTTTCACTAGGGTAAGTTTAAGTCCAAAAGACACTTCACCCGATGCATATCATGTATATTCTCTCTCAGTTTTAGGCAGCCTAGTCATACATTTGCATTCAAATGTGGGGTATTGTTGGAAATTTTGAGTAGAAATTTCATTGTCCCACATTGGTCATTCCCAAAAGGTTTCCTCACTTTATAAGGCTTTGTCCTTTATTTCTAATGATTTGAGTGATAGGTCTTGGAGACTAAAATTGGGCTCACCCTTGGGGTCGGGCTTTGGGATGTACTAATTAATATATAATTAATTATCAAAAGATGGGCCTTGGGCTCTAATAATTAAATTAATTAATAATTTTTGGATTTAAATAATTATTTTTAACTAATTTCGAATTTAATTAATTAATTATTTTTTAACCAACAGACTCATCTTTTCAGACGAAGTCTGAAGTGTGAAAAAACGTAGAAAGAAAACACCCCATTGAGAAGATGTCTCCCAACAGATGTATCCCTTCCTCATACCTGTTGCGAACATACATAATCATATTATATATACATCCATCTGCATGACATTTAATATACAGAAAAAACAATTTTTCTTCTATAATCCAAAACATCATTACTGAGAGAACCACATAGAAATTCGCCAGAAGTCAATTTTTCCGATGCTGGAATTCTGACTTGATCGTTGAATCCTGGTGAAGCAGACATCTGTAGAACTACAAGCACTAAGTAGGGACGAAATTTTTGTTTCAATGACATTGCGGTACGCAAGCTTCGATCTTCTATATTTCTGTTCAATATTATTTCGTTATTCATACTCTATTAATTTCCTATTCGCATTTATTATTTATTAACATATATAATTTTATCATAGATTGTTAACTTGTATCCAACATTTACACACTTCATTTTCACTTTTCTGAATTTGAAATAGAACCATGCCGTTGGGTTGTTTTTTCCCTGCCAACTTGGAGTAAACAATTAGTCGTTCCAAATCTGGGACAATATCATTGTTTGACTGGTTCACTAGTAAAACACGTAAAGGCAAGTACCGTAAGTCTAGAGAAAATTTTCAATGTATTGAAAACATAACTCATTATCGCATATGTAATAATACAATTAATTAAAAACTTGAGAAATTTTTTTTTAATTAATTTCATTACTACACTTGGTAGTGTACGATTCGTGTTCACATCACAATGAAAAATCTCTCGTAAGTCTAACAGTTTTGCAATCATGTTCACGATTTCAAGGAGCAAGACTTATTTGTTACTTGCACTGATATTTGTTAGAAAAAAAAAATTGTTTATGCTCCGTCATGTATTTTTGATATTCACATTTGAATTTTAAATAAATAGTTATTATTTTTTTATGTTTAATAAAGCATCTCACTTAATTAAAAAAAAAAAAAAGAGCAAGATGACAAAATCACAACAAATTATAAGATCTAGAAGTTTTTTTTTCCTTGTATGATTTATATTACATGGAGAGCAAATAAAACCATAAATAAAAGCACAAGGATAAGAGAAAATAGAATCAAGTTGAGGCAACTAAACCCCTTTTTCCATCTCTCTAATCGTCCATCTCTCCTTTCTCTTTAAATATTATGTACTACAACACGTTATTAACATGAAGTGTGCCTCTAAGCTTGAGGAGAGGATTCTTTAACGGTGATGAAGCTTTACTAGCTAAGTAATTCTAATTATATCTTTGTGATTTAATTATATATTTTGGTATGATTGGGATTGATTTTTATGATTATTATATGGCTTTGTTGATATTATGTGTGTAATAAACAAAAAGGTAATGTTATCCCCACCTATTTTTAAGTCTCATACACTTTTTTTAATTTTAATCATCAAATCGAATAAATTGGAAAAAAAATCAAAGCTCGTAAGAAGTAAGACATTGCCTAGCGCTTGAGAATATATTTTTGTGAGTTTGTTTTTTAGAATATTTTTTATACTTTTCCCTATAATTATATTTTTATTTTTGCTATAATCAGTTTGTTATGCACATGGTTGCAGTTGGCAACAGTGACAAGTGACCGATGATTGTGTTGGCCACCTGCAGCTCCGGGGCATTTAAAATTCGAATGCTTTTGTTCGATGAATAATTGAAGTAATGGGTCCCAGTTGTCAAATACAATTGCTGGTATTTAATTTTTTTGTTAATTTAAGGTATTTTTTATTTGCACTCTAGAATAGCACTATTCACAAATATTTACAAAATAATGCTATATTTATTATTTACGTGTATTATCACTTGAATCCTTTCTTTAATAGATATGAGCCCTTCAACGCATGCATGTTCTATCTATATTAGAAAGATAATACAAATGATGGTACAAGTAGATGATAAAAATAACATTTTTTTAGATTTATAGATCTCTATTGTTGGATATTGATAGGTTTTTTTTTTCCCCTAAACATATGGAATTATTTACACTAAGGAGGTGAGGGAGTGGCCAATAGGTCAGCCATAATAATGTGATTTAAATTCACTTTTAGTGAAAATCATAGTACTAAATGCAAATATAAATAGTTTGAAGTGCACACTAGGTTTTTTTAATCGTTAATTTAACCTGTGTTTTAAAGGGTGTTTATCCTTAAATGGTTTTACTAATTAATCTCAATTAATTTAATCTTAGTTTTACAGAGTGTTTCTCCTTAATTTAATCTTTGTTTTTTAAAGAGTGTTAATACCAAGAAGTTAATTTAATGTTTGCTTTTAGAGAGTGTTTCTCCTTAATTGGCTTTACTAATTAAACTCAATTAATTTAATTAGATACTTTACTGTGGTCTGTAAATTAATCCGCTATGACTAAAAGTGACTATGACTTGATTGTTTTATTATGTGGTATTTTCTTCCAAGTTTGGTACAATGTCACTTTCCAATGTTTTCTTTTGATAAAATATCAACTATCATATATTCATAAATAATATTTTGATACTAATAAAACAATATATATATATATATATATATATATATATAGATTAGTAGAAAATAGCGTTAAACAAGAAGTAAATGATAGTATATATGCACTATAATGTGCACAATAAATTTTATTTGGGCAACATAATAGTGGTTTTATTATCATTTTAAAATAAATGTATAAATTTTAAAAGGACATCTTGAATTAAATCCAAACAATACTAAAATAAAAAATGACTCCAAATCAAAGAATAAGGCCACTTGCCCAATCTAATAGCCACTGTATTTGCGGATATTTTTAGTGTGACAAGCACAAGATCACAAATAGCATTTCAAAATGAACTTCAATCCGCACAACTAAAGATTCAATCACTTCATAATCCTCCATGAGAGGCCTTGTACATAAAATGCCAATAAAACCGGTAAAGGTACACTCTTTGAATACAACACTGTCAACTCCGAAAAATATTGCAAAATAAACAAATAGTAACCGCCATAATAGATACTCTAGGCACAATAAGTTTTTTTTCCCAAACATATTATCAACATTCATCGTAAGTTTTGTGTTTGCCATTTTATCATCTCTAATATCGTGGAGTAAATAAAAGCTTTTATAAAAATTAGAAGGTAAGAATTATTAGAAAATGTACCATTTAATACTACGGTTAAGTGGTATTTCTTTTCATTTGTAAGTGAAATGTCTTAAGTTCGATTCTCGTTAAAAATGAATTTGAACCATATTATTATTAACTTATTATGAGATTAAACCAACCATTTTATTTTAATATAGATAATATCGTTTATTAAAAAAAAATCATTACACGATGTGAACCCAACAAAAAGGGTTATGCTTTATTGCTTTCTCTGGCGTGCAAAAGGAGTAAGAGCAAGAAGAAAAGTAAAAGCCAAAACACTCAAGTACATCTGAAAATTCATAACGAACCTTCTAGGAAAGGCCAAACCGAAAGATGACAACATGGGCGGCAATTTGCGAACACGTCAGTATAAGGTCCCATCCACACAATGCCCGTTGCTTGCGGGAGTGCGGATACTCGTAAGATTAAACTTTCCTTCGTCGTAATATTCTAAACAATTCCAATTTATAAAAGGGAATCGAATTTTAAATTGGTCATACTTTTTTCAATCAGCTAACCTAATTATGATATTGCCATGTTGGACATGCATCTATGTGCAACTTGAATTTACGAGCGTCGAATCCAATTCGTTGCAATTCAGCATCAAACTGTCTTACCCAACTGTTGCACAATACGTGTAAAAAAAAAAAAAGTGGATGAGAGGGCGGGATTAGACCAAATAGTTCGAGATGAACTCGACACAATAAAACGAGCAACATTATCTTACCTAACCAGCCAATTACACAAAGCGTGTAAAAAGAGTGGACGAGAGAGTGGGATTAGGGCAAACAATTTGAGATCAACTCGATACGGTAAAACATACACATTGCTTCGGCCAACTGGTCTGATCTGAACCTATATACAAGAGAGTAGAAGAGATAGTGACGTATGACCAAATAGTGTGTGCAAAAATTGAATGAATTTATATATGGTAGGACCGCAATTATAGAAAGAAAGTAGAATCACAAACCCTAGGCCGACAAACAATTTGGACAACATGGTGGGACCCACCCCTTGGATTAGATTATAGATTATATTAGATTCTCCTCTCTCTCTCTCTCCCCTTCCTTCCTTTCCCTCTCCCCCAGTCTTCCTCCTTTTGCTTCTCTCTCAATCTTCAAGCCGCGTCCTCCTCAATTTCCTGCAACCTTTTGTAACTTTGACCAAGCAAAAGCTCCTCCAGACTCTCTCCCAGCAGGTAATCCCTCCTCCTCCTTCATCCTACGTCTTCGATTCCGCTCGGAATTCGTTTCCCTCTTTCGTCAACGCGTTTGCGATTTGATTTCAGGTATTTTCTGGAAGTTTCTGACTGATTTCAATTCGCAGATTTTGATTTCGTTTCCGTCGAATTTAGTTGATCGGATTGGTTGATTCGTCGCCACCGGTTTCGTCGGCGGCTTTTGGCTTTTGTGAAAATGTTTTTGACTTTTTTTCGATCAAAGTGGAAGTGCTTATTTATGAAGCAGAACTCTTTCCTTTTAAATGGATCGTCTGAACTTGTTTCGTTTGAATTGTAACGCTTCGAATTGAGATGCTACTGGGGAAATTCGTTTTTTGGGTTTCATTTATTACAGCTTAAATAGCACGGATAAAGGGTCTCTGTTTCTGCTTATACTTTTGGGAAAAGTACTTCTGTTTTATGGGATCTATTAGGGATTTAATTTTGCGTTTAGATTTTTGCTTGGTTACTTAATTATTCTAGAAATGATCTTAGAGTTGGCAAATTTGGTTGAATATAGTTTTCATGTTTTATATATATGTATTTATGTGTGTATATATTTGTTAGTATTATTTTGTATTTTCACATTGCACAATTGCTTCTGCTATTTCAATTAGGAAAAGTCATGGCAAAATAAAGTATAACAAAATTAAAATTCACCGATTGTTGTTTCGACTCACCGATCAGCGATGATGTGTTCTTAACTTGTCTTCAGATATGCATATATCATACTTTCCCAATTAGTCCATGTCGTTGGCTGAGAGTTTGGTGTTTTATTTTGGAATTTATTCACATTTGTAATCGAGTTCTCTTGCTAATGTGTAGCATTATTTTTTGTTTTGGTTGTGTGCAGGAGATTGAATTTGGTAGAGTGTGATAGCTAGAAGATAAGACACTGCACGGTCTTATCAGCTAACTGAATTTGGTTTTTAGAAATAGATTGTAGTTGCATATTTGTCATAGTGGTGATCTTAAAGGTGACTTCAGAACAATTACGGCGTCCTGCTATTTGCTAGACTTTGATTTATAGACAGAGGAGAAGGGTTAATTATAAGATTGCAAAATCTTGGAATCATGCCGGTATCGGGAAATGAAGAGGTGTTTATTTCCTTTCTAAATTACTGCTAACTGAGATTAGAGCCTTGTTTAAATTTATTGTTTTCATGAATATTGATCAATTAAATCTTTTGTTGGCAGACTGGGGTTAAACCCGTCACCCAGAAATCTAGTGATTATAGTGCAGGTGTTCCTATCAAGAAAAGAAGGTTTTTCATGAGTCCTCCTTCACCACCGCCTGAAGAACCAATTTTGTTTCCAATAGAAGAACCATCTTTGTTTCCAGAAAAAATTGACTCAGTACTGAAGGAACAATCTAGCCCAACTCGGGGGTCGACTCCTTCATTTGTTAGTATCACCAGTTCTGGACTTTCTGATGCCAAAAAGATTCCTGAATCAGATTATAGAAGAGGAAACTCTGACATTGCAAATGTTAGTGTGGCCCAAGGAAATGATAATATGTTTAGAGTCAAACTCGAAGAACCTATCCCCGGAATTCACTCAAGTGCTTTGGATGACATGCGGAGGAAAGGGAAGCTTGTCTTGTCTGATAATCCTGCACCTGAGGTGACTTTAAGGAAAAGTGAATTGACTTTAGCACCAAATGAAGCTCTTGCAGCTACTGTAGGGAAGGAGATTTTGCATAGCCGAAGTAAAGTAGAAGTGAAGTGTAAAGAAGAAATGCCTGCTGTTGCTGAGGGAACTGAATTGTCATTAGGTTTAAAGGAACATCTTTCTCCAGCTTTGACAGGACCGGTTATTGGTGGTGACAGGAGTTACCGGAATCAGGATAACTTGGAGCCTATGTCACTGAATTTGTCTTTAAGTGAAGAAAAAACCAGCAGCCAATGTGAAAGAAGTGGTAAAGGTTTGAGTTCCCTTGGTGCTGATATGAGTGAATGTCGAGCAAACTGGGATTTGAATACACCAATGGATGCATGGACAGATACTGTTATTGATTCTTCCATATCCATTGATGGGAGTAACGCAACTGGTGGGCTGGATTGCAAAACTGGGTTGGTTGGAGCTGGTGTTAACAAAGAAAAACTGTCCATTGTTGAGAGCCAGAACAGAGCTAATGAGACCAACTCATCCACACTTGCTAACCAGTACAAGTCCAACGGCTCCCTTCTTTTGGGCCTTAGTTCACTTTTCTTGCAGTCAAACCAGTGTCAAAACCCTTCTAGTTCATCCAGTAAACTGGATTTACATAGGGTGATATCTGCTATAAACTCACCTAGATTGTCTGGGCCTATTAGAAATTTGAACTTGGGTAATTGTAAAACTGTGAAATCAGAACCGTTTGATGAGGGTGTCAAGCTGAATGTTAACGTATCTAAACCCAGTAACACAGGACTAGTAGATTGTAGTAGAGCAGTGAAGTGTGGAGTCGTTGAGCAGGGGAATCTTGGAGCTGTTAAGTCTTCAAATACGAGCACCCAAAAATCAGTTGATCCTAGACCCATAAAATCTGAACCAACTCTTGTGGATACTCGAGAAACCATCAAGTCAATTGAAGGAACATCAGTCCAACTGGATAAACATTTGATCCAAGGTGCGGATAATCATTCTGGTGACATGATGTTGCCTATGACTTCAGAGATGTCTTGCCGTGATGGAAAGACAGATTTGACTATGAGCAGGGATGTGACAAAGCATTCAGGAAACGTTAATGCATATGCGCCTATGGAAGCTTGTCAAAGCAAAGATCAGGTTGCTGTATCTCAGGGTCTTGATACCAAGGGAAACAATACGAGAACAGACGATGGTAATATTGACCGTGAGAGTTGTAAATTGAAGTGTATGAATGATCTGTTACTTGGTTCACGGGGAAGTGGTGAGGGTTGCGCCAGTGATGAGGAAAAGATTAATATATCTGCAGATATGCTGGAAGATTCTTATGGTTCTGATTGTGAATCAGATGGTGCTCGTGCTTCAGAAACAGCTATGGATACTGAACAAGATGGTAAGGGTAATGATTATGAAGATGGCGAGGTCCAAGAGTCAGTTGAGCTTACTGCCGTAGAAGAACCAATATGTAAGGCAAGAGAAGTGGAACATGACGATAATGACGATTTAGATAATAAAAGGACGGAGTTTGTGGGACCTATTAACAATATTCATCTTACTTCATTCTATAATGAAGCAAAAGACAACAAAGATAATCTTGCTGAAACAAGTAATAATAATTATACAGAATCTTTTGATGTAGTTCTTAATGATAAATCTGATAAGGGCTCTGACGAAGATATGTGTTTGCAAGAACCATTAGCTGTTGAAAATCTAACCAGCGGAGCTGGTGTTGAAGGGTCCACAGAACCTGATGACCAATCGGGGAAGATGGATGCCCAGAAATGTCAGGATGCAGAGTTCTCCGAGCAAGTCACTAATGGAAGCCAAGGAACTGTAGTGGATATTGGTCAGTGTGTAAAGCTGAAAGTAAATAACACTGACCTGGCACCAATGAGTGACTCAAATTTGCCCAAAACATCTGGTAGTGGTGATAATGCTGCGAAGGATACCAGTTATGGAGGACAACGGAGCCGGATAATAACTTTGCCTCGATCTTCAACTGTTTCTCCGAGTAAATCGAGATCTATTTCAGGACAGCCTTTGCCATCAAGAGTTGGAAAAGAAATATTACCTGATACAGCAACGGAGGAAGATAATATACATTCTCGAGGGAGGTGATTATTTTTCCCTTGTTTTCTATTTTCACTTTTATTTGGTTTTTAGGGTTAATAGTTGTATTCTAATCTCAATCTTCTTCCTTTTTGCCACTTTTTCCCCCCCCCCCCAGAGTTGAACCATATGTTGACAGAAACCCTGGATTTTCAAGGGAGCGATACCAAGATCAGTCACTGAGATATTATAGATTGGCTCCTAGACGTGGTAGAGGGAGGATGAATAGTCGCGGTGATTGGGGTTCTGATCGTAACTATGCTTCGGAGCTTTATAATAATCAAACAAACTATCGTGTCCCCAGGCATAAATATGCCCTTGATGTTTCTGATGCTGACCTTGAATATAATACTTACAATATGGCTTCAGAGAGTGCATTTGCTGGTACAGGTCGTGGAGGAAGGAATCTTTCAAATGATGGACCACTTAACTACCATATACCCTCAAGGAGGCGGTCTCCTATTGGAGCACACATGCCTCGCCAAAATCCAAGAAATATTAGCCCAACCAGATGCATGGGTGAAGATGCTCCAAATTTGGTTGGAATGAGGCATAACGAGAAGTTTATGAGGGGTTTCCCTAATGATATTGCAAACCCCATGTTCACTCGTACCCAACCTTCATATGACAGATTAGATGGTCAATTTGGACGAGGAAATCGGAACTTTTCTTTTGTACAGAGGAGAGGGATTCCTAGAGTTCGGTCAAAATCGCCAATAAGGTCCAGGACTCGCTCTCCTGGGCCATGGCCGTCTCCTAGAAGAAGATCCCCAGATGGGTTTGCTGGTCCTAGAGAACTAACTCATCGAAGGTCTCCACCAGTTTACAGGATGGGGAGGTTTAGATCCCCTGATGGCCCATGTTTTCCTGGAGAGATGGTGATTAGGAGGAATCCGCCAAATGATTTGAGGAATATGGATTCTGGAAGAGACCATGGTCCTTCAAGATCTGCTATTCCTAATAGAAGTCCTTCTGGTCGGAATTTAGTCAGAAACAGGAGATTTGACGTCATAGATCCTCGAGAGAGGCTAAATAATGACGATTACTTTGGTGGCCCCATGCATTCTGGTCGTTTGCATGAGCTTGGTGGTGATGGAAATGGTGATGAGAGAAGAAGATTTGGTGAGAGACGTGGACCTATCCGTTCATTCAGACCTTATAATGGTGCTGATGGTGAGACATTTCATCTTAATGGAGAGGATGGACCTAGGCCTTTGAGGTTCTTCCCAGATGATAGTACCGAGTTTCAAGAAAGAGGCAATTTGAGGGGAAGGGACTTTGACAGAAGGATTAAGAATCGGCCAGGAAATGCACCTAGAAGAATAAGAGGGTTCGAGGACCAAGAAGGTAATTACAAACACGTTGAGCAGCCTTGGCATGATGGTGGGTTTGATGATACGTCACAAGTGAAGAGAAAAGGATTTTGAATTTGCTTCTACCTTGACCTTGAATTCGGGATTGGTTGTTCATGTCTGGCGCATGACTCTATTGGCTCAAAGCACAAAGCAAGGGGCCATTCTGTTGTTTACATGTGATGTTCTGAGGGCCTTCTCCAGTTCCAAAGCTTTGCTTACGATTCCATGGTTTCTGAACAGGATGCAGTACAACCTTGCTTAACTGTCTCCTATGTAAATAGTTTGCATCTGGTATTATGGTGGTTAGTTCCTCACGATGCTCGTATTACAGTACTTATGGGCTTTATATGTAGTGCCTGAATTTCATTGGCAAGTTTTGTACTTGTCATTGGTCTTGGTTGCACATCATATCTCGTAGAGTCATTCTCATGGAGTTAGCCATTGAAATGCTTATACGAAGATTCTCCTTAGTTTATGAGTTATGTTTCTGCATTGGTTTTTATGCATGGTGAGGTGACCGAGGGCAGGTATCCTACAAGGAAATGGCATCACTTTAAACTAGTATATAGGCCACGAAGCTCCAGTTGTAACTGTGTGCCCTGTTACTTTCTTCACGTCCATCTTCCTGTTGCAGAATGAGAAGACTGTCAATACAGTTTGTTCTTCGGTCCTGAAAATTTCCATCGATCCTGGTTAAGTGAGCAATTGCCAGAGAAGCTGATCTTGTAGATGCTTTCAGTATAGAGCATCTTATTGTTTGGAGGTTGTGTTGAATAATGATGTGCAGACATGCTGCAAACTGATGTGAAGGAGAGGCACTACTACCTGTATGTGAAAAATGGCACGGGCTATGCCTGCAAGTTCTGGATCGGCTTCCTAGCTTACTAGCACTAAAGTTGACAGGTGAATAATGCTGTGTTGGAAGATTAATATCTGTTGATGTGTTTGTTATTTTCTTGAAATGGTATCATGCAATGCGTATGAGAAGCCTTTTTGCGCTTCTTGTGCGCAGTTAAATGTGTGGTGCGTTGCTGGTTTTACATTATAAATGATGAATATCCTGACCGGAATCAGCTACAAATTGGGAAATGTTGGGTACATAATCGGTTACGTGATGAAGACAGTTCTCCCCTGGAATTTAGGGCAATGAGATTTCTCAAAACATGAAAATGTGGTTAGTTTTTGAGTCAAACTTTGATGAAGGTGTTGGGAAGTCTTAGAACTAGTGATTGATGAAAGAACCGAAATCTTGTTTTCGGTGGGGATATTGGAGGTACTGAGGTAGAATTTCTTTGTATGCGTTTCATGTGCTACTTACCTTCCTCATTTGATCACCGGCGAGGTTGAAGTTTGGATCCAGTTTCCGGCAAAACTTGCCGGTCGGAACTGCCTCCTGCATCCAAATGTAACCATAAAAATCTATATTGATGAGAGGTAAAAGTTTCAGAGATGAATAAGGTGGTAAAGTGGAGAGATGTCATGAGGGATTTGAGGAAGTGAGAATGTGATGAGATTAAGAATAATTTAGGGTTATAATCTTTTATTAAAATTGTGAAGAACAAGCATTGTTTAACACGATGAATGATTCAAGTGCAATACGGGCTGAGGGGACCTTTGACTTGACTTAATGTAAAGGATAAAATTTGCTTATTTGGTGCACACATCTTCGATTCTCAAAAGTCTCTTTGGAAGTAATTTTGGGAGAGTCATTATCAATGTTGCGAAGAATTGTATGAGAGGTGTTTCACTGTAAAATTGCGTAAAGGGGGTGATTTTATGGAGAAATGCATAAATCAAGTAATTTTTCTTGTGATTTTATGGAGGCACTTCTCATGCACTTTCTTTTTTAAGTGATTTTACCCTTCCAAACGGGAATTATATGAAAATCACCCACATTATTACAAAAATAAAATTAGTTAAATTAAAGACAATACCAAATTTGAAAACCTAAGCAAACACGTGGAAAATTTCATGGGTTACATTTGGTCCTATAGCCAATGTGAAAGAGGCTATAAATTAAGGGTGGAAATGTGTTGAGTCATTGCATGACGGCGTGGGTTTGAACTCCGTCGATGGCTAATGTAACATCTAATTTAGCAAAATCTATCGTTTGACAAAAAAAAAAAAAAAAAAATACTTCCAACACTTCTTCCTTTCTTAGTACTTTTTTTCAAAGAAATATTTTTTCTCGCCCTCCAAAAAGACAAAAAAACTTGAGAGAAAAATTAGAATTATTATTTGCACCAAAAAGGAAAAATCATTCACACATACATAATTTTTTATTTTTCACTATAGAGTAGTGTACGGTCACCTTACTGTAGTGCTAATAGTACATATCGATAGAATTCTATCCCCGATTTTTATTTGGCTTGATAGCTCAAATAGTTTTTGAAATTGGCACAACTTCTTATTTTGATCATTGAGATTTAAAGTTGTTGGAAGTAGTCATTGTGATTGTCCTTTGTCAATCATTTTGTAAAAAATCTCCATTAAATTGAGAGTATTTTTGTCAAATCGGCTTCTTTACTTGAACTGGTTATTTCTTCAATTTAACGAAGATTTTTCATAGAATAACCAAAATGATTGATGGTGAACAATCTCAAGGATCTCAGAGACTAAAATGATGAGTTATGCTAATCTCAGACATCATCTCTACTAATTAATGAAACTCTCTTTGTCAACCAAAAGAAGGTGAAAAGACAAATTAATCTTCTATCACATAAAAAAATGATGGGCAATAATGTAATTTCACATGTCAAAATTTTACTGTTTTTTAATTAAAGCCTCGTCTACATGTG
Source organism: Pyrus x bretschneideri (assembly GCF_019419815.1). NCBI lineage: Eukaryota > Viridiplantae > Streptophyta > Magnoliopsida > Rosales > Rosaceae > Pyrus > Pyrus x bretschneideri. The sequence goes on along the minus strand of NW_025999723.1, from coordinate 7,284,078 downwards.
ATGTTAAAATACCTCCAATATTAAAAAAAAAATTCCAAAAACAAAAACCTCCCACTTCCCCCACTTCCCTCTCTCCTTCTCATTTATAAAAAAAAATTTGTTCATATATATAAAGTGTGTAGGCAAATGCTATTTTTAGCTAAAAAAACATTTTTTGCGACGACTTTTATACCTGAAGTATTAGTTAATACCTTTGGGCTTTTACTTTCACTAATACAACCCATTGATCTGCCCATTCTGATTCTTGCATCCCAATTCAAGTACAGTCCAAGTTTCAACCAAGAAAGACAAGTACAATCCAATTGACCATTGATATTGCCTTTTGCCTCTGCACTTGCTATGTGTCGGCTCAACATCTTTTTAATTTTTGATCCAAAGAAGTGATATGAATAGAGTAGGATTCTCTCGAATTCTCTCTTATTTGAACGGTTAGGATTAAGACACGTTAATATTTTATGTTGACTTCTTTATAAAGAAAGAAAGAAAAGAAGTAAAGAGAGGGGAGAGGAGGGAAGAAGAATGAATTTAGAGAAGAGATAATCCTACTCCGAAACAAAAACTAAGAACGACCAATAAAAACACCAAACTATAAAAAATAAGGCATATAAGCCAAACTTTAGATTAAAATGGAAAAAGTTGAAAATAGGTAGAATAATCTACACTAAATTTATCTAAACTACATGAAATAGAGTTTTTGAACACGAAACCCAATAAGTTGAAGAAGAAGATCATATTTATCATAGCAAATCTACAAAAGTTTTTGAAATTTATCAGTATATATGCACATAAATTAATTAATCTATAAATTTTAGAGAATTGTTACTGACATTTTAAAAATATCATTTTGCACTCCAAACTTTCTACAATTAGAAAGAAAAATACATTTGTGAGTGCAGAATGAGATTTTTTTAGTGTTAGTAACAGTTTCCTATACTTTATGCTATATAAATAACACTTGGACTATTGTTTGAGTCAAGGATTTCAAATCTGAAGGGAGTGATGTCAAGATATTAAAGATGGATCGCAAAATGTGAATATATCATATAAGTATTACAAGGATATATAGAAGAAATTTGTAAATCTTTCTCATATGTCTTCATTATGCTCATGTGTAGCATTTTTAATCCTTCTATCATACATTTTATGGTCCATGTTTTACTTAATAAAACAAAGTTAATAATGGTTATTAATAAGAGAAAGGAAAAATTAGTATCCGGTCCCTAGTTACTATTTTTCATTGACTGAGACCTTTATTAGTTTTCAAAATTTGATTGAAGTCCCTAACATTAATGTGATAATGAATTTACATGTTTATTACATAGTTTTTTTTTTCATAAATAAAAACTAGTAATTGGTTTAGCGTTTAAATACTCACACCTCTATTAAACTCCTAATTAATTTTCAATTCAAACATTTCCAAAATAAATAAAATTAGAATAAGTTTGTACCCATTAGTTTTTTATAAAAAGATTCTCAATTTTTTAATCTTAAATGTGCCTATTCGTATAATTTTCAATTTTTTTAATCTTAAATGTACCCATTCTTAAATGTACCAATTTGTTATATGTAAAATGTGACGACCTGTCCCAAATTAATGTATACATTTTCTCCCCGAGTATGTAAAGTGACGAATATGCCCTCGTTGGCTTAGTGATGTGGATGTACATATCTAGTTTTAAATTATTTTCTCGACATCATAATTAAATCATACTCGGCGTCACAAGCGCGTCGACGCGAGTTAGGGTCGAGTAGGTTTTCTAACGAAAGTTACGACGATTAAAGAATGAGAATGGGTAGAATTATATTTTAGGGTGGATTATATCTATTCTTGTCCACCAATCACCTTAATTCCTACTTTATTGGGCCCAATCAGATTTTGGGTTTGATTTCATTTTTCTTTGGGCCACTTAACATAACTCTCTCTCCCTCTCTCATGGCAGCCCAATCAAGGCCTTGATATTTTTCTTTTTGGCCAATCTCGTATACACGCACGCACACACACACACACATACGCATACCCTTACCCTATCACCTCTTCTCGATCATTCTCTTTCTTTTGTACACCTGAGAGCATACCCACAGTCAAACTATACCAAAACTTCACAGATTGACTCTATTGAGGCTACCATCACACTCATCTCGACTTCACAAACCTAACCCTACCCTTAGTTTATAGAACGGACGTTGGAAACATGAGGAACCAGAGCTCCGGCGAGGAGCGGATTTCATCCGACGCGATCGTGGGCGTTTCACAGGGTTTTAAGGTTTAAGGAAGCCTCTAATAAACTCCATAGAGACACTAGAGTAGGTTTAGGGTGGAGTTGACGTCGGGATAAGAGGATTCACAGAGTTGCAGACTCAGCCGGAGGTTTCGAAGGTTTTTCCAACCATTTTCCGTTTGTTTTTGGACCTCTAATAGAAACTGGCGAACCAGACGGCGGTCAGCGGCGGACTCCGATGAGTCACCGAAGAAGAATGAACATGTTCTGTTAACTTTAACGGAATATTCTAACGGCGTCAGGTGAGACATATCCCGAGGACGAACGTGGACAAGCAAGACTAGGGGGCTACAATCAGGCTACTTATCAGTGAGTGGGCATTTGTTTTCTATATATATATATATAGTGGTTTCCAGAACATTTCTTTTAAAATGATTTATGCTTTGAATGCCATGTCGTATATGAGTTGCATTTTAAGTATTGCATTGTTATAAAATAAGAGTTATATTGTTTGAGAGCCCATCATGGCTGCACCCCGGTATTAGTGCTCCTGCCCGGGGCTAGGGCTAGCCTTCACGTGATCGTTCACCTCATGCACCGCACGCTCACCTTGGATCCAAGTCTGGTGTCAGCCTTTCGTACAGACCACAATAGGTGGTTCCGACTTGTAGGTGACCCTTAATTTATCGCATAGCCTTCATGTGATCGTAACACTTGAGCATACATATTTATACCTAGCCTGTCGTACAAGTCACGTTAGGTGACTCTGGCTCGTGTGCTAGCCTAGATTGATAAGCTATAGATCCAGTCGTACAGGTCACGTTAGGTGACTCCGACTAACATACTATTTTATATTGGTTTCACACCTGGCTTACATTTATTATTGCTAAGATATTATGACATGACATACTTCAGTTTTTCGCTGCTCTTGCGTATTGGTTTCCATACCTATGTAGTATTATTTTTTGGAAACTATACCGGTTTTACGGAGAGGGGTTATTATTTTCAGAAAAGATAAATACGTTTTCAAATGCTTTGTTTTTTCCCATTCACCCTTCTGTTTTGCGCCCCTCCAGGTTCTAGGTAGTTGATCATCCTTGGTGGCTCATGAGGAATTCACAGCGGTTCTGACGTCTCCATAAATAAGTAGGGACCTTCTCCCTGTTTGTATAATTAGTACTTAGTTGGTTCGACTTCACTTTCGTTTACCTATGCTCTGATATGTGTATATCTTATACTTGATCACTTTCACACAGTTATATTTTATCTCTAGCTTAAATAGGTTTAGTTTTCGTTTTTATTTAGACGCATTTTTCTATTATTATCACTTCTGTTGCGCACGTGGCTACATCACCCTCATGTGACGGCCAACATGCCTCGACTCCGGTCGGCGTGTGTCATAAAATGTACAATTTTTTTAATATAAAATGAACCCGATTTTTCAATATAAAATCCATTCAATTTTTTTAATCAATTTTTAAACTTATATGGGTACATTCTTTTTCGTAGATTTTGAGAATATATCCATATCAAGTTTAATCGAAGAAATTTACTAATGTTATTAAGCCTAATATCTTTTTTTTATATTATATTTTTTATATGGTTTTCAAGAATGTACCCATGTTTTGTTTTGGTACAATAATTTTTTTCTGTTAATTTTGATGAATGTACCTATATATATGTATGTATATATACACACAATATAATAGACTTTATATTTTATTATTTTTAATCCCACAAATTATGGGTTTTATTTAAAATCTCATTAATATAAACAAATACAAATTTCAAATTTTAATTTTTAATTTACAAACTATAGTAACTTACATTATTACATTAATGTCAGAGACTTTGATCAAAAACTAAAAACAGACAAGGTTTCAATAAAAAAATATTGATAACTAAAGACTACATCCAAAGTGTCCCTAAGGTACCGTTTGGTACGTGGGACGGGACGGAACAGAGTGGGACAATGCGTTTTGTCCCACGTTTGGTGTGCCTAAAACGGGTGGAACGAGCTGTTCCACGGAACGAGTTTTGGGTGAATTTTCGTTCCACCTCACCCCCTAGAACGACTCGTTCCACATCCGTGGAACACAAAATTATAACCTCTCCGTCTCCTTCTTCTTCCTCCTTGTTTCCATCCGAGGGCATCTTTGCTCCCGCTCCGTTCCGTTCCGTTCCGTCCTGTCCTGTCCCATCCCGTCCTGTCCCGTCTCGTCTGCATACCAAACGATACCTAGGGAAATCTTACTCCTATTGTAGTTGACAATATTTGGCTACTGTTTTTCCCAACTTAGTGAAAAATGACCATGACAAATGGCTAGAAGTTGAGTGAAAAAAATGAAAAAATTCCCACTCTCCTCCTCATTAGGTTCTGATGGAAAACGAGATATTAAGGGTTGGTTTGAAATTGTTAGACTATTGGTCACGATGGTATACGTGGATTATGCATTGTTAGACTGTTGATCACGATGATATACGTGGATTATGCGTTGAAATGAATTTCCTCTGACAACGACATTAGTTATATATAGACTTCTTTATGCCTCTTCACAAGAAGTTATAACTTCCCAGGTAGAGTATCAGTTCAGTTATATCATATATATATATATATATATATCTTTTTTTGGGTTTGAATCCATGTCATTATGTAATGGCTCAACACCTTTCCGACATTGTGGTAAAGGGTCACATGCATATCATACATATCTTTTCAACATATTTAACTAATTAATGAATAATAATAATAATAATTTTTCTTATAAATTAATATATCTAGATACACTACAATAATGTATATGTTGGTACACCAATACTACGGTGTACCCTCAGTCCTTCAACCTCCTTCCATCGCTAGTGTCTTTGGGTTGGTTTGTGATTGTGGTGCTTTAAAAAAATAGCTTATTAAAAAATCTGGAACATTAAATATGTTTGGCAAAACCAAAAAAAAAAAAACAAAAAAACAATTAATTAAAAAAAACTGCTTTTAATGAAAGTAGAAAAGCATTAAAAACAGAAGCAGAGTCTACCATGCTAAAAATAGTGTTTTTTTTTCTTTTCAAAACACAATTTTCAATGCTCATTTAATGAACTTTTCAAATTGCAAGTATACCCCCACTGGCACACCCGAAACCAGAATGTCCACTAAGATTCCGAATCGAGCCATGCTGGCCGACACCTGAAAGGTGATGAAGCCATAAAGTGTGATAATGTATAAAATGTGAATAAATTAAAATCTAAAAGTGCCTAAGTACATGAGTGTGCGATGAGCAGGTCTGCATCCATTTCACGCGTGATACAGAGCATAGGTATAGTACAGTAAGGTAAGATAATGATTATACCATCATAAGAAGACATCTATATTGAAAAGTGCCATGAATTCTCGTCAATACGGAACTCTGTTGCTAGAACCTTGAGGGGTGCAAAAATAGAAAATGTGAGTGAGTGAAATAAAACTTTTCAAACCAATTTCAATTATCAAAGGCAGTAGCCCCTCGTCATAATACCTGTATAATTTCCCAGAAAATAACAGGCATGACTATAACTCTAAAGTTTAACCAAAGTAACAGTCTCAAGTTATATCGTATCAAATATCTCAATAAGAATAAGTAACTCAGGTGAAATAAATCAAACGGAGCTCATCTTCCATTTCAGTTTCGGCTTCAACGTCGTACCATGTTCCGCGCTCGCAATAGTGGACCCGACCTGGTTCTGCGGCGAGCTCACCTACTCTCCGATGATCGCGACGGCTCATACGGCGGTGATCTACCAGCCGCATTTGGTGTTGTCGGGTGGGAAAGAGGACTTAGGAGCTCTAGTGATGCTGGAGGACAGCATGAAGAAGCTTAAGAGCCCCAAAACTTCACCCTGTCTGACACTGAAGGTAGACGTTGCGCTTGATTTTCTAGGCGATTGGGTGTTTGAGTCTTGTGGGTCGGTGTCGTTTTCGAGCCTCAAGCACCCAAAGTTCAGAGCTTTTCTCAACCAGGTGGGTCTGCAGGCGATTTCTCGGCGGGAGTTCACCGGGTCGAGACTCGACGCCAAGTTTGAGGAAACGAAGGCCAAGTTCAAGGCTCCAAATTCATGACGCCATGTTCTTTCAAATTGCTTCTGATGGGTGGAAGAGCAAGACTTTTGGCGCGTTTGGGGAATATGGTCTTGTAAATTTGACTGTGAATCTTCCTAAGTATGTTGATGATGTTTTGTGGGAGACAGTGACAAACATTTATGGGCATGTTGTGCAGGGAAAGGGATTTGGGTTGCAGGGAAGGGGAAAGGGTCGGGGAAGATGAGTGTTTGGGGGGTTTTTTTTTTTAAGGGTAAATTATTATTATTATTATTATTTTATTAATTTTTTAATAGAAAGTGGGCCTAGATCAAGCCACGTCAACATTTAACTGAGAAATTCACGGCCAAGCTAATAGAATGTATAACATTGGACCAAATTCTAAAGATGAGGTATGACATTGTCAATTTTAAAAGATGAGGTATGATAGTGTCATGAGACCAATAGTTGAGGTAGTTTTGTGTAATTTACACATTTTTTTTTAGTCATTTAACATATTCAAAGCAATTTATATAAAAATTTACCTAACACTTAGATACTGCTTTTTTTTTTATATATTAAAAGCACTTTTACAAAAAAAGGTTTACCAAACACTTAACGACTTTATTTTACAGCTGTTTATTCTCACAACATAGCAGAAATAGTTTTATTTTTTAAAGCACAACAATATCAAACTAGACCTTCGTCTGTGACTCCCATATCCCATAACCTAGTAATGAACTCTCCACTGTCCCTAACACCAACAACAGGCGAGGCCAACAAGATCACTAACCTTTCAGTTGTTGACAAAAATGTGAGAGGAGAAGAAGAGAGCTGCAGGAGGTCGGGGGAGCAGACACATGCGTAATTAAATTGGCGTGAACAATATACTACTTTTTTTTAATTTTTTTTTAATAAATGATATTATCTACATTATGTGGTGAGAGATTGAGCTAAGTTTTACAATGGTCTAGTAATAATGTGATTCAAATTTGTCTTTAACGAGAATCAAACTTAAGACCTCTCACTTACAAATGAAGAGGAATACCACTAAACCGACTATGTACCCCCTTCTTAATATTGAAGTTTGAATTGATTTTCTTTTTCTTTCATCATAATTTGAATTTAAAATATATTAAAATATTGCTCAGAATAAAAAAATATTTGTTGACCTTAAAAGGGTAAACTTGACATTAAATTTGTAAATAAAATTTGGGTTCCGACTACAATTGTATTTACAACTAAGTAATACGATTTTGATATAAAATTTAATTATTGTAAAAATTCATCAATACTTATATGCAAAATCTAACCGTTATTTTTTTAAACCACTCAATAGCACATACCAAATGCAAACAGAAAACCTCAATTTTATTTACCTACAAAGCCGTGGAAAACTGTCGTTTTAAAAGGGTAAGTTTTGCCACTTAAAACTACTGTCTAGTGATATTCCTCTTTACTTGTAAGTGAGAGGTTTTAGGTTCGATTCTCGCCAAATACGAGTTTGAACCACATTATTGCTAGCTCATTATGAGGCTAAATTCACTATATTTTTCTTAATGTAGATAATTTCATTAATAAAAAAAAAAAGGTAAGTTTTCAAAGATAAATTTAAATTACATTATTATGGCACGAGAGCACCTACCGTTAATAAGCCAAATAATTTTATCTTGGTCTACCGCCAAACACAAAGTCCTACTAAACCAGCAAACACGACCCAGGACCCAACCCAGACCCCTGGTCGTTGAACCTCAAACCCTCCCTCCCTTCCACCTCCTTTCTCTCTCATCTCTCTCCCTCTCTCCCTCTCTCTCTTTCTCTCTCTGCAATTTTCTTCCGCATATCACTATCGCTGTTCTCGCCAATCTGTCCCTAATAATTTTTATTAATTTTTCCTGCTTTTTATTCAATTTCATTCATGCTATTTGGTTTTAATATTTAGGTTTTTTCAGTACAAATTCTTGTTTTTCTGGTTCTTCTTGCTCGTTTTTGTTGTTGATCTCAATCTGTTTTCTGGGTTTTTCTCCACCCTCCGATCCCATCCATCAGCGTTCTCGTAAGTCAAACTGCATTTCGAGGTTGATACCCTGCGTTTTGTCTGAAGGTACCGATTTTAATCAGCAATCAATTAGGGTTTTGGATTCTTGTTATTGAAATTTTTGTTTTGGAATTTTTACATTGGATTGAGTAGCATGTTTGATTATTTTGCTTGTTTGGTTAATTTGAGTTTTGTTTTTGTTGTAGCAGGATGCTAAAGATATGATGAATCAAGGAGGTAATACTGAGACGATTGCTTCTCTGGACCCGAATTCGCTTGAGGTGATTACTATTATGTCAACTCTTCTATTACGATTTTTGTATTAAATTCCAATTAATAGTAGGAGATTTGATTTTAAGCAGATTTTGATGCCATATAGAATTTGTGTTAAATTTATTCTCATATCCACTCTCTAAGTATAGCCTTGTCCGCATTTGGTAGTTTAGTTGTAAAACAAACTGAGGTGTTTAGTTTAGCTCGAGCGGTTATCTGGGTGCTGTTATCTTAGGGAAGAAATTATTTTACCAGGTGCCCTATACTGCTTTCCTACAGTGGATGCTAAGTTGTCTCTGATTTTCCATTTGTATTATCCCGTTCAGTTTACTTGACACGTATACCACTTTGATGGTAGCCATTTTTTAGTTGACTCTGTTTAATTTTTCTTATATATATTAATACTAATTGTTTAGTGACTTTTGAATGGAAATGTTGATTAACACATTTTTGCATTTATGTGTGTTTTAGAATCGGTATATTGTTAATGCAAACCAAGGACAGACGCCTTCATATACTCTTTCAACAACTGGTTCAGAAGCTTCATCCTGGAACCTTCATAGGACAGACAATAGCTCGACAGATAATGGGGTTCATTCCCATTCAAATTATCAATATGATCAGCATCCACAGCCGCCTGGGAGTAGTACATCAAATTTGGGAACAGTAAATGCACCACAAGATTACAATAGCTATGCTTCGTACCAAAATTCTGCGGATCCATATGTTTATGGAAGTGCAGGGTACCCAGGTTATTATAACAACTATCAGCAGCAATCCAACCCTTCCTACTCACAGCCCGTAGGAGCATATCAAAATACAGGTGCTCCTTATCAGCCTATTTCCTCATTTCAGAATACAGGGTCTAATGCTGGGTCTGCAAGTTATTCAAGCACTTACTACAATCCTGCTGATTATCAGACAGCTGGAGGTTACCCAAGTAGCAGTTACAATAATCAGACAACTGCTTGGAGTGGCGGAAATTATGCAAATTATACGCCTCATCAGTACTCACAGTACACCCCAGATACCACTGCTGCATATAGTTCTAGTGCTGCAACTTCAACTTCACAAAATTATGAGCAGCACTATAAGCAATGGGCTGATTATTACAGTCAAACAGAAGTCAGCTGTGCTCCTGGTACTGAGAACATTTCTGTTACTAGTACACCCAATGTGGGATGTCCGGTTCCAGGTGCTACCACCGGGTATCAAACCTCGGACAGCCAGCTACCACCACCACCACCACTACCTTCATACGCTCCTTCTTGGAAGCCAGAACCCAGTCCATCTGAATTGTCCTCAGTACAGGTTTGAATTTCCTTTCGCGGAGGGTTTTTTAAAAAGTTTCATGCCCTCCTATGCCTGCTCTTCTTGATATGCTACCTTGTTCAATTCTAATAGTGATCCAAGTCTTAGAATTCATAAGATTGAAACTGTCATTAATGAGTGATATAGTCATTAAAGAGTATTGCTAGTGTACATGGTAGTTATGCCTCAGATTTGGTTTTATAGTGTGCATCATCACATATATAGCCTTTATTTTTGTGTTATGTTTTGTTTCACGTTACAGTTAATCTTTACATTCTTAATCGAACCATTAGATAGAGTTCCATGATATTTCTGACAACTACAATTGGTGGTTTATCTAATGATATTGATTTGATATTAAATTCAAATATCTCTATAGTCATGAGTATGCTGTTGAAATATGTTTGGTTAGTAAAATTATTGTCGTTATTTTTTTGGTTTCTCAGTCTGGTGCTGTGGTTTTTGGTGCTCATGATGGTTACTGGAATCATGGGGCTCCGACTTCTCAATCTCAAGTTCACCACAATAGTTCTATGCAACCACACTTCCAAACGCCTTTGGATGAGAAGACTTCTTATGATAGCTTTCAGGATCACCAGAAAACTGCATTTTCTCAAGCACTCAACATGCAGTATCCTGCTTCTCAGCAGGTGCCCCATGCATCTCATACTTACCAATCACCCTCGCAACCTGTTACATCCCATGCGTCTCATACTTACCAATCACCCTCACAACCTGTTCCATCCCATGCATCTCATACTTATCAATCGCCGTCCCTACCTGTTCCATATGGGTCTCATACTTATCAATCACCCTTACAACCTGTTCCATCCCATGCGTCTCATACTTACCAATCACCCTCCCAACCTGCTCCACCTGTAGGTACACAAAGAGTTAATAAACTGCAGATTCCAACAAACCCTAGAATCACTTCAAATCCAACCTTTGGTCTACCAAAAACTGACAAGGATAGCTGTACAACCACTGCGGCAGCAAAACCTGCTTATATCAGTGTTTCACTGCCAAAGCCAGTTGACAAGGTGACATCCAGTGCCACAGCTGATTCTCTACTTAAGGTATGTCTTCTTCTTTGATGACTGTTGCTTTTTTTATTTTTTTAAGTATCAATACCCAGTTATTTCTTTCCAGACTAATATAAAGATATGATGGTCGTTGCTTCCCATCTTTTCTTCCAGAAATATGTTAGGAGTGGATACTTTGAAGTTTGTTGCCTCTTAAGATGCTCTTCTTAGGTTGCGAGCTATTCTACTATGTTAACTATGCTTGGTTATTGAATTGTAACATAACATAAACTGCCTTTCTTGTTACTAACCCTTTTTAAATGCAAGCGTGTACTGACATTCTACTAATATGAAAACAAAAATTTGATAGCGATGGGGCAGCATATAGTTCTACAATGAATAAGCAATTAAATAAGCAGATGGCTTAGGAATGAGCGTGCTCTTATGAAGGGAAAAGTGAGGCAGTGGGCTTTAAAATTCGGAATAAAAAAGGAAGATTTTGTCACCTCAACGTTTGTTTCTATACTTGTTTTTCTAGTAGGATCTTTGGAATAATAAGTGGAGAAGAATTGGGGAATTCTTTCCTGCAACTTCATAGAAAAAGGATTCTCTTTCCTCTGAAAATTTTCAATTGAATCATTAATTCCTAACATATAAATTTGAAGGATGATTAACTCTAGAGCATTTTGCAATTTCCCAGGGCTTGCCTCATGATATGGTGTGATAGTAATGAAATAAAATGTCATTCCTCTCTTAAGTTCAAGAATTGATACAAAATCTAGCAGACGGTTATACGTAAGCTATAACTGCTCAACTCTGATTGTGGTTGATAGGTGCACTGCATGTTTTTAGCATCTTAATTCGTTTTGAATACTTAATTGTTTAAATTGATATATCAATGTGTTTTTGGAGATTAGTGTAGCATCCTACCAACATGGTTTCCTATAATGTGTTTTTACTGATCTGGGTGTTATGCATGTCTTTGTTCTCTCCTTGTATATTATAACATTATGCACATAATGGCACTGTAGTTCATGACTCTCTATAATCTATGCTGTAGCTAATGAATTTATTTATTTATGCATCGTTTTTCTTTTTCAGCCTGGTATGTTTCCCAAGTCACTGCGTGGTTATGTCGAAAGGGCTTTGGCTCGCTGTAAAGATGATACGCAAATGGCTGCGTGTCAGTCTGTCATGAAGGAGGTAAGCCAAATTGGTTAGAAGTTTTTCTTGGCCAACTGTGAAATCGTACATGTTGATCCTCTTGCAAATTCCCTTTTTCGGCATGACTTTTGGCTTTTTTATCAATTGTATCCTCCCTTAGTAACTGTTATCTCCCTTAGTAACTGTTATCTAGTATGTTGTGATGATAGTAAAACCACTATATACATTGTTGTGAAGAGTTAAGTCTTTTGAGGTCTCTGCATGATGCAATGATTTTCTGTGACTTAAAACCAATAGTCAATTTTTTCTCTTTTTTTAACTCTATACTTCTCAGGGCAATGTTTCAAGGAAACATAGTGTCTGTATGTCTTGGAACTTCTGTTTGCAAATTGGGGCTGATGCATGGTCTGGGTTGCCGCTAAGCTGCTAAACTTTTTGTTAATTCCATCGACCTGAAGCATGCAAATTCTATTTTTCTCTATACTTCTTGTGTTTGTGTGTGTGTATTTTTAGATGGGATGTATATGGTATGTAAAAATACTTAATTTCCATTTCAGATTATCACCAAGGCAACAGCTGATGGTACACTTTATACGCAAGACTGGGATACTGAGCCTCTTTTCCCACTGCCAAATGAAGATGCTGTTAAGAAAGAGTAACTATCTCACTCCCTCTCTTTCTCTCTCCTTCCGTGGGCTTGTATGTTTACAGTGCATTTATGGACCTTGAACTCATTTGTTTATGAATATTTTGGTAACCCCTGTATGAAAATTGAAATGTGATCTGCTATTAACCCGATTTGGTTTTTTATTTTGTCACATTTTCTAACCTACTCTATGTGGGTTGATTGGTTTAAGGAAAATGCTAGGGAGACCATCTTTTTAGACCATATTTTATAGACTATATGATGTGGCGGTTAATGGTTGGATTCTATCTTTAAATCATTAAAGAAGGAATCCAACCATCAACCTCCACATCATGTGGTCTACAAAATATGGTTTAAGTAGATGGTTAGTTTAATGGTACAAATGATTGTATCCCAATGTATAGACCATTGACCTTTAAGTGCTCTGGTTGTGCAGTAGTTTACATTCTTCAAACCTTGTTTCATCATTGCCAAAGTACAAAAGAAGTCCGAATAGACGATCCAAGAGTAGATGGGAACCTCTACCAGAGGAGAAGCCAGTTGAGAAATCGGCATCTGTCAACAATGACAGTTTAAAGTTTTCTTGGATGAATGTCAATGATAAGCAAAGAAAGGTAATTATTTTGTCAACGTATCCCTTTTATTTATTCTTGGAAAGGAAACCCAATTGTCTTAATCTTAAGTACATATATGTTTATGTATAGATGCATATTTTATTTTTACTTACAATATCCGGATCATACATGGTATAAGCTAAGCATAATAGTTTTGAAACATTTTTAGCTTAGCCTTATATAATGTGTGTTCACACATGCAGCCATGGATGGGGAGTGCTGGGTTCAAAGATGGCAATACAAGTAATGGAAAGTTTAATTCACAGGAGCAGAAAAATGGAAGTAAGATAACCCAGAAACCATTTAAGAAGCAGCGCCTTTCTTATGTAAGTACTGCTGAGAACGGTGATGCATCTAGTGATAGTGACAAGGAACAAAGTTCATCAGCATATTACACTGGAGCAATGGACCTTGCGGATTCACCAGAGGAAAGAAAGAGACGTGAAAATCGCTCTAGGCGTTTTGAAAGAGTGCAAGGACATAGGGCACAAAATAATCACTTCAAACCAAAAAAAGCTGGTGGCGGAAACTTGTATGCCAGAAGGGCTAATGCCTTGGTGCTTAGCAAAAATTTTGAAGATGGTGGCAGCAGGGCAGTTGAGGACATTGACTGGGATTCTCTTACTGTTAAGGGGACCTGCCAGGAGATTGAGAAACGTTATTTGCGCCTCACTTCTGCTCCTGATCCTGCCACTGTAATAATCTATATCTCATATCTTTCTCTTCTATGAACATCCTAGTTAAATAAATCAAATGAACTGGTGGATTTGATGTGTGATGTAACTAATCTGCTAAAGAATCTGTTCTACATGACAGGTAAGGCCAGAGGATGTTCTTGAAAAAGCTTTGCTTATGGTGCAAGATTCCCAAAAGAATTACCTATATAAATGTGATCAGTTGAAGTCCATTCGTCAGGATCTGACTGTGCAACGAATTCGCAATCACCTAACAGTAAAGGTATATTTGATATCTTATGGTTTTTATTAATCCTTTATCATATGGGCTCTAGTTTACTTACCCCTTTTCTGCTGGTTGACTGCCATATCTTTCAAAACCAACTGCTGACTATTTAAATCAACTTAACCAGGTCTTTTTGGCTAATTAGAGTCACTTTGATCACCTATAATTTTTTACGTTTGCTTCTTTAGATCCTAATACAATATTTAAACTCTAAACTTTTGCGGAAGTTTTTTTTTTATTTTTTTTTATTTTTTTTTTTCAAATTCCGTTGTCTGTAATATTATCTTTTGTTTTCAACTGCTGACCCGAATCTTTGTAAGAGGTATGTTCACCTCAGTTTGTCATTCATTCTGCCTAATTTCATGACCAGGTGTACGAAACCCATGCTCGCTTAGCAGTGGAAGTTGGGGACCTGCCCGAGTATAATCAGGTTTGTGATCTTAGTGGGGTTGAAAACAATTTTGTAAATATTTTATGGCATGACACAAATAAGAAGATGACATTGGAAGAACTTGAATAATACCTTGACAAGGGAGGTTGTGGTAAATTATCTACGGGAATCAGTAAATTTGATTAGTTTGGCTTCAATACTGATAATTGTTTATAACATTTTTTTTGTTTATTTATGGAGATACAAATTCATCCGGTGCAGTTAAAAATATATGTACCTTTTTTAGAAAGAAAAAAAATAAACAAATCTTGTAGAGCAATTTTTATGTTTGAAGTTATTTATTCCTCAAAAGCTCGGGTGTCGAATAACAGTATTTCATGTGGTTTTCAGTGCGCGTCACAGTTGAAATCTCTCTATGCTGAAGGTATTGAGGGATGTCATATGGAGTTCTCTGCATACAACTTACTTTGTGTTATCCTTCACTCAAATAATAACAGAGATCTAGTATCATCAATGGCAAGGTCAGTAACCCTCAAGTAAAGATGACTGTTCTTTTTTGTTGATTAAACTTCCAGAAATACTCGGAGTCGTGAGTGGGTCCATTGGTAGTGAACTTTGGTTTATAGAAATACACATTTGGCAGATACGGGGACACTATAAAGTTACAAAATTATGTTTTATTGTCTTCTACTTGACTACCAACAATGTTATTCTATATTTGAAATACCAAGTAGAAATAAATGTGTGCATGTTCACACTCTAGCACTCAAGAGAGTGTTAAGTCACACTTTTCATGTCCTATATTGCCTTTGGTGCAGAATGAAATTTGAGAAATTAATGATTGGTCACCTGATTTATGTAAGTTAGTAATTACTACTCTTTCGTCAAAAAAAGAGATCATATTTGATGAAATGAGTCAAACCATGCATGGACTAAGGTTCTCGAATTTCACTACTTGTTTCGTAAAACTTTGCCTCTTTGTTGCATGTATAGCACGATTATTGCAACTTTCCCCTTCCAGTTTATCAAACCATGTAAGATAACCCTGTGAGATATATTGTCAAATGTTTGCTGAATGTAGCTTGTCAGTTGAAGCAAAAAGAGATGAAGCTGTTAAGCATGCTCTTGCGGTTCGTTCAGCTGTTACTTCAGGAAATTATGTTATGTTCTTCAGGCTCTACAAGACAGCTCCCAACTTGAGCACCTGCCTAATGGGTGGGCATCTCTTTCAAATGAAATTATCTTTTACTTTCTGAAATATAAATATATAAAAAAGGGATTATCTTATAACATTTTTCCTTCTGCAGATTTATATGTTGAAAAGATGCGGTATAAGGCAGTGAGCTGCATGTGTCGATCATATCGGCCTACGATACCTGTTCCTTATGTTGCACAAATTTTGGGATTTACCACCATTACACCCACAAATGAGGAAAGTGAGGAGAAGGATTCGGAGGGATTGGACGAATGCATTGAATGGTTGAAAGTACACGGTGCGTGCCTCGTTGTAGATAACAATGGAGAAATGCAGCTTGATACGAAGGTAGGCTTCAATTACACCATTTCTGTTCACAACGGATATACACATTCGTAGTTCCAAATGTCTTTTCGATTGAATTGTGCATTAGCTGTTCAATATTTTGTATGTAGACAGTGGCTTGACCAAATGGTTATGTTTGAAGTGCAGCCTACATCCTCGAGTCTTTACATGCCGGAGACTGATGCGGTGTCCCATGGAGACGCCACTCTTGCTGTTAACGATTTTTTGACGAGGACAACTTTATAGCGAATTTGTTAGTACCCGATTTTATTTCGAGTCGAGAGCAGCAGAAGATGATCCTGCCTTCGCAATCTAATGCACAAGAAAGGAGTGGGCAACTTCCCAGACTGATAGGGCATTCGGGGTTCCCTGTAACATTAGAGAAAGGAAAGAAAAAGAAAGATAGATTGCTGATGTGTAATTGGAATATTTAGTGGAAAAGAATCCGAATTAGTTAATATCTAATACCCATTCTTTCTTTTTTGGGCAGGTAAAGAATATGGTAAATATACAGAGAAGAAAGAATAAGAAATTTTAGAAAGTTGTTTTCTTGGATTTAATCCATTATTTCTTTGAGTGTGTTACTGTTGTGGGCATATCCCTAGTGTCAGTGGATTCGTTTTGGGCAAGGATAACACATAAGAAAGTGTTGTTACACGATTCCATGAGGGAATTATTTTTATTGTAACGTCGTCACGAGGTGTTACTGGTGCACATGTTATAACGTGGAGCATTGGTGTATTTTCTCAAACCCAGCTCTCGGATTAGCGCCTAGAGAGTTGGGTTTGAGAAACATTTCCATGTTTTGTAAAAAATCATTGTTAGGAGCACTTGATGCATGCTACTTGGGAATTCAAGACCATCTTCAAGTGTTGCATTTTCATTACAAATTTACAATGCATGCTAAGCTATTTTCGTTAGCATTTTTATCGCACTTGAAAATCGGGACACAACGGGATGAAGAGGAATGCAGAATGGACAATGTTTATATGACGCGATAAATGGTAAAACTGTTTCCAAATGGTTTATAACATATTTCTTAAGCCGCACGCAAAAAACATAATCCTAATTTTGAATGACACACTCAACGTTTAATGTTATAATCAAAGATGGAATTTGCATTACAAAAACAAATCCAAATTAATTAAAATTTAACAAATGAACAATCACATGTATAATTTAAATTTCTGTTCACTCTTTGGGCGGAGCGGACTGAGGCCACACGCTCACCTTCTCTTTCTCATACTTAATATACACCGCCGCAACCGCCGCCACAAAGTAAACCTGCACCAGCACAACCGGAGGCGTATGATACTTCAACACGCTCTTTCCAGTCGCCAGCTCCACCAGCAGCAACGCCGTTAGACCCAGAATTGCGATTCGCCCGTTTAACCTCTCGCTGTACGGGCTGAACCCGAAATTTACCTTCAACCCTCCAGACACCGGCTCCTTGAGCGGCACCGGTGGAAGGTACAAGTTGGACGCGGATGAGGATCCGGACCCGCTTTTGGACTTCTTGGTCTTCCGGATTTCCGCTTTCTTTCCAGTGCCGCTGCGGTATCGGAGTCGGACCTGGCTCAGCTTGCTGTCGAAGTCATCCGGGCCGGAACCGGATTCGGACGATGGCTCGGAGGGTGGCGTTTCCGGGTCAGTGGCTCGGGTTGCGAAGGAGAAGAAGGGTTTGGGCGAATGGGGTTTGGTCGATGAGGACGTGAGTGGGAACTGGTTGGGGAGTTGCAGGGAGGATGGTGGCATTGTCGCCATTTTTTGCTGCTGCAAAGCTTCAGCTTGTGGAGCTGTCTTGTTTTGGATAAGGATATGTCTCTAGGATTTTTTTGCTTTTTATTTAATTAAATAAATAAATACTTGAAGCTTTAATTTCTGACCTTTTGATTACTTTATTTATTTTATAGATTTTATTAAAATTTGTTTTGGGTATTTTTAGTATGGGCCTGATGGGGGGTGGCGGGAACCACTTGGGCTGCTAGCTTTTGGGGTTAGGTGAATGTATTTATGAAATGTTAGTGGGCAATTACCAACTCACAAGGTTTTGACACGGGCAATCTTAGACTGAGGAGAAATCAAATTGAACGACTCAAACTGATCAATCTGAACCACACAATCGATTAAACAACAATCAAATCGATCAACCATTCTCATTTACAATCTGACAACACGACGTCATATAATCTCAAGAGTTATAGCCTTTAGATATTTTGAGTTTGATTAAGACCATAGAGGCCTTTCAAGCCAAGCCTTCCCAAGTACTAGCTAACTCAATGAACTTACTCGCATACCTAACCAAGTACCCCTCATTGAAGTTTTGGTCCTTGTTTTACTTAGGTACCATTGGCTAGCTAAGCAAGATTGTTCATCACTATCACACTCTCTAATGCCCATTTCCTTAACTAAGGGGCACATATTCCTCTCTTTTTTTCTCCAAGTTTCTATTTCATAATCGCATCTTTTAACTGAAACATCTATAAATTTTCAGTTTACATGTTCATACTACATTAATTGATTTTCTCTTATCTTATCTTTAAGTAATTAGCTTTCTCGATTGAATTAATTTTATCGCATGAAAGAAAATGACTAGAGATTTTGACAATACAGCATCAACATGTGATTAGGCTTTCTGAATCTCTTAATCTTGGATGCCATTAATTCTCTTGTGAGTCCTAAGTCCTACCCATAGAGTTCTCCACATTAATTTCGCACATTTTCTGTCTCGTATAATCCATGGAGAGAAGGGATAGAGAAACAAAATCATAGGTACATGATCAATGAAACTGAAATAGCATGCACGCCGCTAATAGGAGGATCAAGTGATATTTATTTTTACATGTAATTTAGAAGTCTTAAGTTCGACTTTATAAAAGAATAAGTTCGTTAACTAGCTAGTAGGTCTTAAGTTCGACTTTCATAAAGAACAAGTTCGATATCAAAGAAAAACCCCAAACTTAGCTAACAGGCTGAACTCAAGAGAGATTTTGTAATGTGTCCGAACATAGACAGTACACTATATGTCAGTATATAAGTGGAAGAATTTTTTTTTTTTTTTTTAGGTGTCCATCCACTTATATAATGGTATAGTATGTATCTGTATTTTGAACACACTAAAAAAATCTCTTGAACTCAAGTGATGGGGAAAACAGAAGTCAATGAAGTCAGAAATATTAAGTAACATGTACAGAAGTTGGCAAGAAATTTATTTCTTTTGATTAATCCCCTAAAACCTACTAGCTCAGCTGAAGTCCCCAACTTTTGAAGCATATGCGATCAGAACAGGCTAGCCGCAATATATCCAACTCATCATAAATATATATACCGTTGTGTGGTAATGTTAATTGAACTTGAATAATTTTCTAAACAAACGAAGACAAACCACTAATATTACCGCTAAACCTAGGATAAGCCTCGCAGTTGTGTGCCTAACAAGTAACAACTGGTGTCTTCATAGTTCAGACCTAACGATCTTGACTGTTACATTCAGGCCCGGGGCGGATCACTTTCCGGACCCGCTCCACCACCGTAGCACAATATTGTCCGCTTTGGACTTACCATTCCCTCACGGTTTTGTTTTTGGGAACTCACGAGCAACTTCCCAGTAGGTCACCCATCATGGGATTGCTCTAGCCTCATTCTCGCTTAACTTCGGAGTTCCTACGGAACCCGAAGCCAGTGAGTTCCCAAAAGGCCTCGTGCTAGGTATGGATGGGAATATACATTTAAGGATTACTCCCCTGGGCGATGTGGGATGTTACAATCCACCCCCCTTAGGGGTCCGACGTCCTCGTCGGCACACCACGGCCAGGGTTAGGCTCTGATACCAAATTTGTCACATCCTGGCCCGGGGCGGATCACTTCCTGGGCCCGCTCCACCACCGTAGCACGATATTGTCCGCTTTGGGCTTATCATTCCCTCACGGTTTTGTTTTTGGGAACTCACGAGCAACTTCCCTGTGAGTCACCCATCATGGGATTGCTCTAGCCTCCTTCTCGCTTAACTTCGGAGTTCCTATGGAACCCAAAGCCAGTGAGTTCCCAAAAGGCCTCGTGCTAGGTAAGGATGTGAATATACATTTAAGGATCACTCCCCTGGGCGATGTGAGATGTTACATTGACTGTTGGAAATGTGCCCTAAAACCAATCATATGATGATACTTTATGGACATTTCACATGTTAAACTAATCTAGTTTAATATTAAGGGCAAATATTATTGTTTGAGCCGTCTCATATAAATGTTATATGCTTAAACGATAAGTCCAAGGAATATGTGATTGGAAGAATGCGATCTAAAAGAAGTTAGATTCATGAGACCATTCTTTCGTTGACACATCCTAAACGTTCCTGATCATAGGATTGTCAATTGGGCATTGACAGTCCGTTAAGATCAGTACGTGCTATGTCTTCTCTCAGGGAGAGTGACTAGTCTCGAGTCATTGGTGTGTGTGACATCAAGACAAGTACGTAGGTGCTCAATAGAGAATGAGTTCACTGAACACGATTAACGAAGAGTTCTCATATTCATGTCACATGAGAACTCATGGTTGGGATAATGCAAATTAGTCTTTTGACCTGAGGCATCACAGTTGTCTTGTGGTTAGGTCCTTAATCTTTGATTATGTCAAAGTCACTCCATCAGGAGGGTGTCCATGGCATCGTTGGGGTTAAGCCACTTAGCCATGGAGGCAAATGAATGCGCAACAAGGGATCTCTAACCTTCAAACTGTTTGAGGGAGAATACTCTATGATATGATTAAGAATCTTTGGCCAAAGTATGAATGAGATTTAGGAATGTGTTCCAAATCACATTCAAGGTAATCATATAAGCACAAGACTCACATTGGATAGTAGACATGAATAAACTATCAAACCAAACAATGTGGTCAAGAGTATTGTATTAGAGAAAGACCGTATTGCATTTGTAATCCTAAAACTGAATAGGTTCTCCACCTCTTCTGATTAGCTTGGGTAACCATGACATGCTGCTAGGCGTCAACCATGGTTTGTGGAAGCCCTAAAAGTGTATTATCACTAACGGGAGAATTGAAAGTAAGTTCCAATTCACAATCGATTTGAAAGAGTTTGAATCGCCCACTGCCTCGCTAAAAGGAACCTAATGGATCGTACACCGTGTAAGGTAGAGATTGAAGATTCAACGGAGATGAGTAAGAATAATTAAATGGTTTAATTATTTATGGCAAGGATGAATTAATATGATTATTAATCAAACGAATAAGTTCGTTAAAAGACCTCGGGATAGTTTTGGACCTTAAGGCCCAATGGGCTTCGAACGTCAAGTCCATTGACTTAAGTTGTGTGACAACTTAATGAATAATGATTCACAAAGGCCCAAATAGCCCAATAAATCCCATGTTAAAGAATGAGTGGTTTTGGACTTATTTACAAGTTTGCCACTCAAATGAATTAAGGAATAAGTATGACTTTATAGCCAAAATTCATTAATGGTAATTTTTGGGGAAAGGATGAGAACACAAGCTCTCCTTTCTCTCTAAAATTTAGGCCACCTTGGAGGGATCATCTAGCAATCAAACTCCTCCAAGGTCACTAATTTCTTCTTCATTATGCCTTGGTGATGAATCATTAGAGGTTCTCAATTTTGGGAACTTGGAGAAACATTTTCATCCATCCAAATCCATGGATCTAAGATGCAAGGAATGAAGGCCCTCTCTTTGGGTGATTAGCCTTTGCTTATGCAAAGAGGAATCTACAAAGGTATTGATTTCTCAACTCACTTTGTTTTGAGTTGAGTCTTGGTTCACCTATCTACTAGGCTTTGAATTTCATGGGTAAATGTTTTGTTTTAAGTGCATACAAGCATGATTCCGCCTTTAATTGTTAATTGCATGCTATTGATGTTGCTTAAATGAACATGTTTTTCACAAATCTTCCTTCAAGTGGTATCAAGAGCCTAGGTCTAATAGTTGGTGAATCCTTTTGGGTTTTGTAGTTCATAGTTTGTGATTTGAATGTTGTAATTGTTACAAGCTTTATTCTTGCTTTTTTGAATGTAAATTTTGTTAGAAAATTTGCCATCTCAAATGTTGTAGATGTAGTTCATATGAGCATGAATTTTGGAGCTAAAATTTGGTGCCATGTTTTTTGGGAAATTCGGCCAAATCCAAAGGGTGGATTTTTGGGTTCTTGTTTGACTTGTTAAAAGTGTTTTAAAGTGACTTTTGGAACCCCTATGTACCCTAGTATGGTTGTATGTTATTTCCCTTAAGTTTGAGTGGTTTTGGTATGTTTTTGGGTGAAGAATGTTCATGGAGCTCTTATGGGTTTTCATGAATGTTCTTCATTGTTCTTGGTATGTTCTTGCCAAGAACAAAAGGTTTGGTGTTTTGATTCAAAGTTTTGATTTATTTCATAAAGTTTTTGTTTTGAAATATTTCTTATGTTTAAATATATTAGATATTTATTTTGAAAAATTAAAGAAATTTTAGTGGGTTGGTGTGTAATGATTTATTCCATTTCACACACCCCACTTACAAAACTTTGAAATTTTTTTTATACTTTGTTTCAAATGGCCGGCAACCCTACTCAATTAGGGTCTTTGTGGGGCTTTCATGCAATTACATAAAGTTTTGATACTTTTGTGTATTTGTACTTTGACCCAAAAGTTTACGTTTTTACGTAAAGGTCCAAAATCACTAAAAGGACAAATTGTTTTGCTCCTTTAATGAAGTTTTAGCTTTTGTGGAAATTTTTTGGGTTCTAGTTGTAATTACATGAAGTAGTGGACTTTTGTGTTTTTACAAAGTGACCCCAAAAGTTTAAGTTTTGCAAAATGGCCCAAAAGTTGAGGTCATAGCATTTTGGCCCAAATTAAGTAGAGAACAAAATTGTTTTGTCTCTTTAAATGAGAATTGGATTTTCATTTCATTTAGCTCCATTTAAATCAATTCTATGGATACAAAAACCAAATGAAAATGTTGCATTCAAGTTTAATTAGTTAAAGCGTTAATTAATTAAAGAAAGGGTGATTATGAACCTAAGCCTACTATAATTGAGCTATGTGAAAGGCCGTTTCAAATTTGTTTGAACCATGGGAATGTGTAGATTAAATTTTGGTTGTAATTTGATATGATCAATTGTTGTAAAAGAGCATAAGCTCTTCTTTACTTTAAAGTAATTTGATTTGATCAATTGTTGTAAAAGAGCATAAGCTCTTATTTACTTTGAAGTACTCCTTTTTTGTTTTATTCGATATGCATGAAATTGGAGTAGTTGGGTCCAACGCCCTAAGACAACACGCCTTAATGTGATTAAACGCGTAACTAAAATCAATCTCCATCCCTAGACCGAGATTCAACACTAGGCTCGTGTTGAATCGAATCAAAGGTTCATAGTCATCCTAAGGCCCTAAGGCAACTATATAGTCCATCAATGAATGCAAACCTTATGTTAGTAGTATCATATACTCTTGCTTTAAAAAACGTTTTAAAAGCTTAGTGGGAGTATTATATACAACTAAATCAATCAAATGGACCAATAGTTGTAATAGGACCAAAATGTTTTAATTGGATTAAAATGTATGTTTATATGTGATGAGACCTAAAAACCCTCAACCAAATCAATATTAAGTTGATAAGCGAGAGATGCTTTGAATATCTCTTCGTGGCCTTCCACCGTGGTAGGCTCCAATCGTTTGTGACTTGTACACCGGCTTCACCCTATCATGGGGGAGTACAAAGTGCATGCTTACATTCAGGAGGAGTCTATACGCATATGATGAGGTGAGTGTAGGCAACGAGGATGGCCAACATCATATCATTGTGAGGCTATTCTTGAACCCCTTCATGAACTAAGCATGGTGGGAATAACTTAACTAAGTGCAATAGTGCCAACATCGTATCATCGTGAGGCAACATTCTCTAGAGGCCAAACAAGATGGGTAATTACAAACGTTGTAAATGAGTAAAGCGTTATTCTCTCATCATTATTTTTGCTAACCAACATCGTATCATCGTGAGGTGGGCTTGGTAATGGTGAGTCTCCCATACCCCGCTAAGAGTTCAATTAAACTCTCGAATTCCGATGAGGGATATGGAATTTGCCAAAAATAGTGGGTGGTGCTATTTGATTTAAAGACCCGAATCAAATGGCTTAAAATCAATCAATTTATATTCGTTATGTATTTGTTTACCAATATATTTGCAAACGCTATCCAAAACTTGACAAAGAAAAGCCGAATGCTTTAATTTCCGGACTTAGTTCTACAATCCCATAGATTGTCTTTAATGGCTTGTAGATGTAACTAAGTAGTCTCATCCTCACAATCTTCCTATTAATAATGTATCATTGGAAGAATATGTTAGATAAGTCTAACATGAGAAGGACAACACTTTTAATGTCATAATTCTTCAAATACAAATTGTTGTATGAAGAAATAAGAGTTGCTTTGAACAACCCTTAATCAACACAAACTTTAGTGCTTGTTTCTTTGTTACATAAACAAGGAACTTTTGAAGTAAGCACAAGGGCATGGACGCTTTATGTGCCATGATTCTTCACTTACAAATTGTTGTATGAAGAAATGAGAGTTGCGTTGAACAACTCTTGAAAGTTTGTTATTATGTTTAGAACATAATGGTTGGTTGACAAAAATAGTCCATTTATATGGACTTATGATGATTTTGAATCATTGAGTGTTGAAGTGTTAAACCACTTAACGAGACGGAAACTAGGCAAGGACTTCACCTTTGTGTCCCTATCCTAATGGTTCACTAAGTTTATTGTAAACTATATAGTGAACAATAACTGCACGCTCTCCAAATCGTTTGATGTGTATAACACATTTGAAATAAGTTTCAAGAGAGATAGTGGGAGTTTAGGGACCATGACTATTGTAGTCAAAGGAGAAGTCAAATGAAGAAGGCAAAATAACTCCAAGGGAACAAACTTTCTTTATGAAAGGATGGACATTGGAAGGGGTATTTGCAAGAAATGTCTTGCAAGTGTCAAGAACACACCTTTCGAAGGTGTTGTAATATGTTCTTGAAATAGTTCAAAACAGTTGGTTCTTCTACTTGAATGCTTGATTCCGTATTAGTAACTATGTTTTACAATTGTTGTAAAAGTGTGCTAATAAAAAGTAGAAGATTAATGAGAGAAGAGAAAGTACTTCACATTCCAAACGTGAATCGAATATAGATCTCTGCGAAAGCGGATTGCACTTACTTCCTCATATGAACTACCAAAGAAATTGGAAAAACCAAAGATTGTCTTTACGTCCCAATTTTAAAGGAACATAATTCCGTCACAGTTGTAGAGATGGATGAATGTTTTGTTTGACAAAACATTGTTCTTTATTAATGAATGATTAGATTATGGTAATCTAATTAATTGTCTCTGTAGTAGAGATGATGTGGTAGTGTTAACTGTTTAAGAATATAACGATGCTTAAAACCCAAAAGGTTGCAAGGTAGTGACTAATCCCAACTGAGTTGTGATACCTCTAAAACATAAGTTACGAGTTGGTCATAGATGGATGCTTTGGATCGTTAGATCCGGATCCAATACCTTCTTGTTAAAATTGTATAGAGGCGAAATGTTCGAATCTTTATTCTTTTGGAAAGAAGAAAGAATCACAAAGTTGTTGAGGTTAATTCACTTAGATGTTAGTGGCACTTGTCCACAACATAATACTACTCATGTTGTATGACATTCACCGAAGATCACTCTCGGTTGGACTATAGTTTATTTTGAATAAACACAAGTCCGAATACTTTGCAAAAGGTTTCAAAGAATTCAAGAAATGTAAGTAGATGAGTAAGACGTCTAAAGTATTTACCTCCTTAGATTTGATCCAAGGAAAAAGTAACACTTTAGATTAATTTCCTTGAAAATATCAAAGAAAGTAGCATCGTAAGATAATGAATTTCTCCATTAGGAGAAGAATGAACATAAATAAGATTTTGTTCATTGGACATTATCAATTACCCATATATATATGATATATACTTCTAAGACATGTTAGTTGTAGAGATCCATCCATCATGGATCTTAGCAAGCTAGTGGGAGCTATAAGCTTCTTATGAGAAAAGATCAATTGTTTGATTTCTCATAAAGATGTAAATGAATCTTTTGTTTACTAGGTTTACAAAAGATTAGTGGGAGTTGATCATATTCCTAAATTTGAATATATATATACATGATATATATTAATTTTGAAAGTGAAAGGAATTCTTCATCGTTAAAGTTATGACTTTAAACATTCTATAATGATAGAATGTATATGGGAGACATAGTCTATATACATGGGATGGAAATATATAATGATAGATTTCAAGATATAATTGGATTATATCAATCCCTAAAATAGACAAGAGATGCTAGGAAGTTTCTCATATGATGATAAACTTCAATTAGAATGACAATTCTAGTGAGACTAGGAAGTTGTTCTTCTCAAAGGGAATGTACCCTTTGACTCCCAAAGAAATAATGCGTAAATAGAATCCTTTATGCATACGCAGAAAGGTGATTTATGTATTTCATATTGTATGAAAACATTGATATAAGTTGTACCTAGAACGGTACAAGATGATATCAGTGCAAGCCCAGGATCAGAACCATGGCAACTGTCAAGTGAATCCTTAGGTATTTAAGAAATACTAAGGATGGATTCCTCAAGAATGAGGAAGAATTAGAGTAACGTAATGGAAGCGTAAATGTATTAGATTATGAATCTAATCCATCATAGAATATCTCTTCATTATGAATGAAGTGATAATGAGATATCTCTTTATTATGACTAAAGAGATATTTGGGTGGAAACGTTAAAAGTAATGACTTTAATGTGTTCCATCATGTATGCAAAATATATTGCCATATAGAAGCTTACAACATTGTTGTTTGGATGGGAAAGTTCATTTATGAACTCTCCATTCGGTTCCAACCAGAAAGTGTATGACACTAATGGGGCGATAGCTCAAGCCAGGGAATCAAGGTCTCATCAAGGTCCGAACTCAAATGAGAGACTGAACCACATGATTGAGAATCATGTATAATGGTGACGTCGTTATTCTCAAGGTTGCTTCTATGGATAACATATAGATATCCATTGTCTAGGCCTACTACTCAGCCATTTATGAAATGACTACAGAAGAGGTATCATCATATGATGACTAAGCTGATTGGCTCTAGTGCAAGTGGGAGATTGTTGGAAATGTGCCCTAAAACCAATCATATGATGATACTTTATGGACATTTCACATGTTAAACTAATCTAGTTTAATATTAAGGGCAAATATTATTGTTTGAGCCGTCTCATATAAATGTTATATGCTTAAACGATAAGTCCAAGGAATATGTGATTGGAAGAATGCGATCTAAAAGAAGTTAGATTCATGAGACCATTCTTTCGTTGACACATCCTAAACGTTCCTGATCATAGGATTGTCAATTGGGCATTGACAGTCCGTTAAGATCAGTACGTGCTATGTCTTCTCTCAGGGAGAGTGACTAGTCTCGAGTCATTGGTGTGTGTGACATCAAGACAAGTACGTAGGTGCTCAATAGAGAATGAGTTCACTGAACACGATTAACGAAGAGTTCTCATATTCATGTCACATGAGAACTCATGGTTGGGATAATGCAAATTAGTCTTTTGACCTGAGGCATCACAGTTGTCTTGTGGTTAGGTCCTTAATCTTTGATTATGTCAAAGTCACTCCATCAGGAGGGTGTCCATGGCATCGTTGGGGTTAAGCCACTTAGCCATGGAGGCAAGTGAATGCGCAACAAGGGATCTCTAACCTTCAAACTGTTTGAGGGAGAATACTCTATGATATGATTAAGAATCTTTGGCCAAAGTATGAATGAGATTTAGGAATGTGTTCCAAATCACATTCAAGGTAATCATATAAGCACAAGACTCACATTGGATAGTAGACATGAATAAACTATCAAACCAAACAATGTGGTCAAGAGTATTGTATTAGAGAAAGACCGTATTGCATTTGTAATCCTAAAACTGAATAGGTTCTCCACCTCTTCTGATTAGCTTGGGTAACCATGACATGCTGCTAGGCGTCAACCATGGTTTGTGGAAGCCCTAAAAGTGTATTATCACTAACGGGAGAATTGAAAGTAAGTTCCAATTCACAATCGATTTGAAAGAGTTTGAATCGCCCACTGCCTCGCTAAAAGGAACCTAATGGATCGTACACCGTGTAAGGTAGAGATTGAAGATTCAACGGAGATGAGTAAGAATAATTAAATGGTTTAATTATTTATGGCAAGGATGAATTAATATGATTATTAATCAAACGAATAAGTTCGTTAAAAGACCTCGGGATAGTTTTGGACCTTAAGGCCCAATGGGCTTCGAACGTCAAGTCCATTGACTTAAGTTGTGTGACAACTTAATGAATAATGATTCACAAAGGCCCAAATAGCCCAATAAATCCCATGTTAAAGAATGAGTGGTTTTGGACTTATTTACAAGTTTGCCACTCAAATGAATTAAGGAATAAGTATGACTTTATAGCCAAAATTCATTAATGGTAATTTTTGGGGAAAGGATGAGAACACAAGCTCTCCTTTCTCTCTAAAATTTAGGCCACCTTGGAGGGATCATCTAGCAATCAAACTCCTCCAAGGTCACTCATTTCTTCTTCATTATGCCTTGGTGATGAATCATTAGAGGTTCTCAATTTTGGGAACTTGGAGAAACATTTTCATCCATCCAAATCCATGGATCTAAGATGCAAGGAATGAAGGCCCTCTCTTTGGGTGATTAGCCTTTGCTTATGCAAAGAGGAATCTACAAAGGTATTGATTTCTCAACTCACTTTGTTTTGAGTTGAGTCTTGGTTCACCTATCTACTAGGCTTTGAATTTCATGGGTAAATGTTTTGTTTTAAGTGCATACAAGCATGATTCCGCCTTTAATTGTTAATTGCATGCTATTGATGTTGCTTAAATGAACATGTTTTTCACAAATCTTCCTTCATTGACCACCCATGCTGAAAGGGGAAAGTAATAGTACTCTCCTTAATATCATGTGTCAAACAATCGCAAAATTAATTAAGGTACCTGATAGGGATTTTTAGGTACCTGCGCAAAGAAGTTAAAATCACACAAAATACTGGCAAGAGAACAAGGTTGTCGTAGTATAGCGGATCAAGCAAGGTCGTTCTCCATAGGGATTGAATGAATAATTTATGTAAATATCAAATCACTTATTTGAAAACAAAGTTTGGAAGAAGGTGATTTTATTACCTAAAATATTAAAAACGAATTTAATTAAAAATAATTAAATAAATTGGGAAAGTAAATAAAACAAAAGAAAATAGTTTTGAAAATAAATTTGAGCACTATGGTTCCGCCGTCACCTTAACAATCATACATAGTTATTCCAATTACTTATGGCTTACACATGCATGTTTTGAAGGTTAGGTTTTCCTAGTATATATCCTATTTGGAACCTCCAACATAAAACGTATATTTAATATGTAACCCGTCTGTGGTGTCCAGATCGAATGTGAACATGCAAGACTCATTAAGTTTTGTGAAATCCTTTTTGAAAAATCAGATAACCCTTAAGACGTGTTGTCCATCCTAAGAAGTTACACATATTAACCACAAGAAGCCAGCGCCAATTTCAGGGACAACCCTCCGCCAAAATTGCATCAAATTACTTTTCTAAATATCCTAATGGTGGCCAATCATCAAGACAATTAGACAGTTTAAACTGGTGATTAATAATTCAAAAATTGCATACATAATATCATAAGTAAATTGAAAAGAAACTACATATTCTTACTAAGGCTCATGGCCTTGCCCTAGCAAACGGAAATTAGTTATGAATAATCATAAAACAAAATATTATTAAGAATATGGATAGAAAACACCTTGAAAATAAACTTGAATTATCAAAAGCTCTCTAAGCCTAGCAAAATGTGATGCGTTCTCCTCCTCTTTCTCTCTAATGGCTAAATAACCTTATTTATACTACTACAAAATAAAATCCTACCTAGAAAAGGTAAATAAATAGGAAATAAAAGGTTTCCTATTTGAACTGAAATTCGGACTTCTCAGAAAATTAGATTTTTGACTAACCAAATCAACTCTGATTTGGTCCCCAAAAGATCTCTTTTGAAAGATGAAGACGTCCCCTACAAATCTTTAGAAGGAATCTTCCTCAAAATATGCCATCTTGACCTCCAAAATGCTGAAAATGTCCAAAAATGTCAATCTGGGAACACTGCGCACTGGATCTTTATTTCATTGCCACGGTCAAATGGCTTAGTAGAAAAATCTAAAACTTTGATATAATCACTCCAAAATTCATCTGTTTGATCACTTTTTTCTCCAGAGGAAATTGAATGTCCTACATTGAAAATACATAACAAAGTATCAAAATTCTACCAAAATAACCAATAAATTAATACTAAGAATAGGGTAAAATATATAGTATGATATGGACTCATCAGTACCGGCAACGAGTGACCCAAATTTAATGAATTTACTAGATAATCTAGCAAACAATGGCCAGACAACAAAGTTAAACTCTTCGGCCTTGTTTGATATAGAGGGTCGGATTAAAATTAAAAAGACATTATTATCAAGGTAAGTTGAAGGAAGAAACGAAACATTTGTGTTCAAGTTGGATGTAGAAGCATTACCAGAAAATACCACTTGCCCTACAAATCTTGCCTGACAGAATGCATTTGTGTTCAAGTTGAATGTAGAAGATGATTACTGACCCATTAAGAAAACTTATCAATATTTCACTCCCTAGCTAAAATAGTATTATTAATGAAAGAGAGAAGTTTCATTCATGTCTAATTCCCATCTAATCGCGTCAAAATAAATATATATATATATATATATATATAAAAAAGAGAAACTTGATATAGGTCCAATTTTTTGAGCCAATAGTAGGAATAGTCCAATTTATTAAAATAAGTCCAATTCCTTAAATCTTATTATTTTATTATCAATAATTATCTCTTCACTGATAAGATTTATTATAAAAAATCAAATTTCTTCCTAATTATCTCTTTGATTAATTTTTTTTTTTTTTTTTGGTTCTTTCTTGTTCTTTATCCCGTTTTAAACCCCATTTATAGATTTTATTTTTTATTTTTATAATCAACCTATATCACAAGTTAATTATATTTATCTACCTATATAACATATTCTTTTTTATAATCAAGTAAGATTCATGTGTCTTGCTTGTAGATATATTATGTTTTTTTCTACCCTTTAGTTAGGTTTCATAAATTACTAATAGGTATGATATACATTCATATTTTTGTTACTTGAGTTAGGGTAGAATGACTTACAGATAGATTTATGACAATATATTATTTTTTTGTTATATGATATTAAATATATTTTTTGGGGTTGAAAATGCATAATATTAGAAGATTTTAAATGATTTTTAATATTTTTAGAAAATATAAATGAGCATTAAAAAAATAAATACATATAATTAGGTAATTGGACTCACTCCTAAAAACCATCTATATTTTTGGACCTGGATCTAAAAGGCCCCCCCCCCCCCCACCCAAACAAAAAAAAAAAAAAAAAAAACCAATATCCTTTGCCTTCAATACACCTTGAATTTTTAGGCTTATTTATTAGCTTTTTAGTCAAATGATGTTTAAAATTGGCATAACTTTTCACTTTGGTGTTTGAGATTGAAAATAGATAAAAGTAGTCCATTAGTTTGTCTATGGCCAATCATTTTGGTCATTCCCTGAAAAATATATTCATTGAATGGAAAAGGAAGTGAAGAGGTTGATTGGACACAAATACCCTTAATTTAACGGAAAATTTTCACATAATGATCAAAATTATTAACGGTGAACAAACCCAGGGACCACTTCCATCGATTTTCAACCACAATGACCAAAGTGAAAAGTTGTGACAATATCAGAGATTATTTTAGCTTAAAATCCTTATTTCAAGGGAGGCCTTGGTTATACTCAAGGGACATGTCTTTCTTGAATAGATTTTGGTGACGTCACTAGTAGAAAAACATGTTTGCGCGACGGAATCTTGCGCGACGCAGCAAATTTCGTCGCGCAAAGTAGTTTTGCGCGACACAAAACACAAAACGTCGCGCAAAAGGCCTTTGCGCGACTATTCTTTGCGCGACGTTATACTGCGTCGCGCAAAACAGCTTTGCGCGACGTACAAGTTTCTACGTCGCGTAAAACATCTTTGCGCGACGAAAGCTAACGTCGCGCAAAGAATTGTTGCGCAAAGGCCTTTTGCACAACACACAAACGTTGCGCAAGATCTTGGCGCCAAATAAAAAATACTTTACCATTTTTCTTCCAACTTTGCGCGACGTACGTGCACTTGCGTCGTGCATAGTCTTTTTTTTTTTTTTTTTTTTTTGGGGGTTTTTTCTTGCATTGCCTTTTTCTCTTGTGGTACCCACTTGTGTAAATGTTTTAAATTGATGATGGAATTCGTTCATTGTATTCATATAGAGTTAAAGAGTGTAACTGTAAAAAATCATCAAAACTAGAGTTAAAATAACCATTAAATCGTTATTTTTCATTTATAACCGTCGAAAAGTTTTGTCCCGTTACTTGAACTCTGAATGTTTGTTTTTTTGCGATTTTTGGCGTATGTGATCTCAAAATATAAACAAACAAGTTTGATGGTTGGATCGTTGACACTAATTTTGTACAATGCGTTTCTCATCAAAATCAATAGTATATGTATTTACTAAGTACATTTTCATTTATTTATTTTGTACTCATACGCAACAAGGTTAAAAAAAAAGAAAGAAAAACAAAGTTTGACCGACGTAGGTATAACTATGTCGCGCAAAGTTTTTTTTTTTTTTTTTTTTTGGTGAGGGGGTTCTTGGATCGTTGTATATACAAACAAGTTTGACAGTTAGATCGTTGAAACTAATTTCTTACAATGCGTTTCCCATCAAAATCAATGGTATATGTATTTACTAAGTACATTTTCATTTATTTATTTTGTACTCTTAAGCAAAAGGGGCAAAAAAAAAAAAAAAAAAAAAAAACTTTGCGCGACGTAGGTACAACTGCGTTGCGCAAAGCGTTTTGCGCGACGTAGAGGCACCTTCGTTGCGCAAAGTTTTTTTTTTTTTTTTTTTTGGGGTTTTTTCTTGCATTGCCTTTTTCTTTTGTGGTATCCACTTATGTAAATGTTTTAAATTGATAATCGAATTAGTTCATTGTATTTATATAGGGTTAAAGAGTGTAACTGTAAAAAATCATCAAAATCAGAGTTAAAATAACCGTTAAATCGTGATTTTTCATTTATAGCCGTCGAAAAGGTTTGTCCCGTTACTTGATTTTTGCATGTTTGTTTTTTGTGATTTTTGGCATACACGATCTCGAAGCATATACAAACAAGTTTGACGGTTGGATTGTTGAAACAAGTTTCGTACAATGCGTATCTCAGCAAAACATTAGATTCACTAACAATTGGAGTTTATTTATACTTTCATTAAGTATAACACAAGATTTTGTGGTATCCACTTTTGTAAATATTTTAAATTGACGATCGAATTAGTTCATTGTATTCATATAGGATCAAGGAGTGTAGCTTTAAAAAATCATCAAATTCGGAGTTAAAATAACCGTTAAATCGTGATTTTTCATTTATAGCCGTCGAAAAGGTTTGTCCCGTTACTTGATCTCTGCATGTTTGTTTTTTGCAATTTTTGGCGTATGTGATCTTGAAGCATATGCAAACAAGTTTGACGGTTGGATCATTGAAACTAGTTTCGTACAATGTGTATCCGATCAAAACATTATATTCACTAACACTTGGAGTTTATTTATACTTTCATTAAGTATAACATAAGATTTTGTAGTATTCACTTGTGTAAATATTTTAAATTGACGATCGAATTAGTTTATTGTATTCATATAGGATCAAGGAGTGTAGCTGTAAAAAAATCATCAAAATCGGAGTTAAAATAACCGTTAAATCATGATTTTTCATTTATAGCCGTCGAAAAGGTTTGTCCCGTTACTTGATCTCTGCATGTTTGTTTTTTGTGATTTTTGGTGTATGCGATCTCGATCCATATACAAACAAGTTTGACGGTTGGATCGTTGAAACTAGTTTCGTATAATGCGTATCCCATCAAAACATTAGATTCACTAACACTTGGAGTTTATTTATACTTTCATTAAGTATAACATAAGATTTTGTGGTATCCACTTGTGTAAATATTTTAAATTGGCAATCGAATTAGTTTATTGTATTCATATAGGATCAAAGAGTGTAGCTGTAAAAAATCATCAAAATCGGAGTTAAAATAACCGTTAAATCATGCTTTTTCGTTTATAACCGTCGAAAAGTTTTGTCCCGTTACTTGATCTCTGCATGTTTGTTTTTTGCGATTTTTGGTGTTCAATGGTATATATATTTACTAAGTGGATTTTAATTTATTTATTTTGTACTTATAGCACTTAAGAAATTGAATGATATATATGTAAAAAAAATTATTGTGAGTTTTTGTTAGAAAAATATATTATTGTTTGAAAAGAAGAAAGTCACATTTTTAGTAATTTTTATAATAATTTAAAAAAAATACTTTGCGCGACGCCTTAATGTGGTCGTCGCGCAAAACAACTTTGCGCGACGTCAAATTATACACCTACGTCGCGCCAGTTGTGATAATTTTGGCGGTGCAATAGTAAAAAATTGGCGGTTTTTTTCAATTTTCCAAATTTGGACAAAATCTTGAACCCTCCTCCCTCTTTCTTTCCCATGAACCCAGAATCTAGACAAAGTTACGAGGCACTGAGCTTATACCTTCTATTCGACGCCAACCTTGGCCGTACAATTTCAAGGCTACAAGGAACTTCTGATGCTCCTCCTCTAAATCTTGAACCCTCCCTCTTTCTTTCCCCTTAGACCCCAAATCTCCCTCTCACTCATATCTTCCTCTCTTTTTCCCGTGAACCCTAAAATCAAGGTAAGGGTTTCTGATTTTGGAGGTTGGTTCTGATTCGATAGGGTTTCAGATTTGTGAAGGTTTGATGTTATGTAGGTCTGTTGATTTTGTTCAGTTGATAGGGTTTGAGGTTCTGATTTTATTTTTTTTTATTTTTTTTCATTTAAAGAGTGTAGCTGTAAAAAATCATCAAAATCAGTTTGACGGTTAGATCGTTGAAACTAGTTTTGTACAATGAGTTTCCTATCAAAACGATAGATTCACTAATACTTAGAGTTTATTTATACTTTCATACATACAAATACTTACATACATACATACTACAATATGACGTTGTTCAGAACGATCGAAGAGTTTAGGGACGCAAATCTGGTTATGGAGTGTAAATTCCCTCTTCTCCTTGGTGATTGCATTGAGGTTTTGATCTTTGTGATTCCACAGGCTTACTCTTGAACTGGTTTCCGCCCATCGATGATTTTCCTTTGTGCTACTCTTGAACTGGGCAGCAGGATTCTTTTGGTCTCCCCCGAAGGTCTGAGCTTACTCCTTTGGTCTGTTTCTTTGTTCAATCTTTCCAATTCGTATTGAAAAGGGTTGGAGGATAACTCAGCCTACGTTTGTCTCCACATGCTTCAATGTATCATTTTCACTTGCCTTGCTTGCTCCCCTTGCAGAAGTGTGTCAACCGTTGAAGATGACTACTCGAGAGCAACTCTAGGTAAGCAATCAGGAATGGATTCCAGGCAGTCGGTTCCAGAACAGAAGACTGACTCCAAGTGCCTCTGATTGCTTTCGTTTACTTTGCCATGCGAGTAATAACAAGGGCAAAGGAAAAGATAGGGAATGAGCATGATATGAGATACTTTTGCTTTAGACCTTGATGATATGAGATACCTTTGCTTTTGAAGAAACGGCGAATGAAGCAGCACATGTATTTGTTGTGGTTGTCTCCACATGCTTCGATCGACCGTTTCCTTCTGCCTCATTTGTACTCCAGGTTTCTGGTATCTTCTTTGGGGGAGAAAAAATTGAGTATTTCAAGAGGCTTCGCTGGGAGTGCGCCCTCAGAGGTGAGGAAGAGTTGGGCATTTTCTTCAAGTTTGCCTTGCCATAAGAGACGAAGGTCGACATATATAGAGATAGTGGCGCCTCTTCGATTTCTGAACGACGCCCCTTCGATTTCTGAGCAGGCGGCCCTTCGATTTCTGAACGAAGCCCCTTCGCTTTCTGAACGACACGTAGTCGTGCGGATGCGGCTCCTTTTTGAAAAAGCTGCACGCGTTTTCTGAAAAGCAGAGAAAGCGTCGCCAAAATTACGCCGGAAATTCCGGCTTTTTTTTTGAATCGGTGGACGCGTCGCCTTGGCTTCTTATAGAGCTATCGATCACCACAACAAACACACTCTGAAGATTTCCCATTCTTGAAAGTCGTCTCCGGCCCTTTGAAATTTACTCCATCCTTTCCTTTTCTTTGAACACTTTTGAAAAATGGCAAACTCATCGAACCTTAGCTTAGAATTGAGCCTTAGCAGTGATACGGCCGCGCCGCGTCAAGGTAACGTATGGCGCCCTTCTTTCTTATCTTCTAACGGTCCTCTTTCAGGTGAAGACTCTGTGATGCAGGACGCCACAACAGCTACAATAGTAGCTAGGAACCTCCTTACTCCAAAAGATAGTAGGCTGCTGTCAGGACGGTCCGATGAGTTGGCCGTTCAAGAGTCCCTCGCACTTAGTGTTCAGTGTGCGAGTTCTGTGTCCAACATGGGCCAACGCCTGCTTGCCCGCTCCCGTCAGGTGGAATCATTGATGGCGGAGGTGGAAAGTCTTAAGCAAGAGATCAAACTGCTTAAATACGAGAATAGAAGTTTGCATGTGCTTGCAAATAACTATTCATCGGGCATGAAGAGGAAGCTTGATGAGCTGCAAGAATCCAATGGTCGAATGCAAAGTGACCGTCAAAGTGACCGTCAAAGGCTTGCAGCTTTCTTCCAGAGGCATATTTTTCCTGGGTCATCCAGCGCTTGGCCAAGTATTGAGGCCTGGAATGCTCTAGCTCCGATGCCTTCCGCTCCGATGGCTTCCGCTCCGATGCCTCCCGCTTCTATGCCTCCCGCTTCTATGCCTTCCGTTTCGACGCCTTCCGCTTCGACGCCTCGTAGTGGGGCTTCATATAAACAACCTTTGTAATTTCGTTCATGTAAGACAATTTTTTATATTATATTATCAAAAGCTGTAATATCTTCATGTTCGTTCATGTAATTTCGCGAAATAGACAGTGGGTAATATTTGGTTAATTTGTTTTGACAATGATACCCTAAGCAAACAAAATAGGAAAGAGAAACAAGAAAATAAAATAAAATAAAACAGAAAACAAGAAAGAAAAGAAAAGGAAAAAGAAAACAAGAAAGAAAATAAAATAAGAAAGAAAATAAAATAAAACCCAATAAAACAGAAAACAAAAACACTACTGGACACTTCGGGGATTCGAAAGCAGGACCTGGTAGTTGGGACTAGTGAAGGCGCGCTGACCAACACGTACATGTACACACTTGTGTCAAAACCTAACAACAGCTAGAATATAACCTGGTGTAGCAGCTGCATCTGTCATTTGAAAAAACCCTAGCTATTCTTGAACACGCGCGCTTTGGATTCCCTTGCAGGGCTCCTGCTCATTATAATCATTGTTCTTACCCTTTAATTATAATCATTGTTCTTACCCTTTAATTATAAGCATTTTCCTGTGCTCACTGTTTTTGAAGCATTAAACTTTCTTTTGTATCACATTAAAATAAAAAACTTTCCATGTCAATCTGCTGTGGGATTCCTATCTATGTTTTGCAGTTGCAACATGGTTGAACAATGGACTGGATTCGAACTTCTGCAGAAAGCGCTTTCTGTATTTAACTTTTCCAAAGCCGGCAACAATTGAACTCAACTTCTGCTGCCTTTCAAATTTCTTTAATTCTAAAGGAGGTACTTTTCTATGCTATGCTTTGAAAATTTTGCCTCTGCACCCAATTTGTCTGTTGGAAAGAACAAGTTGCGATTGTTTAGAGAAATCTGGATATCATTTTGCTTTCTTGATTTGGATATGATTTGGGGTCTGTTGAATTTGCTCTATGAATGTTTAAATTTTCTCTAACATCATCAAATTCTCATTTTAATTGCAAAACAAATAAGCTTTTGAAATTAAGAATGTTGGCATGTGTCTAGTTGAATGACTTGTATGAAGTAAATTGTTTTTGTACGGTACTTGATG
Organism: Pyrus x bretschneideri; assembly: GCF_019419815.1. NCBI lineage: Eukaryota > Viridiplantae > Streptophyta > Magnoliopsida > Rosales > Rosaceae > Pyrus > Pyrus x bretschneideri. The sequence continues at coordinate 7,245,653 of NW_025999723.1, read as the reverse complement.
CACTTTTTTTTTGTTGGCTATGAAAATGGATAAGTAGTTTCCTCATGTTTTGAAATTAAGAATGTTGGTAGCCTACTTACTTACTACTTTGGCTGCTAATTGATTAGTTTCAAATGCAAGAAAGGATTAGTGTCTAATGTTATAATTTTATGGTTCAAAAAGTGTATAGATGTCGCGGTTGATCAATTGTCGTCGGAGTGTGACCAATGAGCCTCCTGCATTATCAACATCTACTGCTCCAGGCGTGAGTGCTCCATTGATTGGGGAGCCTACACCCCTTAGTGCACGACGGCCTCACCGACGCCGCCGCGAGCTGGAGCCTTCTGATCACACTTCCTCGGCATCCAGAGTCGAGGGTGAGGCCTCCCAGCCAGGTAGTTTTTTCTAATTCTCGATCACTACGTTGTATTTTTCTTTTATCATTTTAAAATTATTATTTTTATGATGGTGAAAATTTGCTGGAATGTGACAATGTGATGGGGGTTGTGAATTACTATTTTAAGGTTTTGGGAAATGCTATACTATTAGGGGAGGTTATGTCAAATTTTCTGTAAATTTAAGCTTAGGGATTTCACCATTTAATTATTTTTGGCCAGCTAAAAAAAACACCAGGGGGCCTAGTCGAATGTTGAAGGAGGCACAGAGCGTACGTTTGACCGGCTCCAGGATCAAGATTGAGTATGACCCGCGACATCGTGGAGCGGCTACCTCACAGCAGCATAACAGCGTCGCTAGTAGTTGTGGTGTTGTTATTAAACAAAATTGTCCTATGCAGTGGGAGTCTTGGGCAGAAATTCCCGAGGAGACGAAGAAACTAGTGCGAGAAAACTTGTCGGTTAGTATATTAATTTTTAGCCTTTATCATTTTTTTAATTTTGTTTACAAATATTTAAAACCAAAATATATTATCTTAATATTATTAAATTTCTTACTATTATTTTATTATTTTTCATATTCGTAGGCCAATTTTGATCTTGACGACATATCCCCTGAGGTCATGGCCTACTTAGAGGATACCTTAGCAAATCGGTACAAACATTGGAAGAACTATCTTCACACGCATTTTAAGCGATGGGATGATCCGGAGTTTGCTCGCCTACATGGTTGCCCAACCGAGTTGCAGGATCGGCCGGAGGATTGGGAGTGGCTCTGCAAACATTTTACGAACCCAAAATTTGTGGTATGTACATAATATTTTAATAATAATTTATTATTGTTTTAGTTATTTTTTTAAGCTTCCTTTATTAATTTATTTTAAATAATCGCACTAACATGTATATTGTGTGTTTAACAGAAGAAATCTATTGCTGGCAAGATAGCTCGGGACTCAAAGACACTTCTCCACCATTCTGGTTCGAAGCCCTTTTCGTATAGGATTGAGGCACGACGTCAGGTAAAAGTATATTAATTTTGAAATTTTATACAATTTATTTATTATTATTTATTAATAAAATTTTCTTAATGTTTGTTTCTTCAGGAGGGTTCTAAGTTCCCAGAGATCGACATGTTCGAGGACGTTTACGTTCGACCTGGTGATGAGATAGCTAAGCAGCTTCATGTAAGTATATGTAATTGTTATTATTCTTATATGTATGAATCGTTCAAATATTATTTATATTATGTTATTAAACATTATATGTTTTTTCCTTTATTATTACAGGATGCTATGGTGGAACAGCGCACTACTGTTCTCCAAGAAGCAACATCACAACTTCCCCCGGAGACCTTGATCGAGGACGCCACGATACCCGAGGATGCAGGTTTTCAGATCCTGACTAATGTCATGGATCAAAACTTCGGTCGTCGTCCTGGCAAAGTTGTTCGGGGTATGGGAAAAGCGCGAGTTCGTGAGACGGGTGCCTCTTCTTCCAAATCAAACACAGGAGAGGTCAGTGCATTGAAGGAGGAAGTGACAACCCTAAAGGGTCAACTTGCGGTCCAGAGTGAGCAAATGAGGGCCCGGGACAAGCAGATGAGGGCCCAGGGCGAGCAGATTAAGGCCCAGGGCGAGCAGGTGAAGGCCTATGCCGGACACATGAGAGACCTTGTACGAGCCATACAGATGTCCGGCCTCCAAATCTCACTACCAGTACCTGATCTTCCTACACCTTCGACTTCTGAGCCACTTTGCCCTACCGATACCTAGTAGCTTGATGTATCAAACCTAAAAGACTACTTGTAGTTTTTTCTTATTTTTTTGTTTGGACATTTTGTATGTATATTTTCATATATTTATAACTAAATACTTTTCATTGGTTAATTAATTATCGTTTAGAGTTTAATTAAGATATTTATTAAAAATTAAAAAAATATTTTTTTTGACCAAAACAAAAAAAGAGGTTTGCGCGACGTAGGTAGAATCTTCGTCGCGCCAACCTCTTTGCGCGACACAAGACTCTACGTCACCCAAAGTGGCTTTGCGCGACGCACGACCATACGTCGCGCAAAGCCACTTCGCGCAACGTAAAAGCGTGCGTCGCGCAAAGAGGTTGGCGCGACGTATGTAGAATCTTCGTCGCACAAAGTGTTTGCGCGACGTAGGGGATGCGTCGCTCAAAGACACTTTGAGCGACGTATTACTACGTCGCGCGAAGCCACTCTACGAGACGCATCCCCCTACGTCGCGCTAAGCCACTTCGCGCAACGTAAAAGCGTGCGTCGTGCAAAGAGGTTGGCGCGACGTATGTAGAATCTTCGTCGCACAAAGTGTTTGCGCGACGTAGAGGATGCGTCGCGCAAAGACACTTTGAGCGACGTATTACTACGTCGCGCGAAGCCACTTTGCGCGACGCATCCCCCTACGTCGCGCTAAGCCACTTTGCGCGACGCATCCTTCTACGTCGCGCAAAGCCACTTTGCGCCACGTAGGGGGAATCTTCGTGGCGCAAACCCCTTCTGTCACTGCCTTGCCGCGACGGTTAGTGCGCGACGAAGGTGCGTTGAGCTAAGTTTTGCGCGACGGTTTTTGACTTTGCGCGACGAAGGACCTGCGTCGCGCAAAGTGTTTTTTGTACTAGTGCGTGATTCTGAGAGATATAGGTGATCAGATTATGCATGTATCACAATCCGCCAGGTATAAGATAGAATCTCTCCTTTTCTATGGCCTCTCTCAGCTCCAAATATATTGAAGAAATTAAACTCGCCAACAATCAAATATCGATAATTGAATGGAGTAGTAAATACCAATTTATATATGCAATTAATTATTCTGCAGAGCAATTAATCAGCCATAGGGCCATACCCATATGAAATACCCACAGATATTTTTTGTACGCGGGTACATGCATATTAATCAACCCTCACCAGCCACATACAACTGGTGGAAAAAAAAAAGAAATTAGAGTTTATATTAACTTAACTAATTACCTCCTACAACTTCCAGGCCTTCAATTTCACACGATACATTTTGGGTTTGATTCTTGACGCTGGTAAATCACACGATGATTGCTAGGGGAAGGCTAAAATGCATTTGTAAATTTTTCCGGCTCATGAAACTGCTACATAGAGCCAAAATCTTATAAATAAAAATAAAATTAGGGCTAATTTAGAACCAAAATGATATAGCTTAAACAAATTCAAATTAGGGTGAAAGCGTGTGAATATATAGATTAATTTGTAAGGGGAGAATAATTATGTGGTGGATTGAGTGTGGGTGAACCGATTAATCCCTTAAATATATATACTATTTGATTTTGTTCCCCTCCAAAAATTAGTTGTCAATCATGTCCTCTGTGTGTGGGGATTAAATTTAGATAGGGTTGGTGAGCAAAGTGGGGAAAAGTTAATTTGTTTTGTTTTTTTTGGGTCTTGTTCTTATATTTTCATGTTTTTAGACTTTGAATTCTAAAACATATGCATGAATGAAGCATGCCCGCATTTCACTCCAAAACTAAATCAATTATACAAAACCAATACTTGTTATGTATACTGTCACACACAAACTTATTATATAAACCCTTAATTTCTTATACAAAATAGGATTAAGTACCTAAAACCTCCCAACTTTTTACTGTCATTTCAAATTGGTTTCAACTTTTTAAACATTCTAAACAAGTACCCAATCTATTAAAAATATCACATCTGTTAGGCCCCAAATAATTTTTCCGTTAAATGTACATGTGACACCAATAGATCCCACTTATTTGCTTACTTGGACACTGAAATAATTAAAAAAAAATTACTTCATAAAAGAGATGAAGATGAAAAAATAAAAATAAAAAAACAAATTTACAATAAAATGGCAAACAAAAATGAAGATCGGAAAATCTCCTAACAAAGAAGAAGGTTAAGAATTCAGATAGGGTTAAAGGAGCTTGTTTCTGCTCATGTGATTTTCTCATTTGCCAATTTTCGGCTAGTACAATTTCTAGTTCTTCTTTGTGGAAGATGATGGTGGCCGCATCATGGGAGTTCATACCATTTTAGCAACAACCATGACCTTCTCGATATTGGTGGCTTGACTTGTAGGGTGGAGTTTGCGGTTATGCGCTTGGTTTGGAGGTGATGGCTTGAAAGGGGTAGTGAAGACTGTTACTTGGTGGAAGTCATGCTTCCATGACCTTCTATTGATGTTGGAGGCAAAGTGGGCCCTAGTTAATTTAACAAAAGTTTAATTGGGGCTTAACGGATATGATATTTTTAATAGATTTGGTACTTTTTTGTAATGTTTATAAAAATTGAGACCAATTTGAATTGATACTAAAAATTTTGAGAATTTTAGTTACTTAACCCTACAAAATATATGTTTATTAATCTAGAATACACTTACACTGATATAATATAGATAAAAGACGAATTTATTTTTTATGATATAACGTTAAGAACAATAAGATATAACATTTGAGTTATATCTGACTGAAACATGATTTTAATTCTCGCGATTAGTATATATCATATGTAACAGTTGTACAATCTGCATGAAACACCAACAAAATGAAGACTTGCCCTTCCAAATCAACGTAATTCAAATTTCCGATATAGTATTTGGAAAACCCTAAAGTAAAATAAAAAAGGTAAATAAAATAAAATAAAATAACATTTGACACATCGTCCTCTCTCCCGCCAAATAACCAGGGCTTATTTTTATCTTCTTTTTTTTTTTTTTTTTTTTTTTTTTTTTTTTACCGCCTCTTGTTCTTGCTCCCAAGCAACAAGGCAAAGTAAAACAGAATCCTGAACAGAAACCCCCAAGCCACCGTCACCCACAGGCAGTTCCACTTGCTCAAGTCCGTCACTCCCTGCTGCTCCAAAATATCCGCCCCCGTCGTCAGACACGTGGACCGCGTGATCCGCATCCCCAGCGTCTCGCTCATGCTATCCAGCAGCTTCAGCTTCATCGCGTCCGGCACCGTCCCCAGCGGCGTGTTGTCGAAGATCTGTATCCCGCGAACGAAGCATTTCGCGGTGTTCTGAAACTCGTTCTGCAACACCCCCTCGTAGGGATACTTCACCAACGACAAGTAGTGGAACCAAATCCAGTACGCCGGGATTCTATTGCGCGTGATGAAGAAGCCGCTGAAGAGGAGGAAGTAGGCGAGTATCGCCACTACGATTGTGTACCCGAGCATCACTTGTGGGACCACCCCGGAGAGAAATGTCACGAACGAACTCCCCGCCCAAAACGACGCGAATATTATCAGAAAGTAGAACAGAAACCCGGACAGTCCGCCGTCGAGTCCCACCGCCCAAAACGTCGTCACTGAGAACGCGATCGAGAGAAAAACCAGCGAAGGCAGCACCACCAGAGAATTCGATAACACGTAGGAGGACCGGCGGTAGGCGTTGTAGGCGGTTTCGCGCATGAAGATGTAGCGTTCCTGGAGGAAGATGGGGAGGGCGTCGGCGCAGGTGTAGAAGGTTGTGGACATGGCGAAGGCGATGAATCCGAGGCGTTCTTGTACGCCTTTCGGGGAGTCGTCGAGGTTCCAGAACATCGTGGCGAGGATGAATCCGGTGACCATGACGGTGCCGAGCCGGATACCGAAGAGCTCCGGCATTCTTCTGGCGTTTTTCATTGAACGGTTGGCAAGCACCGCCATCTCGACCCAGATCGGGTTCGCGAATGTGGGAACCATAGAGTTCGGGCTCGGGTTGTTGTTAGTGGCTCCGGATACCAACTTCCCGCGAGAAATGCTCGCACTTATCGCCTCCTGGAGAGGAACGACATGTCGCGCGTCGGAGGCTCCTCTGTACGACGCGTCGTTAGGGTTGGAGTGCTTCTTGCTCTGCCAGGTTCTGTTGAACTCCACCAGGCTCTTGGTCCCGCCGGGCGAGCCTTCGAGTTCTCGGATTACGTCGAGGGCGAACTCGGTCCGGTTCTCGGACTCGGGTATCGGGTACCCGAACTCAGCAAAGTAGGAAGGTAAGTTGGCGGGGGAACCACTGTAAACGGTTTGACCCCGGGTCAGGAAGAGTAACCGGTCCAGGAGTCCGAGGATCCGGAAACTCGGCTGGTGTACGGACATCACGACAATGCTCCCGCTCTGAGCGATTCGCTGGAGGACTTTCACCACCATGAATGCGCTGGTGGAGTCGAGGCCGGAGGTCGGCTCGTCGAGGAAGAGGATGATTGGGTCGTGGATGATGTCGATTCCGATCGAAACGCGGCGTCGCTCCCCGCCGGAGACTCCGCGGTGGCCTTCGTCACCGATGATCGTCTTCGCGGCGTTCCGGATGCCGAGCTGGTCGATCAACGCCTGGACGCGGGACTTCTTCTTAGATTTTGACAGCGCGCGGGGGAGGCGGAACTCGGCGGCGAACATGAGTGTCTCTTCGACTGTGAGCATCGGGAAGAGGAGGTCGTCCTGCATGACGTAAGCGGAAATCACCTTCAGGAGCCGAGATTCAAGAACCTCGCCGTTTAAGCTAACGGCGCCTTTCAAGCTTCCCTTCGCTATCCGATTCGCCAAGGCGTCGATCAAGGTGGATTTACCCGACCCGCTCGCGCCGAGAACAGCAAGAATCTCGCCCTCGCGCGCTTCTCCCGAGATGTCATTGAGCAGCGTCCTCGTCTGGGAGAAAACACTCTCTCCGCCGCTGATGGGGTCGGAAGCCGTGGCGGCGCCGAGTCGGTTATTGCAGCCGGATAACATCCCGGACAAGCTGAACTTACGGCGGACCTTGACACTGTAGGTCAGGTTGTTAAAGGAGAGGACGAATGGCAAGGAGCGAGGCTCGAGGCTGGCGTCGGAGATGCCGAGTGCATGGTGTGCCGGAGTCTCGCCGCCGTCGCCGGTGGCCTCCTTGCGTACATCACCAACATGCTTCAGTAGCTGGCCGAGCGAGGGCGAAGCGCCGTGGGTGGCGCGTGGGAAGTCGTCTAGCTCCATGGAAGTGAAAAACGGCGATATCTGATTGTCCGCCACGCGAGACGACATCCGTATCGGTTTCTTTCTCTCCAAGTCTCCTGATACTTATAGTCGCGGAGAATGTGATGCAAGTGAGGAGAGAGAGAGCGGTTAACGGTGTGTTTGGAATGGGCTGAATCTCTCAGAAAAGTGCGTTAAATCAGAGCATGTTGTTTCGTCTGGCCTCTTCAACTCAACAATAGTTTCTGTCTCTCCCTAAAACTCTCTCTCTCTAGAAGTGAGAGAAGTACGTGAGTGTTGGGCTTCTGCTTTATGGAGTTATGGAGAAGTGCTTTTCAATATATAGAAAGATAACAAACAGGAAAATGGGTGAGGTCTGGGTGTGGCTGTAGGGTTTACTTACTTTCATCTGTTATTTTTTCTGTTTTATTTTCTGTTATATTAATATGATTTTCTACTGATTTGAAGGGGGAGGTGAGAGAAAGGTAACCTACAACGCCTAATCCCATCTCCGTACGTCTTCTCCTCCGATCCTCTAGTTCTGTTTCTTGAGCAAGGATCGCAGGACACGTGGGTATATGGGCTGCTGACACGTGGAATTATGGTTTTTTTAGCAAAAGATTTTTCAATGTGCTCAGAACACAGAGTGGTACACCACATGTCACTATACAAGTAGCAAGATACTTGTGTTAATAAATTAACAACTTACAAAATAAAACTTTCATCCACTTATATACTGACACGTAATTTATCACCTGTGTTTCAATTACAATAAAAAATTTCTCATTTTTAGCAGGGTTGACAAGTTTTTGGGGTCCATGAGGAAATTAGGTTGGGTGTTGATCAAATTGTGCGTAAGCAAAGTAAGGCTGCATGTAATTGTATCCACTTGGTCCATAATCTATAATTGAGGATCGATGGCTTAAGGGGCCACCGTGACTTCGCTGCCCACTTCATGGTGTTAAGCTATCGAGCCATATAAATTTGGAGAAGTAAGTAAGCAACGACATGATTGATACATTTCATTTCTATGATTTTTTACTAAAACAACAAACGCAATGTTATAATTTGACTTATGCAGAGCTTTTATCCACTTGAATAAGGATTAGTTGTGAGATTCATTATACATTGAATTTTAACGATTTGAACAGTCAATTCTTTATTCATATAACATCTCCGAAATCCTTTACTCATTTAATTATCATGATGAAGTTTCAATATTTATTAGAGTATAATGTTTATCAGTTTCTTTGAACTCAATTAGATGTCTCAAACATTTCCGATTTTGTTAATATTTTGCAAGTATGATTTCTAAACTGCAACTTGAAAAATAAACGGTTCGGATTATTGAAGTTCGATGTTGAGTGAGCCCCACCACTAGTCCTCATTTTTCCCAAGTGAAGATCTTTTTTTTTTTTTTTTGTTTTTTTTTTAAACAAACGATATTATCTACATTATGGGGTTGGGGGAATAGGCTAAGTCATTAGCTAGCAATAATGTGGTTCAAATTTGTCTTTGGTAAGAATCGAATCTTACCTTTTATTTACAAATAAAAAGGAATATCATTACACTGTAATACATTCTTAGATACCCCCAAAATATTAGTCGCAAACTTGGTCATGAAGCGATAGGGTTACAATTTATGAGGTGCATGCATGTGGTTAGCTGGAAGCGGAAGGTTACTGTTTTCAGTCAGTTTTCCTGTGTAAACCAGAAATACTAGCTAACTGTGGGGGCACATGTTTAATGTTACAATTCAATTTCCAGTTTTCAGATCTTCCTACTTTCTTAATCGATTTACATTTTCTGGGACGGGTTTAATTTTTTGGAAAACTAATGAAAATGGTTTGAAAACTTTGAGTTTTAACGATAAGGATAAAATAAAGGGTAAAATGAATAACACTAGGTTTGACTTTTTAGTATAAAAATATAATTTTTCGTTGAAATAAACAGTACCGTGTACATTTTTGTTAAAACTCCCTTAATTTTTTGGGTTATTGATTTTAATTTTTTTGGGTTATTGATTTTAATGGGGGTTATATTGTGATAACTTCTAAGTATAGATATGTTTCCACTTGGAGGCATTTGCTTTGGGATTGATAAGTCTATTGGTAAGACCATCTCCATAAACGAGACGTCAAATACGTCAATCAAGGCTAAAAGACTTCAAGGTGTTCTTCAAAGGAGATATTATATATAACGCCTCAGCTAAATCATTTGACTCTTTACTTTCTAGTTGTCTTTTTTTTTTTTTTTTTTTACATGAAACTAACATGGAGTCACATGCCTTTGATTTAATTTTTTTTTTGTCTTCGATATATACGTTTCTATTGGATGGTGCTATTCACACACCTATTTTTACCTTTCATACACCCTTCTCAATTTCCAGTTGTTGGATGGAATGAATTGAAGAAAATTAATGGATAAAAATTAATAATAGTCTGTAAATGTTTAAAATAGATGTGTGAATAATACTACCTTTTTAATTTCAATAGCAAATGTAAAACATCTAATAATTCAGGTTATACTTGTATAACACCCCAATTTATATTATGGGTGTATATGACAGCTGCATGATACACATAAATCCAGAACAAAATCTAAAAGAAGAATGAAAAATCAAATTTGGTAGCTTTGACAAGCTTTTGACCCATTAGCTTCTGAAAAAGAAGAATGAATTATACAACGGGAGTACACCGTCATTATAAAGGGATGTGATATTCACACATTTAATTGGATGAATTGAAAAAGATCAAATGATAAAAATTAACAAGGGATGTGTAAGAAATAAAAAAGAGTGGGTGAATAGCACAACCCTATTATATCCGTATCAATAATACATCGATATGTGAAGTTTCTCTTTACACGACGTTGCATCATTGACACGGAATGCTACAGTAATGATATACTCGTGTCATGTAAGTTGCTCTTGTCAGGAAAAAAAAAAAAGTTAAGAAACAAGGAAAAGATTAAAAATTTGCTATAGTAACAATATACTCGAGACATGTAAGTAACTTGTCGGAAAAAATAATAATTAAAAATAAATAAATAAAACAAGGGAAAGATTAAAATTTGGAGAGGTTGGTAGTTAAATATAGATAGGCTACCCCATCCTTCACCGAATCATAAGCTAACTCAAACAACCAATGAAGAGATGAGAAGGGAGGGAGGGGCTTACGTGTGAAAAGCTAAGCCCCCAAAAGTCAACAAAAAAAGTTAGCATGCAGAATCAGCATGTGCTCCTCCAAAAGCTTTTGGCTGTTATTGCATGCTGTACTTGTCTTGCATTTCTTGTAGTTCTTCACTCCCACTTTACACTCATGTTATGCCACTTTTCGTGGGGGGAACTGTGTTATTGTTTGGGAGAAATTCTGGGTTCCGGATGACGGGACCACGTGGCCGTCCAGTTGAAAACACATCCGGTGGAGCCAATCTTGGATGGTTGGGTCGGGTTAGGTTGGGATAAGAGAGCGATACGAGTCTCACCCGTGCTTAGCGAACTTAGATGCGTTTTGGACTGAAACACGAATTTTGAACCGAGTTTGCAGTGCTCAAAGCGTACTCCTCCCCAAGGAAGCCACGAGCGTAATCCGATGATGTCCAAGGCAAAGCAGCACCAAATGGGTGCTATATGCGTGCCGGACATTTTTAAGAACCCCAAGTTATACAAAGCATGGTCCAGAACCCCACAATTGAGAGGCATAGCACAAAACAATGAAACAGAAGTTGCTTTGGTGGGCGGGTGTGTGTGTGCATATATATATATATGGGGCATTTTGATGTAAGTGTCTGAGTTTTCAACTCTATAGACTAAACATTTGTTGGTTTTTGAGATTTAATTAAACATTTTTCCCACAAATTTGGAGTTTCATCTATCATAACTATCCTTTATTTGTGCCAAAATTACAGATTTTACCATTGCCTAAATTCTTCACGTCAGGAAAAAAGTGCAAAGATTTTGAAACAAATTTCCAACAATCTAGCTCCTTTGATTCCCTCTAAAAATAATTAAACAAAAAAAAAAATGATTATCTACAATTTATAAAGGAATAAAATACCCTGCCGTTTGATTTTTTTTCTTTCCCTTTCAATGAAGAAATAAAATACTATTTAAGATATTTGTAGTAATCCATATATAAATTTTTGTAGTAATTCATATAACAAAATAACATCGAGAATAATACAAACGTACCAACAAAAAATATGTATGAAAACAAACCTACTAAAACCGGAAATAAACGTACTAGTAAACAACGTTGAAGAACAAAAGTAAATGTACCAATCTACGATATGTATAATATTAATCGTACCCATATGATACCAAACGGTACAATCTATAATGTATATATACAAAAACAATCGTAACAAATGGGATACCCCTCTTGTGTGTGTGTATATATATATATATATGTATATGTATATGTGTATGTATGTATGTACGTACCCATATGATACCAAACGGTACAATCTATAATGTATATATACAAAAACAATCGTAACAAATGGTACAATCTATAATATATATATATATATATATGTATGTATATGTATATGTATATATATGTATATGTGTGTGTATGTATGTATGTATGTATGTATGTATGTATGTATGCAGGCCCTTTAAGGGAGTTTTCAAAAAAAATGGGATACCCTCTTGATCGTTAGATTTGACTTTAATGAAATTCTATGGTTGAGATTAAATCACAGGCCACATAATCTCAACCACAATATTTCATTAAAGTCAAATCTAATGGTTAAGAGGATGTCCCTATTTTTTTTTGAAAAATGAAGATCCCTTCCCTTAAAGGCTTCATGTATGCATGTATGTATGTATGTAAAGCTAGGACTCCATTTATGTTTGATTTTGGTGGTTGTGATACTGAACAATCATGCATTATGTAGCTTTAATGAAATGGGTCCAAGGATCAAACTTTTGGCCTCCGAAAACATCTACGGATAACCAACTCCCTATAGATACTACACATTAGTCCAAGCACGAGTCCAGCTCTAACTTAGCGCAATGTCAGTTGGCCATCTACTTAATTTCTCTCAACGGATCCTCCGCGTGCTGGGCGTACCTCTTCTTTGTGTCATTCTCGTGGGGGAACAGAACAACAAGTAAAGACCCAACCAGCCTGCCCAGGGCTCGAGGGAGAGGTTTATTTCAGAGAGAATGGAAAGTGAGTCGAAAGGCTTCCGCTTCCATTCTTTGTTGGGGGCTTTCGGGCTCCCATTCTTGGTTGGGGGATTTCAGACTCCTCGAGGATACGTGCTAATTCAATTTACGTTAGTCATCTACCAAGAAGAGTAAAGAAAATAGAATTTTAAAGAAAAATTCACGGTACTGTTTACTTTAACGAAAAACCACATTTTTACATTAGAAAGTCAACTCTGATACTATTTACTTTACCCTTTATTTTGTCCATATCATTAAAACTTAAAAGTTTTCAAACCCTTTTCAGTAGTTTTCCTGCTTGCAGCAAAAGTCCGCACAAAAAAAGAGATGTCATGAAAAGTAAAAGTCAAAACGAATTACCCAACTCTCAGAGTTTCAACTTAATTACAGCATCTTGAAATGCAAAGTGTTCTCATTTAAGCAATCAATTTGTGCCAGCCATTGGACAGAATGGTTCACTTAAGATAGGCATATGCAACATAAAAGGTGCCGTATTAAGAAATCGCAAAGGGCAAATTTTAGAACTACTATTCAGTTACCAAAATGTTGTAGCGAAGTGGCCACGTTGAGCAAATATAAGACAAGGAACACGGAATACTTCATCGAAGCAACATCTCCAAATACTAATTATCATCTTGAAAGTTGACCGCAAGATCCCAGTAATGAGCAACGCCAGCATCAGCATAAACCTTCCGGGCAGCAGCTTCAGTCATGCATTCATGAACAGAAAACCTATTGAAGCTCCGTCTTGCAACACTTCCTTGCCATACTAACACGCACTTGTTAGGAGGCTTGTCATCGTCAGCATCATCGTCTTCTTCCTCTTCTTTTACTGCCTCAGCCCAGTTTATGCGCCTAAGCATAACCTTTGCATACCTCTTGATAGACTTGCTTCCACCTTCAACAACCACAACATTAATACCATCTGATATCACACAAGATCCAGTCAGCCGGTTCTCTCGCGCATTAACATCTATCTTGAAGCGGGCCTTTGGATGTGACAGCTCGTTGATCCGGTAAACTGAGACGATGGTCTCCACGTTATTAGGGTCATCAAAAAGCTTCCTTTCTTTCTTCTCACGACGCTCGGCAGGAGTGAGCTTCCGTGCTATATTCCTGTCTACATGAGCTTGTTCACGTTCAGCAGCTGCACTCCGGATCTCCTTTTCAAGCCTGGTTGGATCTTGGGTTGCTTCAGAGCCAAGAACCTTCATCAAATTACTCATTTTAACTTTTGGCTTTGGGGGCTCAAGCAGGCCTTGTCTAATCATCTCCTGCCTATCTTTCTCTCTGGCCAGACGTTTCTGTGTACGTAGTTTTTTCTGTTCCTTCTTGGTCAGCTTCAGTGGCTGAGGCGGTGGAGGAGCTGGCTCAATAGGGGGCTCAATAGGTTGAGGATGCTCAATATAGATTGTGATTTTCTCCATCTTTAATTTATCTTCAGCTACTGTGGCATCAACAACTTCCTTATAAGTACCAGAGTGCAACAGTGGCACATCCCTGACAAAATTAACAAGCATAGTTAGGGAACAAAAAGAATCATTCAGCTAACCACAGCAAATGAACAGGCAATCTACTTACCACCACTCAATTTCAGGAATTGGATCCTTTGGTTTTTCTTTGGTGATAACTCTCTCCCCTACTTCTATCAAATTTGGATTAATATCTGGCGCTGCCTTTGCCTTTGCAAACTGTTGCTGCTTTGCTCTTTGCTCTTTGGCTTGTGCTTCTCCAAATTTACTCTGTACAGAGGTGGGAACTTTTTTTTACAAAAAGACAGGTACATAACTCAAAAAATGATCAATGGGTTAAAGAGACATCAATAAATACCTTTAATTTTATAAGCTCAGCATCTCTTGTCCATTTTCCTTCCTCTACAAACGCGAAACCCATCCTCTTTGGCCTCAAAAAATTTTTACTGATGCCCACATCCGGATCAAAATGAGGATTCTTTTCAGGATCCACATCCAATTCAGGTTTTAGAATCTGGAATGCTTCTTTCTTCTGTTTGTTAATGTTGACCTGAAAAAGTAAGAAACATCAGACTAAATATCTAACAAAAAAGTCCATATAAAATAAGGCAACTGTGACAGGTAATAGCTACTACACCTTTAGGGTACTGAGGTTGTTTGGTTTCGTCACATTCACTAAGTTTCCATGTTCATCTATTTCCCTTCCAAGAGCATCAAGACGAAGAACAGGGGCCTTAGTAGGCTTCTGCGGGGCAGCAACATCAGTAGCCACCTGTCCTGGAAATGAGTTTATGAGAGGAGAAAAATCAGGGTCCTGACGGAACCCCATCTGAGCAGCAAGTGCTTGTGCACGTTTTACAGCTTCAAAGTTGGGAACGGCTGCTGCAGATATGGGTAGGGCAGATGAGTCAAATGTTGCCACAGAAGCAGCTGTAGTAACAGCTGTTGATGGGGTCGGTGCGTGTAGCAACCCAGCAGTAGTAGCTGGTGGTTTCAGTCCCTCCTTCAATTCCAAGTTCTGGCTAGCATCTTTGCTTAAATTGCCTTCCTTCTTCAACTGTATGATAAGAGTAGTGGTAGTACGTTTGTCCAAAGAAATATACGTAATTAAGATGTAACCCTGAAATTTGTTGCACACAAGCATCATACATTAAAAAAAATTATGTGGATATATTACCTGGTTAAGCTTCTTCAGCTTCTCAGTCAATTCCTTCTGCTTTTGTAAAGTTCTCTTGATTTTTTCAACATCACCAAGAGACAGATTCGCACTTTTCCCAGCAGTTGAAGATGTTCCATCTGTACTAGATTTTCCATGAACCTCATGAGATCTGGTAATACTAACTCCCTTATTTTCATTTGTTGTAGGAATTGAAGATACCTTGGTAGGAAGGGGATGAATGGGAGCGAAAGAGGTCTCAGGCACAATCCTAGATGTCATAGTAGGTTCCATAGCAGCGCCCTGTAAGGGTTAAAATTAAACGAAGTTACTATGCATACCCTGAAAGATCTTGCTCATGGTGGAGAAAAACACAAATACGAAGAATCAAAACAAAATGAAGGGATACATTTCACACAGATGGCCTCAGTCCTCAGCTAATGGAGATGACCTACAAAGGATATAAAGCATATAGGAAACTGAGCTATTTTCTAACAGTATTAAAGTAACAGCAGGTAGTTTGACCAACATATTCTGTTTATCTCTTACTCGAAAAATATAGTTTACTTCAACCTAAGTTGTTATAGAGAGCCGTATGGCTTCAAGTACGAGGGAGAAAAACAGACTGTACAGACCTATACTAGCACTATAACATACAATCACATGAAGCAATGGCGTAAGAAGGCACAATCCTTCTACAACATCAATTCCATAACTCAAAACTATGATATCGAGCCGGGTTGGAAATTCTAGTTTCAAAAATTGAATCTTCAGATTCTTCATAGCAGTTTCATTAGTGATTAAGAGAATAACCTACACTATAACCTAAATGTGGAATATTTTCACAGGTTTTCGCAATTTCAGCATCAAAGTAACACAATTATCAAAAGCAACTAAGAGTAAAACAAATAGTAAGCTAACATAAAACTTACATTACCCACCCGACCAATCCCATTTGGGGTGGCGGCGACGCTCTGGAAATTGCCAATATGATCATCCCCAACTTCTTCTTCCTTAACATTAACCTCGCTCGCATTCACATTCAATTCAGTTCTCCGTTCAACAACTTCGCCATTCTCTCTGCCCTCTTCCTCCTTTACTCGGCGGTCACCAAACCTCCTACTCTTTTTCTGACCACCATTCACTTCGTGACCATCTTCCTCGAATCGCTTCCTCTCTTTCCTCTCCCCCTCCGAAACCCTAGACCTCTTCTTATCTTCTAAATCATCACCCTCGCCATCTCGACCCTCACTCCTCTCCCTTTCTTTCCTCTTACGCTTCGATTCTTCTCGCTCCTCTGACCTCTCGCGCTTCGCTTCCCGATGCCTGGACCTCTCTCTGCTCCCTTCCCTCTCATCCCTTGGCTCGTAGGACCGCTCACGGTGGTCGCGCGAGACATCCCGGCCGTCGTCGCTCGGCTCGCGCGACCGTTCGCGGCGAGATTTGTGGTCGCGGGGCTCGCGAGAGCGCTCGCGCCTGGAATCGCGGTCCGATCGGTGGTGGTGGCGGTGGTATTCGGAGTCCTTTGACGATCGCTTTTCGTCGGCATCACGGCTGCGATGTTTGTCGTAGTCTCTGTCTCGATCTCTGCGGTCGCGTTTGCTCGACTTGTCTTTCTCCATAGCTAGGGTTTCCAAGTTTCTCACTCTTATCTCTCCCTCCAGATCGGGTTCAGGAGGATGAATTGGGCAGAATACAACGGATACGATTTATATGTTAACAAAAAAACTCGATATTATTAGAATTATATCTTTATACTTTTTTAATTATGTTACTATTTGTTTTACATTTTATTTTGTCATTTTCGTTAAAATTCAAAGTTTTCAAATTTTTTTTCATTATTATTTTTTTTTGGCAATAAAAAAACTTTATTATAATCCACCTGATAATATACTTTTAATGGTTGGATTATTTGTTCAAATCATTAAAAGAGTAATTTAATTATCAACGATAACACTTAGTACAATAGTTTTAATAGTATTCCTCTTCATATAAGTGAAAAGCGTTTAAGTTTGATTCTCATCAAATGTGAATTTGAATCCAATTATTAGTAACCTATTGTGAGGCTAAGCTCACCCCTCCCTCTCCTTAGCGTAGATAATTAAAAAAAGGGTAAATTACACTTTACCACCTCAGATTTAGGGTCGATTTCAATTCCTTACAACATCTTTAAAACATTTCACTTTCATACCTTAAGTACTATTTTATTTCAATATAATACATCCGTTACATTTTTCATCCATTGATCCGTTAAATGCTGACGTGGCAGCCACATTTATGCCACGTGTCTACCAAATGTCTGCCATATGGCAAAAAAAAATTAACTTTAAAAAAAAAAAAAAAAACCTTAATCTTCTAAATTAAAAAAAAAAAAAAAGTTAGAAAATCCAGATCCCATCACCCCACCCCCCCGGGTCGAAGCCTCATCGTCTTCCATTCGTCCGCACCCATCCTCCACCACCTCCTCCGCACCCATCCTTCACCTCCTCCGCACACCCATCTTCCCTCTCCCCAACGCAAGCCCAACCTGCAACCCAGAAAGAAGAAAGAAAAAAAAACCCAGCACACCCACCCTCGCACGCATCCTCTTCCCTCATCTACACACCCCACTCCTTATTGGGGAAGACGGAATCTGGGTTGCAAGGAAAGGGAGATGGGTTTTTTTTTTTCTTTTGTTTTCTGGGTTACAGGTAGTGGGTGCGGAGGAGGAGGTGGAAGACGAGTGCACGGTGGATTTGGGGATGACGGGAGGGGGAAGAAATGGGTAGGTTGCAAGGAAGGGGAGTCGGGGAAGATGAAGATGTGTTTTTTTTTTTTCTTTCTTTTCCTCTCCTCTTCTTCTTCTTCTGGGTTACAGGTTGGATGGGTAGGGATTGCGGGTTCAGCTTTTGTTTTTGGTTTTTTTATTTTTTTTTAATTATTATTTTTTATTTAGAAGATTAAGGTTTTTATAAAAAAAATTAAAATTTTTTTTTTTGCCACATGGCATAAATGTGGCGGTCACGTCAGCACTTAACGGATCAATAGATGGAAAATGTAACGGAGGTATTATATTGAAATAAAATAGTACTTGATGTATGAAATTGAAATGTTTTAAAGATATTGTAAGAAATTGAAATGTTTTAAAGATATTATAAGAAATTGAAATCGATCCCAAACCTAAGGCGGTAAAGTGTAATTTACCCATTAAAAAATGTAAAAAATTATCAATTGTGATATTATGTGATTTTTAGTATATAGTATAAAGTATCATCTTTAGCATTTTTTATTAATTTGATATTGAAAAATAAACTTTTCTTAATTCTTTATTTTTTATTACGCTTTAAATTGACTTGAAATTGACCAATTTAATTTTAACCAAAAAAAAAAAAACATTTAGCACCTCAAAATATTTAATTAGCTCGCAACTGCTAACACTTATTATAGTCTTTGTAAATACTAATTATTTATTATATGAGTAATGCTAAGCAAATCAATTATTTAGACTAAATTTTGTAAAGGGTAATGTTAGGGAGACTAAATTTGTTTACAAAATTGTATAAACTAAATGACATGTAAGTTAATGAATGGTTAGTACTTAAACGTTGAAAAACGTGTTTAATCTTATTAGTGGCATATCATTTAGTTTGCACATTTTGTCTACAAATTTAGTTTCCCTAACATTACCCTTTTGTAAATCATATAACGTGTTTGTTGACAGTTGGATTATAACTTAAGCATTGATTAACGTGTTTGTTTTATATTAGAGAAATGTCACATGATTGAAAATTTTGATTTGAAAATTTAGTCTGACACACCCCAATCGAAGTCAGACATGCTGGCCATCACGTGAGAATGACGTAACCATGTGCACAATGCGGAAGCTAAGAATAATAATAATAAAGGTACGAATAAATAAAAACCAAGTTATACACTAAGTAGATAATAAACAAGTGCAAGCGTAAGTGTGAAAAACAATATTCAGAGCACAAAAGACCTAGTGCAGTCCAGAGGAACAAACACTAAATAAACACACCCAGAGGTGATCCTACACTGGTGATAATCTGTCATATATGCCGTGAATTCCTCAAGAGCCACCAAAAGAGCTATCCAAACTTAAACCTGGAGGGGCGCAAAACAGAAAGTGTGAGTGGATAAAAACAAAGCTTTTCAAAATCATTTCATTATCAAAAGTTCTAACCCCTCGCCGTAAAACCTATATAGGTTCCCAGAAAATAGAATATACCCATATATAGAAAACATGCTTAGAAATATGCCATGTCGAAATCCTCTACATCAAATGTAAGTACTCAGGTAATGTCAATCAATGCCATGTAATCTGTCAGCCAGAGTCACCTAACGTGACCTGTACGGCTGAATCTAGAGCTCAAATCTCTAACTCACTAACTATACCTGCACACGAGTCGGAACCACCTAAAGTGGTCTGTACGACAAGACTGGGTGTAAATAAATACGCTCAAATGCTACGATCACGTGAAGACTGGGTGAATAATCGCGGGTCACCTACGAGTCGAAACCACCTATAGTGGTCTGTACGACAGGACTATGCACCTAACTTGGATCCAAGATGAGCGTGTGGTGCGGGAGGTGAACATCACGTGAAGGACTATGTCCTACTCTGGGCGGGAGCACTGACATCGGGGGTGCAGGTTATGAGCTCACTATGCATCTCAACTCACTACTAAACACAACATAAGCCATAACTTGTGCATCCGCAGCATCAAACATATATATATATATATGCAACTACTAATGCATAATTAAATAGGCAAACGCAAAACATGACATTTAAAACATATAAACGTTTCATTTCATTTTCTGGGAAAATCACAAGTATATAGGTATATACGGAAAACCAAAAGCCCACTCACTGGTATGTAAAAGGGTCGTAACCCCTTTGCCTCGAGTGACTGCGCTCGCCCTCGGGATAGGTCACACCTATATGCGAAACAACTATTAAAACATTAATTTAATGCACATAACCCAAACTAGGTAATAACTTCTCATACAATGCTCAAATAGAGTGTGTGAATACACCAACGTGATCTACTCAATCTCACAAACATCCCCATATTTTTAAAATCATTTTTCGACGCCCCACGCGCCGCCCACGCTCAAGCACGTGCCTGGCACACTTACGGCAGCAGTTAACGCCCTCAGGAATATTTTGTTAACTCTAACAAGTTCCGTTAAAGTTAACGTAACGCCGTTAGGAATATTCTGTCGTCTTCTCCGGTCAACCTCCGGCGCCGTCGCCATCGCCAGAAAGCCGGGAAAATTTCTAAACTTAATTTCTCACTCATTTTTCACCTAAATTTCACGAAATTGGTACCAAAATGAAGCTTACAACTAGAGGAACAAAACCTTACCATTTTCAAGCACTAAAACCAACGGAATATCGCAGGAAAAACTTCACCAAATCCGCCCAAACCTGCAACTCACGATCCCGACGTCCAAAACCTTCAAACGAACCACCCCGAGCTTCCAAAGGACCTCACCAAGCTTCCTACAACCCTAAAATTCCCAAAAACACATGATTTTACTTGTGCATGAACAGTACCCCGAATTGAACATCTCGAGTTCGACGGGAAAACGTAGGATTCCTTACCTGAAATGGGTATGGTTGAACTCGTATGAAGCTCATGAACACAAAGGTATGATTTTCTTCCTCGATCTACAACGTTTTCAAGTGTTTTGGTCTTGTCCGTACACAAGTGTAGAAGAAGAGAGAGAGAGAGAGGCTTCGGGATAGAGAGAGTCAACAGGAGAGGGTGATGGAAATGAAGATGGATGTGTGGCTGAGATGCAACCAACCAAGCACCCAAAACAACCACACAAACAACAATTATCCACTAGGGGCAAAACCGTCATTTTACCCCTACGGTGCAAAAAATCCGAGACAGGCTGTCACATAGTCTACATAACATCACCTTTATTATACAATTTTAACATGGAAAAATTAGTATCCGGTCTCCAGTTACTAATGTTCATTGACTGAAACCTTATTAGTTGTCAGTTACATAATTTTTAAAATAAAGGTTAACAATTGATTTAGGATTTTAATACTCACACAATTATTAAACTCTTAACTAATTTTCAATTCAAAACATCTCCAAAATAAAAAAAAATAGAATAAGTTTCTACCCATTAGTTTTTATAAAATGGTTTTCAAATTTTTAATCATATATGTACCCTTAGTTTTTATAAAAATAGAATAAATAAACATTTCTCAGCAGACAAATTCTTCACGTTACAGTTGGAAATGGGTTCACCAAGGATCCTGGCAATACAAATTATAAACAGAGGAGACAAAACAATTACTCACCATCAAAGCCAATAGCAAGCAAATAAAATAAAACAATCATAAAGAACTTACCCATCACAGGTCTTGAACAATGCACAAACATAGAAAGAAAGTTAGGGGCTGCCATTAGATTGGAGAGGAGATGATCATAGAAAGAAAGTTAGGCGCTGCAGAGACTGAAAAACAGTTGAAAGGGGGTTAGGTTTCTCCTTTTCTTTTGACTGAAAAACAGATGCTCTCTCTCTCCTCTCCCAGGCTGCGTCCCCCCACCCCATCTGATTGTGTTAGGTTTGGAGAAATTCAATCCACTTAACTACAGAAATACTACAAAGTGTCTTACCATAAGGTTTATTTGAAACACATATTAGTTCAAGCCGGCCAAATTAAAGTTTTTTTTTTTTTTTTTTGAGTACATTGATATTTTTACACAAAGGGAGGGGGAGTTTGGCCAAGTCACACAATAACTAGGATATCGAATTCATCATCTACGATATTTGTACCTAAGGTCTTTCACTTCTAAATGAATAGAAATACCATAACACCGTAATACTGAGTGGTGCCAACCAAATTAAAATTGTCTTGGCCGGAATCACTCCACTCCAAGCTAATCTTCAAAGAAACTTACTTTTCACTAGCACGTATCACCATTGATACATTAATTAATCGTTTTACAGAGTTGGATATTTTCAATGTTAATTATGCATGAATCAGGATTCTCGCCGAATCCTCTTTGTGAAGATCCGGAGAATTCGTAATTTGTGTCTGTTTATCGTACATCGTGCGGTCAAAAATCATACAGTACTTGACAAAAACTGACTGCACAATGTACGATGAACGGACATGATTCACGGATCTCCAAGATTCTCACCAAAAGGATCCGACGAGGATCCTGTTGGATTATGCATGGCTAAGGATTGAGTCATGGCTTTCTCTCGGATGGAGAGGGAGACTAAGAAGGAGAGAGATAATGATGGGATAGTGACCATGTATATCTTGCTTAAGAAAAATATCCTGTTAAGCAGCAAAGTTACGCAGGTAAAATTTATTAATCAGATGATTGAGATAACTATCTTCCTCTCCTCTCCTCAACTCAATGTTAAATAAGCTCAGGACAATATTTTTTAAAGAATAGAAAAAATATTACTTATATAGAGTGTTGAGAAGTATAAAAATAATATGCAACTCAATAATAGGTAGTTAAATTGAAACAATATACCTGCAATTCTAAATGTTCTAACGTGTGGTTTCTCAGCTTCAAACAATAAGGAAATCATTTTATATTCTCAGATTTTATATTCTCTTACAAAAGGGAAATCATTTTTCTTCTTTAAAATACACAGTAATATATTTACAGTACAAATTAAAAAAATTAAGCTAATTCACATTATGGACCAATCATAAGAAATTAGTATCGAACATTTTATACAAGAGAGTTGAATCTGAGGCCTCTGCAAGCTAAAAACCTTTTTTTAAACAAATCTAAGTGAACAAGTTGAAATTAAATAAAACTTCTAACCTCATATCTAATTTAATCTCATCTCGCTTATCCTTTTAACTATCTAGTTCGTAAACCTACATAAACGGTAAGTTAACAATCCTAAATTGAGTGTTGTGGCGACACAGAATTCAATTATAATATATAATCAGTCGTGAAAGATTAAAGCAACGGGCAGAGGATTTGATAAGTGGCGAACAGCTGGGCCCCAATTGGTGAGGGCAGCAGCTGCAAAACGATAACTTTTTGGGGGATTGTGACCCATTCGATTTCTAGGACGTTGGTGTTCAAGGATCCAGATTAAACCCCTTTTTTGGCAATCTTTATTAGATTTTGAGATAACTGTTCATATATATATTTTTTTCTCAAACCCAACGGTAAAAAAAATCCAAAGGCTAAAATTTGAATCCAACAATCAAAATAATAAAATAAATTTTTTAGAACAGATTATATTAATCACACATACTTAATATATCGACATTAAGAAAAGTACATAATTTGGTTGGTATGAGTACTGAAGTTTGGTTGGTTGGTTTATATATTAAAGCTTAGTTGGTGTGTATTGAAGTTTGGTTAGTTGAGTGGTTAGTCGTTGTGATTTGTACGGTTTTGAAAATTTTTTGGGAATGTAATTTTTTTTTTCAGGTTAAAACATTCATAAAATCAAATTAATATAACATAACTCAAAGTTACAAAAAAAAAAAAAAAACAGATAATGTTAAGGAGACCAAAATTTTAAACTAAATTTTGTAAATCAAATTATTTGGTTGTTGATGATTGGATTGTTACTTAAGTGTTGATTAACGTGTTTATTATTTCCTATTGGTAACATATCATTTGGTTTACAAATTTAGTTTGAAAATTTGATCTCCTTAGCACTATCCAAAAAAATTAGAGTTAAAACTATTCCACAATAGTTAATACATTTTAGGTCACGAAATTAAAGGCTTGAGGGTTGAGTGACATTCATTGTTCACGCAAATTATGACTTTTAGTGGAGCTAAACGACATATTTAAGTTCGTGTACAAGAGTTGGAATTGGTGTTAGTGAACTAGCCTCCATCAGGCTTCTCTTTCACTTTGTGTTTGGTGAGAGTCTCTTCGTTTCGTACAGAATACGGAGATATCAAGCACCATAAATCATCAGCACAGCAGGCAGGCAGCAGAAATTAGGAAGATCAATCGAACAGTGAAATGGCAGGATTGTTTGACAAGCAAGCAGATCTGTACTTGGATTCCAGGCCAACTTATCCGACGGAATGGTATTCCAAGCTAGCAGATCTCACCCCTCACCACACTCTCGCTTGGGATGTCGGAACCGGCAACGGCCAAGCCGCTGTCAGCGTTAGTATTACAATTCTCCCCTCACTCACCATTTGTCAATTTGTGGCATTTCTTAGACTTGAATTTTTCCTCACACTAGAGTTGGAATCCCCGTAAATTTGAGTAATTTAGAATATTATTTGATCGTATTTCTGAGTATAGTCAATTGGAAGAGAGAGCCCTTGATTCTTTAAAATATTATTCATCATTTTTCTTTCTAATGTGAGATTTATGCTTTTAAAATACTCGATGAATGTTTCTTTCTCTGCATTTAAGTTTAAATCCCTCACCTTTTCCGTAAATTAGAGCATATTAAAATATTGCTTTGTCAAAACAAAAGAAAAACTTCGATTTGAAAAAGAAAATTTGGTATTTCACATGTACAATGGTTGCATGTTTGGACTATTGATGAAGATGATTATTGCTTTGGTGTTGCTTCAAAGTTTGTTTGACTGTCTAAGTCTGACAAGAGAGCATTGATAACTCTCATACATACATACATACATATATATATATATATATATATATATATGTGGTTTGTTTTGTTATACAGGTTGCTGAGCACTATGAACAAGTAATTGGAACCGATGCGAGTGAATCACAGTTGCAGCGTGCAATGCCACATCCTCGTGTTCGATATGCCCACACATCGTTAACCATTACAGACGACGAATTAATACCATTGATCGGGGGCGAAAATTCAGTCGACCTGGTGACTGTGGCTCAAGCTGTGCACTGGTTCGACCTGCCAAAGTTTTACAATCTTGTTTCGCGGCTTCTGAGAAAGCCAGGAGGTGTGTTGGCCGTTTGGTGCTACAATAACATTGAAGTTTGTCCGGAATTTGATCCTATTATGAAGCGATTTCATGACACAACCCTGCCCTTTTGGGACCGTAACATCCAGTACATCTTTGATGGTTACAAGACGCTTCCATTTCCTTTTCAGAGTGTTGGTTTCGGATGCGAGGGGAGTCCATTGCCGCTGGACATTCCAAAGAAGCTGTCGTTCCAAGGGTTTTTGAACATGGTAGGGTCATGGTCTGCAGTCGTTACAGCCAAACACCAAGGCGTGGATTTGTTACCGGAAAAGCTGGTTAAAGAGTTTTCGGGTGCTTGGGGTGGCTCTAAATTGGTCAGGTCGGTCACCTACAAGGCTTTTATGCTTGCCGGAAAAGTTTAAGGTGTAACCTTGTTAGGAGTATGTGCGTATGTGTGGTCATCAGTACTAGACTACTTACATCCTATGATTGTATCGATACTGAATGCATAAGTCTGGAATCTTGTTGCTCTTGAAGTTAAATTGAGTATAAAGTTGAGACTTGCACTATCATTCTTGCATTTCTGCATAAAAAGGACACAACCGATCCTAGTAGAAATGAGATGTTAATTCGTTTTCTGCAAAGGAATCATCCATCAGGACATTTTCGTTTGCTTTCTCCGACTGAGGAAAGGAAAGGAAAAACTCATAACACGAGTGTAGCGTAAAAACCTTTATTGCTAGAGTTCGAAGCCTTAGAAACAACATCAAACATTTTACAAATAGTGTATATTTATAGACTTGTGAGAACTGACTTGAATCTCACATGGTTCCGTATATTACTCACTCATTCAGGATTTTCACTATCCAAATATTACATGAGAAAAACACAGGAAAAAATAAAACCGAAATTTTTTAGCTTCAGCAGTTTACCTCATGTCCTCTTTCACCATTTGGGCGAAAACCTTGCTCATCGAGAAGCCAGCAAGGTCCCCTGCACTTCCCATGCTAAATTCTGCAACAGATACACTGGTCTCCAGGGGGTTGACATGATCAGCTTGCGAAGATAGCCTGCCGTTACTTCCTTCACTTCCTTCAAGTTGAAGCACAGATTCCAGGTTCCATAGCACATCTCCCACTGTAGGTCGATCAACACCATGTTCCGCCAAGCATTTTGCAATTATTTCTCCGAACTTCCTCAATGACTCCGGCTTTACTTGACCTGCAAGGCAAGGATCTACAATCTCCTCCAACTGCCCTTTATTATGCAACTTCATTGCCCATTCAACCAGATTCACCTTTTCCCTCGGGAGGGAGGGATCAATGACAGGTCTCCCACAAAGGACTTCAAACATCACAACCCCAAATGAGTACACATCTGACTTCTCCGTAAGTTGTTGCCTTGTTAAGTACTGTGGATCAAGATACCCAAAGCTTCCCTTAACCACGGTACTGACATGTGTCTGATCAATCTCAGGGCCGGTTTTTGAAAGCCCGAAATCAGCAACCTTTGCCATAAGATTCTCATCTAGTAGTATATTTGCAGTCTTAACATCACGGTGAATGATCGCCTTTGTAGAGCCAGTATGAAGATAGTGAAGTCCTTTGGCAGCTCCAACACATATTCCAAGCCTTTGCCTCCAACTCAAGCTCGGAAAGTCTGAACCGTAAAGGTAGTCCTTCAGGCTCCCATTTCTCATGTACTCATAAATAATGATCATCTCATTCTGCTCGTCACAGTATCCAATTAATGACACCAGATGACGGTGGCGGAACTGAGACAACATTTCAATTTCTGTCCTGAATTCGGCAAGACCCTGCCTTGATTGAGGAGCTCCTCTCTTGACTGCCACTTTTGTATTGTCCCTTAAAACTCCTTTGTAAACCTTCCCAAAACCACCAACTCCAATAACCAGGTTCTCGCTGAAATTATCTGTGGCCTCCCGAATTGCCACAAAAGGGAAGCGATACCCAATTTTTGAAACAGAAAACATTGCTGTACTGTCGGTGATTTTACTTTCCGTTTCATTCACCACTCCATCTTCTGTATTCGAATGGATGGCGTGCGCTAGTCTTCTTCTTCTTCTGCAAAGCAAGAACAAGACTGCAGCCAACACGATGGCAGAAAATAGTCCAACAGCCAAGCCAGCTATAACAGCAACTTTCATCTTAGAGCCGGCTTTTGAAGAAGAATCCAAGACATCGAGGCTGCTCTTAGGATTACTTATTTTCATGATCTCCAGCCCGTTGAGAAAGACGATAGGATACACAATGTCGGCCCTAGAGGGACCAACACTAACGTTTAGCTTCTCGCTATCAGTTGCCCTAATGACGACATCCATATAATATGGGGCGCCTAAGTTATTCGATGTCAGACTTCTAAGATCAAGATTATCAGAAACAGACAACGAATTGATATAAACTTTGAGGATGGAACTTTGAGTATTGTTACTGACTATGTCACAGAAGTGAAACCGAACCAGATACTCAAAACCAGGATCAACATCGAAATGCCATGTTAAATTGGCATTAAACAAAGCATCGGTTTTAGTATTATCCAACTTAGTTGCCGTGCCATAGACAGAAGAAGGAGCAACATCTTCTGTTGGCCAGCTCGTGTAATGGACAGCGCTTTCATTTGACACAAATTCTGGAAGACCATTGTGCATCAAGTACAAATCATCAGAAACCCAATGTCTCCGCAAGGTATCATTGGGAGGAGATACTGTTTGATTACCCATGTTCACCCTCACAACTGTCTCTAATGCTTGCCTCCTCAAACTTTGGCGATTTTCCTTTGAACCAATGGTTCTAGCATCCTCAGGAATGATCTTATCCGGTATCGAAACAACTTCTAAGGCATTCACAAAAGCAAAGGAGTTGGAGGCAGGAGTAAAAGTGAGAACAAGAGTTTCAGAAGTTACGTTCAAAGAGTATTCCATAACAAAGGAATCGCTCTCCATTCGTAACTCCTTGACAAGGGTGAAAGTTTGAGCAGAGACAGAGAATTTCGCTGTGCTCGAATTGTAGCTCCCATGAACAAAAGGAGAGAAATAGAGGCGAATCCAGTGCCGCCCTTGTTTTGTAATCGGAAATGTGTAAAGGGAGGTTTTGTCAAATATTCGTGCACTTTGGTACAAAACTGAATCAAAGGAGGAAGAGTTGGATTTTGAAATTGCATTGGCTGAAATAGTTTGTGGAGCTGAAAGGAGATTTGATGCAGACTCATCAGATACAAATACACGACCACCGACTGTTACACTGCTCGAAGATCCACAGTTTATCAGATAACTATCTTCAGGATTAAACCCCAATGAAACACAAATCGAAAACAAAATCGAAGTAACCCCTATGAACAATCTGATAGTCCCACCAGCCATCAAAACTAGGATTTAAGTAAAAGAAAAATATGGGATCTTTGGAAACAAAGCTGAGGGTCTTAAAAGCAGAAATTTGGAAAACTGAGATTATAAAACCAAAATTTGCAACTTGCAAGTGGAAAAGTCAGATTACAGAAAGGAAACAGCTTCTCACAAGTGACAGGGGCTCAGATTATAATATGAAATTGATAAAAACTCCTCTCCCATCTCTTTCATGATTTCATCACAACACCAATACAATAAGAACCCAACAAATTAGCCAAAGTGGACCTGAGTTTAGCCAAGTTAACTAGAGCGGTGCGCTCCACCCACCCTTTGTATCCAAGTTCGAATCCCCCCACTGTAGTTTGGATGAACTTAGTGTAATTATCCTATCATTTATCAAAAAAAACAAAACAAAACAAAACAAAATTAGCAATAAAGTAAGCAATAATCAAAAGGGTAAAGCTTTAAACCACCAAATTAAGCAAAAACACCGAAAGGGTAAGCTTGAATCACCTGAAAATATCAAACTTGAAGAAGCAAATCAAGGTTCTTGAATCTGATTAAAACCCAAGTGAGAGAATCAGAAATCAGAAGAGCTCAGTGCTGCCTCACTGCAATGAGCTGCTGAATTATGCTGGTAAAAATAAGTGTGAACACGATAACAACAATGTGGACCAAAACAAAAAACGTGATGCGACCACCATTGACCGGAACAGCCAAACACAGTCGTGTTTTTTTTATCGTTTTTGTTCTACGTGGAGTTTGACAAATTCATGAGATCGGAAATAAGATCCACGAAATCAGAGTGGGAGAACAAGATGGTGGATAAAGACAAGTCAAGAATGTCTGAACAGAACGTAATTTGATGACAGCTATTATGGGTGGCTCACGTTGTTGGATTACTATATACTTTTGGTCCCATGAGAGAGAGAGAGAGAGAGAGAGAGAGAGAGAGGAGGGGGGGGCGGCCGGGGGAGTTTCGTGAGATGGTTCCTTCTGAGTGGGAATATTGAGTGTCGGGTTTGTTCAAAAGGGAAGATTGATGGGGTCTTGTCGTTGTCAGCTGTTTGTTAATTACGCGTTTTCCGCAACCACTTTTGTATCACTGTTTGAGATTGATACAGGATTTTGGTGGGATTCGGACTTGGCGCTGGGCGTTGAATGACACTTCGAATGTAAATATTAGGCTGAAAATCTTGAGTTTGATTCTTCTAAATTTAAACAAGCTCGTACAGTGAGTCGAAATTTTTTTTTTTATTAATGTAAGTGAGTTTAATTGTTGAGTGTAACATAAAATCTTGTGAGTTTGATTCGTATAGGACAGCTGGTGATTTTTTTGTAGTTGGGGAGTCAGATCCCTCCCCCCCCCCCCAGCTTGATTTTCTATGTTATGTGGTCGTTCTCAACTGTTTAGTGGTGGCTCCACCTTCCCCTGGCGGCCTTGGCACGTGGGTGTAGCGGACTTGCATTAATTGTAGGTGGTGATGGGTCAATGGATTGGTTTTAATTATTTTAGTTTAGTCCTGGTCTTCTTACAAAATTACTCTCTAGGGTTCCTAGGTCTTCTTAGGTTTCACTAGGAGAAGCGACTGCTTCGTCTACGGCGATGGCGCCAAGTTACCTTGATTCTGTGTTCGTAGTTTTGCGGGCATAGGTCTCCTACTGATACTATGTGGATGTTGGTCCAACTAATCCAATTTGTTGGAGACATTTTCTGTCAGTGGTTTAGACTGAGTTGCAGCGTGTGGAAATGACTATGGAAGAAATGGTCGAAAGCTTTGCCGCACGGTTGGCGCTCACTACATGAAATTGTCGAAAGCTTTTGTAACCAATCAATTTAGTGGGTTGAAGACCACTAGTTGCATATTTTGCCGCATGGTTGACATTTGAGGATAGGTCTTTTATGTTGTGCGGGACACCATTTTCCCTTCAACCGGAGTGAAATTCCCAGCAAGGTTTTATCGAGGCCCAGTATGCACAATATCCTCATTTTGTTTGTATTCTGGATTTGATTGCAATGAATTATCGTACTTCTCTCAAAGAAGGAAAAAAAAAAAAAAAGAATAGTGAACCACAATTTATTAAACTTGCATTACTATAACAACATACATGCAACTAACCAAGGGGCCTTTTTATGTATGTGATAATTAAAATCACCTCTATCTCGTTGTTATAGGGTGAAGTTTGTGTTTCACCTCTTATTTTCCATATCGATTTTTTATTTTTCGGATATTTCACGTAAAATAACGACAATTTCATAAATATTTAAAACACTACTTACATGGGACATACTGTAATTCTCAACCATTGATGCATGCAACTTGTTAAATACATGCAGTATATATCATTGGTTAGTAATCGTTTACATGTGCGATTTTCCTCAATAACACTTAATTTGTTTTCTAGTGTTTGTTCTCAAAGAGTTGGCAAAAACCTCAACGAGTCATGCATCTACAGCCCCAAAGGGCAAAAACTTGAACGAAATCCGATTAAGTTTTGGCAAGGTTGTATGACGTTTTGTGAGTTATACTTTGAATATTACATAGTAAACAATGGCATGCATTTGTTAAATAGTTTTGCATCGTTAAGTGTTACGTGTTCACAACTACTTCTTGATTCCAAAATCAATATAAAGTTTGGTAAAGGACATGTTGCTCTTATTATAATCCTCTATGTAGATGTGGAAAATAAATATATTGTTCTTTATAAACATTGTTTACTATATATTCTTCGTGTACCATATGAGTTTGTAACAATGTTCTGAGTTGTTAGAACATGTAAACTTTATTATAGAATTCATATAAATTAACAGTTGATATTTGTTTATATAGACATAAACAATTGACATTCGTGTTTAATTTTTATTAAATGAAAAGACTGATGTAAATGTAGAAGACGATTAAAAATAAAGTCCTTTACACGGACATTATTCCAATATTTCAAGTTACGAATAGAAGAAACAAAAAAATACAGGAAATCAAATTAACGTATGCATAAGAGAGCTTCCCTTGTGTGTCAAATGAGGGAGTGGAAGAGGGAGGAGAACTTTTCGAATCGGCCTCAACTCTTGTGAACACGTCCGTGGAACATATGAATGAATCTGGATTCTCGCTGGATCCTCTTGTGAGGATCCTGAAGATTCATAAATCATGTTATTTCATCATACATCATGCGATCAAAAATTATTTTAAATATTTTTATTTAAAATTAAACACAAACAATACCTGATAGAAACAAACCGCACGATGTACGATTCATAGATTCTCAGGATTCTCACCCAAAGAATCTGGAGAGAATCCTGTTGGCACAAGAATCACCTTGCATTTACCGAAATTAGGTGTTACTGTAGACTATTTTTGACCATTGATATAGATGTCGATGATCCTGGTGTAGTTTGGTCCATGCAATGTTATTGGTAAAGTAAAGCACAATGTAAGTCAATTGTTGAGTCGTTTTGGGGAGATCGACGGACATGATGATTGGATTGGCAGGGCTCACTCATTGAATGGAGCCGAGTAGCACCGGATTAGCAGGATTTTTTTGGGGGAGAGGGATTGCTACGGTAGGGACTTGGACGCGGTTTGGTGGGGTTGTTCGGGTGTCCCTTTTCGTCTGTACCTTTCCTCGGTCAATACTTCTGTGTACCAACATAAACTTCCAACTCACTCAGACTTTGGGTATGCGAGTGGGCCTGTACAGCGTCATTCGTCCACGAAAGACGCTCAAAACGTATTATTTGCATTCATATCCATTAAAATTGGCTCATGTAGGACACAAATACATAGAGCTTTTTTTGTATTTATCTTGGGTGGACAAGTGACTTGACACGATTTTCTCTTCACAAGAATTTGTCTGATGCTAAAATATATTGTATACACCATCGTAATATAAGCGAATTTTGATTGTTGATCATTATAAATTTCCTATGAATTAACCGTACACACACGAGATTTTGTATCTAATATCTTAGTCAAAATTTAATGAATATATTACGGTAAGGGCATAAACAACTATTGCATGACCTATATATACTATTTGACCTATCTCTCAACGATTTTTTTTTTCTTTTCATAAGATAAATTTTATTATAATCGAATAAAAATGTTTACATCTTGCGCCAAAATATTAAATAGGAACTCAGGGCCAATAGAATCTCATACAAATGAACGATCCTCTTTAAACACAAACTTTGCCATCGAGTGAGCAGCACAATTACCCTCTCTAGACACAAAGTCAAACATCACTGACCTCATACTTCGCGCTAGAGTCTCAATGTCACCAAGGATGCATTCAAGGCTGTAGTCATGAGCCAATTCCTTTATAATCATTTGAAAATCACCTTTGCATCAGATTCGATAATCATGCTATCAACTCCATGTTCAATGCAAAACTCCAAAGCTTCACGGATTGCTGAAATGATTATGTGAGGCTCATTTTTATTACATGGTTAAGCTCATATAAATTTTTTGAAACTCATATGAATTTTAATTTTATTGAGTTGTGTAAAATTCTAATAACAATTTGTAATGCATGCAATCCGTCTTATCTCTCTTATGTCTATGTTCATTCTATTACAATCTGACACAATGCAACATACGAAAATCAATAATCACTTATTTTGTGTGACAAAGATTCAAAGAACAAAAATGGTTAACAGACATAGGACGTTTGAGCAAATTGTGGATATTAACATGTTGCAGACATTGCTCAGTAGTTTAGCGACCGTTAGAGAGATTAAGAAGTTGAAAACGAATATTGGCTTCGCTAGCCAAGAACGATTGAGCAAACTGTTATTGAAAGCAATTCGACATGTGTCAAATCCAATGGTGAGAGGAAGAAGAGGCTCCAAAATCTCACTAGTAATACAACTTACAACCATTTGAGTCCAAGTAGCTAGCATAGGCAAGATTTGGAATTTGAGGACTAGGTTCACCTTCTTTGGCTTTGTAGTTAGGGTCGGAAATAAGAGGAGAAGGAAGGGTGAGAGCCATCAATAAATTTCCAGAGAGCATGGCGAACAAGGTAGGAGTTTTTTTGGCGAAGCCGGGGAAGGTAATTGGTTTCAGTGAGTTTGACGAAGTGCGAAGTTTGAGGACCGTGAAGAGAGTGGACGCCATGGAAGAGAAGACGCAGGTAAAACTACGAGTCGTTTTTTTTGAATTTTTGGTTAGAACCTGCGAACTGGTGTGACAATAAGAAAGATATAACAAAACAACACTGTTATTTCTCATAAAAACATGATCGTTCTCTTTAAATAAAACAAGACATAGCACTTTCCTCTAGCTTCATAGATTGTATGTAAATAACTCACTAAATACAGAACGGCAATCACTCCCAAGTTTTATTTCTCCTCTCTCAGTTTTCATGCCTCCACAGCAACCTCCTTTACCTTGGTTTCCAATTTTTCATTTCCGGCTTCGGTATCATTTACACCCGTTCAACAGTTCGGGTAACCTCGCGGCCAAACTTCGCTTTGCTGCAGGGGAAACACCGTGCTTTCCCACGATCGACTCTAGAACTGCCTCGGAAAGTAGTTTGTTTTCTATCACCGCATTTGCAGCTTGTGGCACGGATGCATCATTGGAGAAGCAAATCTGTGGTGAAAGAGAAGCAAAGAGGTCAAAACTCCGATGTAAAGTACACGGTTAACCATTGAGAAGTAGGATTACTAACCGTGAGTGATCCTTTCGGAGATTGTGTGAAGAGAATAGAGGCGCCCGGTGGGAAGTTTTGATCTTTGAAGACCTCAATGAACTTTTCAATGGCTTTGCCTTCTGCATCAGTGTAAATTCCCACTGACTTCCAAAAGGCAACGCAATTCTCCGAAACTTTCTCAGAGTATTGCTGGCCCGTCAGTGGCAGTATCGTTGTCACCTGAATGAACTTCTCAAACGGACCTACAAAGGGATAGCGAGGATCATAATCCGTGCTATAAAACTTTAGTCATATATCTACAGTATCATAATATCCGGAAAATAGCACTAAACCTTCAGCGATTCATTTATTCTAAGTGGCATACACAAATTTATGAAATTAGAATGTAATTTATATTGGCATCTGAGAGAACGGCGAGGTATAGGATTGCCTAGGTTTGGAATGACTACCGAATACCGATTATTCTAAAACGGCTCCGCCATAAGATGCAGGGCATGAGTACTATGTATTTTCATGCCTAGTAAAGAGGATTTTCACACTTTCAGGGTGCGTTTGTTGCACCGGACTGTCTCGGACTGGACTAGCTGCAGGGACTAAGTTGGATTGGCTTAGACTAGACTAAGCTAGACTAACTTAGTGAAGCGTTTGGTGCAGTGTCGGACTAAGAAGCAGGATAATTAATAAATTCTAATATTATATTAATTTATCTATATCTCTTTTAATATTTTATTCTTACTTCTCTCATTTTTTTCCTTCTTTTTTCTGAAAGCTCTTCATCTTCTTCGAAACCCAATTCTTTTTTCTGAAAGCTCTGAAAGCTCTTCCTCTTCTTCGAAACCCAATTCTTTTTTCTGAAAGCTCTTCCTCTTCTTCGAAACCCAGTTCCATACTTTGAGATCAAATCAAAACCAACTTCCTACAATTACATATCAGAGGAATCGGACGACGGCAAGAGCGGGACCTTCCTCAAAGGTTTGCAGCACAAAAGTCATTGTTGGAGCTCTATGCAGCTGCAATTTGGTTGGGCCGCCGAGAATATTGTCGTAGTTCTCTCGGATTTGAGATGAGGGAATGGTCTCCCATAACCGCCGCCGTTACGATCTCAACACCAGATGGCAGTACTTCATCCAGGGCCTTCGCCTCGTCGACCTCGAGTACCTCCGCCGCACCAGCAACTTCCTCCCCCCACCCAACGCCTCCGAGTCCTGCTGGGTGCCTCCGCCTGCAACTAGTCTCTCGAAAATGGATCGCCCTGCGCCCTCTGCACTACCAGAATAACCTGGCAGAGCTTGCTCTTGACCTGCGAGTCCGTCGGAAACGTCTCCACCTGCGCGGCGTACCCGTCTTGGTGTGGTGCTGTGATCTCGTTGGAGAGAGGGCGCAACGCAGACGAAGCAAAGTCTTCGCAAAGGGAGGACGCCAAGCTACACAAAGGAGACGAAGCAGGTCTTAGCAGTCCCGTGGTTTTCGGGGGGTTTCACTAAGACGACCTAGTGAGGGAGATAGTCCACACGAGTCCGGGCTAGTCTCATTTAAGTTAGTCCCCAAGCTTACCAAACATGGGACAATAATCCTAGCCAGTCCAATCCCACTTAAGAAGGTGAAACAAACGCCCCCTCAATAGACTAAAAAAGATATACGGGACTATGTTACCGACATACTAAAAAATCTCTCATAACTATAAGGTCGAACATTAATGAATTTTGCTCCAAAAAAGTCAAAGAGTGTTATTTGATTCAAGTCATATTCTCAATTAATCTAAAATCTTCAATAGACCGAAAAAGTTTAGGGTTAAAAGTTAAATTAAACTCTAAATTTTACTTATTCCATCTCTAACGCACGGAAAAAAAATTTAATCGCATATATTCAAAAGTCAAAAGGTTTTGACTTTGTGTCTTTGTATGACTCTAAAACTAAAGTGGGACCCACGCATCCTTAAGAGTCAACGATTTCTTAAAAAAAAAAAAAGAATTCAGTTTTCGGGTTCACCAAAGCATGCAATTCAATTTCTTTGCTAATTATAACACGAGAAGGTAACAAACTTTGCAACGGTAACTAGAATTTACTGTCAAATTCGAACAGTAGTCAAACAGCGAAGAAACCCGTTTACCTGTAACGATGTCCCTGAAGAACTCAACGGACTCCGACAACTCCTCGGCGGTCTTACCCTTCCACTTAACGGCTAGCAGAGGCACGGCGTTATCCTCCAAGTACACTCCGATCGCCGTGAACTTCACGAAGTTGCCCTGAATCTCCAGCCCCCTCACCCCTGTGCACGTACGTTAACAAGCAAACACAGACAAATAAAAACCAAAAGCAACAAACAATGAGAATCACGGATGTATATTTTGCATTGCGCCAGAAGTGCCAAGTTTACAAACCTGCGCCGCCGAGGAACAAAGTGTTGGAGGAGCCCGGAGGTTTGACGGACGGTGGAAACGCAGTGGCCTCGACCTGGAGTCCAGCGAGCGATGGTGGTGGAGCCATTTGACAATTCATATATTGTGCAGAGAGAGAGATGGGGTTAGCTGTCGGGAACGGTGGGTTTAAATAGAGGTGGTAATTGGTCGGTCCACTCAGTAATGGGAGGAGGTTTGATGAGTAAGAAGAGGCAGGTGGGAGTGTTAAAAAACGTGGAGGGTGTTTCACCGGTCACTCAAGGGAAGGCGGGGGAGTGTCGACGAGCTGGTATTCTGGTACCAACTACCCTTAGGTTGTTTTTCCCGAAAAAAAAAAAAAGGAGGAAAAAGTCAACAGAAGACAAAATATGACCAGAAAATATTTAACAAAGTGGAGAAATAAACCCGTTTACATATGCATCGCAAGTATTTGACTTGAAGGGTTCGAATTCTCCGGAGAATGACGTATAATTACAATACTTGTAAAATAAGGAATCCCATTAGGGTTTAATTTAATAAAAAGAAGATAGAAAGATTGAACAAACCCAAAAGAACCCCAACAGACAGAGTCTTGATCAAGGCCCAAAACAAATAAATAAGATGATAAGTACAAGTTTTTCAATGATCTGAACAGTACAAGTTTTTTTAATTTTCTTTTAAAGGTCATTCGTTAAGAGACTGATACATAATTTTCTAATTAAACTTCTTTATGGATGATTTGGAATTAAGACTCTATAGATTGATAGTTCGAGCTATAACGATTCACATTTGTTGAAATAAAATATGGTCATTTATACACTACTGGAAAACCTATCTTTAATTAATCCCAGTAGTTAATAGCATATTTTCTTAAAAATGCTATGAAATACTCCTTTATAACATTTAATACTATAATTTTTTTTTTTCGACAAACAAAATTATCTACACTAAAGGATGAAAAATTGGACTAAACCTAAAAATGGGCTAGCAATTAATACCATAAGAATATAACGTTATTAAAAAGGGAGAATAAATGAAATAAACGCGCTACATTAATAAATGAAATTGGTTCAATTTTGTTTAAAACAAACATCATATTTATATAACAAGGAAAAAAAAAATAAAGTCAATTGAAAAAACAAAAGCTATCATATTTTTATAAGAAGGAAAAAATAAAGTCAATTAAAAACCAAAAGCTCCTCGCGTAGAATTCGATCATCACATATGCGGCCGGCTCTCACTCTCTTATCGAGCTATGAAATGGCAGATTCTTCGAGTCTTGATTCCATAATATTCTTTATCGACGATAATATGACCTTGATTCCACATACCACAATCTGCATCTCCAATTGGTTATACATCCCACAATTTGCATCTCCGATTCTTCAAGCTTGATTCCGCAATCGGCATTCCCGATCCTTCGAGCTTGATTTCACAGTCTGCATCTTGATTCTTCGAGCTTGACTTCAAAATCTCCATCTCCTATGATTGCAATTCATGTAGGATCTTAAAACAATCATATGGTTGTGGCTGTGGAGTAGTTCGATTCCTAATTCTCAAGTATGACTGCAAGTTTGACCACTATTTTGCTTGATGTTGCAAATGCAGTGATGGTTTGCTTTGTTCATATGACATTGTCCATTTCATGATGTCTTAATCAATATGATTGTATGTGATGTGATGAATTTATAGGATAATTAAAATTTCTTCCTTTTAAGGCTGATCTACTTATTAGTACTCTATGTAGGTACTAAATATCATATTTATGACGAATCGTTGATTTAATAATTAAGTATATTTAGATGATTAAACAATCACCGATTCAAATATTTTTCTGCATGAATGATCTCCAAATGAAGATTAAAAGACTGAATGATTTGATTATAAATTTTTTACAGTGAAGATACATTATTACAAATGGGAGAATTAACTCATCCTCAAATGGAGAATGCAAGCATTTAGCTAACACACCCATAAAAAATTTATTTATTACATTAAACAAAACAAACCATGACATGATAACAAACAAGAAACAACTTTTCTGATTTTGAGGGGACATAACATAGCTAGCGAGAGCCATTTTTTCATTTCTCTTCTCTCTGATCAGTTGCCCCAACCTCAACTTGGTTTGTGGCCTTTCCAACCCCCAACAGTTCAGGCTTCTCAGTCAACAAATCCGATAACCTCTCGGCCAAGCTTTGCCTTGCCGCTGGCGAAACACCGTGCTTTCCGATGATCGACTCCAGAATTGCCTCTCCATGTAGTTTATTCTCCATCACCTTGTTCCCCACTTGTGGGATGGATCCATCTTTCGAGAAGCTAATCTGTAGCAGTACGTACAGTGAAGACTATTATACATGAACCCTTATTACTAATTAATTAAAGGAATTGTTATTAGCACTCCAAAAATCTCGTTCTATATTTCAAACTTTCTATATTTGGAAAGAAAAATACACTTGTGAGGAGTGTAGAATGAGATTTTTGGAGTACCAATAACACTTCCCTTAATTAATCAAGATTATATATGCGCACTAAGGGATTCTTAGCTTGGTTAGTTAAGAGCATTCGTTTCAGCACTCGAGGTTTCAAATTCGATCTCACACCTCTGTTGTATAATAAAATATATAAAGATAAAAAAAGATTATATATGCGTACGTAAGTTCTAGTTACCGTTAATGAACCATGTGGTGGTGATTGAACGAAAGAGACAGAGGAGCCTGGAGGAAAGGTTTGATCTTTGAAGACCTCTAGGAACGTTTCAATGGCTTTGGCTTCTTCGCCGCTGTAAAATCCGGCTGATTTCCAAGAGGCAATGCAATTCTCTGCAACTTTCTCTGAGTACTGCCGGCCAGTTAAGTGCTGTATGAACGTCACCAGTGTGAATTTCTCAAATGGACCTACGTAAAAGATGGTGCAGGTCACATATTAAATTGCAACTAGATAATATATATTATGCTCAAGGCCAAATACATGGATATTTTAATACCCTTATGTTATCTATTAATTATACTACATTATGGAGTTCCAAATCCAATACCAGACAATTTCTTTTTTTTCCGAAATTTGGGTCAGATTGCAGATTCTCTGTGAAACTTGGGACTGATCAGACACTTCAAATCAATCTTATTTATATTTAATTTTGATCTCATCTGTTGGCGTTCTCATCCAAAGTATTAAACAAATCATATCCATAAATGAAATTAAAAAATAAATAAATAAAAGATTTTTCTGACACACATTATTCGAACGTAGCGTCTAGAAAAGAATTCTTGTTTGAACAAAAAAACTTTAAGATCATAACAATTTTAAAATAACGGAGTTTTATTTTTTATAATTTATAAATTTTTTTGTTTGGATTAACATAAAAGAACAATATAATTTGAATATGGAATTTGTTATTTTTAAACTCTTACTCAGAAATTTGGAATTGACACCTATTTACATACAGTTTTTTAGCCAAAATGGTCCCTCAGATTTGCATAACAAATCATTTTGGTCCCCGAGATTGAAAATAAATATAAATTGTCCCTGAAATTGTGCACCATCCATTATTTTGGTTATTCCGTTAAAAACTGTTAAGTGTCCCAGGGCTCTTGGCCGGAAATTTAGGCAATTTTTAAATCTTCGTAACTCAATCGTTTCTTAACCAAATTCGACTCATAATATATCAAAATGAAGATAGAAAAGTGTAGAACAAGATTATACCTATTTGGAAGCCCAATGGTTGCCGGAGATGGCTAGAAAATAGCCGGTGATTAGTCCACGGGAAAACTGGAAAACTCGCCGGAAACTGGGTAAATTTTAAACGTTCATAACTTCTTCAATCCTCAACGAAATCGAGTGATTCAAAAACAAAAATCATACTTCTTGACGAGACAAAGAGAATGGTACCTTTCTTTGATGGCTAACTCGCCGTGGTTTAGCCGGAAAATGGCTCGAAAGTGGCTAACTCAACAACCAAGCAGCCACTTTTGAGCCATTTTTCGGCCAAACCATGGTGACTTAGCTTTTGAAAAAGGTACCATTCTCTTCGTCTCGTCGAGAAGTATTATTTTTGTTTTTGAATCACTCGATTTCATTGAGTATTGAAGAAGTTATGAATGTTTAAAGTTTATCTAGTTTCTGGCGAGTTTTTCAATTTTCCCACTGATCAATCACCTTTCAGGTTATTTTCCGGCCATATCCGGCAACCATTGTGCTTCCAAATAGGTATAATCTTGTTCTACACTTTCCTATCTTTATTTTGATATATTACGAGTCGAATTTGGTTAAGAAACGATTGAGTTACAAAGTTTTGAAAATTACCCAAACTTCCGGCCAAAAGCTCTGGGACCTTTAACGGAGTTTTTAACGGAATGACCAAAATAATGGATGGGGGACAATCTCAGAGACCATTTCTATTGATTTTCAATCTTAGGGACCAAAATGATGTGTTATGCAAATCTCAGGGACCATTTTGGATAAAAAGCATTTACATAATATTTAAACTTGGGAAGTGAATGTCTGAAATTTCAAGTTTTTATTTTTTTTATTTTTTATTTTCCTTCTACACGCAGAAATTCTAAATTTCTATGTTTATGAATCCAAACAAGAGAATTGATGCATATCAATTTATAAATGTTAACTTTTATTAAAAGTCTAAGTTTATTTCTCTTATTCAAACATAGTGTTAGAAAGTAATCCACAATTTTTTTGTAACAACATATATTGGGTATTTCTATTCACGTACTTATTTTTACTTCTCACACACTCATCTCAATTTTCGACCGTTAAATCGAATGAATTGAAGAAGATCAATAGTAAAAATTAAAAAGAAGTGTGAGAGATAGAAAAAGTGTCAATAGCATTTTCCTACATATTTATGCCACCGTAGGGTACTGCTAAACCTTTGTTCTAAGCTAGACTAGCTAGTCATATATTTACCTGTGACGACGTCCTTGAAGAACTCGACGGAGTTCGCCAACTCTTGGGCCGTCTTGCCCTTCCACTTGATGGCGAGGACAGGCACGGCGTTATCCTCCAAGTACACCCCGATCACCGTGAACTTCACAAACTTGCCCTCGATCGGCAGACCCCTCACCCCTGCGCACGTTAGCACATGCAAAGTACAGTACCTCTAACGTATACTCAAAAGCATGCAAACCCAATAAACTATCATTAGTTCCTTTATCATCAAATTAATTGAACAGTTAATTAAGAACCTGTACCGCCGAGGAAGAGGATGTTGGCGGAGCCGGGAGGCTTGGTGGTCGGCGAAAACGTCGTCGTTTCAACTTGAACTGGGGTGACTGAGGGTAGTGAGGTCATTGAATACTGGTTTTCTTCTTTTGGCAAACGTTAAAATGTTTAATTTCGTTTCGATGGTGAGTGTTTAAACGGTAGGAACGAGGTGTGTGTTTTTATAGAGCCTGAAGGGCGTGATTAACGTGAGTCCGCCCTTTACAGTTTGTACTGCATCGATAACGCTAAGCTTAATTATTAATTAGAATTTAAAACTCCATGACGACCATGAGAGGTGTGTGCAGGTGTACTGGCTCCATAATTCGTGCATGAGTCACAGGTGTTGAGCAGAAGCTACATCTAACGGCCACCTTAAATTATCAAGATGACAGTGTTTCGATATTTCAAATCAAACACGATAAAATCATGTGAACACGTAAAACTGTAACTCTTTCTAGCGCACTATTTAATAATGTGAGTTTTACCATTGTTTGTGAGGAACACTTATATTAAAGAACATGTCAGAACACACATATCAGTTTTTTTTTTGGTCAAACAACTAAATTTCATTAAAGATAAAACACACTAATACAAAGTGAGATTAGTCCAAACATAGTCCAAACATAGTCCACAACAGAGTAAAAATGCAATCCATTACAAAGGTAAAGGAAACAAGTTGAGCCCAAGACAAAGCCTAAACTAAAAACCCTAGATCTGGAAACGAGAAACAACCGCTTCCACCAAAACAGCCGCACCACCATCGCCAAGTTGCCACTATTGGTAAGAAGAACCAACGAACTAAAAGAAAGAACGAAAAATGGGGGTGGGCAAGCCAAGGCACGCCTCCAACCGAAGTCCATAAAGGAAGAGCATAAGGAGCTGAATAGTTGAACCAAGTGGGCAGGAGCTCGCGACTGGGAACAACAATTTGGGAAGGAAAAAGCCTGAAACTCAGATCTGCAACAAGATTGCCAAATATTGAGACAAAACTCAAAGAAATTGTGACAAAGCTTAAGGAAAATGAGACAAGCGCAAAGCAAAACAACCAGAAAACAGGGCCCAAAGAAAAAGAAAAGGAAGAAGATGGGGCTTAGGGAAGAAGGAAAAGGGGAAAAAGGAAGGAGGAGATGAGGTTGCTACTGACTCCACTCAAGAGGAAGGGCCGGTAGCATAAGGTAGGCTTGATTTGGAGGATCTAGGTTTAGGAAAGGGGAGCAGCACCTCTAGGGTTTTTTTTTTTTTTTTGGAGAGAAGGGGGGAGCTAGAACACACATATTAGTTAAAAAAAAAAAATATTATTAGACCGTAATACTAAATGACAAATAACATTAATGTTTGGAAATTATATTTGATATCGGTGTTGTGGTGATTTGGGCGTCCAACGTATGTTGCTAGGTGTCCAAAGCATATGACAACTTCAATCCTACTTTTGGGCCTTTTGCTATGTACCACATAGTATAATTCTGTATGTAAAATGTTTGTATCAGCATCCAATCCTACTTTTAGGCCCGCGGATATTGCTACCCTTTTCATGCGCATTATTTATCAGCATCCACTGAAAAATAGCCCCAAGAAATATATAGTTAGGTAATTTTCAACCGAAGGAGTTACGTTTAGCCCCCGTCTAGATTACAGTCTTGTAAGAAATGATTTTTTAATGAACAGTACCATACTATATCTATGTACAATCTTCAACCAAAGAGGGCTATTTTTTTACTCCCCTCAATAATTTATTATTTTAAATTTGTTCTTTAATTTTATTGGTTAAATGAATTAAACTACCATATTAAAATAAGGTTTTCAAACATATTTTGAGGGCCACTTGTCGCTAAATGTTGTTTAAGTTTCATGTTATTAAATATTTTAATCTTATTTGCATGTTAACAACTTAGACATTAAAATGATGTAAGATAATATGAAAGGTAAAAATGATGTGAGAAATGCTGTAGAAATGACTTAGGTATTTATAAAAAAATAATAATAATATTAAAAAAAAAAAGCTACATGAAATCAGCTAACAGCACAGCTAGGCACAACTTTCAAGATTGGTGGCTATGTTTGGCCAGCCTCTGGCCATTTGGCTATATTATGGCCTGGTGGGTCCCAAATTTTTTTGGCCCAGCCCTTCATTGGAGATGGGTTATGTATCAAAAAGGGCTATGTTTTGTCTTATAGTCCTTTGGACGGCTCGATTGAAGATGACCTTACCTTGCATATGACACTGTATATGTACTGTAGTCTTTTCAAGTGATTTATTTATTTATTTTATATTTGTTTAAATTGATATAAACAGGCTTTATGTGACATCCCACATCGTCTAGAGGAGTGATCCTTATATGTATATTCTCATCCCTACCTAGCACGAGGCCTTTTGGGAGCTCATTGGCTTCGGGTTCCATGGGAACTCCAAAGTTAAGCAAGTAGCGCACGAGAGCACTCCTAGGATGAGTGACCTATTGGGAAGTTCTCGTGTGAGTTCCCAGAAACAAAATTGTGAATGCGTGGTCAGGGCCCAAAGCGGACAATATCGTTCTACGGTGGTAGAACGGGGCCGGGAAATGGTCCCCCCGGGCCAGGATGTGACATTTATAAGGGAAGAGATCTTTATTTTGTAAGTATTGATTCATAGATAATCTATGCAAAAATTCAATTTCATCAGAAACTATTTGCTCATTTAATTGTCCCGATGAAATTTTAATGTTTATTAGAACATAGTGTTTATCAATTTATTTGAATTGCATTAAATGCCTTAGAAATTTTCGATTTAGCTAATATTTGCAAAGATGATCTATAAGATGTAACTTGAAAAATAAACAGTTCAAATGAGTTTAGGTGATTAAAATTCAATGAGGGTGGACCCACAACTAACCCCCATTTTTTAACAAATGGGAATATCTCTTTAAGGGGAAATGATGTTTTCCGGATCCTTTCCATCAAGTCCACTAAGGTATATAATTCAGATCTTTGAAATTTGACCTAATGATTAAAATTATTATAAATTTTAAAGTATGTTCCTATTTGTAGTTGTTGAATCAAATTTCAAAGGTTCAAATTGTATGCCTTGATAGACATGGTGGAAAGGATCCTTCTCTAAGTAGCTTTCTTACCAAAAAAAAAAAAGGGAGAATCATCAGTTAAACTAGAAATGGACTGGTAGTTTGTCTAGAGCAAGGACACATCAACCCAAAACCCCCCAAAACGACGACGCTTAAGTCCAAAAACGTGA
This sequence comes from Pyrus x bretschneideri, assembly GCF_019419815.1. NCBI lineage: Eukaryota > Viridiplantae > Streptophyta > Magnoliopsida > Rosales > Rosaceae > Pyrus > Pyrus x bretschneideri. The sequence goes on along the minus strand of NW_025999723.1, from coordinate 7,200,819 downwards.
CAAACAAAACGCTGACTTGTTCATCCTCTCTTCTTCCTTCCCTCCGTCTCAACTGGCAATGGTTCCCCAAAAAATCCCCAAATCCTTCCCCCATTTCCCCTAAACCCCAAACCCTAAACCTCTCGCCTCCTCGATCCCTCTCCCAAAACATCAAAATCCCAAAAAAATTTAGCTTTTTAGTCAAAATTTCTGAATAATTTCAACAGCTGGAGCGCAAAAACTCGGAGAAAATGTCGTGGCTGAGATCGGCGGTGAGCAAGGCGGTGGAGGTTGGGAACAAGAACAACCTCACCCGCACCGTCAAGAACTACGCCGACTCCGTCGTCCAGCACGCCGGCCAAGCCGTCGCCGAGGGCACCAAACGGTTCCAGGACCGAATGGTAATTTCACATTTTCCGTCAATTTTCTTTGTGCACATTTTCCTCCATTTTTTCACACTCGCATTTGTTTACAGGGAGGTCGGAGCTTTAGGAGTGTGAAGAAGAGTATACAGCGATTGGAGGAAGCGGCTGTGTCCTGCAGGGGCCCCGAAAGACTTGAGATACTGAGGAGGTGGGTGCTGCTGCTGAAAGAGGTTGAGAGGCTAAAGCTTTCTCAGGGTTCTGCGGAAAAGAAGGAGAATGCGCCGGAGCAGCCTGCTGTGGCCAATGACCCAAACGAGATTCGAAAAAGAATCTCTCTGGTTCGATTTTATTTTGTTTTTGAACTTTTATTTCATTTCATTCGGTTTTAGTGGTTTCGTTGGAGTATAGTGGAAGCTTATGATTTTCGGTCATGTGATTAGGTTTTGTATTATGATTCTGATATTGGTGGCGAACCGATGAATTTCCGCGAAGTTTTTCTTCAAAGTCAGGCTTTGGAGGGCATAACACTGTCCATGGTATGAATTCGAGAAAGGAATGCTGCAATAATCAATGCCATTTAAGTATTTAGACATTTTTATGAAAGAAGTGTGCTTTTTTGTTTTATTCTTTTAACTAATGATTTCAGAAATAGTTCAGCGAAACTGGTGAGTGGTATGATGGATGAAAGAATGTGGTACATGAAGAGATTGCTTATTTCATTAGTTAAGGGAAGAACTTAATGGAGGCATGGGGGAAAATGGTTTGAGTCGGGATGGTCTTGTTGAACAGGCTGCTCTTTGTTTTTGTCTCAAGCATTACGACATATGCTCTTGGTTTGTGAAGCACATGGAGTTTTCTTCTGTAATCAGAACCAGTAGCTTTTTCTTAACTAAGGAAAAAAGGGGGATTAGGAAACTTATCTTTTTCATCAAATGCCTAAAACCTCTAAAACTGGAATTATCCTAAATGATCTTATATTTTTTTTGAAATGACTGATTCTGGAAGTTAACTGATGGTTAACTCTTTTCTATGTCTCAGATTCTTGAAGCTCCAAACGATGAAGAGGTTGCCCTGCTCATGGAGATGTTTAGGTGAGAACCAGGACTGTCCACTAGTGTGTAATGCAGTTCATGGTTTGTTAAGTGCCAGTTTTATTTATCCAGGTTAGCAAAAATAAGGCCTGAATATATGAAACTGCAGGCTCTGTCTTACTGGAGGAACAGAAGTTCATCATGCAGTAGTGAGCAGTATACAGGACCTGGCAACAGCTTTTTCAAGCTACAAAGATGAAGTATTGGTAAAGATATAAAACTAAGAGTGCACTTCAAGATTATATCAACAAATATGAATTGTGGAAAAGCTTGATATATGCATATTTTCTGTAAAGTTTATATAGATATAACTCACGCAAGTCTTGTACTTCTTTTTGCTTAAGTGAAGCATACTGGCTCATATTCTCTTGCATTCAGGTAAAACGGGAGGAATTGCTCCAATTTGCACAAGGTGCAATTACGGGGTTAAAGATAAATGCTGATGTCGTAAGGTGTGCACAAGATAACAGAACTCTCTCTCTCTCTCTCTCTCTCTCTCTCTCTCTTCACTTGATATAGCAATTTCATGAGTAACTTCTTATGTTTGCATAACCCTAGTTTTATTTACCACACGCATTCACACCCAAAACATGATTGTGAACGAATTATCACCTTGTAAGTTGATGATTGATCATTAGCAGATCTGATCTTAATACATATTAATCTCTTTTGGCTTTTTCTTTTTTGAGAATAGGCAGTGGGATTTTGTTCTTGTATGGATATGGACTAGTCCTGCCACTCAATAGATGTATGGTTATGCAAATAAATTTGTTTATTTTTATTTTTTAGAAACTTTTACAGATTTGTTGTCTGGGATGGTGACCATGGGCATTTAATTATCATACTGTTTGGATAGAGCTTAAAAGGATGAGACTAGACCTCAATGGGCTAAAGGGGTGAGATGCGGCTGATAAACATTTTCTTACCTGTGTTTTTATATATGTGTCCTGCTACAGAATAGATGAAGAAGCCTCTAGTCTAAAGAGGAAGCTTGATGCAACAAAACCACCTCTGAAGCCCTCAAATGAAGGTCATGACAAACCATCAGAAGAAACAAAATTGGAAACAATAGAGGTGAGCACAATTGCCATTATTTATTTTTGTGGTTCTAGTGTGTCATTACTTTTATGTAATTAATCATAAGTTACAAAGACATGTCAAATATTATCAAGTGGAAGACTAGTGGCTTAATGATGCATTTTTAGTCATGGGCGACCCAATAGATAGCTGCTACCATGTGTGCAATTTAAACTTCTGACATTCTGAATATAATAATAATGATAATATTATTTATATGGGAGGCTTCCATGTAAAAGGTGTCCATTGAAGCTGTAACAAATAAAAATTCAAAGTTTACAACATACAGTAAAAGAAGCCATTTAAGAATTCCATGTCTAGGAAAAAAGACAACTGGCTGCTTATTGGGGATTGAGTAAAATATCATGCAGAAGGTGCAAATGAACTGTTACAATGTCTACGGGGTGCATTCTGTACGTGCCTAAGTTCTGCTTTTGTTCCTTCTTTATAAGGTCCAATTTGATGGATTTCTGATAGCTTTTTATTGGCCAGTTTTGAGTGAAAATTAAGAAAATAATGGATATGACCGCCCTATGTTTCTTGTAGGCATTAAAAGAAGCACTTACACAAATTCGAGCATGTTCCAGATTAGAAGGGATTTTACTGAAGAAGAAATTGTTCAACAATGGAGATTCTCCAGAGATCCATGCTCAAAAAGTATGTCTTTTGTCGTCCTGCTTCATCATTTATTGGTTACATATCTGAAAGCATGGTTTCAAACTTGTTGGCAGCATCTTGCCTTTATTTCTATAGTTTATGAATTTAGTGCAGCTCGATCCTTTGATTGTTACTTTTGCACCAAGAAATTGCCAATTTTCTTTCAAGGTTATAAACTCCTATTACCAACATTGTTTTGGTTGTACACTCAGGTTGATAAACTGAAGGTACTATCAGAATCTCTTGCTAGCTCCTCTTCAAAAGCTGAAAATCGTATTTCAGATCACAGGTATAACAACACTTTAGGAACCATTTGTGCTCATGTTGCTCTTCTATAGTGTTGAATCATGTTGTTACAATTGCTATTTTTTCTTATAATACATGTGTGTTCATTATATACTCCCTGTTGTCTTGGTTTCAAGTCAAATGTTAAGCTATCGACTAATAAACATTAACTCAAAAGTCAAAACTTTATATGACTTGGCTTGATGTATTGTATCCATATAGAGATTAGTGAACCTTGAGTTTGTAACTGTAATTCGGCGAAGAATTATTGATTTGATTAACAGTAATGGCAAGTCTGTGCTTCTTTTATTATTGTATTAGATGCACGGAATAGGGAAAACAAAATCACTTTCTTTGTTCTTTCTAAATGACAGACTTCAAAAAGAGGAGGCAATAAAGGTTCGTGTAGCCAGAGCAAGTGAAGTGACTGAAAGAGAGAAGGTAATGTCCTTCAACCGTACTTAATAACAACATGAAGTTTGTACTAAATCTAGACACATTTATGTAGAGAGGTTTTTATCGGGCAATTGCACTGTTACCTATCAAGTTTAAAACGTGTGGATATTTTATTTTTAGCATCTTTATTCTTGTGGGAAGTATTATTTGAACTCCAAAAGAAGCTTCGTGCAATCCATATGTGAGTGCATGGTGGAGTCTCAAAAGCTAATTTTGAAGTTCATAAACCATTCCCTTCGTTTTTTTCTCCCAAGGGTAAAACCTTCATTTTTGGTTTATGCTAAGGCCTGTTTATAGATGTGGTAGAGATGAAATGCTTCTGTACAAGCATACCACAGGTTTTGGAGAGGGAATTTGAGTTTGTCTTGTGACCATTTTCAGGAAATAACAGCTGAGATTTCAGAGATTGAAAAAGAAAGGGATGATCTTGAGGCAAAACTGAAAAAGGTGTTTCTGCTTTGATTTTTCCCCTTATCTATTAAATCAATTTGCTCTCCATTGATTGCGAATTTCTAAACACAAACCTTCTGTAGGTTAATATCTCCTTGGCTGCAGCTAATGCTCGCCTTCGCAATACCAGGGAAGAGAGAGAACAATTTGAGGAAGCTAACAATAAGATTGTTTCTCACTGCGAAACAAAGGTTTTGATTATTTTCAAAGTTGTTCTGCCCACAATGGGAATGGGCCAGGGTTCTTTTTTACTATGCTGCTCACCTTCTGGAATATTTCAGGTTCAGTGTGTTACACCTTTTGGCCGTTTGCATCATTCAAATCTTTGTTTTGTTCACAGGAAGATGAGCTCTCAAAATCTATTGCATCATGTAAGGTAGAGGCTGATATTCTAAAGACATGGGTTAATTTTCTCGAAGATACTTGGGTTCTCCAGCGCTCATTTGCAGATATGAAGGAGAAGCAGGTCAAGTATGTTATTCAACTCCATGCATTTGGATTCTTTTCTCTCTTCAAATCTATGCATGGTTATTTAAATAACTCTTGTTTTTCTGCATTTTCAAGCGATGAATTGGAGAAACATGAGGACTATTTTTTGAACTTGGCCATTGACCATCTCTCTGCTTACAAGGTATTGACTCTCTCTCTCTCTCTCACACACATTTATATACATGATATCTCTTTCAATGTTCTTGACGCGCACCTTTTATCTTCTGCAGAAGGAGTTGGGGCCTTCTATCAGCCATATTGGGACATTTGTAGAGAACCTAAAGAAATTGAGTGAGGGGTATTGTTTCTTAAACTGTGATGGTTGCACCTTCATTATGTTTGAGCTGTTTTTAATGTAAATTGACCTGATGAGACAGATCAAAGATGGCATCTAGTGCAGAGAATGAGGATTCCAAAGTATTAAATCCAATAAATAATCTTGAGAAGGAATATTTGGACCACGAAACCAAGGTAAAAATATGTTGTTATATTATCGTATCAGGAATTATGTCAGTCTTATTTGTCTATATCATCTATCATCCCAAATTTCTCTTGCCAGTAGTCTTTTATAGTAACACGTTAGGAATGCTTCAAATGTGTCTAAGGTTTCTCGGTTCCATAATTTACCTAATTCTATGTGTTGTGCAAAATTTATCTACTAAAAAACACAACATTGATATTGTCCTTTTGTTTCAGATTATTACCACCTTCAGTGTAGTAGATAACATCAAAGAGCAGTTTTATGGCCAACGAGCCGAAGTTTCAAGGTATGAACTTGTGGGGGTGTATGAACTTGTTTTGTTTTCCTTTGTACACTTATGTTTGGAGATACTCACCAAAGCCCCTGAATATGATGTACTTGGCTTGCGTATTCCAGGAAAAATGACCCGAGGGTTAAGGAGCTGTTTATTGATATTGAAAAATTAAGAGAGCAATTCGATGCTATTGAGAGACCAAATCTACAACTGGAGAATCCAGCCCCAAAAGCAGAAACTTCATCTAGTGAAATGCTGCAGAGCGATCCATCTCACATCCCAACAGAAAGCACAGGAGCACAGAAAGCAGGGACAAATAAGCAGTCTGGGTCAGGTGCAGTCAGGGCAGAGCAAACGCTTGACACGGAAGCGGAACTAGCTAAGCTGGAATCTGAGTTTGGCAAGGTTGGTCAAGACTACTCAGCAGAGGAGATTAATGACTGGGAATTCGATGAACTTGAAAGGGAATTCCGTTCTGGTGATTCATCAGCCAAATAGCCCAATGCTTATGCTGGCTAGGTGATCGTTACCTGTGTATTATAAGCATGATATAAGACTCTACCTGACCTCCGAAAACTTGCACATACTTCAATTTGTAACTTCATTGTAACAAGTGACGGATTATCAATTTGTTAATTCTTCCTTGAATTCTCGAACCATTATGTTGTATTCTGGAATTACAAATGAATGAATGGTGTAATTTGGATGTAGCCGGTGACCATAACGCTCTTTTCGACAATTTAGCTTCTCCACACCGTGTCTCGTAGAACCGTTCGATGCCAATGAGAATGTGGCTACAATTGTCCCTCTTTTCCTGGAGTGGCGGACGCAGGATGTCCACCGGATGTTTATGCCGGTCTTTCAGACCCACAAATGGAGGAATCCAGAGAAGAATGTGGGGGTTTCAAGCTCTTTTGTTTATGTGGACTTGAAAAGGTTTCCGGTTATAGAAGTATAATTTTTGTTTTATGTTTCAAGAGCACCATAATTACGCAGGGCCTCCTATGTTTTTAGCACAAAGGGAACAGAAGCTAGTGGCCTGGACATTAAACATTTCTCCACCCAAAAGTCCTTTCTACAAAAGCAGCTTCTAAAACGACTTCCCAAAGAAGTTAGTTTCAAGCTATTGTTTCATTTCTTTCTTTTGTGGGATGCCCGGCAAAGGGTGCCCCAATTAATCAATCCATAGAGGCTCTACATGTCAATCCTTGAACCAATCAGATAGCTCAAGCATCCTGGATTTTAGGGTTGTGGGTCATTTTTTTAATATAATTTGGTTACGATATTTGTCATTGCATATAACGTTAGAGTTGTGCTAGGAATAGTCATCACGGGAGCAGTGATTATCAACCATTGATGCGTTATGGAATTGATCTAATCAACAACTAACAATTACTCATACGCGTGAGTGATTATTAGTAACATTTTCATAAAGGTAAATGTAATACGTATTGGTTGTTTGATCCTCATTATATAGGAGAAATTCTTGTGTCCAGACGTCTGTATAAGGCACCAGACACAAATGAGTGAGACCTACAAAGGTGGGCAAAACCAAAATACAAAAGAGTGAGATATTTTATGTGTGGTTGGACAACCTCGTGATCTGGACGTCTGCAACTAAGAAATTCTCCTTATTCGGGGATGCAAGAGTTAAAAGCACGAGAAGGTATTGACATGGTAAAGTTTGATGGAGGAGATGATATTGTGGAGTAGGGTTTGGGGCAAGTCATGTCCAAGTGGGGTGTCTTGTGACTACTCAAGCCCTTAAAATCTAAGCTGGGATTCTATTTAAATGTACAGTTTGGAGCCTGGACCCAAGCTAAAGAAAACACATTTATGAATGCTTGCTGTAAGAGGACAATAGTGCCTACTACTTAGTGCCGTTTGTCTCAAGAAAATCAGAGAGAGAACAAAACAATCTAACTTTGATGCCAACATATGGATATTTTAGAAAGTGGGAGAGGCCACAGATATAAACCTTGTGTGATATGGCATACTGACGTCAGCATGCGACCCCTTTCACAGAAAGATAGACCTCTACATGTAAATTCGATTTAGGGTTACTTTTTGTGTGAGGCGCCGCATACTAATGCATATATGCAAAATTTCTCCACTACAAGTCTACAATATGCGTACTATTATCAATACCTAAACCCTGAATTCTAAACTCGAAACTTAGTACGTGCGTTATAATTTGAGTGAATTCAGATATGCAACATAAGCATAATCAGCTGACCAAAACATATGATCAACTTTAGTAGCTAGTGAGTGGTCAGGTAGTCTGAGGAACGGAATAGGCTATCAGAAGAGCCATGGCCAACCATTTGGTTTGGGTTTTGAAAAAGGAGGGAATCCCATTACTGTTTTTTAGTGGTTAAAATTTGAGAAGAAGAAAATAAAACACAGAAAAAGATGGAACGCAAAGATGGGGAGTGTGTTGGGAGGGAGAAGACAAACGGAAGGCATTCCTTCCGGAAATATCCCTTTCCCACCACCAACTGTCGTCTGTCGGCTTCTGTCTTGGCCATGTTTGAGGTTGACAATTTTCTCATTTTCTAGAAACTAAAAAGAAACTCTTGTTTCAGAAATTTGATAATTTTTCGAGAATAATATTGTTTGGCTCTTTTATACGTGAAATATTATCTAATACGAGGAAAACTTATGTGTGAGTGTTCGACCATATCATCCATATTATATTTGTTATAAAAGTGTAAGACTCATTGTATTGTGATCCAGATCAACGTCACGTTGGAATAAACCGGTAAGAACTAGTCAAACATCCCCACCAAAGGGTCCCTTATTTATACTACGTATTAAGAAAATTGTCTTAGTCGACCAATGAATGTAAAATTAGTATTGTGTCTTAGTACTCTAAATCAGTTTAAATATAACTTTAATAACTAAGGAGTGATGTAGCAATTTTGATTTATCATTCGTCACTGCACACTCAACTTTTTAATCCTCGTCTCTCTACTCTTGTACAGGACTCACATATATAACATGTGCCGTCAATTCTAGTACGATATACATATGCAAAGATAACTCGTTAAAATTGCAAAAGGATAATTCGTGCATGCATGTCAAGCTTTAATTTGTGTGCGAAATGAAATATGACGCATAAGCATCAAAGATATGCGTGCATGCACGTAAAAATATGAAATAAAAGTGAAGAACAAACCCAGGAATCCAGTAAAAGTAGCAGATGATCAGGTGAAGAATATAAAGTGATTATTTAGTTCTAATTACTACTCTATTGGATTACAAGAGCTTTTTCAACCTTTAGCTCCAAGCATTACTCCACTGATTAGAAAAGCTTTTCAAGTTTTGTTTTCATAGAGAGAGAGAGAGAGAGAGCACTGATTAGAAAAGCTTTTCAAGTTTTGTTTTCGTAGAGAGAGAGAGTTATTTAAACTCTTCGACTGCAGAAAAAAGCCAGGTTTTGAGACGTGGGGTTGGTCTCGAATTTGAATTTTACCACAAAGATGGTGAGTTTGAGAAGTACTTAAAGAAATACTTATTTTCTTGTGCATGCGCCTAATTTTTGGGTTATTAAACTCACTAATTGAATAGGTGGCATTGGTTTGCTTGACTGCTAGTCTACCGCAGTCGCCCATGTCGATTATTTTATATGCTTTCAAACAAAGATTTACATTAAACATAGATGCCAATATAGTAGTATCTCAAACCAATCATGTAACGTCATGTAAAATTTTAAAAATGTGACATCGTATTTTTGGTTCGGAATATTATTGGGACGTCCCAAGGGATATATTCCTCATGCCTTCGAGTTTCGATCGAAAGTAGCATTTTTAATTTACATATTCTACATCAAAATATTCAACTGTTAGGGCACTATAACGTCTTTTTTTTTAAGTTCAATTTTTTAAATGTTTCTTATTAACATTATCAGTTCTTGACTAGACTATTTAAGTATTTGTTATGGTAACTTTCAACGATTCAAGCATTGTTTAAGTTTGAGATGTTGAAATCCAAACAAGTAAAAATTCAAACAATTTTGTGTCTAACAAAGACCAAGTCACTGAACAATAGCCGGCCTAGGCCAAGTTGATGATTGTAATTAAGGGTTAAAGTAAATCATCAATAGATATTAATCCTTTAATCATGGTTCTTGCTTAATTAAGCATTTTTAGATATTATGGACCACAATATTCGTCTTTTTTCACAACTTAGGAACCTTAAGGTTGATTGGAAAATGCATATGGCCCCAAATTAAAGTTTTAAACTTAATGATGCTAACTACAAAACTTTTCAAGGAGTCTTGTATACAGGCAGATCGTTGAAATACATTATGAAGTGGTCTCCACAAAACGTGTCAAAAATTATGTAAAAAAATCAGTGTAACAAATCCGTCCCCACACACACACACACACACACATACATATTCCTTTTTTCCAAAATATAAACAATGAGAGAAACATAAACAAAGAAATAGACAACCACAGATTTATAAATGATAGAGAAAAAGAGAACATTTAGAAATGAGCCAACAGAAAAAGGTCCACATCTAATTTTATATTTGGAATTTGGCAGCACTAAAAAAATATTCGAAAAACAGTTTATTTTTTACTATAAGTTAGCACCATCGACAATCTCTAAAGGTTGCATAACAACTTTCAAAAACCTCACAAAGCTCGTCTTCAAGCACCACAGAAGCCATGGCTGTAGACCACCTATCCTGTGACCATGCAGACGACGACTACATCGACATGGATGTCGGTTCATACTCTGCCTTCCTCAACCATTCCATGAGCTCTCCTCCACACGCCAGAGAGTTTGAGTTTCAAATGTCATCCACTTCTTTGGAGAGAGATCCCCCCACAACTTCTCCAGCTGATGAGCTCTTTTACAAAGGGAAACTCCTTCCCCTCCACCTCCCCCCGCGCTTACAAATGGTCGAGAAACTACTACAGAACTCCTATTCTAGTTTTGATCACCAAAAAGATATGTTCGAAGAATTCTATAGCACTCCATTGGCCACCACTGCCCCAACTCCAACTACAACCAGCACCCCATTTGAGTCCTGCAATATTTCGCCTTCGGAGTCTTGCCAGGTTAGTAGGGAGCTGAATCCCGAGGAGTATATTTTGGAGTACTCAACTGAAGCAAGCGGCTTCATAAATGAAAACCCGAAAAAGTCTTGGACCAAAAAGTTCAGGCAGTCATTGCTTGGTTCAAAGCTGAAGTCTTCCCGGGCTTACCTCAAGTCTCTGTTTGGCAAATACAGTTGTTCCAATGAGTCCAGTGCAGCTGCTGCCAGGAATGTAGATGGAGGAATGGCTTTCAAATCTGAGGATTTAAGTAAATATATGAAGACATCCAAGAGCCCATTTGGACACACTCAGAGGGAGAAATACCAAATGTCTGCTTCTGGTGCGAGGAGCTTCAGCAAAGACAAGATCATTGAGGATGGTGCTGCTCTCCACAGGAGATCATTCTCACTGGCCGTCAAACGGAATCCAACAAAGATCTTGACATCCTCTTCATCATCTTCGGGCTCTTCATCTTCTTCTTCATCATCTTCAAATCATTCAAGTGGGACTCAGGAGCTGCAGTTTCTGAAGAGATGCAACAGTGCAAGTTCAGAAATTGAGAGTTCAATTCAGGGGGCAATTGCACATTGCAAGCAGTCGCAGCAACGTTTCCGTTCAAGAAAGACAGTAAGTGAAGTTGGGTTCTACTCCTTGTCAGCTTCCAGGATAGCAGCTTGCGAGAATCAAGAAAGACCGGAGCTTTGCAGGGGCTGAAGGGGATCTCAGTGAGTGAGAGGGAGGGATGGCAAAGTACAAACTTTTGACTTGTGTTAGTGATGTGCTCTTTCTTTCCTTCTTTCACAAATTTGATAAATGGATATGCTTTGATTCAGTGCAAGGCTGTCAGAAACTCTGTCATGGCAAGATAAATTGAGCACAAACAAATAAGGATTAACCAACACAAATTTCGAACCCTCAAATCAGCAAGCATTCAACAATTTTGATTTACTGATGTCTTTTAAATCACCTGATACTTTCTAGTAAACATTTTCTTAGACAGGACGTCATGTTTTTCCCTATTCCTGACAACTGTTTCACTTCCAGCAAATTCCGTAGCTCTAGACTTCAACTAGCTAAGTTTTGAATCTACAATAGCTATCTTTTAAGATGTCATAAACCAGTGAATTGGGAAAGAAAAGTTCGGGATAGTATCCGCGTCAACAGTCTTCATCAACCCTGATTTTATTCAAGGAGTCACCCAATGGACTATGAATCGATGAACATAAATAAATAAATAAATCTTCTCATCATCATATATGGATAGCTAATTTTATTCAACACCCATCAATTCAATGAGCCGACACCATTCCCCGATGAATATTTAAGTGCAAAGTACCTTCGATTAGGCAAAGATCAACATCATTATGTCCCAGCGAATCATCAAACCCCAAATTTCGAAAAGCCCACCTCTCTGCCCCTCAAGAGTAGCCAGAAGACACCAGCGTCCATTATATGTATTAACAGAAGAAAATGATTCTTGGATCAACAATGAAAACATATTCACTCATTCTTACTGCATCAAACAAAGTAATCCTAAGGCACAGTATAGGTGAAACAAATTACTAAGTTGACAAAAGGAAGTAAATGTGCAATAATTTAATACAAGAGGAAATCTTCAAGTGCAAGTAAAAGAAAACAGCCTTTACTTTGGCTTTTGTTCCTTCCCCTTTTCTTTTCCCAGATACTCCCTAGTGGGAAATATAAACCTTAAATTAAGTGAGCATGTCAGCTAAAGATTTGATAGGATTAGAGCAAAAAAGAACAATTAAAGGTCTAATTGATGTTGTTGAGCACTATGGGTTAGCAGATACACATCTAACCACAAACCTTTTTCCCCACCCACATTTTAATGTTAACTGGGAAAAAGAAGGAAATGGTAGGGCTTGCAGACCAGCTGGATTGCTAGTTAGATCAGCACAAAAGCCACAAAGTTAGCATAAAAACTGAGGTATAGCATCCACAACCATTTTTGCCCAACAGAGATCAGTATGTAACAACATTTGTTATACCTCATTCTCGACTATCTTCCTCTTTAGGTAGAAGTTTTGATTTTCCGTTAGGTATCCACGGACACGGGCTTATATCATATTCAGAATTCAATGTCAATAGCATAAACTAAACTCTATCCTTGGTTGCGTAAGATTACATTTGTTCTTGGCTAAAATAGTTTAAGGGTCAACTGAGGCGGAAAATTATTGGTTATTTAGTTTGTTATTTTTTCGGCTTAATCTAAGAACGGGCTTTTGGAAGTTTTAGGATTTATCACTAGGCTATCCCTATAACCTGGAAGATTTGGATGTAGCTTAAGCTCATCGTAGAAGCTAATATTTGACATTTTCTCTTTTCGATCCTTGCATATCTTTTCTTGTGATAGCATAACAATTATACCATAAACATATGATATCCGCAAACAAGCAGATAAGACAATTGCTACTCTTCATCTAACTACACAAACATCGTAATAAATCCAAAACTCTGTATAATCAACAGAAAACTTCCACTACGAAACAAAGGTAAACTAAGCCCGCCATGTATGACCGTTACAGCTGACTATAATCTGTACTTAAAGGCAATGATTTTGTCAATGCATCACAAACAAACATCTTTTATCATTCTTTCTGGTATGCACATCCTACTGAAAACCAAAACATAACACACAAACCCGATGAGGAAGAATTTACATGTACTGCAGAGCTGTAACTTGTTCGAAAATCAAGTGCCTTAGTGCCTTGATTCATCGGCATCCATCTTTATGGGCAGCTGCGTTCATCCAGATGGATCTTGCCATTTCCTGAACACGAACAAATTCAATCATCGACATGAACACAAATATTCGTCCACACAATCAAAACACGTACACACGCGTACACAAACATGTACTAGACAAATATCAATATACGACTATACGTTATGTATGGAAGAATTAAGTCGACACATTCGCCACTTACCGGTAATTATGCAGGACACGAGTCACTTGACTGCAGCTTGATAACAATCTGCCACAAAATATATTCCAACTACCAAGCTATATCTCTCCCACAAAACATCAAAAGCTTACTCCTATATGCGTCTCTACAACTAAAAAGTTCAGAACTTCGCTTTCAGTAACATGTTGAAACAATTGCAGTCCATACAAATAATGCATCAAATTAATCACCTTATTTCGCTTTCAGTAACATGTCGAAATCAATTGCAATATAATCACCTTACTTCGCTTTCAGAATTAACCATAGAAATAAAAGAAAACTAACGAAAAGTCTAAAAAAAAACTTCTCTTTTAATGAAAAGTTATTTTTAAAGGTATAGTGAATAGTACCAGGAAAAAGTATAAATATGATTTTTCGTTAAAAATGAACAGTCCCGGAAGTGTTGTTAAACCTTCCAAATAATAATGCATCAAATTAATCACCTTAGTTCTCTCATTGCTTCCAATGCCCAACAAAGCCGACTAGAATCCTCCCAGCCAAATTCAATGCCTGAAAATTCTCACATTGCAATCAAACTCAAAACTTCCTAATCGCAAAACACAATTCAAAAACGCAGAAAACAAAAACAGGGTTACCTGCCGACAGTTTCTGAAACGCAGAATCCGAGCTGAGCTCCCTCTCCAACTCCAAAGCTGGTCCTGTTTTCAAAAACCCAGAATTTATCAGTGCGTTTTCGTTTTTAAGTTCAAATCATTCGGTTTTTCACCTTGGAAGCGTAGGATTTGGCTTCGGACAGAGCACTGAGGAGAGAAGCAGCTGCATTAGTAATAAAACCAGTGAGTGATTAGGAGATTAAGAATTAAGATTTGAATTAATGCGTTTTAAGCAAAATATTAGGGTTTTTTGGGTTTTGCTTGATGTTTGAACCTTTTGCGTCGCCATGGAGGAGTTCCAGACGAGGTTCGAGCTCGAGAACCAGGCGGTCGACCATGGTTTGGAGATGGGAAATTCGGGATATTTCGGGGGCAATTTGATCAATTGAAGAAATGCTAGCGCAGTCATAGGCTATGACTCATAGCCGAACTCCTTCTGGTCACAGCCTCGCCGTGCTTCGCGTGGATTCGAACCATTTCCGGCTGAGTTTGGAGGGAAGGAGCGATCAACCTTGAAACGACGCCGTAAAGCTGGCCTCTTTCTTCCGTTTACTGCACTGTTAACTTGAGGTAAAAAATCTGTATTTCCGTTTGACTGTTAATTTTTTCTCTCTTTATTTAGTTGAGAGATTGGTTGTTATAGGATAATTATAAACTCGTTACTCATTTGACTAAAATAGGAGAAAAATTATCATAATAGTACGGAGCATAACACGTAAAATGTTTCAAATGTCTCGACTGTCCTATATTTATTACTTAAAATTCATCCAATCGACAAACTTCAATTCAATTTCCTCCTCCAATTACAAAATTCGAATTGTCAATCGTGTCGTTTAACATGACAGATATACAAAAAATTGAAGATATTTAACGTGTTATGCTTCATAGCAATCGTGTCAGTTTTTCTGAATTTTCCTGTTTCAGCAAAAGAAATTTAGAATTATACCTGTTACAAGTGTTCTTAATACATGCATCAATATTGTTGAAAGTGCATAACATGTTCCGTTGGCAATAATAATACCGACACATCACGAATGACGTATCAACAATAAAAACGGGCTACGTAACAAAAACTAGTACTAGCTACTCGTGAAAAGTGAAAAAAAAACATAAAAGTTACTCGTCTTGACAAATATACATACAAGACAAGTGCAGTTTTTCCAAGTAAAAACCAAGCAGAGTATAAACTGAGGGCAGATAAATATATTGCTGTTATTCAACTCCAGGATCTTTCCTGGAGGTCACGGATATACCTAAACACCTCTGCACCAACTCAACATCCATTTTCGTAGTGTTTTTAGTCTCTACAATTCCTCTACGATGGTGCAAATTCTGTGCAAATTCAGATCAAAGGGCAAAAATTCGGTCGATTTCCGAATTGGAATAGTCAGAGGGCATCCATGAGTTGGAACCGCTCCTCCTCGTGTGCTTCTCCCTCTTCCTCATGGACCGTGTCCGCTTTGACTTCACCACGTAGTATGTCATGGTGCCGAGAACTGCCGCCATTATCATTCCCCCAACCACTGTTACAAGAATGGCGGCCCATCTGTGGTGCCGGCCAACCACTATGTAAGAGGAGGCTATGAATGCCACCGAAGTGCAGACTGAAGCCAGCCACATCAACTTGTTGATTATCACCACCACCCGTTTCTCTGCCTTTGTCTCGCCTCTGACCAAGGTAATTTGAACTACCACAACAGCCAAAGACGTAAAGAGGGCAATGGCGTTGAAAATGAAGAAGATTTTGAAAGGAAGGCCCTTCACTACCACGGCAGTCCCGTTATCAAGATCACCGCCGGGCACAGTAAAGATAGCGGCAAAGGCAACTGTTGCGAATAGAACAGCGACCACAGTGACTGAGTTAGTGGCGTTGTTGATTCCTTCCCTGTGGAGCTTTCTAAGTTCTTTGGAAATATTGTGAACGTTTTTATTGGTTTTCTTTGTTTGTTCAAGCTGGATATGGACATCGTTCTTGATCTGAGTCACAGTCTTTCTCAGTTCATCCCTTGGTTGGTTCAGTTCATTAGCCTTGACAGCACCATAGCGATAAAGGCAACCCCTTATTTCCGAGGCTTCTTCGGAAAGTGGAAGTGCATCAGCAATGTCAAGAGCCGTTTTTGTGTCTCTGTTCAGTGCATTAACATTGCTGTCTGGGAGGAGTAACAACTCATTCACTATCTGCAAAGAAAGACAGAATAATCAGTAATATAAATCTATAGCGGAGATATACAATCATGAAATAAAGAATCATGGCTACACTAGTTCAGCTCGAGCCAAAGATAAAACTAGTGCAGCAAAATGCAACAAAGGTCCCTAGAAACTGATGGGGGGTTTTTAGCCAACTTGATTTTTTTTGTTCACACCACACTAGAAAATAAGAACTCATAGTTCATTGCAACTATTTTTTACTGTGCAAATTAACTTAGATCAGAAAAGGAAATTGCTAAAGAAGAATAGTTCGTATCATAGCAACCATGTGCACGGATCAGATGTCCGGAGCAAGGATTTCTAAAATGGCAAAAGAATAAATCTATAACATTACACACTCTGGGAGGATAAATAAATTTTCATTACCTAGTACATACTAAAAGAAAATTACTCAAGGCATTGACTCACGATATTTGAGGGACTAAATCCGCCGTTACTATATCAAAAGAATTTGAATTCACAGCCATATATCAAACATCAGTCAAGACAAAGGTAAAGTGAGAACCCAGACATACCTCTGCTCGCTTTTTCCTGGTGGCAATATGTAATGCTGTGTTCCCAAATTTGTCTGGAAGCATTACAATTGCGGGGTCTGCCCCTAGAAGCAATTTCACCACCTCACAGTTTGTCCCCTTTACAGCCATATGCAATGCAGTTTGCCCTTTCTTGTCAGTTCTTCGTGCCAATTGTGGATCCTTTGTAAGCAATGCCCTTACAATCTCCGCATGCCCCTGTCTTGCAGCTAGATGCAATGCATTCTTCCCATTTGATCTAGAAATTTCCAACAAGGTAGAATCCTTCGACAGCAGTTCATCAACTACCGCTACATGCCCCTTATGAGCTGCGGATATAAGTGGGGTTGAATTTGCCGGGCCAATTGTTTTGCTTAGCCCAGGATCATGATCTAGGAGTACCTGGACAATGGCTGCAAGAAAAGTAGAGTATGAATGTAATGTCCAATGGCACAGAAGCATTCAAAACGAGTAAGCTGTAACTTTCATTTTACTCAGATAACAATCGGAAATCATTATTTGAGGATTGCCAAGGGACCAGGAAACAAGTGACTAGTAGAGGCATCAGCCGTTTTAGGAAATCCCCTGCATTAAATTCCTTGATCAACAGAAAAAAGGTATGGCAGTAAATGCAAGTCCTGATTAAGCAGAAAGCTTCAAAATACAACTAATTATTCATGATTTGTTTCACAACATGAGGCAATTCCTCTCACATAACTATCCATTTAATACTACCAGTGCAGCTTAACTAATACCATCAAAATCCCGAATGCTTCACTCTCTAAGAATCAATATCTCAAAAAACAGACAGCCTTCTGGTTAACGAGAAAATACCGAAAGCAGACAACACTTTTATGCAGCACATAATTGGACACACAATCAAGCAAAATGAATCATCTCTCAAATCATAAATCAAGAAGATCGAATACATTTTATTTCTTAGTTCGCATTATTAACAATTCAAAGAACAAGAGAAATGACATAGCCAGATCCCAACATCTCAAAGATGCAAACTTTTATCCTAAAATCCTCTTTCCATCTTTTACCAAATTCACAAACCACACAACTAAAATTAAAATTAGACTAAGAGATTCAAAATCCAAATTAGCACAAATTAGCACAAATGCTGAAGATCATTACCATGGTGTCCTTGACTTGCAGCAGCATGCAAGGGGTCGAACCCGGACCTGTTCTTCTTCGTAACGGTCTCCTTATTCGAATACTTCAACAGCTCCTTAACCACATCAAGGTGCCCTTTATCCGCCGCCGTGAACAAAGCCGTCTCTCCCAGCTCATTCACCTCATTCACCACCGCCGCGCGGACCTCAGCCACCTCCGTATCAAACTCCGCACCGCTTACGGTCCCCACCATCTGCGAATCGATATCGCCGAGAATCTTCTTTACGGCGGCTAGATCCGCGCGCTGAGCCGCCAAGTGAAGCTCCGTGTCGTTGTGCCGCCCCGTCACCTGCTTCACGTACTTCTTCTTCCCCGCCTGGTCAATCCTCTTTCCTGAGTTGGAAAGCACCAAAGCCGGCGCCGACGCCGTGGAAGATGGAGACGGCGAGGGCGAGTTGGAAAGCACCAAAGCCGGCGCTGATGCCGTGGAAGACGGAGACGAAGACGGCGATGGCTTCGCCAGAGGGTTTTGGCTCGGCTGTGCAGTCATCAGACCCTTCTCTAAATCCGTATCACCTCCTACAAGTTCAATCATAATCACAAATAATAGACAAATGATCAGAAACAATCAGAAACAAAACCTGTTTGGTTCAGAGGAAAGTGAAGGAGGCAACTTTCCGGGAAAATAAAAGATGGGTTTAATCAGAAATGATGAGATCAATTAAGCATGCGACGAAGGTAAGAAACAACTGACAAGTTGTTGATTGATGATGTTATTCTACTGGAGTATATTAATTTCTTTGTTTATTCAATTATTTTCAGAGCTGGTAGCTACAGAGAATCTTGTTTTATTTTTCTGAGGTATATTTTCCCGGAAAATAATCAAATCAGAGGAATTCAAAAGTAAAAATTTTAGAGAGAGAAAGTGTACCTTGCTCAATTGGGGACGCCATGAGAGAGAGAAAGAGAGAGTCTGAAAGTGGAGGCTGCTGGGTTGCAGAGGAGGAAAATTGGGGGAGTGAAAAGACGGAAAGGGGAAAGGATAGGAAGACAAAAAGATGAGGAGGACTGGGGAGGAAGGAGGGAGGAAATGGGAGTCGCGATTAGTGGTGGCTGTTTTGGAATTTTGCTTCCCCCAGTTTGCTACTCTCTCTCTCTCTCACTTTCCATGTCATCGCCTGAACAAACGAAATTAACCTAACTTTCACTCTGACTTGCATTTGCCGCGAACAATTACTTCTCTTTTTCTTTTAATCTTTGGACACCATTTTTTTTTTTTTTTTAAGAGAGAAAGGTAATTTCATAACAACATTTTTTTTAAGAGAGAAAAGTAATTTCATAACAGCACAAGATAATTACAAGAAAAGAGGCCCATCAACAATATGCATAGTCAAAATATGGCCCACCAAAGGAAACAAAAAGAAAAGCCCAAAAACAGACTTTTGAGCCCAACACAGAAAAAACATTGGAAGAACCTAGCAGCTTTTAACCAGCACCGCCTCCGGACAGTTGCTTTCTAGCCATTTGAAACCAGAGTCTCCTGCAATCAATAGAAATCAAAACGTGCAGAGCCCCAAAAAAGGCTGAAAGGAAGACTCCGAACTCCTTCAACGAGCACCACATTGTTTACCACCGCACATTGAAAGAAACCAGTCAGGGAAGGAGGTAGTGTAAACACCTGAGCTGAAGCTCTACACACTTTCCTGAAGAACCGTGAAAATTCGCGTTTTAACTACAAGAAATCGCAATGAAGAAAAGCGGGGGTAACAAACAAGATTGTGAGATCAATGTAGGATGGAATCGATTGCTAAGGAAAGAGAGTGGATTAGAGGTGGAAGGAAGTGGATAATGGAAGTAGGGGCTAAGCATAGTAAAAGCAGATGCAGAAGAGGTTAGAGGAAAGGGACGATTGAACCAAAAGACAGGGGAAAAAGAAGCTGCAAGAGAAGAAAAGAAAAAGGAAAAAGAAAAAGAAAAAGAAGAGGATTGCCACCAACCCTAGCCATAGCTAGGGCCGGCAACAAGGAAGAGAAAGACAAGAAGGGAGGGCACTCACACAATGGTGGGAAGACTTTCACAACGAGAGAAACACTCTCACCAAACAGAGAGAAAATGAAAACGTAGAAATGGTCTCTCTCAACTTTAACGCAATTGGAACAATGAGTTTTCAACTAAAAATTCATGATTATTGGTTCCTTAACTCATCAAAACGTGTATCTATGATCATTTTCGTCAACCCTATCAGAATTCTATCAAAATGAGTCATGTTAGAAGGATTATTGCAACAATTGGGTTAAAGTTAAGGGATCTTTGATCATATTGGGTTAAAATTGAGGGACCATTTCTCAATTTGGGTTAAAGTTGAGGGACCATTGCTACAATTTTTCTCATTTGGTTTTTTATATTTGCCTCTTGATTCAGCCTTACATGCGTGACACATGACTTATTTTGATGGACGTTCTAATAGAGTTGAGGAAAAAGACTATAGTTACACGTTTTGATGAGTTAAGGGACCAATGGTTACAGATTTTTAGTCTAGGGACCATTATTTCAATTGGGTTAAAATTGAGGGACAATTGTCTTTCATTTTTTACTTACTTGCAAAATTATAGTCGGCTACATGTACAAAAATAACTTAATTAACGCTCGTATCAAACAATGATCGTCTGCGAGCATAATGACTTCTTACATACAAAGAATAAAGCTTTTTTTTTTTTTTTTTTTTTTTTTTTTACAAGATTGAATTTTCTTTTGGTTTAAATTTTAAAGAAACACTAGTCGCTTGGTATCTCCGACTAAAGAGAGGTTTTATCATGACACATGGTTAGGATAACGAACTCTTTATGCACAAAAATTCAAATCTGCTTTCTCGTGAATAAGAATAGTAAATAATATTGTATTGTTACAAACAAAAAGAATGTTAATATTTAAATTTTATCTATGTAGTTTGAGTAAAGTTGTACAATAATTCATGTAATTCAAGTTGTCATGATGTAACTATTTGTAACATCCCACATCGCCCAGGGGAGTGATTCTTATATGTATATTTCCATCTCTATCTAGCACGAGGCCTTTTGGGAGCTCACTGGCTTCGGGTTCCGTAGGAACTCCGAAGTTAAGCGAGAAGGGGGCTAGAGCAATCCCATGATGGGTGACCCACTGGGAAGTTGCTCGTGAGTTCCCAAAAACAAAACCGTGAGGGAATGGTAAGCCCAAAGCGGACAATATCGTGCTACGGTGGTGGAGCAGGCCCGATAAGTGATCCGCCCTGGGTCGGGATGTGACACTACTAGCCTTCATGCACGCGCGTGAGCGCATGCAAAAGACATTTTTTTAAAATCATGGCATGCTACACGTGACTTAACACTTTTTAAATGTATTTATATGCTTAAATTGAAAAAAGTAAAGGCAAATATTTGAAGGAAATGAATAATCTTAGATCATACTAGAAGAAATCTCTCATAAACCAATTAAAACAGCTGAATCCACATAATAAAATCGACCTCTATTGAATATATATTAAAAATAAAGAAAATAATATTTAATAAACAACTGATTGAATCACATTATTCTAGCTCATTGTGAGGCTAAGCCCACCCTCTCCCCCTTAGTGTAGATAATATCGTTTGTTCAAAAGAAAAAGAAAAAAACAATTATTTGACAACTAATTTAATCACATTATTATCCGCTTGCGAAAAACCTTTTTTATAACCAGCATTACACGCCTCTTAAGATGTTTTGAACGTGTTTAAAAATAGAGAAAATAATATTTAATGAACAACTGATTGAATCACATTTTTTATAGTCTATTGTGAGGTACTAATTATTATAAAAAAAACAAATTGTACAAAAAAATTAATTATTAAAAAAACTATTAAAATGATGAAAATACCCTTGCCACATTTGATGCATTATTTTGGATTGCTTTTGAAGATTTTTGTTTGAGAGGAATTTTTGTTTAATTTTTTTGGTGAAGCTTGTGACACAAAAACACTGTTCATTGGACCTTGGCTTTATATAGAGAGATAGTAGCTTATTAGTTACCAATTCAAAGATACTGTGTCAATGATTGACTTAATTCAATACTTTTTGCATAGAACAAGCATGTGAGGCACATTTGAAAGTCTAAATCTTTTCTTCCCCAAAAGAAAAAGTCTAAATCTTTTTTCATATAAGTCGCTCATGTGCGGTTTTGTCTCGAAAAGTTAACAAATTCTTGTGTACGAATTGCAACAAATAGTAAAGTGTGATGATAAATCATGAACACCGAAATATTAAGATGAAAAATCCTAGTTTGTAATTTTATTTTTGTACTAAGTAGTCTGAAAAATCAACAGCTAGATTCATATAAAAATTTAATGAATCTTTACAACAGTTAAATCTTATATAAAACTCAAAGTAATGTTACGCTTACTATATATTTGTATCATCTATGTAATAGAAGTAAGATCCACCAACACATTATGATCTCATATCTATTAGAGGGATAATATAAATATATAATAAGAGTAGCATTTTTGAAGCTCATATCACTGATTAAGATGTAGCATTATAACCGGACCAAAAATTTTACTTTTACTACATATTTGCATCATCATTTCAATTATCTCTAATAGAAATGGGAGCTACATGTGTTAGTAAACTCTACCTTATAATGATTGTAAAAATGATGATACAAATATGTTGTAAGTGTAACATT
Organism: Pyrus x bretschneideri; assembly: GCF_019419815.1. Taxonomy (NCBI): domain Eukaryota; kingdom Viridiplantae; phylum Streptophyta; class Magnoliopsida; order Rosales; family Rosaceae; genus Pyrus; species Pyrus x bretschneideri. The sequence continues at coordinate 7,178,046 of NW_025999723.1, read as the reverse complement.
ACTCTAACTGGACCTATGGTTTGATCTGAAGCTAATAATGGGTTATGAATGGCAAGGGCTATAGATGCTTAACGCACCTGCAGAGTGGCGAATGTCTATGAGTCCATGACTTAAGAGGATAAGTGAATTTATTTCACACAAAGCAAAAAGTTAAAATATTTACCACTTAATACTACGGTTTAGTAGTATTCCTCTTCATTTGTAAGTGAGATGTCTTAGGTTCGATTTTCGTTAAAGATAAATTTGAATCCCATTATTGTTAATCTATTATGAGACAAAATTTATTTTCTTTTAATGTAGATAATATCGTTTATTAAAAAAAATTAGAATATTTGGATGTTCATATTTAAAGTGACTAAGGAAGCTTCACAGGCATTAGTAATAGTTGAGTTTGATTAATCAGTTTTGGCTTTTGCTAGACATTTTTCCATGGAATTTTTGGGTTTGTGGGTCTTTCATTTCCACACTTGTCTATTGCTTGTACGAGAGGCTCCTTTCTCGAACTTTTATGCATACTATAATTTTTCTGCAATAGTTGAAATTATATATTCTGACGAAAAATGAGCAGTCATGATTAAAACGAGGATATTTTATTTTATTTTTTTTTTATTAATCTAATAAATAAAAAGCCAAACTACTAGATTATTGAAGATAAACCCCATCCGCTTGTGAAAGCTCTTCAAGAGGTCATTTTACAATGTACTGGTACACCATTATGATAGTATTATGTGTCAATGAAATTTTTGTCCATGTGTCCTTATTTCATTGGCACATGATACTATGTGGCGGTCATGTGCTATGTAAGTTGTTCTTCAACAATGATATTTTAAGAAAATTTTATTATGTTTAAGTATATCTTATGTACTAGAAGTTTTGACAATATAACTTATACATAGAAAGCTTAATAAAAAGTTTGATGACTAAAAATTTCGATGTATAAAGAATCCAAAAGTATACTAGAATTAGAAATCTTGACTACTTAGGTGCGCTGCATTTTAACACCGTTTGATCAACCATGGACGCTTGATATTAGATTGAGAGAGAAAAAATTTCACGTAGAAACGGGTTAAATGATACTATGACTTTTAGGTTTAAAAAAAATCAAAGGGAAATATAGTGTTGCAATTTGATGCATTTCTACTTCCATATGGATTTTTGTCAAATGTGGTGCGTGACAAGCAAAAATTCTCGACATTTTACTCTACTAGGATGAGAGTGTTGAGCTTTTTGAGATAAACAAGAAGCTGCACAAACGTATGTAGTTTTGTTGGTAATAGTGTATGTTGATAGAATAATTGTTTTTAAGTACTCTAGTCGCAATAGATGACTAGAGTACATTATAAAAAGGGCTAGTGAATTTTGGTGGTGCCAATTTGCGACATAACATGATGTTTCAGAGGGTTATTTATATTAAATTCAAGAGTTTTGGCATTATTTGAGCAATTTTCCCAAAACCAAAATTAGGGTGTAAGTCACAAAGTCTTAAGTGTCTTTAAAATCCTAAAAGAACACAAACCAAAAGAATATTCATTTAGAAATGATGATGTTGAAGATTTCTTTACATCTTTATTAGAGGATTGGTTGATCGAGCTTCCTAAACCTCAGAGACCGGATGAGGGGGCTCAAGTAAGTGAGAGCATTCATCTCGCTGTGTGCAAGTCAAGTGTTGTGGAAACAGCTAAAGTAACGGAGTTGCATCACTCTCGTGCAAAATAAGAATTTACATCTCAATTAATTAGATAAACAACAGAAAATTCCACAATTTGTTAACTGAAATTTTAGGGTCACCCACAAAGGTGCAACCCTTAAAAAATAGGCGTATGCCACTTGTGGCGACAAGCACACGGTATTCTTTAGTAAAAGGCGAAAGAATAGTTCGCTTTGTACTCGACGCATGGCTCCGTGGGTTTGGCATCCGGATGCTGCTATCTTTTATACCCCTGGGCTAGCTGTTTCTTTTCCACTAGGCGGTGTGGGACTTACCAAAACCCATACCAGCGTTTTAGCCCCTACTCTTTGATGCCCAATGGCACCAAACCATCTTCCATGAGCAGATGACTTGTGCGATGACATACTTTAGATTTCTACTCTTTTGAACAATTTCCTACATCTTTCAAGCAACTAAAGCTCCATGAGTAAATTTCCAATTCCACCATGAAGAACCCATATTCCCCACCGAAACTCTTAATGGTTGAAGAAACCAATTTCAAGATTTTTTTACTGTATTATGGAGTTTTGAATCCTTAAATCCTTAGTTAAAGATACAACTACAAGATCTAAACGGTTAAAAACTATCGAATATATGATACTCCAGAGTACTGTAGAATTTTCGACCATTTCCAATTCTCGACCATGACCATAACTCTTAGTTTGGTAGTTACCTTTGTCAATGTCTTGCCTTATATGAAATTAGCCTTTGGCTTCTTATGAGAACAGTGTCATTCCCCGATGTTCACAAACTAACTAGTAGGTGTCATCAATTTTAGATCTCAGTTCTCCAAAGCTTGTTAATCATATAGTGGCTCTTTGCTTTTACGTTTTTTTTTTTGTTTTTAATCCATAACATGTTCGTACAAAAATTTTATGACACATGAAGTCGCATTAATATATATATATATATTTTTTGGAGAGAAAGGTAATTTCATACCAACACAAGATAATTACAAGAGAAGAGGCGCAACAACAATATGCATAGTCAAAATATGGCCCACCAAAGGAAACAAAAAGAAAAGCCCAAAAACAGACTTTTGAGCCCAACACAGAAAAAACATTGGAAGAACCTAGCAGCTTTTAACCAGTGCCAGGACCGTTGCTTTCTAGCCATTTGAAACCAGAGTCTCCTGCAATCAATAGAAATCAAAACATGCAGAGCCCCAAAAAAGGCTAAAAGGAAGACTCCGAACTCCTTCGATGAGCACCACATCATTTACCATCGCACATTGAAAGAAACCAATCAGGGAAGGAGGTAGTGTAAACACCTGAGTTGAAGCTCTACACACTTTCCTGAAGAACCGTGAAAAATCGCTTTTTAACTACAAGAAATCGCAATGAAGAAAAGCGGGTAACAAACAAGATTGCGAGATCGATGTAGGATGGAATCGATTGCTAAGGAAAGGGAGTGGATTAGAGGTGGAAGAAAGTGGATAATGGAAGTAGGGGCTAAGCACAATAAAAGCAGATGCATAATAGGTTGGAGGAAAGGGACGATTAAACCAAAAGACAGGGGAAAAAGAAGCTACAAGAGAAGAAAAGAAAAAGGAAAAAGAAAAAGCAAGAGAAGAGGATTGCCACCAACCCTAGCCATAGCTAGGGCCAGCAACAAGGAGGAGAAAAACAAGAAGGGAGGACTCTCACAATGAGAGAAACACTTTCACCAAACAGAGAGAAAATGAAAAGAAAAAAAAAAAAAAAAACGTAGAAATGGTCTCTCAACTTTAACGCAATTGGAACAATGAGCGTTCAACTAAAAATTCATAATCATTGGTCCTTTAACTCATCAAAACATGTATTTATAATCATTTTCGTCAATCCCATCAAAATTTCATCAAAATGAGTCATGTTAGAAGGATTATTGCAACAATTGGGTTAAAGTTGAGGGATCTTTGATCTTATTGGGTTAAAATTGAAGGATCATTTCTTTATTTGGGTTAAAATTGAGGGACCATTGCTACAATTTTTCCCATTTGGTTTTTCATATTTGCCTATTGATTCAGCCTTACATGCATGACACATGACTCATTTTGATGGACGTTCTAATAGAGTTGAGGAAAAAGATCATAGTTGCACGTTTTGACGAGTTAAGGGACCAATGGTTACAGATTTTTAGTCTAGGGACCATTATTTCAATTGGGTTAAAATTGAGGGACAATTGCTACAATTTTTTTTTCACTTTTTACTTGCAAAATTATAGTCAGCTACATGTACAAAAATAACTTAATTAATGCTCGTATCAAACAACGATCGTCTGCGAGAACAATGACTTCTTACATACAAAGAATCAAGTTTATTTATTTATTTATTTTTAAAGATTGAATTTTCTTTTGGTTTAAATTTTAAAGAAACACTAGTCACTTGGTATCTCCGATTAAAGAGAGGTTTTATCATGACACTTGGTTAGGATAACGAACTCTTTATGCACAAAAATTCAAATTTGCTTTCTCGTGAATAAGAATAGTAAATAATATTGCATTGTTACAAACAAAAAGAATGTTAATATTTAAATTTTAGGGTAAAATACTGTTTACTACCCTCATGTTTCATGGTTTTCAACATTTAGTGCATCAAGTTTTTTTTCGTCCCAGAGTCATACCTAAAGTGTAAAATTTGGGACAGTCTTAATACATCCGTTAGTCAAACTGTTAAGTCTCTCGTTAACTGTGACGTGACGCCCATGTGAACAATGAATGGGCACCATGTGTCATTCACGTGGAAATTAAAAATAAATTATTTATAAAATTTAAAAATAAAAAATATATATATAATAAAATAAAATAAAATTAAAAATAAATAAAATAAAAAACCTTCATCTTCCCCAAATCCCACCCAATCCCACCCGTGCCCACCCTCCCATCACCCACCTCTTCGTCTTCACCGCACCTTCTCCCTCCCTTCCCTATTCTGCAACCCTACTCCTTCCCTCCCTTCTTTCTTCTACACCTGCACCACCACCCTCCCTTCTCTACTCTGCAACCCGTACCCACCCTCCCCCCACACCCAACCCTTCTCCCCCCGTGCCCCCAACCCAGAACAAGAACCTAGAAGAAGAAGAAGGAAAAAAAAAAACCCAGTTCGTCATTTCTAGATTAATGGAGATCTACCACAGAATCAGTCCAAAAATCATCTCAAACTCAAACTCCCCATCTCAAAGTATTTTCGAAATTCACCCACACTGAAAATCCCAAAAATATGGAGTTCATGGTCTGGGTTTGCGTTCGCGGTAGCAGGGTGGGGGAGGGGACGAACTGGGTTTGGGCTGCTATTTTTTTTTCTTCTTCTTCCTTCATTCTTCTTCTTCTTCTTCTGTAGATTCGGTTTTTCTCTTTTTTTTTTTCTTCTTCTTCTGGGTTGGGGACCGCCGGGGGAGGGGAAGGCTTCTTCCTCCTTCTTCTTCTTCTTCTGGGTTGCAGATTCGGTTTTTCTTCTTCTTCTTCGGTTTTTTTTTTTTCCTCCTTCCTCTTTAGTTTTTCCTTTTTTTTTTTTTTTTTGGGTTCTTCCTCCTCCTTCTTCTTCTTAGGGTTTTTTTATTTTATTTTATTTTTTTTTATGTTCTTCCTTCTTCTTTGGTTTTTTTTATTTTTTATTTTTTATTCTTCCTCCTTCTTCTTCTTCATCTTCTGTGGGTTGGGGGCGGGGAGAGAAGGGAAGGTTTTTTTTAATTTAATTAATTATTTTAATATTTTTAATGACACGTGGTGCCCAATCATTGTCCACGTGGTGCCACGTCATCACTTAACGGGAGAATTAACAGTTTGACTAATGGATGTATGAGACTGTCCCAAAATTAATACTTTAGGTATGACTCTGGGACGAAAAAAACTTGATGTACTAAATGTTGAAAACCACGAAATATGAGGGTAGTAAACAGTCTTTTACCCTAAATTTTATCTATGTAGTTTGAGTAAAGTTGTACAATAATTCATGTAATTCAAGTTGTCATGATGTAACTACCAGCCTTCATGCACGCATGTGAGTGCATGCAAAATATATTTTTTTGAATCATGGCATGCTACACGTGACTTACACTTTTTAAATGTATTTATATGCTTAAATTGACAAAAAGAAAGACAAATATTTGAAGGAAATGAATAATCTTAGATCATACAAGAAGAAACCCCTCATAAACCAATTAAAGCAGTTGAATCCACATAATAAAATCGACCTCTATTGAATTTATATTAAGAATAAAGAAAATAATATTTAATAAACAACTGATTGAATCACATTATTCTAGCTTATTGTGAGGCTAAGCCTACCTCATTCCCCTTAGTGTAGATAATATCGTTTGTTCAAAAGAAAAGAAAAAACAATCATTTGACAACTAATTTAATCACATTATTATCAGAATGCAAAAAACTTTTTTTATAACCGGCATTACACGCCTCTTAAGATGTTTTGAACGTGTTTAAAAATAGAGAAAATAATATTTAATGAATAACTGATTGATTCACATTATTTCTAGTCTATTGTGAGGTACTAATTATTAAAAAAAAATGTACAAAAAAATTAATTATTAAAAAAACACTATTAAAATGATGAAAATACCTCTGCCACATTTGATGCATTATTTTGGATTGCTTTTGAAGTTTTTTGTTTGAAAGGTGTTTTTGTCTAATTTTTTTGATGAAGTTTGTGACACCAAAAAACACTGTTCATTGGACCTTGGCTTTATATAGAAAGAGAGTAGCTTATTAGTTACCAATTCAAAGATACTGTGTCAATGATTGACTTAATTCAATACTTTTTACATAGAACAAGCATGTGAGGCACTTTTGAAAGTCTAAATCTTTTCTTCCCCAAAAGAAAAAGTCTAAATCTTTTTTCATACAAGTCGCTCATGTGCGGTTTTGTCTCGAAAAGTTAACAAATTATTGTGTACGAATTGCAACAAATAGTAAAGTGTGATGATAAATCATGAACACCGAAATATTAAGATGAAAAATCCTAGTTTGTAATTTTATTTTTGTACTAAGTAGTCTAAAAAATCAACAGCTAGATTTATATAAAAATTTAATGAATCTTTACAACAGTTAAATCTTATATAAAACTCAAAGTAATGTTACGCTTACTATATATTTGTATCATCTATGTAATAGAAGTAGGATCCACCAACATATTATGATCTCATATCTATTAGAGGGATGATATAAATATATAATAAGAGTAGCATTTTTGAAGCTCATATCATTGATTAAGATGTAGCACTATAATCAGACCAAATTTTTTACTTTTACTACATATTTGCACCATCATTTCGATTATCTCTAATAGAGATGAGAGCCACATGTGTTAGTGAGTTCTACCTTATAATGATACAAATATATTGTAAGTGTAACATTACTCTAACTGGACCTATGGTTTGATCTGAAGCTAATAATGGGTTATGAATGGCAAAGGGCTTTAGATGCTTAACGCACTTGCAGAGTGGCAAATGTGTATGAGTCCATGACTTAAGAGGATATGTGAATTTATTTCACACAAAGCGAAAAGTTAAAATATTTATCACTTAGTACTACGGTTTAGTAATATATCTCTTCCTTTGCAAGTAAGAGGTCTTAGGTTCGATTTTCGTCAAAGATAAATTTGAACCATATTATTACTAGTCCATTATGAAGCGAAGTTCATTCTCCCTTAACGTAGATAATATCATTTATTAAAAACAAATTAGAATATTTGGATATTAATATTTGAAGTGACTAAGGAAGCTTCACAGACATTAGTAATAGTTGAGTTTGATTAATAGTTTGGACAATGATTGTCTGCCCTTTCACTTTCGGTGCCCTCCCGTGCCTTTCTGTTTGTGTGGTCACAATTAAACCACGTCAATATTTTATATTGCTATTCATTTTTGTCTTATTATCTCTATAAAAAAAAAACAATATAAAATGTTGACGTGGCTTAACCGTGACCACACAAAACATGAGGGCACGAGAGGTCACCGGAAGTAGGAGCGCAGACAATCCTTGTCCAATCAGTTTTGGCTTTTGCTAGACATTTTTCCATGGAATTTTTGGTTTGTGGGTCTTTCATTTCCACACTTGTCTATTGCTTGTACAAGAGGCTCCTTTCTCGAACTTATATGCATACTTTAATTTTTCTACAATATTTCAAATTATATGTTCTTACGAAAAATGAGCAGCCATGATTAAAATGAGGAAATATTATTTTCTTTTTTTTATTAATCCAATATATAAAAAGTCAAACTACTAGATTATTGAAGATAAACCCTATCCGCTTGTGAAAGCTCTTCAAGAGGTAATTTTACAATGTACTGGTACACCACTATGGTAGTGTTATGTTTCAATGAAATTTTTGTCCATGTGTCCTTATTTCATTGGCCCATGACACTATGTGGCGGTCATGTGTTATGCAAGTTGTTCTTCAACGATGATATTTTATGAAAATTTTATTATGTTTAAGTATATCTTATGTACTGGAAGTTTTGACAATATAACTTATTCATAGAAAGATTAATAAAAAGTTTGACGACTAAAAATCTCAATGTATAAAGAATCCAAAAGTATACTAGAATTAGAAATCTTGACTACTTAGGTGCGCTGTGTTTTAACACCGTTCGATCAACCATGGACGCTTGAGATTAGATTGAGAAAGAAAAAATTTCACGTAGAAATGGGTTAAATGATACTATGATTTTTAGGTTTAAAAAAAAAAAATCAAAGGGAAATATAGTGTTGCAATTGGACGCATTTCTACTTCCATATGGATTTTTGTCAAATGTGGTGCTAGACAAGCAAAAATTCTCGACATTTTACTCTACTAGGATGAGAGTGTTGAGCTTTTTGAGATAAACAAGAAGCTGCATAAATGTATGTAGTTTTGTTGGTAATAGTGTATGTCGATAGAAGAATTGTTTTTTAGTACTCTAGTCGCAATAGATGACTAGAGTACATTATAAAAAGGGCTAGTGAATTTTGGTGGTGCCAATTTGTGACATAACATGATGTTTCAGATAATTATTTATATTAAATTCAAGAGTTTTGGCATTATTTGAGCAACTTTCCCAAAACCAAAATTACGGTGTAAGTCACAAAGTCTGAAGTGTCTTTAAAATCCTAAAAGAACACAAACCAAAAGAATATTCATTTAGAAATGATGATGTTGAAGATTTCTTCAAATCTTTATTAGAGGAAGGGTTGATCGAGCTTCCTAAACCTCAGAGACCGGATGAGGTGGGATGAGTATGGGGCTCAAGTAAGTGAGACATTCAGCCCGCTGAGTGTAAGTCAAGTGTCGTGGAGACAGCTAAAGTAACGGAGTTTCATCACTCTCGTGCAAAACAAGAATTTACATCTCAATCAATTAGATAAAACAATAGAAAATTCCACAATTTGTTAACTGAAATTTTAGGGTCACCCACAGAGGTGCAACCCTTAAAAAATAAGCGTATGCCACTTAGGACGACATGCACACGGTATTCTTTAGTAAAAGGCGAAAGAATAGTTCGCTTTGTGCTCGACGCATGGCTCCGTGGTTTTGACATCCGGATGCTGCTGTCTTTTATACCCCCAGGCTGGCTGTTTCTTTTCCACTAGGCGGTGTGGGACTTACCAAAACCCATACCAGCGTTTCAGCCCCCACTCTTTGATGCCCAATGGCACCAAACCATCTTCCATGAGCAGATGACTTGTGCGATGACATTCTTTAGATTTCGGCTCTTTTGAACAATTTCCAACATCTTTCAAGCAACTAAAGCTCCATGAGTAAATTTCCAATTCCACCATGAAGAACCCATATTCCCCACCGAAACTCTTAATGGTTGAAGAAACCAATTTCAAGATTTTTTTACTATATTCTGGAGTTTTGAATCCTTAAATCCTTAGTTAAAGATACAACTACAAAATCTAAACGGTTAAAAACTATCGAATATACAATACTCCAAAGTACTGTAGAATTTTCGACCATTTCCAATTCCCGACCAGGACCATAACTCTGAGCTTGGTAGTTACCTTTGTCAATGTCTTACCTTATATGAAATTAGCCTTTGGCTTCTTATGAGAACAGTGTCATTCCCCGATGTTCACAAACTGTGTGTTCTACTAGTAGGTGTCATCAATTTCAGATCTCAGTTCTCCTTGTTAATCATATAGTGGCTCATTGCTTTTACATTTTTTTTTGTTTTTAATCCATAACATGTTCGTACAAAAATTTTACGACACATGAAGTCGCATTAAATTTTTGTTTTTATACAAGCGATAGTGTGGAAAGTTACATAATATGCTTGGGTTATTTCTTGTTACAATTTCTCTCAATTTTATGTGTCTTACAATATCTCTCATCGGAATTTAGTTTATAACTTTTCTTAGCTTTTTGGGACTATAATTTATTTTTTTCAATCTACGAAAGTAAAAAATTTCCTCAACTTATATGATTTATTCTTCAACTTACGTAATTTATGTGACTGATTCTTTCTAGGGATATCATCTGAGCCAATCAAAGTTAACGGGATTTAAATTTTTTTTTTTTTAACAAACGATCTTATCCACACTAAGGGATGGGAGAGTGGGCTAAGCCTCACAATGAGCTAGCAATAATGTGGTTCAAATTCGCTTTTGGCGACAATCGAATCTAAAATCTCTCACTTGAAGAGAAATACTACTAAACCGTAGTACGAAGTGGCAATCAACAAATTTTAACCTTAGCCACACATGGCACTATGCATTTTAGGGCATCTCTACTGAGAGACGCAAAATCCTTTACAATGAAAATTTTACATTTAAGGTTAGCCAGATAGTTCTATGTATAAAATTTCATCTTGACCGGAAAATATAAACAAAGTTGCAGTTTCGCATTTATTTTTAATCTTTGGATGTGAGCCCCTCCAAACAAAAAGATAAAATTAAATGGATCCCGAGTTTACATCTCCAGTTGGTGTACTTATACGTCTTAGGAAAATGTAAAAAGTTTCTTTACATTTCAGATTTGCTTCTCTCTATTCAAAATACTCATACATTATTATTTAGGAGTATCGAATAAAAAGAATATATACTACAATTTTAAAGGCACCAAAAAGAGAGAGAGCATCGTCGCTGGATCCTATTTGTGAGAATACTGTGGATCTCCTACATCGTACGGTTAGTTTTTGTCAGATAATATTTATATTTAATTTTAAATAAAAAAGTTTACAATGATTTCTGACCGCATAATATACGATAAATTAATGTAATTTGAGAATCTTCAAAATCCTCCAACGAAGATCCTCAATTCCCAAAAAAGTAGTACTCTCATGCCACTTTTTAGTGCAACAAGACAAACATTTATCGGTCAATGGATGATGCAATTTATTTATTTATTTTTTATTTTTAGACCCATGCTAGACTACACATTAGGCTGAAAGAGCTTCGGTGGTAAAAATTATGACACATTGGGCCAAAAGTAATGACATATTGGGCCAAAATACGGCCGAAAGAGCTTCGCTGGTTAAAATTATGACATATTGGGCAAAATACAGCCGCATGTGAATATAATGACAAATTGGGCCTAAAGAGCGTTGCCGCTTAAAATTATGAAACTCGTTGACTTTGCAGCGGCAAAGAAAAGATGATGCAATGGCAGCTTTGATTGACTTTTAAAGTCACAAAAATAATGATTTCAAACTAAAATTGTAAGGGGCATCCACAGAGGTACACCCCTCCAAAAATAAACGTATACCACTTAAAACAATGAGCACACGGTATTCTTTAGTAAAAGGCGAAAGAATAGTTCGCTTTGTTCTCAACGCATGGCTCTGTGAGTTTGGAAGAGGCACGCTGCGTTGGTTGTATACTAGCTACACTGGCTAGAGCTGCTGTTGCTGTCGGTGTGGGACGCCGAGCGTTACCGCACTTTTTTATGACTAATAGGTTCAGTCCAATCCAGCAGTCAACATACAAAAACTTGGACCTCCATTTGATATTGTTGTAGACTTATGAGAATCATACTGTACTTCCAGGTTCAGCTCCTACTTTAGTACCAAACAAAGCCTCAGCCGATTTTCAGATATACTCTCTATGTTACCCCTTTATATTGAGAGACAATTCCCAACTTTTCCGATTCGGTGTCGACAAATTTGCATGTGGCACAATATCTCAATTTGATAGTGTTGAGTTTCAATTCATATCTCTCAGGTTCAAAATTCTCGTCTCCTATTAATTACTATTATAATTTGGAACTCTTCCCTTCACCTTAATAATGATAAAATTAAAAAAAAAAAAAAAACTTATATGCAACTACTTAATTTTATTTAAGTTTTCATTTTCATTTTTTTTTTGTCAAAAGTACGACATAGCTCCATGATTAAAATTGCAAGTCCCGAGCCAAGTTTTCATGAAGAAGACATATCCCATGCATTGTTCAATCCCTTAATTTGTTAAAAAAAAATGATAAGAAAAATACCTTGTTCAATGAAAAAAAGACGACTAGTCCACACAATATTCGAGTGGAGAAAGCTTCCACACGACAACTTGTATATGAGACATTTTTCAGTGCCGGAACAGGGTTCGGTAATTATTATTAGTGGTTGGCCAAACTGCTACCTAACTATACATCTTAATGAGGCCTACTATATTATACTCCAGCTCTCTTAAACATCTATTTATAAGAGAAAGATATCGTTAAAGCTGCATACATGCAACTGATCATTTGACACTTCCCAATTCTAAACTCTCTCTCTCTCTCTCTCTCTCTCTCTCTCTCTCTCTCTCTCATGGGGATCTTGATGGCAACGTGTTTGCTGGCTCTTTTCTATGGTTTCTCCTGCCTCTGCAAGTTACTTCTCAGAAGGAGAGACCAGGCATGCTATCTGCTGGCCTACGAGTGCCATATGCCACCAGACGACATGAAGCTCAGCGCTGATTCATGCGTGAAAATCGTATCGCGGAACAGGAATCTGGGACTGGAAGAATTCAGGTTTCTCTTGAAAACTATTACCCATTCGGGCATTGGCGAGGAAACTTACTGCGCAAGAAACATCATCCAAGGCCGAGAAGAAACTGCAACCCGAGAAGATGAACTTGCGGAGATGGATGGCATCATCTTTGACGCACTGGATAAGCTTTTCGCTCGGGCTACCTCAATTTCTCCGTCGCAAATCGACATTCTTGTCGTCAATGTGTCGATGTTCTCCCCTGCACCCTCCCTATCTTCACGTATAGTGAATCGTTACAAGATGAGGGACGACATCAAGAGCTTCAACCTCTCGGGAATGGGCTGCAGTGCGAGCCTCATTGCCATTGACGTTGTACAAAACTTGTTCAAGTCACACAAGAATGCGAATGCCATCGTTGTAAGCACGGAATCGTTGGCTCCTCATTGGTATTGCGGCGTAGAAAAATCCATGATGCTCACAAACTGTCTCTTCCGCTCGGGAGGGTGCGCGATGCTGCTCACGAACAACCGAAGCCTAAAGCACCAAGCCAAGCTGAAATTAAATCATTTGGTACGAATGCACACCGGCTCGAACGACGAAGCATATAACTGTTGCATACAGGTAGAAGATGAGAGTGGCAATCGAGGTTTCCGCCTTACCAAATACCTAGTAAAAGCAGCAACTCAGGGTTTTACAAAGAACCTCCAAGTTCTAGCACCAAAAATACTTCCACTAAGAGAAATACTTAGGTATGTGGTGGCCTCTAGGCTTAACAATATTAGAACTAGTATTATAAGCCAAAAGCCAAAAGCAGATGGGGGACTACGGTTGAATCTCAAGACAGGAATAGAGCACTTCTGTATTCACCCTGGTGGAAGAGCAATCATAGATGGGATTGGGAAGAGCTTAGGGCTAAGTGATTATGACGTTGAGCCGTCAAGAATGGCACTTCACCGGTTCGGAAACACATCGGGGGCCGGATTTTGGTACGCTTTGGGATACATGGAGGCAAAGAAGAGGCTTAAGAAGGGGAACATGATTCTGATGAGTGGATTTGGAGCTGGTTTTAAGTGCAACAATATTGTGTGGGAAGTGATGAAGGACTTGGATGATGTCAATGTGTGGAAAGACTGCATAGATAGTTACCCTAGGGATCTAAACCAAGTCAATCCGTTCATGGAGAAGTATGGCTGGATACATGATGATGATCTAGGCTTTGTTAGGTTTGACATGTCCCTGTTAGTTATTGAGTAATGCTACACTTACAACATTTTTCATATTACATTTGTATCATTTCTCTAATAGAAATAGGACCCACCAACTCATATGGGTCTCATCTCTTTTAGAAAAATGGTAAAATATTTGGTATGAAAAATGCGGTAAGAATAGCATTTTTGTTAGTTGTTTGATTTTTCAGCACTTAATAAGTTTGCGTTTTTCTTTTACCTTGTGGAGAAGTGTGGTTGTTTGAAGTTTGTATGAAGTATTTCAAGCCCTGTAGTATGGATGTATCTCATAAATAAACCCTGATCGATCAGGTGTTCCAGGGCTTTTTTTCTTTTTTTTTCTTTTTTTTTTTTAAATAAAAATAAGAGTTCATTAATTTTCTAGGTGTGAGGCCATGATCTATATCAGTATTTCCTTTGCTAGCAAACTCTCTTTTTGATATATTTGTATTCCCTTTGCTAGTACTACATTTACCACAAGTAGTACATTACTCTCATAGTTGGAGAAAACCGACACTGGAAACACCACTTCATGTCCGACTTGCATGTGTTAAGCATGCCGCCAGCGTTCATTAACGTGGCGGTATACACCCAGCTCCACAGGAAAGCAAGCCATTGACTACCGGTTTCTTTCCTCCAGAATATCACTTGTAATAAAAATAAGAAAACACTACATATTCCAACCTCAGCAGCAGCACACCTCGTTTTCCTCCACTTTAACAAGTAATATTTGGCTTGTATGACCTATGGAGATTACTCTAAATTTTCAAGGACAAGACAACTGTTTAGTTCCAGGGCATAAAGGGTAACAGCTAAAGAAAATACAAGCTGAAGTTTTACAATTTAAATACTGAGATTTAGGTGCACCCACAGAGGTGCGTCCTTCAAAAATAGGCGTATACCATTTAAAGTGACGAGCACACGGTATTCTTTAGTAAAAGGCGAAAGAATAGTTCATTTTGTGCTCAATGCATGGTTCCGTACTTTAGTCTTCCGCAGCCTACAATATTTTATATAAGCGAAGGTAGATAATTCTTTGCCCCTGTGGCGGGTGTGGGACAAATAGTTTGGCTTCCACTCCTTTGCTAACTCCCAATTTTTTTGCTCAAATCCCTCAGAACCTTCGGTCTATTTTTAGCTATTCCCACCAAAACTCTTTGGCCATTGAAAGATCAGCTCCAGTCCAAAACTCTGAGCTTGCAAGTTCCTTTGTCATTTCTTATATGAAATCAGGCCTTCATTGCGAACCTAAGTGGAAATTAGTTGACAAGAATTGTGTTGAAGACTTATAGCCCATTTGAAAATGCTTCCTTGTAAAGCACTTATGGTATGAAATATTTAATAGAAATGCAAGTGGTTTTTTTTATCACAAAAACACTTTCAAATTTTTGTCAAAAATGGTCTGAAACGTTTTTAGTGATTTAAAAACATTTTAGTTATTTTAAAATTACTTCCAAACAAGTTATCAATATGTGTGAAATATGACACTACATATGTTATCCAAAATTTGAATTTTTCAATTGATTGGATTCCAAAGGAAGGAGATTTCCTAGAGCTAGTATATGTGTTTGTTCTTTTTTCCAACATATATATGTTCGTTTCAAGCTGGTATTTGATTTTGTTTGTACCATACTTGACCAATCCCGAAACTACTGAACACCGATCAACAGTATACCGTCAAGGAGCCACAAGAGTTTCCCTCCAACCAAGAGGCCAATCACAACTCGACACATGTCGATATTAGAGGCCAATCACAGCGCAATATGTATCGATATTAGAGGTCAATCACAATACGACACGTGTCAATGTCAAAACAAAAATAGAAACTCTTTTCTATAAAAGGGGATCATTCTCCCACAATAATGCCTAATGTCATTTGTACTAAACTATTCACTAGAACTCACTAAAGGAGAGCTTGAACTTATGTATTTGTGTAAACACTTCACAATTAATACAAACTCCTCTACTTCGTGGACGTAGCCAATCTGGGTGAACCACATACATCTTGTGTTTGCTTTCCTGTCTTTATATCTTTACATACTTATCCACATTAGTGACCAGAGCAATCTGGCGAAGGTTACAAACTTGACACTTTCTGTTGTACCAAAGTCTTCGCTGATTTTGTGCATCAACATTTGGCGCCGTTTGTGGGAAACACACTTATTCCTACTCTCTTTAGCTTTGTCAAGCTGATTTCTACCATTCGTACACTATCTTTTGACCAGGCATTCCTCTCCAACATGGGGAGCGAAGGAAGCCACAACACACAGAACGACACCCCCTCGCGCTTAGTGTAAGGCAGCGAAAGAAGAAACGAAAGAAATTTACTCTTCAAGCTAAAGTCGAAGAGATGGAGGCTCAGAACAACAGGATATCAATGAAGAATGAGGTCCTCCAGGAATAGTATGAGAAGCTCTTCGAGATGCTTCATGAGGCTAAACATACTCAAACGCACGAACTCATCGCCCCCGTGGAAGTCAACCATCAATAAGGTGCCCTCCAACACAGAGGGTCACCGTTCTTCAACATAATTGTTCTTAATGAGGAGCAAGCTAATCATCAATGTGTTGATCAACGTGAAACTTCTCTCAACCCAGTTGCTTCGACCCGAAGCAAGAGAAGTGGAGGAAGGCATTTCCTTGCAGAGGGAACGGAAGGATCGAAAGTCGTTTATCGTGACTGTCGAGACTTCCTGAGTTAACGTCGAGAGAATCCCATCCACATAAGCTTAAAGATCAATGACCCAAGGGTTTCTGAAACACTTGGTCCCCTCCCACGACCCAGGCCAGTTATCAATCTAAGGAATGAGCGACAGGTCCCAGAAGAACATGAAGGTACATGAGACTCGGAAGTATTTCGACAGACTCGCTCAAGAAGTCAATACGGCGAGTCCAAGGAAAAATCACATGCTCTTGATCAAACTTTCATACTTTTAAGTGGCAATGGAGACTTACAAAAGAAAACTCTAATAGTACAAGACTCCACTCAGGACCTCATTGTCCTTCAACTTTTTGAGGAAGTAAACAAGTTAAAGGATAAACGTCAAGCTGAGAAACCTGACTGGAACCAACTAAGGCCTGGCCCTCTTACAAGGAGGATCTTCAACACCTCCTTCAAGTGAAGACAAAACAGAAACTCGGCTTACAACTCTACACTGGAATGGAGGATCCGATTGAACACCTTAATCTCTTTGAGTCCACTATGGTATACCAGATGCATACTAATGAAGAGCGATGTCTCATCTTCCTCTTTACCCTTTCTGGTGGAGCTCTAAACTGGTATTGTTGTCTTTCACCTGAGACGATAGACTTATTTGAAGAATTGAGGAAACTGTTTGTCTCTCAACACATCTTCCAGACCGATCGCTTGCACTCTGTAGATGACTTGTACACTATTCAACAGAAGCTGAATGAGTCACTGCGAAAGTATGCCGGACGCTTCAGCTACGAGTATTCTCGCTATGCTGAGGCAGATGATAAGACCGCCCTCAAGGCCTTCACGACAGGCCTACGTGACTGTTTCTTTAAGGTCATGATCGATGCCAACACTTGGAAGACTTACTCTGAAGTGATGGCACAAGCTTACAACCACACCTCCGCCGAGGCAAAGACATATCAAGGGAAACCCCCCACAGCCATCCCTTATCAGCAAGTGGGGAGTGGGAGCCAAATCTAACTAAATGAGAAGACCTCAACCTTCCAAATGGCAGTGACGCCCCTTCCTGCCTTGCTTAATGCTTTGCCAAGATAACAGACATATCAACCTCAGGGCAAGATGAAAGATTTCCATCCTCACCAGTCTTATTTTAGTAAGAAGAGTAAGGGGCACTATCGTGATAACCAAGGGTATCGCCATGATAATGCCCGCCCTCAGGCAGTCAACGCAGTGGGCTAAACACGTGTTAAGACATGCCCTACCCCGAGGTATGAGAAGTATACACCTTTGAACGCCACATGCGCGACCATTTACCCCAGTATAGCTCACCTGATACCAAAGCTAAAACTGAGGCAGCATGATTACAAGTCCATGAAGAACAAGAGTGTGTTTTGCTGCTACCACGAATATAATGGCCATAATGGCGAGAAGTGTATCACCCTCCATGATCATATTAAAGCTTTAGCACGTGAAGGAAAAATTGATCAATTCCTCATTCACCCTCAAAACCAACGCTAAGTGAATGTGATATATTTCATAAGCGGCGGCACACCCGTATCTGAATCTTCCAACAGGGCCATGAAAAACAGTGAACGAACTTTGAGGCCTGGCCACTAAGTGTTTCACCTAGAAGACATCAGGGAAGGCAAGTAATAAAAGCCTAACTGGGACCTAATATGTTTCTACCCTTAGGAAGAAAGAGGTATCACCCACCCTCACAACGACCTACTGATCGTGGAGGCTCACATAGCCAACTTTGATGTACGATGAATCCTGGTAGACACGGGGGCTTCGGTCAATATCATGTTTGCTGAAGCTTTCAGGGCATTTAATATAGCTGAACACATGCTTGATCACTTAGTTTCTCCTCTGATAAGCTATTCCGATGATGTCGTGCAACTTTTAGGGAGCGTGCATTTACCCTTCACCATCAGTACAAACGCTTACATATCCACTATCACCACTAACTTCCTGGTGGTTGACTGCCTAACAGCATACAATGTCATCTTTGGGTGCACAGACATCAATGGTCTCGAGGCCATGGTATCCACACATATGTTGTTGATGAAATTTCCAACCCTCTATGGCAACGGTTACATCAAAGGATATCAACTTAGTGCACGATCATGTTACAACACTTCAGTCAAGCAACAACACTTGCTTGTGCCCAAAGAAACACTTTTTATACATGACCAAGTTATAAAGACCAGCTTGAACAAAGCCAACTTGGATCTTCACGGTGGTAACAGTCAACCCGACGATCCTCGAGATGATTCTTTCACCCAGCAAGCACAACCTGCTGAAGAGTTGGAGAAAGTCTCTATCACAAAAGATTATCCGGACCGCATAGTGAAGATTGGCATCACTTTGTCACCACCCCTTCGGTTGGCATTGATTTTTTTTTTTTTTGCAAAAGAACACTGAAGTCTTCGCCTGGTCATACGAAGACATGCCAGACATCTCTCCTGATATCATTTATCATCATTTGAGTATTGATCCCAAGACCAAGCCGGTGAGACAGAAGCAAAGATCTTATGATGCTGAACGATACGAGGCAATAAAGGCAGAAATTGAAAAACTCAAAAGCATAGGCTTCGTCCGTGAAGTCAATTATCCAATGTGGGTAGCAAATGTGGTCCTTGTTAAGAAAAATCCGACCAAAGAAAGTCTCTTACTTCAAAAGATCTTGTGGAGAATGTGTGTTAACTACATCGACTTAAGCAAAAGATGCCCGAAGGATAACTTTCCCCTTTCTCTCATTGATAGACTTATAGACTCTACAGCAGGGTGTGAACTCTTGAGCTTCATGGATGCTTACTCAGGGTACAACCAAATCCTCATGAACCTTTCGGACCAAGAACACACGGCATTCACTACTGACAGATGACTATATTGCTATAAAGTCATGCTATTCGACCTAAAGAATGCAGGGGTGACTTATCAGAGATTAGTCAACTCGATGTTCGCTGAACATATTGGGAAGAACATGGAAGTTTATGTTGATGATATGTTAGTCAAAAGCAAACACGCTGACCAACACATCACTAACCTGTCTGAAACCTTCTCTATCCTAAAGAAGTATCAAATGAGGTTAAAGCCCAACAAATACGCCTTCGGCGTGGGTTCTGGAAAATTCTTGGGCTTCATGATTAGCCAACGAGGCATTGAAGCTAACCCCGAGAAGATCAAAGCAATCATTGACATGAAAGAACCGGTAACTTCAAAAGACATCCTGAGCCTTACTGGCAAGGTGGCAGCCTTGACCAGGTTCATCTCTAAGGCCACAGACAAATGCACTCCTTTTTTCAAAGCACTTAAGGGAAGTAAGAAGTACATTACGTGGACTGATGAATGTGCCGAAACATTTAAGAACCTCAAAGAGTACATGAGTAAAGCCCTTCTACCCTTCAAACCTGAAGTTGGTGACACCTTAATTGTCTATTTGTCTGTCTCGGCTTCAGCAGTTAGTTCTGTCCTCATTTGAAGGGATGGTAGTATCGAACGACCTGTCTACTACGCTAGCAATGCTCTATAAGATGCGGATACACGATACTTCAACATTGAGAAATTAGCTATAGCATTAGTCATGTTTGCTCGGAAACTTCGCCCCTACTTCCAAGCAGACTCCATCATCGTGCTTACCAATCACCCTATTTGAGAAATACTTCAGAGTCCTAACACTTCGGGGTGAATGATCAAATGGGCGATAGTACTGGGTGAGTTTGACATTTCCTACCACCAAAAGCCAGCTGAGAAGGGCCAAACAGTTGCAGATTTCATTGCCGAATTCACTTATCCTATTGACATTTCTCCTGCACCTGAGGCAGTGGCTTCGTTACCCTTGAAAGCTTGGAAGGTAGAACCAACACTCTCAGTATGGACTCCGGCTCATCCAACCAACAAGGTTGTGGAGCAAGATTAGTCCTGACTACCCCTGACAAAGTGGTAATGGAGTATGCTCTTCGCTTCAAATTCAAGGCATCAAACAATGAGGCCGAGTATGAGGCCCTTTTAGCAGGCTTACGTTTGGCTAAACACCTTAGAGTTAAACAAATTGATATCTTCAGTGACTCCCAATTGGTGGTTAACCATGTTACGAACAACTTTGACGCTAAGGATAACTTTATGGCAGCGTATTTTGTGCAAATGCAGCTTTTGCTCAAGCACTTCCACTACGAGATCACCCAAGTCCCTTGAGAGGTAAACAGTCATGCTGATGCTTTGGCTCGCCTCGCCTCAATAATGGAAGACAAGATTGGGAGAAAAATTCATGTCGAATTGTTGACAGCACCAAACACTATGGTCGCAGAAGTGTGCAACTTGCAACAGGAGGATAATTGGATCACCCCGATTTATAAATTCCTTGTTCATAACACCTTCCCAAATGATAAAGTCCAAGCTAAGCAGATTCGATACAAGTTTACTCGCTACTTGATCATTAATGACCAACTTTACAAGCGAGGTTTTAACCTACCATACTTACGGTGCCTCACACATGCGGAAGCGAAAATTGTCCGTCGGGAAATACATGAAGGAGTCTGCGGAGATCATGTTGGATCTCGATCCCTAGTACACAAGGTTTTTAGCCAAGGGTATTACTAGCCAACACTCTACCAAGATGCCATCAAAATATCCCGCTCATGTGATAAGTGTCAACGCTACGCAAATATTCATCATTCCCTTCTGAGCCTCTTACTGCTATAATCAGCCCTTGGCCCTTCGCCTAATAGGGACTTGATTTGATCGGCCCAATGCCTGCAGAGAAGGGCAAGGTCCGTTATGCAATCATTGCAGTTGACTACTACACAAAGTGGGCCGAAGTAGAACCATTGGCAACCATTAACACGGTAAAAATAGAAGATTTCGTAAAGAAAAACATCCTTTGCAAATTCGGCATTCCCAATACGATAGTCACTGACAATGGGCGACAATTCGACAACAAGAAGTTCAAGATGTTCTGCTCTAAGTTTAACATCAACTTATGTTTTGCCTCCCCAGCTCATCCCCAATTTAATGGACAAGTCGAGGCCATCAACAAAATAATCAAGCGCACTTTGAAAACCAGCTTGGATAAGGCTAAAGGCTGTTGGCCAGAATTTGTACCCCAAGTTTTTTGGTCATACTGTACTTTATATCGGACTTCAATAGGAGAAACTCCATTCTCACTTGCCTTTGGTACATAGGCCGTTGTCCCAATTGAGCTTAAGCAAGTAACGTTCCGAGTCCAGAACTACATGCAAAGTGAAAATGACAAACAACTCACCCTCAACTTGGATCTAGTCGAGGAACACAGAAACCAGGCTTACTTGAGGAATGTTGCCTACAAGCAGCGCATCTATAACTTCTATGACTCAAGGGTTAAACCCCGCTCTTTCAAAGTGGGGGACTGGGTATTGAAGAAAATACTACTCTACAACAGAGTCCCGAGTGAAGGTATGCTCAGCCCAAATTGGATGGATCGTTTAAAGTTATTGGCATCAGTTGCCCTGGCTCTTACAAGCTCAGAAGCTCTGATAGCAAGACCATTGGCCATCCATGGAACGCTGATCACTTGAAGTATTATTACAAGTAGACTTACACTGTACAAGTGTTGAGCTACAGCCATTCGGCATCCTATGTAATAAAGGCTATTTGGCATCAATTCAATAAAGAGGTGATTTAGACAACTTAGTCCTAACTCCCTTACATCCGTATCACTGAAACGCTCAGGTTTGAAGCTTCAATACGAATGCTTCCAACATAAAATAAAGTCTAAGTATATGTCAACAAGACTATACAAATAAACGAACAGCTCCATGGGGTATTCGTTCAATCATACCCAAGTAATGAATTATATCCAAATAAGGGATTTATTCAAACATAGCCAAACATTCATCAATGATAGTACAAATACTTGGCAATTAACATCAAAGTGCATAATACAAAGTCATAAACATACATAAATAAGCAACCTTCAGGCTTACAACATGGCACGTGCCACATAAACAACAAACTAGTACATTCAGAATACATGCAGAAAAAGAAGGCACTATGAGTCATCCTCATCTAAGGCCGAACCCCTGACAATATTACTCTGCGTTTCAACTGCATCGTCATCGCCACCATCCTCGGTATCTCAAGAACCATCCTCACTTTCCCGAGATTACTCACCGACACTAGCCTCATTATCAGAGTCATCTTCACTACTAGCATCAACTGTAAGGACGAAGGTTTCACCTCTTTGTTGGTACTCATCCATCTCATCATGGTACTTTCGGATAACACTTCTATTATCGTAACGTTCAACTACTGGTCACATTCGCCTGAAATCCTCTTCATTCTTTACACCCACTACACCATTTATATTGATTAATGATTTTATCACATGATTATGCCACAACACATGATGTCTTCTAATCAAACCATTTATTTTCATTATTTGAATGTTAGGGCACGGTACACAATACAGGGTTATGCAGTATATATATGTGTAGTTTATTCATGTATATATATGTGTGTATTATCCCTACATTCATCATGTTAAGATTATTATGCTAAGAATGCTTTCCAAATCCATAACTCGAATTTCACTAATCTTAGTCACATCACACATGTTTAATTAGGATTTTATTTGTGCAACCTTAACGTGCTGCCTAGTGTCGTGTGATTGCCTTTAACTATGCCACATGTGACTTACCACATAACTGAACAAATTATTTATTTGTAGATTGATGAGCCATGTGCTTATTTTGACAATTAGGCTACTCACAAGACACCTCCTTTGTCAACTCCTAGCCCAAAGACTTGGGGGACTCCTACCATATACTACTACACCTCGGTACTCGAAAGTTTCACGACTACTCAGTGACTTGGATTTTTCAAGTCCCTAACTGAGAAGTTTTCCTCATTCGGGAAATTAAGGGAGCACTATTTCAACCTACAGGATCCACCCACGAAGTTTCAACATGCAAACTTCAACAAAAAAAAAATTTAAAGAACTTAGTGAAGGATGCCTTGGTGTATTTAACACAACACGTTGAATGAAGTAAATCTTATTTATTGATATATTCGATAAATTACAAATATGTGCATACACATGAATCAAAACAAACAAACAAGAAGGGACCTTCACAAAGGTTGCTTATGATAAGTCTCAGCACTCGGCAAAGCCCCAGAGATATGAGGCACGAGAGGGTGATCACTTGGAGCCTCAGTACTGGGCAGAACCCCAGAAAGATGAGGCACTGGAAGTTGATCATTTAGAGCTTCAGTACATGGTATAGCCCTAGAGGACGAAGGCAATAAATGTCTTTCGAACAAACTCACAAACCTCTGATGATCAATTAAAATCTGACCCTCGAATTCTTGTAATTGGTCAAGCTTTCTCTTCATACTTGTAGCATAGCTATATGCGAGCCTGTGCAACTGTTTATTCTTGTGCTTGAGCCCTCTAATCTCATGTTTGAGACTTATAACTTCAGTCTCCAATGATTCAACTTGGCGGGTTCGAGCAAATAGGCGTTGAGCCATATTAGACACTGAACCCGCACACTGAACACTGAAAGCCAGAGAATCCTTAACAACCAACTCATTGGACCAGCTGGAAAGTAGTCTGTTATCTTTGGGAGTGAGAAGATTCTTAGCTACCACCGTAGCGGTCATGTCATTCTTCATCGTAGAATCCTCAACAGTAAAAGGACTAGTAGGGGATAAAAAGGATGGGCGCCATATGTTGTCTTGAGAAGACATAGTCACCTCTTCACCAACATTTAAGTCAAAACAACGGTCGGATGGGCCAGACATTTTCAGAAATCATGAAGGAAAAATAGGTCCAATAAATCCCTGAAGTATGAAAATAAGGGAGGAAATCCTACAAGCATTAACTCTCTGAACGTACTTTTTGAACACAATTGGTGCCCTTATAAAAGAAAGGGCAACAAGGCCGTTTGTTCAAAAATCGAAGAGGCACCACTCTCTGAATTTTGAGAAGCAGATTTTCCTGAGTAAAATTTATTAAATCTTCACACGCGACATCAGTTCTTCGGATACCAAGGATAACTTTGCCAAAGAACCCTGAAAAAGTTAAGACACGTAAATTTGAAGGTCCAACTACCCTACTATTACCCACAAAGGTAAAGGAACATCATCACTGCTTGATAACTGGAAAATCCGTATGTGTGTCAACCCTTGTGCTTCGTGGCAAAGTAGACTTGCAAAAATGCCCAACCTTTCCTCACATCCGAGAAAGCACTCCCCACAAGATTGCTTGCTAAAAAATCGAAGAGGCACTGCTCTCTGAATCTCGAGAACCAGATCCCCAACAAGATTGCTTGCTTAAGAATAAAAAAGGCATCCCTTCCCCCATCCGGTGGATAATACTTCCACAAACGAGTCACGCCAGAGCAAGAGTATCTCATATCATCAGGGTCAAAAGCAAGAGTATCCCATATCATGTTTTTCCCCTGTCTTTTCCTTTGCCTTTGCTTTTACATGCAAGACAAGGAGAAAGGAAACAATCAGTCGGAACCTGAAATCAAACTTTCAATCCAGAACTGATTGCCCGGAACCTTTGCATGGTTGATTGCCTAGCATTGCTCTCGAGTACTCATCTTCAATTGTTGTCAAGGTCACGAATTCCTTTGGCAAATACCTTAGAATAGTTGGTATGATATTGGCTCTTTACATTGAAGTCGCCAAGCATGGATGAGTCGCTGAGAAGTAGAGCTTTGAAGGACCATTTAAATGCAAAGGTTATGCACCACTTCTGCTATACAAAAGATTGAAGCAGAAGGTTCAACGATGAGCTGGAACATATCACTATAGCACGATGCCCTTCCTGTAAAATCGCACAATCCAGACGGAGGAGTCTAAGTCAAATCCAAGCTCAGCATCATTGCTTTAATTGAAGAGATCGAGAAGCTTCAACAACCTTTTGCTAGCACCGTCGCCGAAGAACATCCATTACTTTGTCAACAACAGAAGTATCCATATTATCAGGATCAAATATACTCCAGATTTGACGGACTTGTTTTAACCCTCAAATTCTGGAGTCTGCTCGCTACTTTAGAGGAAACTGGAAAACCCTCCAGCCCAGTTCAAGAATAAGCTTGTGGAAAGTCAACAAGTACAACAAAGCACGCGTCGATTCATCCGTTACTTCTTCGAAAATAAGAGTATCTCATATCATCTCTTCTCCCTATCATTCTCTTTGTCCCTGTTACTGAATGAAAGACAAGGAGAAGGAGAACAATAAGCTAGAACCCGAGATCAAACTTCCAATCTAAGGCTGATTGCTTGGAACTCTGATTACTTACCTTGTCTGTAACCTCTTTCGGTAGATCTCCTCGCTCAGAGACTTGGGAGACCCGTATTATAGGGTTCATATCGCACTTGACAAAGCCTAAAACTACAAGTAAGCTTCAAATGAAAATGATACATTACCTTGTGCATCAACATCAGCTAAAGATACCATTCCTGGATGGAGGAAAAATACTTCCAGAGAAGAGGCTACATCTACTTATGGGACAAAGGCAAATGAAAATGATGTCACCCTTCAGAACTTAGAAGTTTTGTGATTACTCAATGGCTTGGATCTTGTAAGTCCCCAACCGAGGAGTTTCCCTCACTCGGGAACTTAAGGGAGCATTGTTTGTACCATACTTGACCAATCTCAAAACTATTGAGCACCGGTCAACAGTATACCATCAAGGACCCACAAGAGTTTCCCTCCAACCAGGAGGCCAATCACAACGCGACACGTTTCGATATCAGAGGCCAATCACAGCGCAACACGTGTCGATATCAGAGGCCAATCATAGTACGACACGTGTCAATGTCATAACAAAACTAGAAACTCTCTTCTATAAAAGGGGATCATTCTCCCACAATAATCCCTAATGTCATTTGTATTAAACTATGCACTAGAACTCACTAAATGAGAACTTGAACCTATGTATTTGTGTAAACCCTTCTCAATTAATAAGAACTCCTCTACTATGTGGACGTAGCCAATCTAGTTGAACCACGTGCATCTTGTGTTTGCTTCCCTATCTCTATATCTTTACATACTTATCCACATTAATGACCGGAGCAATCTGGCGAAGGTCACAAACTTGACACTTTCTGTTGTACTAAAGTCCTCGCTGGTTTTGTGCATCAACAGATTTGATAATCGATGTCTAGTTAGATTTCTAACGTATAAGTAAAAATGACTATAAGGGATATCAGTTTCATGGGAATTGTCCTGCTGAAGAAGATGCAATATACCTAAGCTATGGTTCATCTTCATCATCGGTCATTATTTGCTGCAAGAAACATGAACCCTGAAGTTAAAAATCACAGCAAAATAGTCACTAGTAGCTTATGATGCACATCAAAATTTGGGCTCAAGGCCGTATGGTCGTGGGACGAAACAGGCCCACTATGAGATTACATATCTTCCAAGAATTATGGACCTAAGAGCAAATTTACTATAAAATCATCTCAAAAGCTAGTTGGTTTGACCATTCAATATTAACAAGTATGCATGTCCTCCATTAGTGGCGAAGCCATGTGAGGGCGAGGAGTGGCGGCCGTCACTCCCCTCGCCAGGAAACACCACTGGAGAGCTAGGTTAGCCACTCCCATTGCGCCTCGCCGGAAAACCCTGGTTCATCTTCTCCTCTATTTTTGCTGGGCAATCTGTTCTGCTGCGCGCAGCAGCAGCAGATTGTTGTTAATTTTTTTTTTTTTTTTTTTAAATCCAGGCCAAAACGACGTCGTTTTGGGTCTGGTAAAAAAATTAAAAATTTTAAAACAAAACGGCACCGTTTTGTATATTTGAATTAAACAAAAAATATTATAAAGCCCCCCACCCCCCCCCCCCCCCGGGGTTCCCCTTTACTTCCTATCCCTCCCGTCCCGTGCCGTTCACCAATCAAGACAGAGAGAGAGAGAGAGCAAAGCTGCTCCCCAAAATCCCCAGTAGCCAAGCCAACCAGTATAATCCCTAACCCTAATTAATTATTTAATACAAGTTTCGTTTAATTGGTATAGAATCATATGGTAATGCACTAATATGGTTATCTTCTATGATTATTGATATGAAATTATGAAATTATTTTTTAGGGTGAAAATTAAAATTTGAATTCTTGAATCTTGATGATTAGTTGAATTGATTAGTTGTATTCATATGAATATGATTAGTTGAATTGAATTTTTATTTATTGAATAATTTGTATGTTTATTGGTATTGATTAATTGAATTGTTGGTTGATTGGATTAGTTATTATGCATACTATAGTATAGTCTACTTTAGGATTAAGAGTCTAAGAATTTTTATTTCTTTCCATTTTACAATTACGTGATGGAACGATACTATAAGAAACAATGCTTAAATCCACCTTCAAACATTTTGGGTAGTCCTTCTCCTTTAAATATTCCGAGTAGTCCTCCTCCTCCTCCTTCAAATATTCCAAGAAGTCCTCCTTCAAATATTCCAAGTAGGTCATAACAAAGTGAGGCCACTGAGTTTGATGAAATATTGGCTAATCTTCCTGCAGACCCTGCACATAGACATCGAATGCTTGATTATCCACCTAATTATAGTGAAGCAATTCATAGACACTATCTTCAAATTGATCCTTGTCAACCTAGAGACCTCATCATGCCAAGAAAGGTTAGCGACAATCGATGTTTACATTGTGAAATATGTATTTTCTTTTATTGATAATGAGCCTATTATGCGACGATTTCATGACATAAAACCTCACCGGCAACAATTGTAATTTGTTTGTATTGATTAATTATGGAAGACATTACTATATAAAACGATTTAGTTGTTGCCATTTTTCTTTAACCTTGCATTATTTTAAGTTCGCCCCTTCCTCCGAAAAATCTTGGATTCGCCACTGTCCTCCATAATATTTATATTATTGACATAAAAATTACATAATTGTCAACGTGCTTTTGATATGTTTGTCAATACAAATTTACATGGCAAACAAATAGCAACGTAACGTTATTTTATATTGTGGTATGACCAAGGTATTTCCTTTTAGTAGAGAAATGATAAGCGGATGAAAACAAAACATCGTTTAGCTATTTCCATTTCCTTTTTCGTATTTAGCAAAAAGCCGCATGGTTCACTTGATTATAACAACAATTTGTTTTTCGTAGAAATCAAGAATCAAGGATTTCATTGTCACCAATTACAGAACGTGGACTAGAATATTAGAAGAGTATTTAGTTTATAAAACAAATAAGGATGCACATATATTGGTTTTTTTTATTTATTAGTATTCTAAGCTAACTTAGTACTTGGAAATAAGCTTGAAGAAAAGACATAGAATACTTGAAGCTAATGAAAGTCTTGGCACAAAATCAAGTACAGTGGCGTCCTAGGATTTATACAGCCGATCTCACTTAGTGAGATAAGATTTTATTGTTGTTGTAGTATCCTAAGCTACATGAGAGTTTCAACATTAATGGCAGTGCTAGTAAGTTGAGGAATATCCTATCCGTCAAGGCAATTTCCCTGTTGAGTTTTAATAACCAAATTTTCGTACAAGTGTTCATATATTTCTTTTACCTCAATCCAACCTAATAAAACCATCAAATTCATCATACCATTTTCGGATGGGAAATGTTATTGACACTCCAAAAATCTCATTCGCAACTCCTCACAAGTGTATTTTTCTTTCTAAATATAACAAATTTAAAATGTAGAATGAGAAATTTGAAGTGCTAATAACAATTCTCTTTTCGGATATCTTATAACAAATGTAAAAAAATTAAATCTTACTACTTGAATTGATAGAGGCACCCACAAAAATGCGCCCCTACAAAAATAGAATTATGCCACTTATAGCAAAGAGCATACATTATTCTTTAGTAAAAAGCGAAAGAATAATTCACTTTGTGCTCAATGCATAGCTCCGTACTTAAATTAGTCACATGCTGCCTTGATTTATACTGGTGCCACTAGATAGCTGGCTCCTCTGGTTGATGTGGGACTTATGCGGCAATTATGCCCACCACAAAGTCCAAAACTCAGAGATTGTGTCAATACATTCATAAAAAAATGTATGAGAAAAGTCGTCATTTCACTAAATATAATATTATTTTAACAATTTTAACTGTGTATACAACGAGTTTCATATATGTGCAGGTTTTAAGTCGTGTAATGTGACGTATCTGAAATTGTCACCCCAAATTAACATTAAATCAATTCTCATTTTGAACCCAAGAATTTAAAAATTTCTTGCAAAACGTACACAGAGTCTAATGAGTGATCTCCAATCAAACCCGAGAGAACAAACGACCTAGCTCCATGATTAAAATTGTAAGTCCCGAGCCAAGTTTTCATGAATAAGACATTTCCCATGCATTGTTCAATCCCTTAATTTGTTAAAAAAAATGATAAGAAAAATACCTTATTCAATGAAAAAAAGACTAGTCCACACAATATTTGAGTGGAGAAAGCTAACACACGGCAACTTGTATATAAGAGATTTTTCAGTGTTGGAACATGGTTTGGTATATTAAGTGTTATAACACAAATGGTTGGATACTTAAAAAAAAAATAAAAAATAAATAAACACTTATATTATAATATTTAGTATCCCGAGTCATGTTCTGGCACACTGAAAAATTTCTCTAGGCATAAAAGGTGCTAAATGTCAATGCCTTCTTATCCTACTAATTATTATTAGTGGTTGGCCGAACTACTACCTAACTATACAGCTTAATGAGGCCTACTACATTATACTCCAGCTCTTTTTTAAACATCTATTTATAAGAGAAATAGATCGTTGAAAGCTGCATACATGCAACAGATCATTTGACACTTCCCAATTCTAAACTCTCTCTCTCTCTCTCTCTCTCTCTCTCTCTCTCACATGGGGATCCTGATGGCAACGTGTTTGCTGGCTCTTTTCTATGGTTTCTCCTGCCTCTGTAAGTTACTTCTCAGAAGGAGAGACCAGGCATGCTATTTGCTGGCCTACGAGTGCCACATGCCACCAGACGACATGAAGCTCAGCACTGATTCATGCGTTAAAATCGTCATGCGGAACAGGAATTTGGCACTGGAAGAATTCAGGTTTCTCTTGAAAACTATTACCCATTCGGGCATTGGCGAGGAAACTTACTGCGCAAGAAACATCATCCAAGGCCGAGAAGAAACTGCAACCCTAGAAGATGAACTTGTGGAGATGGATGGCATCATCTTTGACGCGCTGGACAAGCTTTTCGCTCGGGCTACCTCAATTTCTCCGTCGCAAATCGACATTCTTGTCGTCAATGTGTCGATGTTCTCCCCTGCACCCTCCCTATCGTCACGTATAGTGAATCGTTACAAGATGAGGGACGACATCAAGAGCTTCAACCTCTCGGGAATGGGCTGCAGTGCGAGCCTCATTGCCATTGACGTTGTACAAAACTTGTTCAAGTCTCACAAGAATGCGAATGCCATCGTTGTAAGCACGGAATCGTTGGCTCCTCATTGGTATTGCGGCGTAGAAAAATCCATGATGCTCACAAACTGTCTCTTCCGCTCGGGAGGGTGCGCGATGCTGCTCACGAACAACCGAAGCCTAAAGCACCAAGCCAAGCTGAAATTAAACCATTTGGTACGAATGCACACCGGCTCGAACGACGAAGCATATAACTGTTGCATACAGGTAGAAGATGAGAGTGGAAATCGAGGTTTCCGCCTTACCAAATACCTAGTAAAAGCAGCAACTCAGAGTTTTACAAAGAACCTCCAAGTTCTAGCACCAAAAATGCTTCCACTAAGAGAAATACTTAGGTATCTGGTGGCCTCTAGGCTTAACAATATTAGAACTAGTATTACAAGCCAAAAGCCAAAAGCAGCTGGGGGACTAGGGTTGAATCTCAAGACAGGAATAGAGCACTTCTGTGTTCACCCTGGTGGAAGAGCAATCATAGATGGGATTGGGAAGAGCTTAGGGCTAAGTGATTATGACGTTGAGCCGTCAAGAATGGCGCTTCACCGGTTCGGAAACACATCGGCGGCTGGATTTTGGTACGCTTTGGGATACATGGAGGCAAAGAAGAGGCTTAAGAAGGGGAACAGGATTCTGATGAGTGGATTTGGAGCTGGTTTTAAGTGCAACAATATTGTGTGGGAAGTGATGAAGGACTTGGATGATGTCAATGTGTGGAAAGACTGCATAGATAGTTACCCTAGGGATCTAAACCAAGTCAATCCGTTCATGGAGAAGTATGGCTGGATCAATGATGATTATCTAGGCTTCGTTAGGTTTGACATGTCCCTATTCGCTATTGAGTAATGCTACACTTATAACATTTTTCATATTCCATTTATATCATTTCTCTAATAGAAGTAGGCCCACCAACTCATGTGGGTTTCATATCTTTTAGAAAAATGGTAAAATATTTGGTATGAAAAATGCGGTAAGAATAGCATTTTTATTAGTTATTTGATTTTTCAGCACTTAATAAGTTTGCGTTTTTCTTTTATCTTGTGGAGAAGTGTGGTTGTTTGAAGTTTGTATGAAGTTTTTCAAGCCCTGTAGTCTGGATGTATCTCATAAATAAACCCTGATCTATCAGGTATTCCAGGTTTTTTTTTTTTTTAATAAAAATAAGAGTTCATTAATTTTCTAGATCTATATCAGTATTTCCTTTGCTAGCAAACTCTCTTTTTGATATATTTGTATTCCCTTTGCTAGTACTACATTTACCACAAGTAGTACATTACTCTAATAGTTAGAGAAAACCGCCACTGGAAACACCACTTCATGTCCGACTTGCATGTGTTAAGCATGCCGCCAGCGTTCATTAACGTGGTGGTATACACCCAGCTCCACAGCAAAGCAAGCCATTGACTACCGGTTTCTTTCCCCCAGAATATCACTTGTAATAAAAATAAGAAAACACTACATATTCCAACCTCAGCAGCAGCACACCTCGTATTTCCTTCACTTTAACAAGTGATATTTGGCTTGTATGACCTGTGGAGATTACCCTAAATTTTCAAGAACAAGACAACTGTTTAGTTCCCGGGCCTAAAGGGTAACAGCTAAAGAAAATACAAGCTGAACTTTTACAATTTAAATACTGAGATTTAGGTGCACCGACAGTGGTGCTCCCTTAAAAAATAAGTGTATACCACTTAAAGCGACGAGCACACGGTATTCTTTAGTAAAAGGCGAAAGAATAGTTCGCTTTATGCTCAACGCATGATTCCGTAAGTTAATCTTCCGCAGCCTACAATATTTTATATGAGCGAAGGTAGATAGTTCTTTGCCCCTGTGGCGGGTGTGGGACAAATAGTTCGGCTTCCACTTCTTTGCTAACTCCCAATTTTTTTGCTCAAATCCCACAGAACCTTTGGTCTATTTTTAGCTATTCCCACCAAAATTCTTTGCCCATTGAAAGATCAGCTCCAGTCCAAAACTCTGAGCTTGCAAGTTCCTTTGTCAATTCTTATATGAAACCAGGCCTTGATTGCGAACCTAAGTCGAAATTAGTTGACAAGAATTGTGTTGAAGACTTATAGCCCATTTGAAAATGCTTCCTTATAAAGCCCTTATGGTATGAAATATTTAATAGAAATGCAAGTGCTTTTTTTTATCACAAAAACATTTTCAAATTATTTTGTCAAATATGGTCTGACATGTTTTTAGTGATTTAAAAACATTTTAGTTATTTTAAAAGCACTTCCAAATAAGTTATCAATATATGTGAACTATGACACTACATATGTTATCCAAAAATTGAATTTTTCAATTGATTGGATTCCAAAGGAAGGAGATTTCCTAGCTGCATGTGTTCGTTTTTTTTTTTTTTCCAGCATATATATGTTCGTTTCAAACTATGAGTAAAAATGACTATAAAGGAGATCAGTTTCATGGGAACTGTCCTGCTGAAGAAGATGCAATATACCTAAGCTATGACTCATCTTCATCATCGGTCATTATTTGCTGCAAGAAACATGAACCCTGAAGTTAAAAATCATAGCAAAACAGTCACTAGTAGCTTATGATGCACATCAAATTTTGGGCTCAAGGCCGTATGCCATCGTTGTAAGCACGGAATCGTTGGCTCCTCATTGGTATTGCGGCGTAGAAAAATCCATGATGCTCACAAACTGTCTCTTCCGCTCGGGAGGGTGCGCGATGCTGCTCACGAACAACCGAAGCCTAAAGCACCAAGCCAAGCTGAAATTAAATCATTTGGTACGAATGCACACCGGCTCGAACGATGAAGCATATAACTGTTGCATACAGGTAGAAGATGAGAGTGGCAATCGAGGTTTCCGCCTTACCAAAAACCTACTAAAAGCTGCAACTCAGGGTTTTACAAAGAACCTCCAAGTTCTAGCACCAAAAATACTTCCACTAAGAGAAATACTTAGGTATCTGGTGGCCTCTAGGCTTAACAATATTAGAACTAGTATTATAAGCCAAAAGCCAAAAGCAGATGGGGGACTACGGTTGAATCTCAAGACAGGAATAGAGCACTTCTGTATTCACCCTGGTGGAAGAGCAATCATAGATGGGATTGGGAAGAGCTTAGGGCTAAGTGATTATGACGTTGAGCCGTCAAGAATGGCACTTCACCGGTTCGGAAACACATCAGGGGCCGGATTTTGGTACGCTTTGGGATACATGGAGGCAAAGAAGAGGCTTAAGAAGGGGAACATGATTCTGATGAGTGGATTTGGAGCTGGTTTTAAGTGCAACAATATTGTGTGGGAAGTGATGAAGGACTTGGATGATGTCAATGTGTGGAAAGACTGCATAGATAGTTACCCTAGGGATCTAAACCAAGTCAATCCGTTCATGGAGAAGTATGGCTGGATACATGATGATGATCTAGGCTTTGTTAGGTTTGACATGTCCATGTTAGTTATTGAGTAATGCTACACTTACAACATTTTTCATATTACATTTGTATCATTTCTCTAATGGAAGTAGGACCCACCAACTCATATGGGTCTCATTTCTTTTAGAAAAATGGTAAAATATTTGGTGAAAAATGCGGTAAGAATAGCATTTTTGTTAGTTGTTTGATTTTTCAGCACTTAATAAGTTTGCGTTTTTCTTTTACCTTGTGGAGAAGTGTGGTTGTTTGAAGTTTGTATGAAGTATTTGAAGCCCTGCAGTCTGGATGTATCTCATAAATAAACCCTGATCGATCAGGTGTTCCAGGGCTTCTTTTTTTTTTTTTTTTTTTTTTTTTTTTTTTTAATAAAAATAAGAGTTCATTAATTTTCTAGATGTGAGGCCATGATCTATATCAGTATTTCCTTTGCTAGCAAACTATCTTTTTGATATATTTGTATTCCCCTTGCTAGTACTACATTTACCACAAGTAGTACATTACTCTCATAGTTAGAGAAAACCGCCACTGGAATCACCACTTCATGTCCGACTTGCATGTGTTAAGCATGCCGCCAGCGTTCATTGACGTGGCGGTATACACCCAGCTCCACAGCAAAGCAAGCCATTGACTACCGGTTTCTTTCCTCCAGAATATCACTTGTAATAAAAATAAGAAAACACTACATATTCCAACCTCAGCAGCAGCACACCTCGTTTTCCTCCCCTTTAACAAGTGATATTTGGCTTGACCTATGGAGATTACTCTAAATTTTCAAGGACAAGACAACCGTTTATTTCCAGGGCATAAAGGGTAACAGTTAAAGAAAATACAAGCTAAACTTTTACAATTTAAATACTGAGATTTAGGTGCACCAATAGAGGTGCGCCCTTCAAAAATTGACGTATACCACTTAAAGTGACGAGCACACGGTATTCTTTAGTAAAAGGCGAAAGAATAGTCTTCCGCAGCCTACAATATTTTATATGAGCGAAGGTAGATAGTTCTTTCCCCCTGTGGCGGGTGTGGGACAAATAGTTTGGCTTCCACTCCTTTGCTAACTCCCAATTTTTTTGCTCAAATCCCTCAGAACCTTCGGTCTATTTTTAGCTATTCCCACCAAAACTCTTTGGCCATTGAAAGATCAGCTCCAGTCCAAAACTCTGAGCTTGCAAGTTCCTTTGTCATTTCTTATATGAAATCAGGCCTTGATTGCGAACCTAAGTGGAAATTAGTTGACAAGAATTGTGTTGAAGACTTATAGCCCATTTGAAAATGCTTCCTTGTAAAGCACTTATGGTATGAAATATTTAATAGAAATGCAAGTGGTTTTTTTATCACAAAAACACTTTCAAATTTTTTGTCAAAAATGGTCTGAAACGTTTTTAGTGATTTAAAAACATTTTAATTATTTTAAAAGCACTTCCAAACAAGTTATCAATACGTGAGAAATATGACATTACATATGTTATCCAAAAATTGAAATTTTCAATTGATTGGATTCCAAAGGAAGGAGATTTCCTAGAGCTAGTACATGTGTTCGTTCTTTTTTCCAACATATGTTCGTTTCAAATTGGTATTAGATTTGATAATCGATGTCTAGTTACATTTCCAACCTATGAGTAAAAATGACTATAAAGGAGATCAGTTTCATGGGAATTGTCCTGCTGAAGAAGATGCAGTATACCTAAGCTATGACTCAATTTCATCATTGGTCATTATTTGCTCCAAGAAACATGAAACCTGAAGTTAAAAATCACAGCAAAACAGTCACTAGTAGCTGATGATGCACATCAAATTTTGGGCTCAAGGCCGTATGGTCGTGGGACGAAAAAGGCCCACTATGAGCTTACATACCTTCCAAGAATTATGGACCTAAGAGCAAATTTAATATAAAATCATCTCAAAAGCTCGTTGGTTTGACCCATTCAGTATTAACAAGTATACATGTCCTCCATAATATTTGATATTATTGACAGGAAAATTACATAATTGTTAACGTCGTTTTGATATGTTTGTCAATACAAATTTACACGGCAAACAAATAGCAATGTAACGTCATTTTATATTATGGTCTGACCAATATATTTTCTTTTAGTAGAAAACAAAACATCGTTTAGCTATTTCCATTTCCTTTTTCGTATTTAGCAAAAAGCGCATGGTTCACTTGATTATAACAACAAATTGTTTTTCAAAGAAATTAGGAATCAAGGATTTCATTGTCACCAATTACAGAACGTGGACTAGAATATTAGAAGAGCATTTAGTTTATAAAACAAATAAGGATGCACATATATTGGTTTTTTTTAATTAGTATTCTAAGCTACACTTAGGATTTGGAAATAAGCTTTAAGAAAAGATATAGAATACTTGAAGCTAATGAAAGTCTTGGCATAAAATGAAGCACAGTGGCGTTCTAGATTTTATACCGCCGATAACATTTTATTGTTGTTGTAGTATCCTAAGCTACATGAGAGTTTCAACATTAATGGTAGTGCTAGTAAGTTGAGGAATATCCTATCTGTCCAGGCAATTTCCCTATTGAGTTTTAATAACCAAATTTTCGTACAAGCATTCATATATTTCTTTTACCTCAATCCAACCTAATAATACCATCAAATTCATCATACCATTTTCGGATGAGAATTGTTATTGACACTCCAAAAATCTCATTCTTAACAACTCACAAGTGTTTTTTTTCTTTCTAAATATAAAAAATTAAAAGTGTAGAATGAGAAATTTGAAGTGCCAATAACAATTCCCTTTTTGGATATATTATAACAAATTAAATCTTGCTACTTGAGTTGATAGAGGCACCCACAAAAGTGCGCCCTTACAAAAATAGAATTATGCTACTTATAGCAACGAGCACACGGTATTCTTGATGCGAGAATTATATGCACACAAATTAAACCCTCTTTTTATCAATTGTAGTGAAGAATGTAAGTAGGGATCGTTCTGGACCGGGGATTAGGAGGGATTATTAATCACTTGGATTTGACTCAAAAACGTAAAAACACAATATAAAACACTATACTAGACTCAAGGAATGCAAAACTAAACTTTAAATCACCAAAACAAACCAAAAGACTCAAAACAAACCAAAACACTCAAAATTGCCTTAAAAACACAATCTGGACAGTTTTGAACACTAGACACAACTTTGGACGAAAATTGGTTTTAACTTGACCTAAGACACTTAAGAACACAAACTAAAGTGATTTCTAACTACTATGACTCAACAAAGTAAAGGGGGATTGGTTTTGGACGAATTTAAAAACAAAACAAACTTTTTAAATTAGAACAGATTGTAAAAACGAATTTGATGGAATTGAATGGATGGGAAGCTAGCTAAGGAGTTCATCTCCACACATGTTATACTTGCATATAAAACGATTTCCAATTGCTTTTCAATAACCCATGAATTCTCAACGCCCCAAGTTAATTAGGTTCGCTTAAATTAACCTTCAGATTTTCCTAACGTTATTGAATTGGATGATTGCATAGACAACCCAAAACATTCCCCACAAGTCCCCTACATGATTGCATAATAGAGATACAAGCAAGAATCATTAAGTTCTATGAAAACCATAAGCATTGACGAAGCACTTGTTACTATGATTGCATGAAATTTATGCCAAGAATTTACTTAACGCGATTGAGATCATCAACCTTTACTACTTGTGAATATAATTCCATAACGATTAGGTGAAATTTCCTTATATCCTAGCATCCAATTTATGCATGATAATTAAGCGTGCACTCTCAACCAACACACACAAATCAATGTAATTCACATAGATAAGTAAATTGAATTCACAACTTATGAAACGCAATTAGAAGTAATCAAATCATATCGCAAGCATAAACATGTATTTCGAATCCCCCCTAGCCAAGGGGGGGTTTAGTTCCTCATACGCACAAAACAAAGAGAATTGAAATTAAACATTGAAATCAAAGGAAAAGAAACACCTAGAAATTCCAGCGACGCGAACTCGAATTGCATGAACTCCCGAGCTTCCTTCTCCTCCTCCTTGGTGCGGCAAGGGTCTAGGGACAGGTTTAGGGCCTTAGGTGTATGGATGCATGGTTATGGAGGGATGTAGTAGTGTTTAGGGGAAGGGGATGGTGCGACAAGGCTTAAAACTAAGGAGAAAGGTGTTTGGTGGCTGCGGCAAGGGTGTGGAAAGGGTTGGACGAATTTCTGGAATTAATGAATGTGTATGAGGGGTGGTGATCTGATCTAGGGGTTAATATGAGTATATATAGGCACTTAAAACCCTAGGGTAATCAGATATGGACTTGAATAACCCAAGTCCACAAGGAAATAGGCTTAGAAATCAGAAATAGAAAGGGATAATGCTTCCTAGGTGCGGCAGGTAAGGAGATAAGGTGATAAGGCTTCTAGAATGCCTTGCAAGGCAAGGGAAATCAGCTTTCTAGAAGGATTTGGGGCGCCACCTTTGTAGGAGATAAGATAAGGTTCCTAGAAACATGTTTTAAGGGCCAAATTTGTAGGGAAAAAGGGATAAGGGTGCGGCACCTTTGTAGGGATAATGTTAGGGCTTCTAGAAAGCCTAAAAACTAAGGGGATTTGGATAAAACCCACGGCAAAGATAGGATAGGGGTTCTAGAACAAGGATAAGGTTTCTAGAACAAGGATAAGGTTTCCTAAATGGATAAAGTGCCCTAAATGGATAAGGACTCCTCATTGCACATGGAAACTTTGCCTATTAGGATTAGGAAACCTTGTCTTTGTCATTCCTTCTTCATCTTGGACTCCTTTTCCTTCTTGGACTTGGAAAACTTCTTTGTTGCTTCACTTGAGACCATTTGGATTTTGACTTTCCTTCATCAAGTAGGAAACCTTATTTGAGTAGGAATCTTCATTCTTCTAGGAATCCTAATTCAACTAGGAAACCCATTTTAACTAGGAATCCTAATTCAAC
The DNA here is from genome assembly GCF_019419815.1 of Pyrus x bretschneideri. Classification (NCBI taxonomy): domain Eukaryota; kingdom Viridiplantae; phylum Streptophyta; class Magnoliopsida; order Rosales; family Rosaceae; genus Pyrus; species Pyrus x bretschneideri. The sequence goes on along the minus strand of NW_025999723.1, from coordinate 7,138,807 downwards.
TAGGAAACCATCTTCCATCAGGGACTTTCCTACTTCAACTAGGAAACCTTGCTCAAGTAGGAATCATCATCTTCAAGTCTTCAATTTCGTCCATCCTCTTGGCTCCAAGCATATGATGTCCATTCCAAGCTCTAATTTGCTCCAAAAGGCTCCAAAATGCATCCTTTTGCATACTTTGCCCTTAAAACCTGAAAACACATAGAACTAGCTTAAAAGACTACTTTACTAAGGAAAAACACTATAAAATGCACAAAAACAAGCTAAACTAAGATGCATAAATATGCTCCTATCAATTCTTCAGTAAAAAGCGAAAGAATAATTCACTTTGTGCTCAACGCATAGCTCCGTACTTAAATTAGTCAAATGTTGCCTTGATTAATACTGGCTCCTCTGGTTGATGTGGGACTTATGCAGCAATTATGCCCCCCGCAATGTCCAAAACTCTTAGATTGTGTCAATACATTCATAAAAAAAATGTATGAGAAAAGTCATCATTTTACAAAATATAATATTATGTTAACAATTTTAACTGTGCATACAACGAGTTTCATATATGTGCAGGTTTTAAGTCGTATAATGTGACGTATCCGAAATTGTCACCCCAAACTAACATGAAATCAATTCTCATTTTGCACCCAAGAATTTTAAAATTTCTTGCAAAACGTACATAGTCTAATGAGTGATCTCCAATCAAACCCGAGAGAACAAACGACATAGCTCCACGATTAAAATTGTAAGTCCCGAGCCAAGTTTTCATGAAGAGGACATTTCCCATGCATTGTTCAATCCCTTAATTTATTAAAAAAATAATAAGAAAAATACCTTATTCAATGAAAAAAAAGACTAGTCCACACAATATTTGAGTGGAGAAAGCTAACACACGACAACTTGTATATAAGAGATTTTTCAGTGCCGGAACATGGTTCGGTATATTAAGTTATAATACAAGTGGTTGGATATTTGAAAAAAAAAATAAAAATAAACACTTATATTATAATATTTAGTGTCCCGAGTCATGTTCTGGCACGCTGAAAAAGTTCATAAAAGGTGCTAAATGTCAATGCCTTCTGATCCTACTCATTATTATTAGTGGTTGGCCTAACTACTACCTAACTATACAGCTTAATGAGGCCTACTACATTATACTCCAGCAAACCAACCTTAGCAGCAGCACACCTCGTATTTCCCTCACTTTAACAAGTGATATTTGGCTTGTATGACCTGTGGAGATTACCCTAAATTTTCAAGGACAAGACAACTGTTTAGTTCCAGGGCATAAAGGGTAAAAGCTAAAGAAAATACAAGCTGAACTTTTACAATTTAAATACTGAGATTTAGGTGCACCGACAGTGGTGCTTTCTTAAAAAATAGACGTATACCACTTAAAACGGTATTCTTTAGTAAAAGACGAAAGAATAGTTTGCTTTGTGCTCAACGCACGGTTCCGTAAGTTAATCTTTCGCAGCCTACAATATTTTATATGAGCGAAGGTAGATAGTTCTTTGCCCCTGTGGCGGGTGTGGGACAAATAGTTCGGCTTCCACTTCTTTGCTAACTCCCAATTTTTTTGCTCAAATCCCACAGAACCTTTGGTCTATTTTTAGCTATTCCCACCAAAATTCTTTGCCCATTGAAAGATCAGCCCCAGTCCAAAACTCTGAGCTTGCAAGTTCCTTCGTCAATTCTTATATGAAATCAGGCCTTGATTGCGAACCTAAGTGGAAATTAGTTGACAAGAATTGTGTTGAAGACTTATAGCCCATTTGAAGATGCTTCCTCATAAAGCACTTATGGTATGAAATATTTAATAGAAATGCAAGTGCTTTTTTTTATCACAAAAACACTTTCAAATTATTTTGTCAAATATGGTCTGAACTGTTTTTAGTAATTTAAAAACATTTTAGTTATTTTAAAAGCACTTCCAAATAAGTTATCAATATATGTGAACTATGACACTACATATGTTATCCAAAAATTGAATTTTTCAATTGATTGGATTCCAAAGGAAGGAGATTTCCTAGAGCTAGTATATGTGTTCGTTTTTTTTTTTTTTTTTTCCCAGCATACATATGTTCGTTTCAAACTGGTATTTGATTTGATGATCGATGTCTAATTAGATTTCCAACCTATGAGTAAAAATGACTATAAAGGAGATCAGTTTCATGGGAGCTGTCCTGCTGAAGAAGATGCAATATATAGCTATGACTCATCTTCATCATCGGTCATTATTTGCTGCAAGAAACATGAACCCTGAAGTTAAAAATCATAGCAAAACAGTCACTAGTAGCTTATGATGCACATCAAATTTTGGGCTCAAGGCCGTATGGTCGTGGGACGAAAAAGGCCCACTATGAGCTTACATACCTTCCAAGAATTATGGACCTAAGAGCAGATTTACTATAAAATCATCTCAAAAGCTGGTTGTCAGTATTTACAAGCATACATGTCCTCCATAGTATTTATATTATTAACGCGAAAATTACATAATTGTCAACGTCGTTTTGATATGTTTGCCAATACAAATTTACATGGCAAACAAATAGCAATGTAACGTCATTTTATATTATGGTCTGACCAAGATATTTCGTTTTAGTAGAGAAATGATAAGCGGATGAAAACGAAACATCGTTTAGCTATTTCCATTTCCTTTTTCGTATTTAGCAAAAAGCGGCATGTTCACTTGATTATAACAACAATTTGTTTTCAAAGAAATTAAGAATCAAGGATTTCATTGTCACCAATTATAGAACGTGGACTAGAATATTAGAAGAGCATTTAGTTTATAAAACAAATAAAGATACACATATATTGGTTTTTTTATATTAGTATTCTAAGCTACACTTGGTACTTGGAAATAAATTTTAAGAAAAGACATAGAATACTTGAAGCTAATGGAAGTCTTAGCAAAAAATCAAGTACAGTGACGTCCTAGAATTTATATAGCCGATCTCACTTATTGAGATAAGATTTTATTGTTGTTGTAGTATCCTAAGCTACATGAGAGTTTCAACATTAATGGCAGTGCTAGTAAGTTGAGGAATATCCTATCCGTCAAGGCAATTTCCCTATTGAGTTTTGATAACCAAATTTTCGTACAAGCGTTCATATATTTCTTTTACCACAATCCAACCTAATAATACCATCAAATTCATCATACCATTTTCGGATGAGCAATGCTATTGGCACTCCAAAAATCTCATTCGTAACTCCTCACAAGTGTATTTTTTTCTTTCTAAATATAAAAAATTTGAAGTGTAGAATGAGAAATTTGAAGTGCCAATAACAATTCCCTTTTGGATATCTTATAACAAATGTAAACAAATTAAATCTTGCTACTTGAATTGATAGAGGCACCCACAAAAGTGCGCCCCTACAAAAAGAGAATTATGGCACTTATAGCAATGAGCACACGGTATTCTTTAGTAAAAAGCGAAAGAGAAGTATGGGAAAAGTCGTTATTTTACTAAATATAAATTATTTTAACAATTTTAACTATGTATACAACGAGTTTCGTATACGTGCAGGTTTTAAGTCGTGTAATGTGGCATGTCCGAAATTGTCATCCCAAACTAACATGAAATCAGTTCTCATTTTGAACCCAAGAATTTTAAAATTTCTTGCAAAACGTACATAGAGTCTAATAAGTGATCTCCAATCAAACCCGAGAGAACAAACGACATAGCTCCACGGTTAAAATTGTAAGTCCCGAGCCAAGTTTTCGTGAAGAAGACATTTCCCATGCATTGTTCAATCCCTTAATTTGTTAAAAAAAATGATAAGAAAAATACCTTATTCAATGAAAAAAAAACTAGTCCACACAATATTTGAGTGGAGAAAGCTAACACACGACAACTTGTATATAAGAGATTTTTCAGTGCCGGAACATGGTTCGGTATATTAAGTGTTATAATATAAGTGGTTGGATACTTGAAAAAAAAAAATTAAACACTTATATTATAACATGTAGTGTCCCAAGTCGTGTTTTGGCACATTAAAAAATTTCTCCAAGCATATAAGGTGCTAAATGTCAAAGCCTTCTTACCCTACTAATTATTATTAGTGGTTGGCGTAACTACTACCGAACCATACACTTTAATGAGGCCTACTAAATTACACTCTAGCTCTTTATTAAACATCTATTTATAAGAGAAATAGATTGTTGAAACTGCATACATCCAACTGATCATTTGACACTTCCCAATTCTAAACTCTCTCTCTCTCTCTCTGTCTCTCTCACATGGGGATCCTAATGGCAACGTGTTTGCTGGCTCTTTTCTATGGTTTCTCCTGCCTCTGTAAGTTACTTCTCAGAAAGAGAGACCAGGCATGCTATCTGCTGGCCTACGAGTGCCACATGCCACCAGACGACATGAAGCTCAGCGCTGATTCATGCTTGAAAATCGTCTCGCGGAACAGGAATCTGGGACTGGAAGAATTCAGGTTTCTCTTGAAAACTATTACCCATTCGGGCATTGGCGAGGAAACTTACTGCGCAAGAAACATCATCCAAGGCCGAGAAGAAACTGCAACCCTAGAAGATGAACTTGCGGAGATGGATGGCATCATCTTTGACGCGCTAGACAAGCTTTTCGCCCTGGCTACCTCTATTTCTCCGTCGCAAATCGACATTCTTGTCATCAATGTGTCGATGTTCTCCCCTGCACCCTCCCTATCGTCACGTATAGTGAGTCGTTACAAGATGAGGGACGACATCAAGAGCTTCAACCTCTCGGGAATGGGCTGCAGTGCGACCCTCATTGCCATTGACGTTGTACAAAACTTGTTCAAGTCTCACAAGAATGCGAATGCCATCGTTGTAAGCACGGAATCGTTGGCTCCTCATTGGTATTGCGGCGTAGAAAAATCCATGATGCTCACAAACTGTCTCTTCCGCTCGGGAGGGTGCGCGATGCTGCTCACGAACAACCGAAGCCTAAAGCACCAAGCCAAGCTGAAATTAAACCATTTGGTACGAATGCACACCGGCTCGAATGACGAAGCATATAACTGTTGCATACAGGTAGAAGATGAGAGTGGAAATCGAGGTTTCCGCCTTACCAAATACCTTGTAAAAGCAGCAACTCAGAGTTTTACAAAGAACCTCCAAGTTCTAGCACCAAAAATGCTTCCACTAAGAGAAATACTTAGGTATCTGGTGGCCTCTAGGCTTAACAATATTAGAACTAGTATTACAAGCCAAAATCCAAAAGCAGCTGGGGGACTAGGGTTGAATCTCAAGACAGGAATAGAGCACTTCTGTGTTCACCCTGGTGGAAGAGCAATCATAGATGGGATTGGGAAGAGCTTAGGGCTAAGTGATTATGACGTTGAGCCGTCAAGAATGGCGCTTCACCGGTTCGGAAACACATCGGCGGCCGGATTTTGGTACGCTTTGGGATACATGGAGGCAAAGAAGAGGCTTAAGAAGGGGAACAGGATTCTGATGAGTAGATTTGGAGCTGGTTTTAAGTGCAACAATATTGTGTGGGAAGTGATGAAGGACTTGGATGATGTCAATGTGTGGAAAGACTGCATAGATAGTTACCCTAGGGATCTAAACCAAGTCAATCCGTTCATGGAGAAGTATGGCTGGATCAATGATGATTATCTAGGCTTTGTTAGGTTTGACATGTCCCAATTCGCTATTGAGTAATGCTACACTTACAACATTTTTCATATTACATTTGTATCATTTCTCTAATCGAAGTAGGACCCACCAACTCATGTGGATCTCATATCTTTTAGAAAAATGGTAAAATATTTGGTATGAAAAATGCGGTAAGAATAGCATTTATGTTAGTTGTTTGATTTTTCAGCACTTAATAAGTTTGCGTTTTTCTTTTACCTTGTGGAAAAGTGTGGTTGTTTGAAGTTTGTATGAAGTTTTTCAAGCCCTATAGTCTGGATGTATCTCATAAATAAACCCTGATCGATCAGGTGTTCCAGGTTTTTTTTTTTAATAAAAATAAGAGTTCATTAATTTTCTAGATGTGAGGCCATGATCTATATCAGTATTTCCTTTGCTAGCAAACTCTCTTTTTGATATATTTGTATTCCCTTTGCTAGTACTACATTTACCACAAGTAGTACATTACTCTCATAGTTAGAGAAAACCGCCACTGGAAACACCACTTCATGTCCGACTTGCATGTGTTAAGCATGCCGCCAGCGTTCATTGACGTGGCGGTATACACCCAGCTCCACAGCAAAGCAAGCCATTGACTACCGGTTTCTTTCCTCCAGAATATCACTTGTAATAAAAATAAGAAAACACTACATATTCCAACCTCAGCAGCAGCACACCTCGTATTTCCTTCACTTTAACAAGTGATACTTGGCTTGTATGACCTGTGGAGATTACCCTAAATTTTCAAGGACAAGATATCTGTTTAGTTCCAGGGCATAAAGGGTAACAGCTAAAGAAAATACAAGCTGAACTTTTACAATTTAAATACTGAGATTTAGGTGCACCAATAGAGGTGCGCCCTTCAAAAATAGGCGTATATCACTTAACGCGACGAGCACACAGTGTTCTTTAGTAAATGTGAAAGAATAACATGTCATCGCACAAAGTTTTTAGAGACGTAGATTAGTCATCCCATGTATGTATCCTGACGACTACTACTCGTATCCTAGCATTTTGTGTGACGAAGATCTTCGTTCCTAAAAATTTGGTGTGACGAAGGAACCGTCGCGCCTTCTTCTTTGCGACCAATGTGTTTATTCGTCGCACAAAGTCTTTCTTCATGATCTTTGCGCAACAAAGTTTTTGTCGCTTTGACGTTTGTGCAACGGGAATAAGCTTTGCACGACCAATTTGTGTTCGTCACGCTAAATGTTAAACGTAGTAGTGTCTTATGTTCAAGATATTGGTGAAGCCACAGAGGATTCAAGCGACGTTGCAGTCAATTATTTTCATCATGTGCTCTGGTAATTTTCATTGGCTCTTTGTTTTCCCATTCCTTTTTCTTCTTTCTAACCTTAACCACAAGCCCCGTTACAACCTTAATAAAGACCTTTGATTCAAGTAGTCATATGATATTGACAGCGAGTAGGTGGACAAGCAAACATATATATTGTAGCATGTTTTTATGAGATCACTTGAGCGAGACATATTAATGCATAAATATTGTGTGCATGAGTGTAAATCCTGTGAGAGACTCACTTGTTTTTATATTGCGATTTAAAGAAGCTTAGGATCACATTGTTATGGCTATTTCATACACTATACTCCAAGGATATTTGAGAAGTTATTACTAATACTAGAATATTGTGGATTCACTTGCTTTATGCTTATTAAGGTTCTTGATTATTATGTACACTTGAATAAAATGCTTTGAGGGTTCTGAAGGGGGAAACTGGTTTTTCCATGTGACTTTTTGTTTTTGGTTTGGTGCTAGAGTATTTTTTTAGTCGCTTGAATTTCTAGAGACCAGCAATAAGCTAGTTTTGGGGGTGGGGCGGGGCTGTGATAATTGCTCAAAAGTGCATGTCTAATGCGCTTTGATTATACTCATTACATGTTTTTCTCTAATAATTTATCAAATTTGTGTTTTATCATGTATAACTGGTCAAATAGGTTTTATATCTAATTTGTTTTAATTTTGACTTAGATTATATTAATTTTAATGTGCAAGACTATGAGATTGATGCAAGGCAATTAAAGGATGAGGCACAAGACAATAAATTGGTGATTAACTCTATGTCCGTTAAAAAAAGGAAATGAAGAATAGAGAAGGCAAAGAAGAAGAAAAAGAAACGGCCAGCCATTACCATTTCATTGTGGCATTAAGGCTTATCATTGATCATCATTATTCAAGAGGGATATGGAGGTTGGCGGCAGCAGCTCAATATAACCACTCCCATTTTTGTTTTTGATCAGTTTTTGCTCTTTCATAATTTTTCGAGTTTCTTATTTTTCTATTTTATTATATGGAGGACTAAACTCCCTAGCTAAGACTAGGAGGAAAACCTTCAACTACTATGTGATCTTATTAGTTTGATTTGAATTGTGTTATCAACGATAAACTCTTGTTATTGGTTTGTTCAACTTAATAGCTATTTTTTCTCTATTTGTCGATTGGTGAATGTTCGTTACTATTCATAGGTTCAAACATGTTTTTCCTATAATTCGGTTTCAGCATTCATACTTTTGTGAATTGAGATAAATTAGTAGATATCTAGTAATTTCGATGGAAGTATTTCTTGATAGTTTGTGCCAGAGGTAAAGTTATGCTTGGAATTCTATAAGAAATTCAAATGAGTTATTGGGAATAACCATAGTTAGAGTTTGTATATTTTTGTGTGTGTTTTATATATTGCCATATCTTCCGATCGGGTACACTGTATGTTGCATCTTGATTGAGTTACAAAAAGAATCAAATTAATGAAATTACATATGTATGTTGAAGGTGGAACTCTTACGTCTTAGTGCTCTTATATTATTGGATTTTCTTTTAAAAAATTACATTTTATTCAATATTGTTCTTTGTTTCAGTTTCGACAAATTCTGCATTCTTTTTCAATGCTCTATGAGGAATACAACTCGGACTTTGAGTTTAAACTGCTACGCGACACCTGGACTTGGGTTTAGCAAGCAGGGAACTCAATTGCATTGAGCACATACAACAAGCCTTTTAAACCCATAAGTGACCTTGATGGGATGAGTGAAGTCTCGGGAGGGTTTCTAGAGATGTTACCCATAAGCATCATGTGATAGTTATGATCATCAACTGCCAGTGATTGTAAAGACATCCACTTCTCCAGTGTCATCAGGTTTTGAGCTGACTGCGCAAAGGGCTGCGTCCAAACCATATTGTTCAAGCTTTTGTGGCCTTAAATAGAGATTGTTTTGCGCATGGCGTATTCGGAAGGTATTTGGTTTGACAATATCAGGCTTCTCAGGCGTGAACAGTGTGCAATTTTCATCATCCTTGTCGTCGTTTGGTGTGTGAGCGGTGGCCACGATCAACCACCCTTCTTCCTTCTGCTCCACTTTCAAATAACAGTTGGCTTCAGAGTGCTTGTGGAACCACTCTATTTGATTCACGCATTCAGTGTAATTTTGTGAAACCTCCTTTGTGAAAATTAGGCTAGCATCCTCTCGGGTGAATTCGAGAATCCCGTCTTGATTTCTGATTTCTCCACCATGTAAGCGCAAGTACCGGTTGTTGTTAGATTTCCACTTAAAAGGGCTTGATAGTGTTGTTGCCATGTTAAATTGGATGATCACTCTCACTTGTCTCTTCTTTTTTATCTTTCTTCCCGCTTGTCTCTTTTCTCTTGTCATGTGATTTACTTGCTTCTTAGCTTTGAAATTGCTACCCTATTTATAATCAAGGATAAGCCCACATCATCTTTCTCTATTCACATTATGTGTTCAGACTATATAATTTCAACAAAAAAAAAAAAAGTTTCGTATATAATTAAGGTGTTTTTATTCTTTTACCTTTCTATTTATTTCAATATTTCACTAGTTCTAAAGTGTTTAAATAATATAGAAGAGTCCTACTCCTAGTGTTGTTATCTCATATGTTGTTTAGGAATGAGACTTGTAAATGTTGTCAACATCGATTGGATTAATGCCTTGTATATATTATGTCGGATTAATTCGAAGAGAATTTGAGTTTTAACATGTACCCAAATCCATCGTATCAAAGAGAATTACATAAAATTGCTTACATTTTTTTAAAGACTTCAAGTAATGATACTTTTGGATTCATGTTTTCCTTGGGTAGTTGTATGATGGAGATTATTTATTTAATTTATATAATATGAGGTATATATGTATGTATTTGCGATGTTTAAATGACTGAGTTGTTTAATTAGCTGATGTCATTGGACTGACGCCAGATGGCTGATCTCATTGCAGGGCTTTAACTGATGTGGGGACAATGCCAGGTAACCGAAAGAAACAATGTTGAAAATGAACAAAATAAGAGTTCAGATAAAAGAACATTACTACAAAATAATTTTTTAATTAATATAGAAGTGTGAAAAAAAATAAAAAGAAAATATAGAACGGCTTGTAATGATAAATTCTACAACTTTTGTGAAGAGATTTACTCCAAAATTTGCCACTATAATTCCATAAAACATAGATTTAAATTTAACCTTTGATTGTCATTTACGTTTACACTCCATTCTTCTCACTGAATTTTGTTGTTTCAATTTTTTTTTTAAAATCATAATCTTTTAGCGGATGCATAAAGATGAACGGTTCGGATCGTTGATATCATGTTCAAATTTTTACGGTTAGTGAATATATTTCTCGAAACATGATATCAACGATCCGAATCGTTTGTTTTTCTTTAGCTGCTAAAATATCATGTTTTTGAAAAGAAAAAAAAAATCCGATAAGAAGAATAGAGCATAAACGACAATCGAGAAGTTAAATATTAAATCTAGGGTTTATAGATTATGGTGGCGGATTTCGGAACTGAGTCATTTACAAAAGTTGTAAAGCTTGTTGCTATGAGTGATTACATTTTTTTTTTTTTCATTTTCTATAGTTGTACATTAATTATTATGAAATTTTTTTAATTTTACACTCAAGCGTTTATATATTCTTTCACATTTTTCAACTTGTACATTAATTACTTTTTATTTATTTTGAATTACCCTTAAAAGCACTATTCATGAGGGTTTGTAGGGTTCTAAAAGTTCGAACAACAATGTACCCATCACCAAAGCGTAGAAGATGTGATCAGGAGCGTTTGCATATTTTTTCACACTTGTACATGAATTATTATGAATTTTTTATGTGCCTTGGTATTTGTAAATTGCTTTGTATTTTTAATATGCTTTGAAATTTTTTAATCTCACTTATGAGAGATTAAGTACTATGGCCATTCACTACCAGAAAATTCTTGCCCGACGAAAAACAATCTAATGGCTAAGACGTCTTTACCCAACTAAAGAATACGTTCATAGGCGACTTTAGTCAGCATTTTCGGGTTAACTCAAAATCTTTATGAGACATAATACTGCTGTAGGGTAAGTGATCACATTTGTTGGGCAAAAATTGGGCGCCAAAAAAAAAACATTTTGTGGAGCCTAAAATAATCCCAAAAATTCTAGAGGCGACACGCGAACTTTTATTCAAGAAAGACAAGATCGACCTCAATAAATGGGTAGGCTTCTCAGATACTCCCACGCGCTCACACCCCTAAAGGTCTCAACAGCTGAATACGACTGCCCACAGCTCACCTGCCCTTGGCGAGGAATTAAAGATAAGAATTAATTACCTAAATCCTATCTTTAATACATTCCCAATTGAAGATTGACTCCAATCAAGTGAGCAATCCCAATTCAAATAAATTAGGGATAATTACACAATTATCTCAAGATATTATTTCCTATTTAATATCTTGAGAATATTTAGATATTTTTCCATAAAACACTTGGCCAATAGGACGCCGCCACGTGTAGGGTAAAACCCTAACATAGTGGCCGGCCCTATCCCTATAAGTACCCCATATTCTACAAAATTGAGAGAGCTTTAGCTACCCCTAAAAAGCCTTAAACACTTTACTCTCTCAGAGAAACTAACTTAGGCATCGGAGATCCATTGGCCTAACCCCCTCCCCCACCCTCATGGGCGAGTGAGGCTTAGTTCTTTGATCAAAGATGTTGATTGTTTTGCGAGTGCATTTTCGTCAAGACTGAAGACGGCGGAAATTTGCATCGACACATTTGGCACGCAATTCAGTGAGTCTCAAGGGGCGAATAGACCGTTCGTCAGGTAATTTTAAATTACCCAACGGAATGTTCTGTCAACTAAAAATTACCAAGTGGTCTAGTCAAGTACAATGTTGACTTATAAAAAAAACGAGTAGAAAACAACGTTAGCTAACGACATTGTGTAAGTTACAAAATTTGTTGAAATTTAAGATTAGGTTTTACACGATGACCATCCTTTCGTTGAGCAAAAAGTCATCGTCGGTCAAACAACGGTCAACTCACTTTTAGCCTCCAGAGGTTCGTTGCAAATTCATCGGACAACTTATACCAGACGCCGTTCGTCGCGTGAAAGATTTTGCGACGAGTATTGTTTTTGTGGGACAAATCTTTTTCGTCTCCTAAGTTTAATAGTGTTTGTAGTAACTAGTAAGGATTTTTTAGTAGTTTAAAATTATCAAAATAACTTTTTTCTTAATGGGTTGGAACGGGTAACCTGCGTATTGTTAAGAACCCGTTAATTAATGGGTTCTTGACGATGGGTGACCCGATATTGACCTGATTGATTATGATGTTGACCCGAAACCTGTTATTTTCGTGTCATTTTCGTATCGTATTAACAAGTCGTGTAAGAAATTGTCAGCTCTTAAGCCCACACAATTTTTCTCTATTCACATTATGTGTTCACACTAATTGTTTCATATATAAGGTGTTTTTATTTTAAATTACATAAAATTACCTCAACTATTGGATCAGTCATAGTTTCATACCCCATCTTTAAAAAATTTCAATGTCATACCTCATCTACGAATTTATTACAATTTCATACCCTCTGTCACTTTGTCTGTTAATTCTTTCGTTAAATAGTGACGTGGCTTGAGACGGGCCCACTCTCTATTAAAAAGTTAATTAAATATTAAAAACTAAAAAAAATAAAATTATTTTATGGGGACCCACCCCTTATCCCCCCTCACCCTTCTTCTTCCTCGCTCCTATCTTCCCCCAACCGAAAACCAGAACCACCCCAACCCTCAAACCTAGATCCTTCCCGCACCCTCCCCGCCCACTCATCCCACTCCCCCACTCTTCTCTTCTCGCCTTTTCTCTTCCTTTAGCCAAATACAGGGAACCAAAAAACAAGGGCCACAAATTTGGCCAAAATTCAACAAAAGCCACTCTAACCCTCTAGAACCCACGGGTTCTCTCCAGCCTCCCCTCCATCCATCACCTTTTTAATATTTTTATTCACTTCGTATCACCCTTTTCAATATTTTTATTCACGTCGTTCTTTCCGTCAAGTTTCAGAACTCTTTCTCTTCCTCTACTTTATCTCTCTGAAAAACCCAAACCAAAATCTAGAAAAACCCAATCGAACCCACTCTCATTCGACCCTAGAACCCAAGCACCATTGCCTCCTGTCCCCTGAGCCAAAACCCACAAACCCTTTTTCTTCCTCTTCCTCTACGAATTCGAAATTTAGGGTTAGAGTTTGGATGGAATTGGGGTATTTTGTTTGAAATTGGTTACATGGATTAATTTGGTAAGGGTGATGGGTGTGTAGGAGGAGGGGGAAGGGGAGAAGCGCCATGGGAGGGAGGTGGAGATGTGGGAAGAAAGGGCAGGGGTTTCTGATTTTGGTGTTGAAGGAAGGTTGGGGGGGTACGGGTGGATGGGGAAGAAAGGGTGAGGGGATAAGGGGTGGGTCCCTCATGCAAAAATAAAAAATAAAAAATTTTATTTTTATTTTTTTAGGTTTTAATATTTTATTAACTTTTTAATAGAGAATGGGTCCATCTCAAGCCACGTCACTATTTAATGGAAGAATTAACAGACAAACTGACAGAATGTATGAAATTGTAACAAGTTTGTAGATGAGGTATTCCATTGAAATTTTTTAAAGATGGGGTATGAAACTATGACTGATCCAATAGTGAGGTAGTTTTATGTAATTTACCCTTTAATTTAATATTTCACTTTTAATTAATATAGAAGAGTCCTACTCCTAGTGTTGTTATCTCATATGTTGTTTAGGATTGAGACTTGTATTGGTTGTCAATATCGATTGGATTAAAGCCTTGTATTACGTCTGATTAATTCAAAGAGAAATTGAGTTTTCACATGTACCAAAATCCATTGTTTCAAAGAGAAATATTACATAAAATTGCTTTATTTCTTATATAAGGTTTTTGAGTCAAAATGGTCCATGAGATTTACATAACATATAACGTTGGTCCCTGAGATTGAAAATCAATAGAAATGGTCCTTGAGATAGCCGGAAATAGCCGAAGATAGCTGGAAATAGCCTGAAAGGTGACTAGTCCACCGAAAAATAGCCTGAAAGGTGACTGGTCTATGGGAAAACTGGAAAACTCACCGGAAATTAGGTAAACTTTAAACGTTCATAACTTCTTCAATACTCAACAAAATCGAGTGATTCAAAAATAAAATCATACTCCTCGATGAGACGAAGAGAATGACATCTTTTTGGATGGCTACCTCATCGTGGTTTGTTTGAAAAACAGCTCGAAATTGGCTAACTCGACGAGACCAAGAGGCTACTTTCGAGCCATTTTCTAGCCAAACCACGGTGTTTTATCCATCGAGAATGGTACCATTCTCTTTGTCTCGTCGAGAACTATGATTTTTGTTTTTGAATCACTCGATTTCGTTGAGTATTGAAGAAGTTATGAACGTTTAAAGTTTACCCAGTTTTCAGCGAGTTTTCCAGTTTTCCCGCGGACCATTCACTTTTTAGACTATTTTCCGGCCATCTCCGAAAACCATTGGGCTTCCAAATAATCTTGTTCAACACTTTCCTATCTTCATTTTGATATATTATGGGTTGAATTTGGTTAAGAAACGATTGAGTTACGAAACTTTGAAAATTGCTCAAACTTTTGGTCAAAAATCTCAGTTTCCAGTATGAGCTCCGGAACCACTTAACGGAGTTTTTACCGAAATGACCAAAATAATGGATGGTGGACAATCTCAGAGACCATTTCTATTGATTTTCAATTTCAGGGACCAAAGTTATGTGTTATGCAAATCTCAAAAACCATTTTGGCTAAAAAGCCCTTATTTAAAGCTTTGAAGTATAGGACACTACGGATTCATGTTTTAGTTGGGTACGTAGTTGTATAATTCAGATTACTAATTTATATTTTATGAGGTATATATGTATTTGCGATGTTTTCAACAGCTGACTCATTTGAATGTGCTTTTAAAATGGCTGAAATCACCTTTAGAGAAAATGTTTTTGGGTTCCAAAAGCACTTTAAGTGTTTTCTGCAAGAAGGAACATTTTTACTAAGGATTGGTTCCAAAAACATTTTCACCAAAAACGCTTTCAGTTATTTTAAAAGTACATCCAAACAAGTTGTTCAATTAGCTAAAGTGATTGGAATGACGCCAAATTTGATTGAATATTTGATCTCACTGCTGGGCTTTAACTAATGTGGGGACAATTCTAGGTAACCGAAAGGACTGACGCCAAATTTGATTGAATATTTGATCTCACTGCAGGGCTTTAACTAATGGAGGGACAATTCTAGATAACCGAAGGAAACAATGTGGAAAATGAACTCTTTTGATTTTCGTAAATGTGGAAGTCAAGGATTGATTGTGCCATATGTGTACATGGACTCATTCAAGAGCTCAATCAATCACTTGTTGGTTGTGAGAATCCTTCCACAACAACGATATCAGCACGGCTTTGATTACAAGTTGGTATACCAGTACTTAACTGCTATTAAAATTGCATTCCTGTTTATGCATTTCGTATATATAGCCCTCCTCTAGTGGTGCTTCGGATACTGTTGTTGCCATCCATGTCTTTCGGATCACCCCAAAAATTTACTTGCTCTTGTCTGTTCTTTTACAGTTTATAGTTCAACCATTCACAAAAGATGAATAAGCAAGTTAATGATCACATTTTCTGTTTGGATTGTTTCACCATTAGGCCTATTTTTATTTTTGCACCTTTCTCACAAATTGACTTTGTTTTAAGATTATTCTACTTACTCTTCATACGAGCGCTTGGATACTAATTAACTGTAATATACTGAAAACAAAACACTTCCACCGTCCGAGGGTCTCAAGTGTCAGATTGCAAGAGCAGCTTGAGGTGTGTTGCTTTGCTATCGTGTATCTAAACTCGAACTTAGTGGCCAAATAATATTCTTTCACTTTGTGAGGATGTGAAAGGCAAAGTCCCACATCGAAACCTTGCAATGACTTTTAAGGATGGCAACTTCCTATTTCTAACCGGTCTTGGGATAAAGCCTCCACATTAATCATACGGCCCATCTTCTAATAATTGTTGGTACTTTTTAAAATAATTTGCAAAGAAATTACAGATACGGATTGAAGCTCAAGTGAAGTTGCTAAATGCTAATATATTAACATGTTAGCAAAACGAAAAAATAACTGGCTTTAATTATTTGTATACTTTTATTTAACTTATTTTTTTTCTTTGACAAAATGCATCGTTTATTATTCAGAGTTTTATTTATTTACATCCCATATCCTAAGTTCACTCACTTCTCTATCTATATTTCATCTAAACAAATGCAAGTTTGGTACACATAAAGAAGGAGCAGGTGTTGTAGCTATCAAATGACATTTGGCTTGTTAAGCTGGTATGATATGCATTACTGATTTATGGTCTCTTTGAAAGAATAATTTAACTACAATTTGTGGACTTCCCCCTCTTATCTCTTCCTTCTCCAAGCTCAGGTTATGGAAGAAGGAGAAGAACCCAGGAGTACTCTCTAACATAATTGACGTTTTGCGTGGGCACTCTATTATTGCCTCCTATTCTTGAGGAGATGAACTTCACTTGATGAAGACTGATCAAACTGCTTCAAGTTGACAAAGCTTCTCAGTTGTGACAGTACTCTAATCATTCTCAAGAAATGGTTAACTAACACTAATTTGTATGTATCAACTAATGTGCATTATCCTTGACTAATTGGATGTCATCGTTCTTACAGCTAGCCAATGCTAGGAATTTTTTTCCCTTTTGATTTTCGTACATGTAGAATGCATCTGCATGGATTGATGACGCAATATGTATGCAAAGACACACATTCAAGCACTCAAACATCCATTTGTTGGTTGTGAAAGTATTTCTTCAAACGGCTGAAAGGATCATGAAAAGTTCAATTTTAGTGGTTATAAAAAATTATCACAGCTGAGCCATGATTTTGAACATTATAAATCCTCTCCCATTTTGGCCTCCCTTACACAGAAACTTTACTTGAAGGGGTGTGCTATCCACAAATTCCTTTTACTTTGCACACACCCTTTTAATTTTTGACTGTTGGATTGAATGAATTGAAGAATATCAAATGACAGAAATTAATAAGTAGTGTGTGAGAAGTAAAATGTGGTGTGTGGATATCACACCCCTACTTGAAATTCTTGAAATTGGCTTACAAAGTTTTTCACCGAGTTGGTTATTAATGAGTACTCAACCACCCCTTAGGCCTTCCACAATGGTTTAAGTGAGTTTAATACGTATATATAAGAATCAAACACCGTGAATTTTATTCGTATTACACTATTATCATAGTTGTTTAAGTTTGATATAGGTTAGTTTTATCTGTAATTAAATGTGGGATCTATCTATTTTTTTTCTTTTTCCCTATTATATGATTGGTCACGTCTTTTCTCTATCTCGTCATTTATTGTATTAGTATTACACTCATGAGTTGAACTCAAAAATAAGAAACACACTCATTGCATTCAAAATTTTCAGCCCACTGTAGAAGTTTGATTCCTATACTATGGGTATAACTCTCAATTCTCCGACCCACTGTGGAAGACCTTACAATCTTTGACACAAGCAGTTTGCGTTTTAAAAACAAAATACTGTAAATGTGGTTAACACACATCCAATACAGTAAAACTGAAAGACTTTAAAACAAAAAAAAAAATAAGAAAAGCTTGTGACCAAAACAAACGTCACTTTTGTGGAGAACTCGATTGCATTAAATGCATGCAATCAGCCTTTTAAACTCATAAGTGAATCTGACAAAATGAATAAAGTCTCGTAAGGGTTTCAAAGACATTACCTACAAAAATCATAACTTATGATCCTCGATGCCCAATGGATGTAAGGAGATCCGCTAATCTACGATTGTCAGGGACTGAGCTGATTGTGCAGAGGACTGCGTCCAAACCATCTAAAAAGTATCGCCTTTAAATTGTAGGTCCTTTGCACATGGCGCATTCAGAAGACCACTTGTGTGGAAAATGAACAATGAAGATTGATTCTAAGAAATGAAACAGTGAAGATTGTTTAAAAAGTGAGACTTCTTGGTAGGATGAAAATTGAAATAGCGAAAACAAATCCTATGCAATGCAAGTAGAATAGCTTCTCTTTGTCTTTAATTAATCTTTCTCTCCTTACACAAAATAACAAATAAAATATTTTTTAGGTGTATATGTATTTGCGATGTTTTCAACAACTAAGTTGATTAATTAGCTGAAGTCATTGGACTGACGCCAGGTTTGATTGAAGGGGTGTGATATCCACACATCCTTTTTTATTTCTCACACACGTTTCTAATTTTTGGCCGTCGGATTGGATGAATTGAAGAAGATCAACCGACATAAATTAACAAAGGGTGTGTGAGAAGTAAAAAGGGGTGTGTGGATAGCACATCCCTTGATTGAATAGATGATCTCATTGAAGGGCTTTGACTAATGTGGGGACAATGGCAGGTAATCGAAAGAAACAATGTGGAAAACGAACTCTTTTGATTTTTGTACACATGGAATTCATGGATTAATAGTGTCGTATATACACAAAGACACATTCAAGCACTCAATTAGTCACTTATTGGTTGTGAAAATCTTTCCACTACTAGGTAAAACGGATAATGAAATGTTTAGTTTTAGTGTATTAAGCATTGATCCCACACTAGAGTAAAGAGTTTTGAACATTCCCCTCCCATTTTGACCCTCATTCTAAAGAAAAGAAACAAAATAGAGATTTGCTGAAACGATCAAAATTTCCAAAAATTCACTTGAAAATTATTTGAATTCATGGAATTGGCTTAGTGAGTTTTGAACTTAGTCAAGAGTTCGAGCATTCCCCTCCTCCGTGCCAAGAGTTTGAATAATCCCCTCTCGCCTTTGCCTTTTAGAGAAAATTAAGAAAGAAATGTAGAATTGTAAAAGTATATCCACATCTCTAGTGGAAAGATGCAAATATGAGACGTAAAGGCACATTCTCGTTTTGCATCTCCAGGAGATGTGAATTAATATGGATTCTAATCGAATGGAGGAGATGTAAGATATCAATCTTCTCTTCTCACTTATTCAGAATAGAGTAAAAAGTTTTTAGTTCTTTCTTGGTTTCTTAATTAGTTAATTTAGTACATAAAGCTACTGAAATATGAAATTAAAGTCATATGTACGTCATTAAAAACAAGAACTAATTCTCAAGAAACACAACTTATATTGAACACACTACTACACAAAGGACATAACCACACAGCTGATACGATATGTGTTTATTGGTTTAACGCACATGCAATACAGTAAACTAAAATACTTATAAACAAAAAAATTAAGAAAAACTAGTGATGAAACTAATATTGCTTTCACACGGAACTCCATTGCATTGAGCTCATGCAACAAGCCTTTTAAACCCATAGGTGATCCTGATGGGACAAGTGAAGTCTCGTGAGGCTTTCTAGAGACGTTACCCACAAACATTATTAGTTATGATCATCAACTCCTAGTGATTGTAAAGAGATCCACTAGAGGGTTCGCCCGTGAGTTGATTGCGCAGAGGACTGCTTCCAAACCTGCAACATCGCATGGCCTTAAATAGCTTTGGGTGTACGCATGGCTTATTCGGAAGGTACTTTGTCCGACCTTCTCTGGCTTGAACAATGTGCAATATTCATCATTCATGTTTTCGTTTGGTGTGTGAGCGGTGGCCACGATCCACCACACTCCTTCCTTCAGCGCCCCTGTCAAGTATAAGTTGGTTTCAGAGAGCTTGATATTCACGTATCCAGAGTCTTTATTCTCCGATGTGAAAATTAGGCCAGAAACCTCTCGCGGTGAATTCGAGAATCCCCTCTCGCTTTTTGATATTTTCATCTTGTAACAGCACGTACCGGTTGTTGTTGTTAGATTTCCACGCAAAATGGTCTGGTTGTACTCCTTCCATGTTGCAAACTAAAAAAGGGGTTGCAAATTAAAAATGGGTAGAAACTAAAAATAAAAACATATGACAAAAAATTTAGCCATAAATATAAGAGAAATTTTATTTAAACCCACATAACCTTTCTTTACACCCAACTTACTCTCTACACCCATATTATTTTTAATTAAACTCTCAATATCTCTTTAAACCTAAATTTACTACCTAAATTGCCCTCACAAACCCAATCAATATGTAAAATTATCTTTATACCCATTCAAAAAATAAAAAATCAAACGCAAAGCATACATTCTCTCCTCTGAAGTTCTTACCTTCCAACATATCCGTTATATTTTCCTTCAATCTTCCGTCTCTTTGCAAGAACACACCACTCTTAGCATCAAACACAAATTTATCAAAATTTAAAGCCGTCAAACTGTCCATGTGGACAATAACAAGCATAAACAATCTTGGGGACTAGGTTTTGAATCGTTTGAAGCCAAAACCGAATTTGGACTAGTTAGATATATAAGAGAAACAACACGCCATTATCAATCCAATTTATATGAGTCCTTTGGAATGGCGGATTAATCGTGCCAAAATTTCAAACAACAGCCAGGCAAGTTTTGGAAGTGAGAAGAATAACAAACAAAAATAGGAAGCCAGTACTGACCAAATCACAATATATAAAAGGTTCAGATATTGAAGAGCAACACAACTGACCAAATCACAATATATAAAAGGTTTGGAAACTAAATCTATCACATTCCCACTCTCAACATAATCCCCAGCTTTGTTCAAAAGGATGAAGACATAACTGAAAAATATTATTACAACTCCAAAGAAAGCATATAAACTTTGCTAGCTGAGAGAGACACGAAGAGGGGGACGGCCACCCCGACCGGGGGGCCGGGGGGGGCGGTTTGGGTTCGTAAGATCGTCCAGTCTTCCACTTTTATTTGTCTAGACTCTAGTGAGTTTATACAGTCAAATCTTACAAATGGAGTTAATGTAGAATTAATTGAAAAAAAAAACTTGCACAAATCATCGAAAATAGCTTATTTATCTGAAAGCATCCTAGGATTTTAGACAAAATAGAGCGTAGGGGAAAGATTATGTGATAGTAATATAGGGTGTGGGTTTATTGATAAATTTTAGTCTTATTGTTAATTTTAACTTGTACTTTACGGTAATTATGCAATAAGGTAAAAAAGAAACTTCACATTTAAAATTTAAGTTGGATGTAAAAAGAGGTTAGGTGGGTTCAAATAAAATTTCCCTAAATATAAATATACCAAATGTAATGCTTCTAACCCTAAATGAATATATTTAGAAATAAAAAATATATTTTTATTGAAATAATTAGTGATGTTCATTAAAATCTAAGGACCTTGATCAAAAATTGAAAAGGAATAAGATTTTAATCAATGGAGTAGGAAAAATAGGGATGGGAACCTAATTTTTCCAAAATTAAATGAGATCTCAAACTTGCATATTTCTAATTGGAAATACGAAATACAACTCATATTTACATCTTCCAAAAATGTATATTGTGATGTAAATAAGATTTTCGCATCTCAAATTAGAATTAATCTCTCCATTGTTGATGCTCATACATCTCCCAATAGAGAAGTTGTTTGAAAATTATTGGTAGTTCTTGAAATTGGCTTAGGAAGATTTTCATCAAGTTAGTTATTAATGAGTTATGACCCCTTAGTTTGATTTGAAAAGAAAAAAAATTTGGACAACGTAGTTTATGGAAAATTGAAAACTAGGAACACATTTCCGGAAGTTTTATATTTTTATATTCACAAAATTTTCTGAAGCCTGTCATATTGTTTAGTTTAAGATGCATGAAAATAGATTGCACTGTAATACTAATCCTAAGTTGATGCAAGGTACCAATCTTCCCTTCTCACTTACTTAGAATAGAGTAGCAAGTTTCTAGGTCATTCTTGGTTTCTTAATTAGTTTAATTAGTACTTAAAGCTACTGAAATGTGGAATTAAAGTGATACGTACGTCATTAAAAGCAAGAACTCTGAAGAAACACAACTTTTATTGAACACACTAGCTACTACATAAAGGACATAACCACAGAGTTGATACGAATTGTGTTTATTGGTTTAACACACACGCAATACAGTGAAATTGAAATACTTAGAAACTAAAAATAAGAAAAACTAGTGATGAAAACTAATGTCATTTTCGCAGGGAACTCGATTGCATTGAGCACATGCAACAAGCCTTTTAAACTCATAGGTGACCTTGATGGGATGAGTGAAGTCTCGTGAGGGTTTCCAGAGACATTACCCAGTGGTTGTAGAAGGATCTTTTTTTTTTTCAGGGTCCAACTTTGCGTTGTCTTCTTCGAGGTTAGGGTTTGCCCTGTCATGTTCGGGATCAGGGTTTGCCTTATCTTATTTAGGGTCAAGGTTTGCCTTGTCTTCTTCAGGGCCAGGGTTTGCCTTGTCTTCTTGGGTCAGGATTTGCCTTGTCTTCGGAGAGGGTTGCCTTCGAACCATCGACAACCCATTTGTTGTCGATGTTGATGTTCTTGTTGTTCTTGTTATTGTGCCGCATTGCTGCTGCTGTTGTTGTTGTTGTTGCTGCTGCTACCGCCATTATTGTTGTTGTTGGGTGTCAACTTAGATTGGTTTGGTAGTGCTGCCATGTTAAATGGTATGATCACTGTCACTTCTCTCTTCTTCTTTTTTTCTCTCTTCCCTCTTCTCTCTTTCTCGTGTGTTTTATTTGCTCCATAGCTTCAAAACTGCTATCCTATTTATAATCAAGGATAAGTGCACACCATTTTTCTCTATTCACATTATGTGTTCACACTAATGGTTTCGTATATAAGGTGTTTTTATTTTTTATTTAACATTGCACTAGTTCTAAGTGTTTAATTATTATAGAAGAGTCCCTATCCTAGTGTTGTTATCTCATAGGTTGTTTAGGATTGAGACTTGTAATGGTTGTCTACATCGATTGGATTAAAGCCTTGTTTATATTTACGTGGATTAATTCAAAGAGAATTTGAGTTTTCACATGTACCCAAATCTATCGTATCAAAGAGAATTACATAAAATTGTTTTACACATTTTTTTTTTTTTTTTATATAAAAAAGATTTCAAGTACAGGATACTATGGATTCTTGTTTTCCTTGGGTAGTTGTATGATTCAGATTACTAATTTTAACATTATGAGGTATATGTATTTGCAACGTTTTCACAACTGAGTTGTTTAATTAGCTGAAGTCATTGGACTGATGGCAGATAGCTTATCTCATTCCAGGGCTTTAACTAATTGGGGACAATGCCAGGTAACCGAAAGAAGTAGATGGAAAATGAACTCTTTTGATTTTTGTACACGTGGAAGTCATGGATTGACCATGCTGTATGTACACGAAGATACGTTCAAGCGCTAAATTAGTCACTTGTTGGTTGTGAGAATTTTTCCACAACAAGGGCATGTGAAACCAGTACTTATCAGCGCTGCTTTAATTGCAGCTTGGTTTACCAGTACTTAACTGCTATTAAAATTGCATTCCTGTTTATGCATTTCGTATATATAGCCCTCCTTTAGCGGTGCTTTGGATACTGTTGTTGCCATCCATGTCTTTCAGATCACCCTGAAACTTTACTTGCTATTGTCCTTTGTTCTTTTACATTTTATTTGATTAAAGTTCAACCTTTCACAAAAGATGCACAAGCTAGTTTTTTATCTTTTAAAAGATGGACAATTGGTGGCAAGCTACAGTTATCCACCCATTCCGGGAGTCGAAAAGACTCACAGAGGCATTTCAGCCTCCTCTTGACCACAAGTTTGGCTTCCACGCCAACAACGGATTTCGAACCCAAGACCTCCAGTTTTTTGTTTGAATGAAGCCTTGAAATCCGCTCTTTACCATTGAGCCACTAGATTGTGGTTAAATGCATAAGCTAGTTAATGATCACACATTCTTAGTCTGGATTGTTTCACCATTAGGCCTATTTTTATTTTTGCACTTTTCTCACAAAATGACTTTGTTTTATAAATATTCTACCTTACTCTTCATACGAGCACCTGTATACTAATTAACGGTAATATACAGCTGAAAACAAAAAACTTCCATTGCCCGAGGCTCTCAAGTACCAGATTGAAGTACAAAACAGATTTGCAAGAGCAGCTTGAGGTGCATGTAGCTATCAAATGACATCTGGCTTGTTAAGCTGCTGGTATGATACGGAGTACTGGTTTATGGTCTCCGTTGAGGAAAGTAAAGCCTATGAAGGCTTATTTAACATGATATGATATTGATCTGATATCAATCACCTAGACTGATCCTTTCATATAGACGTGTAAAATAAGGAACAACTTGTATATGCATATTTTGTAGGATCTTAATTGATCATTGTATATGTATGAAGACCTCTGTATTGAATTATTAGAGATCAATGAATTCATGCACAATTATTGAATTCTTTACATGGTACTAGAGCAACTGGACCTCTGATAACCAAAACCTTTTTGCCGTTCCAACACAACAATAAACCCTACCAACTGCATCTCTTCTCGGCGACATCCATGGCGCTCGAAGATTCCGTCGTAACCAAATCCTCGGCCAAGCCTGAGATGAACAAGTATGACGATCCCAATGATCCCCTCTACCTTCACCACTCCGATCAGCTTGGAGCTATCCTGGTTACTCAACAACTAAATGAAGAAAACTATTCTACCTAGAGTCGTGCCATGTCCATGGCTCTTAGTGCTAAAAATAAAGGTTTCATTGACGGGACCATCAAAAGGCCGAAGGGCACTTCCGCCGCAGAACTTCAACGGTGGACTCGCTGTAACAATCTTGTCAAATCATGGCTTCTTAACTCGACTTCCCAAGATATTAGGGCGAGTTTGACCTACAACGACATTGCTCATGAGATTTGGAATGATTTGAAGGAATGCTTTTCACATGTGAACATCGTACATCTCTTTCATATCGAACAAGAGATTCATGGTTGCATTTGCTGTGATTTGCTAGAGAATCTGGTTATGGATGAACAATCGAAGAACAAAAAATGAGAAGGATAACAATGGAAGAATTTTCAGAAGGGTTCTCACTCTCTGCAAAATCTAGCAGAGCATATTCATTTCATCACACTATACAATTCTCACGCACTCTGTGCTTTACATAACCGTTAGAATCCAAAGTGGATTCTCTCTCTTCACAAAACAATCTCAGCCTTACATCTAGTTAGTTGCTAGGATTATTACACCTGACGTTAGAGTTGCACAGTTGGTACTTTAAACTTAAGTGAATACATAAATTGATACACAACTTACTTCCTAATCAGCTATAGGCTTACAATTCAACAACATTCAGGGCAATATGAATATTGGTGCTTACTATACCAAGTTGAAAGGTCTCAGGGATGAGCGCGATGCATTGTGCTCTATTCCAAACTGTACATGTATGACTGTGAAGGAAGTGTTGCAGTTTCAGCAAAGCCAAAAGACCATGAAATTCCTCATGGGTCTTAATAATGTCTACAAAGCAAGGGAATCCAATCCAAAATGTACATGTGCAACTCATTGGAATGAAATCAAATCCAATAACAATAATAAATGGCTTATTACCTATAAGTAAGGAGATTTGGTAAAACCATTTACCAACTTAGGAAACCTCTGCCCATATGATCTGTAATTGATATAATTTAAATGGAACTAATATGGAATGCACAGTAAACGACTTAAACCAACAAACGAAGTCAGAGACTATGTACCTCTTTTCACGTTTCATACCGGATTTAGTAAATTTCTTTAATAAGCGCTGCGCACTCGCAATTGTATAAACTTAATTTGGAGGCTAAAAGTCATCTGAAAAGTAGTTTCAAATGGCAACTAATTACTCAAACACATAACAGATTGAGAAGCCCCTTTACAAAATACACCATACACACATGCATGAATCAGGGTCGCTTCATTTGACATTGGGCCATGAAAACGAATGAAAGGGAGAGGTGGACGTGCTTTACCTTTATTGGTCTTGGGATTTGCGGAGTCCTTCGTGAAGGTGGAGGCGTCGATGATGAGTGCAGAGCCGATCTGAGCAAGGCACCAAATGGAGACTGGAAACAGAATCTCTAAATAAACCAAAACCTGATTTGCTCGTGACTATTGTTTTAGGAAAAAAAAAAGAAAAAAAGAACACATGATTTGAGAGGAAGAGAGCGGAATGAAGACGGACAGAAGCAGAGATTTGTGAGGGACAAAACCAAAAGGTAAAGTGAAGAAGACGGGATCGATTGACATAAAAAATTGTGAGGGTAAAGTGTAAAAAATTATCGCAATTATTGGAGTCACGACATTTTCATACTTCATCTTTTAAAATTGACAATGTCATACCTTATCTTACAAAATTGTGACAATGTTTTACCTTCCGTTAGCTTGGCGTGAATTTCTCAATTAACTGCTGACGTGGTTTGATTCAGTACCCATTTTTTATTAAAAAATTATTAAAAATTAAAAAAATCATTTAATATTTTTTAAATATTAAAATGATAAAGAAAAGTAAAAAATACAAAAATACAAAAAAAAAAGGAAAAAGAAAAAGCAAAACCAAACCTTCCGTCCCTTTCCCCCCTTTCTGCCTCCCTCCCTCCCTCTCTCATCTACTTGCTGCAACCCAAAAAACAAAAGAAGAAGAAGAAGAAGAAGAACTTCATCCTTTCCGCCCTCCCCCTCCCCCCCCCCCCGCGTCCTTCTCTCTTCTCCCCCCCCCACCCGAGCCCCTACCTGCAACCCAAAAAAAAAAAAAAAACAAAATCCCAATTCGTCTTCCCCTCGCATCCACCCTCTGCACCCACCCTTGCACTCACCCAACCTCGCACCCACCCCTCGCGGAATCGGCTTGGCGAACGGGATCTGGGTTTTTTTCTTCTTTTTCTTCTTCTTCTTCTTACTCCTTCTTTTTGTTTCTGGGTTGCAGGGGGTTGGATTTGTTTTGGGGGGAGGGGGGACGAATTGGGTTGGGGTTTTTTTTTTTTCTTCTTCTTCTTCCCGGGGGGGGAGGGGGGGGGGGGTTGATGGGTTTTCAATTTTTTTTTTTTTTTTTTTTTTTTTTTTGGTTGAAGAGTAAGTAGGGAAGAAGATGAAGATGAGGAGAGAGAGAGAAGGGCGGAGGTAGAAGGGATGAAAGATTTTTATTTTTGTTTTTGTTTTGTTTTTTAACTTTTCTTTATTATTTTAATATTTAAAAATATTAAATGATTTTTTTTTAGTTTTTTAAAAAAAAATTAATTTTTTAATAGAAAGTGGGGTCTGGAACAAGTCACGTCAGCATTTAACTGACAAATTAACTGCAGGCTAACGGAAGGTATAACATTGACACAAATTCGTAAGATGAGGTATGACACTATCAATTTTAAAAGATGAGGTATGAAAGTGTCGTGACACTTGAGGTAGTTTTTTGTATTTTACCCAAATTGTAAAGTTTCGAAAAGCAGAAAAATCCCTCAATCCGTTAATCCCGCAATCAACTCTCTCTCCCCCACTCATCCATTTCCCTCCCTCTCTCGGTCTCTCTCTTTCAAACACCCATCCCCCAAACCCTCCCCGAATGGGAGCCAGATTGTCTACCTCCTGTTCGCCCTTCCCATCCTCTCTCATTTGTGTGGTCACGGTTAAGTCGCGTCAATATTTTATATTCCTATTACATTTTATCTTATTATCTCTATAAAAAAAATTAATATAAAATGTTGACGTGATTTAATCGTGACCGCACAAAATAGAAAGGGATAAGAAAGATACCCAAACAGGAGGAGGGCAGACAATCTGCCGCCCCCGAATAACACATCAACCACCCAACCCGTCCCAAAGCCATAGGACAAAATTGTCCTTACCAACTTACCATCTTGACCGTCAGATTTTAATCCTTGATGGGGCAGCCTCATCATTTTCACTCCCTAAGGGCTGGGCTTATATCAAGAAATGAACTAAGCCCACCACACAAAATGTGACCGGCCCAAACCCCAACCTGGCCTTAATTTGACGGTAGTGCTGTAAATAAAGCAAAATCAAGGGTCAAACCTGTAACGGTAGCTAAGCTACAGTCAATTCACTCTCAATTGTAGAATAGATAATGGGAAATGTTGTAGCCCAACCCAATGACCAAAACTCTAAGATTGTGTCAATACATTCATAAAAAAATAAAAAGAGAGAAAAGTCATCATTTTACTAAATATAATATTACTTTAACAATTTTAATCGTGTACACAACGAGTTTTATATTCATACAGGCTTCAAGTCGTGTAACGTGTCGTATTCGAAATCGTCATCTCAAAACTAATATGAAATCAGTTCTCATTTTGAACCCAAGAAGATACAATTAGTTTTCTTTGAAAAGTGGACTTTTACAAATGATTTTACACATTGTTTCTAGTTCTAAAGCTTCCTGGGTGAGACATTTGCTTGGAAGATGTTCAATGTGCATTTGGCAACCAGAGTTTGATATTGTCTCTGCCATGCTTATATTGAAGATGCGGTGGAAGTAGTTTTAAGTGTTTGTTTGGTCAAAAGTTCAACTGTTAAAATGGAAGTTTAACCGCCTAATTTTATCACTATTTTCTAAAAATTTGGTTGATGAAGATAAAAGTAGACATTACTGCAACACAGAGTTCTGCCACAGGCTATGCTGCCTTGGCATTTATGGTTTTGTGACTCTCTTATTTGGAAGGAGATTGTCTGCCATCTTCTGTTTGGATGCTCTTTTCATTTCTTTTTATTTTATACAATTACGATTAAGTTATGTTAATATTTTATATTATTTTTTATATAAAAATAATAAAATAAAAATAATAAAAATATAAAATATTAACGTAACTTAACTATAACCGCATAAATAAAAATAAATAGAAAGAACATGAAGGACAGACAACATGCCTCTCTTTTATTTTCCAATTTATTACTTTGATGGTAAGGAAAGTACCAACTTTTGACTTAGACGACGCATGGCAGAGCACCATTGGCAGGAGAAATTTATTATGTTTCTGAAATGTGTCAGTTCTATTATTACGTTGAAAATGAATTTCTAGCTTACAAGAAAATAGACTTTGTAGTTGGAATATTTTCTAATCATTGGTTTTATGATGGAATCTCAATTTACTTCATGGTATCAGATTAAGTTGTTTCATGTGTGAAGCTCAACAGTCATACATGCTCAACGTCATCCAATTTGTGTTGTTCACGCGTTAGGCTTAAAAATTCGCCACAAGTAAGAGAGTTTGTTGATAATAAATCACACATTAATAAGAAAAATGATTTCTCACATTCTTATAAGTAATTAAACTACTCTCAATATTACTAATTAATTTTATAATAAAACCTTAATTATCTTGGATCAATGGTTATGCAGAAAAAGTGCTGCAAGATATTTGTAAATTTAAATTGCAAGTTCTTGACCACTTCCTCAATTTTCTCTTTTAGGTAATGGCAATGTAACATGTTTCACATAAATATCAGCCAATTTCCATTTCTAAACGAGGTGCATAGATATTGAATGTGAACCTCAGAAGCTATTCTTTCAAGGCTACACAGATCTGTAACACAAAAGAGACATTGAGAAGGTATGGAAATGTGCCCCTAAATAAAGATATAGTAAATGTAATTTCACCTCAAAAGTTACCTTTTTTCTTGCCATTCTTTTGGTATACACACACATACATGTAAAAGTTTAAGAACCATACTCAGTTTAAGCGTTTCAGCACTTATACCTCATTGTTTATTCGATTGCGATTAACGAATTTTTACCATACACGATTTGATATGTTTTTGCAAAAAATAATCTTTAAATGTTTAACAATGTTAAAAATCATTAACAATTCTGTTTGCGACGTGTGTACAGTAAAAATTCAGATAAATTTTCCCATGCTTTTCAGGCTTTTACTTTAGAGACTTGTAGCAGACTAGCAGTTCAATTTCAGAATTTATTAGGCAAGTCAAAATCACCCAAGATCTGACTACGATTCATAGAATTAAACATGGAGGTCAGAATATAGCTTGACCATTCATTAGATGAATCTTACCCGAATCACTTTGTACTATTATGTTGAAGCTTCAATATAGATAGCACAAGTTTTCAAACACAATGATTGTACTATTATGTTGAAGAAATTATACAAACCCTTCAAGCAGCTCACAAACATTAACCAAAATCACACACCATGCAGCATACAAATAAAGAAAATGACGAAAATTAACTGGGAAAAAGCAAGTTTAAGCGAAAATTTGGGAGAAATCGAGCCTAACAAAGCTTAGATATTCGTCATTGAGCCAACTATACTTCTCCATGTAGGGATTGCCCAGAGTATTATTAGGAGGGTAACTTTCTATGCAGTCTTTCCAAACATTGGCATCATCCAAGTCCTTCAATACTTCCCACACAGTGTTGTTGCACTTAAAACCTGCTCCAAATCCACTCATCAGAATTTTGTTGCCCTTCTTAAGCCTCTTCTTTGCCTCCATGTATCCCAAAGCGTACCAAAATCCGGCTGTTGACGTGTTGCCAAACCGGTGAAGTGTCAATCTAGACGGCTCAAGATCATAATCAGTTAGACCTAAGCTCTTCCCAATCCCATCTATGATTGCTCTTCCACCAGGGTGAATGCAGAAATGCTCTATTCCTGCCTTGAGATTTAACCCCATACCAACTGCTTCTAGCTTTTGGCTTTTAGTACCAGTTCTATTCCGAACCCTAGAGGCCACCAGGTAGAGAAATAATTCTCTCAGTGGAAGCACTTTTGGGACTAGGTCTTGGAGGTTCATCGTTAAAGCCATAGCTGCTGCTTTCGTGAGGTGTTTGGTGAGGCGAAACCCTTGGTATCCACTCTCATCTTCTAGCTGTATGCAGCATTCATACGCTTCAGTGTTCGAGCCAATATGGGTACGTACCAAATGCTGTAACTTCAACTTGGCTTGGTGCTGTAGGTTTCTGTTGTTTGTGAACAGCATCGAACACCCTCCCGAGCGGAACAGACAGTTCGTAAGCATCATGGATTTTTCTTTGCCGCAATACCAGTTTGGAGCTAAGGATTCTGTGCTGACAACGACCGCATTTGCGTTCTTATACGACTTGAACAAGTTCTGCACAACATCAATGGCAACAAGGCTTGCGCTGCAGCCCATTCCCGAGAGGTTGAAGCTTTTGATGTCCTCCCTCATCTTGTACCGGTTTATTATGCGCGACGTTAGTGAGGGTGCGGGGGAGAACATCGACACATTGACAACAAGGATGTCGATTTGTGAAGGAGGAATTGCAGCATTCCTTGCGAAAAGCTTGTCAAGTGTGTCGAAAATGATGCCATCCATTTCATTAAGCTCGTCTGCCCCGGTTGGATTTTCTTCTCGGCCTTCAATTATGTTTCTTGGGCAGGAAGTTTCTTCTCCAATGCCGGAATTGACAATGGTTTTCAAGAGAAACCTTAACTCCTCCAACCCTAGATTCTTGTTCCGCAAGACGATCTTCGCGCAGGAATCGCTGTTGATCTTCATGTCTTCTTTCGCCTTGTAGCACTCATAATCCAGCAGAAAACAGCACTGGTCTCTCCTTCGGAAAACCAACTTCAAGAAGGAGAAGAAACCGAAAAGAACGAGTAGAGACATTGTCATGAGGATCTCCATGGCCCTAGGGTTTTGAACTGTGAATTGTGAATTGTTCAATGAATGCAGAACTTGAACAATATTTCTCTTAATATACACGTAACTTTGCAGCCATCCCTTTAGTATAGATTGATGGTGATGAAATACTGAAACTCTTGAACATTAATGTTAAGAATTTACTTTTTACCTACAAATGTAGATAGTCAGTAGGCTGCATGAACGGTCCAAGTTTCCCAGAATAGTCAACTTTTTTTAGAGGGAGTTATGATACTTCATATCTACACCTGGCCATCTATGGTACTATGTCTTCAATTATATTGCTTTGTAAGTTTCTAGAACATTATTCTGATTTTTTGTTTTTGAAGTATTTGTTATGATTGGTGTTTTTGTGGCTCGATACAAGCCATGGAAGTGGATGAATTCAATTTCCCACCTTAATTAGAAAGGTAGAACAAATTATTTATGAAATAAAGAGTAAGTTGTGTTGTTCAACACTGTAAAATGTATCGGGACCTTTTGATGAGATAAGACTTCATAATTAAAATTGCGCCTTAGCAATCTGTGTTGGAACCTAAATGGTGCTGGAACAGATTGTTGAAGAATAGAATCTTAAAGGAAATCACAGATTTAGTCCGCTTAAACGTGCACAACAGTTTGTTGGCTTATGTGTGATCAATACAAAATTCTTTGATTAAAACCACAAGTCATGTGCAGTATATGCACACATCATCTCGTCGGTTGTTAATTAGGCGCACGCCTAATTGTTCAAAAGCAAAGCAATCTGTGTTTTTGAACCCATTAATGAAGATATATATATCGGTTGGAAATTTGCACATAATGTTCAGTGCTCAAGTAATGCATACATAATATATGCAAACTACCCACAAGCAAGGGAGGTTAATTAATTACTACCTGGCTTTTACTAATTATACATAGATTAATTCCGAAGAAAGTTGAGGTTCTACCGTAAATGCAAGGTCTCGTATAGCTACTTTGATATCATAAAGAAAGTTGAGATTCCACCATAAAATCAATTGACAATATGGAAAGTAGTGGAACTCCTTATAAGCAAATATAATATCTCTCATTCATTAATGTAGGATTTATTCTCATCCATATATATGTATTTAAAAATGCATCTGAAATTCTAGGTGATCGTAATCTCTTTATAATTGGTACCTGGTTTTGTAACTTGGCAGCCGACAAAGTCCTTTTTCTTTGGTGGGGGCCCAACTCCCCAGAAGTCGTCAAAGAGTCCTTTAATCATTCCCAGGCATAAAAACAGAAACTGAGATCATCTTCAACCGAGGGCCAGAAGATTCGTTTTAGTTCTCTGGTCTTTCAAGAAATTAATATTTTAATGAACAGTACAAGATCATATTTGTTTCCATCTCCAACTGAGGGCCAAAGGGCCATAGGGCTCGTTTTAGCCCTGTCACAAAAAACTGTTTCCAACTGAGGGTCAAAGGGCCATAAGGCCAAACATAATTTATTATTTAAATTTAATGTTGTTTCATGTTACTTAATTTAATTTAATGTTGTATAATGACTTAGGAAGTTATAGGAAACAAATAGAATTTAAAAATAAATAAATAAACAATTTAAAAAAAAAAATTCAAAAATAATGGCTAGCTGACGTCAGCTAGCCCTTATATTCAAAATTTTCTAGCTATTTGTGTCGGTTATAACCGACACCATTTCCCTTATTTTTGTCGGTTATAACCGACACTACTTCAAAAATTTCCAACCAACCCGGGGCTGGCTGCATGTGGCTAGCCCTTTGGCCTTTTGGCCCTTTCAGATTTTATGGGGCCCACGAGCCCTCTAGCCTAGCCCTCGGTTGGAGATGATTTTCGGCCCTCTGAACCTTTCAGTTGGAGATGGCCGTAATATAGTAAAAACTGTACAATATAATGGGGAAAGATAAATGGAGCTAGTTAGAAATTAACTGCAGATAATATGGGATTTGGAATTGGAGTTGTTCACACTCAAATCTTGAGGCCGCATTTTCCCGAAATATATAAAATGTTAAGTTTCCAGTCTTCTGTCATGACTCACGATCTCATAAAAATAAAATTAAAAAAAAAAAAAACAATGAATTGGATAGACGACATTAAGTTTCATGAGGTACTTAGGCCATCTCCAAGATATTAATATTTTATTGAACAGTACATGGTCGTATTTGCCTCCGTCTCAAACCAATGGCCAAAGGGCCATGGGGCTCGTTTTAGCCCTGTCACAAAAAACCGTCTCCAACCGAGTGCCAAATGGCCAAACATAATTTATTATTTAAATTTAAAAACTACAACTTAAATTTAAAAATGACGAATTAAATTTAAAAACTACAAATAAAATTTAAAAACAACATTAACTTGAATTTAAAAACTACAACAATATGATAGTGGAGGATGAATGAGATGGGTATATTGATGAAGAGTCCGATGATGACCAAGAAGATCCAAATAGGTCAAGAAAGGCTCGTGCAAAAATATATGATGGACCTAATTTACCTTTCAATTCAAGAACTGATAGTATCTCTATAAATGAGTACATGAGGTGTTATAGAATGATACGTTTTCATGCCACAAACAAGTACGTACAACAGGATCTTGTTGCACATCTTTGAGCCAAAAGAAGCATGGAGTAGACGTTTAAGTTTTATGTTGTTAAATGTTTTTAAAAATGTTGTTTAAGTTTCATTTTGTTAAATTTTTTTTTTTTATGTTGTATAATTTGTACGTTGGTTAATGTTATTTAATTTTGTTTCATATTGTTTAATGTTGTTTCATTTTACTTAATTTAATTTAATTTAATTTTGTATAATGGCTTAGAAAGTTATAGGAAAAAAAATATAATTTAAAAAAAAATATGAAACAAATTTTGTGAAATAGAAGTTATAGGAGAAAAATAGAATTTAAAATAAAATAAAACAAATTTTGTGAAATAGAAGTTATAGGAAAAATTGGAATTTAAAAAAAATATATGAAACAAATTTTGTAAAATAAAAGTTATAGGAAAAAAAATAGAATTAAAAAAAATATGAAAAATATAAGTTATAGGAAAAATTTTGTAAAAAAAAAAAAAAAAATCAAATGCAACGGCTAGCTGACGTTAGCTAGCCGTTGCATTTGAATTTTTTTTCTTAAGTATTCCTATCGGTTATAACCGACAAGAATACATTTATATTAAATAATATAAACGTATTCATGTCAGTTATAACCTACAGAAAAAATGATTTTTCTGGGCAGCCCCCCGCTGGCTGGTACCCTTTAGCCCTCCAGCCCTCTTCGATTCTGTGGGGCCCTCTCATATTCCACAGCCCTCTGGCCTAGCCCTTGGTTGGAGACGGTTTTAGGATTATTTTCGACCATCTGGACCCTTCGGTTGGAGATGCCCTTACAGGCCAACATGTGTAGGGTTTTACATGAAATGTCCCGATGCAGTTAGTGAAAATCCTAATATGAAAGACAATCGGTTGTATACCGAGATTACTTGGAAGGTTAAGTGACTCGGCTTACAAGTCATTGGACTCTCAAGGATACTTGGTGCCCTAATAAAGCAAAAATTATGGAGTCTTAATTATATGCAATCAATAAGGACCCTTATCAAGTAAATACAAAGATTTAGAATCATGATGGGACTCTAATTAATTGATTTAATAGAGTGTGGGTTGATATCCTTTCCAATAATAGGTCATATTGGATAGAAACCTAGCTATAAAACTTAAAACATAGCAGTCCCCGCTTCCATACCAGTCGATTCTCACCAATACTACAACCCTATTTCGTTAGTAGAGATTATCAAGGGTACTGGAAGTAGAAGTCTACTTTAGTTTACATTCAGAATGGCCATGCCAACAGGTAAGGCTCTTTAACTGCATGATGCTTGTCGAGATATGTTTGATGTGTAGTCGTTTTAATTGAAACCTTCATATCATGTTGATCGATTCTGTGGCATTCTTACAGTTAGTAGTAAAATCATTCATTATATATTATATTTTAGTTTGCTCGGATTTGGTGTGAAACTTTCCATCATTTTTCTCTCTGTCTTAATGAAATTTAGGTTAGGAGACTTTATCTCTTCCAATCTGCGTTAATGGGTTAACCTACTTTCAGTTGGGCTTATGAAATAGAAGAGATAGAGGGCAAGTTGTGTTATTTATTGAGTGCATTTTTGTTCATCATCATTTAGTATGCTGTATATTCATCATCTAATTTATTACCATTATATGAGTTTGAATTTTAAGATTTGTGCTTATCCATTATAGGAATCTTGAAATTCAAACTCATCTAATGATAATAAATATGATGGTGAGAATACGTCACACTAAATGGTGTTGAGCAAAAAATATTTATAAGCAGATAACGTGTTCTGACGAATCATGATAAATGCACCCTTCAAGTGGTTGAAGTTATTAATGAACAAGAGAAAGAAGAAATATACAAACACAATGATACTGTCGGTGGTGGAAAAGTAATTTGATTAATTTCCTTTTCATGATCCTATTTTAATTCGACTTAAAAGTATTTCTAAATGATATGTCAAAATGTCGAAATCAACAAAATGATAAAAAAAGACAACAACAATATTTATTAACTAAGAAGCCAAATTTGATGTGGCATGACATGAAGTGGTATCTCTTTCCCTTGCTATCAAGCTTCCAATTTTTCTAATTAATTATTAAATACTTTTATTAACTTTTTATGGTTTAAAGCATTGCCTTTTAATTTCTTTTTATGATTGATGCAATGTTTAAATATTTTTATACTTTTTAATTCATTACCTTTCGTGACCAATGCAAAGGCAGTAAATATGAGTAGCTTTTCAATATCAAAGTGTCATATAAGCTGTCAAATTTAAATTTCAGGTTTAAAATTTGACATCTTCTTTAGAAATTGTCTAAAAACATATTTTTCAGAGACGTAAAGTGAGTAATACCATTACTTTATAATGAAAATATGTAAATTTGTGAATTTATTTATTTTTCTCTTTTTGACTGGTAGAATTCACTTTAAAAAGTTTTAAAAATGTAAATTTATTTTAATTATAATTTTTCAGCAGCCATTTAGTATTATAATCTAATGATAAATTTCTTTAATTGTAAAGAAGAAGTGTTAGATTGATTTTTGTCGAAAATGAATTCAAAATAAATTATTATGAATGACTTATTGTGTAACTTACTAATTCTCCTCGCTTCTTAAGTGTAAATATAATGTATTATAAAAATAAATATTAGTTGCATTGGTTCAAGTGGCAGCCACTTAGCATGGGTTGACCTAGAAGAGGTAAATTTCAAACCAACCATCTTCCTCTTGTCCTCTCCATTCTAAATGTGGAAGGGAACATTTTAATCACCCAGCTTGTACTAATTTTCATAGGTTTTTGCAATGTGTGATTTTAACCCGGGATTGATTCGTGAGGCCCACTCTACATTGTTTTATAGCCATCCTGATTATCTATTTTTATGTCTAATTAAAGGCCTTAAGGATTGCTGTGCTTTATGTAAAAACTGTTTTTGCTGTACTTTAAGAATAACTAGCTGTAAAATAAAGCAATTGAGCGTTTGATGAATTGTATTTTAAAAGTGTTGTGGGTTTGAAAAACAATGTAAATGAGTGATAAATTTTAATGTAAAAGTGATCTAATTGTATATAATAACAAAAAATGGACATGATAGTGTGAAGGATGACGACAACACCGATGGTGAGGTCAGTGGTTGTGATGGTGGTGGTGATGGTGCCAATAAAGAAGTGTGGTGGTTGGGCTGCAGATGTAACAATGGTGGTAGAGGAGGCGACAACAATGCTGGTGGTGGTTGTGGTGGCAGTTGTGTTTATGATGATTGCGGTGGTGCAGCAATGATGATAGTGGCAGTTGTAGTGGCGGGTATGATTGTGGTGGTGGTTGTGCGATTGTGGTGTTATGGTGGTGTCATCGTGGTAACAATGGTGGTGGTAATGGCAATGGTGGTGTAAGAGGTTAATGTATTACAAAAATTGAAATATTCATTAAAGACTCCACTCGGTTTTTTTATTAAAGTAGCTTTTAAAAGCAAGCTACAGACTGCTTTTAAAAGCTGTTGTCTGAAAATCATTGCTTTTAAAATAAGTAGTATATTTATTTTTAACAATTTTTTATTACTTAACTTTAAAGTGAAGCAGCTTTTGGTGAAAAAATGCAATACCAAATTGAGCCTAACTTTGAAAAAAAAAAAAATCACCTTAATATTATACTATTTATAACTTGTTTTATTCTTATCACTAAATTTTAGTATTTTTGCCAACGAGGGTTGGTTTAGTTGGTATGGACGTGCTTGTGGAACTCCCAATCCAAGTTCGATTCCTGCTGCCAGCAGTTCTTGTCGGTGCGTGATCTGTAAATTTCTATATAAATTCATACCAGTAACATCTAGCACTTAAGTTTGAAGTGAAGCAGCTTTTGGTGAAAAAATGCAATACCAAATTGAGCCTAACTTTGAAAAAACAAATCACCTTAATATTATACTATTTATAACTTATTTTATTCTTATCACTAAATTTCAGTATTTTTGCCAACGAGGGTTTGTTCAGTTGGTAAGGACATGCTTGTGGAACTCCCAATCCAAGTTCGATCCCTGCTGCCAACAGTTCTTGTAGGTGCGGGATCTGTAAATTTCTACATAAATTCATACCAGTGACATCTGGCAGTTAAATACTACGCTTAAGTTCTTTCGGCTTTGAGATTATTGGTTTGCCCTGTCACTGGTGATAAGAGTACCAATCTCTCCCAAAACTTTTTGTTACAAAAAAATAAAAAAATAAAAAAAATCCATATTTTTGTTTTTGATTTCTTCAATCACAATTAGATGTCTAAATCATTAATTTTCAAAGATGATCTATGGACTCCAACCTAAAAATGCATAATAGACTCACAACTAGTTACCATATTTTGCTAAAATTGAGAATCTTTCTTTTAAAGCTGTCTATATATGCATAAATAATGAAGTTGGACCATATTTATTGATTACATTATTGAGCAACTCACCATATAAGTGGACACATCTATGTATGCAAGACCCACTTATGTATGAATAATATTGAGCATATTGACTAGTTACATTAGTAAATATGGTCCAAATATCTAGACTATGTATGGTTTATTTATGTTCTAAAATTAAATGGGCAACATAATATGACTTGTGAAAGGGTACAAACCTTTGAGGAGTTGGCCACAAGAGAACTTCTAGCCCCCCCAGAAAATTCCAGGTAGTTGCAGACTTGGTTGTTATCTCCCAAAAATACACTATGAGCTCCTTTTTGGAATACTTGTACACTATATGCTCGTTTACGTTCTCAAATACAATATACAGTATAATTCTCATTTCATAAAATACATCAATAAAATGGTTTGTTCGGAAATACATTTAAAATTACTAAAAATGCTTTTAGTGAAAACATTTTTGAGTTCCGAAAGCACTTAAATGCTTCTTGAAAGAAGCATCAGTTATGTGTTCTTCCACAAAGTACTTCAAGTGTTTTTCTAAGATTCACTTGAGTTTTTACTAAAAATTAGTTCTAAAAACATTTTCATCAAAAACGTTTTTAGTAATTTTAAAAACATTCACAAATGAGCTCTAATTTTTCCTTAAAAAAACAACAAATTACACATAAAAAATAAAAATAAAAATAAAACTTTCAAAAGTACTCATTGATCTAACTATACCTCTCCCGAAAGCGTTGACCAGGGTTTTTGGAGGGTTGACCATCCACACATATTGCATTCACAACCTCCTCGAATCTGACAAAGCTCAAGTGTTCATCATTGATCCAGCTATACTTCTCCATGAAAGGATTCACTAGGGTTTCTGGGGGGTAACTTTCTATGCAATCTTTCCACTCATTGGCATTCTCCATGTCCCTCCAAATCTCCCACACACAATTGTTGCACTCATAGCCAGCTCCAAAGCTCACCATAAGAATTTTCTCACCCTTTTTAAGCCTCTTCTTAGCCTCCATGTACCCCAAAACGTACCAAAGCCCTCCCGAAGATGTGTTTCCAAATCGGTGTAGCGCCATTCTCACAGGCTCGAGATCATAGTCGTTGAGCCCTAAGCTCCTTCCAACCCCATTGACAACTGCGGCTTCAGTAGGGGGTATGCAGAAGTGATCAAGCCCTGCCTTGAGATTCAAGCCAGCATTTCCGACTTTGTTTTGACGACGTGACACGATAACATAGCGCAGTAATTCTGTAAGCGGTAACACTTTTTGCAGTAGGATTCGAAGGTTCATGGTAAGAGCTTTGGCTGCAACTTTGGCTATGCTTTTGCTGAGATTAAAACCGCGGAAACCATTATTGTCTTCTACTTGCGTCGAGCAGCCATATCCTTCATCCGTCGAGCCAAGATGCGTCCGCACGATGCATTGCAATTTCAAAAGCGATCGATGCTCGAGATGCTTTTTGTTTGTGAGGATCATAGAACACCCTCCCGAGCGATAGAGGCAATTAGCAAGCATCATAGGCTGAACTTTGCCTCGGTACCAATTTGGAGCAAGCGATTCTGTGCTCACAACGACGGCATTTACATTCTTGTACGTTTTGAACAGGTTCTGCACAAGATCAATGGCCACGAGGCTTCCACTGCACCCCATTCCCGTGAGGTTGAACGCCTTGATGTCCGTCTTCATCTTGTAACGGTTTATGATCCTAGCCGTCAGAGAAGGCGCGGGAGAGAACAACGACACGTTGACAACAAGTATATCGATATTCGAAGTTGAAATTCCTGCTTTGTCGAATAGATTGTCGAGCGTGCCAAACATTATGTCGTCCATCTCCCACAGTGAGTCTTTCAAACTAGGACAGTCCTCGCGGCCAGCGATGACATTTGTTGGACCGTAAGTTTCCTCTCCGAGGCCTGAGTTAACGATGGTTTTGAGGAGAAACCTGTATTCTTCTAGCCTCAGATTCGTGTTGTGGCGGATAATCTTGACGCAGGATTCGGTGTCCAGCTTCCGGTCGTCCGTGGCCTTGTAGCACTCATAGGCCAACAAGTGGCATTGTTGGTGCCTCCATTGAAGAACCAACTCGCAGAGGTAGATGAAAGCACAGACTAGAAGCAATAAACACATTGCTAACAAAAGCTCCATGGAGGCCGTAGAGAGAGAATTTGAGAGATTTCTAATGTTTGGTAGTTCTACTTATGCTCACTGCTTTGTGGAGATTTTATACTAAAACTGTTAACTAATTGTTTTTGTTATGACATAAATTCTTATATGTTGCCATTTTAAGACAAGGTTTTAATGATAGTTTCGTTCAAGTTTTACATGTTGATTACGTGATCAATTATTATGATA
Source organism: Pyrus x bretschneideri (assembly GCF_019419815.1). Classification (NCBI taxonomy): domain Eukaryota; kingdom Viridiplantae; phylum Streptophyta; class Magnoliopsida; order Rosales; family Rosaceae; genus Pyrus; species Pyrus x bretschneideri. The sequence continues at coordinate 7,098,008 of NW_025999723.1, read as the reverse complement.
ATTGCTTTGTAACTTAATTGTGATCAAATTCGACATCCGTCATTCACCATGTTTTGTTTATAATCGTTTCATTATGTTTTATTTTCTTTAACATTTTTTGAAGATCATTTTTAGAAAAATTCATTCAGCTTGGAGATCAATTAGCTGTTTAGGTGCGTCGAAAATATTGATGTTTATGATAACAAATAACATTATCATGGTAAACCATAAGTTTCTTTGGTACATGTGGATGACTAAATGTAAATGGTCTACAAATAAATAAATAAAATCTAGGAAATATTTTTAGATGATAAAGGATATGAAAGATTTTAATTGTGACTTTCATACAGTAAAATGATGTCATGTTAGAGAAATATTATAACAACATTGTATTGCATGCAATAATTTCCTATGATGAATAGCTTTATTGTGAGCTAAAAGCTAGAACCGTAATTTCTTCTTGACTCGATCTTAAATTGAATTATGAAATTCTCAGCTAGAGTTGGGAAACTAACGACTCCATTAGATCCAGGCTATGATTACGAGTGAAGGAAGAAATTTATGAGTCGCAGTGGTAGTAGTAGCAGTAAAAGCCTGTAAGCCAAGAAAACACCACACACTGAACCAATGGACCAGCCCCTCCGTTTATATCATCCTACCCTAAAGTGCTGGCCTCCTTTTAGGCATTTTCCCTTCTGTTTTGGACCTTTGGTTTTTATTTTTTTGTTTTTTTATTTTATTTTTATTTTTCAAATGTTGAGTTGCTTAAACTTTTACTTCGTGTCAATGTTTTCGATCTTTTGTTTTGTCAAACGTAGAAGTTTTTTTTGTTCATTTTTCACAAAAGAAACTAAATTGTAACTAGCCAAACAACTTAACCCACATATGTGTACAACATAAAATTTAAAGTCCATGTTTGAGTTTGAACTCCTCTTCATTTTTCTCATAACTTAATTATGGTAATTTCAACTATTATCCATTTTCCTGTGAACCTGTCACTTAGTATTATGCTATAATGATTTTTTTTTCCTATTTATAAGTGAGAGATTTTAAGTTCAATTGTCGCTTATGACGAATTCAACCCTAAATTGTTATGATAGACCTATTTTGTGGCTTCAACCCATATGGAGAAAAAGGCTTACCATTTTGATTATATTAGAACTGATTGTGATTGTGGTCACTTTATTGAGTGTATTATTTTTTTGGGTAAAGTACAAAAAACTACCTCAACTATTGGCGTCACGAAAATTTCATACCTCATCTTTTAAAATTGACAATGTCATACCGCATCTTACAAATTTGTGACAATGTCATACCTCTGTCAATTTTTCTGTTAGTTTTTCTGTTAAATGCTGACGTGGCAAGAGACAGGAACCACTTTCTATTAAAAAATTAATAAAAAATTATTAAAAACTAAAAACAATATTTAATATTTTTTAAATATTAAAATAATAAATAAAAGTAAAATTAAAAAAAAAAGGGTAAAGTACAAAAAACTACCTCAACTATTGGGGTCACGACAGTTTCATACCTCATCTTTTAAAATTGACAATGTCATACCGCATCTTACGAATTTGTGACAATGTCATACCTCCGTCAATTTTTCTGTTAGTTTTTCTGTTAAGTGCTCACGTGGCTTGATTCGAGACATACTTTCTATTAAAAAATTATTAAAAACTAAAAAATAATTATTTAATATTTTTAAATATTAAAATAATAATAAAAAGTAGAGAAAAAAAAAAAACCATCAGTTCGTCCCTCCCCTCCCCCTCCCCCCTCTCTTTTCTCCCCATCTTCATTTTCTTCCCCCCCCCCACCTGCAAACCCAAAAACATTAAAAAAATAAAAAAAATTTGAAAACCCAACAACCCCCTGCGGAAGAACAAGAAGGAGAAGGAGGAGGAGGAGGAGGAGGAGGAAGAAGAAGAAGAGGAAAAAAAGGAGGAAGGAAAAAAAGAAAAAATTCCCCCCTGTCGGCGCGGAAGAAGAAGAAGGGAGAAGGAGAAGGAGGAAGAAGAAGAAGAGGAAGAAAAGGAGGAGGAAGAAGAAGAAGAGGAAGAAAAAATAAAATAAAAATTTGAAAACCCATCAACACCCCCCTGCGGAAGAAGGAGAAGGAGAAGGAGGAGGAAGGAAATATTTTTTTTTTTTTTTTTTTTTTAAACCATCAACTCCCCTGCGGAAGAAGAAGAAGAAGAAGAGGAAAAAAAGAAGGAAAAAAAAAAAGTTTTTTTTGAAAACCCATCAAATCCCAAATCCACCACTTTCATTCATTCTCCACATCCTCTTCTGCACCCATCCTCCACCTTCTCTACTCACCCATCTTCTCGCCGACGGGATCTGGGTTTTTGTTTTTTGTTTTTGTTTTTTTTTTTTTTCTGGGTTGCAAGAGGGAGAAGAGTGTGGGTGTGGGGGGGGGGGGGGAAGACAAATTGGATTTTTTTTTTTTTTTTTTTTTTTTGTTGGGATTTGCAGGTGGGGGAGGAAGATGAAGATGGGGAGAGGAGAGAGGAGGGAGGAGGGGTGAGGGGAGGAACGAAATGAGGGTTTTTTTTCTTCTGCTTTTTATTATTATTTTAATATTTAAAAAATATTAAATAATTGTTTTTTAGTTTTTAATAATTTTTTAATAGAAAGTAGATCCCGAATCAAGCCACGTTAGCACTTAACAGAAAAAATGACGGAGGTATGATATTTTCACAAATTCGTAAGATGCAGTATGACATTGTCAATTTTAAAAGATGAGGTATGAAACTGTCGTGACCTCAATAGTTGAGGTAGTTTTTTGTACTTTACCTCTTTTTTTTAATTTTACTTTTATTTATTATTTTAATATTTAAAAAATATTAAATATTTTTTTTAGTTTTTAATAATATTTTATTAATTTTTTAATAGAAAGTGGTCCCTGTCTCTTGCCACGTTAGCATTTAACAGAAAAACTAACAGAAAAATTGACGGAGGTATGACATTGTCACAAATTCGTAAGATGCGGTATGACATTGTCAATTTTAAAAGATAAGGTATGAAACTGTCGTGAACCCAATAGTTAAGGTAGTTTTTTGTACTTTACCCTATTTTTTTCAAAAGAAAAAAGAAAAAAAATGCTCGTGGGCATTGATTGCACGTGATGGAATTAAACGAAACTTATGACATGATATATAGATGGGGTCATATTGGCACAAATTAAAATTTTAGAGGCTAAAATTCAAATTTCAAGTTTGAAGGGCAAAATGGTACAAGCAACAAAGTTTGGAGGCATTGTTTAACGACTTGTCGTCACATACAGGCGGCCGAGAGATTCCAATTTCAGGTACAGGAAAAGACGGATATGGCTTCGCTACCGTACCCCGACGTGGATTTCAGCCTGAGATCAATGGCCGGTCGGGCCGAGGGCTTTGGCCGGTTCGCCATCGGAGGCCTCAACGGGCCGGTCTATTTCGTCACCACGTTGGCAGGTTCTTTTATGATTCTTATCAGTTTTTAATTTTTGCCCAATTTTTGTTTTAATCATTTATGTCAATTAGATGCTTGGGAATCATGGTGGGGTTTTGTTTCTGAACAAAATTGAATACGGGGTCAGAAGAAATGAGAGAATTTGCAGACCGCAGACATGAGTTAGGCTAATTGGTTAGGACAGTCCACCCACCGAGCACGAATTTCGAATCGCCCTTGCCTATTGGACTAGTTTTGGATATTCATTTTTCTTGTAATAAAAAGGAAAAAAAAAAAAAAAAAAAAAAAAAAAAGAAAAAGAAAGGACTGAAATTTTGAGAGCAATACTAGCACTTTTTAGCTGTTATTGCTTCAAGAAGATGGAACAAAATGAAACCATTTTTGCAAGTTAGATGCCCATTTGGTGCAAGGATCTGTAATTAAGTAGCATATGGCTGGATGAGGGACCAGATAGGCTGGATTCCATACTTCTAAGTAATGCATCTGTTTTTTTGCTTCTTACTATTAGGTTTCGTTTGGGGCGGCTTATGTAGGAAGCAATTATGTTCATAAGCGCTTTTGTAGAAGTATATTTTTATTTTAAAATTTTGAATTTTTATGGAAGTGCTTCTTGAAGAAACATCTAACAGTCGCTTCTCCATAAGGGCTTCTATGACCTAGAAACACTTCAATTTTTTGTAAAATGCAGTTGGAAGTGTTTTTGGTTGTTGGAACATGCTTATAGCCCTTAAAAAAGCAGTCTCAAAAATACCTCAATCTTTCAGAATACTTATCAAAAACTAAAAAGTGGAATGTACATTTATAAACAGCTTATTTTGGATTTTGAATTTTGATTAATGGAAAAAATAAGATTTGGAATTGGCTCTGTGGAATTGCACAATATCAATATGACATTTTTGAGGAAACGGGTTGATGGTGGAAAAAAAAGAAGATAGTTTTTGACATTTTTGCTTTGTTTCCTTACTGCATGGAATGTTTTCCATATTGCATCGATGAGTGGAATGTATGTTTTGGTGTTTAGATGATGGTCCAGGCTCACTTCGTGAAGGATGCCGAAAACAAGAACCACTCTGGATTGTCTTTGAGGTTTCTGGCACCATTCACCTTTCATCTTACTTGAGCGTGTCGTCTTATAAGACAATTGATGGACGAGGTCAGAGGATAAAGCTCACAGGAAAGGGACTTAGGCTGAAGGAATGTGAGCATATAATTGTATGCAACCTCGAGTTTGAAGGTGGTAGAGGACATGATGTTGATGGCATTCAGATTAAACCGAACTCTAGGCACATATGGATAGACCGATGCAGCCTTCGTGATTATGATGATGGACTCATAGATATCACCAGACAAAGTACAGACATAACTATCTCTAGGTGGGTTTAAACTTATGCCCTAGATTACGATATAAATTTGGATACTGATATAACCTATCTGATGGTTTCTCCTTCCCTTGGAACCAGATGTTACTTTGCACAACATGACAAGACGATGCTTATTGGAGCAGACCCCTCGCATGTTGGTGACAGATGCATTCGGGTGACAATCCATCATTGTTTTTTTGATGGAACAAGGCAAAGACAACCTCGTCTTAGATTTGGGAAAGTTCATCTTTACAACAATTACACTCGAAACTGGGGTATATATGCTGTTTGCGCCAGCGTAGAATCCCAGGTTAATGAAACTTCTTATAACTATCTCCTTGATCTTTAGAATCTTTCTGAACTGCATTATCTAATTAAGTTGTTTATATCAGATATACTCTCAATGCAACATTTATGAAGCAGGAAATAAGAAAAAGACTTTCGAATATTATACAGAAAAGGTACATGACCATCTCTCGCTCATTTTTTGATAGTTTGATGTGAACGTGAAGAACGTAGTTTCATTATATCCATAGTAGCATTATATTCTGAGGCAGGGTACAGTGACAAAAAAGTCGTATGAAACTTTTTAATTTCCTATCATCTGGTATTTATTTACACTGAAAGGAATATAAGCTATTTGTACAATTTACATCCCATTTCTGTGAAGACATTCTTTCTCAAATGTATATAATCTTCCCATAGGCAGCAGACAGAGAAATGGCAAAGTCCGGCTTCATAATATCCGAGGGCGATCTATTCCTCAATGGAGCTCAACCATGCACATTGACAGGGTTCAGTGAAGAATGCCTGTTCCATCCAAGTGAATTTTATCCACATTGGACTATGGAAGCAGCCTCAGATTCTCTTAAAGCCATTCTCCAAATTCTTACTGGCTGGCAATCCATTCATCGGCCAGCGGAGCAGGCGGTAACTGTATAATTTTATTTTATCACTACGTCTGTAACAGGATTTTATAGGTTCTATCACAGAATAGTCTTTAATTTTATTTTTTTTAATAAACTCCATCAGATTTGCTATCTGCCCTTGTAATACTTACGAGTTTACAGACAGAACCTATCAATTATGATAAGCACTCCATAAGACACATGCCATGTTTACAATGCTTGTTCTCATATAAAGATGTATTTCCAGAATAATTATTTCACGTTAAATGTGCATAGAGAAAAGAAAAGAATTCAACTAGATTGGCCGGCCGGCTCAGACGCAGTTGAGTTTATTTGATATGGGATTTAACACCTTTATATTTTGCAATTGTTTGACTTTGTGTTAACTTGACCTAAGCAGTTTTATTTTTATATTTTCTATTTGGAAATGTTAAGCATTCAAACATATACATCTTTACATATGATCATTTGGTTTGAATTTAAAATTTTCGTAAACTTCCAAATTGATCTGAAGGGGCGTGGTGGGAAATAATGAATCTGAAGGGATATAAATGCAAATGATGTCATTCATTTCTTTCATAATTGAATAGATGGTTCTCTAGATCTTGGTTATAGAAATAACTTGAAGCTTGAGAAAACTGGCAGTTCTTATTCTCTCTGTGTTACCTGTATTAGTTATCAAAATGGTACAGTTTGTTTTGTAATAGAATTGCATCTAGATGCTGAGGCATCTTTGTGAAGCCAACAGTGACGATGAAGTTGTGGAACTAACTGAGGTGGATGCCCCGTGGAACAAATCCGACAAGTAATTCCCCAAGTCATCTGGTGAATATCTTACCAACAACTCCAAATTTTTCTCCCCACTCTGCATGACCAAGTTTGTGTCATAAAATTCTTGATATCTTGGTACTAGTTTCTGCTCAATTGACACCTTTATGTCATCCCTCAATTTCCTGTCCTCTACAATCCATGATGTCTGTTTCCTGTATGCCTCTTCAAACGCTGCGTTGAACCTTTTAAAGCATTCCTTTGCCATTTCCGGAGATGTTTCTGATGACTTCTCTGGTAATGATGATAACACCTTTGTCCAGGCTGTGGATTCGTAGTTTGAAGCGTATAGTTTAACCTTCTTCATGTGTTCAGCGACCCAATCTTCACCTAGGAGGAGTTTCAGGTTCGGTGTTTGCTGCACCTTCTCAACAATGAATTGAAGATTGTTGGCAAGGAAGAGATATGACAGAGACGCATCTTTATAAATCTCAGCTTTCATGTCGAGCTTGCACATAAGGACTAGAATGAGCCAAGCTAGGTGGACTGTCACTGCTGGTGTTGAACCGTCATCTGCCATTGGGCTCTTGAAGTGAGATACTTGATTCTTCGGTGGTGGATAGTCAGCAAGGATATCAGAGAGAGCTCCATGGTGGTCTGCTAATGAAGATACCAAATTCATCACTGATTGTGTCAACGGGTGAATCCTGCCGCCAGAGGCTAGAAATTTTGATGAATCCTTTTGAATGGTTGATTCAAAGACAGAAAGACTAGACTGGACAGAATCTGAAAGTTTGAGCCATGATGCGAGAGCTTGTAGTTTTATTGCTTGGGTTGATGCAGAGGTAAATAATGATTCAATTTCTGGCCAAAGATCGGAGAATACTTCGTAGAGTTCCAGTTGCCAGAAAATTCTTTCCCGGCACTTATTGTTCTTCACTATGAGTTCCGGAAATCTGAATAGGGTGGTTGCTCCTTCTTTTGTTATCTCATAGAAGCATGAGTCTGCGATTGTCTCAGATGCTGAAAACACATGATCACAGAGAACTTTTTCTCCATGAAATAGTGCTTTCACAGCAATCTTTGCAGCATCCATCCAATTCATGATTATGTTTTCTAGTCCTTCCGAATCCATTTTATGGATTTGAGAAGACTTGAGCTGTTGGATTCCAAGGCGATACAATCCCTCATCTACTATTGACTTTCGGATAACTTTGTATATCTTCACACACTCATGACCATAGCCGGAACTGATCATACAATCAGCTATGGACTTCAGATCCACCATGGCGAGAGCCGAGACCCTCTCCACCTCAGTGATCGACTCACCAACAATTTCCAACTCTTCTTCTGATCCACCCTCGTCTTCACCATTAAATGTCCATGATCTGCTTGAGGTTCGACTTGAAACTGATTCGGGGTCAAGGTGACGCCGGTTTGCAGACAATATCTCATAAAACTCCCTTTCAAGCCTTTTCATAGCTGTTTGCATTAGGTTTTGAGCAAGCACGAGCTTGCTGGATGGAGAGCTTTCATGAACCAAAACATGCATAGCACTACGCAAGTCCTTTACGGATTTGAGAAGCTGTTTGGCCTCATTTCTGCTGCTCTGGAAGATGGAAGTGAGTTTGGTGTATGAGGAGGAGTTTGGATCCCATTTCGTGATGATGGATTCGGCTGTTTCGATGTTTTCTTCCATCATCGAAAGAGACAAGGTCGGGGAAGGTTTTGGACTGGTGGAAGTGCTTGAAGGTGTGTAAGAAGAAGAATGGTTTTTGACATGCGAGAAGGAAAAGAGGCATGACTTTCCTTTCCTTGGTGTGAATGTAGTATTACCACTCTTCAGGTACTCGGAGAGCATCATTGAGCCGGGAATGGCGTCGAACTCTTAAAAATGGAGAGAGAGAGAGAGAGAGAGAGAGAGAGAGAGAGAGAGAGAGAGGAAGTTGATTTTATGGTTGTGGTTTTTGGTTCTGGAAGGGTTTTATAGAGTGGGGCCGTTCGGTTTCCAGTTGAGGGAGGTGGATTTGCTTATTTGCTTGGAACCTTACTCTTTGACCGACTCTGGATCTGATTTTTCAATATAATTAATCAAGCAATTTTTGCATCGTATTTTTAATTTTTAATTTTTATTTTTAAATATATCATATTCAATGAATCATATGGTCAAGATGCATGCATTGCGATGCTACATTCTTCTAGTTAGTCAAATTTAAATCCCTTCGTTTATATCCAAATATATAGAGATTTCGCTTTCCGTCGAATAATCTGATTTAGTAGTCGTCAAACGGTGAATTTGAATTGTTGATTGAGTGATATTTTATATGAGCGGTCGTCTGATAAGCAATTTGAACTAGTAACTGGCTTGCTCCAAAATGCAACTGATCAATATTTTTAATTTTAGATGAACGTGGAGTTGTGGTCCTTTTGGAAGACAAAAGAGCTAGGGTTGGTTCCACAATAACCGGGAAGCAACCTGGAAAGACCGGGGTTTGATTAGTTAAAACCGTTTTTCAAGTTTCCAGGTTTTCCAAACAAGAACCAAACAAATGACTGACTTGATAAACTAGTGTCTACTTCTAATGCCATCATTCTTCACACGACTCATAAATGGACGCTTCTATAAAGATTCCTTGCTCACCTAAATGTTTAGATAAATGTTAAAATGGATGATCTGTGTAGGTATTGGTGTGACTATTAATCGTTTAATATACGTGAATTTCACACGTGTGTGACTGTTAATTGCTTAATATACGTGAATTTCACACGCATTTGTTTAAGAGTCTGTTAACCAACACTCTCTCATAGAAGTGAATTTTTTTTTTAATAAACGATATTATCTATACTAAGGGGAGGGGGTGGGTTTAGCCTCATAATAAGCTAGCAATAATATGGTTCAAACCCGCATTTGGTGAGAATCGAACCTAAAACCTATTCATTACAAATAAAAAGAAATACTACAAGATCGTAATATTAAATTGCCATAGAATTGGATTCTTAAAATAAGAAAATAAAAAATACTTATTTGAAATATATTCCCAAAGACGGTCTTCTTAACCAAAAAAATGTTCTTCGCTATTGTGACAAGTTCTCCATTACGTAGAGAGGTAAGCTTATCAATTATTGATGGTGATGGTGAGAGGCTAATTAGAATTTGTCAAAGGTATGCACCCATAAATCAAATAATAATTATTATGTGCACCTATATTTGACTTGCACGCATGATCTCTGATCAACGGCTGAATATATGAGAGAGAACCAGTCCCTGGGCTGCCACCATTGTTAATTAAACTTCGTTAATAATTAAACAATAATGTTTACCAAAACTGGCAATGGGGTTGATAAGATAGAGGATATCATCAGCGTGGATTGGAGAGCAAGTTAGCTATCCACGTACAAATGCATGTGTAATAGTATGAATTAACGATAAGATTGATTTTTCATACATTTAGATAAATATAATTAAATAAATATAAGTATCTGTGTTATGACACAAATTAGATTAATAACATTACGTGACGTTATTGACGATAATCATAACAGAACTTCTCCTTCTTGTTACCATTTTCTGCTTAAGCATCTGACACATGTATTAATTTGCACCACTACTCTCATTCAATTATATTCTATAATTCTATAAAAAGACTATTAGAGAAACTTACATCTAACGAGTTTACCGTCATGTAATGTTTTGGTCTAATGATGCATTATTAGGTATAAGTTTTTTTTCAAATTATAGACCTAATTCCTTTGTACCGAAATAAGACTATAGACCTACGTGGACTGACTCCCAGGCAGGCAGGCAGATTGCATATATTTTAGATGTGCAAATCTCGAATAACGAACCTGTCACTATATACAAGTATAGTGTCTTCTCAAATAAACCAAATAAGGGAGTTCATGAAGATCTCCTCGTTAGATTCATTCCTTGCAACTTCCATGTCCTTGTTCTACCACTAGCTATCCACTCGTTTCTCTTTTATTCAACTACTATCCTCTATAAGATTTGAATTCATCATGTCCTCTAATATAATTAAGTGGAAACTGAATTTCGCTAGCCTAAATTTGATCCGCAAAACCCAATTAGTTGGAAGTAAGTATTAATTATTCACTAATTTTATAGACACATGCTGAAGTGATTGGTGACAAAAATAACTAATGGTGCAACTCAGATTCTATAGTTCGAGCATCACAATGATTAAGTTTTAATATAGTTCACGGATCATTACTACATTCAAACATGAAAAGACCAAGTAGGTCCTAATTATTCTTGATTACGGTAAGTAATTAGAGAATGAGAGAGAATGAGACAGTTTTAAATTGGATCATGGTTCCAACCAAGCATGCAAATTAACTCACAAAATTTACTGGGTCGCAACAACGACTAATTCAAATACTAATCAGAAGTACATATTTTAATAACATCTTTAAGTGAGTGAACGGAATGACAAGAAAAAAATGACGAAGAATGAGACTAAAATAAAAACAAATAAAACTCTATTTTTCCAGGAAGCAACCCGGAAAGAGTGGGGATTGATTGTTAAAACCGTTTTTCCAGTTTCCAGGTCTTCCAAACAAGAACCAAACTAATGACTGACTTGATAAACTAGGGTTTACTTCTAACGTCGTCATTCTTCACAAGACTCACAAATGGACGCTTCTAAAGTGATTCCTTGCTCACCAAAATGTTAAGACAAATGTTAAAAATGGCTGACCTATGTAAGTATACGTGCAAGCCACTAGGGCTAGCCTAGTGGTGAGGGTGTGGGTAAAGGGGTGGGGTAGTATAGGTCCTAGGTTCGATGAAAAGGGAGGGTAAAGGGGTGGGGTAGGAAAAAAATTATGTAATTATACGTGCGACTGTTAATCGTTTAATATTTGTAAAGTCTACATGTATTTACAACAAACAGCTACAACTGAGGAAATCCTCCTCATGTGAGTTCTTCGGCTGTGCAAATTTCTTAAAATTTCTTAAAGTAAGAAAATAACACTTATTTGAAATATTTTCCCAAAGACGATGCAGTTAACCACAAAATGTTCTTCACTATTATGACAAGTTCACGATTACGTAGGTAAGTAAGCTTGTCAATTATCGATGATGAAACGCTAATTAGAATTTGTCAAAGATATGCACCTATAAATCAAACAATAATAGTAGTTATTGTGTGTAGCTGTGTTTGACTTGCATGCATGATTCACTGATCAACGGCTGAACGAGCGAGAAGAGAGTCCCAGTCTCTCGGTTGCCTCCATTGTTAAACTTCATTAATAATTAAGCAATAATGTTTACCAATATTGGCAATGGGGTTGATCGGATATGAAATATCATCAATGCACTAAAGAGTAAGTTAGCTCTCCAGGTAGGAATGCATGTGTTATATATAGTATGAATTAGCCATAAGATTAATAATTCATGAATTTAAATATACGGATCATAAACGAATTAGATTAATAATACAACGCGAGGTTGTTGACGGTAATCATAAAGGAAAACTTCTCCATCTTGTTACCATTTTCTTCTTAAGCATCTGGTACGTGTATAATATTGCACCATTAATCTCATTCAGCTATATTCTATAATTCTATAACAAGACTAGTAGAGAGAGACTTACGTCTAATAGAGATTCATCGTCTTGACGTTATGATCTAATGATGCATTCCTCTGTACTGAAAAAAGACTATAGACCTGTAGAATTATCAGAGAGACGGGCCGAAGACTCACTACCAACAACACCGATATTGTCCCCAACTTGGTAATTACCACCTGTACAATCCGTCAGGTGTGAGATTTTATCACAAAATGCCTCAGTATTAGTTGGAATGAGGTTAGGATATTTAAATTTTTTTTTTTTTTTAGAGATACAAAGATGTGAGATATTTCAACACACCCCCTCACTTGAGACCCAATTAGTGGGACACACGTGGGAGATCCACACATCGACAACCACGTAGAGTAAAGGGACCCACCATCATTGTGAAAGGCCAAGGGGACTCACCCATCACGTGGCAGTACGGGCCCGCTCCCTTGCTCTAATACCATGTAGAATTATCGGAGAGACGGATTGAAGATCCACCACCAACAACACTGATATTGTCCTTAACTTAGTAATTATCACTTGCACGATCCGTCAGGTATGAGGTTTTTTCACAAAAAACATCGGTATTAGTTGCAGTGAGGTTAAAACTCTTCTTTTCTTAAAGATACGATCGACGTGAGATATTTCAAAAACCTAAGTTGAGTGAAAACCAGATGTGGACATATTATTGCATATATTTTAGACGTGCTACTGAAAATCTCGAACAACGAACCTGTCACTGTAAAATTATAAGGTCTCCTCATATGAACCGCATAAGGGAGTTGAAGATCTCCTCATTAGATTCATTCCTTGCAATTTTCAAGTCCTTGTTCTACAGGCACTATCCACTCGGGTTCTTTTTCATTCAACTAATATCCTCTATATGAGTTGAATTCATCACGTCCTCTAATATAAAGTGGAGAGTGAATTTCGCTGGCCTAAACTTGATCTGCAACACTCATTTAGTTAGTTGAAATTAATTAAGCATCGATTATCAACTAATTTTATATTTAAATTGGAAATGGTCCCAACCAAGCATGAAAATTAACGAAGAAAATATATTGATCAGTCGCAACAACGACCAATTCAAATGCTAATTTTAATAACATTTTTAAGTGAGTTAACGGAATGAAAAGAACAAAGAGTGCAATACCTGTCGAAGAATGAGACTAAAAAAAACAAAATTTACAAAATTCAATGTGTTCGAAGATATGAAAATGTCGTTTTGATCGAATCTGTGAATTATTGTAGTTCAAGACTCAGCTAACCTAAAAATACTTGGAATCTGATGCCGTTGCTGATTTGTCACCCATATCTTAAAGTAGGTGAAATTTTGTTTTTAGGGAAGAGAACAAACAAACGAGTGTGTTGACGTAGTATACGAAAGATATGATCAAAGCTTAAAAACAAATCTCAAATATTTTACTTAAAAACAAATTTAAAAAAATTGATAAGTTTGAGGAGAATTAGAATATGCACGTCAAAGTTTATATTTCAAAAAGCAAATGACAACTGCAAATTATGACAAGTTCCACATTTCACCCAAAAAGAAACAAAATTTAAGAACATGAATGCAAACTGACAACATAATTTCAAATACAAGCTATACAATTGACGTGCACCTTTTAGACCCATGACCAAGTCCCTTTAATTTTATAATTCGTTATGGTTTCACAATTAATGTGCTTATTTCGTAAATTTTAACTGATTTCTTAACATAATTTACTTTTCCGTAATGCTAAAGAAACTAACTTTTTAGATCAAATTTTATAAATCAGACATGATTGTTGATGATTAGATTATTACTTAAGTTTTGATTAATATGCTTATTTTTTATTGGTAACATATTATTTGATTTACAAATTTAGTCTAAAAAGTTGATCTACCTAACATTGCTCATCCCTTTTACAAGAAAGATCGTTCTCCAATAAAAGTAAACTAAGCAATGTTTTTTGCCTTTGGTAAATAAATATGTTTTGAATTAATTAAGTATTAATTAATTATGTTTTTCCCGTGAAAAAAGTCAGTGCCACTGCCTTCAAGGCCAAAGGAAATTAAGCAACCTTTGGAGCCTTAATTTCCAGGGGATAGAAAAAGAAGATGAGCCTTAAGTTGGTTACATTGCACCATTAATCTCATTCGAATATATTCTATAATTCTATAACAAGAATATAAAAAGAGACTTACATCTAATAGATTCATCGTCAGGTGATGTTTTGATTTAATAATGCATTATTATGTGTAAATTACTTTCAAACTGTAGACCTAATTCCTTTGTACCGAACTAAGACCATAGACCTATGTCGACGGACTACCAGATGTGTACATACTATTGCATACATTTTATATTTGTAACAGAACTCGAACAACGAACCTGTCACTGTAAAAGTATAAGGTCTCCTCATATGAACCAAATAAGGGAGCTCATGAAGATCTCCTTACTAGGTTCATTCCTTGCAACTTTCAAGTCCTTGTTCTACAGCCACTATCCACTCGTTTCTCTTTTATTGAGCTACTATTCTCTATAAGATTTGAATTCATCGCGTCCTCTAATATAAAGTGAAGACAAAATTTCGCTGGCCTAGACTTGATCCGCAACACCAACTTAATTAGTTGGAACTAAGTATCACTAATTTTATAGACACATGCTGAAGTGAAAAGAGATTGGTGACAAAAATAACCAATGGTACAACTCGGATCCTAGTTCGAGTATCACAGTGATTACGTTTTAATATAGTTCACGGATCATTACAATAGTCATGCATGAAAAGACCAAGTACGTCACATTCGAAGGTATGATCGCTGCGATCAGGTGCTTCTTAAAATCATTGAGAACAGAAGCTCATAAGATTTGGTGGAGGATAAAAAGTGAACCAACACTAGGATCCACTCATAGTCGCAGTGAAGTGTCGAGATGCAAACATGAGATGTGTCCCACACTAGCTTGAAGATGTACACCAAAATTTGGATATCCCAGAAATTCCTTTTTGTACCTAGAGACAATTATCCTTGGCTTAGGTAAGTAATTAGTAGAGAATGAGAGAAGGAGAGTTTTGAATCGGGTCCCAAACAAGGATGCAAATTAACTTAAAAAATTTATTGAGTCGACAACGACCAATTCAATAGTAATTTTAATAACATAGTTTTTTAATAACATTTTAAAGTGGGTTAACTGGGAAGGGCAAGAACGAAGATTGCAGTAACTGTCGAAGAATAAGACCAAAATTAAAACAAAATTACAAAAGTCAACGTGTTGGGAGATATGAAAAAGTCGTTTTTAATCGAATCTTTGAATTAGTGTAGCTCAAGACTCAGCCAATCAAAAATATTTGGAAGGAGTGTACTATCCACACATTGTTTTTTACTTCTCACACACCCTTTGTTAATTTTTGTTCGTTGATCTTCTTTAATTTATCCGATCCGACGACCGAAAATTAAAAGGGTCCGTGAGAAGTAAAAAGAGGTGTGTGGATATCGCACTCCTATTTGGAATGTAATGGTGTTGCTGATGTGTCGCCCAAATCTTAGAGTAGGTGAAATTTTATTTATAGGGAAGAGAACAAAACAAACGAGTGTGTTGCTCAAAACCTAAAGAGAAAATCTCAAATATTTACTTAAGACAAATATAAATTGATGAGTTTAAGGAGAATATAATCTAAAAGTTTGTATTTATTGGGAAATCAGCGAAAATGACCGGGAGAAGATCAGCATGAAGCTAAAATAAGAGTCTTGAAAACACACTAGCTAGCATTTTCTCTTTCCTTGAATGTCAATGACTCAATATTATTATGTTACGTCCAATTTGTATGTCCCTTTGCTTTGCCCCAAGCAATAACTGTTAGATGTATAATGTCTCATTCATCGATAATCATAGAGAGATCAAAATTTTGAATTACATTTGCAAATCAAATGACGTGGTTTTTTATGATTGAATTGTTACTGTGGAATGTATCATGTCTCATTCATGGTTTAAAATTTTGATCTCCCTAAGGTCATCTCTAACCCATGGGATAAAACTTAAAATATAAGCTTTTACACCCCCCCCCCCCCCCAAAAACCATCTCCAACCATTGGGCTAAAATAAGCCTGAGGAAAAAATATATCTTTGTGCTAGATTTCCTCAAGGATTTAACCATGGCTTAAATTATTTTGGACCTACCAAACTATCATATTTCAAACCTATTTTTGTTTTTTACTTATAATCTAACGGCTGTGATCAAATGAGATCAAATCTAATGATAAAAAAAAGATTTGATGGCCCAAAATTACATCTAACGTCTAAAATAATTTAAAAAAAAAATTATTTAAATCAAATTTCACTTAAATCTTTATAAATACCTATGTATTTGTATGATTTTTAATTACTTATCAAAATTTAAATATTTTTAGATTAAAATGTTCATAAAAATGAATTAGGATAATCTACATAAATTTTATTCTCAAAAAAGTTACCGAGAAAAATAATTAGGTAAAAATCATTATTTAATAATCTCGAACTAAAATTTTAAGCCAGTTGGTGGAGAAAAGCAATTTTTGGGTTATAGCTTAAAATTTTAAGGTTTATCCACAGGAGTTGGAGATGGTCTAATATTATAACTTGGGAAATTTTTTGAAATGTCATATGAACTGGTTAGTATTTTTCAGTTTGTCATATAAACTAAAATTTTAAGCAATTTGTAATACCAACTTTTGAAATCATTAATTTGTCATCTCTTCCTAACCCCGTTAAGTTTTCCATCCAATATAAGTCATATGCTTCGCACATGACTTGTGTTTAGGGTTATTTCGATCATTTTAATACCTTACTTCCCTTTTACTAAGTTGTATTCGACAAAAAACTGTGGGCTTCTCATGCAATGGAACAATATTTTCTATATGACAGCAATTAAATGATTATGCAATGCACTCTCTTCTAGTTATTCCAAATCTGTAATGATACACAAGTGAGAGTTTTTGCATTTTAGCATGTCGAAGAATTATTTCATACAGGCTCTATAAATGAGAAACAAATTGACGTTTTGTGCCATAAATGAAGTTGTAGATGCATATGTGCTAAAAAAATGTAAAAAATATCAAGGGTTTGTACTATATAAAAGTAAAAAAAAACTTGTGAAAAGATGTTAAAATGACCTAAAAACCCTGAACACAAGTCATGTGCGAGGCACATAACTTATATTGAATGGAAAACTTAACGGAGTTGGAGTGAGATGACAAATTAAAGATTTTGTAAAATTGGTATGACAAATTGCTTAAAATTTTAGTTTATATGACAAATTGAAAAATATGAACAAGTTCATATGATATTTCAAAAAAATTTCTCTTATATCTCATTCATATATGCTCAAAAAAGCAAATGAAAATGGCTTAGGATAATGTTATGAGGATCAAATTTTTAAACAAAATTTGAAACCAAATGATGTGGTTGTAGATGATTGGAATATTACGTAAGTGTTGATAACATAATTTTTCGCCGGATTGAATTGACAACGGATTATATAGGCCCTTTATGCAAAGGAATTCTCATTTTTTTCAAAAAATGGAGATTAGGTGTGGGGCTTACTCTACATCGAATTTTAACGATCCAAACCGTCTGTTTTGTAAGTCTCGATTCATAGATCATCTTTGCAAAAATTCAATTCAATCCGAAACCATTTGTCTATTTAATTATCAAGACAAAATTTCATTATTTCTTATATAACAAAGTATTCATTAACTTCTTTGAACCCAATTAGATCTCTTAAACATTTCCAATTTAGTTAATATTTTGCAAGGATGATATATAAGGTGCAAATTGAAAAATAGATGGTTTGGATCGTTAAAGTTCGATGTAGTGTAGACCCCACAACTAATCCCCATTTTTATAAAAAAAAAAAAAAAAATGAGGATCCATTCCCTTCAAGATTTCCACGAATCATATATCATTAGGAATAGCATATACTAATTCTTCGACGACTCTTTATAACAATAGTTTCTCAACTTTAACACAATTGTTTGTCTTTCAACTAAAAATTTGTGACTATTGGTCTCTTAACTCATCAAAATGTTTAACTATGGTCATTTTCATCTACTTCATCAAAACTTCCGTCAAAATGCTACAATTGGGTTAAAGATGAGAGACCATTTCTCCAATATCAATTGGGTAAAAGTTGAGGGAATATTTCTCCATGTTGAAGTGGAATAACCGTTGCTACAATTTTGCTTATCGTGTGATCAATGATCACAAATTTTTAATTAAAAGACCCTTGCTTAAATTCAGTTAAACTTGATACACCATTACTACAATCGTTATCATTTCCACACCAGAAAGAGTGGACTAAGTTAGAGACCTCTAAAACAAACCTAGTATTAAAGTAGCACAGAAACAACTTTCAATCAAAGGGCACATGACAAATCCAACAGACTCATCATGATCCGTGCGAAGCATGAATGTAGTAATGTTCTAGTAAAAAATGATCAAATGCCTCAGGGATTCAACAAGCAGAGAACTCAACAGAATCTTAACTATCATTGCCCGAAGAAAACCTTAAGTCAATTTGGGTAAGGCATGAACCTCCCCAAACCTAGAAGAGTACAATTAAACACCAAAATTTCAGGTCTAACATCATAATTAAATTCAAAGCCAAAACTTGTGAACAAAAATATTCTATTACAGCAAGGTAACAAGACGAACTAACGTAATCAATACGACCTTCTAAGCCTTAATGGCATACTTCCTCAAAGGGTAGTACATCTCCTTCTTCTTCTCCCTCTCGGTCTTCAAAGAAGCCTGTGCAATACAACGGCATAACAAAATCACACTCCAATACACACCAAATGAAAAAACTACAAACTGGGCAATCTATCTTTTCAACAATCACAAAAACCCAATGCAGATCAACTACATATAAAATAAAATTTCTCCACAATCGACATCGGTTTAGTGTTTCATATACTATAAATAAACCATATCAAACAGTTGCATCAAATGCCATTACAAGATAGTTCATCATTTTAATTTCAGTTCAAGTATAAATAAAAGCAAACGAAGTCGAAAAATGTTAGTACCTGGTGCTTGGTGAGCCTCCGGCGGATGGCCCTGGTCTTCTTGGGACGGAGATCAAGAGGCAAGAGCTTCTTGTTCCTATACACTTCTCTGAGAGCAGCCTTCTGCTTCTGTGACATCACCGTCAACACCTGGGCGATCGACAGCCTCACAACCTTGCTGCAAAGACCAAAATTTCAATACAAAAAATCAAATTTCTCTTCGTTTTCCGAGATTTCAGAACAAAAATCAGGAAAACAAAAAATTGGGTTTTGATTGTTACATCTTGGAGAGCTTGTTGGGCGCTCCGCCGGTGACCTTAGCGACGCGGAGGAGGGCGAGCTCCGCCTTGAGATCCTTGAGCTGAGCCAAAAGGTCAACCTTTGTCTTGTGCCTCAGCTCATGTACCTTGATTCTCGCTGTCACGATTTACAAACAATAAGAACAAAATCATCAGCAGAAAAGGATAATGTTTTGGTGAACCGAAATCGCAGAGAAAAAGTGGAAGTACCCATTGCTGCTGCGTGCGTGCGAGTTCTGCAACGGCGGCTCCTTCTCTTTAGCTTGACGGGAAAATGAAACCCTAAATTTTGAGTAGCGGTGGATTTAGCGGGTTTTTATACGTAGCGCGGGTGTATGGACTTTAGGTTGGGTATAATTAGGCTATTGCTGATTTGGGTTTTAGTTATACAAATGGAAATGGGTCTTAGTCAAGGAGCCCGCTTTGAATCCCATGTCTTGCGAAAGTTCAGCCCAAATTGCGTAGCATGCTAATTCTTTTAGTAAATGTTTTTTAACCAAAATAGTCTATGAGATTTGCATAACACATCACTTTGGTACCTGAGATTGAAAATCAATCGAAATAGTCCCTGAGATTGTCCACCATCCATTATTTTGGTTCTTCCGTTAAAAACTCCGTTAAGTGTCCCAGAGCTCTTGGCCTTAAGTTTGAGCAATTTTCAAAGCTTCGTAACTCAATTGTTTCTTAACCAAATTCGACCCATAATATATCAAAATGAAGATAGAAAAGTGTAGAATAAGATTATAAGCCCAATGGTTACCGGAGATGGCTGGAAAATAGCCTCAAATGTGATTGGTTAGTAGGAAAACTGGAAAACTCGCCGAAAACTGGGAAGATTTAAACGTTCATAACTTCTTCAATACTCAACAAAATCAAGTGATTCATAAACAAAAATCATACTTATCAACTAGACGAAGAGAATGGTACCTTTCTCAATAGCTAATTCGCTGTGATTTGGCCAGAAAACGGCTCGAAAGTGGCTAACTTGAGACAAAAATAGCCACTTTCAAGTAATTTTCCGGACAAACCACGCCTATTTAGCCATCAAGAAAGGTACTATGCTCTTTGTCTCATTGATAAGTATGATTTTTATTTTTGAATCACTCAATTTCATTAAGTATTGAAGAAGTTCTGAATGTTTAAAGTTTACCTAGTTTCCGGCGAGTTTTCCAGTTTTCCAGCGGACCAGTCACCTTTTACGCTATTTTTCGGCATCTCCGGCAACCATTGGGCTTCCAAAGAGGTATAATCTTGTTCTACACTTTCCTATCTTCATTTTGATATATTATGGGTCAAATTTGGTTAAGAAACGATTGAGTTACAAAGCTTTGAAAATTGCCCAAACTTTCGGCCAAGAGCTCCAGGACACCTAACGGAGTTTTTAACAGAATGACCAAAGTAATGGATGGTGGACATTCTCAAGAACCATTTCTATTGATTTTCAATCTCCGGGACCAAAGTGATGTGTTATGCAAATATCGGGGACCATTTTGGCTAAAAAGCCTTTAGTAAATATTGAAGCCTAAAGAAAATGGGTAACTATAGTTCAATAATTCTCCTCCTTACATCTAATTGAAAGATCTTTGGTTCGATTCATTCAAAGTTTGATACCCAAGTGAGACTGAAGACCATATCTTTGCGTCAAGAAAAGAGGAATGGGAAGATTACAACTCTGGCTTTGGCTGGAGAAGTAATTATCAATCACCATAATCAATAGAATAAGAAGTATTTGATATAAAATATTTTTTTGATATATTCAACCATAAAGAGGGGGATTAGGTTAGACCAAACAGTGAGTCTGTCACTAACTAGGTATTGAACTCGATAGAAATATAATACGTCTTCGTCATTTATATGAGTCGAACTTGATAACTTTAACTTACAAATAAAGAAAAATATCAATAAATTGTAGTACTACTTGGTAAAAAATATTTGATTTTTAAAATAATAAAACATTGTTATCATTTTAATATAAGCACTCATGAAAAGGTGTTAATTTCTTCGTAACCATTTCAAAACGAAATTGGGAATGAAGGTAGAGGGAGAATTTCCTTCTTTTTTCCTTATACGTAAAAGAGAGAATTGGGACTAAGAACAAAAGGCTTCATCCAGAAACTCATTGACCATTATCAGTCATGGCATCCAACCATTATAAGCCTATCTTGATTACTTAATTGGTTTTAAGAAGGCAAAGTCGAGCGCAGTCCCATTTAATATCATAAGATTTTGTTGTTGATGTTGTTGTATTGGATTCAAGGAGGCAAAGCCGAAAAGAAAAGAAACTACAAGATAATGATTCTAGACCGAGCCTTGCCCATTTTATTGTCTTGACTAACAAGCAACACGCTAGTAGGAAAGGGTCATCCTAAACAACGTAAGTAGCAAATTCTGAAGTTTCTTTGTAGCTGGTTCAACATGCTATTATTTATAATTTATATCAATAATAGTGTTCGGGTAGGAAATCTCGCTCGGAGGGGTCTCTGGCTCGAGCACACAGCTCCTCGAGGAGTTGGCACCTTGGTTGGTTGTCGGGCTCCTGCTTGTTGAGATGCTGCAAGAAGAGGACAAAGTTAGTTCTGAAAGATACCTTTGTGGGGCCTTAGGTGTAGGTCTTGAGGCTCACAATCAAAACTAACTAAGTGCTTAGGCGTGCCACTACCATCTCAGCATGACAGATGTAGAACAAGTGTGTTTAAGGAGATTACTTGCGCCCCAAGTTATTCTGACTTCTTGTTATCAAAGGATTGTCCTAGATGGGTTTAGTCTACATTAAATTCTTTTCTATGCCTTGGGATCAAGGACTTTTAGTTGGTTATCTTGTATGCTTAAAGGGTGGAGGTCCATATCTGATTAAGTCATCAGTTTAATTCACATTTAGTCTTCTTATGACAGTAAAACCACTAAGTGAATCAGATATGAGAATTGATGGAACTTTGGTTCATCAAAAGACTGGAAATGACTTGAATATATAATGGGGAATGCATCATAATACTAGATCTATTAACTTAAAGACAAAACAAAGAGAGTCGGGCAAGATTTCACCTTGTCGGGCAAGGTTTAAACGTCTTGTGGTCTATTCTCTTTGTAGTTACAGAAGGTTGAGTACTAAAGCAAGATGAGTGGTGAACAAGTTTACACAAGAGAATCGATACTACAACATTTAGAAAAGGTAGCAAAGCTTTTACACTAGACAAAAGATGTCTTTCTAAGGGGAGTCTAAGGCTGAAAAGGTACAGAATCTGGACAAAGCACAGCTTTCTGGGTATTTGCTTGACTAAGAGGCAAGTTGTATGTTTGTTTGTTTGATTGGTTGAGTGTCCTTTTTTCTAGAGCATCTTCCTCATTTTATAGACGAATTAACCCGACTGTACAATTTTTGCTCTTGCCCGAAAACAACTGAAGGGTAGTGAGTCATCAGCATTTTTACATGTTCTGCCATTTAGAAAGTACTTTTGGGTCGAGAGTAGGTGGATTTCCATCGGTTGTCACTTCTCTTGTAAGCACCTAACCTTTGCATTAAATGGGGAGCCGTCATATTGTCTCGAGATGGGTATCTGAGCTTGACTCTGGGCCTCGGGCAAAATCTCCTTTATTGAGCTCTTTTAGGCTTTCTTCCCTTGAAGTCCAAAGTTAAATATTAACCCAAACAAATAGCAGCAAAGTTGCATGCAATGTTAACTCTAGAAAGTTGACATAGTGAGAAAGTCATGCAATTTGAAACCCTATATATGGCCCATCCTATATCAATCAAATTATAACTTGGTACTGTAACTATAGTTGGTGCATGGACATCGCTCGTTCGACAACAATATAAACCAAACCCATAACCTCTCCTAGAAAGTTGACGTAGTGAGAAAGTCATGCAATTTGAAACCCTATATATGGCCCATCCTATATCAATTGAATTATAACTTGGTACTGCAACTGTAGCTAGTGCATGGACATCGATCGTTCAACAACGATATAAACCAAACCCATAACCTCTCCTAGAAACTTGACGTAGTGAGAAAGTCATGTGATGAGCGGATTTTATATTATATATCTAACCCTATTCTTAGTATATTTTGGTTAATATTTTGGAAGAATTTTGATACTTTGAATTGTATTTCTAATATAGGACTATCGACTTCCTCTAGAACAAAACATAATCAAATGGATGAATTTTGGAGTAATTTCAGTTGGAGGACGTTCACGAGTCACTTGGCTTGATCGTATCAAAATATCAGATTTTTCCACCAAGTAGTTATTTTCTGGCGATAAAATAAAGGAGCAATGTGCGGTGCTGGAATAATGACGTTTTGGGCTTGACTTGCGTTTTTGGAGCCCAAGATGATCTCAGATGGTTTCGTGGTCTTGTAGAGATGTGTTCGGAATGTCCTGATCTTTAAAACAAGCTATCTCGGACCTGATTTGGAGGAGATTTGAGGCTAAAACGTGACTGGATAGTTTCTGTGCAGCTTATCCTAACTTAATTAGGACTTTATGTTTTAATATATTTTATCATTAGTTAGCTTCCTAGTCGAAATAAGAGACTTGGTTCCTAGGGTTTGTGCGGCTGGCTTTGAGGGAGATATTTAAGGTTTTAGTCAACCCTAGTTTGGGACTATGCTTTCTTTTATGAAATTTTGGAGACAGAGAGTGATTGCTAGGGTTCATGAAGATTTTCTACTTTAAGGTGTTTTCATTCCTTTTATTCTTAATAATATTTTCTATGATTTCAATTATGACTATGTGTAACTAATTCCTTTTGCTAGGGTTAGGCCATGAATCTTAGCATGAATATGTAATTTTATTAATTTGCTTATGAATGGATGCATGATTGCTTTGAATTATTAATAACTGCGATTAAAACTATCTATATATTTTAATGATTGATCACCATTAGGGTATTTAGACAAGTAATTTGTTGCAATTTATGTTGGAACATCACCCTGAAATTGAGGAGGGCTTCTTGTGATTAGTAATTGTAAGTTCACTTAAGGCGAACATCACGCTCTTAAGGGTTGCATGGTTTTTCAAAGGGTTTTCACGAAGCTTAATGAGTCTTGCATGTTTATATTTGATCTGAACATCACAGACGGATTGCATGTTAGATATACATTTTCGCTTGAACATCATTAGGAAAATATGCATTAGGAAAACCTAACCTTCAAAGCATGGATGTGGAAATTCATAAGTAATTGATAGAATTGCATAGGTTTGTGACGATGACGGCTAAACCCTAGTCTTTCCCTAAATTGATTTTAATTAAAAAACGTTTTTCTGTTTGCTGCCTTTATTTTCTAACTTCTAGGTTTCTTTAATTGTTAATTCAATATTTTCAAACTCCAAAATCTCAAATCTTTGATAAAAATTTGTTTTAATAGTTAATGAAGAGTTGATTTAATTACGAATTAGTCAAACAATCTTTGGGGACAACGACCTTGCATGAGCAATTATACTACAATGACTT
This sequence comes from Pyrus x bretschneideri, assembly GCF_019419815.1. Lineage (NCBI taxonomy): Eukaryota > Viridiplantae > Streptophyta > Magnoliopsida > Rosales > Rosaceae > Pyrus > Pyrus x bretschneideri. Next base: position 7,073,189 of record NW_025999723.1, on the reverse strand, counting down.
TGTATTCTTGCAAATATTTTCAATGATTTTAACCCTATATATGGCCCATCCTATATCAATCGAATTATAACTTGGTACTGCAGTTGTAGCTGGTGCTTAGACATCTCTCATTTGACAACGATATAAACCAAACCCATAACCGCTCTGAAGCATAAGGATAGTGATATCATGGATAATAAAGCATGACACATGACACATGCATTGACTGATACAATCATGCTTCCCCCCAACTAGTTGCAATATAAGCAATGTATATGAAAGTGATGATATCTGCCAAAAGTCAAGTAGTGGAAAGGAAATCTGATTCATTTCACCAAAGGTACTTTAATTTGATCAAATCTCTACCATCAACATGTTAAAGATCTATCTTGATTGCAAATCTCTTAACGAATCTTTCAAAATGATGAATCACCTTTTAATTAAAGAATTAGGGTAATTACTGTTGTCATTAGATAATATTATCTCATCAATGTCTTTATTTAAAAATTCGTAAATGCGCATAGTTTCTTCGTGATCGTTGTTGAATTTCAGTACTGATGTGGTGGTGTGATTCTCGTGAGCTAAACATTTCCTCATTTATTTGTCACTACCACTAATCAATCACTACAACACTTAACAATATATAAAAACATAAGAAAAAAGTTCACCGAGGAAGCTAGTGTGATAAGCATTTTGGAAAATCTCCTATAGTGAATGGCAAGAGCTAACAATAATATGTAAGAAATTTGACAAAAAAGAACTTATCGCTCCAGCAGTTAAAAACATTTATTTCTTCTCTGTCCCAAATCGTAACATTGCCCGCTCTGTGCCTGCATCTCTATATGTAACGACCCATTGCTCTTTCTAGGGCCACAAATTGCCATCTCCAATTTTGTTATTTCATAAAAAATGATCCTTCTTATGAAGGGACTCCTATAAGGGAAAATAGATGGGAAAATTTGAAATAGGTCTAATTTTATAGGCCACCTTTTGAAATAGGTCCAATTTTTAGTTACTTTGGACCCATATCAAAAAACCCCAAAATAGATTTATGTTCTGACATAATCATTAAGCTATGGAGAGATCACCTCAGTCTAAATTGCCGACCCTTCAAAATGTTAATCAAATTAATAGATGGCCATTACTACTTGAATTCATTGGAAGATGACGCTAATTATATAATTAAATAGGGTGCCACTATCTGACTATATCATCATCGTCCACCGATCGATTGCAAGATTTGACTAAGTAACAGCTAACAACAAGAAGAAGATTTTTCCTTTTCATGTCTCCATTGTAGGGTTTTGGAGTAAAAAGTCAAGAAATCTTTGTACATTCGAGCTAGGGTTTGCAAACAGTTCGATAATATACATAACCAACGAAAGAGAACTATAGCTAAGGGCCTCCCCTATGTATAACCAGCGAAAAAGAACAAGTAATATAGCTAGATGCCTCCCCCTATGCAGGCCCCAAGGCCATATGCATACTGCATATATGCGACTTTTTTTGGCTTACGTTGATGGAAACAAAGCTTAAATCTATCAGCCAACTACAACTTGTTGGTGTTAATGTGGAAAATATGAAAGGCAATTTTGAAGTATGACTTGAGTCGTTTCTTTAAATTGTTGTTTATCTTCACTCAAATGAGTTTGCTAAAAAAATTCTTGGTAAATAAATTACAGGATACAATAAAGTTTAAAATTTGTAAATAGCAAAATTCGAAGTATTCTCTTAAAAATAATTAGAAAGAAATTGTATGATTGAGATGTAGATAAAGACAATAAGAAACTGTTCTGTGAACAATTTCTAACTGTTAATAATCTGGCAGACATCATCGGTTATGTATTTTATGTCATGACACCCATTCATATCAATTCGAAGTGTCCCCATTCATATCAATTGGAAGTGTCCAAATGGTCACGTCTGTTTACAAAACCACCGGTGCCTTTAATTTGGCACTGTTTCAATTTGACTGAACCGTTGCCAGTACTACAAAACCTAATATTTAAAAGTGCATGGCTCTTCTTTTTTTTTTTTTTTGGCGAAAGTGCGTGGCTCTTAGACAAAGTTACGTCTGCATCATTTCAACTAAAAGACGTGCACGTTGAGTATTATACTATTTCAATCAATAGACATAGTAGTTGGGCTAAGAACCAAATCTTACACACCACTATTCCACTATATAATTATACGTTGTATATGTTAACTACATTGCAAAAGGTGAAGAATTGGTATAGAGGAAGAAGAAGATGATATAGAGAAACAAACAGGAGAGAATGTGTTGATTGTTTTGAGAAAATGTATACAACTGAACTTGAAAAAATGATATCTATACAATTCCTTATATAGTTATATATTCCAATTACAATAATACCCTTCTAACTGTATTAACAAACTCAATCGCTAGAATAATGTTATGTGGCATTTCTGTTATATCAGTTATTAGTATATATTTATGAAATCTCCAACACAACTGTGTAATTAGAAACAGCCTATCAAATTTTAGTACTAACATTTTTTCAGAACTTTTCCCTTTACGTTTTTACACTGAAAACATGCATGATAATTTTTTTTTAAGTGTCAATAATAATATGTCAAATTTCTGCTTCTTTTCTTTATATATTTTCATATAAATTGATCATTTTTTTTTTGGTCATTTATTTGGTGGGAATGGAATAAATGTCCAAATCATGTAGATAAAATGCACCCTCACTACAAACCGCTTTGACATTTTCTTCTCTTCAAGATCTTTTCTAGTATTTTTTTTACTGAAAACATATAAATAATTGGCATAGTACAATTGATAATTGAAAGAGGGTTGAACCCGGAAATTCGAAACTTCTTGTGTAAGAGAATATATGTTGATGACTATTAACCAACTAAATTACAAGCTCTTTAAGATACTATTTTATTGGCAGAGGAAAAAAAAAAAAAAAAACTCTTACTAGAAGGGTTAAAGCCTCAAATTAAGGTGCATGGTTGCATTTGCATATAGATTACATATTTGCACGTCGGCCCAAAAATTAAAATAAATAAATGAAACTAAAAATAGGAAATGCTCATGCAACTCATGATCCATGTGTATAGTCAAAACCCCAAAGGCCGCTGTCCACTATATGAATCATACCCCCAAATAATAGATATTTTTTTTTCTTTTTTCCTCAAATATTCTGGAAACTAGTCATCTCCGCATGTTGTTCAATATTGTAGTAGATAGAATGTTGGATTTCTATTCATGCATCTCCGTTTTGAAACTCTCTTCAATCCTAAATTATTATAATAATTACGAACACTGATGCTCCCCTTAACAATAATAAATTAGAATAAAAAAAAACTCTCCATCTCCATGCCAACATTTGTAAGAAAAAAATATAGAATCATAACCACTTGCCCAATGGATTGGAGTTTGGAGACTTATCTGCCCACTCACCTTTCCTTCTTATCTGGTTTTCCTTAATGCACATTTTAAACAAATTCAAATTACTCACTGAATGAGCTTAATTACTACTCTTAATACAGCAAGCCCTACATTTCCAATACGCACTTTATTGACTTCCATTACCCTTGACCAAAGAAATCAAATAAATCTAGAAGACGTGATCAAGATCATATGTGTGTCTGTGTGTCTGTGTGTACAAGAAGGAAAACGTGATCGAGTTAGGTTGCAATGTACAAAACTGATCTCTCCATGTCATCAATTTTGGTTCAAATCAATAGTTGCGTATACAAACACAATAGTGTCCCTCTCGGTTAGTTATAGTGTCCCTTTCAGTTAGTTATTTTTTGGCCGATCACAATTTAATGTCTCTCCACACAATCATAGATGACAACATATAAATTAAGGAAAACTAATAAAAATGGTTTGAAAATTTTGAATTTTAACGATAAAGAACAAAATAAAGAGTAAAATGAATAGTACCATGATTGACTTTTTAGTATAAAAATGTGATTTTTCGTTAAAGTAAACAGTACCGGAAGTTTTTCGTTAAAATTTCTTAAAAATTATCTACCGTATGGAAAATTATCATTCAAAGAGTGCATTGCCCCTTGAGTGAAGATGATAACGGCTTTACAACTTTAGTTTATCATATGCCTTTAATATTATATGAAAGACTAACAACCCTAAATAAACTACCCCTCATGCTGTTGGTATGAACTACAATGGTAGAGTGATCAAATTTGGAAACTAAATTTAGAAATTAAATGATGTGTCACCAATAAGAATAAATACGTTTATCGACGTGTAAGTAATAAACCAATTATCAACTTCCATGTATTTTAGTTTTCAAAACTTTGTCCACAAATTTAATCTCTCTACATTATTCCTAATTTATTAGATGCCCTTAATATTATATTACCAATTGGCTTAAGTTTCAAAGATGCATATCCTAGGTTTAAGCAAAGCAATTAAAAGTCTTTTTCCAATTGGGTTGGATCTATATGCTATATTAAACATCTGTGCCTTTTTAAAATTTGATTAAAGTACTTTGACCAATAGTCACCTCTATTTTTTAAAATTAAAATAATTTTTGAATTTATCCTTTTATCTGCATGATGCATTTTTCCTTATTTAGTGGAGATATTATTAATTAAACTATATTTTCTCTTCTTCCAAATATATTTTTTCAATCATTTTTTTTTGTTATGCAAACATTTAATATTATTTCTTTTTTCCAAATGGTTTTTTTCTTTTTCAAATAGTTGGTGATCAATATAAAAGCTCCGTGTAATTTTTTCAATTTTTTTGTGAAATTATATATATATTTTTTTTGCTGTTTTTTTTTTAAGTATAGTTGTTGACAAATTATTATTAGGTACAATACATTACGTATATAATATCTGCCGGTACGTTTGAATTTACAAAAATCATTAATTGGTATGTTTATTTGCAATTTTGGTACGTTTGATTTGATACATATTGTTAATATTGGTACATTATTTTTATTTTGGTACGTTTTATTTCGTACACATTGTGTATTGGTATGTTTATATTATTCTCCATCCTTTTCTTTTAACGTACTAAAAGAAAAAAATTATTTTGGTATGTTTGATTTTGGGGGATTTAAAAATATTTTAAACTATTTTGGAAAGAAAATATCTTAAATCGTAGATAATTATTGCTAAATTGTAGCATTATTGTGAAAATAATTTTGAATCTAACCATTTTTTTTTTTTTTTGACAATTATCTATAATGGAGGAGAGTGTAATCAAAAGGCTAGATTATAGGAAATTTGTTACAACACAATGTCCATATAGCACCAAAATTATGACAAAAAAAGTTTAATCAAATCACTAAAAGACATGGATGTTTGATCTAGAAAATTCAAAACTGAGGTGACTATATCAAAAGATCCCATATTAAAATAACAGCTTTACAACTGTAGTGTGTATTAAGTTGAATCAGTTAATTTAAAATAAAAAATTATTTGGATACATAAACTTGAAACACTTATTGACATAAACTTGAAACACTTATTGACATACTATTGGATGTGAATTTCAACTATATTAGTGACTAATTTTGTGCGTCTAAATAGCAACAAGCATCTGTACCTATATTACTAGTCAATTTTGCGTCTCTAGATAGCAACAAGCGTTTATAGCTGTATTAGTAGTCAATTTTGTGTGTATAACTAGCAACAAGCGTTTATTAGTTTGCTAATGATATTTCGGTTATGTATTTATGAATAATGCTTGTGTCTCCTCACGGGGTACTTACTTATCCTCCACTTAAATTAATTAACTTTTACCGTTCAAACATCATAATCGAAATCGTTCATTCTTTTTATTTTCATCTAAGATCATATCTGCAAAAAAAACATTCAATTTGGAGATCGTTTAGTCATCCATACGTGTGAAACCAATCAACAGTTTTGAAAACAATTAGCATCCTCATGGTGAACCATTTATTTGTTTTATGCATATGAATGATGGCTAAAAGATCTCTAAATTGAATAATTTTTTGCATATATGATCTTTAAATAATGATAAAGAGAATGAACGATTATGATTATGATGTTCAGATGGTAAATGTTCGTCAATCATAAGTAAATGGACAAGTAAGTTTCCATACAAAAACACAAGCATTATCTTTTATTTATTTTTTTGTTTGAGCTATAACAGTCACGACCTACATCCATTATTCTTCTTCTATTTTCCACTTCATAATTTTTATCTCAACCTTATCAAAAGTCCAAATATACGTAGTATTCCAAGTTGACCATATATATCACTCCAAAGCAGGCCTATTTATACACATGTATACATTGGTTTCTACTTTTATACAACCTCAAGTCCCTAATACTGTCCACTCTAAATTCTAATTTGTTAAATTCCATCTGATTTTTGCGTATTTTTCTCTCACTGATCATACTATTAGCAGTCTTCCAGAAAAACCTCAGATTCTTCCAATATTTGAAGCACTCTACACATCATGGTTCGTTTCTCTCTCTCTCTCTCCCTCTCCCCCTCTCCCTCTCCCATTCTCTCTCATCGTTCATCTCTTTGTGTATTGGTTTTCTTATAATTGTTGGATTTCTGCAGGCCTCTGACATATTGGATGGTGTCAAATATGAAGAGGTCAGACCTAGTTTTGTATTGGGTTTTGATCTTATTTTAGAAAATACTTTTCTGTGTGTTTAGTTCTAATTAATTTTTATATATTTGCAGGAGTACATCTTAAATTCTAGAGGCATGAAGCTTTTCACATGCAGATGGCTCCCGAATAACACCAAACCCAAAGCATTAATTTTCATCTGCCATGGATACGGCATGGAGTGCAGCATCACCATGAACAGTCGGTGTCAAACTTTTTTCCCCATCAAATTATAACTCTAAAAATACACAAAAGAAAACATATGTATATTATATATGTACTCCTGAAAATTAACAGATTTCAAAATTGTCCACTTTGATCAGGCACCGCAATCAGGCTAGCCAAAGCAGGCTTTGCCATATATGGAAAAGACTATGAAGGTCATGGAAAATCAGCAGGCCTACAAGGTTACGTGAAGAGTTTTGATGATGTGGTGGATGACTGTACCAACCACTTCACAAACATATGTGGTTAGATTTTTCGCAATCTTGTCTCTCTAATTCAGAGTTCTTCTCTGCACATGACCTTTTTTTATTTAAATCATAGATTGTTTGCCAATAAAATTAGTACATAACATGTTAACTAACATTATGTACAGAGAATTTCAACTCCTTTTTGTGCCCTTTTTTTGTCATTGGTTTTAATTTGTGATGAAAATTCAGAAAGCAAAGAGAACAAGGGAAAGATGAGGTATCTAATGGGAGAGTCAATGGGAGGAACTGTGGCTCTGCTGGTGCACAGGAAAAAGCCCGAGTTTTGGGATGGTGCGGTTTTGGTTGCGCCCATGTGTAAGGTATTTGCTTCTAATTTGTTTCCGCGTTCTTTATGGACTTCTCTCATTGGAGTTTTTTCAGCACCGGTTTCTGGTAGGTTTATTTCTTTTTATAATCTTTATTTTGTTCCTATGCAAAAATTGAATTTGGACACCAACAAAAAGATTACACCTTTTCTTAAATTTTTATTATTTTAAAATTAATTTGTTGACCAAATCTCTGTGGTTTGAAGCCCTTTGAATCAGTCCAGGAAAATAGTGTTTAACCTTACCAATCTAGATAAGCCTTCTTCTTTATCGGGTGCTATTTTAGCATATGACATTTCTGTTCAACATTTTTTTTTAATTACAAAACACAATTTTAACTGAGCTTACATCCAACTTTCTTAGCATTGTTTCTTAGTTAGTGTTTGATATGTATGGTTTTTTAATCCTCGACGGATTTTCTCATTGTAACGTATTCTCTTATTAAAGTAAAATATTTTAGATGAAAACTATTTTGTTTTTTGTTGCAAGAAAGGCAAAGCGAAAAATTAGTAGGAGCCTTTCCGACCTTATTATTCTGAATAATTAAACATAGTAGTGTTGTAAAAGTTGTGGAAATGAATGCTTACATATTTTAGCCAAAAATGAAATTTGGGGAAAACTTAAAAATAGTAGCATTGTTGTTGTTGTATGATATTTTTCAAAATGCACTCATTTCATTTTTCATGATTATTCACGGTTATAACTCTATACAAAGGGCATTATGTGTATGATCACAACACACACAAAAGAAAAGAGTGAAAACAATAACACCAATATCCCTTTTCTTCCCCTCTTTTTGTGTTATAGTTACGAAAATAAACAATGTGATACATTGCATCTGTTTCACTCCTGTCTTTAACAAGTATTATCTCTCTTACTTTTGTCTATTTATAATAAGTAGTAGCACCTCCACCTCATCCCAAATTTTCGAATCCACACACCTTTCCAAACTACTTTTGTTTTTTCCTTTGAAATCATTTAGAAATTAAACCCTTTCCTTGAAATGGAGAAATATGTATTATTCTATTTTATCTCCGTCCATACAGAAAATGTGTGGCGGTCTTTCACTTTCAAAATCTCATTATTTTAAAACTAATAATTAATATAATTTAGTTAGTGGACTTTACATTCAACTCCAAATCATGAAAGTTAAACTGAGACGTTTTCTGGTTTTCTCTTATAAAACCATTTTATTTACAGATTGCAGATGAGCTGAGGCCATCCCCATTAGTGATCACTGCTTTGACAAAGCTCTGCAAGTTCATTCCGACCTGGAAAATAATCCCAACAAATGATATTATTGATGTCGCTTTCAAAATGCCCGAAATAAGAAAACAGGTACTTGTATATAATTTTGGGTTCTTTAGATATAGGCTCTTAAAACTCCCATTTTCCAAATAAAAATTCACCTAAATTTAAACATTCAAATAAAACCCAAATTTCAAATAACCTACCATGTAGACAAATATATGACCAACTATTACAATACATTTACAACTTATGCCACAAAATCCTAATTTACTCATCCTAATTATGATGACCAATTAAATCCATATGGATATTTTGCCTTTCTTGTATCATAAATATTAGTAACATATGTAAATTAGTTTACCAAATGAAAAAAAAAAAAAAAAAGACATATCTTTACCGAAAAAATAATATTGTTTGAATCATGTAATTACCTACATACAAATTAATTTACCTACTTATAAAATATTATAGTAATTTACTTGCATTTTGAATCATGTAATTACCTACATACAAATATTATACTAATTTACCTACATTTAAATTAATTTACCTACTTATTAATATTATACTAATTTACCTACATTTAAATTAATTTACCTATTCCAAAAAAAAAAAAAAATAGTGATATTAGATAATGTTCGAATGTTGTGGGTTTGTGCTTGTAGGCAATTAAATAAACTTTTAATCTAATGCACATAAATCATGTAGGTAAATTAGACCCTTTAAATTTTGGTTTGATGGAATAGGTAAATTAGACTATTTTGTAGGTAAAAATTGTGTGGAACATATAGCTTTTGTTTTGTGTATTAGGGATTGGAGTATTAGCTTTACGTTTATTGTTGTGTTGGTAGGTAAATTAACTTATATATTTAATGCACAAAATTATGAAATTAGTATTATTATTTTTCAATTGGCACGTTATAACAATTTGAAAGTTATACATTGAATATACAATGAACAGCATGAATTATTTTGTAAAATATATAAAATTAATTAAATGGATATAACAAGTAACTGATCCAAAAACCTCATCCAAGTATTAATAGGGGTAGTTTAGGCATTCAGAAAATACACAATCTGAAAAGTCAAACTTAATTAAAGAATTTGTTTAGTTGGAGGCTAGTCAATGGGCTTTATTCAAGTAAACAAAAGGGGATGGGTTTTAATAGAGGAGAATATAGTTTCAAGGGGTAATATCAAATTTTCAGTATAATTTTTTATATATAATATATTTTTTCAAATATATATCAACCAAATTAAAAATGCAGGCCATTGCTAATAATTCTAACCTAATCACAGGTTAGAGAAAACCCCTACTGCTACAAAGGCCGGCCTCGTCTCCAAACCGGCTACGAACTTTTGAGGGTCAGTTCCGATCTTGAACAGAGACTCGACGAGGTACAGCACCAAAGTGTAATCTCTTTGGCATTACTGATATACATGACCTTACGTTACGTATAATAATTTGTTTTTTGTTCTTGTCTACTTTGATTAGGTCACGTTGCCGTTCATAGTTCTCCATGGCGAAGACGATAAGGTTACCGATAAATCCGTCAGCAAACAGCTCCATGAGGTAGCCTCCAGCCATGACAAGACGTTGAAGATGTACCCGGATATGTGGCATGGACTGCTCTATGGAGAAACACCTGAAAACATTGAGGTTGTTTTTTCTGATATAATCAGTTGGTTGGATGAGAGGAGTTATTTTGGAAATGCAAGGCTGGAAGGAGAGTTAAAACGTGAAAACGACGATTTACCCCAAGTAAAAAAGTAAATCAACGAGATAGATGCAAGGGAGGAGATGGCTGGATATTATTAGTTAATTGTCTGTTTTTTTGTAAATTCAAATACGCTTCAGTTGTAATATTCATTATACAGAAGAACAAAAAGTTATGACAAAAGTAGCTTCAAGCCTTCAACTCCGTACGCATATAAGTTTAATTGCAGAGAACATAAATGGTAACCATTTGGTGAGTTCCAAACGTTTACTAAATAGGTGGTACCTTTTTTTTTTTTTTTTTTTTTTGGAAGTTTTAACAAAACACTCAATGTACTATTCATTTTAACGAAAAATGACATTTTTACTCTAAAAAGTCACTCCTGGTACTATTCACTTACAACACATTTATATTAAAACTCAAAGTTTTCAAACCTTTTTCATTAGTTTTTTTTTTTTTTTTTTTTTTTTTTTTTTTGACAAAGAACAAGCAAATTCATTGAATGAGAAAGGCTCAGTACAAATACAACAAACTAGCCCAATAAAGTGGAGATAGCCAAAGCCCATTCAACCAAAAAGCAGACATAACAAAAACCCAGAACCGCAACTAGCAAATGTTGATCGCCACCGATGTCATCACCTTGCCAACGACCACAGAGGTAATCGCCCGAAGAAAACCAACTCCGCGTTGAATTCAACTAAGGAATCGCACCACAAAACAACCAGCAACAAAGAAAACCCCCAACCAAAATTCGCCACCAAAACAAGCCCCTGCAAGTAGAACCAAAACCAAAACAAAAGGGAAGGGGATGGGGCTAAAGGGGCATCTAAAACACCCTCGCTTTGGGCAAAACTACAGCTCGCTTGGCCCCGAATTTATGGTATGCCGGTTGGGTGCAGAGACGTGAACTGAAGGCTAAGCTATGCTGACCAAACCAAGTACGTTGCCCTTGGCTTTGAACAGAGGTTGTGGGAGGGATGGCAAGTGGGAAGGAGGAAATGATCAAGATGGAAGATGATGAATGTTTGCGGGGTGGGGGTTGAAGGCTAGGAATTGGGTTTGTCAAGATATAAAAGATGGTAATAAACACTGAAATACAGCGAAGAATGTCGAAAATTAGTGAAGAACGCTAGGAAAACTACAAAAGTGCACAAGCATAATTAAAATAAAAGAAAAAGAGAAGAGGGGAAAGGGGTTGCCAGCCAACCCCAACCCAAGGAAGGAGTCGGCAGCGCTGAAGACTAGTTGGTGACTTACTCTCTGCAAGAGAGAAAAGGGAGATAGCGGCTAGGTTTTTGTTTTTTAATAGGTGATGCTATTCACTCTTTTTTACATATTATACATCTATATTAATTTTCGGCCTTCAGATCAAATGAATTGAAATAGATCAATTGACAGTAATTAACAGATGATGTATAGAAGGTAAAAATGACTATAAAATATAAGTATGAGAATCATTTCACTTTTTTATCTGTGTTTACCAACACATCACATAGAATAAAAAAAAGGTGTACATTTTATCTTGAAATTCATAATTAAACACCTAAAAATAAACAATCAAGTCACAATTGATTCCATTCCCCTTGCTCCTTGCTCTTATATCTAAGTTCTTTGATTCTTTCGTTTCCATTTACGGTAAGTAAACACATTTCACTTTCTATTTCTACGTTTTTTTTTTAAACCTCAACAGTACCATAAAATTTTAGGGGTGTGTTATCCAGACACTTTTTTTTGCTTCTTACACACCTCTTGTTAATTTATATTCGTTGATCTTCTTCAATTCATCCGATCTGACAGTCGAAAACTAAAAAGGTGTGGGAAAAGTAAAAAAAGATGTGTAGATATCACACCTCAAATTTTATTGATATGAAAATAAAAAGTATTGAAATTATCTCAACACCCATGTTTTAGTAAACGCAAGGGATGACTCTTGAATTCTAATTCCATGCAAGTAAACATGACTTTTCAGCGATGCAAATAGACTAGATGAATTCCAAAACCATAAACATATGGAGCAAACAAAAAAAAAAAAACCAACCATACATAATTCAGTGCAAGATTTCATAGAGGGTTACAGAGAAAAATACATATCTTGCTAACATTGTTCAACAGAGGATGAACCACAAAAAGGGGGAAACATTAATCTATAATTACTAATTACAACAACAGGTAACGCGGTCTAAAAGGTGCAAAGATGCATGCTGCTTCTTCCGATACACTTCGATTTAGTCTCAAGTCTCAACCATCTGCGTCTCAATTTTATCGAAACAGAAACATTCGCTCACTCCAGCAACGTCAGGAAAAGAAAATCGCAAGCATGCTTGCCCTGTTAGTGTAACTACAGTCATCATCGATCCCAGCAAAATGACACTGCGATAAACTACAGATGAACAAAATTCTAAGTTGTATCGTGTATTCATCCACTTCCAACCTTTTGACCAACACAGTGATGTTATGAGATGAATGCATGCTAAAACCAAATGGTGTGGTAAAACCAGGAAGGAACTTTTGAGCTTGTTCTTAAATGATCTTGTTTCGAATTTCCTCGAGTTTCTTCAGTATCTCTCCAGGAGTTCTATCCAACTCATCCGCAATTTTTCTCTGCAGATCCATGGGCAATGTTGGGAACTGCTCACACAGATCTCCATCAATCACATCCTGAAAAATTAGTAACAGAAATTTTAAGCTTTCTAACCTGGTCGTATTAAAAAACAAAGAACAATAAAATAGAAAGAAAAAATAAACCTATATTTTACAGTTGAATTACCTTGACTGGGAAATATGCTGATCTATAAGCCATGTGATCTCTACCACACAAAGGTGGATGCTCCTGCCTCATATACATCTCCAAGTGAGAAAAGAAGTCAACGTCATCACGGGAGGTGAACGCAAGTAATGAACCCAAGCTACCCATCACTGTTCCATAGATGATGCACTCCCCACCACCTGGAATTAGAGATGCCTTCTGCAAGCAGCTGACGACATCACCAACATGATACTGCACTATCTCCTCTACTTTGTTGGGAGCGCCATTCAACCTTCCCTGCTCCCATTTTATCCTCCCACCCGTTGGATCTTCTTCTATCTCATCTGAAACATCCTGTGGTAACCGCACAAAATAGACATTCCCAAACTTGTCCGCACCTGCCATGGTGTCAAAATCTATATGGAAGGATGCTGTAAGCCATCTTGGTACACAATCATCAGCAAAGATGTACAACTGATTCTCATCCCGCCTATACTTGCAGTAGTGGAATGACTGCCAAAGAAATTAACACCATAGGAAATATAGTTAGTCCCCTTATAGTGAACAAAGAACGGCAAGCAAGAAGAACAAGAACATGTACTTCAAACAGAAATCCACCACACAAAAAAGCACCTCACATCCAGTATGCAGAAAGCTGATATTGGGATATAACTACAGAATAAATACTACGCAATGGATGCATTACATATTACAGTAACTACGAACCCAATATACATCAGGACACTATATATGACATGTCATTGCAATTTGTACGAGGAGATATTCTAGTCTAAATTTCAACTATTTGACCCTTCCAGAAGAATGCCTTAACCAAAAAATAAAAAACCAAGCATGTATCTACTTATTTGGCCTATATAATCCAAGGTCAAAAAACTTGGTATTTTAAATGAACAATAGGATATCAGTGTACCAAAGAAAAACAATGTAAGCGTGGGAAGATACCACAGAACAGGAGCCAGGAGGCCCAATCAAATAACAAATAGATGAACGAAGACATACCTCTTGAATGTCACCTACATAAATCCGATCGCGATAGGTCTGGATTGATACAATTGTGCTGGGAAACAGCTTATTCTCACACTTCCTGAGCAACCTTTTCTTCCCCAAATCATAGAGTCTGAGCACTGGTCCAATCCCAGCTAGTAACCTTCCTTGAAACTGGCACAAGGCAAGAGGAACACCATCCACTTGTGTCTTGTGCAAAAGTTCGAGGGACTTGCCATCATCTATAAATCTATATATGTGAATATAGCCTGCTGTTACACTCTTTTTTGGCCAAAACTGCAGTCCTTTCGCTGTGCCAACAGCTAAAAGTGTACCATACTCCTTGTCATGGAAATTCACTGTACAAATACTGAATGCAGCTTCACTATCCTGAAGCTCCAGCAGACATGTTGTAGTTGCTGTCTTGGGGTCAAGAACTCTAATGCAAGACACCCACTTGTCAGACTCTGCCTTAGGATACCCATAGTGCTCATCAGATAAGGGATCCTCCTCATCGCCACCATTTTCCATCTGCTCTACATTACCATTTCCATTTTCACCTAAACCCACAGCCTCAAAACACTCCTTTTTTGCAGCTTCACGCTCTTCTGCTGTGAATGCTCCTTGATCACTTTCAATAATTACCAAAAGCTTTCGTTTGAGTTGAACAATAAACTTTCTAGGGGTATACCTCAGTGGAATCACAGTTTCATTAAATGTTTCTCCCAATCTTTCAATAGTAAATACCCTCAAAGCATTTCCAGCAACAGAAACTACACCTTCCGAACATTGATCGGATGAAAATGAGGCAGCATATTCAAGGGTCTCATACGATAGTGGTGTTAAGAGAAAATGTCCTTGATGGATATAACCAAGCCAGGGCCGACTTGACAAGCAAAGCATAGCATGCTTGCCTCTCACACTAATAGAAAATAGCTTTGGTGCTCTTAGTCCCAAGAATCGAGAACGGGAATCAGAGAGCTGACCTGTGACCATATCCACCACAGTTCTGAATAAAATCCCAGAGCGTAAGCCAGCATTAAGGAAAAGGTTAGCAGGATGATCAGCACCATCCTCCCCACCAATTGAGGCCTGAACCTCAAGAAAGAGGAGAGATTCTGGAACTCCAGAAAGACTTTGCACACTAAGAATTTGCATACAGTCATCAGGATCCAATGACAAAATACGAATGACGCTGTCATATGAACCAACTGCAAGGAAACGAGATCTCTGTCTCCCTTCAGGTACCGGGGAAATGTCTAGACAAGCTACATCTCCAGACATTTCATGCTTCTCCACCTCCATTAACTGACCCGTCATATCAACCTCAAAATATATAAGTTCTCCTCCGCTCAGTGCAATAACTACTTGAAGTCTATTAGAGCCAACCTTTACAATCGTCCTCTTTCCAGGAGTTCTCCATTCATTAATACGTCCATCTTCCCTAATATGCCTAATTCCATTTGGGTGCACTTGCATTAGAGAATCATCACCTATCAAAGAAACTGCAAGTGATGGGGTAGTGTCAAGAAACCCACTGTCACTAACTTCTTCAACTGTCTCACCAATTGAAAGCACAAGAGTAGCATTTGCAAATGACACCACAATGTATGCATCAAATTCATCAGACACATTCTTCTTCACAGTCCAGACCGCACTCGGTACACCAGGAAGCTCTGACACAGCCATCTCACTGATAGCTAAACCAGGTCTTAATATCCTGAGGGATGAACGAGGACCCCGCCCACAAAGTGTAAATATTTGAGGTGTTTCTTCCTCAAATAGATTATTGACCTTCATATCCATTATCGGCATCAAGCTCTCAACTTGATCAATCCTAACAAGGTTCTTAAGTTTTCTGGGCTGGAAAAACAAAGGCTGGAAACCTTCTTCCGTTTCCATCAATGTAGCTGATGAAGACTCCACGTCAGGCTCTTCTCCTATTGCCTGGAACTGGTACAAAGAGTGATTCCCAAACTCTGACGCAGCAAACAAAAACCCAGATTTTAACACACACATTGAAGTTGTAACTGGAATTGTATCAAAATACTTGATTTTTAATTCTGAGACCTTATCGTTATCATGATCCAGAGTAACCTTAAATATATCTCCATACTCTGTCTGCAAAAGAAAAAAGAACATTGACTTCTGCTTGTGCATAGCTGCTGAAACTATAAGAACCCCACGCTCTGCAGGCAAATCCACACGCCTAGGAATCACAGCCCTGAGATCCGGTTTATCCTGGTTCTTATAAATCACAAAATTCTCCGCACAGACCAATACACCGCTTGGACCATCCCCACCTCCAGGAACCGTGACCAGCATATTTGCACCATTATCAACCTGATCCGACCACTTCCTCGATACATGATTGAGCCCAAGATCAAGCTCATAGAAAGTCAAATGCTTCTGCGCCTCGTTCGCCGCCTGCCCAGTAGAGTCCTGATCAGCTTCCGCATAATCCAACTCAATGGCAGCAAACATGGGATTATCAAACCCACAATCAACCCCACAAATCGAATACACAATTGTATGCGACTTGTGCGCCTCCAAGGGCGACGAAATTGTCAACCTAGCAGAAGTATCCCTATTCAAAACGTAAACAAGCTTCTGCTTCTCACATGCCCCAACCATAACAGCCCTACCCTTAGGATCAATAGCCAAATACTGACCCGGAACTATCCTCCGACAACCCGATTTCCCGAAAGTCTCCTGGTGAATCTTATCAAACACATTCTTCTCCTTATTATACTCAAGAATCACAATCCGACCCGAATCGGACCCGACAACAATATAGTCCTTCTGAGACCCAGTGAGCCTAAACTGAGCTAACGACCTAATTGCGCCGAAAATTTCAACAGAGAGGAGAGTCTGGATCTTACCATTTTCGTCGGGGCGGAGAAGGTCGAGAACTTTGCCGCGGGCGACTACGATCTCCTGGGCCTTGCCGCCGGAGAAGTTGCCGTTGATGGCGCAGACTATGCCGGTGGCGCGCTGGAGAGTGAGGCTGTAGAGGTACATGGCATGGAAATTTGGAGCTGCCGGAAAAAGCTAGGGTTTTGGGAGGACGGTGAAGTGGGGAGTGTTGGGACCTCGCAAGGTTTAGGTCCGTTTAGGGTTTTGAAAACTCAAGTAAGAGAGAGGCTGAAACTTCGTTAGAAATCGGGGATGTGTTTATAATTAAATAAACCTAATTGCACCTATAGTCCCCTTATTTATTGATATTTTCACTTTCATCAAAGTTATTTTTTTGTTTCAATTTAGTCCTTGTAGTTTCATTTGGTTAGCAACTTTAGCCCAATCTATTAATGTAATTAGAGCGATTGCAACTCTCTTTTTTGGCTTTTTAGCCAAAATAGTCATTGAGATTTACATAACTTTTCACTTTGATTTTTGAGATTTGAAATCAATAGAGTTGGTCCCTGAGTTTGTACACAATCAATCATTTTGGTCCTTGGATAAAACATTATGTTAAATAAGGATGAAAATGACAAAATTAACCTCAAGGGCTAAAATGATTGATTGTGGACAAATTTAGAGATCAATTATTTTGATTTCAAATCTCAATGACCAAAATGAGAAGTTATGCAACTCTCATTGACCATTTTAGTTAAAAAAACCCTCTTTTTTTAGAAGTAAAATTAAGGACAAATTGCGCACTCTTTCGTCATGAGTAGCATGTAATAACTAACATTTTGCTACAAGATACTCGAAATGAACATATTTTACTTACAAATCACCAAATTTTGTACTCTCGTCGAAGATAGCATGTAACAGTTTATTTCGATCAAGTGCCATTTCCTACAAGATACTCGCAATAAACATATTTTACTTTCAAATTACCATATTGATGTTATGTAGGCCACTAATTTTCTCGGAGTATGATTCTCCCATTCAAATACCCTTATCTTCAATCCCCTCCTCTTTCACTTTCCTCATTTTCTCTCTATAAAGAAGTCAACACTAAATATTGACGTGACTTAATCATGACCGTTCAAATAGGAGGGGATTGGAAGAGAAGAATTTGGAGAGGAGATAATCCTACTCCAATTTCTCACTACACCAAATTGAGAGGAATTGGATTGAAGAGGAATTGAAATGAGGTGGAATCATAATCAGATTCCTGTTGAAGTTATTTACTAAAACTGCCTGGAATCGGAGTAGGAATGATGTTAAGTCTATATAAGTTGTTTACTAATTCACTTCAATCAAAATGAAACTAGGTTGATTACTATATTGCCCTTATATAAATAAATTATTTTCATACTAATTAATTAAATTAAATTCTTAATAAAATTTATATAATAAAATTCATTTATATAAAAATATAAAAATAGGTTTTATTTATTTATTAAAAGATGACATGAATGATATTGAGTCCATATATGTTGTTTACTAATTCACTTCAATCGGAATGAAAACTAGGTTGCTTACCAAATTGCCCTTACATAAATAAATTATTTTCATACTAATTAATTAAATTAAATTCTTAATTAAATTTATATAATAAAATTCATCTATATAAAAATATATAAATAGGTTTTATTTATTTATTAAAAGATGGCATAATAAGTGTCAAATAAAGGGCAATGTTGGTATAATAAGAAACAAGTTAAAGCATAATTGGTAAAAGAAATCCATTCCGAATTCCTCAAGTGTCAAGGAACCTCCTTCATGTAGGGAGTTCAATTCCTCCAAAATTAGGAGTCGGATTCCTTAATGTGTGTGGACCTCGTATGTATTTTGATTCTCCAAGATTACGTAAATAAAGGTGTATACCGTAATTGGAATCCAATTTCGTAAATTGATCCGATTACAGGTACGTAAACATGCCACTAGAGGTGATTACGAACTCGTTACAAATGATAATTGCACTTAAAAGTTTAGTAAGCGCAAAAGGATGGATTGCTCTGGCAATAAGAGCTTTTCTCTTTAATCAACTGTATTTCGGTTCAATTCCTCCTTTTAGTATAGATTAGTTCATAATTGCTTAAAGAAGGTTAAAGTAAGAGCTTGTCTTAATTGTCTGAATATATTAAGATCCACAACTAACCATTACCAATGCAACCACCCCATGTAGCCAAATCCACTCATCACCTCTTCCTCTTATACATGACAAATAAACTACAAACGAAGTAGCTACACACATAATATGTAGAATGAAAATGGCCAAGCACCTTTCCTTCCTAGCCATGTCCTTATTAATCCTCCTACTCACCACCGCCACGATCCACCCGTCCACCGCCGCTCGAAGCCTCGGCAGTTCAACCCCAACACACCCTCACAACCACCACAAAATCACATTCCTAATGAGAAATGTTCTCAATGTAACCCACCCCTCATCATCCATGTCCAAACCTTCAACCACTAAAGTGACTAGCCAGCTTCCCTTCTCAAAACCAATAGGCCTGCTTCCTCCCAACGGAGGAGTCCCCCTCCCTGAAACAATCCCCGCCACACAAACCCTAGATTTATCCGGTGTCGGACTATTTTTTCCTGCAAGGGCTACACTCCAAGAACTGGAACTTGGGATTGTAACCCTGATTGACGAGGACATCTTTGAAAGCTCAGGGTATTATGGTCCACAAATCATTGGAAAAGCACAAGGGATTTTTGTTGCAAGTTCTGAAGATGGGAGCAGTCACATGATGGCAATGGCTGTACATTTCGCCAATAGCAGATTTAAGGACGGGTTAAGATTTTTTGGGGTGCACCGGGCGGACGTGGATGAGCGGGACGGGTCTCATGTTGCTGTCATTGGTGGGATTGGGAAGTATGAGGGTGCAAATGGCTATGCAACTGTTAGTACAGTAAATAATGCAGGGTCTAATTCTATTTGGGAAGAAGAAAACAAGCTTCTTAGGCTCAATATTTACCTCAGCTAGTAGCTTGAAACCTTGTTATGTCGAAACGTCAAAATTATGTGTTTTAGGGCCACTATCTCGTTGCCGCATATGCCTCCAAAATCTTAAGACCGGCCCGGCTTATTATGTATAAGATCCTGCTTGAGGGGCAGTTAATTTTCATCTTTCTTTTTTAAAAAGAACTATATAATTGTAGATTTCTGATTTATTACGATTTTATATTCCAAATTACAAAGAGGATGATAATATACAACTATTTTTCCAATGAATAATTTATAAACTTCATTTTGGTGGATGAAAAAGGTGGAGCAGATTGAAACACAAATCTGGAATAATAGCTAGAAACCATCATTACTGAACTTATTTTTAAGTTCAATTATGTCGAAACGTCACACGAAAACATGCTACCGATGGATTTCTGCAGTTTTCTGTTCAAGTATGATCAACCTGAGGACTAAATCTAATGACCCCAGTTTTCCAATTTTCGAACAGCTTTGTAGAAATCGAAAGAACAGAGAACTGGGTTAATATAACTCCACTTCACAGAACTTGACCAATTGTTGTACCCTAATGAACTTGATGCGGTCCTTGTCCCCCAAGGAATCATCAAATTTTACCACATCTATCACATTTCATTTTAATTTCTCCTCTTCAAACTGGGAATAATGGTGAGTTATTTGACCCCAAGTAATTGAAATAGAAGAGGATCAAGTATGTCCGACCCCTTACTCGAAAGTATGTTTTTTCATTTGAAGTATATCTTCTTTTATTTATTACTCATCCGTCATAAAAAAGATATATCTCCGATTGTAGGGCAGATTCTCTTCACGACACAGATACATTGTAACATGAAATTATACACATGTACATTGTGACATGAAATTATACGTTTAAGTGGTTACAGTAGTTATTTAGTAATTGGGTGTGATGTGGTTATACTTACTCAAAATTGCCTCAGGTTAAATCTCCTAAAGGTTAAATCAAAATTCCAGGCTGAGATGGGCAGCACCTAATATGCACATATACCAGCACCATCTTAACTACCAAAAAATGGCACCAATTCCATTTGATGAAGGGAGTTGGTTTTTCAACCAAAAACATCCTGCTAAGGAAAAAGGGTGCACCAACTCCATCTCTTCCTACAACTCCAATACAAACTATAAATAACAACACAAATCTTTTCATTTCTCAGACACAAGTCACAACTTACTTAAGTCAAAGATTCAATACAAAACCCTTCATTTCTTCACAATCTCACAACCCAAAAATGGCAGAGTCCCTCAAATCGCTCAAGGCCACACTCTACATCTTGTTCCTAGCCATCACCCTTGGATTTGCCGGCTCAGCTAGGATCCTCGACGAGGTGCAACCCGAAGCATCCAATCCTCTTCCGACAACTGTCCCTACCACGAACCCTCTGCCAAGTGGCCATATCCCTATCATCACCCCCGCCACCACAACTGCTGATGACAATGTCGACGTTGCTGACGCACCAATCCCTGAGACTGACGCCCCGCCAGAAGCTGACGTGGTGCCTCCTGTAGTCCCTCCTGTCACAACCATCCCACAAGCTAACTCACCACTACCAGAGACACACGACGAACCTGCCATAGTGCCAACACCGGTTGCTAATGTGGCACCCGTAGCAACACCTGCCGTTCCAGTCACCACACCCGTGGCAGGTCCTGTCACCACATCGCTAACCGGGCCCACCGCAACCACCGCGGCCGCCAGAAAGGAAACCCCGCATTTGTCCTTTTTCATGCACGACATCCTAGGAGGATCCCACCCATCAGTCAGAGTGGTGACCGGCCTCATCGCCAACACAGTCCTCAACCCCGCCGCATTCTCCAAACCCAACAACAACATCTTCCCCGTCAGCGGTGGAACCCCCCTAACCAACAACAACATCAATGGCTTCCTCAACAACAACAACATCCCCAACATCGCCGGTCTCAGTGGCCTGACCAACTCCCAATCCAGCACGGTCATCCAGAACAGCGGCAACAACAACATCGTCAACGGCGGCAGCAACCAGCCCTTCGTCACTGCCGGCCAGCTCCCCAACGGAGCCACCCTCCAGAAGCTCATGTTCGGCTCGGTGACCGTGATCGACGACGACCTGACCGAAGGACACGAGCTCGGGTCTGCCGTGCTCGGCAAGGCACAGGGTTTTTACATGGCTAGCTCGCTGGACGGGAACAGCCACACCATGGCTTTTACTGTGTTGCTGCACGCAGGTGAACATGATGTGGAGGACACCATTAGCCTCTTTGGGGTCCACCGTACAGCGTCTCCGGTGTCCCACATTGCTGTGATTGGTGGGACTGGGAAGTACGAGAATGCGAACGGGTACGCCGCCATAGAGAGCCTGCACCAGGTGGACCAGCACACGACTGATGGGGTGGATACCATTATGCAGATCAGCGTTTACCTTTCTTAATAGAAAGTGTTGGTATGTTTTTATTTCCCAGTTAGGGTTGTGAGATGCTTCACAATTTCAATGTGCATTTGATGTATTTTCTATGTGTGTCTTTTAATTGAATGAAAAATGAAAACTTCGTTATTAAAATGTTTGATCAGACTCGTTTCTTGTTCTTTTATTTGAGCGATATTCTACTTTAATTTAATCTAAACTAATGAGAAAGCATATCCGCTCTAGCCAAAGCGACTACCCCAGATACAGATTTGTTTTTTGTTCAACCAAAGAAAATAACCAGCTATTAAGGCAGAGTATCTATGATTCTATATCATCACTTTTTCTCTGCTGTTGCAAACTTCTAAGGTTGAATCAATAGACACCATTATTTTCTCAGTTGATTGATTCAAGTTCATATCGTAATATATTCGTAGCCCATTCCTTCAACTTGTAGGAGTCTCATGTTTTTGACAGATTTCGTAGAATCCAATGTCTAATCGATTAGTTAACATGTCGGTTACCCTTTTCTGAAACGCGGGGAGAAAAAAAATCAATGGCTTATCAGATTATCTATCGAGCAATCAAACAGGTTCAAGATATACCATAGTCCATATTACTACTTGCTAGACCTTTTATGCAGACTTGAGGGCAGTGAAAACTTGTCAATATGTAACATTTGTTCCTTACCAATATTTGCACCAGTTGAATTAAAAGTGAAATGCCAAAATTGTGCTGGTTTAGAAAGTAAAGTTTTATGC
Organism: Pyrus x bretschneideri; assembly: GCF_019419815.1. Taxonomy (NCBI): domain Eukaryota; kingdom Viridiplantae; phylum Streptophyta; class Magnoliopsida; order Rosales; family Rosaceae; genus Pyrus; species Pyrus x bretschneideri. The sequence goes on along the minus strand of NW_025999723.1, from coordinate 7,050,054 downwards.
AATGACGACTTACGATTGCCTTAAATGGATCAGCTTTTCTGCATTTTTCAACAAGATAGCGAATGGGAGCAGACTTGTCCATAGAAATTACATACACCACTCAACCCAATCAGGTGCCTAACAGTATCTATGTAAGACGAGTTGTTTCTCAATTCTTAGATGGTAGTTATAACTTGTTTGATGGGAGAAATTGATCGGCAATGAATTACAGATCAGGTGCTCCAAGCCAGGAAAAACCCTACAAAGATAACAAATAATTGGAGATTATAGACCGTGCTAATCAGTTCTCCGTTTTGATAACAATATGCACCATTGTAGTAACGTTTGTAGGAGATACTGTATGCTCTTACTCTCCTAGAACAATTACTCAGATTGTATACGCATATCACTCATATGGACTGATTTTGCACTCCACGTGAACTGATTTTCCATTCGAAAAGAAGTTAGGATATAAACTTGCAATCGTGTGTTAGGTTAAGAAGTTTCAATTTGCGCACTGTTACTGAAAATAAATTGTAACCATTTCATTTCTCTAAAATAACGAGCAATAGAATACAAACAAATCTTTCTTCAAAAAGCCAAAAGCCTGCATCAGCAAACTTAATCACTCTTTCTGCAGACCTTGCAAACAAACTTGAAACACAAATGCTCTCACTCACACGTACAATCAGTAAGTGACATAAACAGTGAACTCCAACAGCGTCTCTGCCCCATCAGTTTGCTGATTGGAAGCCGGGAAGGTCTTAACCAACGCAAAACCTTTAGCATTGACATACTTTCCGGTGCCACCCATAATGGCCAAGTGAGACTCTGGCTGTACGGTGAACCCCAAAGAAGCTAAGAGTGTCAGTGTAACTCCCACTTTGGAACATAGCAGTGAAAGCCATAGTCTGACTAGTACCGTCCTCAGAGCTCACTACATAAAAACCTTGTGCCTTGCCAACCAAGCCAGAGCTAAGCTCATGCTCTTCAGTCAACTCGTCATCAAACACGCTCATTGTTCCGAACATGAGATTCTGGAGCGCGGAGGAGCCTGGCAGGAGCTGCCCACCATTTATCGGAAAGTTTCCAAACCCACCACTATTTCTGTTGTTGTTTTGTCCAACGTTTGGTGTTGTTCCACTAAGCCCTGTGAGAAATGGGATGTTATTGTTGTTTATGAGACCGCCGTTGTTGTTGTTCTGGGGTACTCCGTTGTTGAATGGTAGAACTGCCCCGTTGGGCTTGGCAAATGGGACTTGACCGTTGACTGCAGGGTTGTTGACTATCCCTGTCATGGCTCGGGCAGTGGGGTTTGATCCTCCGAGGATGTCGTGCACAAAGAAGATCAAGGCAGGGTGGTCGGCAGCATTTGCAATTGTTGCAGTACTAGTAGCTGCTGCAGGTGTAGCTAGTGCAGCATTTGTGACAGGTGTATCAAACATGTCGGACACCATTGGGGGAACTACTGGAACTTGTGGCTCGTCCTCCAGAATTCGTGCTGAAGCAGCAGAGAAAATGGTGAGAGTAAGAAATAGGAGGTCGGCAGTGGCCTTGGCAGAGAGAGAAAATTTTGTGAGCTTCCATGTTATTTGAGAGGGGAATAAAATATGGGAGTCGAAATTGTTTTTCTTTCGGGTCTCGATTCAAGGATTGAAGGGATGTTTGTGTCTGTGTGGAGGTGGTGTATGTACAGATTGAGCTTCTGAAAGGAGTTGTTCAAATGGAGTTAGTGCTAATCTTTCCTAGTAAGTGTTTTGGTTAGGCTGCTAAAGTAAAGTATGACTCCAAAAGAGGAAGGATTTGGATAAGGCCACAGAGGTTTAGGTCACCTAACAAAAGATCCTAGCCTTCACAAGGCTCGGATTATCGTTTGATATTTCCAGGAAATCGGCTTCTAATGTCGATTCTTAAAGGAGGATGAACAAGTACTCCTCGGACTTTCATGAAGTCGTCTATAATTATATACAGAGCTATCAGTATGATCATCAAATTCTTCCACACAAAATCACAATGTACTACGATTTTGTTTGTGTCCTTACGCTTCCTTCCTGGTTTTCGTTTAACGATTCCACGATTCCATCCCTCTAAAAACAAATGCAATTAGAGGGAAAACATCAAATTCCAACACATCTGAATTTCATTTGTCATGTATAAAAATTGAGTCTATACATATATCATTTGCAAACCCTATCACTTGATCAAAACTGTGGCCACATCTACATAAAAGTACCTTTGTCTAACCAGTTCACAAAATTACTCTACCAAGACAACAATCACTAGTTTCTTACAAACTCTCCAAGCTAACAAACTCTGCTACGAGCTTATCGAACAAAAATCTCTCAATTTCTCTACCAATACCATCAATATCATCTCCTAAATCTAACTCAATCTCCCTTCCTAGCACCTTTTCGGTGGAGTCCCTTCCTGTTTCCTTCTCTTGGCTAACAAGCAACATCCACAGATCTTCCTCTATCATTTCCTCGCTTGACGTGGATCTAATCCTTCTAGACACGGGCTTTGTCCACATGGGAACACCCAGACAAGGCTCGAAAATCTCCATCAGCCCTGCATTTATACGGTCAAACAAAAGCCCCCTGTCCGACCTTTTCCATGAAGCCTGATTGCCAAACTTCTTCTCCAGGGTCTCAAATACAGAAATGCTTACTGGCCATTCTGGAGGGCACCAGGAACCTAAGTCCATTACCGAGCTCCTAACATAAAAACCTATCTCCGATAACACATTAACAAGGTAGGAATAGTCTCTGCTTTCTTCAACACTGAACAATCTCATTGAATCTTCATTTTCTCTGCAACTGCTTGCAGATCCTTCATTAGTATCACAACCATCATCACTTGAAACAATCATTCCATATCCTTCCGAGTATGTGTCAGAGTGGTCTGATTTCAAAAATGCAAGTTGCACACACAAATTTAGCATGAATAAATTGAAAAAGAAATAATCAAAAGCGTGAACAAAAAATAAAATTGGGTTAATATCTTCAAAATTATAGTCAACTCACCGGTGATGTCAACACTCATACTTTGCAGGAATTCTGGTGTAGGCGATCGCTTTCCACTATATAGTGGTTCCAGAACTGAAACTGGACTAGGCTGATAAGCCTCCTCCAAGCTCGTCATAGAGTCTGACTCTGTGGTGGAGCAGTGCAAAAGAAATGGACTTTCTTTGTAGCATTCGATGGATGTTTCCTGCAGTTCCACAACAATTTAGAAATGTGTCACAGGGTGACATTGCAATGGTAAATCTTGAAATAACATGAATAACCAAGCAACAATTAATACGCGTTTTCACAGTAAACTGATATAAAAATAAACAAACCATATACAGAAAGATTATCCGTCTTCTAAAGAAAGAAACAACAAACCTGCTGAACTGAAGTATCTGTTCCATCACTAGAAGAATCGTCATTTTTGTCTACAAAGATGCATGTTCTGCGTCCAGATTGCCGCTTCTTGAAATTCCAGGGAGTCTTTTCCACGGTTTGAACACCTTTTAATCCTAGGCTAGGATAAGATTGGAGTTTCTTACAGTTGGATCTCAACTTTACAGGGCCGAAGCCATCATTCTGGTTGAATTTGTACTCCCTTGATTTGTGCTGCCCCAAATGAAAAGACCCTTTTGGCTTGAAACTCCATTCATTGCAAAGAGCTGCATATTTATCTTGCTGTGTTCTAAACTTACTGAGGTCTAGGTCTTTCACATCAACCCTTACGAGCTTTCTTTTCGGTTGAAGATGCCTAAAAAGCTTGTGATCCAATGTTCTTGAGCCTGTTTCATGGGCAAACATTGCAAGCGAATTCCCGAGGGTGGCGACTTTACAAGCCATTCCTGATTCTTCCAGCTTATTAGTCATCTTCCGTCGTTCTGAGAGTTGCTTTTTGGCTTCCTGGGATCCATATGACCCATCTGAACAAGAAAAGGAAAACCTTATCGATTCAGTTTTCATTGCAACTGAGTCGCCACCTCTGGATCCTAACTGTGATACCTTTGTTTCAATGTTGGCTTTGTTGCAACTTGTATTTTCAGTTAGCTTCCCCAATATTTCCCTCAAAACTGTAGACCTTAAGCTTACTGGTTCCATGTCAAATGCCAAGTTCTTTCTTTCTTTTACTTCAACATGTATTTTCCCGCTACTAGGACTAGAAAACCCCGCGCACTTTCGATCACTGGAATGAGAAACATCAAGGGAACTCAAAGAAGGGAAACATCTCGCAGAATTCTCATCCTTTCCATGCTTCGGTTTCAAAACAACAATTCTACTACCGGGAATGCATCCTTCTTTGTTTGACCCCAATTGCGATCTTGAAAAATCATCTAAATTTATGAGTCCAACTTCTCCAAGGGATTCTCTGACAATTCCATTCTCAATTGTTTCAAGTAAAGTGGCATTTTGTAGCTTGCAGGGGAAACTTGTTGAAGGGAAAACATTTCCACTGCCAGAAGTACATGTTGAAGGGGAAACTTGCGGATTATGCAGATGCTCGCCGATCAAAAAACTTCCCCCATAATCCGTCACTTCAGGTACTCTCAACCTGAATGAATGGCGAGACTCTCTGGCACCAATGGAAGCAACTCTGCGTAGGTAATTCTCAGACAGCACTCTTCTTTGTTTTTGGACAGGCACCAGAGGTGGCGAGTCATCAAGACCCATCAGTTTTGCTATAACACTTGGTGTAGGTGTAGCTTCCATTCCTGCAAAGTGTTCTTGATATAATCTATACAGGCACTGTGTACACTTTACTTTCTACAAAATGCAGGAATGTACCTGCAGAAAATCGGAGAATGCTCTTCGTGAACTAGCGAAAAGAATACAACGCGAAAATCCAAAGAACAACAAACAGATAAGGATTCAGTGAACCCGAATGAGCATCCGAATGATCATAAATTTTTTTTGTTCCTAGAAACCTAGTAGATACAGAACACTGAAGTTTGAAGTAGAAACCAAGTTATTACCACAACTTCTTTTGTTAAGCAATCAATGAAACAACAACAAACGAAACAAGAATTTAAGTAAATTAAACACAAATTAATATTACCGAAAAAAAAAACAATTTCAGACCTTTAAACCTCAAAAAACCCACACTGCCATCATATGATATGATCATCCTAACTACTCCAAGAACATCAACTTCATTGAAACAAAATCATTGCAAAACCGGTCGTAGTCAAGTTGGTTATAGCAATATGCTTCCTCTTTCTGTACTCAGTTCGAATCTCCCTCCCGCAAATTTAGATTAGATTAAAATATCGCTCGAACGAAAGGAAAAAAAAAAAAAAAAAAACCAACAAAAACCATCATTAACAAAAGCACAAGCAAGCAAGAATCAAAAGCCACTAGAATTATGAATCGCTCTATGAACTAAAGAACAAAGAAAACAAAGAAAATTAAAATTCGTGAATTAATAAAAGGCTCAAAGAGTCAAAGGGTTACCTTTCTAATATTGGTCAGGCCACCATAGTTTAATTCCTCCACCAAAACCAACAATCTTGACACAACTCTCCCTTCATTTTTAGATTACAATTTAATAAATTAACAATCTCATCAATCACACACTGGGTTTTATATAAATCAACCCAAGAAAATGACTCAAGAGTTATACCCGCAAATCTCAACAAAATATATATATTTAAGTCAAAAATCGAAAAATAAAACAGTTTTTGCTTATTTGGGCACTGAAGTGGATAAGAAATCAAATCTGAAAAATGGGTTTTGGGTTTAATTCCTGGGTTCTGAAGAAAAAATTGGATCCGATGAGAAAAAATGAAGAAATGATTGGGAAGGTGAGAAGCAAAAAATACAGAAAACAGAGACAATACAAAGGTGGCGTTGCTTGGCGTTTTGGTGGGGGTCGTTTTATTGTATTTGTTCCGTCGTTTTTGGAAATATACCCCGAATTATTTAATTGTCTTTGCTTGCGTAACTCCCGCCAGAAAGATATGGTTATTTAATGGGGGATTTGATTGGAGCTTTCCGATTTTTGATTAGTACAGGCATGGAAGGGGATTTGGGAGTGGAAAATGAACTTCGCCGGATCCTTTTTTTAGGATCATGAGAATTCTGTGATCGTGATCATTCATCATATGTCGTGCAATTAGTTTTCATTAGGTACTATTTATATATAATTTTAAATTTTAAATTTATAATGATTTCTAACTTTACGATATACGATAAACGATCACGATCATAAGATCTCTAGATCCTCAGAAAAAAGATTCGGTTGGGAGTGGAAATAGAGGAATGTTGGGGTGTGTGCATTTGGAATGTCCGATTCAATGATTGCATTTTTTTAGGATCATGAGAATTCTGTGATCGTGATCATTCATCATATGTCGTGCAATTAGTTTTCATTAGGTACTATTTATATATAATTTTAAATTTATAATGATTTCTAAATTTACGATATACGATAAACGATCACGATCATGAGATCTCTAGATCCTCAGAAAAAAGATTCGGTTGGGAGTGGAAATAGAGGAATGTTGGGGTGTGTGCATTTGGAATGTCCGATTCAATGATTGCATTGGGAGATCATGATTTGACTTTTTGACTTTTACTAGGTCTTGGATGTTTCCTGGGTTTTTGGAGCCTGAGAAAATTGGGTTGGGTTTATGAGGTTTATAGTTTGGGCCTGCCTGCTGGATTGTGGAACAAGATTTTTGTCCACATAATCTTTGCTCCTATCAGACTGTTTGCAAGTCGACTGTTGATCCAAAATAGCAAGAGAGACTTGCATGTAAATGGAACGTAAAAATGACGGCGTTTCAAGCTATCACACGTCAATATATGTTACGGTTTGCTCACATAGCAACGTGTGGTGTGACTGATTTTTTTTAAAAGTGACACAACTTGTAGCAAGTCACGGTTATCCACCCTCTTTTAAAACCGGTAAAACTCACAGAAGCATTTCAGTCTCCCTCTGGCCCCAAGTCTAGCTTTCACATCAGCAGCAGGTTTCGAACCTGAGACCTCTAGTTTTGTAGTTTCAAGAAAGCCTCGTAATCCGATCATTTACCACTGGACCACCATCTCGTATATTTGGCTAAATACATTATATAACCTCATAACGTACAATTTTAGGTCAATTTCATGATAAAGTGAGGTTAAACTTTGCTTAGATCAAATCAGATGTTTATTTAAGGGTGGATGTACGTTTCAAATTGAGATATGTCTCATACAAGTTTTGAATCTCTACTAATTTTGATTTCCTCTAGCCATCGTTTAGGTGTACTGCGGCTTGGTAGTTGTATCGTCATATCGGATTATCAAGGGGTTTTTTCTATTAAAAATATCTTGTGAATAGTCGAAATCTTGTTGTAAGTATAAAGTATCGAAACTATAAACCCGACTATGTTCAAGGGAATGAAACATTGTTCATATATGTGTAACAAGAAATTGGAATTATTTCACATACAAAGAAAGAGAAAAATGAAGTGGAAATAGAATCTTAAATCAATGATTTTGGCATAGATGTCCAAGTTTTCACTTTATTGATGTCAAAAGTTGAATCAATTAGAGATGAAGTGAACATCCATAGGTGTGCTCGAGCAAGATAAAAAATAAAGAAGTAAACACAAGATATACCTAGTATACCCAAAATTAAGCTACACATATTACCGAAATATAAAATTTACTCCACTCAACAAATTTTTCTTTTTTTCTTAAAATAAAAATGAAAAAAAAAAAAAGGACTAGCTAATGATGAAACACGACAATCTATCTTGTCAAGAGTCGGAAAGACTCACATAGATATTTTGGCATTTTCTGGAAAACATCATGTGGTTCAACAACGCTAAAAATCGAATTCAAGATGAGCCGTGAAGAACACGAACATAAAATTTATATCAACCACTAAACAACCCTGTAGTAATTCTCAACAATTCAATTGTATCATTTGCACTAACTTAGTTGTCAGGTGAGTGGTGAGCCCAAACACTTTTTTTTTCATAAAAAAATAAAAAAAAGGGAAAATGTGAGAGATAGTGGACGGCCATATCATTGATCACCATCACCTCTCATGGAAAAAAGTTGGTTTCTTTATCAAAGTAGAGAACACCACAAAAACCAAGTCACGTTTTCCATTTCCATGATGATATGCCTGCCCTTTGGTCTTGTTTGGAAATGCAAAGGAATATGTCCTATTGAAAATAGAGTTTTAACAAAAAGTTCACGATACTGTTTATTTTAACGAAAAATTATATTTTTACACTAAAAAGTCAATTCTAGTACTATTCACTTTACCCTTTATTTGGTCCTTATCATTAAAACTCAAAGTTTTCAAGCCATTTTTATTAGTTTTCCTTTGAAAATATTGACAACTAAGTGACTCCAATGGCTTTGCTCTCAACAGTATTTGTTGTGCTTTTGCTCTTCTTTTGATATATATTCTCACATAAAGCAAATACTTAAGAGGCTTAAGATTAGGACAACATGCTTCAATGGGTGCATGTCAGATCCATCCTTATTTCAACTTTTTTCTTTTGCTATTTTATGTTTACATCTTAAATTTCTTTCTCGTTGAAGAAACTATTCTAAGGGTTTTAAGATACATTGTGATTTGTGTGGAGCAAATTTGTTTGTTTAACTATGTGTTTGTGTGAAATAACATTTTTACTATGATTAGTGCGTAGAATACTTTAAAATGTTGACGTAAGATTGGAGAATCATATCAACAATCCAACCACGTGAACGTCCGATTAAAACAAAATAGTCGTTGATCTTTCCGCAAGTGACTGACAACGTCAGCAACGTAGTCCCACAACTAACTTTGGCTCATTTTTTGGGCTAAATTTAGCCAAAATTAAGTTTTAACCAAAAACCCTTTTTTTTAGCCAAATAAGTTTTAGGTGAGTTTAAAACTTAACTTTTGAGTTTTAACCCAACCATTGGAGTTGGTCTAAGGGTTTTTTTTTTTTTTTTTTGTCAAATGATAGATTTGTTAGGTTAGATGTTAGGTTAGGGAGCTGACAAAACTCATGCCGTGGTGCAAGGATAACACTCATTTTCACCACTATGGTAGATAGCCACTTACGAATTGGTCCAAGTAGGGGTGGGCAAATGAGTATAGGTACCGCAGGTCGAGGCAGGTAATCACGGTTCGGGGCGGGTACGGGCCGGTTCCTAATATTTTAGAGAACAAACGGGGCGGGCCGAGTCCAAATACTTTGAAAAACGGGTACCCGGACCGACCCGTTTCTAATTATAATGAACGGCCGAGATTGAATGATTACCTATCACCCAAGGACCCATGGACCCGACCCGAATCGGCCCGTTTGTAACGGGTCGGGTTCAATCCGATTCCTGTAATGAAATATGATGTACCCGGCTCGTTTCTCTTAAACTCCGGTCCAGTCTAGTTTCTTCAAAATTAGGCACGGGCAGCCCTAGGTCCAAGGGTTTTAAGAGACTATGATTTGTGTGGGGAAAATTTGTTTGTCTACCTATGTGCTTGTGCGAAATAATTTTTGTACTTGATTAGTGTTAGAATCTTTGAAATATTGATATGAGATTGGAGAAACAGACCAACAAACTAAATTCCGACATGAATAATGTTATTTGAATTTTCAGTATTAAATTTAGGCCGAAAATAGCTGTGCGAAGGAAATAAAACGATGAAGCGATTCCAAGTTGCAGCTTTTGACAATAAAGATTATTTTTGCCATTTTATTATCATTTAGTAGGTTAAAGATTGATTTTGAGTTTTAAAGGGTTTTTCTTGGGAATTTTGTAATTTTCCGCTTTATTTTTCTTTGGCATTTATTGAGACTATTTAAACAATTTTTAGATTGTGTTCGAATCATCTTATCATATTATTTAATAAAATTTTGAGATTTTAAAAACATTTGAACTTCTAAAAGTGGCCGTTCGTGATACTCGAATTATAGTTACATCGTGGCAAGTTTACCGCAAAATCTTTGTACCAATTGCAATCATGCTACACATGCATTGTATTTGTATGTACTTAATTTATCTTTGTTAGTCATGCAAGTAAGATGCATTAACAACATTAGCCAAAATACAATGAAGTCGGCCGCCGTCAGATACGCTGTTGCACCCAACCGCCGATTACCTGGTGGTAACCATATAAACGGCAGTTGAAATGAGGGTCACGTTGTAATATGTATATAGCCAACATTCATACCATGTTCATAGTGATTTGTAATGTCAAAAAAGAGTAATCATTTTCTATGTTACTAGCGTTCATGCACACGCTCACAAGACATTTTTTAAATCACAGCTTGTTACACGCGACTTACACGTTTTAAATATATTTATATACGTAAATTGACAAAAGGAAAGTCAAATATTTGAAGTAAATGAATAATCTTAGATCATGCTAGAAGAAACTTCTCATAAACCAATTAAAGTAGTTGAATTCACATAATAAAATCGGTCTCTATAAAATTTAAATTAAGAATAGAGAAAATAATATTTAATAAACAATTGATTGAATCACATTATTACTAACCCACTATGAGACTAAACCCAGCCATTTTCCCTTAGTGTATATAATATTGTTTGTTAAAAAAAAAAAAAACAATCATTTAACAACTAATTTAATCACATTATCAGTGTGCGAATGACCTTTTTTTTATAACCGGCATTACACGCCTCTTAAGATGTTTTGAACGTGTTTAAAAATAAAGAAAATAATATTTAATAAAAAGAACTGATTGAATCACATTATTACTAGCCCATTGTGAATCTAAGCCCACCAGTGTAGATAATATCGTTTGTTAAAAAACAAATCATTTGACAACTAATTTAATTACATTATTATCCGCGTGCAAATGACTTTTTTTTTATAATCGGCATCACACGTCTCTTAAGATGTTTTGAACCTGTTTAAAAATAGAGTTGAATCACATTATTGCTAGTCTACTATGAGGTACTAATTAAAAAAAAAAAACCATAAAAATTTAATTATTACAAAAATATCGTTAAAATGATGAAAATGCCCCTGCCTTATTTGATGTATTTTTTGGGATGTCTTTGAAGTTTTTTGTCTTGGGGGCATTTTTGTTCAATTATTTTTGTTCAAACTTGGTGACACCAAAATCACTATTTACCTTTTCCATTGGCTTTATGTTTGATAGTTTGATGCATTATTTTAAGATGCTTTTGAAGTTTTTTGTATTGGAGATATTTTTGTCCAAATATTTTTGTTGAAGCTTGGTGACATCAAAATCATTATTCACATTTTCCATTAGCTTTATATATAGATAAATAAATATTAATTTCGAATTCCGGTATGCAGAAATGTGAATGGAATGTAAAGATATTGGTGACTCATAACGACCTAAATGGACAAATCAAATGTCGTTGCCAAGATAAAGTGTAGTTTTCTAAACGGAACAACTTGTGGTTTGCCGCCACAATTCATATTTCTGAAAGTCATAGAAATATTTGTATCTTTCTATCCATCATCGTATAATTCACCTACAACAGATATTGAATCCAAAATTTACCGTGTAGAATACAAGCCTAAAATTCATTTTCAACTACTGATCCATCTGGTGGTAGTTACCAATTCAAAGTCAGGGACGTTTGAATTTGTTGAAGATGCGTTAAGTTTCAATTCTCTTTAATTTTCTAATAACTTAATTTACCTTTGACCAATTTTTTTATTTTATAATTTTACTGATTTTCTTTGTAAATGTAGTTTTGTTATGTGTTTCTGAAAGTTGGTTATGTGAATTGCAAATGATGTAATTAGCAGTAAATTGTGGCACAAAATAAATGTTAGGAGGGTATTGAATCGAATCAAAAGTTTAAAACCTAAAATTCTTATAGTAAAGTGAAATAAGATTCAAAGTTTTTAAAATCCTTCCATTTACAACTTATTAAATAGTTAGGCTTATAATTAAAATGTCTCTTGAAATTGTTATTTAGTCTCAAATGATCCTATAAAACTGGTTTTGTCTTACTTTGTTTCTGAAACTAACATTTTCAACTTTTTTTGTCTCACTTCACTCATAAGCGTATTGTAGACTTTTTATTTTTTACACATCAAATTACTTCGAGCCTACTCATTAAACCAATCTCAATTCCATTTTTGACAACTTTAATTCAAACCCCATAAGTGAGGGTCTTTTTTAAGATAACTTATTCAATAGAAAAATTATAAGCAACAATGTGAAACTTTTGGTTATTGCAAACTATGCACATTTGCTTTAGATGATTTTTTTTTTTTGGGGAAGTATTCTGGATATGATAGCTTAACGTTTTTTTTAGGTTATATTTTGTGCAATTGATCTAAAATCATTTTTCAATTGATCTAAAATCATTATGGTTAGACTAATTTCGATTAAAAAGATATCTTGAAATAGGCTGATCATATTTCATTTCTCTTGTAATGTGTATTTTGCAAGTGAAAAGTTTCGAGCCAATATATGATACTTTGCAAGTGAAATAACTCTAAGAACAAAAATGTAATCCTTATGTGGTTGATATAATGATTTTGTTGCTAGGAATTTTTTATTAATCGAATAATTAAATTTTTCTTCTTCTAACAAACGATATTATCAACACCAAGGGATGTGTGAATTTAGTTTCACAATGGGCTAGCAATAATATGGTTCAAATTTTCTTTTGGCAAGAATCGAACCTAAAACCTTTCATTTACAAGTGAAGAGGAATATCATTAAACCGTAATACTAAGTGACAATAATTAATTTTTTTTAAAAAAACCCCCCAAAAACTCATGGATTTGAATTAGAGTAATAAAAAAAATTGAGATTGTTTTATTTCGTATGCTAGAGGTAAATAGATGTGTAATAACAAAAGTCTAAAATACACTTGAATTTTACAGGTCTTTAACGGAATGGAGTGAAATGAGATCAAAATAGTTGAAAATGTCTAAACAAAACCAATTTAAAAAGGTAAATTCAAACTAAATGATAATTTCATAGGGTATTTCAATTAATAAGCCAAATAGTTAAATGATGTTAATATATGAATTTTTTTTTTTCTAGAAACTACCGGTATTTTCTAAGGGAATTGTTATTAACATTCTAAAAATCTTATTCTACACTCCAAACTTTCTATATTAAGAAAGGAAAATACACTTGTGAGGAAGAATGCAGAATGATATTTTTGAAGTACCAATAACACTTCCCTTTTCTAATCCCTTCTATTATTTTTGACAGGTGATGTACCAATTTTGGAGGCAGATTCTTTGCCCTCCCATTTCTCATGCCCTCCTGTTTTATGTGATCACAGTTAAGCCACGTCAACATTTTATATTATTTTTTTTATAGAGATAATAAGATAAAAAATAATAATATAAATTGTTAACGTGATTTAACTGTGACCACATCAACAAGAATGCATGAGAAGTGGGAGGGCAAATAATCTGCCCCCACCAATTTTAAATGCAAAGTGTATTAAAGCTCAGGCCAGCGTACACCGACCTACGCGTTAATATATTAAATAACCCTCAAAGCTGATCAACTCTCACTCCATCACTGTTAAGCCCCATTACGCCATTACCTTTCAGTTTCTTCTTCTACTCTTTCTCACTCTCTCGTTCTCCTCTGCTCTCAGATGGCTCTCGAGGTTGCTGTCAAGGCCGCCTTCGGCGCCCCTCATCTTCTCGGCGACTGTACATTCACATTTCACATTTCTCTCTATTTCCCTCGATTTCCTTTCTGGGGTTTGATCAAATTTTGCTAATTTGGTAAAATTTTCCATCTTTCGTTTCTGACAGGCCCTTTCAGCCAAAGGGTTCTTCTGACCTTGGAGGAGAAGAAAGTGCCCTACAAATTGCACTTAATCAATCTCAGCGACAAACCCCACTGGTATTTTTCTTGTTTTGAATTTTTGAGCCCGAAAATACATGCAGGCATAGATGGAAATGTGTGATTTTTGAATTTTCAATGGATTTTGATGTGTTTTATTTATTTATTTTTTTTTTTGTGTTTGAGGAATCGGGTTTGTGGTTTTTGTTGGTGATTTGTAGGTTTACGGAAGTGAATCCGGAGGGGAAGGTGCCTGTGGTGAAGTTTGATGACAAATGGGTGGCTGATTCTGATGTCATTGTTGGGATCATTGAGGAAAAATACCCTGAGCCTTCTCTCAAAACTCCTGCTGAATTTGCTTCTGTGTATGATCTCTCTCTCTCTCTCTCACACACATTGTTGTTTGGAGTCCGTTTGGGAAACTGTTTATGTAGGAACACTTTTGCTAGAAGTGCTTTTATTATGAACAAGTTGAGAAACACTTGGAAGTGCTTCCCGAAGTTCTTCATAACCCAGAAGCACTTTCAAGTTGTTTCTGCAAAACATTGTCAACAACGCTTTTACTCCTTGAAACAGTCCCAAGCAGGCCTTTATTTGTTCTTTTGTTACTGTAGGCTCCTCGATCCTTTTGTCTTAATTTGATTTGATTAATGTTTATTGACCTGGTAAACATCAGAGCTCTAACCTTGTAGATGCTTTATGTTTGAATTTCTTTCAGTTGTCAAGCTAATAACTTTAATTGATATGTCCTGTTGGATTGATGCTTTGCTAAACTTGAATTTGTGAGGATGTCTTTATTGCCAAATATTTCAGTATCTTTTTGTTGTGAATTTGCAGGGGATCAAAGATATTCGGATCTTTTGTGACATTTTTGAAGAGCAAGGATCCCAATGACGGATCAGAACAGGCTTTGCTTGCTGAACTGAAGGCATTCGATGAGCATCTTAAGGCACATGTATGTCCGTTTACGACATAAAGAAGAAAGAGTTAGGTTTTCTTTTAAAAAGTTGTGTTCTTTGTATTTTCTTTGAAACATGTTGTAACTTGTAATATGTTTCGAATGAAACCAGGGTCCTTACATTGCTGGGGAGAAGGTCACTGCTGCGGATCTGAGCTTGGCACCAAAACTGTACCATCTCAAGGTGGCTCTCGGTCATTTCAAGAAGTGGACTGTTCCAGCAGACTTGACCCATTACCATAAGTACACTGAGGTATGAGATTTTTATGCATGATGCTGCATACTGGAGCTTTATATTTTGCGTCTTCCACTAAACAATTGTTCAGTGTATATGTTTTTAAGTAGGAGATAATTTTTGTTCTAGTAAGTTTTTAGAGTGCGCTGAACGGTTGAAGTTCTGAAGCTCCTTTTACTTCTGTTCGTTATCTGTTGTGATTCGTGATGCAACACATAAGATGTGGTTCTGCATAGTGAGTTTTGTGGACTATTCTGTGGATTTTAACCCCCGTGCGATTAGGAGATTGCAATTCTCCTCTCCCTTCAAAACACCCCTGTGTGTGTTGTTCCTCTCTCTCCCTTTCTCCTCCAAGTTTTGGGAATGTTGGTTGATTTCCATGTGCATGTGCTTGTGCACTTTGATGCATTGAATCATTTTCAATGCAATTCTTCAATGTGTAAGAACTAGAGCGTACATAAGATTTCGGGAATCCCAATTCATCACAAATCCTAAATCCAAACAGTGAGCGTTACCTTTGTTGAGACGGAAAAGTATCCAGTACCGCAAATAAGATTATCGACGTTACTTGCATTTAGGCTGTTACCAGAATAACGGACACACAAAATCTGTCTCGCTCGATGATCTTGTTCGTCACTGTTGATTTCTCTCATTAAAATTACTGTTTTTGCAGCTGCTTTTTTCAAGGGAATCTTTCGCGAAGACCGCTCCTGCTGAAGAGAAGTATGTGATTGCAGGATGGGAGCCGAAGGTGAATCCATGAAATGGTCCTAGATTATGAGCTCATCTGTTGAAGTTTAGTTGTGTAGGGTTAAGACTTATGCATGTCAGACTTGGAACCTAAACTTGACTCGATCGGGTTATTCCCGTGTCTAATAAATGTGTTTATTTAAGTCGTCTATTATTATTAGTATTAAGCCTATTACTCAGGAATGAGGATCCCGAATCTTGTTCATTCATCGTACATCGTGCAGTTATATATTATTTTAAGTTTTTTATTTAAAATTAAACATAAATAGTACTTGACGAAAATTGATCATACAATTAACGATGAACGGATACGATTAAAGGATTCTCTGAATCTTTACAAAGAGAATCCGAATAGGTGCTCATTTATTACTTGGTAAAATCTATGCAGAGTATGTTGACTAACTACTGTTTTTTCACCCTCGGTAATGATTTTTACATTTTCGTTCCTTCTACACTCATTTCATTGCAGAACCACCTTCCCCGTGCTTCTCTGATGATCACTTTTGGAAAGAAGCATGCTTCTCTATATAATTACTTAAAACGTGATTTTAGGGGAGAAACAAATGGGAGTAGTGATTATGGTCATTTATTATTCTCTTCCAAACGAGCCCTTTATTGTAAAACAGAAGCTGTTATTTGGTGCAGTATTCAGTAGTGCAACAGTAATTCTTGAGGTAAATGCCTGCTAGGCGCGTGCTTTTCGAGATAGAGAGGAGACCCATATTAAGGTCCCCTTTGGTAATTTTATTTCGACCAGAACTCCTTCACTTTTAAGTTAAGCCGTAAAAAAATGTTTGATAAAAATAAAATATTTGCATATTTTAAAAATGAGCTCCACACAGCAGATCCCTTTTAAACATTAAAAATTGTTTTAATAAAAAGTGAAGTTGAGCATATAAAGAATATTTTTAATTCTTTTTTTTTTTTTTTTTGGTTAAACGATAGATTATGTTAGATTAGCTAATGACGGAGTTTGAACTCACGTCATCATGCAAAGGCTCAACATCTTTCCATCATTGTGGTAAACCGCCACTTGCATATTTTTAATTCTTATAATACACGTATTATTTAAAAAAAATGACATTATTTATCTTTCTAGACATATTTTATCTTTGACAAGGTTCTAAAAAATGTTAGCCGCTAATCGGACGGCAGAGAAGGCAAACAATCCGAGGCACCCAAGAGAAAGCAAACAATTAGAGGCACGACCATATTTGCAGAGCAATTAGATTCCTTTCTATCAAACCCATTCTTCAAAAAGCATAGAAAAAATGGAGGTAAGTAAAATTTCAGTTCTCACATATCACATCCCTTTTCATACCACACCAATCTCTGATCTCTGAAAAAGGTGGAGTGGAAACCTGGGAGAGGGAATGAAAGAAGAATTTGAGAGAATAGCCGGGTGGCTGTGGGAGGTGGTTGGGAAATAGATAAACACTACATCTCCTTCTACACAAAAACTCCTTAGACCACAATCAGAAAAATACTATACCAAAAAATTACAAAAACCCACAAAATGAGGCGCTGCAATACCTATGCCAATGAAAAATACAGAAAATGCAGACTAAATGAACACAATTGAAATGCAGAATATGGGCAAAATAGATAAAAATAAAATAAAAAATAAAAAATGCATAAGTAATTTAAAAACTGCACATAAAAATAAAACTTTACCCGCTGCTGCAAGGTATTCCTCCCATTCGTTGTGGAGGATATCAAAGTGCTTATTCCGTCAGTCATTGAAGTTCCATTTACCCAATTCGTTGTCAAGCCAACGGGGGGGCTCATCGTCTTGCATGGTTAGGTCTACCTGTGAGTCAGTGTTGTGAATGGTTAGGGTCTCCTCCTAGTATCCTACTGGATTGTTCTTTGCCCCGAGTGAACTTTTGTACTGACTTGTCAAATGAATACTACTACCGTTTCCTTAAAAAAATAAAAATAAAAAAATAAAAAAAGGTATTCCTCCCATCTGTAGATCCGATTAAGCTATTTTTCCAGAGCTTCAACCACGGACCCAATCATGAATCCCTAAATTTACCCAATCTTAACAACATGAAGAATTTAGTACAAATATTTAACCGAGCAGGAAACTTCGAAAGCAAAAAGAGTTACGAAAAAAAACATTAAGTTTCATTGACTACCAAATGAAAAGGACAAAAGACCACTAATGTATGAGAAGTTCCTGAAGGAATAAGCAAGTAGATTGCAGAATGTAACCATGAACATAGTAGGCGAAGCACGAATGGGAAGAGGCCATGAGGTTTTCTTTAGTCAAAAAAAAGGGAGAACCTGCAAAACAAAGTTGGATTCTCAAGAGTCATGAAATGGCTTTCTTCAAAAGTGCTTGATAGAATCCAATCAGCATGTATATAGATGCATAATTTATGTTTGTGCGGGAGTCTAGTAACTGTTGGCAGCGTCAAAGCATGAATTGAAAACAAAAATTTACTCAAACCATTCGAAGTAGCAGGAACGACCAATGTTCTTCCCTCCTTCTCTAATGCTGGATTTGTGAATTACTCAATGTGAATTTGTGAGTTCTCGGGAGTTTTATTTATCTTTTTTGTCAGTTTGCGGCAGTTTACTCTCGAGTCCTCCATGACCAGGTTTCCTTTTTGCGTTTCAATTTCTTTTCTTTTTTTCCTTTCTATTATCTCAGTTTGTGGCAGTTTAGTTCGAGTCCCTTAACGATCAGGGTTTTTTTTTTTTTTTTTTTTTTTTTTTTCAAGTTTAATTTTTTTTTCTTCTGTTTTTCTCTTTTAATTGTTATTTTTTCTTGTCGCTTAGTATTGCAGTCTAGTGGTATTCCTCTTCATTAGTTAATAAGAGGTCTTATGTTTGATTCTCGCCAAAGACGAATTTGAATCACATTATTTTGGTCTAATAATTAGTGTGAAGCTAAGCCCATTGTTAAAAAAGAATTGTTATTTTTTCTTACAAAACTACCCTTAGTAATAATTTTTGTATTTCTTTTCAGTTAATGCGTTTTTTTGTTCTAGGGTTATTTTGGTCTAATTATTTTTGGAGAAGTCTTGAGACACCAAAATTGATTGCTGACCTTCTAATATTAGAGATGTCAACTCTTAAGTGAATATCACGTCATAAAATTTTGAAGGTAGATAAAAGTTTTAACCAATATGTTAATTCTATGTTAATTGCGTAGAGATTGTGTGCTGCCAATTTTCACATATGAGAAAATTTTATGTCAAATTATTTTTTTTAATTTTTTGTTATGCAGGTCCTAATAATGCACCAATCATAAATCTTGAAAATTAGTTTTGAAGAGTGGGTTTTACAAATATTAATTGAATAAGAAAAAAGCATATAGGTTGGAGCAAATAAAATTTAACGTTGCCACGTAAGCCTTCAAATTTGTATTTGACATTTTTCTTTTGAAAGTTGTACTCAAGAAGTGACAATGAATTAGGGAAACTAAATTTATAAACTAAATGACATGGAAGTTAATAATTAGATTATTACTTAACCGTTGATTAATGTGTTTATTTTCTATTAATGACACATGATTTGATTTGTAAATTTAATCTCCCTAACATTACCTTTTTTCAACCAGTAAGTGTTCGCATTAACCAGTGACTATGAAAGATTTATTCTTATTCTTCTAAAACCACATGGGGCAGTCGAGATTTTTTCACAAAAAACTAAGATGGTGAAAAAACAAAGAAACAAACAACGAAAAGAAAGAAAAGGAAGTTATGTGATTACGACGACACCCAATGTTGGAGTCCCCGCATTATTTGCTTCACTATTATAGAATGAGGATCCTTTTCGGATCTTCTTTTGTAAGGATTTTGGTGATCTTTAAATCGCGTTCATTCATCGTATATCATGTAATTAGTTTTCGTTAATTTATATTCAATTTTAAATAATAAAAAATTATAATAATTTATGACTGCACGATGTATGATGAACGAACGTGATTGGAGGAATGAGGATCCGGTTCATTATTATACACCCTCCCCCTAAACAATTAACATCAATAATAAAGTTTATCCAACTTCTTTTTGTGACACTTCAATTATTATTTAGTTTTTGTTCAGCATATGTATTTGGTGCTTGTGGTAATGCTAAGGATATCACATTGTATTATTTCTCTAATAAAGTGGTGTCTATCGATATACAAGTAGGTTATGCTTGAATTAGAGAGGTGGTACAATGTGATCTCTCCTCTTGCATTGTAAATTACATTAATTGGAAAATCATGGCACGTTTGATAATCATTTGATTTTTTCAGATTCAGTTTTTATTTTTAAGTTAGAAATAAAGAAAGAGTAGTGTTATTCACACACCAATTTTTACTTCTAACACATCCTTGTTAATTTTTGTGTATTGATCTTCTTTTATTCATTCGATTCGACGGTCAGAATTGAGAGAGGTGTGTAAAGAGTAAAAATGAGTGTGTGGATAACACCACTCATAAAGAATACAAGAAAGAAATGAAGGATGAATAAGGACGAAAAAGATTGAAAGTAAAGATGCGGAAGAAATCCACATTAATTCCAGGTTCATTTTCTCCCTCCTTCCTTCTACCACACTTATTTTGAAGGGTGTAGGGACAATCAATCTGTAGTGACGGGAATCTAAGAATGAATGGGGATCCCTATCAATATAAAAATGAGGAATATAAGAGTTATATCATTAAATCTCATATTGCAAGAAATCCAAGAATTTCTAGGGGCACTAGCACGAGTAAAAAAGGTTGAAAAATCTACTATTTGAAAGAGAGTAAAACGGCCCATATAACTTTCAATTTCCTGAAAAAGTAGGACATTGTATTGATGCTAAATAAATAATAATTTAAAACAAAACAAATTTTAAGACTCACTAATTATAAGTTTACAAATGTCATCAAATAATAAGTAAAAAGAGCTATAAATATAACGTTCACTAAATAATAAAAAGCAGTTCAGCCTTAAACAGCCAAACAAGAAGGAAAAAAAAACTTCAAAAACTCTAACTTTAAAGCTTTACTTGATATATAGCATTATTATATAATAAAATTAAAAAAAAAAAATTGTTATCGACACTTCAATTTTTTATATTTAGAAAAGACAAATTTACAATTTTGAGGATTGCACAACGAGATTTGCCACCAACAATTATGAGGATTGCACAACAAGATCTACCACCAACCCCACCCCACCCTCGGCGGGGGCCAAAAGAAAAAAAAAACAATGTTGTTAAATGTCTTAAGGAGCCATTTTATAAATTTCGCACAGGATCTCCGAAATCTCAGAGATGATCCTGCTTATTCCTCATTCTTGATTCATATGTTCTTCCATCTACATTTTCTCTATATCTGAGAAAAATAAAAATAAAAATAGTTATCAAAACGAGCTCTAATTAAACGTGGTTTTATTATTATTTATTTTCATACAGAGAATAATACCATACATAAATATATGTATCTGTGCATGGGGTCGGATAATAAGACGATCATTCGATCTTATTGGCCATTGTAGTTTGGCTGCACATATCTGAGGCTACCAACCAGAAAGCAGACGCCAAGGTGAGATCGCTTTCGATCGACAAATTGATGGCATGAGTGCGTAAATAACTAGTCGTCGGAATCTTTGGAATCCGATATCATCTTTTGGATCAATTGGCTTGTCTCTTCCTCTGACATTCGATCTCCTTTGTTCTGAGACTCTTCATACGCCTCGAAGAACTCCTTGTTCACTTTCTCCAGTTCATTCCAAACTGCACCACAATCATTCATATATCAATGAATATGATCTTCACTACTTTATGATCCGTACTATAACTAAGATTTACGTCAAACAATCTACCAACTAGGTTAAGATCGTATATTTAATCACTGCTAGCTATCTACATATATACAACTTACCGTTTGGGAGACTGTTGAAGATGCATGGTACCATACTCGAATTTGGCTCAATTTATTTTTGAACAAAAGATATAGAGGGTGAGAATTTCGATTAATAATCTCTGACATACTGGGGTTAATTAGTACACTCTTAACCACTAGAGTAATTGCAAGCCTCCGACGGATTAATCTTATTTTAAAGCTGCCCGTATAATATGTTTAAGCCAAAGTTGTGCAGATGCCTTAATGTCACAGTTTTACTAGAAGAATCATTAGCTTTTGTGTTTGTCAATTTCAGAACAATAATTTTGACTCACGGATGATGATCAGCCTACAAACATGCATCCCTTGGTTACTCGCAGCCTCAAGAACTTAGGTGGTGCACAGGTTTGGTGTTCGTTTGCTTGCATGCATGTTATGACAATATGACTATATTGCACAGAGAGAGAGAGAGAGAGAGAGTTATAACCAGTAGAAGTGATGACAGGTTGGATGTTTGCGTGTTTAGAAAGAGCTTCCATGCACTCCTCTTTGGTCATGTGGTAGATCAAACACTTCTCTATCAGGTGCTGCACCTACAGTATTTCAAATTAGGGCACAACCATCATCTCCTATATCATAACCAATTAAGCAAAACATAACATGAACACATGTAGCTTTTATATATGTATGTACTCGAAGTTGAATAAGTTACCATGTGTATGTATGATGCTGATGAAGAATCTCCCATGATCTCTATTTCTATGATCTCAATTAGGTCGAACTCTATCTGCAACTTAACCACACAAACAAGAGAGAGTATAATATGATTGGGACTGAGGGAGTTGTTTATGTAAGATATATATACATACAAAGCTTAGTTAGCAGGCTAGAGATCGCAGGGAGCTGAGAGACTGAGAGTCATATGATTGGGAGAGAGATGCAAAAAACATTGTTATTAAGAAAAATAAAAAGGGCAAAGGGGCCAGACTACAAAGCCGTAGTGGGTTGGGGAATGTAGGCGTCCCACGTGGGAGATAGATTATAATTGGTGGAGAGGGGATTAGAGGAGATTTGTAAATGACCATTTCTTTGTCTTCTAACCCTCTGTCCTGCGGTATTTTGTCCCAAGTCGCATTTAGGCAGCCCCTCCTCCACGTGATCAGTGGGTCCCAACCCTAGTCAAATCTCTTCCAAACAGACAAACCATAAGGCATATTAGCAACTTTTTAGCAAAGATCAGTGATGAAGATGGCAATCATCTCTATCGACCTTCATTGGCTTGGCTTTGGCACCCCTAAACTACAAAAGAAAATTTCTCAAATTCTTTCAAGAGATCATGTATATGCATGAGGGTAATTGGTTTACCTTGTGAATGTGGTGTTTGTTGAAGAGCACCCTATCTAAACCCTGACGCAACAAAAATCTTTTTTGAAGTTTTTTTTGTGATAGAACTTCACACTTACTTGACTAGTAACTAATTCAGCTTAAGTCAACAATTTGTTGCTTGACACATTAATAATAAATCAATGGACTCTCTATCTCTGAGATTTTGACAATTGTATATGCGTCCAGCTCTCATGATGATTTTTCTCTGCTTGCTATGCTACAAACTTTGCCCATACCAAGACATGGCATCCGCTGATTGTTGGATATATAGCAGTAGCACCATTATAAAATTAATGATTTGGTATCTGAAACTCCCAACTTTTTAGTTTCATTTTAAATTGGTCTCAACTTATTAAAACATTCCAAATAAGTATTCAACCTATTAAAAATGTCACATTCGTTAAGTCCCAGTTAATTTTTCCGTTAAATGTGGATGTGGCAACGATGGATTTCACTTATTTGCTTACTTGGACACTAAAATAATAATAACATAACTTCAAAATAGACATGAAGATGAAAAAAGAATTCACAAATAAAATGGAAAACAAAAATGAAGATTTGGAAATCTCCTAACAAATAATAAGGTTAAAAATTCAGATATGATTTCAAGAAGCTGATTTCCTCATTCCCCAATTTTCGGCTAGTAATGCTTTCAGTTCGTTTTTGTGGGCGGTGAAGGTGGTGGCCACATCATGGCAGTCCATACCATTTCAGTAACCTCCAGAACCTTCTTCTCGATGTTGATAGCTTAAGTTGTAGGGTGAAGTTTGTGGTTGTGCGTTGGGTTTTGAGGTGATGGTCTAAAGGGGATGGTGGTACGGTACTTGGTGAAGGCCATTCTTCTATGACCTTTTATTGATATTGGAGACAAATTAAGCCCCAGTTAATTTAACAAAAAATGAATTGGGGCTTAACAATGTGACATTTTTAACAGGTGTTTGGAATGTTTAAAAAGGTTAAGATCAATTTAGAATGACACTAAAAAGTTAGAGAGTAACTTAGGTACTTAAATCCTAAAATCAACACAGTATGATTCCTATATAATATCCCAAGAGCTGATATGCCTACCAAGCAATTGTTCTATGGAGATATCCATGAGTGCTTCAGTACAGGTTTTGCAGAGGCAGAGGCAGAGGCAATACTGAAAGAGTGGGGGCAAATAGAAGACGGCGACGAGAGGCAGAACTGGATTGTGTGCTTAATATCATGGACAGAGCCAATGAAAGGCTCATTTGGGGCAGAAGCTCCAATCAAGTAATTCGTTTGTTTAATTACAAACTACAATTATATAATATATATGGGTTATATTTGACGAAAATATATGTATCTAGTATTCAACATATATTCATTCTACTCATACTTTATATCAAATATTATACGAGCAAAAGTGCTCTTGTTTTGTCATTCAAACCGAGAAAACTCTCTCCCACCTATCATGTACTTATATTTTTCTCATCACTTTGCCACTTTCCACTATTATATTGAAATTTTTGTAATATTAGAATTATGATACATCATCATTTGAAACCATCTGTAACATCATATTGCGTATAACCATACTATAATAAGGTTGCCCCCACTAGAAAAAATTTATAGCTCCGTTCCTTCTTAATATGAAGGTCATTTGGGAACAATAGTGAGCGAAAAAAATAATGTTTTCACTTTTTAATTTGTAATAGTGGGTGAAAAAAATAAATAAAAAAAAGTGGACGGATAAATAGAAAATGTAGGTGGGTCTAGTAGTTCCTCTAATTTAGTGAGTGGTATTTTAATTTCGGACGAAGGATTTACCTTGCAACCGCACTAGAGAGCTAAATGCAAATAATGATGAACATGCAGTGATCAGCTCACTGTCTTGTCTTGCTTAATCTACAGAGAAAGAGCACAAAATTTGTGGGGGTCACCAAAACAGTTATAGAATCTTAACTTTCGGGGGGCTGTTTTGTTTATCTAATTTGACGATGCACATCTTTTAGTTCACTATATCATTTTGTTTTTTTTGCAAATATATAAATAAAATCAGATGAGTCTATGACTATATATATTAAGAGAACTCTTCTTATCAATTGTTTATCTTTTTTTTTCCTATTTTGTCCTCACTTTTGATATACAATACTTACATAATGAAAGCAAAATAGTAATTTTGTATATTTTAAGAAAATGACAATCATATCCC
The DNA here is from genome assembly GCF_019419815.1 of Pyrus x bretschneideri. Classification (NCBI taxonomy): domain Eukaryota; kingdom Viridiplantae; phylum Streptophyta; class Magnoliopsida; order Rosales; family Rosaceae; genus Pyrus; species Pyrus x bretschneideri. The sequence goes on along the minus strand of NW_025999723.1, from coordinate 7,024,984 downwards.
TATTTTTTCTATTTTACCCTCACATTTGATACACAATATTTACATAATGAGAACAAAACAGTAATTATGTAATATTAAGAGAAATTGTCTCATCATCATTTTTTCATACTTTTTTTTAAATTTTAAAACCTAATCACACTTCTTAATAAAAAAAAACAAAAAACAAAATGAAATTGTTCACACACACAAAGTGTGTGCTCATCGGCTAGTATATATGGATTTGGATCATCTCTTGAGCCAATGGAGAGGATCCTCCTGACCAACCATTGTGGGCCGTTGGATTTTTATCCAATGGCTACAAATAAGGGGATCCCTTTAAAGTTATAATAATTATAGCCGTTGGATGAAAATCCAACAGCCCACAATAATTGGTCAGGAGGATACTCTCCATTGGCTCAGCAGAAGATCCAAATCCAGTATATATATATTGCAGCTCCCATTGACAAAATGTATGAATTTTGAATAGCCATGCGTCTTTCTTTTGCACGTGTATCTATCTATTATCTATTATTATATTATATTATATTATATTTATATATAAAGAGAGAAGAAAAGGTGAATAGTGTTTTGGTGTCATCAAACTTCAACAAAAAATAATTGGACAAAAATGATCCCAAAACAAAAAAATTTAAAGGCTTCTCAAAATAATGCATCAAATAAGGCAGGGTATTATCATCTTTTTAATAGTATTTTTTTTTTAAATAATTAATTTGTGTGTGTGTTTTTTTTTTTTGTTTTTTTTAATTATTTTTATAATTAGTATCTCACAATAAGTTAGCAATAATGTGATTCAATTTCTCTATTTGTAAACACATTCAAAAAGTCTTAAGAGGTGTGTAATGCCGGTTCTCAAAAAGGTCATTCGCATGCGGATAATAATGTGATTAAATTAGTTGTCAAACGATTGTTTTTATTTTTATTTTTAACAAACAATATTATCTACACTAAGGGTGAGGGGGTGAGCTTAACCTTACAATGGGTTAGCAATAATGTGATTCAATCAGTTATTTATTAAATATTATTTTCTCCATTTTTAAACACGTTCAAAACATCTTAAGATGAGTGTAATACTTGTTATAAAAAGCTCTTTCGTACGTGGATAATAATATGATTAAATTAGTTGTCAAATGATTGTTTTTTGTTTAACAAACGATATTATCTACACTAAGGTGGAGGGGGTGGGCTTAGCCTCACAATGGGCTAGCAATAATGTGATTCAATCAGTTGCTTATTAAATGCTAGTTATAAGAAAGGTCTTCTGCACGCGGATAATAATGTGATTAAATTAATTGTCAAATGATTTTTTTTTTTTAAACAAACGATATTATCTACACTAAGGGGGAGGGTGGGCTTAGCCTCACAATAGACTAACAATAATGTGATTCAGTCAATTGTTTATTAAATATTATTTTCTCTATTCTTAATGTAAATTCTATAAAGAACGATTTTATTATGTGAATTCAACTATTTTAATTGGTTTATGAGAGGTTTCTTCTAGGAATTTCTTCTAGCATGATCTAAGATTATTCATTTATTTCAAATATTTGAATTTTCTTTTGTCAATTTACGTATACAAATACATTTAAAACTTTTAAGTCGCGCTTAGCATGCCGTGATGCAAAAAAATATCTTTTGCATAATCGCAAACGCATGCATGAAAGCTAGTACATATATATACATATATACATATATATAGATATACACACACACACACACATATATATATATATATATATATATATATATATATATATGTAAGAGCACCAATAATTGAAACAGTTAAGAGTATAATGTTGTAGACTGCGTTTTGGGCCGCAGAAAGTTCCTCCTTCCTTGCTGATCGAGATATGAGACAAATATTCATCATATCTATATATACACATATATACACATATATATATATATATATATATATATATATATATATGTAAGAGCACCAATAATTGAAACAGTTAAGAGTATAATGTTGTAGACTGCGTTTTGGGCCGCAGAAACTTCCTCCTTCCTTGCTGATCGAGATATGAGACAAATATTCATCATATCTATGTCAGAATAGTACTGAACTCGAAATTTGGATGCTTTTAGGCAGTAAAAATTCATGATTCGAACTTCGAAGGGTTTTTCCTCTATTTTTTTTTTCAATTTTTATAAAAACACATAAGAAAGCCTTCAATTTAGAATCTGGATCCTCGCCAGATCATTTTTGTGAGAATTTTGAATATCAGTTAATCGTGTTTATTTATCATACATCGTGTGGTTACAAATTATTTTAAAGAAAAACTAATGAAAAGGATTTGAAAACTTTAAGTTTTAATGATAAAAACAAAATAAATGGTAAGTGAATAGTACTAAGATGAACTTTTTAGTGTAAAAATGTAGTTTTTCGTTAAAGTGAACAGTATCGTAAGTTTTTCGTTAAAATTCTCTTATTTTAAATATTTTTATTTAAAATTAAACATCAACCATACTTGATAAAAATTAATCACATGATATACGATAAACGAATCTTCATGATTCGGAGTGAATCCCGTTGGCTCAATTTATTTATCGGCTGGGCCCTACCCGCTCTCAATTATCCGATAACTATTACCTTCAGCCTTATCACTGTATTCCCGTTCAACGAATTGTGCATTGTGATCATAAACTTCTGGCTATGAACTATCCAGTATCCAGCACTAGACTCTAAGCCCTAGCTATATGATCAACGGATTTATCCTTATCTTCTTGCCATCGTACAATAAATCAGTAGCTAGCTACGAGATTGAATTTTGGCGTTTAAATGACGTTTAGTATAATAGTTTAAAAACCGTTTTTAAGTTTTTAGGATATTTTCGACCATAAATAGACATCGAAAACTTTTAAGTATATTCACAGTGGAAATCCCGCCTAACGCTACCTAGCTTGTCTGGGCAATGATTAGGGGTTTGAAAATCAAGAAACAACACCTAAATTTTCTTAGGCGTCTATCTATTTCACCTAGACCCGCTAGGTCGTGACTTCCACTTAAACCGAAAATCAATAATTTTCATTTTATTTTTTATTTTTGTTCAGTAAATTGTAAAAATCTTGTTAAATACTTGGATGAACACTCATTATATGTTTGTTCTTCATATTTTCAATATATTATAATACTTTAATCTATATGTTATTTTATTTTCCAATGTATGTATCTCAATATAATTATGTATTTTTTTAAATATAGGTAGATACTTATTTATGCGATATATAATAAATTTACTTAAATCCAAGTTCGCCTAGAATGTGATTGTTGATGATTGGATTATTACTAAAGTGTTGATTAATGTGCTTATTTCATATTGATGGCACGTCATTAGGTTTGCAAATTTTGTCTTCATATTACTCTTTGTTGAAGATTAGACTTGAATTGGAATGAATTTCCAAAAAACGCAACCCGCATTGCTACTAGCTAGTAATTTTTAAAAAAAAATTAACAACCAAACAGAAATTCGTAAAAATTGGAAAGAATAAAAATGGACATATATAGCATTTCAAGATCTCTCACTAATTTTAAACAACATAAACCTACTTCAAATTAAACTTCTAGATCATTTAACCAAATTTTACAAATTTATACGCTTATGAAAAGAAATTCATAAAAATTGGAAAGTCTATCTATTTCACCTAGACCCGCTAGGTCATGACTTCCACTTAAACAGAAAATCAATAACTTTCATTTTATTTTTTATTTTTGTTCAGTAAATTGTAAGAATCTTGTTAAATACTTGGATGAACACTCATTATATGTTTGTTCTCCATATTTTCAATATATTATAATACTTTAATCTATATGTTATTTTATTTTCCAATGTATGTATCTCAATATAATTATGTATTTTTTTAAATATAGGTAGACACTTATTTATATGATATATAATAAATTTACTTAAATCCAAGTCCGCCTAAAATGTGATTGTTGATGATTGGATTATTACTAAAGTGTTGATTAATATGCTTATTTCATATTGGTGGCACGTCATTAGGTTTGCAAATTTTGTCCTCATATTACTCTTTGTTGAAGATTAGACTTAAATTGGAATGAATTTCTAAAAAGCGCAATGTGACATCCCACATCGCCCAGGGAAGTGATCATTAAATGTATATTCTCATCCCTACCTAGCGCGAGGCCTTTTGGGAGTTCACTAGCTTCGGGTTCCGTCGGAACTCCGAAGTTAAGCGAGAAGGGGGCTAGAGCAATCCCATGATGGGTGACCCACTGGGAAGTTGCTTGTGAGTTCCCAAAAACAAAACCGTGAGAGAATGGTAAGCCCAAAGCGGACAATATCGTGCTACGGTGGTGGAGAGGGGCCCGGGAAGTGATCCGCCTCGGGCCGGGATGTGACACGCAACCCGCATTGCTACTAGCTAGTAATTTTAAAAAAAATTAACAACCAAACAGAAATTCGTAAAAATTGGAAAGAATAAAAATGGACATATATAGCTTTCAAGATCTCTCATTAATTTTAAACAACAGAAACCTACTTCAAATTAAACTTCTAGATCATTTAACCAAATTTTACAAATTTATACTCTTATGAAAAGAAATTCATAAAAATTGGAAAGTAAAAAAACCAGATAGCGTTTTGAACCCAAGACCTTTTGGTTAATTTTAGATAGCATAAATCACCATTTATGGTTAAACTTATTGATCATTTGACCAAATTTTATAAATTTACTTTATGACTAGAAATTCGTAAAAATTGAAAAGTAAATAAACACACATAGCATTTTGAACCCGTGATCTCCTTGTTAATTTTAATTAAAGAGCAAAAACCACCAGTTCTAGTTAAACTTCTGGTCATTTAACCAAATTTTATAAATTTATATTGTCACATCCCGGCTTGGGCCCCCACCGCATCCCATGCTCGACTCTACCGTAACACGATATTGTCCGCTTTGGGCCCCAACCACGCCCACACGGTTTTGTTTCTGAGAACTCACACAAGGCCTTTTGGGAGCTCACTCGCTTCCCGTTCCATCGAAACTCTCATGATGGGTGATCCACTGGGGGATATGACATATACTCTTGTGAAAACATATATGAATATACCACCCTAATAATTTTGGTACCTCCAATTTTTTTGGCCCGAAATATTCACCAGCCCTCATTGAACAAAGGCCAGCCCTGCCCTTTTGTTTACAATACTAATCACGTGAGCCCATGTTATAGGTAACACTTGCATGACAGCGACAAGACCAAAAATATGGATATAAAACTATGCATGCCAAAATCCGTTACAAATTTGCGAAAAAAATTGCATCCTGCTTAATGGATTAGTTAGAGTATCTTCAAGAGAAGTTCTAAATTTTTATTAAACTAGTAAGTAAACAGTGTTAAAAAAATATTTGAAGTATTCAGTTTAACTTTTCATCTCCAACAACTCTCTCTATTTTAAAAAACTTTAAATATTATATTATTAACATTTTAAACTCAACTCATTTTCTAATAAAACTTTTTCTCTTTTCATTTTCTCCTTGCTTTGTAAATTTAAAAGGTAACTATTCATCTTGTTATAGTAGAGAATATTTTACAAAGTCTGTTGGAGTCTTGGAGATGTATTTTTTTTTTTTTTTTTTAATTTGACTCTTTAAAATAGAGTTTTTATTGTTTTATGGCATCTCTTGGAGATGCTCTTAAATAGTTTAGGTGTCAACTGTGATCTTGTAAGATCAGGCTACTTTTTGCATGGACTGTGCCCTTTTGTATGTTTTTTTTTTTTTTTATTTTAACGAAAACTAATTAAAAACACTTAAGAAACTTTGAGTTTTAAAGATAAGGATAAAATAAAGGGTAAAATAAATAGTACCAGAATTGACTTTGTAGTACAAAATTGTGGTTTTTCGTTAAAGTGAACAGTACCGAAACTTTTTTGTTAAAGTTCTCTGTTTTTTAGGCCGTTGGACTTGGAACAAAAATGCAGATTTAGGAGAATTTTTTACGAATCTTATAAAGTTACAAATGGAGAAAATTCAAAAGACTAGAACAAATTTCAGAGTATCTCAAAGATTCAAAGAACCATATCTCCATGTGTATCTCCATCCGGGATTCATGTGTACGCATTTTAATGAGTAGGGACACACTAGTGGGAGTGGCAGTCTTAACTCATCTGAGCTTTTGATTTCTTCCTATCTACCCCTTTAACCGAGAATAACTTTAACATAGTAACTACAGTATTACTTTGAAGCTTGTGGTGTGGACAAATGTCGTATAAATTGTCATTGTTTTTAATTTGTTTGGCTTGTTCATGTTAATCATCGGTCGTAATTGATATAAATAAAGCAAATATAATAGAAAAATGACTTTTATACTCATGCTTCTTTTCTTTTTCTATACATTCCCATTTAGTTATGTCTGTTGATTTATTTCTTATTTATCAATTTAACGGCGTAAATAAATAAAGATGTGCATGAAGCGATAAGAGATGTGAAAATCATGTGCATGAAGCCATAAGAGATGTGAAAATCACTTCTTCAAATGATATTGCGTGATCTACGTTGTGGTGTCGTCGTAATCATATATGTGCTATTCTTGATTTTGTGTCTGCCATTTCTTTTTGCTTCCCCTTTAACAAGAAAAAAGGGACGTGCGAAATGAATGGGAACTGAAAAAATCTGGCTGATGCAGTGCACACGTAGTACTTTGGACGCTCGGATTTGTTTATAACATTTTTTGTATAATCAAAACATTTCACTGAATCAAGAAGATATTACAGCAGACAAAATGGAAGAAAATAACCATACAAAAGAGTTCTTCAATCCAAGTTGAGAACTCAGAACAAATGAGAGTATATGTTGTATAATAGCATGACCTAGCCCATTGCCACCTAAATAATTAGTAACACAAATGTTCTCTTCACATATAACATATCCACCATCAATCGTGAATCGCCAAATCCCGCTTGATGGAACGTTTATCGTCATCAAAATGTTCGGAGGAATATTCCGGTATCATGTTTTTTATCAGTTGGCTCGTCTCTTGCCTAGACATTGTATCTAGTTTGTTTTGTGATTGTGCATAATAGGCCTCGAAGAATTCCTTGTTCTCTTTCTCTAATTCATTCCATACTGCAGCAAAAAGAAATCGTTGAACTTGAATATTTATGGTGACAAATAATTAATCAACGCACTTGCGTGCATGGTATTGGACAGAGGGGGTGTGCAAAAAGTGCAGTGGCACAGGGTCCCTAATTTTTTAGGGGTCCCAAAAAAAATCTACCCTCCTATATGTTACACATGTATAAATTTCTAATAAAAAAGTTTTAAACTGAACAGAAAAATCATCATCATATGATTTAATCTATATTACAATTGATTAAGTGAAGCTTATATTTAATATATTAATTTTCTACTTTTCTCTAGCAATAAAAACTTGTGTATTACTTTCTCCCACCAATACAAACGTATTTTCATATCTCTTTCAGTTATGCTCTATTTTTTCATAGATGAACCCTAAATCATGATTTTATGTTGGAGATTAGAACATCTCCAACAGAGACGTCAAATTCAAAATATCAAATTTCATTTTGATGGCTGACTTGGCAATTTGACATATTGTCTATATTTTTTTTCCACCCGATATGCCAAAATTTATTACTTCATTTATGTTTTTTTTAAAACAAAAATAATAAAAGTTGGGTTGTTGTTGGTTTAAAATAATAAGAGTGAGATGCTAATTTCAATTAATTTTGAATATTGGTTGTTGAGCTTTGTATGAATATATTGTCCAAAAAACATTTTTTTTTTTTTTAAATAAGGAGGGCCTTTTTATTAAATTCGCAAAAGGCCCCCAAAATGTCAGAGACGGCCCTAAGTGTAGAACAAGATTATACCTATTTGGAGCCCAATGGTTGCCAAAGATGGTCGGAAAACAGCCTGAAAGGTGACTGGTCTGTTCGAAAACTGGAAAACTCGCCGGAAACTGTGTAAATTTTAAACATTCATAACTTCTTCAATACTCAACGAAATCGAGTGATTCAAAAACAAAAATCATACTTCTTGACAAGATGAAGAGAGTAGTACCTTTCTCAACAGCTAAATCTTAGTGGTTTTGCCAGAAAATGGCTCAAAAGTGGTTGTCTTTGGTCGAGTTAGCCACTTTCTAGCCGTTTTCCAGCCAAACCACGATGAATTATCTGTCACGAAAGGTACTATTCTCTTCGTCTCATTGAGAGTATGATTTTCGTTTTTGAATCACTCAATTTCGTTAAGTATTGAAGAAGTTATGAATGTTTAAATTTTACCCAGTTTCCGGGGAGTTTTTCAGTTTTTTCGTGGACCAGTTATTTTTCAGGCTATTTTCCACTCATATCCGGCAACCATTGGGCTTCCAAATAGGTATAATCTTGTTCTACACTTTCCTATCTTCATTTTGATATATTATGGGTCGAATTTGGTTAAGAAACGATTGAGTTACGAAGCTTTGAAAATTGCTCAAACTTTCGGCCAAGAGCTCTAGAACACTTAACAGAGTTTTTAACGAAATGACCAAAATAATGAATGGTGGACAATCTCAGGGATCATTTCTATTGATTTTCAATCTCATGGACCATTTTAGCTAAAAAGTCTTAACTAAATAATTAAACAATATATATATATATATAAATTTCAAGGGGCTACTGGAGAGAAGGATTTACAAAGGTAATTATCGAGTCAGATGCTCAGGAGCTTCGTATGACTAATCGAAGAATGGTTATTGGTGGGCAACTGGAAGGTATTTTGCACAAGCACACTATATGGCACCTTGCAAGTGGTATGGAACATGTAGAGTTTGTGTTTTCTCATCTAAAAATCAACAAAGCACTACACGCTGTTTCAGCTTTTATGCAATCTGTAGGAGAAAACTTTTATTTGGGATTGTACTGATCCAATTTTCTTTTTAATGTTCTTACTGAGGATGTGAACTTATCAATTAAACTTGATTGAATAAAATCTATCGTTTGATAATAAAATATATAAGAATTTCAAGGTTCTATAAATATATTATCTCAGTTACCATGTGTTTGTATGATGGAGAAGAATCTCCATCTCTCTCTCTCTCTCTCTCCTCTCTCTCTAATTACCTGTTTCAGTTGCGTATGGAGAGTTGCTACATCAGGATGGAGAATATATAAACATTGATGTGCAAAACAAAACAAAAATACCGACGTGCCACAATTTTTCATCATCATATATATTCCTAATAATTAACAATGTCACGTCAGAAAAATGAGCTAATAGGGTCTACTTTTCAGAAAGAAATTTTCTTTGGATTTTTTTTCTAATTTATCAAATCAAGAAATTCAAGTTGTTAAAAATTGATTCAACAATTAAAATTATTATAATTTTTAAAGTGAACTTTTATTTGTAATCATTGAATTAAATTTCAACGATTCGGATCCTTTAATTTGATAAATTAGAAGAAATAAATCCGAAAATGATCCCTTTCCGACTTTTCACACTTAATTTCCGTGTTAAATTGGGCAAAGGATCAGCGGACAGTAGTGGTATAGGGGGGATGAGTCCACGTGGGAGCGAGGGAGATTGTTAAGACTCAAGAATTATAGAGGGAAAGGGAGGTTAGAGTAATGTAAGAGATTTATACATGACCACATAATCATATTCCAAATTTGTATGACTTTTCTAAATATGGTTGGTTTCTTCTTTGCGTACATGATGAGAGGGAGGGACCATAGAACTGATAAATTTTTGTACGTAACAAGCTAGGGGCATCTTTGCCTGAAACCACCTTAGCTATACAACTAATAAAGTACCACCCAAAGTATATCTCAAAATCAAGACATCTTCAATGTTCGTCTCATATTCTTTAAGAAAAATTTATAAAAGACAGTCAATGACGGAGCCAGAAATATTTTTATGAGTGGGCTAGCTAAAAAAATTACTCTAAAATCAAATGATGTTTTTTTTGCTACATACATATTGTAGGTAAAAATTTAAGTTTTAACTTCGGTATTTGTATACTTAAAATTTGATTGGTATGAACTAAATAAGCTTCGCATTTGCATACCACAAAAATTACAATGAATCATGAAATTTACATATATTTAGATGCAAACACAAGAAGAAGATAAAAAACTTGACATCTCAATTACAATCACATAACTAGCACAAAGCAAAACAATGAAAATAGATGTAAAGGCAATCTTAAAAAAAAAAAAATTTGATTGAAACTAATATAAAGCCCACTGAATCAAAGCAGAATAATCTTGAACAAAATGGTATCACAATTTTCGTGATAATTTTTATATTTCTAGTTGTGGTAAATACTCGATAGGCTAGATTCATTAAAAATAATTCTTCTTGCTGATTTTTTTTTTTTTTTGTCTATTTTAATAGACTATGCAGTAAAATACTTAGACATATTACCACAAACTTTCCCCGAATTACAGCTCACCGTAGCCTTTGATGTGGCTACGCCATTGAAGACAGTTCTTGTCACATGACATGCAACGCATTGTGACTGAATAATCTGATTAAAAGTTGACATCGTATGTTTAAAATTAGTCTTGCTTAACTTGCGGGGAAGGAGTGACCAACCAACATCTTAGAATGTTGACTTATGGTTGGTTGATCTTTCTCAATTTAATGGTGTAGAAGACTCAAAGCATTCGGTAGCATTCAAAATATACGGAGCAGATGACTCAAAGCATTTAGTAGCATTCACAAGTATTGTGTTTGTACCATTCTCGATCAATCCCGAAATTACCAAGCACTGGTCAACTTCATACATTCAAGGATCCATTGAGGGGCTCATGTTGAGGCACCATTGCCGAAGCACAAGAGTTTCCCTCCAACCGTGAGACCAATCACAGCACTACACATGTCAACGTCAGAATAAAGTTCATAGAGTCCCACATCGACCACGGACAAAAGCTAGAGACTCTCCTCAACTATAAAAGAAGACTATTCTCCTACAATTAATTTCTAATGTCATTATTGTACTTAAACTAGTCATTAGTACCCACTAATGATGATTATGCTTGAACCTATGTATTTGTGTAAACCCTTCACTATTAACGAGAACTCCTCTACTCCGTAGACGTAGCCAAACTTAGGGTGAATCAGGTACATCTTGTGTTTGCTTCCCTATCTCTATCTCTTTACATATTATCCTCACTAGTGACCGGAGTAACCGAGCGAAGGTCACAAACTTGACACTTTACGTTATTCCAAAGTCTTCATAGATTTTGTGCATCAAGGGTGTTTCTTCAGTACATACTACAAACACATACTTGCTATTTTCTGTCTTTCGATTCTTCTTTAATTATCAAAAGACAAAGAAACAAAGGCGTACGAGAAAGTAAAGAAGTATGGTGAAATCATTTTTCACCGTTCAAAAGGGAAGGAAATTCCTTTACTGCATGCTCTAATCACAGTGGGCGAAAGCTAGTTCACAAGGAGCATGCATGGCTATCTGTTTTCAACATTGCCAAGTACGTACGTAGTAGATTGCTCCAAGATTCACTCTTCTTGTCAAATGTGGACGCATTCTTCACTTGAGAGCTCACCTGCCCATCAATCAAGTCAGCTGCCTCTCTAAGTTTCGTCTCAAATAACAAATAATAACTCAGCAGACTTCTGATGACGAAACAAAATCACTCTGCAGTTTAGCAGGATGCATGATTGGATGTTCCATCTTTGATCTCTAACGGCACATGATTTTTCTGCCATCTGAATTTCCATCCACGTGAGTTTTATGTTTAAGTAGGGTTAGCTACCAGTATCACCGACTCCAATAACATGACTGACAGAATCCCATGAATTATAAGAGAAGCTACTCACTACTCAGGATCTGGGGTTGAAAGCTTTGGCTGTTGCAAGACATTTGGACCAAAATGAAAGAAAATATTAAAGATTTGGATTTGATAACATCTGGAAAGGCTTCATGGGAAAGGATTTAAGAGCATACAAACATACGAGAAATGCTAAGATGACTCTCAAAAATGACTTTCCATAAACTCTACCCCTTAATGTTTGTCATAATGTTTATAATATAAACATGAGAACTGACTTTAAACTATTGTTGAGGTGACTTTAGTAATTAAAACATTTGTTGAGGTGATTTTAGTAATTAAAACAATTTTTAGGAGATAATAGTAATTACAATATTTATTCAGACTAGGTTTGGTGAGGGTAATAGGGAGGCCCGCACGAGTGAGTTCTGCAAAGTAACAGCGTCAACACTCGACCAGCCTATAACCCCTCCATAAATTCATGCGCATGTAAATGCTTTGCGCGGCGAGCGGCTCTCACCGCTCGCTTTGTTTTCCTTACTCATTAGTTTAAGGCAAGTTTCTAAAGCGCCACCCACCCTATATTTATAGAGCCCCGCTTGGAACTAGTTTCTGTCGACGGCCGATGTGGGATAGATAGTTTAGAGAAGAAATATCCCTGTAAGCTTCCAAAACTAATTTTAAAGTTTTAGAGATTGTGTTCTGGGCGGTTTGCCTTCTGGATTCTTCGGTTTGTGTTCCTCGCAATTTGCTTCTCACTAGTTAAACCCGTGTGTCTGCATCTCTCATCACATGACACAAGAATGTACACACACGAGTGACATGCATGATCAAGTGAACAAAATAATGTTGTCGTAAGCCAATTCAAACTCCATGATTTATAGAACTGCTGAACCAAATTGATTCTTGCATTACGAAACACAAATCAGAAGAGCACGCACGGGTGAAGTTACATCGATGGATTGAAGAATTAACGCGTTCACAACATCGAACATGGTGTAGAAATTTGTTTCTCTACATTTATTCAAACTACATTACTTACAATTTTCGGTTTTTTTCTTTTGACAAGGAAGCTCATGTGTTACATTTTACAACAACAAAGAGCCTAATTACGTGAAATAATCAAAGGCCCTGAACAGCTGAAAGAATGGGATAGATGTGATTGAATACAAAGCTGCCTAGCAAAAATTCAGGCATCATATATTACATGCCATCAATATCAAGAAGATTTTCGCGACAAAAGCGGCTCCAACTGAGGATTAATCTGGGTGCCAGACTCCAGTTCGGATACCGATGAATCCTCTGCCCGTTGCCTAAGCAATCTCTGGAAGGAACTCAGTCTCTCTTCAGACGAAGGGTCTGCTGCTTTAGGCGTCTCCTTTAAGCTCTGGACGCGCTGAAGGCAAACTTGAACTGCATCGTGCACTCTCACAAAGTACCACTCCTTACCAATCAGGTCTACTACACCTGCGCTTGATAAGGTCTTCAGAACTTCTCCATTCAGATTGGAAATGGCTATCTGTACCGCACGCCGGTGGTTTTCAACATGATGTTAATAACAATCTCCAGATTTTTTAACAGTTTATATAATGACCAGAAAAAAACTCCAAACGACACTCACCTGGATATCGCGTAACTTGTACTCCTGATGCAAGTCTTTCAAAGCTTGGACAGCACTGGAGTCTATATATGTTACAGCTGCAACGATGATAATGACACACTTTAGAAAATCACCGGAACCTTATTTAGATCAACGTTATGAACAACCTCAGCAGGCATGATATAAACGAGAGAAGTCCATGTAAGTTTTTGAGTGCTATAAACAATGATGGATGACTTCCCGAAATATTTCCATATATGAATCACTGATTTACATGATCTTAACCGACAACATACAAATAATTGAAGAGTATCAACTTAAGATTATGCTGGGAAATGTAACATCCATGTGAATCAATATCTAGTCATTAAATGCTTCTTCATAACCCATGAGAAGAACAAATTCTAAAGAAAAAAGCACAAGATTAGCAACACTTACGTGCCATCTCTATGATCACAAAATAAATTCTTTCAACTTCTGGTCCGCGACTGGTAGACCTGTCAACCTCAACTTCGTATTCCCGTAACCTGACAGGCAATTAAATTTACTTGAAAATGACTTCTTAACTGGGGAAAACTAACTCAACTGTAGAGACTCCCTAGGTAAATAAACAGTTAAATTCATAGAATATCAAAATGGCACAACCTGATACTGTACCTGTCTTTTATGTAACTAATGTTTGCAAAATAAATAGGTGCGTCAATTCGTACAATCACAATTCCATTGTATGTATATGCTTCTGGATACTGTTGAATATTTCTATATACGGTGGTGCCTGGAAGACGCCCCAAGACAGCTGCAACATAAAGGAAATTATAAGCAACTTCTGTATTGGCTTTTAGCTTTTACTGAAGAAATGCATCTTCATTCCAAAATCCAAATAGAACTACAAACATAAGAATTTTTGCTTTTAGCTTTTACCAGCAAACCCCAAAAAAGTTACATGGAGAAAAAAATCTTATTTTGCCAGTGCTAATGGAACGGCCAAGGGTTTCATTATCATTAGATGCAACTAGCAAGGAAAACTTGGCATCTTCTTTAGGCTCCAAGAGGCCAAAGAAAATCCAGACAATAACAATGTCATTTCCGTTGGGCAAGGAATAAAAAATTCAGACTTTTAACAGAGATGATGATGATATTCAATAAGGTAATCAGAGATGACGATGATATTCAAAAAGGTAATCAGGGATGACGATGATATTCAAAAAGGCAATCAAAGATGACGATGATGATGAATACAATAGAAAAGAATAAGAGAACAGCTGGGCTTCATAACTAGAATCATTGAAAGTTGAAATATGAACCAATTAATAAATAATTCAAGAACTATGAACAAGCTGCATCTACTTATGTGCACAGAATTTTTATCATAAATTGAAATTGCAGTTACCAATATGCGGGTTTGCTGATTCATGGATGACAAATGCAAGCGAAACACCAACCTGCAATCATGCAAGCACATTAAGCCTATATGATTTGACAAAGGAAACACAGAGAGAGAGAGAGAGAGAGAGAGAGAGAGGGAGAGATCTTCTAGAACTTTAATGATCTGTATGAATTTTGCATGGTAATCTATTGCCACATTGAGCTAAAAAGAACACGACAAAGCTATACATGTCAAGTTAACGCAAACTAAACTTGAGAACTTGTCTTGCATGGATGTATAAAATTAACTGTCTTCTGAAATTGAGCTACTGAGGCAACATTGGATTCTTATCATGAAAAAAGTTGTATTTAACACAATACATGATAGTTCTTATGCCCTAATTAGCCTTTCTTGCATAAAAATGCGGATTCCTTAGGGTATAAAGTTCGAACAAGGTCTCCCAAAAATAACATTGCTTCAAGTACTCACCCCAATAAGGACGCCAATCTCAATGCCAAGGAACAATGTTGTAGTGGCTGTAATGGTCCAAAGAAGAAAATCTTTCTTATCTACACCCCATAGAAATATAGCCTCATCATAGTCCACCTGAATTTCAATAGAAAAGAGTTGTTGTCTAAGTAATGGTAGTGATCAGTTCAATTATCACGAAATATCAGAGCACACAGCACAGTCACAGAGCAGAATCCAGAAATCCACTTCGTCCCCATATAGTACATGCACATGTCAATGATAGCTATAATGTCATTTTCTTTGATATCCACTAGCCAAAATGAAACTTTTCTTTTCCATGAATATGCATTAACTCAGATTTCAGGTAAAACAGATACATATTTTAAGGATATGATCATTAGAACTTTGACTGCATAAAAGCTAATAGATATCCTCTACAGCAACCAAACGAATTATAGAATTACCCACCAGGCCTATCACAGCAGAAATCACAATAGCCGCCAGAGCACACTGAGTTAAGGGAAAATAAATCCCATAGTTAGAACATAGAAAGTATACACTCAAATGGAAAGATAGAATAAAGATCATAAATTTAAAAGGCACACAATTTGAAATAATAGCAAAAATACCACAAAAGCCACCAATCATGAGCTGCATAAGATTACATTCCTAAATGAAAAAGACAAATGAGATAACATGGAAGTAAACCTGAGGTATATATTCAAACAGTGGAGTCATGAATAGGAGAGCACAAGCCATTACGATTCCCATAACAAGTCCAGATAAGCCAGTTTTTGCTCCACTTTCATGATTCACAGCTGACCTAGAAAAGGAACCTGCACAAAGCCGAAGTAAGATAAAAAATATAAATATTTAAACACAAACCCTGCCTGCGGCTCATAGAGGAATCTCACCTGTTGTGGGGTATGCAGAAAAAAATGAACCAAAAATATTGGCCACACCAAGACCAAACAACTGTTTAGAAACAAAAAGAAGATTCATTAGCATAAGCGTTCTTGTCTGAGTAACAGTAGTCAGCAGTTCAGTTTTCTCACAAATATCAGCACACATCACCAAATCATGTGTCAAGAAGCAATACTGATGTAGAAAAATAGACAAGCATGCAGTCAACATTTGAGCTTTAACCAAAAGTGCTTAAACCTATATTTTGTTTTTATACATGAGCAAGAGGTAAGGTTATGTGCTTGTGCACTTCCAAATTTTCCAAAAACATACCTCTTGATTCGAATCCAACTCGTACCCATTTTTTGCAGCTAATGCTTTTGCAATGCCCAC
Source organism: Pyrus x bretschneideri (assembly GCF_019419815.1). Taxonomy (NCBI): domain Eukaryota; kingdom Viridiplantae; phylum Streptophyta; class Magnoliopsida; order Rosales; family Rosaceae; genus Pyrus; species Pyrus x bretschneideri. The sequence continues at coordinate 7,008,504 of NW_025999723.1, read as the reverse complement.
AGATTCCTAGAGTTCAAAATATATTACCACAGAACTGATAGTTATAATCAATTAAAGGGAGAAAGCAAAGCTACAAGTAAGAGGTTCCACGGAGCTCCTCTTACCAAAATAGCTACACCAGTAATAAGAAGCGCAGTGGGAATCAAAGATGTAGCATATCCAAAAGCTTTAGGAATAGAAAAGCTTGGAAGACCCTGAGGTATATCTCCTACCTAAACAACAGCCAAGAACCTTTGTTAACAACTATGGTAAAAGGTAACAACTATGGTAAAGGGATGTAGAATCCTGCTATTACAAAAGAAACATTCCCATAATAACAGGAAAAAAAATAATTGTTTTTTGCCTTGACATAAATGACTATTCAATTTTAAAACCGGCACCAGATTAGATTGCAACTATTCAGGAAACTCTCATCTTCAGTATCGCCTGAATTCCAACTGGCAAGTCCACATGCTTACCTTAACCATCCCATTATTCAAGCAAATGGCATACAAAAATAGGTGCTTGTCATCCTGAATACATACTCTGAAAAACTCTACAGCGGCTATTTTAACAAAGCGAGTAATTATCTAGTTGAACTATTTTTTTCTAAATTTTTTGGATGAGATTCATGAGTTTTCAAAGCCTAGGATTTTAGTACAAGTGCATAACTGCCGATTTCTGGTTGATAGAATGAAGACAAAAACAGAACATGTGATCTAAAATTTCTTAGTAAAGCAAATTTAAACAGAACATCCAGAAACTAGTATTGCGATCCCTACATTGTTAGATTAAATAATTTCCAATCAAAATGAGTCTAATTTACATCACTCTCACCAAAGATATGGAAGATGGATTAAATATTTTCACAAAAATTGTGCCCGAAAGGACAGCTGTGAGGGGGCCAGCAGCTCTCAAGAATCGCAAGTACTTCCTTGTTTTTCCCTGAATGGTTAAATTAGAAAGTTAAAATCAAAACTATGCTAAGAAATATATCCGACTAAGTGAATACAATAAGCTCATACCAAGTGCTTCATGGTCAAAAGAATTGCAAGAATGACGGATCCCATTACAAAAGGGGGCCACGAAAACTACAAAACAAAAAACCTGCTGTAGTTAGCAAAGAATTGATAAGAAAAACAGAAAGCTAGTCACAGTTAACAGTAGATGAAGCAAATAAATGCATATCTGGTTCAAGTATTAGAAGGATGGGGCACATATATGTAAATAAGGTTAAGTGAATTCTTAGGTATGGAATAATCAGTTATTAAAGGGCATAATGGAAGTTAAAAGCATGGTTGCTGTGCAGATTGTTACTGGCAAAGCAATGGTGCCAAAAAATCATCAAGCATAGTGTACAAAATAATCTATAAGGGATCCAACAGCTTTTCTTCCAGTTTCCTACATCTGACACTCCATTTTCAAAACCTAGAATATGGTCGATTTGCTTAGAGACTATACATCTGATGCTTGACTCTTGTATATCCAATGTAGAGGGCGCCTGGACTAGTCTCAGTTCAGGCATACCAAGGCATAAAACATTATAGCATGTGGTAATCTCTATACGAAAAACAGAAGTTGTCACCTAATTCCCACTAGAGAGAGAGAGAGAGTATCATGAATCACTTCACAAGGTAATCGTATCAGACTATTAGTACTTCAAATGACAGATGAAACATGATGCATGACATGCATTAGTTGCATAGCATTCTTATTGTTGATCATGGGGAGATACATCCGACAAGATGACAATATTTAATGTTCTGCTAATGTGCAGAAGCAAAATTATATAATTTATCATATTCGCAAAAGATTATAGATCATTATTTAAGAAAAATAATATTGACAGCAACAGTTGGTTGTGAAAGATAAATTAACAAATAATTGTAATACTGCACTAGAAATTCAAACTCAAACCCAAATATGATATGAAGGTTATACCACTTGGGCATGCAAGCAAAGCATACCCCATCAGCTCCGGCTATAATACTCTTTATCAACGGCACAATCTTGCTACTTCGTTCTATATCATATCCCAAAAAATATTTTGCTTGAGATAAGGCAATCACAATGGCTGAAGCAGTTGTAAAGCCAGAAATGACAGAGTGGCTGATGAAGCGGATAATCCATCCAAGCCTGGACGAGCAAAGAATCTAATGTAAATGAAATCAAAATACAACATCAAGGTAGCAACTAACAATATCGTATAGCTTATAAAACTTTTCACACTCCAAAGTCGTTTTTCTCGGGACAAAAAGGATCCCACCATAGAGTATGAAATTCATTTTTGATAACTCTATGACTTGTACAAGGTAGAGCTAAATTGTAGTAGCATGACAGATAAAGCACCAACAACATGATCAACAAGTTTTCGCCTTTCACTTTTTTAGAGCTCAAAACACAAGGCATCTAATTTCTGATGGCATAAGTACATGTACATGCTGTATCCATGAGCATGCACTTAAAGAGGGGAAAAGCAGACGTACCTCAAGAGCCCCAAAATGCATTCCATGACCCCTACCATAAATGCCAGTAATATAGCCAGTTCTGTGTATAATGCATCAGATGAATCAACAATGCTAGTTAAGACATTAGAGACCAGGAGAGAAACCAATGCTACTGGACCAACGGCTAGCTGACGAGATGAGCCAAATATGGCATACACAAATAAAGGTATAAAACCAGAGTCTTCCTTGCAAAATCAAACAATCAGAATCAAAACATGCAGATAAATTAGTAGATAAATCAACAAGAGAGTTTTGTAGAGTGGTCACCCTATTCACTAGCGGTTTGGAACTTACAGAGTCCGTATATTGGTTCAAGTCCAGCCAATTTTGCATAAGACATTGCCTGGAATTCCACAACAAACGGTCAACAGAAGAAACATACCTCATTCAGTATGTGGATGAAATATTTAATCTCAAACCGGTCTCACTGCAATCACGAATTAGCAATATCTAAAACATGCCGCATTCAGTATAACATAACATAATTTTGATTTAAAATTTTAACAAATGCATCTAAGATTTACAACCGTACAACCAATATGTTCATAACACAATATGAACCAATATTATATCGTTTCTTTAAACGAAAAATTGCTCCTAAATTAATTAATTATAATGCCATAAAACAGTATCATATTTCTGTCTAATCACCACGTCTTTAATTGCCTGGCCGCCAAGAAAGTCAAATCATAATAACTACAAAATCACACGGCAAAGAATAGTAGCGGACAATTTGCACACGGGACCGATTTATTACAACTAATTGCTAAAGAGAATTACAAATCCGTCTAATCATAAATAGTGTTACATATACAGACGAAATGAAAAACAAGAATGTGATTGGAGAGAGCTTTCGTGTTTGGCTTCCCAGAAAATGAAGGAAAATTGTATGAATTTATGTCTTAGATCTCAAGATTTTCCATTTGTTTAGAAATCAGATTACGATAAAATAGCGGTGATGACAATTTCGAATTCAACCTGATTCCAGCTTAATTAGTTACTTTGTGTTTCAAAAAATCAGCGTTAAAATCGGTTTGTTTATCCTCTTAATAATTAATTAACGACAGAAGATTAGAAACCACAAAAAAAATGAGCATTTTCTGTTTGGTTGCTGAGAAAATTAAATATTCAGGCGACGAACAGGCCTTGAATTATCAGCTTAAGAAACAGGAACTTCCATTTCGGTTTAAAACAAAAACAAAAAATTATAAAAGAATATAAAGGAACGAATTGGCCGAATTGAGGAGAGCAGCAAACGCTTCGAATTTTCTTTTTCTTTTCTTTCATTTTCTCGGCAACCAAACAGAGAACGAAAATTAAAAATTGTTACCTGAGGAACGAGCATGACGCCGACGGTGATGCCGGACATGAGATCGACCTGCAAATACTCGCGCCATTTGTAGGTCCGAATCCAGCGGGAGCAAGGCAGGAAGAGCGCCAGCCATTCGACCCAGGTCATGCTCTGGACCTTCGATTTCCATTTCGACAGCGCCGCCCACGGCGACGACGAGGAGCTCGACGAAGTCGTGTCGGGGTGCTGGAGGGGGATGATTCGAACGGGACGGGCGGAGGTCGGCATGGAGGATCCGGCGGCGAAGTCCGTGTAGCTTGGAGATGCGTAGGTTATCTCCATGCGCACCACCGGCGCATGTGAGTTATTTATCCCGCGGTTTTGTGCATGCGCGGCGCTCGGTGGCCGAGAGAAAATGATGATGTGATGGGAATTAGTGGTCCACTTGGTGTGATTAACATGGTATTTAACAAAAACGGGAGATTTATTAATCGTTATTTTGTGGGGATTAAGATTAAATGACTTTTATACACGCGATCTTTACTTTCAATCAGCCGCCGCTGTAGAAAATATAAGTAATTAAAAAAAAATTAAAAACAGATGTAGTATTATTAAATTATGAATGTAATTATGTAAACCCTATTAATAATTGATTACCTATTAGGAATGACATGTATCTAGGAATATCTCTTATATTCTTATTAGGAATTGATTAACTATTAAAAGTTGTAATCCTAAAAAGGTAAGGAATTAACTTTCCCTACTAATATAAATAAAGGCACGATGGGGTGGGATAGAACACACCCACAATTACACATCTATCTCTTCTCTCTACTATTGCCGAACCCCTTTCTTTATGGCCTCCATAATTGTTTAGTAAATTATGCCTACAACATGTTATCGGCACGCTCTTGACGCTGCGCTAAAGATAGTGTGTTCTTCAATTAGGGGAGTATTATGTTTTAATCATCCTTTTCATGATTAATTAATTATTTTATTGAATTGATATACATGCTATTTATTTAATTTAATTTTTCTGTGTTGAACGTGATACAACGCATTAGAGATGCAATTCCGATTTTTTGAAAATGATCTTTTACAAATTCAAAAGCTTTTGTCGTTTTCTGCCAATCAGATACGCTTAAAATAAACTAAGATATTTGAAACGACCATCAAGCATGAAAACATTCATCATGATGCATGAACCCTTACATTTATATTTACCTTCCGATATATATTGTATATATTCCATATATTTATCAATATACATATGTTTCATGCATTACACAATTATATTTGCGTTGTGGAATTGTGAGTCAAAGCATATAAAATAAATTAGAAGCAATTCTAGGTTTTTTTAAAACCCTAGCATGTCGAAAAAAATCTGGGTTGATTAACCCTAGGGCCTGTAGCCGTCGGTCCAAACCCCTGAGTCCAACACGGCCTGACCTATTTGTTAGGCCCTTGCCTCGCCTTGGCCCACATGATGCAAGCCCTTGGTTTGCTGGGCTTGACCCTCCCAGCTCACATGTCACCAAGCCAGCCCAGTAAGCTGGGCTTCTTTTGCCCTGGACCCAACCCACGGCCAACTATTGTTGGGCCTGACCTGTGCCCCCCTTTTTCGGCCTAAAGCCAGCAGCGCTCCCTTGCCTACGGCACGTAGCCTAAAACCACCCAATGGGCTGCATACTGCAGCCGACCCTACATAACACCCAGCCCAAATTTTTGGGCTATGGGTTTTTCGACCCAATGCTATTATTTAGCGTTTTTAATAATTTTAACTTAAATGTTATTATTATTTTTGTTTCTACGATCGACCCCAAATGGTCCCGATTTATTGAATTAATTAAAAGTGACCAACAATCCATTAATCTGACATGACATTCAAAATTATTGGCATGAAGCCCACTTTTGGACATTAATGATTCAATATTTTATTTCTTTTCTTTGAACCGTTAACTCACTTTCGTAGTCCTGAAGCGCTCACACTTAAGTTCCTGAAGCAACTCAAATCCATTACACTTAAATCAACATATTGCATTATGTGTTCTTGCATGAACCTCTCTTTTATAAACTAAATGTTCATAAACTAAATTGAACCTATAGTTTCGAATTTAGTGTCTTTGAAACCTGAAGTTTTCTTAAAACAATACACCCATGAAAACTCGACGTTTTTCATGATAACCATGTCTTAGAACTGGAATATTCTAACTTTGATGCTTATGGATGATTCATTCCCATAGCACCAATCACAATATTGTTCCTTCCAATTAGTGGATTATCGAACCATCACAAGTTTGATTTTCCTTGATTTGGATGTTTCTAGTAAAAACCACTTCATGTGGGGTACAAGATGTGAATATTTACTAGACGATCAAGAAGCTGAGAAAACATTAAAGCCAACAATGGAAAGGAAGAGCTATATAAACCTCCGTCATGATTTTCATTCGAAGACTTATGCCCGAAACATTACAAATGGAAATACCTCCCGAACGAGGATTTCATGGCTCTTTGGCTCACTCATACAGACTGTCTAATCATGAAAAACACTGCATGAAACACACCATGATTACGTCCATGAATGAGTACGATTCTGAAGTTTATAAATCCGATCAAATTTTGACTGGATAATACTTTTCTCGTCCTTCCATGTTTCTAACTCACCTCTGAAACAGTAATGTAGAAAGCGGAAGTTTACTAAATTCTCGGATCTGATTACTACCATAAACGTGAGAGAAAGGTATAGACGCAACTTCAGCCAGAGTCCACCGAACGGTATAAACTCAGTTCGACTGGAGTCTACCGAATGATTCAACCCAGTTTGGTCAAAGCCTACTAAACGGTGATGCCCTGCTTCGGCAGGGGTGCACCAAACGACACTATTCTGCTTCGGTAGAGACTTACCGAATAAACCCTTCCAGCTTCGACTGGAGCTTATCGAACCCAATTCGGGTATGTCTCTCTCATAATCCAATTTTTGAGTTTGTTTTCACAACATATGGTAGAATCAGGGCCTGCCAAGGTGTGGCATTATGCACAAAGCATGATCCTTGGCACCTAAGACCTAAAACTTTAAGAATAAGGGATAATATTTCCAAATCTCAACCCTATAAAATCTACTTCTGTCTCGATGGAATAGATTATTGGTTATGCACATGTTTGTGCCCCTACCAATGTTGTTGAGGAGTACCATTTTAGTAATCAATATATAAGACTAATTTTGCTCCACCGAACACCGTTGAAAGAGCAGAATTTTGACATAGATGGCATTGTTAGCCGAATCCTCTTAATAAACCATTTACTTTGTAAACATTTTTTTCATGTTCTTGGATTCACATTTGGCGATTGTTTTACTTATGGATAATCTTATTGATATTGTCCTCGAATATGAGTTAATTGAATCCAGTTTCTTAATACATGTGACCGAATTCAATTAAACACATGATTAGGTAGGAATGTGAGAAAGTTAGTTGTTTGGATGAATGTGATACTACGCACACTAATTTTACACTTAAATCACATCTCTAACAATGACTTCAGATCTATACAACTCAATTCATAGCATTGGCATGTTTTTCGTTGTATGAATGGTACTGAATTACCATTTAAGGGACCTTAAATTCTCCATATCATTGAGTTTTTAAGGATAATCGAGAGAATAATGATCATCAATGAAATCACTGAAGAAAATAGAGTGAAATATCTTTGCACCACCTCCAATAATAAGCATGAAGCTTTGATTTGGGGCCAATGAGTTGTCTCCTAACTGGGGCACACGCCACATGTGGCCGGCCTGGAGCTGGGTGATTGACTAGTTTACTTGTTTTGGCATGCTCATTTGGGACACTTAGGTCAAACAATGATCCTATGACGTATCTCTTTACCCGAAGTAAGGATCTTGTGCCTACAAAACACACTTTACCAAGCCTGCTTATTAGGGAAATTGATTTCTATATCATTCATCGCGAAGATACGAAACGACTTTCTTTTCACAGTGGATTCAAGGGAATATATGTGGACCAATCCAACCAAAATGCAGACCATATAAATATTATATTGAGGATTTTCGATAAAGTATCGAATGTCTTTTGGGTTTATAATTGAACATCGAATTCTCATGTTCACCCTAAATAGCCTCGCCTAGCGATCATAAAGCGTAATTTAAATGATCGCCCAGATCTTAGTGAACGTTCTAAGTTTTTGGTTTCTGCCGAGGCTATGTAATCTTGTATGCAGTTATGTTGGTCCGCCTTGAGGCCCATTGCCACCTAACCATTTTGACATTACAGTTGGTTACTGGGTACGAACCTAACGTTTTTCGTATTTACGCATTTGGGTGTGCATTCCATGTGTCAAGTTGTACCGCCGCAACATACCAATACGGGTCTTCAAAGAAAGATGTGAATCTTTGTCGATTATGATTCTCCTTTACAATAGCTCTCTTTGAGCCCTTGCACGCGATCTCTTTACCATTCATTTGTGGGTTGTCACTTTAATAAGACAGTCTTCCCGCCATCAAGGGGAGATAAGAACGTCAACGTTCCTGAATAACAGCATGAATTTGCATGGACGTTACCCACTATGTCTGATCTCGATCCCCATACCGCACAAGTGTGATAAATAAGTGCGATAAATTCTAGCTTTTAGAATGTTGCTCCAGACGCATTCCTCTGATCTAGCTAAAGTGATGAGATCATATACCAGTTACAAACATGCCTGCAAGGATATATGTACTTAACGGACGTCGAGTTAACATTGCTGGAGGGTGTGCCGCCCTTGTTGGACGGTTTGGATGCCCCTGTTGGACAGTCTGGTACACCGACGGATAGCCAATCAATCTATCTTGGTTTGGAGCACAACAGATCACATGGTTCATAGGATTCACTTTCCTAGAAGAGGAAGACACGACACAACAATGAATATATACTTGATCGTTGTCTTAAATCATTTCCATCTCATGAGATTAATCTGGATTACTCCCGAGACTTGAAGTTCTTGGTCCAGTGTATTAGTTTGGATGAGCTAAATGGAATTGAAATGAGATTACCATCGATGTTGTTTTCACTTATATGGTAGCTACCGACATTAATGAAAAGCGACGATATTGAACCGTGTTCCGTTGATTAAGTGACAACGTATAACTGATTAGACAACCGAAATTACAATCCAGGTCAAATTCCTTACCAATGTGTATTTTGGACCTGACGTTCCTACATTGCATAAGGTAACCCTGTTGTGTTACAAGTGGGAAGGAAGCGTAATGAGATGAATGAAATAGTGAGATATAATGCACACCTTATGGTGCAAGGTTTCTCTCAAAACGTCCTATGATTGATAATAGCATTATGAAATATGGTTAGTGTTTTCTCTATGGAGATATTGACACAGCCCGTCCCGAAGGAGGGCATGCTGGCCGTCACGTGAGAGTGACGTAACCATTTACACAGTACGGAAGCTTTAAAGATACAATTTCTAAGATTAAACACCCAAAGGTAAGTCCTAATTTTTGGCCATTCTGTCAGAACACCGTTGAATTTCCTCGTAGTCACCACACCTTTTCAATTCTTGAACCTGGAGGGGCGCAAAACAAAGTTGAGTGGGTCAGCAAAACGAACTTATTCAGAACCTTCTTTTCTCTTTGAATATACTAACCCCTCGCCGTAAAACAAGTATAATTTCCCAGAAAATAAACATATATACGTATGTATAAATATGCCAATCATGCTTCAAAGTATGCCATTCATGCTTGAGAATATGCCACATCAGAATCTCATAATAAATGTAAATGCTCAAGCATAATTCACATCGATAACATATAATCTGGCAGCCGGGAGTCACCTAACGTGACCTGTACGGCTGCATATAGAGCTCCAATCTCAACTCAATATCTGAATCTGCACACGAGTCGGAACCACCTAACGTGGTCTGTACGACAAGACTGGGTGTAATATATACGCTCTAGTGCTACGATCACGTGAAGACTGTGCGAATAATCGCGGGTCACCTACGAGTCGGAACCACCTAATGTGGTCTGTACGACAAGGGTTGCACCTAACTTGGATCCAAGGCGAGCGTGTGGTGCTGGTGAACATCACGTGAAGGACTGTGCCCTGGCCCTGGGCGGGAGCACTAACACCGGGGTGCAGATTATGAGCTCTCTAAACATCTCAACTACTACTATTGCATACAAACATGAATACCACTTACCTGGCACTTACCTGGGCCTCCTCAGCACCATGCAACAGTATGCATAATTATGGTAATGCACATATTAAAATGTGATGCATATATGACAGGATATATAATTCGTATTTCTTTTAAAATACGTTTTCTGGGAAATACGTCAAGCATACGTATATATATATATATATACTGAAAAATAACTGCCCACTCACATATCACATCGACGTCTCGTAGGTCCCTGAGCCTCCCCTAGATTGGTTACATTCTTCTTTTGTATAATTTTCACCTATACAAACAGTAACCAAATTGACATTATTTAACGCACATACACCAAACATTCGTCCATAACTTTCTCATACGTTGCTCAATTTGGGTGTATGAATATACCACGGTGATCTACGCGACGTCACGAACGCGTGACAATTTTCAGAACTCAATTTGGAGCTCTCACGCGCCCCCACCCGCCCTGTTCACGCGCTGCCCACGCGCCCTGTTCACGCGCTGCACACGCGCGCGTCTTCTTCCTCGCGTCGCCGGACTGGTTTCGCCGGAAATAGTGTTTTGCCGGAATTTCTGGGTAAATTTCAAAGTGTCATAACTTCTTCATTTCTTAACCATTTTCGACGTACTATATATCAAAATGAAGGTATTGACGAGACGAACAGATCCATACCTGCCTTGACCCCTAACTCGCCGTGGTTTCTCCGGAAAACGCCCCGAAAGCTCCGGCCAAACTTTGAACTTGTCATTCTCCTTGTTCTTTCGTCCATTTTTCACGTAATCTATACCAAAATGAAGCCCTAATCATAATCTACCACGTTGGACTAGTTTTAGGGCCTAAAAACAACGGAATCAAACTTTTCCAAAAATACGAAAATTCGGCCAAACTTACAGTTCGTGATCCCGACGTCCAAATCCTTCAAACGAAGCACTCCGAGCTTCCTTAGGACCTCACCAAGCTTCCTACAAGCTTCAAAATCCCAAAAAAACATCAATCTTTACGTGTGCATGAACAGTGCACACGCACAGTGAAATTGAAATCCATGTTTTCCGAAGTGAAACTCACCTGAAATTGGTACCATCGTGTTCGTGTGGTCCTCAGGAGTACGATGGTGGTCTTAGATCCTTCGTTGGTATAGTTTTAGGGTGGTTTTGTGGGTGGTCCGTGTGAGTTCGAAGGAGAGAGAGAGAGAGAGAACTGACAGAGAGAATGAGAGGTTTGTGAGGGAGGAGAGAGAGAGAGACAAGATACGGGAATGAGGGAGAGATTTGAGGGAGGTGGGATCCTACCCAATCCCCAAATCATCAAGTTACAACATATTTTACGCCCCTTAGTCCCGTTTAAGGGCATTTTCATAACTTCACGTCCTCGGAATTAAAATTCCGGGACGGGTTGTGACAGATATTGATACAGAAATTTACATGTAAGTTCCTGAAGAATTACATGGACTGGTTTAAATAGTTCCAAACCACGAAACACCCTCTTAACTCATTTGAGGCATTCACTTATGGATTGAAACAATCCGGCGGATGTGGTATACCTGTCTAAGTGATTATTTGATCAATCAGGGATATGAATTATGCCCTTGCATGTTAAACTATGAAGTCTTATTCCGAATTGCTAGAGTTATAGTTTATGTCGTTGACACGAATCTCATTAAGACTTTAAAAGAGCTTGGGAAAACTCCCTCGCACCTGAAGATGGAATTTGAAAGGAAAGATCTTAGGAAAACTCGTTTATGCCTTGACCTGAAGTTGAAGCATTATTCTGACGGTACCTTGGTCTACCAGTTGAACTACACCTCAAATGTGTTACCTTGGAGTATACATATGATCGTCTATACATTATATGCAAATGAGACCTTTGAAGAGGTTATGGAATCAGAAACTCCATATCTAAGTTCAACTTTGTGCTTTGTTGTACTTAACTTATTGTATTAGACATGACATCTCTTTCGCTGTTGAGATGCAGCACTGCGCCTATACGCAACCACTGAATTGGTAGTAAAGACATATCCTGAAGGTACTACGAGGGCAAATCCCAACGCATCTCGAGCGAATCTAACCCCCATGATCCTCAAAATGATGCTTACCTTGTTTGTTATGCTGACGCAGTTACTTAGCAAACTCATACAAGGCAAAATCCCCAAATGGTTATGTCTTTACTGTTAGAGAAATTGCAATATCTTGGAGGTCCATAATATGACCTTAGTTGCAAAATCTTCGAATCATTCCAAGACTCACTTTACTTCACTACGCCACAAGTGAGATGTGGTTAGAAGTTCTTGTTGAGCATATTCGAAGTACTTGTTGTTTTCATCTATTGTTGAGTCCCAATAATGATCCATGAAGACTATGCCACATGTATCCACCTGACCAAGACATGATACATCAACGAAGTCAACGCCAAGACATATTGCATCCACATCTACATTAGCAAGGCATCAAGATATTGAAATCATGCAAGCCGATCCCAGACAACCTTGTCGACCTCTACACGATGTCACTGCCGAAGTCAACCTTCCAGAAGCTTGTTCGAGGAATTGGTATGCCTAACTATCATATGCAATGCTTGTAGTTCTCATTTAGAAGTTTTGTCAAACTCAGGGGGAGTATCCAAAAGTATGCTTACTTGATCTTAATGTACTCTTTTTCCCTACGATTAGATGCATTTTTCCCACTCAATTTTTGCTACATAACTAGATTTTAACGAGGCACCCATCCTGGGTTGATCATATATTTGTGAGCTCTTCTATTTGCGTCCAAAAGATGTATAGTTTTGACTTAATGCAACTTCTTACATTTCTCCTTTGTCTATGAGTTTTTCTCCCACCTTGGGTTTTACCATAGCGAGGTTTTGTGAGTTTTACTTTTTATGCATTCTTCCGTTAATCTGAGACTCGCACTCGCTCATTGTGTCGACGACTTCATCAATTGTACTTGCTTCATCGCTGAAGACCTGATGCGCCATTTACTTGAGTATTTACACACTCAATAGGGAGTGTTGCAGTCCTATTAGATTAGGAATGTAATTGTGTAAATCCTAGTGTATTTAGAAATATCTCTTATATTCTTATTAGGAGTTGATTACCTATTAAGAGTTGTAATCCTAAAAGGGTAAGGAATTAACCTTCCCTACTACTATAAATAAAGGCACAATGGGATGAGATATAACACACCCATAATTACACATCTCTCTCCTCTTTACTATTGCTACACCCTTCTCTCTATGGCCTTCATAATTGTTCAGCAAAATTATACCTACAACAAGAGAAAATAAATCTTTGCGTTGATTTGACAAAAATTAAAGAAATGTTAATTTGATTGTGGACATCAGCTTCTAAATTTGAAGAGATATTTTAAGTACTGGTATTTAAGCAGTATTCTATATATATATATATATATATATATATATATATATATATATATATATATTTTTTTTTTTTTTTTTTTTTTTTTGTCAAACGATAAATTTTATCAGATTAAATGTTAGATTAATCATTAATGAAATTTGAACTCACACTGAGAGCTCAATTACTTTTCATTACTGTAGCAAAAGGGCATTTACATATATTTCCTCTGTTTATTTTAAGATTCGTGCACCACCCACTTATTCGTTTTTTTTTTTTATTATTTCCTTTTATTTACATTATTTTGTTGAATTCTTTTTATGTACTTGAAATATGTAATTTTACCAAAACGTCAAGTACTTGGTGACAAGTTTTTGCCGCCAGAATGGAAATTTCCAAGCAAGGTAAACGTATCAGAATAGGGGTGGAGATGGATCATGGAACGGAAAACGACAAAAACTATCTATCATACAGGCATTAGGTTAAGTCTCACAAAGATTTGAGATCAAGTTCACCTTCATCATAACATTGGCAATTATAAGCTTACTTTTTAGTGAATAGTAAGAACAAATCGCGTATTATAAAGTGAATGAATACAAGAGATGAGAAGGATGTCAAAGAAACGACAAAACAATAAATTATTTGAAAACTTTAAAATTGTCATCTATTATTGAAATGCTTACAATTTCACATGTATTAATATAAGTAAATCATAAATAACGATCACACATATTATAATGATGTTATAGTACCACTCAATTGTTTCCGCCGTGGAAAGATGGAGTGGAGGGGACGTACTAAGCTAGTGTTGTGATTATAATTACGAAGTTTCCTAATCAATGATGATGGAACATAGGGAGATTCAACCAATAATATATTTAAAAAATCACTAAAATAAAATTAAATAAAATTTTGAAAATATAGAAATGGTAAGGGTGTGGGTTTTGGATGAATGTGGACGAGAGTACGTATAAGTTCAAGACCGCATGATTGAGGAGGAGGGGTAGGTGATTGAATCCACGTGACTCAGGTGTAGGCGTTGGGACAGCTCAGAGCTCACCATGTGAATGTATCCGGACTCGCCTGATTTACCAGTTTTCAGATACTTCGGTTATGTGTTAATAATGGTCATTTAAAAAAAAAATTATTAAGCGTTTTATATAGTAGTTTTTCCCTGGCAATTGCTTCACTAAAAAGTGCTTCTATGGAACCAGATTCTCTTTAGATCCAAATGAATTGAACTTAATGATCAAATGATCCGGACCATTAAAATTTGATCCAACTATAATTATCATCATTTTTAGAGGATTTCCTATTTGTAACCGTTGGATCAAATTTCAATGATCCGGATCATTTGATAAGTAGGTTCAATTCCTTTGGATCTGGAGGGGATCCGGTTGTGTGCTTCTATGCCCAAAAGCACAGGTAAGGAAGTAGAAATTCTCGTGTTTAGAATTTAGAGAGGGAAATTGTTGTGTTCGCTGAGAGGACTACGTCATCTATACGTTCAAACACAACCAAACAGAGCCCTTGTATATCAGACTTGGTTAAAGCGAGTTCGTGGTAAACTCATCTTATGTAAAGATTCGTTTTGAAGTGCTTTTAAAACAACCGAAAGCATTTTTAGTGAAAGTATTTTTGGGTTCGAAAATCACTGGAAGTGCATTTTAGAAAAACACAGTTCTGTATTTTTTTCCATAAAGTACTTCAAGTATTTTTTCAAGATTCACTTGCAAATTGGTTTCAAAAGAACTTTCATCAAAAGCGTTTTCAGTCATTTTAAAAGCACTTCTAAACACATCCTTAAGACCTCCAACACAAGAGTAAGGTCAAGTAGTGAGTTATCCTTTTGTAGGCGGTTGAAAAACATGCAAGTTTCTCAAGGAGTGGAAATATACAGTAACTTGCAATTGCTGGGTCTCACTTTAAGGTGCATGCGACCCGGCCATACAAATGCTCAGTGTTACCAGAATCCCAACTTGTTCTTGACGCCTACCAAACATCTACACATTCTCAGTTTATTACTGCCTTCGATTCGGGATCGATTCTAGCATACAAAGTTGAACACAACAACACATAGAAATATCCTCCCTTTTATGAGTGAGACTGTGCGTGCTCCGGCTTGTGGCTGAACTCGTAATCTAGATGAACAAAGGCGCGCTCGATTTCAGGCAGGAGCTCAAGCTTCTCCTGCAGCGTTTCCCCTATGTCATGAGCCTCTTGTAAGGGCATGTCTGCCGGCAGGACAATGTCAACCTCGACGAAGTAGTGTGAGCCAAAGGTGTAAGCCCGGACTGTATCGATATGGCGTATTGCCTCGTGATGGTTCCAGCAAAGGTATGTCAATTTTTGTAGATATTCGGGAGCAGCTGATCTTCCAACTAGCGAGTTCACATTTTCCAGCACAGTCAATGACCATGTGCGAATGGTGTACAAGGCCAGCTGCAACAATCCAAGGTCAAAACCCCATTAGCAAAATAATGGACATAGCATCAATTGAAATTTGACTTTAACACAAATCATAAGATAGTCAACACCCAGGAGACGTCGGTTATTTGTGAACAAATGTTTGACAACCTCTCATCTAATATCTTGTTCGAACTGCTATGTACTTCATAAGATTTACCATCCCTCTACTAAATATGAAAGTTTCGACACTCTTAACATAAGAGTTCCCTATAGTTATTTGTGGTAAGGAAGGGTAGAGGAATGACGAGAGCAGGAAGCCACTTACAATGATGGCTCCAACGGGGTCCATCCAATCATCAAAATAATTAGCAAGGAGCACAGCAACGAGACCAATGATGTTAGTTATAACATCAAAGAAGTGATCCTGGGCATAAGCTTTAACAATTTCGTTCTTGAAACTGCGGCAGTAAAGCATCAGAAGGAATTTTACCAAAGTCACCGAGAGCATAATGCCCACGACCCATCGCTCTTGATTCTTGGTCAAGTTGAAGTCATCCTCCTAGTCAAACGTATAAATTTCAAAGTCAAGAGTGTTTATTTGAACAATCGATTGAAAAGATCATTTATTCAAGCTTCCAAGTGAACAAATATCTTAATCTGATTAATAACAGCTCATAATAACTTACATCAGAAACCAGTGTGCGCAATGACTCCAGGATGATCTGCAGGCCCAGGGTTGCCATGACAGAGGCAAAAACAAGGATTCCCTGCATTTTTTTTTTTCCAAGCTTCAGATTTGAGTATGATAGACATTTCACCAACTCCTCAAAAACAGATGAGAAAAATTATGACCTACAAGAATTCAAGCTAAGTATATCAACTGCTATATGTAGAACAAGTCTTTAAAGCAATGGCAAATAAACAAACCAAGCTATGGAAAAACAATCCATCTATCTAGAGAACTGCTTGGCGTAAAGCTAAGGAAGAGTGCTTGTTGAGCCACACAACAAGTACGTTTTTTGACAAACTACCCAACGAACTTAACAGGGATTAACCCGTGAGACTTCCTAGTTGGCACAAACACACACTTACAATGTATGATCAACTTCTAAGTCCTAACACATGACAACAATTCATCACATACAATATCCAACGGCACTATAGACTGGCAGATAAAACGGAAATATTTCTACTTAAAAATATAGCCTAACTTACAGAAAACAAAGAAAGACATAAGAAACCATCACAGGCTCTGATGGAAGAAAGCAAAGCGACCAAGATATGCCAATGAAAACTCCATATGGGAAACAAGTAAGACAATGGTCAAGCATATAGACAACGATATGAGGCAGCATGAATCAAGAAAGTATGGGAAATGGTTAGAACTTTGCTTAGATAGAATACATTAAACATGGATTAAGAAATACTGTCTAGCTATTTGTAAAAGTGGGAAAAAAGCACTACCATGTACAAGTTATACAGATAACTTTGATCTTCACTCCCAAAAGAGAAGAGAAGATAGAAATTGTATCCAATCTCAACAGTCGAGGGCGCCCAGTATGGGTGAACCCCGAACTCATTAATCGTTTAGACTGGAGAGCCACATGACTATTTAAGTTGCATGACTAAATTAGCAACCATGCTTTGGTGATTAAACCTATGATATTATATAACACTATAACAGTAATGTATATCCCCACAAAGAGCAGAAAGACGAAGAAAGGTCGTGGTGTATAGCTTTGAAGGCCGCATTAAACACAGAAAGCATTGTAATACAGTTTGAAACTATGGCTATAGCTACCATCAAGAATAGTACAGACACGTACCAACGGCTGCATTCTTTTCTTCCCAATAGGATACTGATATGGGCTAGGGGTTTGCATGGAGAATGCAGTAAACCACAAGATGAAGCCGGACAAAAGATCAAGCAATGAGTCCAATGTGGATGCAATGATGGCCAATGAACCACTTCTGACAGATGCATAAACTTTAGCCGCAAAAAGAACCATGTTTGCAATATTGGATATTCTGATGGCAAAAGTCTCGCTTTTTGCCAACTTTTCCTTCTCTTCCTGCAACAAAACTCGTTACATTTCAGTTTAAGTAATTCGAGTATATTGAGAAGAAGACAGAAAACATGATGCTATACCAACCTTTGACATTCCAGGAATAAAACCACGCTCCGCCAAGGCATCCATTTCAGTAAAGCCCTCGAGCATTTCTACCTGTTGTTGGTAATACTCCGCCACAGTATCCTCCGTCCCTAAGGCCATCAAGCAGAACAATTAAAATGGCACCTCATATGTTAATTGCATAATGTTTTTAACATAAAAATAACTACAAACAGTCTACGCATTTGCATATATCCCTTTGCCCCTTTCACCCTTCGCATAAACGGAAAACATGAAACCCCGTTCACCCTCCACAAAGATGATAAAATTATAAACTAAGACAGCAGCAAGTACTCAATACTCCCAACCACAATCCGAAAATGCTTTATTTACCCGAAGATCGACAACATACACTCTCACAGTCAGTCTCAATGATCTAGCAATACCAAGGACAGCATACTGAAATTCAAGTAAACCCCATAAATTCTAAACTCCTCAACTCCTTCACCCCCCCCCCCCCCAAAACAAATGTTTATAATTCACCTCTCCTTCGAGCTTTTCGATTACGAATTTATGCATAGCAAATTGAACCCTCCATCTGGAATCATATACAGAAAAGCAAAGGCTAAACTCCCACCACAAAAATTAATACGAATTTTTTAATTAACCAAAAACAAAAAAGCTGAGCTACCAAAAAAGAAAAATTCTCGGAGAACAGAACACTCAACGCAATATTCCCATTTCAGACCATACAAAGTAAATAAAAAAATTAAAAAAAAAAAACACAAATCACTATCAAATATTCCGGAGAAGGTGCGGAAAATTACCTAAAACCCCAAGGCAGTCATGGATTCCGCGCGGAGGCTTCTTCTCCTTGTGCTCCGACGACACCTCGAAGCCGTCGAAGTTCAACCGCCACGACCGGTCGACAATGCTCGACCCCTGCAACAGCGAGCTCTCCTCGTCGTAGTCGGGCGTCACCGGCTCCACCATTATCCCGGTCACCGTGAGTTAGAGAGAGAAAGAGAGGGAGAGAGAGAAGGCTAGGTTAGAGAGAGAGTGTGGGAGGAGCAGAGGAGCATTCGAGGGGCAGGAACTGAAAACTCGATGAGAATCCGAGGGGTTTTTGGGAAACGGAAATTTATATTATGGCCCTGTTGTGGACCTTGTGGTCTGCATACTCGGAGGGTTAAGCGCCAGGGAAGTATGTGAGTTGCGAAAACGGAAAGTTCTGATCGCCATCTGATGCCACGTGGACGGCGACGAGGGGTTATGTCAAAAGGTTGATGGGAATGGAAAGGGATCCTTTCCGGATCTCTTCCACCAAAGCTTACAGGTCAAGTGATTCGGATTTTTAAAATTTGATCTAATAGTTAAAATTATTATAACTTTTAAAAGGTTTTTATTTTTAACTATTGAATTAAATTTCAAGAATCCGAATCACTTAATATGTGGGTTAGATCTGACGAGGATCTCCACCGAAAGTAATAGACGGTGTCCCTGTGTCAGGGCCAGAGATTCTGGTTTACGTTGAATTCGGGTCACAGTCAATGCGGGTCCCAATTCTGGATAGGATTCTGGATTTGGGTTATTGGTGCGGCGGAGGCGCAGGTAGACCTGCGCTTGAGGATCGTCGGATGGCTATCAGGTAGCGATTAACCAATGATGGCGCACTTGATCAGAAACTGGCAGAGTTGGAAGTATGCTGAGTCAGAGTTGGTAGGCTGTTTGGTTTCGCGAGAATTGGAATGAGAGAGATCGCAACATGTGTGGATTCGTTGGCCCACTTGTTGATGCATATCTAAACCAACGTTAGCCGTACATTTCCACTGTGCGTGCGTGACAACCTTTCCTTTTAACTTTTTTGGAAAAATACTTTTAGAAAACACTTTGGGTGGTTTTTACAAAAAAAAATATTAATTATGTGTTTTTTGCAAAAATATCTTTAAGGTATCGTTTGGTACGTAGGACAAAGCATTCCGTCCCACGTTTGGTGCGTCTAAAACGGGTGAAACGAGCTGTTCCACCGAACGAGTTTTGGGTGAATTTTCGTTCCACCTCACCCCCTGGAACGACTCGTTCCACATCCGTGGAACATAAAATTATAACCTCTTCGTCTTCTTCTTCTTCCTCCTTGTTTCTATCTGAGGGCATCTTTGCTCCCACTCCGTTCCGTTCCGACCTATCCCGTCCCGTCCTATCCCATTCTGTTCCGTCCCGTCCTGTCGGCATACCAAACGATACCAGTGTTTTTTAGAATTCACTTGTATTTTTATTAAAGATTGATTCCAACATTTTCATCCAAAATGTTTTTACTCATTTTATAACACTTCTAAACGAGCTCAAAAACTTAAAAATACACACACAGACACACTTAGAAAAGAAAGAAGTTTGAGGGAAATGACAAATGTGAGGGAGAGATAAAAAAATGTGAGTTTTTTTTTTTTTTCAATTAAAAATGTTATGATGACATGCAGATTAGATTTGAAAAAAAAAAAATATTTGGTATGTGTAAAACTACATTATTACCCATATTTTATTTTGTGTTAGAATATCAAATTGTTTTTCATTTTTTTTTTTAGTCGGTAAAAATAATTTTGTGAATAGGTAGCTTAAATTTTGATGAATGTTGACATCACTTACATAGAACCGTGCAATTGAATTTTATGTACGACTAGTCGCTTTGTAGTTTGTCAATTTTGCGTGACATCAAGCGCTGAATAATTGATAGTGAAAAGTTTGAACAATTTGTTCCTCAATAATTTTGTTACGAGAAATGTGTAGACCAAAAAGCACTTTACTTTTGTTAGCTGAGCTAAACTCAAATATGCTCAGACATAAAGTTTTAGACTTTAACTTGTCTAGTAAAGTGGAGATTTGAGAGTCAAGATATTAAATTTTATGGTCACTAATTTATGATACAACTTAGAGAAAATGCAAATATCATGACATGTAAATTAGGAATACAACTAGACTTCAGTATTAAGAGAGAGAACCCTAGATAGCCATAGAGGGGGGTTTGCCAATGATAAGAGAGAGAATCGACTTAGAGAGGGTAGATGTTTGCCAATGATAAGAGAGAGAATCGACTTAGAGAGGGTAGATGTAAGGTAATTGTTGTTAGAGTAAATGTAAAAATATAGAAAATAATCCAAATGATGACTTTGAGGTACGACTTGAATCATTTCCTTAAAGTTTTATTTGCCCCCACTCGAATGAGTTCGTTAAAGGGTTCTTGGCAAATCACTTACAAGATACAACAAAATATGAAATATTCGATTAGCAAAACCGAAGTGTATTCCCTTAGAAATAACTAGAAAGAAATTGTATAAATGTGATGGAGAGAGAATAAAGAGCAAATAAATTGTGTAAATAACAAAATTCTTAATTGTGTGTGAAACATTATGTCACAACAGGTATTTATAGAAATTAAAGCACCCATTCATTTTGGTTGAAGATTTACAACTTTTATTAAGTGTGTTGACCCAAAAGACATGTCCAATTTCAAAAATTAATATTGACTGGTTGTATCCTTTTAATTTTACTCATACTGTTTGGGTATATTCTCATCTTTACCTAGCACAAGGACTTTTGGGAGTTCACTGGCTTAGGGTTCCGTTGGAACTCCGAAGTTAAGCGAGTAGCGCGCGAGAGCAATCCCATGATGGGTGACCCACTGGGAAGTTCTTCTATGAGTTCTCAGAAACAAAACCGTGAGGGTGTGCTGGGGGCCCAAAGCGGACAATATCGTGCTACGGTGGAGTTGGGTCGGGGAAGTGGTCATGCCCGAGCGGGGATGTGACAATTTGGTATCAGAGGCTAACCCTGGTCCTGATGTGCTGACGAGGATGTCGGGCCCCTAAAAGGGGTGGATTGTGACATCCCACATCACCTAGGGGAGTGCTCCTTATATATATATTCTCACCTCTACTTAGCACGAGACCTTTTGGGAGCTCACTGGTTTCGGTTTCCATTGGAACTCCGAAGTTAAGCGAGTAGCGCGCGAGAGCAATCCCATGATGGGTAACCCACTGGGAAGTTCTCGTGTGAGTTCCTAGAAACAAAACCGTGAGGGTGTGCTAGGGGCCCAAAGCGGACAATATCGTGTTATGGTGGAGTTGGGCCAGGAAGTGATCCCGCCCGGGCCGGGATGTGACACCTACTTGGATCCAAGGCGAGCATGTGGTGCAAAAGTGAACATACATGTGAAATACGAGCCTTGGTCCTGGGTGAGCACTAACACCAGGGTGCAACAATAATGAGCATACTACATGCATAAATATAAACATGCCATAACCATTCAATAATTCTAGTCAACATAATAAACATACAAGTGCATCCCGTAGGATTATTTTGGCATTTCACAGCAATATAACATTTCTTATAATATATTTAATCATGACATAATAGGCGTAATATCAATCTAAAAACAATAGTGGCATGATATGCATAAATCAATTCAAAGCATTTGTGGAAATTATAAGGTTTATATATATATATATATATATATATATATATATATATACGAAAACAAAATGCCCACTCACTAATATGTGGTCGGATCATAGCCTCCTAACCTCGTTTGACCTCATGCGTCTTTAGGATAATTTTCACTTATATGTGAAATAACTAAACTAATAAATTAAATAGGACATATTAAAAAAGGCTAGGTAAATCTCCCATATTTTGCTCAAACAAAAGGTTTGAATATATGAAAATGATCTACACGAAGTCACAGATCCGTACGTGTCAAGCACTCGCCGGCTAGCCCAAGGCCACACGCGCCCCCACACGCAGGCCACACACATGACAGAGACTAACGGACGTTAGGAATATTCCGTCAGAATTGACAGAATATTTCGTTAAATAGTAACAATGTTACCTGACGTCGTTAGAATATTCCGTCAACTTTGACAAAATATTCTTCGTCTTCTCCGATGAGCCTCGCTGTCCGCCGCAGTCTAGTTCGCCAGACACTGGGAAAAATTTCAAAGCTTTATATTTTCTTCATTTCTCAACCATTTTTGATGCACTTTATATGAAAATGAAGCTTATGAAGAGTAGAACAAGATTGTAACTTTCAAAAGTCCAAAAATGTATGGGAAATGGTTTGAAAAAGCCTCGAAAGGTTCGGCCTAAACTTCTACTCCTCGAACTCGCTTGTTTCGATGTCAACTCGATTCCAAACTTAGTTTAGAGACCCTAGGGGGTTGTGTAGAAGCTTCCCCACGTCCTACCTTGTAACTCTGCCTGAAACTCATTGGAGGAAAACTCACTGAGTCATACCTTATGAGTTAACTGGTCAAAACTGGATCATTTCACCATCGGCTGGTATGGCTAGGTTCATAGGTTCAAGAGGAGTACAATGGTGGAGTTTGTGAGCTCGATCTGAGAGATTTGGTGTTTGTTTAAGGGAGTTACAGAGAGAAGAGAGGTTACGGGGTGAGAGAGAAAAGAGAGAAAGAATGTGTGTGTTCTTATTCGGGGAGAGATGTGAGGAGTGGGTTCTCTGATTGGTGAGGGAATTGTGGAGAGATGTTGATTGGTGAAGAGTGACATAAGGGAAAAGGATTGGTTGTGAGGGTTTTAGGGCACACGAGACAATTTTTAAAAGTAGAAAATGATAAGGTTTTCAGATTTTGGTACAATAAGTCATACGCAAAAATCCGTCTCCTTATCAAAAACAGTGTTTCCAACACTAATAAATTAGCACACACGCATGCACAATTCTACCCGTTGTTAACATACTTTGACTAAGCGTAATTTTTTCGTTACAAGTCCGCTTCAGGTCTAATTCGCGCTTACGTGATCATAACGACTAGTACTATTTAATTACGCTACTAGGAAAATAAAATAAGTGTTGAATACTACATTCACATCACATTGCCAACCAGGGCAGAAATGTCAATTTACACACTCGAGAAGAAATTACATAGAAAATTAGGGATGGGTCATCACACATATATATATATATTATATTTATTATTGAAGTCTCTGGAAAATGATCATCTCTGGATCTCTTCCACCAAAGCCTGCGGATCAAGTGATCTGGGCCCTTGAAATTTGATCCAACGACTAAAAACAGAGAGCACTTTTAAAAGTAATAATAATTTTAGCCGTTGAATCAAATTTCAAGGGCCCATATCACTTGATCCACGGGTTTTGGTGGAAGAGATATGGAGAGGATCTCTTTCCGAAATCTCTAACAACTGCACACCAACTAATCATGTTTGTAGTTTGTACCAACTGGTATAGGCGAGATTGGGCTTGGTAGGAGCATTACCGGAGGTAGGCAGAGTGGTTGCAAGGGTAACATTCAATCCGTCAACAAACTAAAATAAGTTATGGCCAACTAAGAAGGGTTTCATTTGACAAGTCCAAAGAAAATAGTTGGACTCTATGAATTTAAGAAAGTGACCAATATTGGACCCTAAGAAGATGAGCCATCAAAGGTAGAGGAAGAAGAGCCTTCGGATGAGCCAACAATAATGAGGAAGTTGTGGGGAAGATGACAAGAGGAAAGAAACTTGCTAGGGTTGGCAGTAGAGGGAAAGGAGCCGAGAGGGGAAAAAAATAGGGCTAGTATAATAACCTAAACGATCGATACCATATAAAAACTTTAAATCAATTCTTAAAGGGAAGATTAATATAAAAAAAAATTCTTAAAGGAAAGGAGAATATTAAAAAAAAAATTTTTAAAGGAAATGAAACTCCAAATTCAAATCTCCTTTCCACACACAATTAGAGAAAATTAACAAAAAAATAAAGCTAGTAGTAGGGCGAAGGGGCCAGAGAGGAAAAAAATAGGGCCAGTATAATAACCTAAACGACTGATACCATATAAAAACTTTAAATCGATTCTTAAAGGGAAGATTAATAAATAAATAAAAAAGGGTAAATTACATAGTATCCCCTCAGATTTGAGATCTATTATAACCTCATACAACAACTTTAAAACATTTCAATTTCATACATTTACTTATCATTTTATTTTAATTTCATACTTATCATTTTATTTTAATTTCATACATTCGTGAGAAAATCCGTTAAGTGATGACGTGACAAATATAAGGTGCTGATATGGTTGCCAACTTTGCATCAAGTAAATAAAAAATAATAAAAAAGGATTAGTCATTTAAAAAACCATTTTTTAATAATTAAAAACTTTAAAGAATGAAAAAGAGGATCTGGGTTAAAGGATTTTGGCCTTCTTCGTCCCCAATATCATCACCACAACCCGACGGAAAAAGAGGTCTTCGATGCCGTACTTGTCTGCTAACTACGCTTCCAATTACCACCACAACAACCCGAGATCTCACAACTCGCGGCGTAGCTTGGTCGATTACGTCACTCCGAGTTCGATCTCGACACGACTCAGCAGATCAAGAGGCTGATTTGGCGACAGGGCATGACCCATTTCAGCCTCAATGCCTCGATTTCGTCCGACGAGGTAGATGTGGACAACCCCCGTGCCTCGATGTTCCCGCGCTGAAGCTCTATGCAATTTGTGACTGACGAGGTCGCGACAGACTCGCCAAAGACAGTTTTTGACGGCGAAAAGCCGTAGCGGTGCAAAAGGCTACCGAAGCTGTCGTGGCGGCATCTTCTGCGATGAAAGAAGTCGATGAGGCGGGAGAACATATGGGAAATGATGCATAGTCGACAGAGACAGGTGCGGCATCGAGGACGGGAGAGCCGGTGAGGTTACCGTTGATGAACTTGTTGGAGACGGACTACCAGATGGGGATGGAGGCGGTGACGGAAGATTCTTGTTGCATACAAGCACAGAGCAGATGGGGATGGAATATAGGAGGAGATGGGGTTATTGGGGATGGGTGAATGCGGCTGGGGATGGGGAAGACGTGGGTTTTAGGGTTTTTTTTTTTTTTTTTTTTTTTTTTTTTTTTTAAATACTTTTTTTAATTAATTATTTTTAAATTCATAAAAAAAAAAAATTTTCTGCCACGGCACAAATGTGGCAGCCAACCACTTGACATAAATGTGGCAGTTGCGGTAGCTCTTAACGGAACAATAGATGAAAAATCTAGCAGAGATATTATTTTGAAATAAAATGGTACATGAGGTATAAAAGTGAAATGTTTTAAAGATATTGTATGAGGTTGTAATAAACTTTAAACCTAAACGGGTACTATGTAATTTACCCAAAAAAAAATTTTCTTAAAGGAAAGGAGAATCCAAATTCGAATCCCCTTTCCACACACAATTAGAGAAAATTAACAAAAAAATAGGGTTGGTAGCAGAGGGAAGGGGATCGAAAGAGGAAAAAAAATAGGACCAGTATAATAACCTAAACAACTGATACCATATGAACACTTTAAATCAATTCTTAAAGGGAAGATTAGTAAAAAAAAATATTCTTAAGGGAAAGGAGAATCCAAATTCGAATCCCCTTTCCACACACAATTAGAGAAAATTAACAAAAAAAAAGGGTTGGTAGCAGAGGGAAGAGGGCTGAGAGAGGATAAAAATAAGACCAATATAATAACTTAAATGACTGATACCATATAAAAACTTTAAATCAATTTTTAAAGTGAATCTTAACGAAACACTTATGTTACTGTTTACTTTTAATGTTAAGGACATTTTAACTCTAAAAAGTCATTCCTGATACTATTCACTCACAACACTTTTTTGTCATTTTGATTAAAACTCAAAGTTTTATAACTATTTTCGTTAGTTTTCCTATCCTTTTAAAGGGAAGATTAATTAAAAAAAAATATTCTTAAAGGAAAGAAGAATATATATAAAAATATTCTTAAAGGAAATGAGAATCCAAATTCGAATCCCCTTTCCACGCACAATTAGAGAAAATTAACAAAAAATTATAGTGCTGCAAAATATAATAATCTCCCAAACTATTAACGGTAATTTAAAGTTACCCTCTGTTTGCATTATTTGCAGCCACCAAAAGTGTGACGGCGGCTATAAGTTCGTTGATATTATGTCATAAATACAGCACTCACAGAGACAATAATTCCCTAACAAAACACTATCAAAGTCTTATCATAGTATAAACAAAGAGGGAAGATAATTTAACCTCAAAGATTTCACCTTAATTAAATCATCATCCGAATTATCCTCACCACCAACTTTGGTTTTTTTCTCACAACGTCATCAGACGGTCCAACTACTCCACTCTTCCGCTGCCAAAAACATCAAAGTTCTGATCCAACACTCAAAATCCTCAGTCCAATTCCTCTGAAAATTCCCCGAAAATCATGTCCTCCTTGTTCCTGATCCTGTTTATAATCTCCCATTCCCTCTGTGTTTTTGTCAATTCAGCCGGCGAAGTCAACGACTCTCTGACGTTGTTATGGCCGCTGCCGGCCGAGTTCACCTTCGGGAACAAGACCCTCTCCGTCGACCCGGCGCTCTCGCTGGTTGTTGGCGGGAACGGCGGCGGCTCCGGCATTCTGAAGTTGGGTTTTGATCGGTACAGAGAGATTGTATTCAAGAACAATCATGGGGTTTTAGCTTTGAATACACTGGGGGGAAGTAGACAGAGTTATGATATTAGTAAGCTGAGAATTGTGGTTGAATCGGCCGACGAAGATGTGAGTTGGGTTTTTGCTGAAATTTGTAATTTGTTTCTGTTTTTGGGGAAATGATTGTGGGTTTTGGGTTTTGATTGTGTGTTTTGTGTTTGTTTGTAGCTTCAACTTGGTGTGGATGAGAGCTATACTTTGTTTTTGGTGAAGAATGATGGCAAATCGATTGTTGGTGAGGCGACGATCGAGGTAAATTGATGATTGGATGTTGCGGTTTTTCGATTATTTCGTGTTTGATGGCCATTTGAATCGGAAAAAGATGATAATTTGTTGAGCATTTGAAAGATTAAATGGTTAATGCTGCATTACCATGTCCCGAAAATCTTAAGCTTGAACGGGGACCAATGCATATAAAGCAGAACACATATTGCTGTCCCCGCTTGCATTGACTGCACTGCATGGGGTTAACAGACGACTAGGGTTTTGAACCGTGGAATTGGAACTCTTGTACCATGTTAGACCATTGTGTATTGCAGTTCTGTAGTATATCCTGTGGCTTTGACTAGTATAGGACGATAGGTTGCATTAAGATCATAATCAATTAATCATGACTTACATTTTAGATTAATTGAATACCAAAATAATGGTATGGTTGTGCTGTAGCTCTGCGGATGTTGATTTTTGCTCCCATTTTGGTTGCAGGCGAACACTGTGTATGGTGCTCTGCGGGCTTTGGAGGTATGTATGCTTTTTGCTAATTTCATTACGAATTAGGCATGTCCATGTACACGCTCAAGTACATAAACAAGTGTGTTTTCTTTCATTGTGAATTGGACATGTTCATGTACATAAATAAGAGTGTTGCCTTTCACTGTGAACTGGACTGCAACATGACTTCCAATAAGGAAAGCGAGGGAGTGGTGGTGAAAAGCTAATCCATTATCATCCAGTTAAAGCATAGAAGTAGAATCTGCACAGATGATAATCACATTTCCTCCCCATGCTCTCTTGCACTGTGGTGCACGAGGGGTCACTTAGCTGAACCTTTGTTGGGGTTGTAACTGCCAGTAAATGTTACTGGGGATACTGTTGATTGTCCTGCAATAAGAGTAAACAGATATGCATCCATTGCCATAACTTGTTCCTCTCACTGGTGTCTCCTTATGTCAGCTTAGCAATGTCATGTCTTAGCTTCCATTCCTATAACATCGGAACTTTTTCTATGGTTAGATGGGTGTAATTACTGTACTTGAAGCCCTGAATAGCCGATGAGACCCACATGATAGGTGCTCAAGCTGTGCCATTTAGAAATGATAGAATAATGTCATATGCTCCTCAGCTAAGTCTGGTGGTTGACAAAAAACTTGCTTGAATTGATACGATATATGATCTGTAGTGGTTGAGTTATAGAAAAACTAGAAGACATAGCTGGTCTGATAATTTGTATGCATGATAGGATGCTTAAAAATTCTCTCATTTTTTGTAAATAGGCATGGCTTTGTCTTGTTCGGTCTCTTCCTTATTCATTCTTCTCTTCTGCCATTGTCTAGACATTCAGCCAGTTGTGTACTTTTGATTATGGGAGTAAATCTGTACAAGTAAGTAAGGCACCCTGGTACATAAAGGATAGTCCAAGGTTTGCATACCGAGGACTTTTGATTGGTAAGCCGCAATTTTTCATGTGAAAGAAGGATTTCTATGCAAAGTTCACGAATTAGTTTGTCCTATAATATTTCTGAGTGCCTATCCTGTTGACACTTTTCCAGATACATCAAGGCACTATTTACCAATTGAAGTGATTAAGCAAGTGATCCAGTCGATGTCGTATGCTAAACTTGTAAGATATGCTACTTGGAAGGATTTTTTACTTGTTTTACATCATCTGCTTCTCAAATTTTTTGTCATGTGATACTGATGTTGAGAATTACATTAAGTAGAATGTTCTTCATTGGCACGTCATAGATAGAGAGTCTTTTCCTTTAGAAGTACCTTCCTATCCAAAATTGTGGAATGGTGCGTACACAAAATGGGAGCGCTACACGGTTGAGGATGCAATTGAAATTGTCAAGTAAGGTTTCTTTACTGTAGATTATGCAATCCTCATTAACTTTTGAACTCTAAATGCTTTCAAGGAAAAGAAAAGAAACCCTTTATCATGCTTATCTTATGTGCAGTTCTTGCTTTCTTATTGTTTCATATACTAATTTTGTGTTCTTTCCATATTTTGACGTGGTAATGTGAAGCTTTGCCAAAACAAGAGGTGCGCAGACAATCGTTGTTTCCTTACTGGGCCAGAAAACAAGCTTACATTCTTCATTATTCCATTTTGTTTATATAGCCTAGATGTGGGACATTATATTGCATAAGGGGTAAAAGGATTTTGCATATTTTACATGATCATTTTGGATGTTTTGTGGCAGGCATCAATGTTATGGCCGAAGTAGATGTCCCTGGTCATGCAGAGTCATGGTAAAAACCTTTCTTAATATCAACTGTTGTCAAGTAGCTTTTTTTTCTGATCTAGAATTAGATAGTTAATTAGCGTGGTCTCACCAAATGAAAGGACCTTACCTTACTTACCTATGATTTCTTCAGTAATTATTGCCTTACGGCTTTCTGTGAACTTTGGGAGAAGATACTTCCCTTTCAATATTTTAGTCAATTTTTTCTGTATAAAGGGGTAAACCTTTTCCTATGGAGGTCGATCTTGATCCTTGAATAACTCCTTCTGCTAAAGGTTAAAATGATTTTGAGAGAACGATAATGTGCGTACTTCATACCGCTATCTAGTTTCATCTTATGGAGAAAATTCTCTCATTTACTACTACTTGGTCTGGCTGATCTGAAGCTTTTTGTCTTTGGTAATTTATTTTTTTGCCTTTTGGCTTTACCACATGGTGTTCACTTTCTGGGAACTTAAAATTAGAATTAGCAAAAAGATTAGAACTTTCTACATTGCACTCTCCTTGAAGAATTATGCTTTTCAGTTATCTGTTGAAAACTACTTAATTCTTGAAAGATCTACCTGTTCTTGATCCTCATGTGCAGGGGCACTGGGTATCCTGATCTTTGGCCTTCCCCTTCCTGCAGAGAGCCACTTGATGTTTCGAAGGACTTAAGTTTAGATGTGATTTCTGGAATTCTGACAGGTTAACCTCATGATAACATCTCTCTCTCTCTCTCTCCCTCCCTCTCTCTCTCTCTGTGTAAGTACTTTGGAAAGTTTTGCCTTTATCTTGCATAAACCTATGAAAGTTTAATTTCTATTGTACAGATATGAGAAAGATTTTTCCCTTTGAGCTGTTCCACTTGGGCGGTGATGAAGTTAATACAAGTAAGTTAAAAGTGACATTTGTTCTAAGCTAAGTTTCTGCAATCATGTTGTTTACAAAGAACTAATATGAAGGGAACATATTGCTTTCTTCTTTTACAATCCATGAGTACAAGGGAATAAATAAGTTTAATTAAACAGAAACGAAACAATTATTGTTCATTATCCTTCCAAGAATTTGGAGTACAAAATGTTCATATCACCTACATTGAGATACTGTTACTTGTAAGTGGGCAGATGACGTTCTGCCTTTTGCAAAATATGATGGATATGTGAGAGAAGGGATTAATATTTCTAGGAACTCTAACGTAAACTTGTATGGCAATAAATTTTCAGTGTTAAGGCATTAGTGTTTTGGCTTTTAGAAACTACTTTGTTGTTACATTGGTTTCACCTTTAGGGCATTTGTTTTTGGGAAATGATTTCTGGCACACCTTTCTCCCCTTACTCACCCCTGTAATTATATGTCGTGTGCATAATCTCTCTCTCTCTCTCTCTTTCTCTCTCTCTCTCTCTCCCCCCCATCCTTTTATACCATCTGATGTTATTTCAATATTGGCAGCTTGTTGGAACACCACCCAACATGTGAAGCAATGGTACGTACTTTGTTTGTCTTTATTCATCATCTTTCGGATCTTATAGGATTTGCATGTAACACTTGTACCTTTCAAACTATGATAACTTGAAATCACTACAAAATACTTTAACAACTTGACTTACAGTCACACAATCTTAAACTGGCTAAAGTTTCTATTGAGCATGTACTGATTTACTTACAACCATCATGCCAACCTCAGATGATTTGTTTAGCCATGATTGATTTGTGTTTGATATGTTTGTTGGACTTTATATCTGTAGGCTTGAAGAGCGGAACATGACTACTAAAGATGCATATCAGTATTTTGTTATTAAAGCACAAGAAATAGCAATTTCAAAGAATTGGACCCCGGTAAACTGGTATGTCCAAAATCATTTCATTGATTTGTTACCGTGGTTTGAAATTTGTTTTTTTTCTTTGCATTGGCTTGCATGGAAAATTTGAAGGCAGTGTTTTTTTCTCACTCGTAAGTTTTTGCCAAAGGCAAATTTGAACCACATTATTGCTAGCGCATTGTGAGGCCTTAGCCTACCCCCTTCTTTTTTAGTGTACATAATATCGTTTGTTCAAAAAAAAAAAAAAAAAAAAAAAATCCTTGCTAGGATCTTCATCAGGTTAAAGTTATCAATCGTTGATTGTTAAATAAAGGGGTTAAAATCCAATGAGTGATCATTGTTCTTGTTTCTCAATACTGTAAGAATCATGTGACAGATGTAATTTTCTCTACGCAGGGAAGAAACCTTCAATACCTTCCCATCGAAGCTCAATCCCATGACCATAGTGCATAACTGGTGATTTTCTTCCCCATGCACATTTTCTGTGATGGCATCAAGCGAAGCACTAACCGTTTTAAGCACTTTCTAATTTTCTAAATCCAATAGGTTGGGCTCAGGGGTTTGTCCAAAGGCAGTTGCCAAAGGTTTCAGATGTATTTTCAGCAATCAGGGTGTTTGGTATCTTGACCATCTAGATGTCCCTTGGGATGTTACGTACAATGCTGATCCACTTGAAGGAATTACTGATATTTCTCAGCAAAAGCTTGTTATCGGAGGAGAAGTATGTATGTGGGGGGAGACAGCTGATACGTCAGATGTTCAGCAAACCATTTGGCCTCGAGCTGCAGCTGCTGCAGGTAAGTAGTGAAAGTTGTTACACCGTAGATTTCATTTGATGCCTGTCTTACCATTTTTTTTAATCTGATTTGCATCATTTGAAGACTCTCAAATTTGATTTAATGGCATTTCGTTTTCCTTGTAGAACGCTTGTGGAGCAGGAGGGAGGTAACATCTCATGGAAATAGTTATGCAACGGCACTATCTCGGCTACAATACTTTAGATGTCTCTTAAACAGACGTGGAGTTCAAGCTGCTCCAGTAACAAACTTCTTTGCTCGAAGTCCACCAACTTGGTCTGGATCATGCTACGATCAATAATACTTCCAATTGTTATGGGATAGTGCTATTCACACACCCATTTTTACTTCCCCACACACTTGTTATTTGTTGGCCATTGATCTTCTTCAATTCATTCGATCTGACGGTCAAAAATTGAGAGGGGCGTGTGAGAAGTAGAAATGAGTGTGTGGATAACACTACCCTTGTTATATTAAGTGATTTCACGAGTGGTAAGATTCCCTTCCAATGTTCTACCAATAAACGAACCGTTATAGAATTCAGTGTTTCTCTTGCTTGAACATGCATTGCCTATTTATTGTATGATATCTATTGTTGTGGGTTTGATCAGCCAGATTTGAAGGTTTAGAATCACAAAATATGGTCATTGTATTTGGCAAAATACGTTGTCGTTGAGTATAAATTACTAATATGATTGAATTTCCTACCTCTTCCTGTCTAGCATTTCTGTGTTTTCGTGTAGTGACAGTCCGATCACGATGGCATTGGGTCGAATTCTGTCAGTCATATGATATCTGTGATGCATACCAAATTTTCATCACACACGGGTTTCTGAAGGTCATATACTGAGCTTAAGAAATGTGTGAATTTTGGGGACTTTTTAGGTTCATGTCTTCATGATGTCGCTTTCGAATGTGAAAATTAGCAAAGCGTAGCAATCATCTGCATTTGAATCTCTCGTTTCCCACTTATAGAAAAACGTTCGTGAATCTACAGAAAAAGCCTAATATCCTCTCCACTAGGATATTGGATCACGTGCCAAAAAGTTTTAGGGCTTTTTGAATCTCTTGTTTCCCACTTGTAGAACAACGTTTGTGAACTTATGGCAATGTTTTCAATCATTACATTTGGTGGTTGTGATTGACAAGATTATAATTGAGGTCGCCGCTAATTTCTAAGAGCGAACGTGTTACACACAATAATTGTTATTCAAAATAAGCCCAAGCCCAATATATTATAAGTTCATAAAAAATAACAATCACATACGTGCAGTTCCGAGCCAACAAACATAGCTCTATCGACTACTCTCATTCCTCATGTCGTTTTTTATATTAAAAGAAAAAAGTGGTCAACTATTCACAACAATTGTTAGGCACCCGAGTCCCACATAAATAAAACAACTTACAATAATGCATACACGCGTGAACGACTGATACTAACACAACTTTTTGAATAATCGTTTCTAAACAGATCATTTTGAAATGTGCAATTTCAATTTGGTGGGTAACAATGGCTTTCAAACTTCGACCCATACTTTGAATCGAACTGTTATGATATTACCAAATACCAATGAAATTATGAAAGTCGTTTCCATTCTAACTTGGAATGCAAGGATTTGATTATCTGAATCTTACACTAGTCAGTTATATGTTGATAGTGCACTGGTCAAGATTCAAACACTACCAATTTTGGGAGTTTTGTTTTTGACTACCAATAACCAATTCTTTTGGACCAACCAATTACCAATTTTAGAATTTTAAATCTTCACCATAAAAATATAACCAAAACAAGAAGAAAAACACAAAATAAAATATGGAATCGTAATTGATTAATTAATAATTGTAACATGAAGATCTTATTATATATTGTACGTTGTGGGAGATGATCGTGATTCAGTTGGTTAAAAATACTCACCGTGCACTCGATTTTTAAATTCGATTTCCTCCTTGTATCATTTCATGCACCCAAACTCCCGAGTTCAATTTTCTCTTTCAATTGGTTAAGAATATTCACTTTGTACTCGGCTTTCGAATGCGATTTCCTCAAATTGTTTGCATCATTCCTCCACCTTGAGCTTCCGCATTCAAGTTTCTCCTTGAGTTGGTTAAGAATATTTTCGTTGCATCCCAATTTCGAGTTCATTTCTCCCTTCACATACTATTTATGTTATTTCTGCACCCGAGTTTCCGAGTTCAATTTTCCCCTCCCACACTATTATAAACAAATATTGTATGGTGTTCTCAAAAACGGATATTATAATTTAGATGGGTAATGGGTGTACATTGGGTGGGTATAGAAAATGGGTCTGTCAGTCTCCCTGAAACAGTTAAATAAACAAAACAAGCAAGCAAATTGAAACCCACTGCCTTTTGCCCCTACTGTGAATCCTTCTTCTTCTCCCTTTTCCCTCCTGTGCTTTTGCCTCCCTCTCTCTCCTCCTCTCCTTCTTTAACTCTTCACTCCCAAGGCTTCTCACTCCTCCACGGCTCTGCTCTGCTGATTCTCCTCTCTGACATCTCTCAATCCGTAAGTCTCAAATCCAATCTCTATCTCTTAAGTTTGCATCACATAGAACCCTAGAAACTCAGAAATTGCGTCGTTTTCTATTCGTTTTGATTCAATTTCTTCTTCCCGACGAAAAACTCAGGATTCTGCTTGAGATTGGGATTTCCATTCTACTTGACGAATTTTACCGGCGAAAATTCTCTGTATTTTTGGCGCCTTATTCATATGATTTACCGCTAATTATACGTGGAAATTTTGATTTGGTATTGATTAATAAGATTAATAAGATTAGTACGATTTTGTGTTCTTCTTCTTCAGAGTCTGTTTGTAGCTGATGCTTGATCTGATAGGGTTTGGATTCCTGGCATTCTTGTAAATCAAAACCCCACGCTATTCTTCGGAGCGTACTGAAGCTAAATGAAATTGAACTAGGAGGTTTTTCGGATTTCTGGGGTTTTTTTCACTAAGAATTTCAATTGGGCATGGTGAGTAAGGAGGATGCCTCCGCTACTTCACGGCCACCAGCCCAGCTTTCGAGCTCTCGGAAGATGTTCTGGCGCTCAGCGTCGTGGTCTGCTTCACGGACCAACCCTGAGACTGAGGAAAGAGACATAGCGGATCCAAATGTCATTGTAGGAAACAGTGTCCAAAACCATCGTAGGTTTCCTGTACCCTTAACCCCTCGGTCCCAGCAGAATAGCAAGGTTAAGTCTGGTTTGCCCCCCTTGCAATTGCCCATCGCTCGGCGTAGCTTAGATGAGTGGCCCAAGGCGGGTTCAGACGATATTGGTGAGTGGCCACAACCTCCTACTCCGAGTGGCAGAAGTAGTGGGGAGAGGTTGAAGCTTGATTTGTCAACGATTCAGCGAAACCCTGAAAAGAATTGTGGACTTGTGAGGAGGGATAAGATTGCTTTCTTTGATAAAGAGTGTTCCAAAGTGGCTGAACACATTTATCTTGGCGGAGATGCTGTTGCAAGGGACAGGGACATACTTAAGCAGAATGGGATCACACATGTTCTGAATTGTGTGGGTTTTGTTTGTCCCGAGTATTTCAAGGCGGATTTTGTGTATAGAACTCTATGGTTGCAAGATAGTCCGACTGAAGATATTACAAGTATTCTATATGATGTTTTTGATTACTTTGAAGATGTGAGGGAACAAGGTGGAAGAGTTTTGGTTCATTGTTGTCAAGGTGTGTCTCGGTCCACATCATTGGTGATTGCGTATCGTATGTGGAGGGAAGGACAGAGTTTTGATGATGCATTTCAATATGTGAAGGCAGCAAGAGGTATTGCTGATCCAAATATGGGTTTTGCTTGTCAGTTATTGCAGTGCCAAAAGAGGGTCCATGCTTTCCCTCTTAGCCCAAGTTCACTATTGCGGGTGTACAGAATTGCCCCCCATTCACCATATGATCCTTTGCATCTTGTTCCAAAAATGTTGAATGATCCTTCGCTGTCTGCCCTGGATTCTAGAGGTGCATTTATTGTTCATATACCTTCTGCCATATATGTTTGGATTGGTAAGAATTGTGAGGCCATCATGGAAAACGATGCAAGAGGGGCAGTTTGTCAGATCGTTCGGTATGAGAAAGTGCAAGGTCCAATAACAATAATCAAGGAAGGGGAAGAACCAGTTTATTTTTGGGATGCTTTTTCAAACATTTTACCTTTGATGGATAGGTCTGGCAATGAAGGGGAGGCTGGGGAGTCAATAGTTAAGATTCGCCCGGGTGAAAGGAAATCAGACATATATAATATTGATTTTGAAATTTTCCAGAAAGCTATTAGTGGTGGTATTGTACCTCCATTTGCATCCTCGGAGAACGAACACGAAACCCATCTTCCTGCTAGAGAGAGCAGCTGGAGTGCCCTCAGGCGTAAGTTTGCCTCTGGCAATATGAAGGACTTTGTGTCAGCACCCAGGATATCCCTCTCCAGGGTCTATTCAGATTCTAGGATATTAGTTCATTCAGCTAAAAATTCGTCATCACCTTTATCAGCGTCCTCTTCATCTTCATCATCCTCTTCTTCTTCACCTCCATATCTTTCACCAGATTCCATCTCTTCTGAATCAAGCACTAATTCAAAGTACTTTTCAGAATCCTCTACGGATTCACCATCTGCAGCTTCATGCTCTCTTCCAGTATCTTCAATGTTGTCAGATGATTCTGACATGTCTCTCCTCTCAGCTAAACCATCAGATCAGCCCATGTCTAACACTCTAGAAAATGTTGTTTCCAGTTGTAGTTCACAGCCCTATTCTAGATCAATCTCATTACCATCTAAAAAAATTTCTTCGTCGCTTGCAGAGCGCAGAGGTAGTTTGTCTCTTAAATTACCTGTAATGAGTGATGAGATGAGGCTGATGAGTACTACGTCAAAATTTCTTCCCAGTAAAGAAGATGGTGTTAGGATAAACAACAATACTTGTTCTGTAGGCCATGTAGATAATATTGACAATGCTGTAGAGTCGAAGGATGATGTTCAAAATGAAGGGGGAGATTCAACACATCAATGCAACAAATCCCCGCATTGGGGAGATAGCATTGGCTTATGCCAGAAGGAAGCTTCTTTCATTAAACATTCCACTAAGGCTTGGAACCCTTTGGGTGAAGGTACAGAATTCTCTGCCTCAAAGGAGATTGTGGAAAGTTGTCCAGCGCAATGCAATTTTATGCAACCTTTTGTGTGCCACTGGCCCAGTTTAGAGAAGATAGCAGCATTTGGTGTGAGAGAATTAGATTCTAAAGCTGCTTACACTATTTTCTCACCAAACACAGGCTTTGAAAAAAGTGAAGACAGGGTTTTGTACCTCTGGGTGGGGAAATTTTTCGACAATGATAAGTTTTCCATTCAATTAGCTAGTGGCAGAGAGAGAACTGATGTAGAAAAGACTGACTGGGATCAAGTTGGTTTTCATGTTCTTATCCAAATGGGTCTGCCAAAGGATACAATCATTAAGGTATGAAATATAAATGTGTTTTACCTCAACTTTTATGTGATTTCATCTATTTTTTGGTGCTTGTGTCTTTAGGATTAATGTGGCTTCTTGTAAATTTGGTATGTTTGCTATAAGATTTCTGTTGCCATCTACTGTATGCATCCTTACTATTTTGTGTCTCAGGGGCTTTGACTTTTGATAGTGAGTTACATGACAACTGTTAGGTTTTTCTTTCTCTTTTAAATATGATTTTTCAGCATGGTTCAATTGCAGTTTCTTACATTTTGCATTAGGTCGTCTCTTTTTATGTTTAAGTTAAGATCCTTCTCTGCTGTAATCTGATTTTCAAACATGGTTTCATTCTTTCGCTTTTTATGCTTTAACATAATCTACGCTCAACCAAAAGATCTATGGTGCTCTTATTGTCTTTGACTTTCTTTTGATTATTAGCTTGATGTCATTAGTTCATTACTCAGCAGTGACCAATTATATTTCTTTGATAATCCGTTCATTTTTGGCTCATTTTGGGTCTAATGTCTTTATTCGATTTGCTTGTGTTCATTCATTCAAAGTATTATTTTCTGTTGGATTAAAGCCTGTGAATGCATGCACTTGTGAATTGTTGTGAAAACTATGATGTTTCTAACTGTGAACACTGATTGCTGTATGAACAGATTGTTAAAGAAAATGAAGAACCAGTGGAGTTTCTTGAATTATTGAGCCGGTTGTAGTGCCAGTGCAATTAAGGAGAGAATCTTTATAGTCCTCTTGCCCAATTCAATTTTCTGTTTCTCCAGCTGACTTAATTTGCAGTCCAACATTTTCCAGGCATCAGTATAACACCGGCGGCTAAAACATTAAGGTAATGAAGTAGTTGGTTACCATTATTCTCCTTCATATCTAAGACACGCTAGTCAACTATTTTTCCAGTACCCCAATTGGGATAGTAGCTTCGTCTAGAAGGCTTTGTGTCGCATGTCACTAGTGAACCAACCATGCACTAAATACAAGGGCACGCACCGTTAGGCCACTTCACTTGATTTTATTCCACCTGCATTTAGAAATGTTTGTGTATGCACATTTTCTGTTTGAAGTTGCTGAATCACTTACTAAATAGAATGAAACCCTATTTGCAATTATCTTGGGGCAGCTGCAGTAGTTGTCCCTCAAAGAGTCTATTAATGCCCATTTCTTGAAAAATCTCCCACGAGTGAACTTTGATTGGATGCTAGCTTCTGCTACTGCTAGATCAAAACGGAAACAAAACTAAAGGAAGATTTTGCATGTTTGGCGTAAACAAAACTAATAGAAAAAAAGTTGATAACCAACGGAGAAATCCAAACATATGAAAAAGGCTCCATTTCAAAGTACTTTGTGATATTTTCTTGATGCCATATTCCGTCGATCCAAGTGAAGGTGAAGTTTCTATAATATAAGAGTTGTGTGTAGCTGGGTCCGTAGGAATTCCAGATAAGGACTGTTGAATGTTGTTTTCGTTTACAAGTGTTTACTTTTCTGGTTTCTTTTTGTAATTCCGAATACTGACATGGAATGCTGTGTGCAGGACGCCGCTCTCTCTACACTTAACCGCCTTGTTGCTAATCTCGACTGGTTGTACAGTGACTTAACACCCGCCCGCCGCCCGGTAACTCATAATCAGATTTTTCTTGTATATTCACTACTACAAGGATCAAATCCTGAATGCCTTCAACGGCAAACTAGCAATTTAGATTAAACGTTCCATTCGACATGCTCTCTCTCTCTCTCTCTCTCTCTCTCTCTCTCTCTCTCCAAAGAAAGAAATAGTTGTAAGTTGTAACCATTTGATTTTGCTTCAGTATATATTTTTCTGGAATAAAAGATAGAGCCAACTTAACTACTTGAACTCGTCATTCCTCGAACAAAATAGAGGTTCTGTGTTGCTAAACCTCACCTTCTAAAGCAGCTTAAGGACGCATACAAACACTGTGTTTGGACTCAATTTTACACTATCGGCCCGAGCAATCGAGGCCGTGGAATAAGTAAAATTTTGAGCCGTTAGATTGAAAGAAGACTGAGACGATTGATTAATAATTTGTCTAGATATTATTATGATTTTAATAATCATGATGTTATCTGAGGAATTATTGAAAATTATTTCTAAAGTGCAAAGATAATTAAGGAGTCCAAAAGATTGAAATGTTATCGGATCAAAAGATCGAAGATAAAGCTCAGTTTGGATTTTATCCTAATGCATGTTTTTTGGGTTGGCAAATGGATATTAATTGGCAGAAAGATTAATGCATGCGTGGAGGAAGAGTTGAAATGAAGGAGGACTTCTCTCCTTGTTTATGCTGTTCTGCTTGGGGTATACCACATTAGGAGAAGCCACAAGTGAAGAGTCGTGCATAGTAATAACTGGCGTCAGGATAGCATCAAATCCGTTTGGATTAGGTCACGGCATGATAATTCACTATTATCATGCATGACACCTAGATTGGACCATTAGTTTGGATTGCCTCCAAATAATGGTAGGCGTTGATTGGGTTTAATGCAATTGCATGCATCATATCCACTGGAGCTGCATTATCATATTTTTTTTTTAAATCCAAATTGATGGGATTTCATGCATTATCATATCCCAAAAAAGTAGGAGTGCCTACACGAGGGATTATCTAATATTCTTAGGAATATTACTTTTGCACGCGAGATACTCATGGCAAGCAACAAGCAATGAAGCGTACTGGCACTATAAATACAGATGCAATGGCAACGGCCACTCCAATTCAACACACAATTGCCCTGCGCAAACATCTTGAGATTTTTTTTTTTTATTTTCTTTTTCCGCCGACACATCTTCAGTTTGGATAAACAGCACTGTGAAGGCAACCGACGAACATCTTTAGTTTGGATAAACAACATTGTTGTCGTAGAATCAGCCGACCGAGGAACACCTTCAGTTTGGATAAACACCACTGCGCTATGGTCGACTGGTTACCTATCCAAGTCTCGGTTAAGAAGGGTTTCCGAATCCTTATTGGCAGATGTCATCTTATTAACCTTCTCAGCGAAGTAAAGTGTTACAAGTTGCGACATTCGGCACATTGAATGCCGAGTGATTTCATGATTGGATACTCACAAGTAAGCTTCAGAGTTCGACATTCTAACGGCCGAACCACATTTACCATCAAGACATACATCTTCTTTGAGTACTTATGTCCATATAACCTGGTGTCGATTCGACGTGCTTATACTCTTACGAATATAATCACTGTGACCGAATCTGGCGCCGACGATTCGTAAACTTCGCAGAACTAGCAGCTTTGTCTTCAGTCTCAAGAACCCGAAGGCCGAGACTTGTTCCTTCCTCGGCCGCAATCACAAGATTAGAAAGTCAACATCACACTCAACTCAACATCAACAAATTTTACTCCTCGACCGAGCTTGACCGACGAGTTGGCACACCTTGCATCAACCAAAGGACGTAGTTAGCTTATTAGTTATTTGACCTGTGTGCCACGCATGCTTTGTAATTTTTAGGGTCAACACCTTGTTATAAAGGAGACCTTGCTGAAGTCTAGGATGTTTGTTGCCAGAGCTAACTCCTTTCGATTTTTACCAACGGCAGTCCGATGAACCCTAGACCGATACCATTGAGTGAAACTATATCCTACAATACGACATAATAATCATCTCTAACACAATGGCTATTTTAAAATGCAAATAACATCTCTTATAAATTTAATACTGAATACATACTAGTTTTAACAACAAATTTAAACGATTGGAACGTCAAACAATTAATATTTTTACTACTCATTAAATAAATTTGATCGAAGAAAGGGTAACTGTCTACATATTCTTCTAACTCAAATATTGGAAACATTAATGCTAGTTTGTAATACATAACATTTCACCCAAAAAAGATTATGAATGTTATATTTCTCTCTCTCTCTCTCTAATAACAATAATTATCAATTTTTTTTAATAAACGATATTATCTACACCAAAAGGAAGGAGGTGAGCTTAACCTCACAATGTGCTAGCAATAATATGATGTACAATAATTATCATTTTGTACACAATATATAATCCACAGCGTAATACAAGTAAGGACTGATCCATAACTGATGCGACCAAAGATGGCCCAGAAAAATAAAGGGCCTCTTTTATATATCCAAAGCCCATTACTGTAATGGTGTCATGAACGTATCATGTCCAATTAACATAATAGCAGCAACCATTAGTGTTGGAGGAGTGTATGTATTTAAGCATCCATTATTCTCCATCACCGATGATCTACAGATCCAACCCCTAACCCATAACTTCCTTGTCAGCTTAATCACATCAATCCATGAAGTTATGGGTCAGATCTGTAGATCATTAGTGATGGATTATAATGGATGCTCAAATACCCTCCTTCAACCCCAGCAGTTGCTGTTATTACTTATGAAGCTAATTGGACATGGTACGTCCTGTCGTCCATGGAATCATTGCAGTCTCAGGCATGCATTTCCAACCTCCTCACCATTGTAATTTTTTTCTTCATATTGTTATACATGCATGTTGTATATGTAAAGTGGTTTTCTTTTCAATGGAATAATCTGATTCGAAGTCAGTTTCCGAATATCGTTTCTCAGCAACGACAAAGTACGGTTTTAAGGATCGACATAAATCGAATGTGGCTGGAGCAGCACATACTTGTTTACTTCTGGTGCAGATGCTTCTCATTAAGCGAATAAAGGTGGCGAGACAGATTTTATATGGAGCCCACATCTAGATTGTGGAGATGCCCAATGTTCAAGGCCAGGAATCCAAACATGGTATCAAACCATATTTTTTCAGCTTCTGCAAAGATCATCTTGTTAGCATTTTTGTCAACGAATAGTTTGATGTTGCACCCAAAAGGGTAAGCTTTGAGTCG
Organism: Pyrus x bretschneideri; assembly: GCF_019419815.1. Lineage (NCBI taxonomy): Eukaryota > Viridiplantae > Streptophyta > Magnoliopsida > Rosales > Rosaceae > Pyrus > Pyrus x bretschneideri. The sequence goes on along the minus strand of NW_025999723.1, from coordinate 6,965,750 downwards.
AATGCAGCTGATGCTTGCTCCACAACTTGGGCTGAAACATCATGAACACAAAATTGAAACATAAACATGAAGGAAGCACGAAGATTGGCTATTGCGTAATGAATATAAACATGAACACAGAGAAATCAAGCCGTTGCATTGTAATTTTGTTTCTACAAGCAGTAGTGGAGATCAGGACAAAATTCCACAAAAGCACATAAAATTCAAACTTAAACGCAAAAGTTACATCATTGTATTTTCTTGAGATTTTGATTGACAAAAAGAGTTCTATTAATAGATTATAATTTTTTTTTACTTTTTAATTTCTTTATAGTTACACACATTTTGTGTGGGCTCCATCTAGTGCAATATTACTAAGGGAGTTTTAACGAAACACTCCTATAACTGTTCACTTTTAACATTAAGAAAATTTTTACTCTAAAAAGTCACGCATGATACTATTCACTTACAACACATATTTGTCATTTTGGTTAAAACTTAAAGTTTTCAAGTCATTTTCATTAGTTTTCCTTATTACTAAATCATATGATGAAACAAAAGTATATTATCAGAAGTCGCTTATGAGCTCTTATTACAAAAATTATGTGGAATAATTGGGAATTCTTGGCATTATCTCGTCTATTTTGCAGTCAATATTTGAAGCTTAGTTTTGGTGAGATATATCTTCTCATTAAACCTTGGTGAACCCTAGGTTACTTTGCTGGAGCTAAAAACCAAATCATAATCTAGCAATATCATAGTTGTGTTTGCACTCTATCCTCGTTTCTTAATTTCGTTAGGGATGAGTTTATGATGACTATTTTGGAGTGTGAATAACAAACTCCCTTAATTTATTATCAAAGAGACACAGCATTTGACCAACGAAGGGTTAACTGTCTAGATATTCTTGTAACTCAAATGTTGGACACATTAATGCTACGATAGGAGTTGGAATTGCTCAAGCATCCTTAATCCTTAATGAAGCAAAGCTTAGTTCTTCTCTCTTGTCCTCGCTTGTTTTTGAAAGAGGTCATGGCGTCCTCAACACCCTTCTTAAGGGTTCTAAAGTGTATGTGTGTTTGTCACAACATCCCGTCATTGCATTAAACCCGAAGGAACTCGAAGTTAAGAGGGCTTGGCTTCCCTAATGATTTTGTGTTTGGAGTGTCTACTGCAGCAGCACAGATAGAAGGATCAGCAAAATCAGCAGGAACAGGACCAAGTGCTTGGGACACGTTTGTTAACAATTCCATGTAAACCTTCTCCTAGCACATGCTACTGTCTCTAGGCTCTACAGAAACAAGTACCAGAAAACACAAGGTGGACAAATTGTAGTATGTCTTGTAGGACAATATGTCGAGCCCTTTTCGGACTCAGCAGAAGACAAAGCTGCATCAATGAGAAATTTGGACTTTGAACTTGTATGGTATGGAGCCATTAGTATATGGTATATGGAGTCGTTAACAAAAATTAAAAAAAAAGCTTTCCAGTTTGCTTCCTTCTGAACTTCACACATCTATCGTAAAACGGGGAGGTGAACAAGCAAAAGTCTAGTTTCTTTTGTTGAGAGTACCAAGTCCACGTCGGGGAGAAGAGGGACATTGCATGTGCTTATAAGTAGTTGAGCTACTTGATAGAGATTTTACCACGTGCAAAAGTAGGGATAAAAACACTTAAAAATACTTGCAAGAGAACAAGGTAGTTGTAGTATAAACGGCTCAATCAAGATCGTTTTCCGCAGGAATTATTTAAAACAATTTATCAAAGACCCTAATCTTAGTTAACTATTTGAAAGTAAAGATTGGAAAAAATAGATTTTGAATGTAAAAGTAATAAAAACGAATTTTAATAAAAGTAATTTAGGGAAAGCAACTAATAACCAATTAGAAAAGAAACAAATCAAAGAGAAAAGGTTTTGAGAAACAAATTTGGAAAAACACTAGAGTTCCGTCATCCCCTTAACAATCTTATGTAGATGTACTAATTACTTATGAAATACCCATGCAACTTTGAAGGTTAGGTTTTCCTTATGAATATTCTACTTGTGGCATTCAAGCTAGAACATATATCAAACATGCAATCCGTCTGTGGTATTCAGATCAAATATAAACATGCATGACTCATTATGCTTTGTAAAAACCTTTTGAAAAACCATGCAACCCCTACGACATGGCATTCGCCCTAGGTGAAATTACAACTATCAATCACAAGAAGCAATACCCAATTCCCTGGTGGCATTCCGACTGAATTACGTCCAATTACTTATCTAAACATGCTAATGGTTGCGAATCATTAAGACACAAAGACAGTTTAAAGCAATGATTAATAATTCAAAGTATGCATGCATAATATCATAAGCAATTAAATAAAAACTACATATTCATGCTAAAGCTCAAGGTTTCGCCTAACAAAAGAAAATTAGTTGCGCATACTCATAATTAAAATTAAAAGAATTATATTAAACTAGAAAAAGAATGAAAACACCTTGTAGAATAAAGTCTGAAAATCTCTAAAGCTTTAGCCAAATCCCTCTTCTCAAATCATGTGTCTGTAGAAGAGAAACCCGAAGTTTTCCAAAAGGCTTATTTATACTCTAATTAAAATCCTCCTAATGAAAGGTCTTCAAATAAGATTAGGAAACAAATTGAAATAAAATAGGAAACATAATCCTAAATTGATTTGGTAAATTCGCCTAGAAATCTGTACAGCCACGTTCTAGACCCAAATCAGCTCCAAAACTGGCCCAACACAGCTGGATTTGATGCTTGGACTATTCTGAACACTTCTCCAGAAGGTTACGAACCCATCTAAGGTCATCTTGGGCCCCAAAAACGCAATTCAAACCCAGAAATGTCACTTTCCAGCAACACACACTGCTCCTTTATTTAATCTTCAGAAAATAACCGCTTAGTAGAAAAATCCCAAATTTTGACACAAACAAGCCAAGAGACACACAAACATCCTCCAATTTGAATCACTTCAAAATTCGTTCGTTTGATCATATTTTACTCCAGAGGAAGTTGAACGTCCTGTATTGAAAATATAAAGCAAAGCATCAAAATTCTACAAAAATAATTACCAAATTATACTAAGATTAGGGTAAAATATATTATATAATATTGACTCATCACTACTCCCTATATTGCAATTAGTTTTTGATGGAATCTCAATTTTCCAGTGTGATTTTGAGAATGAACGTCAAGCTTTGAAAACAAATAGTTCTGGTAACCCTCTGCCTTCTTGTCCATAATCGAGGTCCTTCAGTTCTGAATCTTCTGATCAAATCAAATGAGTCATTTATTAATTAACACTCCGCCATCGTAACCGTTTCGTTCTGAAAAAGCCGTGCATGCATGAGCTTGAAGTTGAAATGGTTTAATTCCAAAGCCTATAAATTGATGGGTCTGTCTGAGGCTTAGAAAGTATATCGCATGCCTTTATATATCCTCCTCTACCGTCCTTATATTGCATCAATGGCAACCACCAATACCACCAGTGTGGGTTTGAAGCTTTTGGTCGATACAAAGGGTCACAAGGTTCTGTTTGCTGAAGCGACGAAGGAAGTTGTAGATTTTCTTTTCACTCTCTTGTCTTTGCCTGTTGCCACTGTCATTAGGCTTCTCTCGAAGAATGACATGGTTGGTTGCTTGGGCCAACTTTGTGAGAGTGTTGAAAATCTTAGTGATACATACTTGCAACCCAATTTTGATAAAGACGCCCTTCTCAAACCCAATGGCACAGTTGCTGGTGCTAATATCTTTCATTTAACTGACCAGCAGCAATGACTGTAATCCAAAACAGTTCTACATTTGTACCAGTTGCAATCGCTGTATTTGTCATGTGTCTGAACAACATGTCCACAGTGCTCACATGGGGTTTTTTGTAATTATAGAGCCATTTCCACCCTGTGACTTATGTTGCTCCGCAAGCACGTACTAGTACTAATGCAGCAACAACGTTGTCCGGTGAGGGAGGGTATGTGAAGGGTGTTGTGACTTATATGATCATGGACAATTTGGAGGTGAAGCCTATGTCTACTATTTCTAGTATTTCTGTGCTTAACAGGTTCAATATTAAGGAAGTCGGTGTTCTTGAAGAGAAGGTGGTTAATCTTGGCATGGAGGAGGTCTGAATTCCTATATATTTCTTTTGGAAAATGCAAGGGTGAGCATGTTTTTAGACTATATTTGCAAATTATATGATGTAACGGTTAATAATTGGATTTATTTTTTAAATTTTAAAAAGAAAGTCAATATACCGCTATATTATGTGTTATACAAAATAAAATTCAATTGGACAGTGTCTCTAGCATCACCCATTTCTTTCTCTTCACTTTTTCTTAGTTTTTTTTTTTTTTTTTTTCCTTCCTATCAACTACTTTTCTTTAGTCATGTCATATTTTATTCTTTTGTAAATGATTACATTCGGCGGCTACTATATGCTGATAAGTTTACATGCGCCTACCTCTTTTTTGTTGTATTTTTAGGGATTGAAGCTTTTGAAGGCATCGTGGGAGTCCAACACTGTTCTCACCAATGTGTTTCTTGGTAAAAAGAAGACATAAACATATGAGATTATTGTTGCTATAGCAAATTAGCAATGGTGTTTTTGTGAGGTTTCTTTACTTTGATTTAAACACCTTAAATAAAATGAGTGTCCTTAATTGGACTAGTTAAGCTAGAAGCGTGGGTTTACATTTAAGGTTGCACATGATTCTCCAACATATTATGTGACGATGCGAATCCAATTGTCCAGAACTGACCTAACATTTTTGTATAGTAAGAAAATTTTACGTAAATGTTTTGAATAATTTAGAGCAACTTCAATCACCCTGACAATTGTTTTAGTTAATCAGGTTACTCAAGTGTTTGGCACATTGAAAGCCAAAACTTTATTGAACTTCGATCTAACAACCTTGTCTTCAGGTTCTAGAAACCAAAGGTCGGTCGTGATCGCTCGGACACAAAAGTCAGCAGCATGACACCACTATCACATCTATCTTACTCGCCGACCGAGCTCGGTCGCGAGTTGGCACACCCGCATTCACTAGAAAAAACATAGTTAGCTCTTAAATACTTAGCCTTTAGGGTCAACAATAAATATATTAGTAGAACAATCAGTTTTTATTTGACTATGTGTATTAATTTTATGAAACTCAACCTCTGTGTATCAGTGATATATTTCAAGATAAATTGGTAGATTCAAATTTTTTTTAGTATATTTGAATTGGGTAAAATATTCTGGTTGGTTTTGGTATTAGCCATACGGATCCCATTTTTTCGGTATTTTTCGTCAGATGTTTTGATTTTATGAAGTAAATGTCGGGTTACCGAAGCAAAAATTTTTGGTGAGTATTGGTCGATCGTTTCGGTTTTTATAGTAGAAAATGACAGACCTAAATGGGGACTATGTAGCTATAGCAACACCACATCATAATAGCAATCTTCTGATGATGCCAAATATTGTTTTTGGAAACGTGATAACAAATACTCGTCGAATATACCACATATATAGATTGGGTTGCAAGTAAGTCTCACTAAAAGCTACTTTGGTTAAGTTTGCCAATCAACCGACCATGTCCTCGTTTGACAGGTCACAGAAGCCTAATCGCAGTTCCAACGGGTAAAGACAAAAGGTGATTAGAGTCCTTCGATAATTATTGGCTTATTCTTTGCTCGCTTCCGCGAACAAAACCTTGTGGCCCACTGGCCCTTTCTGTCGATCAGAAGCTTCAAACGCACTAGTAGGTTTGGAGGTTGACATACTGTATCAGTGAATGGAGGAAGATGTTACTAGTTGCCAAAACTATACCGTGTTGGAGAGGTTGACACAGGTCCTCTATGTATTTGTGATAGTCATCAGATGATAATTAATTGGAGTTAATTAAAAGTTATCATGTCTGTTTTGGGAATAAGATCATATGTTAATTGTAAATGGGGACTTGCAGCGAGTGCTGAGATCGAGACGCACGCCAGCTAAAACCAACGCATGACCCTAATGAAACGGTGTTGTTAATTTCCCAAACCCTAGTTAATCGTAAATTACCCGTCTGTTCCGGTTCCCTTGATGTTTTTACATAACTTCCAAACGTTTACAATTCTCCTCTTCTTAGTATATATACCTTGTTAGAGTCTGTTGCCCTCCTCACTGCATATGTGAAAATGGCTAACTCCGATTCAACTGTTAGTTTGAAACTCCTAGTTGATTCAAAGCGTCACAAGGTTTTGTTTGCCGAAGCAGGCAAAGACTTTGTGGATTTTCTTTTCACTCTTCTATCGTTGCCTTTAGGGACTGTGATTAGGCTCCTAGCCAAGCATGGCGTGGTTGGTAGCTTAGGGAAACTCTACGAGAGTGTTGAGACTCTGAGTGACGCATACATGCAACCCAATCTTGACAAGGACACTCTGCTGAAACCCAAGCCAGCGATTGGCGGTGCTGATGTCCTTCACTTGTTGGCCGGCGATGAAGCAACTAGAAAGGTCTACATGTGTCGCAACTATCACCGTTATGTAGCTGATGATTCTCGAGCCATTTGTCCTTCGTGCGAATCCGCTATGTCAACAGAAGTGCCTCATGTAGCCCCGCAGGTTACTTCTGGAAGTTCCTCCGGCGAGGGTGGTGGTTATGTGAAAGGTCTTGTCACATACATGGTAATGGATAACTTGGAAGTGAAGCCCATGTCTACCATTTCAGGTATTACAGTGCTGAACAAGTTCAATGTTAAGGAGGTTGGGGACCTTGAAGAGAAGGTGGTTCATCTTGGCATGCAAGAGGTTTGACACTTCCAACAAAAATTTCTATCAACTTTGTGATATCAATTTATTAAATAACAAATCTGGATATTTTTAGTATGCCAATAAAAAATGATCAATGTTGTGTTTCTTTTTGTAGGGTATAAGTCTGTTGAAGGCGTCTCTCCAGTCAAACTACGTTCTCACCAATGTTTTTCTGGGTAAGAAAGTGGCATGAAAATTTGGCTTTTCGCCGGAAGTATGAACTGAAGATTGCTTTTGAAGTTGATTTTGAGTTAATTTGTTTTCCTGCATTGTTACTTTGAATCTAGATATATGTAATTGCACTCATGGGTTAATTTGGATTTCATCAACGATCTTTTTGGACTTTATCGCTACTGGTTTTTTACATCTTTGTTAATGAAGTTGGAATCTTCTAACTGAAATAGGGAAGGGGTCAAATATAAACAAGAAATCGGTTGTAAAAGCCCTAATCAACAACAAAACCAACAAAGAATTTGTTTCAGTTTTTTTATTCATTTATTTATTAGTACAACGATATATTTTACACTAAGGGGAGTGGGGAGTTCGACTAAGCCACACAATGAGCAATTTAATTTGATATCGAATTCGTCATTCACGAGATTCGAACCTAAGACCTCTTACTCACAAGTGAAGAGGAATATTTATAGATTGTAGCACTGAATGGTAGAATTTGTTTTAGTTTTGAAATCAAAGAAAGAAATACGTTAATACGTTAATTGACAAGATAAACTAAATTTCAAGTTTTGTAATCATGCCTTTAATACAAATTAACCCTAGCTAGTTTTAGTTTTTACGTCTCTTAGTCATTGTTCTTGTGGGAAAGGGATCCGCTTCGGATCCCTTCTTCTTAATTCACCAAACGTGTCATTTAAATTTGATCTAACGAAGTTATTATAACTTTTAAAATGGATTTATGTTTATAGTTGTTGGATCAAATTTCAATGGCAGAGAATTCCTGATTTAGTGAATTATGAGGAAGGGATCTAGAGGAAATCCCTTTCCGTTCTTGTGCAACAAGTAAACTGCATTCTTTTGTTCCCTTGATCACTCATTGCACATGCAAGGGTTTTTTTTTTATTTTATAAATGTCACATATCACATTTTGTAGACAATATTTTTACCTCTTTTCTGATAAAAGGCTTGTGATTAGTTGGCACAAAAGTAGTACTAAATGTAATCTCTTTTAGAATGGAAAGGGATCATCTCCAAATCATTTCTTTCTAATCCATCAAATTAGAAAATTTGTATCATTAAAAATTGATCCAACGGTTAAAGTTATTATAACTTTTAAAATGGGCTCATGTTTGTAGCAGTTGGATCAAATTTCAATTGCACGGATTTCTTGATTTGATGGATTAGGAAGAAGGGATATGGAGATCCCTGTCCCTTTGGAATTACAGGGGTGGATTGTCTGCCCTACTGTGATATGTGGTCACAGTTAAGCCATGTCAACATTTTATATTAATTTTTTTATAGAAATAATAAAAAAAAGTAATAAGAATGTAAAATGTTGACGTGGCTTAACCGTGACCACACAAACAGGAGGGCATGAGGAGTATGAAAATGGGAGGGCAGACAATCCAACTTTTTCGAATTACACCCTCTGCCACGCCCAACAAATAAAGAATTTGGTTTCATCGGGATCCAAATGGTGAGGATCTTAGGGATCCTCACGTTTTAGTAATTTATTGTGCATCGTATGATCATAAATTATTTGATTTTTTAATTTAAAATTCAATAAAATTGTACCTGACGAAAACTGATCACACGATATACGATGAATGACTAGAATGTAGAAATGTTTAGGATCTCCACAACGTGGATCTGGAGAGGTTCCTCTTCCACAAATAAATAGCAAATCCTATCAAAAAAGAAACAAAAGTAAGGGAACAGGATCCTCTCTGAATTCACTTTGTGGGGATTCGTTGTTCATCATATATTGTGCAGTTAGTTTTCTTCAGGTACTATTTGTGTTTAATTTTAAATAAAAAAAAGTTAAATGATTTCTAACTGCATGGTACACGATTGATGATTAAGATGTAACGATTCTTAGAATTCCCACAATTTGGATCCGGGTAGGATCCAAATCCAAAAATAAGGGTATGGGAAATTATTTAAGGAACAATAATGAAAAGAATTTGAAAACTATAAGTTTTAATTAAAAAAATAAAAAAATATTGTAAGTAAATAGTATCACGAATGATTTTTTAAAATAAAAATATTATTTTCGTTAAAATTCTCTATTATTTAACATTAATTCATTTTTGACTGAACGTGTCCTAAGAAAATAATAAATGTCTACAGGATAGGTGTACTTTGTACCATCCGGTGCTTATACGCATATTTTTTAATAATTTATTAAATCTGATAAATAAAAATAAAGGAACGTGAGAGGATAATAGAAGTATTAAATCTGCTGTAATGATTTAATTGAACTAAAAAAAATTATATGCATTCGAAAAGGAGTTTGATTATATAGTTCCTGTTCCCGTATTATTCATTTTCATTTTGTCTTTAGTTTAGGTTCTTTATTCAATATTTCTCCAAATTTATATGCGTGAAAATACTAATATTTTTTCACTTGAATCTTTTAGATATTTCTTTTTTTATTCTATAATATTATTTTATGATGTGAACTATCTTTTTTTTATATCACGCTTTAAATCCACGTTCATAAAAGTTAACCAAATTAGAATTATTCGATTAACATTGTCAAAATCAAATGTGTTTTCTATTTATTGAAAATCACTATATGACTAAATAATTTTGGTACACTTTATTTTTTATAATAATATTTAATAAGTGATCTAAAAAGTAGACCATTTTGTTAAAAAAAAAAAAGAGAGACGATTTTAATCATTTTGCAACATTATTTTTATTTTTAGTTCAAGTACAATATTCATCAAGTGAGAGGAAATAGGTATAGAAAAAAGAATAAAGTGTTAACATTGGGTCTCAATAAAAATTTTGTGAAAAATTTTAGTGAAGTGTTATTGGCATTTCAAAAATCTTATTCTATACTCCTCACAAGTGTATTTTTCTTGTTAAATATAAATAATTTGAAATATAAAATAAAAAATTTGAAATGTCAATAAAAATTCATAAATTTTAACCTTACATGAAATTTGAATGCAAAATAAAAAATTAAAAAAAACAACAGTATTCCGCACCAAATTGTTAAATGAAAAAGAGAACTGAAAATCTATAAACGAGAAGGTTGGTTCCTGGTAGCATTTATCAATGATCGTTTCGTGTCCAATGAGTAAACATATAAGTAACAAAAACATCATTTCACTGCAAATTGAGAAGATCTTCCATCAGTCATACAGTCTCTACTTTTGACATCAGAGGCCGTGATCCACGAGTAGGTCTGTGTTCTCAGATCGTAGACTTTTGACTTAATTGGACTTAACAGCGGTGAAGTCTACCGCCATTTTCTGTGATTATCTCCTTCAGATTTCTTCTCCAGAAATAAAACATATAAAGTAAAATGATGACAGGTTGAATCTGAATCCACTTTACTATTGAAAATTTTTATGTCATATTAATTGCATATTATAGAACAGGTTTAGGAATTAGGGTTTTGGAATTCTTTTTCTTTCAAGTTATGAAAGGGAAAAACCCAGGACTTCAAACCTGACGAAGGTTAGGGTGAAGAAGATAAAGTCGAAGAGGACGACAAGATATGTTCCGAAGGTACGGATGTAAAAGAAGACGAAGAGGTAGGCAAGCTCTTTTGCGCCTAAGCTCATGGGCCGTGAAGAGAAATCAAAATCTTAATTTACTACTTATGAATGTAAGGGGGTGTATTTAATTAGGATTTAGAGAGATTTTAATTTTTTTATGAATTTAAGTATATTCAATAAGAATTTTAAATAATTCTTTAAAATATTTAATGTGTATTTAATTAGGATTTTAAGATAGTTTATTAAAATATTTAGAAATCTGAGTGTATTTAATTAGAATTTTATAACATTTTAGGTGTATGCAATTAGAATTTGATTTTAAATAACTTGATAATTGAGAAATTAGAGAGAATTCAAGAGATTTTGTAGGGTATTTTAAACATCCAACAAATATCACGTATCCCCATGAAATTTCAAAGAAATTTAATCAAAATTTTACATAAATCAATTAGAGTCATTAAATTCCATAAAAATCTATGAATTTATATCTCTGTTAAAATCTCTCATAAGCCCCAAATTGCATTCACCCTCTAAATGTATTTCTTTCAAAAAAATTTAAATTTAAATTTAACTACACCTAATTTCTTTCAAATTAAAAAAAAAATATTTAAAAATTATAATTGACTACTTCTTAATTTTAAAATCTACTAAAATTTTATCAAATTCTAATAGAGACAGATTGTTTGCTCTCCTGTTTGGGTATCTTTCCCATCATCTTCTATTTTATGTGGTCACAGTTAAGACGCATCAATATTTTTTATTAATTTTTTATAGAGATAATAAGATAAAAAATAATAATAATATAAAATATTAACGTAACTTAACTGTGATCGTACAAATAAAAGAAGATGAAAATGACATCCAAACACAAGGGCATACAATCTGCATCCAATTCTAATTGGACTACAAATTCTAATCTGATGAACATCAATACAGTACTGCATCATTACAGTACAGTGATCGGTACCCACAAAGGGTTATTACTTTTTCATTTTTCTCCGTGATATTTTCTATCAATCACATCCCACCTTGGGCACAACAAAATAAGAAAACTTCAGCAAAACGAGGGTAATCAATCGTCATCGTACAACCCCTCGTCAATGGCAACTTCCAATTTCAGTGTGAGCATCCAGCTCTTCATCGACACAAACCGTAAGAAAGTTTTGTTCGCAGAAGCCGGCAAAGACTTCGTCGACCTTCTATTCGGCCTCCTCTCTCTGAGCGATGGCGCCGTCATTAAGTTGCTGTCCGGGCACGGCATGGTTCGGTGTCTAGATAAAATTTACGGCAGCCTCGAAAACTTGAGCCCGAAATACACTCTCCCGAATCTCGACAAGAATATCTTGCTACTGCACCCTTGTGTGGAGGAAGGGTATGTGAGGGACTTCACATACATGGTCATGGATGATCTGGAAGTAAAGCCTTTGTCTACAGTTTCCATCCTTGACGTGCTGATCAAGTCCGGTGTAAAGGATGTTGGTAAGCTTGATGTGGTGGTGGTTCACCTTGGCTGGCAAGAGGTCTGGGTTTAGAATTAGGGTTTCCTCATCTTCTCCTTTTATAGTTCTCTGAGCTTTATGAATTATTTTTTAATTAATGTTTTGTTTTTGTTTTTGTTGTGAATTAGGGTGTGGAATTGCTGAGAGGGTCGTTGTTATCGAACACAAATCTAACCGGTTTGTTCCTTGGTGAAGAGGTTTGACAGTCTCAAGTAGTTTTGGAAGTGAAGCGTCAATCTGAGAATCTGAGACTTGTGTGAATGTGATGTTTGTTTTTTGTATTGGTGGCATCTTGTTTTCCTTTCCATATGTGGTTGGATTTGCAGGTCCTACCGACTATCCTCCTTGTCAAATTAATGGGTAATGATGTATTAAGTAATTTGAGTTTCAGACTTTATTTTTATTTTTATTTTTGTCTGCGAAAAGTTTGAGACCTTTATTAGTTGCTCCTTTTTAATGTTCAAACTATGTCAAAAAAATTCTGAGATTAAGGTCTTGTAACAATCTTTGTTGAACCTGTAAAAGATCTCAATAGGTGTTCTTATTACGCTCTTCCTTTTTTAACTTTTTACGAATAAGTGCGAGGCCACTGCTATTTACTTTTTAGACAGCACTTATCGACAAGATGATTAGAAATTTTTAGGGTCTAGCTATAATACTTACAAATATGTGGTATAATTGTGTTTTTATGGTCATAATAGTTCTTGGATGTCGTTACAGTATTTGACTGTCAAATGTGATTGTACTAAGAGCTGGCTTGGTATTACTGTGCTTTGAAAAAAAGTTGTTTCTGCTGTGTTGTAAGAATAAGCAGCTGTGAAATAAAGCAGTAAAGTGTTTGGTAAACTTTTTTGTAAAAGTGCTTTTGAAAAAAAAAAACAGTATTATAGTGTTTGGTAAACTTTTATGTAAAACATATGTGAAAAAATGCCGGTTTTTCAAAGCTAGGTTTTGCAGCTTCTTGTTTTTGACTTTTTTTCACTTAAAACTGTAAAAAAAAACTAAAGCTGAATGTTTACCAAACACAAAAACAGTTCCTAGCTTTTTTTTATATCAGTTTTTTTCATAATCATCTCAGTACCAAATCAGGCCTAAGTGTATGTAAGTGTTGTAGTCAAACCTCATTGGATAAATGATACTATTGCAGTAGTGTTAGAGATTTCATTATAAAATCAATTGAATATATGGGCTCAACTATTTACAACAACAAATTCTCTTTTCCATGTAAGACTTATACCCTCAATATATTTTCACATGGGATGAAATTTCAAGCTTAATATATGCAAGTGCGGCATTCACAAATTGAAGAAGCAACTTATACTGTAAAAGAAATTGGGGTTACACTATAAAAATCAATAAGCAATAAGCAATATAAAAAGTAGTTTAACTATTTGTAAGCGTATTCCGTTCTTACCTAACCTGGATTCATATTTTCAACATATTTTCTCATGTGCGATGGATGCTCAAATCTAACAGCAAACAACAAAAATTTAATGGTGTGTAACATGTGGTCGTTAGATTTTATACTTTCAATATGTCACTATGCCAAATACTCAATCACTCTTATAGTCTTAACATCTTTGGGAAGCATGGTGATCATCGTGACCAGTGTAAATGTCATGAACCAGAAAATTTAATTCACGAGGGTAATATTATTCACACATTTTTTTTTATTTTTTATATTTTTATTCATTAATTTTTTTTTCAATTAATTCGATTTGATGTTCAAAAATTAAAAAAATATGTGATAAATAAAAAATTGTGTGAATAGAACCTCCCATTCACATATTCTTGTTAGCGAAAACGACTAACACCTTGTTCTCCACTTTCGAAATGTAGCCGGAAGCCGCGACAGGGCAAGGTAGAGGGTAGAGTAGGATCGTTGAGTGAAGGCTAGACTTTAGAGACAGAGAGATAAGGGTCAATGAGAGAGTGAGTGACTGTTGTTGAGCAAGAATGAGGATTCTCGGGATCCTTTTTTAAAGATCTATAATCCTCAAATTATGTCTGTTCATCGCAAATCGTGTGATCAGAAATTATTTTAAATATTTTTATTTAAAATTAAATATAAATAATATCTGACAAAAATTAGTCTTATAATGTACGATAAACGAACATAATTTAAAGATTTTCAGAATCCTTACAAAGAAAATCCGAATATGATCCTTATTCGTTGAGGAAGAACCCTAGAGAGGGTCGTTACTGCTGCGTAGCAGTAAAGAATAACGGTGGTTTTAAAAGTGGGCCTAGAGTTGAGCCCGCTTGTTTCTTTTTTGGTGAAAGAGCCCATCGAAGCAAAAGGGTAGTTACAAATACAGAGAGAACCGACTTGCAGAGCAATTATATTTTCATCAACATCTACTCCACACCAAAAACAAAAAAAAAAAACACCCTACTCCCCCCTTTCTCTGCCGCAAGCTTCCCTTCCTCTCTCGGTAAAAATCTATCTCTCTCTCTCTCTCTCTGAAGTTTTAGTTTAATACTTTATGCTTTTTTATTCTAACGGAAGACGCAACACATAATCGAGTGCAATGTCGTTCTAAGATTCATATAATTGACGAAAATGTTTTGTTGTTGTTGTTGTACTTTATGCTTTGTTATTCAAAAAGCAGAAGAAGGAAATATTGACGAAGCTAGTTTCTTGAACTAAATGTTGATCTGCATTATTTATCATTTGATTAGGCTGCTTAGTTCAGAAGAAAAAGGTCACTGATTCCTTCAAACAAATAAGCATACGTGGTTATTCTCTGAAATTAGTTGTTTCCACGACTCGAACTCAGAGTCTTTTTTGTCACAAAGGAGCAACCTTTTCGGTTGCTCCAAGAGTTGAGTCCCTTTAGGTTTGTATAATCTGTACCAGCAAAAAAAATTTAAAAGAATTCCATTGTATTTCGGTTAATCTCTCATTAGTAAGAGTGTATGCCTAAAGGTGGCTCCTTTAACATTGGATTGTAGCAATAGCTCGGTTTATTTATGAATTTGAATATTTAGTTTATGCCTACAGGTCTTAATGTTCTGAAATTCGATTTTAACTGCATCAATGGCAACTACCACTGTGAGCTTGAAGCTCTTGATTGATACAAAGGGCCACAGAGTTCTGTTTGCCGAAGCCGGCAAGGACTTTGTGGATTTCCTTTTCACCCTTCTGTCTCTGCCGGTTGGAACTGTCATTAGGCTCCTCTCTAAGGACAACATGGTTGGTAGCTTAGGCCGACTTTACGACAGTGTCGAAAATCTTAATGACACATACATGCTTCCCAATCTCAACAAGGACACTCTGCTGAAACCCACGTCCCCCATTGGCTGCGCTAATGTCCCACATTTGCTTACAAGTGATAGATCAACGGTAAAAAAGGTGTACATGTGTGGGAGCTACCACCGGTACGTGGCTGATGACCCTAGGGCCGTTTGTCCACAGTGCAGATATACTATATCTATCGAGGTGCCTTATGTTGCTGCTCCAGCTACCGCTGAAGGATCGTCTGGTGGCGGAGCAGGTTTTGTGAAAGATATTGTGACATACATGATTATGGATAATTTGGAAGTGAAGCCGATGTCCACCATATCATGTATTGCTATGCTCAACAAGTTCAACGTTACGGAGGTTGGCGCGCTTGAAGAGAAGGTTGTTCATATGGGCATGGACGAGGTGTGATATCCTAAATTTCTCTCCCATTTTTGAATGTGAATTCTCTACGCATCTTGAATTCAACATTTTAGCGTATTATTTCTGTTTTCGTTGCCTTTCATATTGAGTGCATTGACATAAGCAGTCTGATTTTGTTCTTGAAAGGCATAGAAAACGGAATTTGTATCTCATAGGATTGGTTTTTATGCTGTTTTATAGGAAGAGTTTGATGAAACTATGCCTTTCCAAACATACGTATTAATAGAAAACGCTACTTTTCATCTTTTAATCAAGTAGTTTCTAAATCATTTCAACCTACGTTGAGAGAACTGCTTTACATTCTTGTTTCGATCTTTTAGCCTTTTCGTTTCTTTTCTGTTTTGGATTTGAATTGGGAGGCATGTCATAAGGTTAATGGATGTCTTGATCTCAATCAAGTAATGCACTTTCTACTCTACACACCTGATCAACAACGATAACCATCATACGTTTTTCTGTAGGCTTGTAATCTGGCTAATGTGCCGCAGTTCTTGTGTTTTGTTTATCGAAAGTAGTGTTCTTTTTGCAAAATGATCATTTTCTTTTGAATAATTCTCAGGGGCTGAAGCTGCTGAAGGCATCATTGGAATCAAACAATGTTCTCTCCAATGTCTTCCTTTGTAAGAAAGAGGAGTAAACACGTCAACTTTGCGCTTGGTCCAGAGCGTATATGGCGTTTTGGAGCTTAAACGAAGTAGTAGTGACGAAATATCTAGCCAAACCTTCTATGTAATCGGTTGTAGATCGACTTAATCAACGTTACCGTGCTTCTTTTCAAGGGGCGTTTTCTGTTGAGGTGGATGACCTGAGTTTAGCTAAAACCGCATTAGAAATTGCTGAAGTTGTGTGGCTATAACTCTCCCCTATTGCATATCTAGGCAGGTTCTTTGACTGATTTGGTACACCTTTTCTTCTGTTGGATGAATCGTTTCTTCTTGTTTGTTACCTTCATACAAATATGCTGCTGAAACTTAGAAACGTGCTAACTTCCAAATTTTGTTCGAGTTAGAAGATAGAACGTGAATTAATTAAGGGTTAAGTTCCTTTGTGGCTGCTTCGTGTTCTACCTTTAACTCGAACAAAATTTAGAGTTGGCATCCATTCTTCATTCAACATATGAAATGATCCTAGACGCCAAACGATGCCCTGGTATTGATTGAATTCTTCACAAAGAAGTTTCTTGTAAAATAATATGTTTCTATTCTAAAAGCAACTTAATATTTGTAATACATAATATGAGATAATATGAAACTTATTACCCTTGGGAGCGAGGGCAAATGTATATTGGGACCAAAGCGGTCTCAGAACAGTTCGGAAATCGGGAAACACGCATGTTAAGGTCTTCTGGAGGCTCTCTAAAAGTTTGGTGTGGGTCCCATTTGTGCCACGTGGTGCTTAATATAATGTCAATTTCCATCTAAGAAACTTAGACTTTTAAGCTTCGGACCTCAAAGTTTGAATCTTAAATCTGCCACTGTCTCAGAGTATGAACAAATCTCACATTAGATCCTTAACCAATGATGTTGTGTATCACTGCCGTTAATTTTGTATATAAACTATCAAAACATTCACCTCTTACGTGTCAAAAACTTAGAGAAGCCACGTAAGATCCATAACGTTACTGGTTTTTTTTTTTATTTTTTTTTATTGGAAACTCCATAACGTCATTAGTTTTGAAAAAATTTATTGACAGATTTGACGATGAAGAGCAAATACGCAGAAGATTGATCAAAAGGGAAAAGTGGATTATTATGACTTCAAGGGGCAAAGTAGAATTTTAAAATAGTTTCAGGGCGCTACTATAATAACGAAGCCTTATCACAACAAAAACCCTAAATACCAATTTGTATAAAAATGGGCCCAATCGAGGCCCAATAACTCTATTTAAAGTAAGGACCCCAAACCCAAAAGCCCAATAACGAAAGAAGGGCACTCGGAGTAAATAAAATAAAGTAGCTATATAAAGGGTTGAGATTCGTCTTCTCCGCTAGAAAACCCTACAACTCGGCCGCAGCTGCTCTTCGTCTACAGGTACTTCTTCCAAGCTCCCCCTCCTCTTACCGCTGTCTGTTAACCCTAGGGAAATTTTCTAACCAGATACCTCCATTGACGAAGCTTAAACGAGTTAGAGTTGCACTTAAGACTCTGGATTTAGCCTAATTTTTTGTTAATTAGTTTTGTAGATTTTTTCTCGTTTGTTGTGAGTCTCTGGTTTTTGTGCGTTTTGGTTAATTTTGTACTTATTGTCTGTTTACGAAATGGTGGTCAGGTAGGATTGTTTCCCGCAGAGCTTGGAGCAATGGCCCCTGCTAAAGGTACTTCCTTTCTCATACAACAGATATACATATATATTGTTAACTAGCCAGAAAGGGAAAAGGAATTAATGGGTTTAATTGATGTAGTCGATTATATTGTGGAAAATGGTTTTTGGGAAAAATGAATTAATTGGTTCTAATGGCTGTATTTGATTACGTTGTGAAAATTTGTTTATTTGATTCCGTGAACCCTTATCTTGTGCCTTGTATATGTCATCTCGTTTGACTTTGATAGACAATCTACTCGTAGGTGTATGTCTTTTCCAATTTGTGTTTAAAACGGGCAATTTCGCAAGTCAGTGGCATAATTGAATGCCATTTTGTGTTGTTATCTTCAATGTATGAGGTGAAATTTTGTTTTGTTTTGAGCTTCTATTATTCAAGTGTTGCGTAACTTTTCTTTTGAGTGTTATTACTTGTTTGTGAAACTTGCGGAATAGGATTTGTTCACCTCTTAATTAAGCTATTGGTTGCTGCCAAGAATGCCAGAACGGAATTGTAACCATGTTTTTTCGTTAAATTGTAGTTCCAGTCCACGAACATCTAAGTTATAGGCGTACAATTTCACATGATTTGTTATGCATCCTTAATTGTAATATGATTCTGCATGCAGTTGACGGCAAGAAGAAGGATCCCAAGGCCCAGGCCTTGAAGACTGCCAAGGCTGTGAAATCAGGCCCTGCTTTCAAGAAGAAGGCCAAGAAGATCAGGACATCGGTCACATTCCACAGGCCAAGGACATTGAAGCAGGAAAGGAACCCCAAGTATCCCCGCATCAGTGCAACACCAAGAAACAAGTTGGACCACTATCAAATTCTCAAGTATCCATTGACCACCGAGTCTGCAATGAAAAAGATTGAGGACAACAACACACTCGTCTTCATTGTTGACATCCGAGCTGATAAGAAGAAGATCAAGGATGCAGTGAAGAAGATGTACGACATTCAGACCAAGAAAGTGAACACCTTGATCAGGTATATGTTATGGATGTATACACGTTTTACAGCGTCGAGGTTTCATTCTGACGTGCCGGTCAATGTTTTTGTATGCATATCTGTTTCATCGATGTTTTTTGTTTGCATACCTGTGTTATAGTAAGTTCGTAAACAAATTTTCCTTCTGGAACCAAGAAGTTCTTTTTGCAGCTTAATTGAGGATTTCGCCAAGCTTAATCTAACATATGACCTGTGTTGTGCAGGCCTGATGGAACGAAGAAGGCTTACGTCAGGTTGACACCGGACTACGATGCCTTGGATGTTGCCAACAAGATCGGAATCATTTAAGTTAATGTTGTATCGTCTTTTATCCGGTTTCAAGAGATTCCATTGTTGCTATGACAGTTTTGTTACTAGTTGCACTGTATCAGTACTCCTGCATTAGTTTGGTTTTCTTTAATTTGTATTGGGAGCTATATTTGCTTTTTATGGCAATGCGATGCGTTTAAAACTTAGTGCAATGTGCCAATGGTGTAATCCAGTCTTCTACAATATGGTTATTTGCTTTCGTGTTAATGCAACCGAAGTTGAGGTCTTATTTTGTGATCGATAGTGGGAGAGAGATTCAAACTCGGAATTTGTTCTGGGAAGACAGGTCGCGTTCGAGAACGTGGGGACATTAACAAATCTTTTCATATATGAATGATTATATTTCTTCACAAGAAGAGCAAGGATTCTCCCCTTCTCCTACCCTCTCAAAATGCAAAATTAAAAGAAAAATTGGAAGGGAAAAAGAGAAGAAAGCAAAAGAAAACTGTTGAATGAGCAGATACACAAGTGTTGACTAGAGTTTGGCCTCGTATCAGTATTGACGTGAGCCGTTCCTCTATCGAATTGTTAATCGTAGACTTTGAAAAGCTTGAAGGAATCGACGATGGTGTGTAACTTGTCTTTCATCTTGTCCCACCTCCTCTCGTTAGCCCCTGTCGTCAACGTGTAGAAGTTGCCTGCATTGCGATGCAAGTCATAACCAGAAACACAAAATACTTATACCTGCTACCTAGCTATGAAGTGGAATAAGAAGCATTATATAGAAAGGTTGCATTTCACAGTTCCGTACCATTGCCGATAGCTACTGTGCTGAGAGCGTGGCGAGTAAAGTTTGGAGCCTTAGCAATGAACTCAAATGTGTAATATGTTTTCCCATCGATGTCATGCTGCACCATAGAAACAAAAGCAACAAGTCAACACAAAGCACATATCACAGCAGATTCAGTTCCATCTAAGAAGGTAGCTAGTGCATCTGCATCGCTGTTTTATGCAACACCGATTGATGAATCCAGCAGCTTTATCAAACAGAATGCCATACGATACTACTGAATGCCTAGGTAGGATGTTTGAATCGTTGATTTGCAGTTTTGTCGTAATTTTACGTATGTATTATCAGTAAACTTCATTGTTTTAAGTAGCTGAGTCTCCCTCTTACTGAAAGCACGGAGAAGTTGAACTGAATGCCTTATGCCAATGTTTGACGCACTAAAAAACAACATGTAACAAACCTCTACTGCCTCAATCAGCTTTGTTTTCTGGGTAGGAGGAGCGAGAACCTTCTTGATCAAAGTTTCAGCCACCTGTTGTGGGGACCCGAATTCTTTGATGTCTTGCTTGACGGTTGGGAACAGAGTCACACTTGCAGTCTCTAACGGCTCGATGACATCCTTGAATACCTTGTCTTGACCTTCAATGGTTACTTCCTGTCCGCACCTCGGGCAAAAAACCCATCAAAAAAATGGGCGCAATAGCAAAGGATCAAGCACATAAGCCCGAGGCTGATGAAACACAAAAAACTCTCACCTGCCATCCAAAAGGGTAGACAAATTCGTATCCGTCTTTCTTGTCCGTGACAGGCAGAAATCCCTTGATATTTTCTGCAGCAACTGAGCCATATCAAAAGTGTTCTTTTAGGATATCGGTCAATATTAATCAAAGTAAAGCAACTCACTTCACATTACGCACATCGTTGCTACTTAAAACACTGTCTCCGATTCAATGTGACATCTAGAAAACTTAGTACTACAACGCTAAACTTAAAAGGTAAAGTGCAGAACAGTCGAAACCGTTATAATTCCTTACATGATACAGAATGTTGGTTAGTTAGAAGAGCCCAAGAAGCAATTGTTCCTGCTGCTAGCACTTGGCGTCTCCCGGATCTATCTGCCAAAGATGAACACCCAACTAGATGGAAACCCAAAAGTGAAAATTGATGAGTCTAGAGGCGGTCTAGCGGCTCACTACTGAATTAACATTGCTAACATTCATTACTTTTTGTATTTCATTTTGTTAAGTTTTCGCCGCGGGATTTTAACATTCTCCAGCACCAATATCATTAATCAACCAGAAATTGATGAGTGATTACAAATTTACGAGAGGGCAGTAAAAACTAACAATGCAGGTTGATTTCTACAAAGAGAGTAAAATTAGAAAGCAAGAAAGGACCTTGAGAAGGAAAGAATGTAGAAGTTGCTGAAGCCTGCTCTGCTCTTACCAAAAAGGAATTGCTTTTTCTACAGCAATGGTATGTGTTTTGCTTGTGTAACTGATTGCCACCCAGGTGAAAAAAGAGAGTAAATTTAAACACAGGCATTGAATTTTGGAGGGTTACAGCAGAAAAAGGAGAGGGAGAGGGAGAGAGAGAGAGAGAGAGAGTACCTTGGTGAAGGAGTTGAGGACAGGGGTCCTGTGGAGGGAGGGTGAGTTCTGCAGGGTCGCCATTGTTAGTGGTTTTTGGTGTTTGTGAACAAAAGTGGACTCAGTGTGTGTTTGTGTGGATTCTTGTGGCGATGACCTTATCTATTTCCTTCCTTGTTTAGACGACTTATCCGTTAGGCTTTTTATACGAAACACTTACATTGGTTGTTGTTCGTTATGTCTTTTCTTGCCACGTCAAAAAGAAAAAAACCCTTATTAGTCGAAAAACTTAAAGTTAGATCATTTGATCACGTGTCTAGTTAAGCATTCTCACAAGTGAAATTTCTGTTTATTGGTAATTATACCTATATGAAGTTGGAAGAACTCAAATATAACGTTCTTTGTGAAAATGGTTTGATCAATTATGTAGTGAGTCTGATCTACTCAAATTTTATTTATTTATTAGGTAAATTACTATTTACCACCTCAGGTTTGAGGTTTATTACAATCTCATACAATATCTTCAAAACATTTCAATTTCATACCTCACGTACTAGTTTATTTCAATATAATACATCTGTTACATTTTCCATCCATTGATCCGTTAAGAGCTGACATGACGGCCACATTTTGTGCCACGTGGCTGCCAAATGTGTGCCACGTGGCAAAAAAAATAATTTTTATTCGTTTAAAATATTATAATAATTTACCCTTTTTCAAAAAAAAAAAAAAAAAAAAAAAAACCAAACAAACCCAGAAACCCATCTTCTCCCTCCCATCCCGACCCCCTCTCACCTTCACCGAGCCCAAACCCCTCCACCTCTGATGCTCTTCACCGCCACCATGTCCAACCTTCTCCTCCTCACACTCCTCCTCCACCTACTCACTACAACCGGGGCCCACTCCGACCACCCTCCATTCTCTCTCCCCAGAGACCCACTATCTTCACCACTTATTCGGGCCCAATCGGGACTCCCAAACCCCGTCACATAACCCTTCACATCAAATCTGAAACAAACCCACCAACCCATAAACCAATTCAGAAAGAATCACAAAAAAAAGAAAGAAAAAATTGCAAGTAAATGCAAAATAACGAGAGAGAGAGATGTCAGAGATAGCGAAGGAGAGGGAGGTGAGTAGCAGCGGGGGGAGGGGGCTGAGGGAAGGAAGGAGTTAGAAGCGAGGCTCTATAAAAGGTTCGAACAAAAGGATTTGGGTTCCAGTTAGGCATCGTCTTCGGCGGTGGGTTTTGGCCAGGGAAGGGGAGATGAATAGAGTGGAGAAGGGAGAAGGTGGGTTGGGAAGGTGAAGAGGGAGGAGTGGTCTGGGGGCTGCTGTCACATCTCGGCCCGGGGCGGATCACTTCCTGGGCCCGCTCCACCACTGTAGCACGATATTGTCCACTTTGGGCTCCGACCACGCCCTCACGGTTTTGTTTTTGGGAACTAATGAGCAACTTCCCAATGGGTCACCCATCATGGGATTGCTCTAGCCCCATTCTCGCTTAACTTCGGAGTTCCTACGGAACCCGAAGCCAGTGAGCTCCCAAAAGGCCTCATGCTAGGTAGGGATGTGAATATACATTTAAGGATCACTCCCCTGGGCGATGTGGGATGTCACACTGCGATGGTGATGGGGAAGGGCTGCGGTGGTGATGGGAGGAGAGGGAGGTGCGAGAAGGTTTCTGGGTTTGTTTGCAGGGGGTGGGGGGTTGCTTGGAGGTGGGTTTCAATTTGTTTTTTTTTTTTTTTATTTTAAGGGTAAATTATTATAATATTTTAAATGAATAAAAAAAAAAATTTGCCATGTGGCACACATTTGGCAGTCATGTGACACAAATGTGGCCGCCACGTCAGCTCTTAACGGATCAATGGATAGAAAATGTAACGGATATATTATATTGAAATAAAATAGTGCGTGAGGTATGAAAGTAAAATGTTTTAAAGATGTTGTATGAGATTGTAATAAACTTTAAACCTGATGTGTTAAAGTGTAATTTACCCTTATTTATTTGAGTGGGAAAACTTAAGTAGGGCAATTAACTTCACTTAGGGGGATGTATTTAATTGAGAATTTGAGAGACTTTAATGGATTTATAAATCCATGGATTTTTATGGAGTTTAATAGATTTGTAGAGATTCCATTAAAACTTTGATTCAATTCGCTCGAAATCTTATGGGAAGATGTGAGATTTGTGGATGTTTAAAATACATTACAAAATCTCTCCATTTCCCTCTAATTCCTCAACTTTCTCCAATTCTTTAAAATCAATTTCTAATTAAATACACCTGGAATGTTATAAACTTCTTTAAAATCATAATTGAATACACCCAGATTTCTAAGGATTTTAATAAACTATCTTAAAATTTTAATTGAATAAACCTTTAATTTCAGAGAATCACTTAAAATCTTAATTGAATACCCCTAGATTCATTAAAATAATTAAAATCCCTAAAAATCTCAATTGAATACACTCCCCTTAGTTTGACTTTACTCTTTCTCACACACACAACCCTCTTGTATTTTGGTTCATTGGGCCCTTAAGTCTTTGCCTTTAGCAACATAACTGGTTGTTGGATAGTTGAATAAGCATGATAACAAGACGCTCTTACCAGTAGTTGTTTTTTGCTAGAGATAGATAACATGAAAAAACAATTTTGATATCAGTCAAAATATAATATATCATTCGTGTGTTAGCTCAAGTGAAGATGGAGATTAGAACAATAAAATGGTCCAAAATTCCTTCCAAACGAGAAAAACCAAGAAATTATTGAGGGGAGCTATCATGCTTATAAAAGATGAAACCAATATACAGAGTTACACTACATTAAATGTAGAGTCGTATATAGCAGCCGTACATTAGAATTCGACTTAAAAAAACCCTCATTAAGTCTAAATATTTTCTTCTTCCTTTTCTTGTTAAAAATATTGTGTTAAGCGAGTATGAGCCAATCTCATTTTGGTTAATCCATTAATAACACGTTACAAACTGAGGGTTATGTTATGTGGGTTGTGATAAGTGAATTATGACTAGATAGACAATCACGTGGTTTCTTGTGTAAGAAACAATTATCATTGCTCTCTTCTTTCATAAATCAATAAATCATGTCCATCTTTTTTCCTTTATCTTCAACAAAAGGTTTCCCTTTTTAATGTCACACGATCGCAATAGATTGCGATAATTCTGATCAGTTTAAATATGGTTTCTTGATTAATCAATATCATATATAAACTTATGAGGATAATTTAAAGATGCCATTTGGCATTACGGTTTATTAATATATATTTTTACTTATAAGTGTAATGTATTATGTTTGACTCTTGTGAACGACGAGTTTGTAACCAAATTATTAGCTTGATCCTTATTCCATAAACCGATTGTTGATTGATCTGATCGAACCTCAAACCGTCAAACACGCGAGAGCCCAGCTCGAAAGGAATGCATGGTTTGTATTGTCTTGCACCTAGTTTCTCACTAGATATTAGGTGCTTCAATTAGTTTGAAAATTTTATACAAACTTGTCGTTGTCATGGTTATTGGTTGCTTGTACTTTTATTAGACACTAGAGAAGCTAGATGTGATGTGAGATGTGATGTGAGGTTAGATTAATTTATAGTAAAATAGTCTTTGTATAAAACTTTCTTAGGATTCAGTAAACACAAAAACTATTATTTCATCATAATTTGCGCAATTTAATACTAAGCTGACCTAATTGAATTCTTTGTGAAAAGTTAGTTTGATTTGGTAAACCTACTTACATTAATTTAATTGAGTGCTACACGAAGAGAGTTGCAATACAAGAATAGTTTGGATGAACTACTCGAAACCACAAGAACATGAAAAAAAATATATACTTAATCACGGTGGTACCGACAATTGTTAATATTGATAAAAAAAAAACACTTTAATACACAAAGTATATACCCTTGTTAAATAACTGTTTATTTCATGTACAATAAACAGTAGTGCGCATGAGAAAGACAGGAAGAGAAGGACCATGAAGTGAGGGAAGGGCCATGAGATGATGGGGTGTGAGGATGAACGAGAAGAGGAAGGAGGAAGGTTGGAGGAGGGGAGAGAGATCCTACCATCGGCCCCAAATTGGAACAAGGAAACGATTGCTATAAAATTTGTAGATTTATAATTTTATATGGAGAAAGAGAGAGAGGGCCAGTAACAATTTATAGAGAACTTTAATGAAAAGCTCTTGGTACTGTTCATTTTAACGAAAAAAATATTTTTACACTAAAAGTCAATCCTGGTACTATTTACTTTACCTTTTATTTTGTCATTTTCATTAAAACACAAAATTTTCAAGTCATTTTCATTAGTTTTCCTCAATTTATATCATTGCATTGTTAACTACACTCTAAACAAGAATCTATACAATTTAGGAGTTGGAAGATTACTTATCAATTTATGCTTTGAAAAATATTAAAGTTATTAGTTGCGTACATTTTAAGTTAATGGGACAAGAGCCAGTTTACCATTATTTATGTGTTCAAATCAAATTAAACACGCTGAAAATCACTTAAATTAGCGGGACAAATTAAAAAAATTTGGAAATTAAGAACATGAAAGATCAATTGCTAAAACAATGTAACATTTAACTTGTCCATGAACATATTTCCTCCAACCATTTTTTCTCTTTGACACAAAAGAAAGAAAGAACGGAAATTAAAATCAATAAAAATAAGGGAGCATAACAGCTTGGCAACATAGCTACAAATGGATTAACAAATGGTATCAACTGGGAAAGCAAATGAAAAAAACAATTGACAAAAAACAGATGAGATGGACTGTCACAAAAGCATAAAGCTCATCCCTTTCCAATTTTTCTCAATCATGTGTTTTTTCTCTGTCCGGCTCTTCACACGCCCACTCAATTATAAGATATATCGCATCCACTGCTATCGTGGCTAGGACCATCTCTTAAATTTCGGTGGCCTGTACCAAATTTATAATAAGGTTTTACCATAATTTAAAAAAATATATAAAATATAGTATATCCATGTTAGAAAGTAATAACTTAAATCAAAACAAATTTTAGGTCTGGTGATATTCATTTTCATTTATAAGTGAGTCTTAGGTTCGATTCTCGAATTTCTCGTCAAAAATGAATTTGAACCCCATTATTGCTAGTTGATTGACTTAGCACATTCTCCCACCCCTTAGTAATGGTTTGGTATTGAGGTGTTTTTAAAAAAGTGGGTATCAAAAAAAGTTGAGAGCTTTTTTGTGTTTGGTAAACTTTTAACTTCAGTTTTTTTTCACAGTTTTGGATAAAAAAAAAAAACCAAAAAACAGAACCAGCAAAAATTAGCTTTGAAAACCCAGCTTTTTTTGCTTTCATAGCTTATGCGCAAACCTAATTTGCAAGAGGCGCTGAGTCCTTTAATGAAACTTTCAAATACCCAACATGGCCTTAAACAATTAAATAAAGTGCACATAATGCCAACTGGAAGATGTCGCTGACTTCAATTGGGAGATTGTCCTCGTCGACTTCGCCACAACGTCGTTCACTCCCAGGTTAAAAAATCACCATTATTGACCTTGTATTCCATACCTTACGACATCATTTCTATCTTTATCCTTTCACCCATCTCTCGTTCGTCCTCTCTCGTTCTCACGCCGACAAAATCATGTCGAGAAACACCATCTTTTCCGGTGATAACTAGACTCATATTCAGATTCAATTTTGGCATTGCGGACTTGCCCAGATTTTCCAGATTGCACTGCTTACAGGAGATTGATCTTCGTATTTTTGCAAATTAGGAGAGCCCAGATTGCCCAGACGAAGAAAAATGCAGTGAGACAGGTGAGAAAGATTAAGGAACAACCCATCAAAGATGACGGCGTTGGTCCTTTTAGCTTCCATGGAGATGAAATTAAAAAAGAAGAAGATGGAGCAGAAAAAAATAACAATTGAGAAAATTGGGGTAGTGGGGAAGCTTCTAGAGAGATTTTTTTGGTTTTTGGAGACGTCTAGTCAATGCAAATGGAGAAAATAAAGGGGGAAGACTCTAGAGCGAGTATTAATAAATAAAATTATTATTCTTTATATTTTGTCAAATATAAATAAAATTATTCTTATTTACATTTAATATCATACTCATTTTTGTCATTTGACATAGTCACATCATCTTTATATAAAAGTTTATCAAAAGTACTTTTATATAAAAAAAAATTATTAAACACTCAACTCCTTTATTTTACAGCTGATTATTCTTACAGCACAACATAATCAGTTTTTTTTTAAAAAGCACAACAATACCAAACTAACCCTTAATGTAGTTAGTTTAGAAAAAAAAAAAAAGAGATACAATCATAACCATGACTTAATCATCAAAAGAAGTTCAATCTTAAATAACCAAAAAAAAAAAAGAAATTCTAAAAACTTTAACTTTAAAGTTTCACTTGAATATATAGCATTATTATATAACAAAATAGGGAAAAAAATCGTTTTTAGTGTGTTATTTAGCACTCCAAATATCTCATTTTGCACTCCAAATTTTTATATTGAAAAAGGAAAAAAATTTACTTGTAAAGAGTGCACAGTAAAATTTTAAAATGCTAATAGAAGAACTTTTTTTTCTAAATAAAAAATATATTACGTTATTACAAAATTTTTTTGAAGACCCCTTCAAATTTGGCACTTGTACGATTGTACCTTTCGCTTCCTCCAAATTTCTCTGAATCTAGCGCTACATTCTAATTACATGTGAAAGAAAATTTACTTTTCAATGTGAATCCAATGCATTATTAGATGACGAGTAATGCTAGAGAGACTCAATTTGAAAATTAAATTTTGGAAATCAAACGATAAGAAAGTTGATGATTGGTTTATTACTTAACCGTTGATAGACGTGCTTATTTTTATTGATCACACATCATTTAGTTTGCAATTTTAGTTTTCAAATTTAATTTCTTTAGCATTACTTTTAGATAAGAACACAACGTAACAATGAAAATGTTCCATTAACTGTGTCCCATTAAACTGCAAATATAACCCCCAAAAACCTTTTAAAAATATTTCAAATCCAATTAAATAGTATCGAAAACCAACCATATCACCGAACCAACGCGTGTCGGCCTCCCGCATCCCAACTCCAAGGACGCTACCGTAACTTCCACCACCGTCACAGCCGTTCACACATTTACCAACACAATCACTCCGCCCCAATATTACAAAAATACCCCCGAGTATCATCGGCGTTCGACCGTTAACCCTAAAAATTACTGAAATACAAGAATTCATTTGCTGCATTTTCCGTTTTATTTTGAATATTAATTTAATTTAATTTGGGGTTTTACTTTTGCGAGTTTGGGAGTCAGTATCTCCTTCCTTGTTTGTCTTTCTCCGCCTTGTTTGACCGAGTCGCCAACCCATCGCCGACTCGTTGAAGAATCGTCCCCTTCCTTCTTCGTCTTCTTCCTCCCTCTCTTCCCCTCTCTGCTTTTCCAAAAAGCGGAAGCAGAATTGCAGAAGCAGAAGCAATCGAGAATCGCAGAGAAGCCAAAAGCGTCGAGATTTTTCCTCTAAATTTAGCGGATCTGTGCTAAATTTAGGGGGAGAGAGAAAGAATAGGTGAAATTAGGTTTAGGGTTTTTGGGAGGGAGGAGAGAGGGTAGGAGGAGCGAGGGAGCCGTAAATTCGCCGGCTCCGCCAAGATGATGATATCTCGGGGGCTGTTCGGGTGGTCCCCGCCCCACGTACAGCCCTTGACACCGGTCTCAGAGGTGTCGGAGCCGCCCGAGTCGCCGTCGCCGTACATGGAGCAGAGTATCGACGCGTCGGCACAGCCGATGGAGCAGGAGGAGGAGATGGATGAACAGGAGGAGATGGAGCCGCCGCCAGCTGCCGTGCCCTTCTCAAAGCTGTTCACCTGCGCGGACCGGCTCGATTGGGTTCTGATGACTGTTGGGTCGATCGCCGCGGCGGCTCACGGGACAGCTCTGGTGGTGTACTTGCACTACTTCGCTAAGATTATTCATGTACTATGGATCGGCCATAACCCAAAAGGGGAGCGGCCACAAATGAACGACGAGCAGTTCCAAAAGTTTATGGATGTGAGTTATATCGGTTTCTCAGAACCCCATCTTTTTTGTTTTCCGTTTAGTTGATGAAGTAAAAGAACTGAACTTGTGTTATTGGGTTTTCTTTCTGATAAATTAAGCTGAAAATTGATGGTTTAAGTGTGAGGTATAGTATTCGAATTTATTTTTTCGGGGTAGAAGTGGCATTCAGTTCAATTTTGTAGGTAAAGTTTTGTTTTTTGGTTAGCTTAAGCTGGAAACAGGCCTGCTTCAAGTTTAGGATCAGTAATTGTTTGAGCATCAGGGATCACAATTTCATACTAAATTGCTACTTGTTAGGGAGTTTGATGGTATTGTGCTTTTACAAGTTCCCTTACTAACACCAACAACGTAAGAAAAGTTGTGACCGAGAATTTCTGTTTTCTGCTTATTTTCCTAATGGAACTTAGAGTCTGCAATGTATAGATTTAATTCTTTAACTAGCTCCTAACTAAATGAAACAACTTTGTGTATAAATCATGATTGTAGATAATGAAAGTTCCGCTTAGATATCTATCCTTCATTATGATAATGAAACAGGTTTATTTAGTAGTTCAGCGGAAGTCATCTCAAAGGATGTGAGATCACATTTGAGGGGCATAGGTTCATCCGTTCCTTGTTTCATCCATTACTTGTTTTACTGACAGATGTTCATGAGCAAGAGAGTTATTATAGACTGCATTATTAAGAATAGATTGATGCTGGAAAAAAGTATGTACTTGGTTTGTTTCTAATGTTTTTTCATTATATAAAATGTATTTTTATACAAGAGATGTGGAAGGGGGGAGTCGAACTTGGGTCCTTGGGTGCAGGGGTGAATGTTGTTAACCAATTGAGTAGCCCCTTGTGAAAAGTATAAAATTTGAAATAAAATAATCTATTTTGCATAAAGAATAGGTTGAGGCTTAAGATTTTTGTTTTTCTGTTTTTTCTCCTTGTGTCTAGAACCGAAGGCCTTTTTTTTTGTTGCTGACACATTTTTGTTTTCAGCATTATACTATCTTTTTAATCAGTATCTATAACTGTAGATGGAAATTGAACATATGAGAATTTATTCAATGACTGGTTTATTTGTCTGCCTGCAGCTTTCTTTGTCCATCATGTATATTGCCGTTGGTGTTTTTGCTGCTGGTTGGATTGGTAATGTTGGTTTTTCATTAGCAGAACTAGGCTTTACCACATTCTGTTCTTCCAGTAGACAATCCTTTGCATACATGTTTACTAACTTGTTCTATATGTAATAGAGGTCTCATGCTGGATTCTGACGGGAGAACGGCAGACTGCTGTCATCAGGTCAAAATATGTTCAAGTATTACTTAACCAGGATATGAGTTTTTTTGATACCTATGGGAACAACGGGGACATTGTGAGCCAAGTATTGAGTGATGTGTTGCTCATTCAGTCTGCTCTTAGTGAAAAAGTATGTCTAAAGCAAATATATTGCCTCATTCGCACCCACCCTTCAAACACACACAACTTATTTTCCTTTGACAAATAAAAGTATCCTTCCTAATTTTATCCTTTGATGTACATGTCTTGTCTAATCTTTCCATTTTCTCTGTAATGCAGGTTGGAAATTATATTCATAACATGGCTACATTTTTCAGTGGTCTCATTATTGGATTCATCAACTGTTGGCAGATTGCCGCTATAACTTTAGCCACTGGTCCTTTTATTGTGGCTGCTGGAGGAATATCAAATATATTTCTTCATAGGCTTGCTGAAAATATTCAAGATGCATATGCTGAAGCAGCTAGCATAGCTGAACAGGTTTGTTATCGTTTTATGCTAAAGATTAAATTACCTTACACACTATGGTACTGGATATAATTCTTTCTTTACGATGTCATATTATCGTATATTTGTGGCAAATAATCACACAAGCTGTTTTTTTTATAAATATTTTTATTTTATCAGCACTGCTGAGTCTTGATTTATGACAGTTGTCATTTGGGTGAACTGGTTTGTACCATTGGTCTTTTAAATGTCCTTACTTCTCTACCTTATGCAGGCAGTCTCTTACATTAGGACGTTATATGCATTTACGAATGAAACATTGGCCAAGTATTCGTATGCTACATCACTGCAAGCAACTCTCAGATATGGTATATTGATAAGTCTTGTGCAAGGACTTGGTCTGGGATTCACTTATGGCCTTGCCATTTGTTCTTGTGCCTTGCAACTGTGGGTTGGAAGGTTCCTGGTTACTAGTCAAAAAGCTCATGGTGGTGAAATTATAACAGCCCTTTTTGCTGTAATATTAAGTGGCCTGTAAGCATCTAGTTATTTTACTTTTAATATCATTTTTTGGGATCATGCTTGCCATTTATTCTATTCACTTATGTGTTAATTCTAACTCTTACAGTGGGCTGAATCAAGCGGCGACAAACTTCTACTCATTTGATCAAGGTCGAATTGCTGCTTATAGACTTTTTGAGATGATAAGTCGATCATCCTCTACTGTTAATCACGAGGGAAGTTCCCTAGCGACTGTACAAGGAAATATTGAGTTTCGAAATGTATATTTCAGTTATCTATCTCGTCCTGAGATCCCTATATTGAGTGGTTTTTACCTCACCGTACCTGCTAAGAAAGCTGTGGCACTCGTTGGCAGAAATGGTTCAGGAAAGAGCAGTATTATCCCCCTCATGGAGCGGTTTTATGATCCAACATTAGGTATGAGTCATATTTCACTCCAATTGAGTGGTGTTAGCCATCTCATATAAGGTTCCACTGAAGCCCATAGCAAGAATTTCTGCTTGGCAGATTCTGATATTTTTTTCCATTTTGTGTTGCAGGAGAAGTTCTTTTGGATGGAGAAAATATCAAAAACCTGAGACTGGAGTGGCTTAGAAGTCAGATAGGGCTAGTCACACAGGAACCTGCTTTGCTGAGTTTAAGTATAAGAGATAATATTGCATATGGGCGGGATGCTACAATGGATCAAATTGAAGAAGCTGCTAAAATAGCTCATGCACATACATTTATTACCTCACTTGAGGGAGGATACGATACACAGGTGAATGTTGGAAGGAAAAATTATACTCAGAAATATCTATTTTTTTGGTTGTTAATATCTTTCTCTGCTGTCTTGTTTCTGAAGATCCTTCGTTTTGTTCTATGTATTTCAGGTGGGAAGAGCAGGCTTAGCATTGACGGAAGAGCAAAAAATAAAACTTTCAATTGCCAGGGCAGTACTTCTGAACCCCTCAATTCTCTTGCTTGATGAGGTCACCGGTGGACTAGATTTTGAAGCTGAAAGAGCTGTTCAAGAAGCTCTAGATCTTCTTATGTTGGGGCGTTCAACTATAATTATAGCTCGGCGGCTTAGTCTTATAAGGAATGCTGATTACATAGCTGTGATGGAGGAAGGTCAACTAGTTGAAATGGGTACCCATGATGAGTTATTAACCCTGGATGGCCTCTATGCGGAGCTTCTCAAAAATGAAGAAGCTGCAAAACTTCCTAGGAGGTATGGTACAAGAGCAGTTGTTCTTTCTTTAACTTAGTTGAGGATTGGTCATGATTATCATGGCAATATCCGTACAAGGGTGTATGTAGCTACACAATAGTCTCTATATTGATTCACTGAAATAGAATTTCGTTTTTCTTCTTAACAAGTTTCATCTTTATGGTTTTGTTCATGCAGGATGCCAATGAGGAACTACAAGGAAACTGCAACTTTCCAAATTGAAAAGGACTCTTCGGCAAGTAATAGCTTCCAAGAACCATCATCTCCGAAAATGATGAAATCACCCTCCCTTCAGAGAACTACTGGCATGTTCCAGATAGGTGATAACCCTTTTAACTCACAGGAGTCACCAAAAGCTAAGAGCCCACCAGCAGAGAAAGTGTTGGAAAATGGTCAGGCCGTGGATTCAACAGATAAGGAACCATCAATAAAAAGGCAGGATAGTTTTGAAAGGAGACTACCAGAGTTACCCAAGATTGATGTCCAGTCTGCTAATTTCCAAACATCAAATGGTTCGGACCCTGAATCCCCTGTGTCACCCCTTTTGACATCTGATCCAAAAAATGAGCGTTCCCATTCACAATCCTTTAGCCGCCCTCATAGTCATTCAGATGACATTCCCATGAAAGCTAATGAAGCAAAAAGTACAAATTATAAGAAGGCACCATCATTTTGGAGGCTTGCACAACTTAGTTTTGCTGAGTGGCTGTATGCTGTGTTAGGAAGCATTGGTGCTGCTATTTTTGGTTCCTTCAATCCTCTTCTTGCTTATGTAATCGCACTGATAGTAACAGCGTACTATAGAGTTGATGAAGGTCGTCACTTGACAGAGGAAGTAGACAAATGGTGCTTGATCATTGCTTGTATGGGTATAGTGACAGTCGTTGCCAATTTCTTGCAGCATTTCTACTTTGGTATTATGGGTGAGAAAATGACTGAACGGGTTCGTAGAATGATGTTTTCAGGTGCATGACTCTTCTAATATTTTTCTAGTTTTCTTGAGATTGAATTGAACTGTGCCAGCACTTTATCTTACATTTTGCAATCTTGTGACAGCAATGCTGCGAAATGAAGCGGGATGGTTTGATGAAGAGGAAAACAGTGCTGATACCTTATCCATGCGCTTGGCCAATGATGCTACATTTGTACGAGCTGCTTTCAGCAATCGGCTGTCAATATTTATACAGGATAGTGCTGCTGTTATTGTGGCTCTTCTTATTGGGATGCTGCTACAATGGCGATTAGCACTTGTGGCTTTGGCAACCCTACCAGTTCTCACTCTTTCTGCCATTGCACAGGTTTTCATCATGTCTTGCTTTATAATGTGTAACTGTTTCTACTAGAGCCAGAGTTGTGATGCAATTTTCTCTTAATTTATTAATTAATTTGTGGATGACATTTAGAGTTAGAAATATAGTTTTCTGTCTCTTATAATAGAGTTTTGTTCTCTGGTTGATCATGTTTTCCCGCTGGTTCCCCAGACATGAATGTCACCCATGTGTTCGTGTGCACAAATTGATATATGGAAATCAATTCAAACTTTTCCTTTATAAATTTCAGTTACGAATTTTCAGTGCTTACCATTACTGCCTCAGTCAAGGGAATATATTCAAAGGAACTCCTGTTAGAAGGTTTCATTACGGATATTGTACCATCTACATTTGGTGGTTTTGAAAGTTAAACTTTAACCACCGTCAGGGCATCTTTTAAAAACTTATATTAAGTGGTGATATGTTGGCTTCTCTTTTATGAAAATGACCTTGTTTGCTGAAGTAGAGTTACAAATCTAGGTATTTATGGTTCGTGCTTGTTAGATAATGTTGTCTGATTGGGTTCTTGGACTTGTGTCCTGCTATATCTGCTCCTATATATTATTTCATTTGTCCAAATTATTTACGATCTTTGATCTATGATACCAGTCTTCATTGTGTGCATGTGGTCCAGTGTCCTAGTGGATAGGGTGTTGAGTTTCTACCCATGCGTCTCGGGTTTGAAACTCCCCCTCCCCTTAATTATTGTAATAGTTTCGAACTCTCCCCCTCCCCCTAATAATAGTAAATTTGAAAACAAAATACCCATCTTCATTGTTTTGATTTAAATTTAATGAACTGCTATTGGGTCTTTTACCCACAAAAACCTTATATCATTCAATTTGAATATTGCAGAAATTATGGCTTGCTGGTTTTTCAAGGGGAATTCAGGAGATGCACAGGAAGGCATCTTTGGTTCTCGAGGATGCGGTTAGAAACATTTACACTGTTGTAGCATTCTGTGCTGGTAACAAGGTAATGGAGCTCTACAGGTTGCAGCTAAAGAAAATATTCAAGCAGAGTTTCTTTCATGGAATGGCCATTGGATTTGCATTTGGCTTTTCGCAGTTCCTTCTTTTCGCCTGCAATGCCCTTCTCCTCTGGTACACTGCACGCATGGTGAAAAATGAGCATATGGAATTACCTACTGCTATCAAGGAGTATATGGTTTTCTCTTTTGCTACATTTGCACTTGTAGAACCTTTTGGGTTGGCTCCTTACATCCTGAAACGCCGAAAATCCCTCATTTCAGTTTTTGAAATCATAGATCGAGTGCCGAAGATTGAGCCAGATGAAAACTCAGCGATGAAGCCACCTAATGTTTATGGAAGCCTTGAGTTGAAAAATGTTGACTTCTGTTATCCAACTCGCCCAGAACTGTTGGTACTGAGCAATTTCAGTCTCAAAGTAAATGGGGGGCAAACTGTAGCTGTGGTGGGAGTTTCAGGGTCAGGAAAGAGCACTATAATTTCTTTGATTGAGAGATTTTATGATCCAGTTGCTGGTCAAGTCTTACTGGATGGTCGAGATCTGAAAGTTTACAATTTGAGATGGTTGAGGAACCACCTAGGTCTTGTTCAGCAGGAGCCCATTATATTCTCAACAACCATTCGGGAAAATATTATATATGCAAGGCACAATGCTAGTGAGGCCGAGATGAAAGAGGCAGCCAGAATAGCAAATGCTCACCATTTCATCAGCAGCTTGCCTCATGGTTATGATACGCATGTGGGGATGAGAGGTGTTGACTTGACCCCGGGACAGAAACAGCGGATTGCAATAGCACGTGTCGTGCTAAAGAATGCCCCCATCTTATTATTGGATGAAGCAAGCTCGTCCATTGAATCCGAATCAAGTCGAGTGGTTCAGGAGGCTCTTGATACATTAATCATGGGGAACAAAACAACTATTTTGATAGCCCATAGAGCTGCAATGATGAGGCATGTTGATAACATTGTAGTTCTCAACGGAGGGAGAATTGTGGAAGAAGGGTCCCATGATAATTTAATGTCAAAGAATGGTCTCTATGTCCGTTTGATGCAACCGCAGTATGGCAAGGGTTTGCGTCAGCATAGACTCGTCTAGGAATGGGGCCTTTGATTGTTGAGAATGCACGTTTGGTTCACCTGTATGGTTCTCATTCTCTCATTTTGGATTGCTGGAGATATATGCACCCATTGATGGCGTCATCGTAGAATATGCGTTGGTGGGATTCCAGCGTCGGCAGCGGCGAATGAGAACGAGACTTGGGGGGTTGTAACGAATGTTTATAGCGGAATGAGGCAAGGAATGCAGAGGCGGATTCGTAGTCATATTGTTCAGATCTAGGCTTTTAGGAGTAGGGTTTTTTGTTGGTGTTTGGATTTTCTTTTAGGAGGCGAAAGCGTCGTTAGGGTTGGTGTTTGTGCTGAGTCTACAATGGTATATTGATTGTTTGGTATCAAATCAAGGTCTCTACTGAGGTGTGGGGGGTTTTTCCCTTAAATTTTAGTTAATTTACTCGACTCTCACTCTTTGTTGTAACTTTGTGAATATATAGATAATTCAATGCTATTCATTTTTCCCTGCTTGTTTCCACAATTTGTAAATATGTGCAGAAAATTTTATATTATCGGAAAGGATAGTGCTTGGACACTCCCGTTTTCTTCTTCTGCACTTCAGGTGTTAGTCTATCCTCCTTAATTGCAAGTAGACAGCGAAGACTGTAGCAATGTATCCGTGAAATTGCACTTCAGATGTCGAGCATTCTGAAGGAGTCTGCTACCACTTTAAGCTGGTTGCGGTATCTTTTCCACCGTCTTTCGTTTGCTCCGACAATTAGGGTGTAATATCTCCCTGTGGAAAAAAAAAGGGGGATGTTTTACCATCCGACACTTTTAAAATGTTAAGCTGTCAGACTATTAATGACTGAATTCAAACCATTAACTAGGTAGGTATTCATTTGAATGTGAATGCGTGGTTTATATTGATAGTCTAACAACATCGTTGAGACGGTAGATGCTGACCGTTTCCAATGGCAATAGTTGCGAATGAAGTGGTAGCGAAGTTCGGAGATTCAAGTCCATACTCAACGGTGTAATAATTTTTCCCATCTATGTTTTTCTGCATTCAATAGATAGTCAGTCATCGAGTGTTAAGGAGTTGGATGGTGCAAGAGTTCTTGTATCTAAAAAGCATATATGCACAGAATAAAAACCTCCTCGACGCCAAATATAGTTGCATACTGGTTTGGTGCAGCAAGTTTATGCCTCACCAGATCGGTCACAACCTGCTCAGAATGAAAAATTTGCAGGGGTTACGTGATAAGAGAAATAGATACATAATTCTGTACAACTGGTGATCCAACATATCTCCTCACTTTTTACCTATTCCATTGGACCCAAATCATGGATGTCTGTTTTATTTGTGGGTAAAAATCTCACTCTAACATTATGCAGCTGCATGTATCTGTCCTTGAATGCAGAGTCATGTGCCCTAAACTCAAAGTCCTAAGATATGGAGGAATACAGAAATCATTTCAGCTGAAAAAAGATTTTCATTTCTTTTCTGTATGAGAAAATTTAGGGTTCTTACCCTCCAATCGTCGGGGTAGGAATAAGAATACCCATCTACTTTGTCAATGAAAGCTCGGAACTTTTCCGGTATTTCTTGCACATTCAAGAAATTTAGTTAAAGAATATATATAATTCAATGAATATTAGTTCATATAAGTTTATATGATACCTTGAGCAAAGAGGGAATTTGCATGAAGTAGACTTGTGGTTAGTGCTCCAACCCCAAAGAGAAGAGACCTCCTCTTGCAATGGCCTAAATTTTTCATCAAGGATAAGACATTGTTAAGGTTTGAGGTTATAACAAGCATAATAATGAAAAATCAAATAGACATTCACGGGCCAACACGAACACAAGTAATTTTTTTAAGGAGTCGCAAGGGTCCACCTTTTATCAACACAACCCGTTAAACCTTAACCTAAAAACTTCTGTATATGTTAGTGCCATGACAATGCGTGATTTTGTCAGATCTAAATCAAAATAGAGAAATGAAAAGAAAATATCAAATCCGAAAAAGCTCAATGTAGCAAAAATTCCACAGAAAAAATACACATAAATCATGAGAAAATTATCCAAAGAAGCTTTTTATTTTATTTTATTTTTATCTGCGAACCAAAAGCAGTGAAAGAAATCAATGTGTGTGCCTCTATCAATAATATGCAATAGAAATTTATACCTGCATTAGTAACTGAGTACTGAGAGTTTGAAGAGAAAACTGAGATGGGTAATCTTACTTTCATCAATGCAGGCCGACTCTCCTGAGCACGTGATGGATTTGCACAAAAAATGAGCGGTGATAGCTCGTGGCAACTCAGTGCAGTGAAACTGGTGCAAAATCAAGTACATGTATAAGTTAGTAATGAACTTTCTTGTTTTTAATTTCAATAAAATATCTCTCGTATCGTCAAAGTTTCTACCTTGTCGGGTATGGCAGTAGAGACCCAGCAGCTCAATGAGAGTGATGATGAGATTACCATGCTTGAATTTTGTCAGAACTCAGAAGTGGCTTTTGGTAATAGGCACTGAGATTACAAGCAAAGAGTGGATGGTGGAGATTCAAAGCGTGGAGTTTGGCTTCTTGATTGGGGTTGAGCGGGCCGGAGAGCTCTTTCACGTGAGAGGCACGTGACTGAAAAGGGATAAGAAATTTTCTCAAAGTCAATTTAGCCAGCACCATACACCATTTTTCTTTCTAGTACACTATTTTATCTTCTCTTACTTTCAGTTTGATTTATTTATATATCAAAAGCAGCTTTTAAAAAAAGTTGCGGTCCTAATTGTGTTTGGTAAATGAAAAAGAAAAATGTTTTTCTTTTTTAAAATCATGAGTTTAAAATAATAGAAAGCAGAAGCATCTTTACATATGCTTCTTAAATAAGTTTTTTTTTTCATTGGAAGTTGACGAACTATAGCAATTAATGAAACTTTGATATTGACAATTTTACCCCTATCTTTTTTTTTGCTAAAAGTATTTTTAGCACGACAATTTACTAAACACTTACCTCATTCTGATAGCACAACATAAACAATTTTGATAAAAAGCACGAACTCCAAACTAGCCCTAAAAATGGCTTCGAAAATCAGCTCTTCTTTTCAAATTTGCCCTCATTAATCTTTATTTTATTTTATTACAAAAATAAAAATGGGCCAGGAAGCCCAGCCCATATTTTAGCTAGATCAGCCCAATTGGCCATGGGTGCCTAGGTTACTAGCCCATGATACGAATCTTTACTAATTCTAATGGGAAATCTGATGCAACTTGCAAGTTACAAGTACAAACGAGGATAAAAGAGGAAACCTGCTCCTCGTGGGAAAAGGAAACCTAATACTAATAGACTAATAGGAATAGGATTGTCCCTTGCGAGCCAAGAAACTGCAAGCTATATATACTAGGACTTGCTAATATTCATATTGCACTATCCTAACTGAGTCGAGCACTATTGAAGTTTTAGTATCAGCTGCAGCAAGTTAATATGGAGTTGGTCAGCGGAGGAAATTCCCACCGGAGGCGGCCACCGGCAAGAAGAATCGATGAATCGTCGACAGAGTGGACGCTGGAGCACCACAAGCTATTCGTTGATGCTGCGGTCGGGCTGGGATTGAACGATTTCAAAAACGATGCAACACCGGCGGCAACAAGAGTTCTGATCGTGGAGCTCATGAGCAAGAACAGCACCCGGGACACGAAGAAGATACGTTTTTTGCGCCCGGTTCTCATCCACCACATGAGAGAATTTCAGCGCGTGCAGAAAAAGATCGATGATTCGCTGTCGGCCGACCAAATGATGAGAGCCTTTGAAGGCCTTAACGTTAACAGTGATGGTAATAATAACGGGGGCAGGATGAAGGAGTATTTTTCTCCATGGACGTTGGAGCTTCACAAAAAGCTGGTGGAGGCAGTGATCCAATTGGGTGGGCTTGGGAAGGCAATTAGGCCGGGCGGCCCATACGGTATTCTGAGACTGATGGATGAGGAGAGCCGCCGGGGCCTCACAGAGCAGATGGTAAAGAGGCGTCTTTGGAAGTTGATGGATTTGCAGAAGAAGACTCGTCGAGCCACAGCCACGCTGGATAGGACTCATGCCGTGTCTAACATGGTGGAGATTAGTACAGATCTTGTCCGCCGGCATTATGCAACTAAAGGCTGTCTTCTTCATTAAGCGTCCGATCATGTAACGAGAGAGATATATTGATTAATAAGTGTAATATTTGAATAAATAGATATTTGATATGAATATTTTCACTATGAAACTCTCTTTTGCGGTGACCAGTTACCCTTCAAGAACTCGGTCTTTGTAGTCTTTCATGAATTTTGGTTACAGAAAATTCCTATAAAAAAAAATGGTTACACAAGATAATATAAACAAAATAGAGTTTCTAAACTACCAAAAACATGATCAACTTTTAACTTTTATATTTCATACATTAGAAATAATGTTTCTTGAGCCTGTTGGGGAAGCAGCAAAAGAATTTTAGAAAATAAAAGCAGAAACAAAAGAATCCAGTTGGAGTTGGTCAGCACAACTTAAAGAAAGGAAGATCAAAGTTCTGGAAGAGGTTTAAAAGATTTCAAGAAAGCCACATCATATTTTAGAATTTTGAAACTGCAGCTGCGTTTCTGTGATTCCTTCAACAAAACCCCAAACTTCTCTTTTTTCTTTTCCAAGCAGCATACATACCTGTTCTGCAATCTCTTTCCATACACACTGACCAAAATCGAAAATTTGAAATTGAGGCAAAACGCAGTGATTAAAAGGTCCGAAATGCATTTTACTCTGTTAATTTTATTTTCTGGATTTGGATTATTTTTATGTTTCAACCCATCCATTCAGCTTTGTATTTTTGCTTCTTTTGTCCCTCAAGATAGTTTTTTCATTGATTGTGGGGGAAACAAGATAGTAAGTTTTATTGATACTCTAACCAAGTGAGCGACAAACTCTTAATTTGCCAAGCGTTTCTTTCACCAACAACTTAAGAAGTTTTAAACATAAATTTCAATTTGTTAACTCAAAGAAAAATTTAAGAGACCCCTACCTTAATTTTTCTGTTCTTAAAACATGTCCTTTACCTCTAGGTTTGCTCAAAAAATTACATGCGCATTGTAGGTGACTTCGTTTTAAGAGAATTGATTGTTTTTCCTGTCTTAATAACACATTTGTGCATGCCTCACTTAAAACAAATCAACATTCGTGTACAAATTCATGTGGTTTCTTTCATTTCATTCTTTTTTTTTTGTAATTATTTTTTATACAAGTGCTCTTAGGGGAGCGAGAATTTAGTTCTAGATCTCGAGTATAGGTTGATACTCTTAACCAACTGAGAGTCAAACCCTTATAATTTGTCAGACAATTTCTTTCACCAACAAAATAAGAAGAAGAGGTTAATTTCTTCTTCTTCTTTCTATCATGATATTTTTGGTGTTTGGGATCATTTTAATTACTAGAAGGAATAGGATTCCTTTTATGAAAATAATTACAAGCCAATTTGGACAAGGAATGCCCTATCCCCAAACCGGGTTGGGGTCCGTCAACGACTCAACATCCAAGTTAAAATACGATTACTGTTTATTATTTTCTTAAAGGATTTCCTTTTGCACAAAGATTAGGATTTTATTTTCTATTGTAAATAAATTAAGAATGTGTTTTCCTTGCCTTCCCAGGGTTGTATCACTATAAATATCGGGTTATAAAAGTTCGTCTACATGATCTTTTAGTAAATTTCAAAGTGATTTAGTCTAAATTCCATGATACTTCGAAATCCTTGTCCAAACAAACCATAAGAAAATTTTATAGTAAAATGTAGATTTGAGTTGGGACTTGAGAACTTAGAGCTTGTTTGGAAGTATTTTAAAAGGGAGGTTTAACAAAACACTCCCGGTACTGTTCATTTTTAACGAAAAACCACATTTATACATTTCCCTGATACTATTCACTATACCTTTAAAAAAGACTTTTCATTAAAAGGAAAGTTTTTTTGGACTTTTCGTTAATTTTTTTTTTTTTTTAAATGGCTAAAAGCGTTTTTAATGAAAATGTTTTTGAAACCAATATATAGTAAAAACGCAAGCGAGTCCTAAAAAACCACTTGAAGTGTTTTTGGGACCCAAAAACATGTGCTTTAAAAACGCTTTCAGTTATTTTAAAAGAACTACCAAACGAGCCCTTAGTTAGAACATATTATTAATGTCATTTGCAGAAAGATAGTCCATTTTCCAAATTTATACACAACATTATAATTTAAGTTTGGACTTAAACCTAGAATTTGAGACGGGTGGGTGAAACGTTTGAGTCGAAAAGAAGAGTTTAAATATCCTAATCTTATTCTAACTAATATCGAGACCTTTTGTGATAAAATCTCATACCTGACGGATTGTATATGTGGTAATTACCAAGTTGAGGATAATATTGGTATTGTTGGAAGTGAACCTTTGGCTCGTCTCTCTAATAATTCTACAAAAGTTGTATCAAAATATCATCAAGGAACACAAGATTTATTAGTTAATCTAGAAAGAATGGATAAGAGAGAAGACTGCTAAAACCAAATATTTAAAGGTGGGCATGTGATGAACAGTTATCACTAGAATAATGCCATGCTTCTGTCAAGCGCCAGCTTTTTACCAGCTCAATCCAAACTAATTTAATAAAGTTGGAAAACTGAAATCACTTGCAGTAATCATATTTTATTACTGTAATCTCCTTAATATATTGTTTCTTAACCTTCTCTGGAAGCAGCAAAGCCCTTTGAAAATAAAGTAGAAACAATGAAGACAGTTAAGGATCGGAGCTGGTCAAACACAACAGAGAATCTACTGACTGAGTCAATTAAAAAAGATAAAAAGAACGGAGAATCTTGTGGATGCAGCCTTAAAATTTGGGAAGATCTCAAGTTCTGGAAGAGGTTTAGATGGTTTCAAGAAAAGCCTGCATCACACTTTCGATTTATGAAACTTAGAACTTGAATCTGGGAATTATTTGTATTTTTAATTATATTTTTTATTTAGACAGTCACTTGCTGCACCTTGGAAACCGCAGCTTTTCCATGATTCCTTCAACAAACCTCAAACTCCCACTTTTTTCTTTTCCAAGCATCATACATTTGATCTTATTGATTTTTTCACAAGTGGATTGAAAAACAGGTACGCTCTTCTTTCGTTTAAACATATCTCGTTTTGCTGTAGACGTAGGTTAAGCTAGTTAGTCAGGATAGTGTGCGAGTCCACTCAGACGCGACTTTACAACATCGTCTTATATTTCTCATTTTTGTATAAGACAATGGGTTGTCCGAATGGGATTTTCTTGATCTGCATTTTTCTTTGTGTTTCATCCATCCCATCCATTTTTGTGAACGCTTCTTTTGTTCGTCAAGATAGTTTTTTCATTGATTGTGGGGGAAGCAATGCATTGAAGCTTGAGGATGGCAGGATTTTTGAGCCTGATTCTGGAAACCCAAATTTGATTTTATCTTCCCAAAGCCACATTGCAGTTTCAGATCTTGAATCCAATCCGTCAAACCATTCAATATCTCTCTACAATTCTGCCCAAGTTTTTAAAGAGACTTCATTTTATACCATTCACACCAAGCAGATTGGCCGCTATTGGCTCAGATTGCATTTTTATCCTTTCGAAAACGCGAAATTCAATTTGAAATCTGCAGTGTTTTCGGTTATGGTCAATGGGATTACACTGCTTCATGGGTTTTCTTTCGCAAAAGGAGGCAAAATCTCTCAACTTGTGAAGGAATATGTGTTTGAAGTGAGTGGAAAGGGTTCTGGAAAATCGTTGGTGCTGAGATTGTCACCTTGGAATAACTCAGTTGCATTCATCAATGGAATAGAAGTTGTTTCGGTGCCGAATGGACAGTTTTCTAGCTCCCAACTAATGTCTGTTCCTTTGGGAAAACCTCCAGTTGATGTTCCTAAAGATGCCGCTCTTGAGACAGCATATCGGATAAACATGGGAGGCCAGCACATAAGTAGCCCCATGAATGACACAATGTGGAGGACATGGGAGCCTGATCATGCTTTTCTTCTCAACGCTGCAGCGGCACGAACCATCAGAGCTGATCCCGGATCCATCAACTACCCTGATGGAGTTTCACTCGACATTGCACCCAATTGGGTTTATGCCACAGCTCAAGAAATGGCAGATGCAAAGGTCAGCAATCAGAAGTTCAACATATCATGGGCATTCGAAGTCGAAAAGGGCTTCAGTTATCTGATCAGATTGCATTTTTGCGACATTGTGAGTGTGGCTCTCAACCGTTTAATCTTCAATGTGTATATCAACAACCAATCTGCTTTAGACTCTTTTGATATCTCAAGCCGGACAAAGAAATTATCA
Organism: Pyrus x bretschneideri; assembly: GCF_019419815.1. NCBI lineage: Eukaryota > Viridiplantae > Streptophyta > Magnoliopsida > Rosales > Rosaceae > Pyrus > Pyrus x bretschneideri. The sequence goes on along the minus strand of NW_025999723.1, from coordinate 6,920,955 downwards.
TCAGCTTATTTCGTAGATTTTGTGACGAATGTATCCATGCACGAAAATCGGATTTTGGTTCAAGTAGGCCCTCCTATGCTGAGGGATCTCCCTTCAAATGCAATTTTGAATGGATTGGAGATTATGAAAATGAGCGATCACAGAGACAGCCTTGATGGGAACCTTCCGGCGAATAACAATGCAGGTTTGAAATCTGGGGCAGGCAAGAAAAAGTGGATGCTGCTGGCAATTTGTGCTTCTTCATCAGGATTTGTAATTTTGGTGCTCATATCAGCTGCTTTCTTTCTGTACTGGCGGCAAATCCATCAGAGGAAGCTAAGGCCTCAGTGCTCTGCCTGGTTGTCTTTTCCTAGTCATGCAGGGAATTCCGATTCAAAAGTTTCCGTTGGCAGTTATGATTATTCCACAGCACATTCACCTGGTTTACGCCGGATTCTAGCATTCACGGAGATTCGCGAAGCAACAAGGAATTTTGACAAGAGCTTGGTCTTGGGAGTGGGGGGATTCGGCATGGTTTACAAGGGAGTGCTAGAAAATGGGAACGTGGTTGCTGTAAAGCGTGGAAACCCACGTTCCAAACAAGGCCTTACAGAATTCAGGACAGAAATCGACATGCTGTCAAAGCTCAGGCACAGGCATTTGGTTTCTCTGATAGGCTACTGCGAAGAGCTCAATGAAATGATCCTTGTTTACGAGTACATGGCCAAAGGTCCTCTTCGAAAGCACTTGTATGGTTCGAATCTTCCTCCGCTTACTTGGAAACAAAGGCTTGAAATCTGCATTGGAGCAGCAAAGGGCCTGCATTACCTTCACAATGGGGCAGCAGAGAGCATAATTCACCGCGACGTTAAGACAACAAACATACTTCTTGATGAAACCCTCACTGCGAAAGTGGCTGATTTTGGATTGTCAAAGTTAGGCCCTACTTTGGATCAAACACATGTGAGCACTGCAGTGAAGGGGAGCTTTGGATATCTTGATCCAGATTACTATCGCCGGCAGCAGCTAACGGAGAAGTCAGATGTGTACTCTTTCGGAGTAGTTTTATTAGAAGTCTTGTGTGCTAGGCCTCCTATAAACCCTGCCCTCCCCAGAGAGCAAGTTAACATAGCAGAATGGGCAATGAGTTGGCAAAAGAAGGGAAGATTAGAGAAAATTATAGACCCCCGTCTTCGAGGACATTTGAATCTTGAATCGTTGCGAAAGTTCGGAGAAACAGCTGAGAAGTGTTTGGCTGAATATGGAGTTGATAGGCCAACAATGGGGGATGTTATGTGGAATTTGGAGTATGCTCTTCAACTACAAGAGGCTTCTACACAGAGCTTTTCGTCCGAAAACAGTGCGAACTACATTCCGGATATGCCAGAATGGCTTCAAGAAATTCGAAATGGCAATGGTGGTGGTGGTGAGGGAATTAGCGATCAAGAATCTGATGCAACTTCAAGTGCAGTATTTTCAGAGTTAATGGATCCAAGGGGGAGATAGTTATGGAAAGTGTAGCCTCTCATTGATTACATACATACTTAATTATAGCAACATATTATTTCTCCTTTTTTAATTTCATGACTTGTATTATGGTTTCAAGATCAAAGAACAAAGGAAATATGGAGATCTGGCATAACATGACGAGTGTAGATCTTCAAAGTATTGACGTTTTTTCTGTGTATGAACTTGGTCACACTCCCAATTCAATTAATATTGGGCCAGCATAGGTCCAATGTCTTTTTAAAACGTGAAATTCTTCAGTAAAATACGAAAATTGTTACATGATACTACTAGTTCACTTACATGTAAAACTTTGATACTAGTGTATTTATTAGCACAATTCATTAAATTATGATCTGTAATTGCTACGTATCCACGTATTATAACAACATGAAATTTTACACACTAGTGCTTTTTTATTTTTTTATTCTTTTTTTAATTTTTTTTGTTAATTCTCAAACAACAAATACATTAGAAAATGTAAGGTGTTAATGCGAGTCCTTTCTTATATATATATAAAAAACATAATTTAAGGTGTCAATTTTAACTGGAGTAATAGTTTTGGAAATCAATAAGATTTTCTTGATTCGCTAAGCTTATTACCGCTAACCGGATATACAGGTTCTACATCCGATGTTTCAGGTGTTTATAGGGAAATCCATGCAAGTTATTAAGCAGAAGAACACTGCAAAAGATCAAAGATGCATGAGATCATCTTGTAGCTGCAGGGGTCATATTTGAAAATGATGATATCATAATTCTGGCGCTGAAAGGACTTCCTGCAGAATTCAACACTTTCCGCTGTGTCATAAGGGGCAGAGAAAATGGTATTTCTCTCAAAGATTTCAGGTCACTATAAAGGGTTTATTTGTCTCGACATGGTCACTCAAAGAACTTACATATCTAGGCATGTCTTGTTTAATAAAACTACTTTTCCATATGAAGCATTATTCCCTTCTTTATCAGTGTCAACATTTGAAAATTCACATGAGGATTCTCTAAATCCTACACCGGCATCTATATCATTACAAAATCAAGTTGTGTCCCCTGCATCTCATACTCCTTCTTCATCATCTACAACCATAGATTCTTTGAATCTGCATTCATCTAGTGCTTCAGATTCTTTGACTGCATCCAGAGCCTTAGAATCCTTGGATACACTTGCATCTAATGCCTTAGAGTTTATTCCTTCCCCTACATAGATCTTACATGTTAATTTTGACTATTCTACACAGTATCCCATTCTTGTGGATCTTGATTTTCAACAAGAGAACCTGCAAGTTCTATTAAACATGCCTATGAATATTCACCCTATGCAAATAAGGTTCAAAAATGGTATATTCAAACGCAAGGCTCTTTCTGCCTCTCTAAGCTCCTCTCAGGCATCCATCACAAAACCAAAATCCTTCAAGGCAGCTTCCAATGTATTAGAATGACAATAGGCTATGAAAGAAGAAATTAGTGATTTGCATACACAACAGACTTGGTCTCTGGTTTCGTTGCCACCTGACAAGAACCTCGTTGGCTGCAAATGGGTATACATGATTAAAAGGGATGCCAATGATTGTATTGCCCGATATAAGGCACATCTTGTTGCAAAAGGATATAGCTAGGAAGAATGAATTGACTACGACGAGACTTTCAGTCATGTGGTGAAGCCTACTACCATAAGATTGATCCTTGCATTAACTGCACATTTCAATTGGCCTTTCAAACAAATGGATGTCAAAAATGCCTTTTTACATGGCATTCTCCAAGAGGAAGTGTATATGGCACAACCTCCAGGATTTTAAAGTACAGCTCATCCTCCTCATTATGTTTGTAAGTTACAAAAGTCTCTACATGATCTTAAACAGGCCCCTAGAGCCTGGAATGATAGATTTACAAGTTTTTTACCTGGCTTAGGATTCAAAGCTTCCCAAGCTAATCCCTCCTTGTTTGTTCAACATTCATCCAAGGGCACTGTAGTCTTACTCTTATATGTTGATGATGTGATACTCACTGGTAGTTCTGAGTTAGTCTCAAGTGTGATTACAGGTCTCACAGACAAATTTGATATGAAAGACTTGGGGCAACTAAATTATTTCTTGGGGTTACATATTAGTTATACACCAGGAGGGCTATTTGTCTCACAAACAAAGTACATTACAGAGTTGGTTGCAAAAGTTGACTTTCAAGATTGTAAATCGTGTGCTACACCTTGTTTACCATATCATCGATTACTTAAGAATGATAGCAAACCATTTCATAATCCTGAGCAGTACATAGGCATTGTTGGTGCCCTTCAGTATCTTACCTTTACAAGACCCGATATAGCATTCTCAGTGAATCAAGCCTGTCAGTTTATGCACAATCCTATGGAGTCTCATGTTATTGCAGTTAAACAGATCATACGATATCTCAAAGAAACCTCAAACTTTGGTATTCAGTTTTGGCCAGGACCAATCCATTTACAGTTCTATAGTGATGCAGATTGGGTCGGGGATCCCAATGATCACAGGTCTACTTCAGGTTTTGTTATATTTCTGGTTCCAATCCGATTTCTTGGTCATCCAAGAAGCAACACACAGTTTCCAAGTCTTCCACAGAGGCTGAGTATAGAGCCTTAGCCATTACAACTGCAGAGTTGGCTTAGATTCGACAGTTGTTTTGTGATTTACATGTTCCTATTCAAAGTCTTCCACTGATCTATTGTGAAAACATCTCAACAATTGCCCTTTCAACGAATCCCGTTTTTCATGCCAAGTCTAAACACATTGAGATCGACTATCATTTTGTAAGGAACGGGTTATTCGAGGAGATCTTCTAGTTTAACATGTCTCTTCTGCTGAACAATTAGCTGACATACTTACAAAAGGGTTGTCCGCTCCTTTGTTTCAACACCACTGTGGCAATCTCATGCTCAGTTCCCTTGAGCATCCGATTGAGGAAGGATATAAGGATCCAAGTGAAGAAGAAAACAACTATCCAAGTGAAGAGAAGATCAAGGGTCAAACTAAATGACACTTGTCAATAGATTAAAGAGATAAGCTGTTAGAAGTAGTTAAAAGCTGTTAGAATTATAGTTGAGATAAGGAGGTGGAAGATTAGCAGCTAAGGAAAGTGAGAATATATAACTGAAATTGTAATCATAACAAGCTTAACAAGATATCAATACATTTCTCTCTCTCTTTGGATCTCTCTCTCTTCTTCCTCTACATTCTGTGCAATTCCCAAGAACATATTCATTGAAGCTTTCTTAATGTTTACAAGGGTTTCGAAGCTCTTGAGCAATTTAGAAGAGAACAAAAAAGAAAGCCATCCATTTACTAAAATGCCGATCAATAGAATTGCAATTGGAACGCCAAGATAGGCAAAGCCACCTTGATGCAATTCGGGTTGCGTTTGCTGAGTTTTTCTCCATGCTTATTTTTGTTTTTGTTGGTGAAGGCTCTGGCATGGCTTTTAGTAAGTCCCCAATTTAACGATTTCTATGTAGATATTTTTCGAGTTCGACTCACTTGGATTGACATATTATACATTGTTGATTTTTTTTTTTTTTTGAAAAGATATGATAGTTTGTTTCATTTCATCCATGTGGTAAAACCCAAGTGTTGCATAAGAGTTCTCAATGCCTTAGACTACATTCTTCTACAAGGCAAATCAATAATAACAATTGGAGGGGAGGTATCCATTCACAACTTTGGCTCAGAGTTAGCCCAATTCGTGCAAGTGGGTGGGCTATAGAGTTTGCTTTGCGGCGAGTATGGGTCATAGTAACTTCAGTGATTGAAAGGAGCAACATCTTGATGTCTTCCACAATTTGACCAACTGATGACAAATTGAGGAAAGAATCACGTAGCGCCTCCACAATCTGAAGTGAATCAGTCTCAAGAACTAATTTTTGAATACCCCTATGCACTGCCCAAATCAAACTCTCTCTGAAGGCTATAGCATCTGCTTGAATATGAAAGAAAACATCCTCAAAATTTCCACATTTCGCAACCACGAAAAAACCCTGATCTTCCCTAATAATAGCCTTAAATCCTACCATCTTTTTATCGTCACTCCAGGAACCGTCAATGTTTATCCTGAGGTGCCTTATAGGTAGAGTGAGCCAACGATCTATGGTATGAACTCTTGGACGACATGGGGCTGAAGTGCCACTATTGAATTGTTCTCGAGACACAAACATTAGGAGGATCACACTTCCCTTGCCACAACTTCGTATTTCTCGCTCCCCACAATGCCCAACAAATCATGAGGACCATAGCGAAGCTAGATCCTAGGATTAGCCCAACCATTTCATCCAACCAAGATAAGAAAGATGAATGGTATCTATCTCATTGGAACCCCCACAGTGGGAGACATCCATGTACACCTTGCATATGGACATTTTACCATTAGGTGGATGGTCGATTCCCTTAGTGAGTTACACAGTACACATCCATGTACACCTTGCATATGGACATTTTACCATTAGGTGGATGGTCGATTCCCTTAGTGAGTTACACAGTACACATTCCAAGTCACCCCCCAAATGGCATTTTGTCAAATTGACCAGAGTAAAGACTAGCTTATTTGCCAGTTTCCACACACAAACTTTGACCTTTGGTGGGACTTTTGCATTCCACAACTTCGACCATAGAGAACGTGAATTGGAGTTGGATGATGAGGCCCCATCATTTGTAGGTTGCATCTGAAAAACCGTTTTCTTCACTTCTTCTTCAGATATACTCATATCCAGACATCTGTTCATTTCTGTGGTTATCCTTCACTCTACGACCTTGATAATCTTAGAGTCCTCCAAATTCCCTATAGAAGCAAAGATGTTCTGGAAGTAGTTGATTATGGTCTTTTCTATCCTTGCCTCATTACAAACCCAATCCCCGTTCTCGTTTTTTATCTTCTTAATCGAGTTTTTTGCATTTTTGTGTTTTTCCATTTGATGGAAGAAACGCGTATTGCAGTCTCCAGCCTTGATCCATAGGGCCCGCGACCTTTGTCTCCAATACTTTTCCTTCTGCCCAAGTAATTGGTCCATTCTCTGTAATAAAGATTCACGTTCAACTATTGCCTCTTCAATCAGTGGCTGGGCCAAGATGAATACATTTTCTTGCCATTCAATAGTCGTCTATATTTGTTAGTCTCTTCTTGTTGTGGTAATATATGATAGAGGTTAACATGATATATATGCTTTGTTCATTTCTTAAAAATTTACGTTTATAGTTTCCATAGTTGCATGTCTACTTTCGCTAACCTCTTTTTGTGAGTGCGTAATATGTGACGGGAAAACTCTAGCTTGATATACATTGTTTAATTAAGATTTCCGAGTGGTGTTATTGATATCTTTTTCTAATTCAATTGAATAATAAGGGGAAGTTTAAATAATGAGGTGTGCTATCCACACACCATTTTTTACTTCTCACACACCGCTTGTTAATTTATGTCTTTTGATCTTATTTAATTCATCCGATCTGACGGCCGAAAATTAGAAGGGTGTGTGAGAAGTAAAAAAGGGTTTGTAGATATCACACCCCTAAATAATTTTGGCAGACAAGCTTACTAGCAATGCCTCAACCAACACTGTCGGGGCTCATAGCTACCTCATTAGCCCATGCATTTGCACCTTTTGTGGCGGTTTCAGTAGGTGCAAATATTTCTGGGGGTCACGTAAAACCAGCTGTCACATTTGGTGCATTCATTGGTGGAAACATAACACCCTTGAGGGGTAATTTGTAGTAGATTGCACAATTGTTGGGATCAGTTGTTGCTTGCTTGCTGTTCAAGTTTGCCACTGGTGGATGGGTAAGTTCTAAGGAGCTTATTGGTCAATACTTAATAGTTAATTGATTTTACGAGATGTGTTAGCAACTATCATCCAGGCACGCGCAGATAACTCTAGATAACTGTCAATCATTGATGCAATATGAGATTTACATGCTTCAACGGTTGCTGGTGAACGACTGTTGCATTTCTTTTGATTGTACGCATATCCGACTTGATATTTTTGTTGATGAATTACCTGACTGCCTGCAGAATTCTCACTATCGTCTGGCATGTCGGTATGGAATGCTCTAGTGTTTGAGATTGTGATGACCTTCGGCTTGGTCTACACAGTGTATGCCACATCAGTGGATCCAACGAAGGGGAATGTAGGGATATTAGCAGCAATTGCAATTGTTGGTGCCAACATTTAGGTTGGGGGTGCGTTTGATGGTGCATCCATGAACCCATCAGTGTCGTTTGGGCCTGCCATGGTCAGTTAGCCATGGACTCACCACTAGGTCTATTGGGCTGGCCCCCTAATTGCTACTGCCATCGCAGCTCTTGTCTATAACAACATCTTCATCTTGTAATGGGACCCATGAACAGGGTCCCAATGACTTTTAAAAACTAGTCCATGCTAGCTTGATTAAGATGGATGCAATTGTTCAACTAAAGGCCTCTCGGGGCAAAAATCGAATATCATGTAATTTTGGGGGGGGCTTAAATCAAATTTCATGTATTTTTTGTTGTAGGGTTTGTTATTTTTCATTTTATGTTGTAAGTGGGAGTAGTGCTAGTTAGTTGTTGTGGTCAAATCGTTTTATATAGTGGAATTACCTTGTTTGCTTTGTGATCTTCTTGTTCAGGTTCATTTGCTATCATTTTTAGAAGAGGAGGAGGGGGGAATTAGGGTCTGGCTGATTGAAGCAAATCATGTGAAAAGAGAAAAAAAAAGTGTCAAATCTAGAAACTTTCATATTTAGAGGGCTACAAACTTCAAATATATGTATGAATACATTTCTTTTTCTTTTTTTTTTCTAGACAGTATTCTAAATTATTCCAATAAACATAAACGGATTGAAACTTAGATTAAAAACCAGACATGCTATCTTAACTAACTACTGTTTTGGACAAGACGATATCCTCAGTAACTATAACATATAGAGAGAATTCAAACTTCGTGTTATAGCACATACACATTGCACTGACAAATTGATTCTATCCCTATTTACTATACGCACATGCTTTTAAATTATTTATACGTACATAGAGTCGATCACATAACTAACAAGAAAGCATCATGTATAAGCGTATTATACTCTTTTCTCAGTCTTGATGCTGCTAATTATCAGTGGCTCCACTGTAACTAGATCTCTTATATACTCTGCCAAAGTGGTTTCATCATCTTCAGTAGTAAACCCCACCAACTTTATCACTTTCAGATGGGCCAATTTTGTTTGGCCATTGACTTTCTTCCACGGTGGAGCTGTCCATGCCATGCAGTAGCTTCTAGGATCATTCTGCATTATACGGTCAAACACGAGATTCAAAAAAAGAGGAGCCATATTTGAAATTTTGGAACTCAGATAGTGATTGAAATTGCAATATAAAAATCTTTTCAACAACATTACTTCACTTTATTATACAAGTTGGGCTTTATCTTCAAATGAAAAAAACAAAGGGGCATTGATAAGACATACTTTTTTATTTGACCACGTACAAAATTACTTGTAAAGTTTTGAGTGAAAGAAACTTACAGTTACATAGAGTTGCTCCAAAGCTGGACATAATTTAATGAAGGATATTAGAGGATCGATGCTGAATCTTTCTTCCCAGTTATCAATCCACCATAGCTCTTTCAGCTTGTAGAATATGAAGTTTGCTTGTAGAGGCAAAAGGGATGGCCAGATCAGTGTCTGCAAAAACATTTTCAAACTTTAAAAACAGATGTGCATCATTATTGTTGAAACATCGATAAAAATACATTTTGGTAAATTTTTTTTAGAACAACGTTTCCACCATATTATCGTTGATATATCATGCAGTCATTATTTAAAAATTAGTTATGATTATTTTGTGTGCTTAATATAGCTTAATAGTTCGCAGCCATGACTAGAAAATGCAAAAATTACTAAAACGCACCTGGAAAGTCCATTTGCATAGAGTGAGAACTTGAGCATTTTTAATGGTTAACAACATAGGATCAAAGTCGCTACTTTTGAATCCGCCGTAGCCAGGGCCTTGCCTGAAATCAAGCATGGCGTCTGCCAAGTTAAAATGATGTTCCGTCCAAATATGAGGGAGAAAACCGCGGTATCGAAAAGATCGAAGTTTGGAAGTTTTGAGGTGGAGAGACTTGAGATTCTGGCAGTCAAAGATGGTCAAGCTAAGTAGCCTTGGACTGGACTCGATATGCAAAGATTGTAACTCCTCACATTCAATGATCTTCAAGTTTTCGAGAAATTCGAAACACGGAATCATAGAAGAAACTGCTTCATTTCCAAAAGAGCTCACTGATTTTAGGTAAAGAAATTTGACAAAGAAAGTAGAGGGAGAAGGCTGGTGAGAAACTAGGGTTTGGTCCCTTTGGTGATTCAGCTTCAAGTGCCAGCCAAAATGCCTTGGAGTTTCCCGATTCTCTGTCGAAAACTCCAGACGGAGTTTATTGTTGGGTGAAACTGTAGCCAAAAGGAGATCACCAAGTTTGCCGAAGTGCAGTTGCAGCTTTCTGGGATGCCCTAAGGGATCATGCTGGTTAAAGTGAGAGACAAATTCAAAAACTGCATCAGCTGCATCATCATCTGTAGTGATCTGCTTCGCTAAAGTTGTATTCCATAGGCCTCTCCACATACTTGAGATTAAACTGGTTTCTAATGCAGATTCTGAAGGGAGAAAAGAAATAATTCTGCAAATGATTTCATTTGGTAATTTGCCAAACAAATCATCTGCTATTTCCTTCTCCATACCTCTAGCTATTCGACTAAGTTTACTACAAGCCTAGAAAAGATGACAACAAGATCGCTTTATAATATTGATGCCATGAAGGGTAGGTTCTTCGCTTCACCATATTTTGCCCACTTGAATGGGAAAAGTGTCCTCAACTTAATTAGGACCGCTTAAATGGTTTTGACTATACTTATTTATCAGATAGAATGCTACTAAATATTCATTGGGTACCAAGAATTTAAAAGCATATATAGATTCTGATTTTAATTAGCAACATTTATACATTAGTTGGTAAGCTCATAATTAAATCTTATGGGGCATTCCCAGTCATGGCGCAGCCATCTACGTAGATCAGAGCCATTTAAAAAGTCATTCCTACATTAGCACCTTAATATATAATTATATATAATAGAAAGCTTTTTAATTTAATTTGCCAATTATCTCTACAACAGTACGAATTTGACGCACATCAGGATATACTATTTTTTTCAAAGTTAGACCCAAGGCACATTTTGTTAGCCTTAACTTGCCGACTCTTACATGTTAGATATAGTTTCTTGCATTAAAATAAAACAAAAAACCTTATTGAATGTAATGTTCTTGAATTGGTTTTCTAAAGCTTAAAAAACGAGGATTAAAATAACCATATTCGGAATTTCACACTCAATTGGAGTATAAGATTTATGGACCTCGTTAATGATATAGACATGTCCGGCACAACTAACGGTTCGATTGAGGTTTTGTAAGAGTTCATCCATTTGTTTGAGGTTTTAGTAATACTCGATTGAGCAAAGCAACCTACACAGCATCCCATCAAACAAGATAGCTATGTGTACACCTAACAGTTTGTAGACTTCGTACTAGGTAACTAACTAACTGTCAAATTACATATAAAAGCATCCCATAAAAGACAGTTTTGTTTAGATAGTCTGTTTAAGATTTCAGGACAGTATGTTACCTTGCCGTTGTTAAGAACGATTTGTTATGGTTTGGAGCACCCGGAGAAATTTCATCATAAAATTGTAGAATTATAATTTTGAGTAGAAATGTGAAGAAAGTTGGACCTGATAAGTTCTAAAAAGTCTATTTTGCCACACACATATTTATTGACAAAAAAATGTTAAATTTAGTTTGTTATCATTCTTCATTGAAATCTATTTCTTTTAAGAACCTCAACGGTACAATAAGACGTTATTGTTGTTGAGAAACTAAAATTCGAAGAAGACAAAACCTGACCTTACAAAAGAGCGCCACCAATAATGTATGTAGAACCCAATAAAAATTTGAAGCAAACTATATGACTTCGATTGCCGAAATTGAAACTACGACTGCTTGAAAGAGAAAGAATCGCAAAACTAAAATAGCTCTATGATTGCTTACAGTATCGTTTGAATGCCAACAGTGAGAGTGAGACATTAATTAATATATCCTTACAATAATATTGTCTAAAATTTGAATATTAATATATATATATATAACCGCCACGAAACCTATGACCCAAGTTTGTACTAAACTACGTGATCACAAAGAAGATCCCTTACCTGCATTAGCTGTCGTATGAGTGTTGATCTTAATAAACAATAACCCACGCGTTACGCATGTATTTTCTTTTGCCCAAAACCACAAGAAAATGTTACTGACGTCATAGAAAGTTTTTCTAGAACTTTTTCTAGATTTGTCAAAAGATACAAATAAGAGCAGTGATAGGAAGTTTTAAGAGAATAATGGCACCCTAAAATGATTGTCGTCGAAACATGTAGAAAGATGAATAGGTCTATTTATTTATATATTTATTTTATTTTATTAATTAATATTTATTTATTAAAAGATATACTTATATATGTTCCTCAACAAAGAAAATAAAGAAAGAAAAAGTGCAAAATAATTATATTAGAGTGCTAATAACAATCGTTTCTTGATTTTGAGTTGACTCTAATTGATATGGAGTTCCAATAGACAAAGCAACTCGTGAATTCAGGCCGGTGGAAGCATACAAGTAGATTCCTTCACTTCTTTTATAACATGTGAGATACCCTATTGAATATCGAGCACTTGAAAAAATTTCTTTAACATTTGGGGGGATTGCACTGTCGTTTGGGCCTTCTGTTGGTCCATTGGTCATGAACTCACCATTTGGTTTATTGGCCCGCTTCCCAACAATGATTAGTACATGGTTGATTAAGATTTAGTGGGGAAATATGGGATGCAATTGTTCAACTGAGGTCTCTTGGGGTTTCAAACTTGATATGAAATGACATATATTGTCTTGACCGACTAATCTAACTCACATTTATTGTATGCACACGTTTTAAAATCATTTGAAAAAAAACACCGAGTTAAATCAATTACAATTAAGCAGGTTTCTAATGAAGATTCTGAAGAGAGAAAAGAAATGATTTTGCAAATGATCTCATTTGGTAATTTTCCAAACAAATCATCTACTCTTTCTATCACCATATTTAAATTTGACTAGTTTTAGCAGAAACCAAAACTGACTAGAAATTGTACTACAATCGTACTTGTTAATTCTTGATGTCTAGGTTGTTGCTCCCGCGGGGACGGGGGCGGGGGCGGGGGCAGGGGATGGGGGTTGGAGACCTTCTTTATCGTTTTCAGTCCAATTATTAGAAAAATTGCATTCAAATATTAGGACCAGATCCATGATATTGATCACCATAGTTATATATCAAACAGAATACTAAAAATTTATTTGCAAGGATAAGGAAGACTTGAAAATATAGATAGATTTGGGTTTTAACAATAAGTTTAGTTGGAAAAATCATAACCTTCAATATTAAGGTTTTTTTTTTTTTAAAATGGTTTTCAAAAACTTAACATCATATACTCTCAACACGCACTCTCACTTATGACAATGCTTAACCCTAATACATGGTGTTGGGTGATTTGAGAGCGCACGCATTTATAATCTCTTTTAATACTAGGTTAGAATGCGAACTTTCAATTCATAATCAATTAACAATAGGTTTTTTAGCCAAAATGATCTCTGAAATTTGCATAACATATCACTTTGGTCCTGAGATTGAAAATCAATAGAAATGGTCCCTAAGATTGTCCACCATCCATTATTTTGATCATTCCGTTAAAAACTCCGTTAAGTGTCCCGGAGCTCTTGGTTGAAAGTTTGGGCAATTGTCCACCATCCAGTATTAAAAAAGTTATGAACGTTTAAAGTTTACCCAGTTTTCGGCGAGTTTTCCAGTTTTCCTTTGGACCAGTCACCTTTCAGGCTATTTTTTTGTCATCTCTGTCAACCATTGGGCTTCCAAATAGGTATAATCTTGTTCTACACCTTTCTATCTTCATTTTGATATATTATGGGTCAAATTTGGTTAAAAAAAAACGATTGAGTTACGAAGGTTTGAAAATTACCTAAAATTCCGGCCAAAAGCTCTAGGACATTTAACAAAATTTTTAACGGAATGACCAAAATAATAGATGATGAACAATCTCAGGGACCATTTCTATTGATTTTCAATCTCATGGACCAAAGTGACGTGTTATGCAAATCTCAGGACTATTTTGGCTAAAAAAACCTTAACAATAATAAGTTGAGAGTTGACCATTTAAACTTATCTGGAAGGCTTTTTACTTTCCAGATTTCTTAACAGTTAGCAATATATTTGGCAGTTTTAAACATGAAGTAAATCTCCATATTTGAAATCTCACACCTGACCTGATTGGAGTCTACGGTTTACAACTATATTATCTTTACAATTAATTATGCCAAAAAAGTTGAACAAGCTAACCTGCTGATGCAGTTGAGTGATTGACTCCACACAAACTATGTTACCTTAATTATCAAATCTCTTCTTTGAATTCAGTTTTATAAATATATATTTCCCATAAATTCAAGCGAAATCATGACCTAAATTTGGTTAACACATTACTTGAAGAAATTAAACAAATAAAAGAAAAACATAGCTGCAACGAAAATGTTCCCATTAACTATACGTACGCATGTGCATGTGTGTTGATCAATCAACAAATAACCAAAACGTTAAGCATGCATTTTCAATATGAGTATAAAAGAAAAAGTTTTTCTATTTAAAAACCATATTTTATCTAAGTTCACTACACCACTTATAAATTATTTTAACTTTTAATTGTGTGAAAAGACGAAAGAAGACACACCCCATAAACCCTAATCGTTCATCTTCTTCCCCCAACATAGAACGCGATCATTCAACTAGGATAATTGTTGGGTCTATGGCTATAGATAATTCAAGTGACATTTGGGCTTTATACCATGAACTTAAGCTTTCGTGGGATCACAAAATCTTCAATCATATTCGTTCATCATACATCATACGGCCAATTTTTATCAGGTACTGTAATTTTAAATAAAAAAATTACAAAAATTTTTGACCGCACAATATACGATGAACGGATGTAATTGGAAGATCCTCAGGATCCTCACAAAGAGGATTCGGTGAGGATCCTCCTGGATAAATAAAGAGAGTAGGAAATTTCTTTGGAGTAAAAATTTCAAACTTTCGCCACTTAATACTACGGTAGTATGGTCTAATGGTATTCCTCTTCATTGGTAAGTGAGAGGTATTATGTTCGATTCTAGCCAAAAGCGAATTTGAACCATAGTATTGCTAGCCCATTGTGAGGCTTAACCCACCCCCATTCCATTAGTGTAGATAATATAGATTATTCATAAATAAAAAATTCAAACTTTTCTCCAGTTGCCTGGAATGATGTTTGTATGCCTAAATATTAAGGGTTTCAGGGATTAGAAAAGCTGAGCACTTTAGTTTGGCTTTCTTCACCAAATTGGTTTGGAAAATCTTAACTAATGAAAACAATTGGTGGTTTAGGTTGATACTGTGAAATCCCGTTCCTGAATTCCACTATTATAATCTACGTATTTGTATTATTGAGTTTTATATTATTTTTTGAGAATTTATATCAATTTATCTGAATTTAGATTTTAATTAAACTAGTTACCAAGTTTGAAGTTTGAAAATTAATTATTTAAAATTAGTAGACCTGTCGAGATCACAATTTATATTTTTGAATAGAGCTCGATCTCACGTACGCATAGATGCAAACCATTCGTGAAATAAAGTTATAGTGAAATAGTTATTAACGTTTAGAGTTAAGAATATTTTGGTAATTTTCTCAATTTGGAACCTCCGGATTTCTAGAGCAAAGATCTTTGAAGCCACATGTGTGGCTGGGATGGAAGGAAAGAATAGAAAGAAGAAAGATGGGCGGCTGGGATTAAAAGGAGAGGAGAGAGAAAGGAGAGAAGGGAAGGAAGAAAGGCGGAAAAAAAAAGAAGAAGGAGAATGGAGACCAATCGGAGAAGGGAGTGGACGAGTGCAGAATTGGGATTGTTAATTTACTTTGAGAACATACATTTGGTTGAAATGTTTGGTTGATTATCGTGCTGTCCTGGGGAGATAAGTGAAGCAATAAGGGAGGTGCTCTCTATTTAGTTGTCACCAGATCACAATGTCTGTATAGATTATAGAATTTGTGAGACATGAGCTGCAGTCTTTGCACCATGATGATGCACATATCGTAGTATTGAATTAACTCTTTAACTATTGGGAAGTGGTTATTGTTATTAGGTGGAGTTAGACCTCGTTAAATAACTTCTCTACTTTCTTTTGCACTGAGCCCTTGCGGCTGTAAATACTTGTGTTATGTGGTAATCTAATAGTACATTAGTGCATGCCTATACTGAAACCAAAATCAAGTTGATGATTCACGTTGTGAAGCTGTATGTATATATTTCTCATATGCCTAGACAAGCTGTACAAAGAAAGCATACCGTTTTTTAATAGTTATTCCGATTACATGTCTGTAGGAATGTCTTGCAGTAGTAATATGAGTTTATTGAACTGATGAACTACGAATGGTTTGATCCCTATTTAGGGTACGTAGGCAGTCTAACGAGGAGGTTAGATGAAGCCATAAAGCATATGAAAAATTATTACGCAGTTGATTCTTGAATTATGCTTTGTACATATCCCGGAGGTGGGGTATGTTAGAGATACGGGTATTTAGTGATGTCATGTGTCGATCCTAGATGTATGTCGGGATCGAAGCGTGATAGACTTACCTCGATCCCGATATTTAGTAGCACGAAAATCAAGACATGCTGGCCCGAATGAGTGATGTAGTCGTAATATACATGAAAATATAACTAAAATTATCAACTAATAAATCTACCAAAAATTTAGCAGAACTTTCCCTAAAATAAGGATAAGCCCAATTTTCAACAACTGCAAGTAATCACGTTTATTTCAACACATCTCCAAAGGACAATAAGGATAAGCCCAATTTTCAACAACTGCAAGTAATCACGTTTATTTCAACACATCTCCAAAGGGCCACACCTAATAGGTTGCAACTCTCTATTACATGCACAATAATATGTTCAAAGCATATTTGCCAAAATACTAGTTCTACAAGTAAAGTCGAGTAGATAACATGCCTGGTAAGAATGTGTCAGAACTTTGGGAAGAGGCCTCAACGTCAAATATGCCAACTACAACAGATTCCAATGACATTGCATACAATATCATACTCTAGTCGTAGCTAGTGTAAATGTAAGTTGGATAATGTAATCATGTCGTTATTAAGTAGTCTCAACGTAATGATAAGTTGATTATATCGTATAAGCTGGATGTCATGTTCGTAGACAAGCATAGCATCTATCATACACGTGTAAACTAAGTGTCATGTATGTAGACAAGTTGAGTATATATCACGTGTAAGCTGGATATCATGTCCGTAAGCAAGCTGAGTATATATCAGGCACGTGTAAGCTGAATGTCATGTCCTTAGATAAGTTAAGTATATATCATACACGTGTAAGCTGGAAATCATGTCTATACACAAGTTGAATATATATCATACACGTGTTGTAGGGCCTATTTAATTGACAAATTATAGAGTGGGAGTGAAAGAGGTGCGCCGGCAAGGAGAGAGTTTGTAGTAATACTGGGGTGTGTATTATTTCACCATGTTGTGCCCCTATTTATAGTAGTAGGGAAGGTAAAATCCTTACCCAATAGGTATTATAAAGATTTCTTAGGATTTACACAAACACATCCCTAACCTAATCTAGAATGCAATAGTGTATAATTTTTATGGCAAGACATGATTTCCTATTGATTTTGAATTTTCTTCCACGAGGTGGTGAATATAATTTATCTTTTAGTATTTTCAATACCACAAATATTAGTTTTATTTAAAATCTCATTAATATAAGCAACTACAACTTTCAATTTTAAGTTAAAAATGTATTAATCGATATGGAAATACATTAATATCAAAGTTTTCAATCAAAACTTGAAAACTAATAAGATTTCAGTCTAAGAATATTAGGAGTGTTTGTTTGGGCTCACTAACTTTCTTTATACTAGACTACACTAATTATTAGTGTAGTTCCATGTTTGGTAGGCAATGGGAGTAAGTTTAATGAGATTAGCCCTCAGTTGCTCCGACTATCTCCTTCGCTAGGTGTTCTTAGCGAGGATCCCCATATACCACGGGACTGCCTAAGCCCGTCGTCTAAAGAGAGTCATCACTCGTCCTCGTCAGCTCGCTCCTCTTCCTGCTTCGTCATCCTCGTACTGGTCGCCTTCATCTCTTGCTTGTCATCATCTACTCCTGGACTGGTAAATTTGTTATGATCCCACATCGACTACACTTATGGGGGTGTAGGGGTTCTTAAGTCATTGGGGTCCTCCCACCTATTGGATTAGTCTTTTGGGTTGGGCTCTTCCCTTGGGCTTGAGTACCTAACATTGGTATTAGAGCCTAGGTTTCCAATGCGGCAGAGGGGGCAACCTACAAAGGGCTACCTTAACGGGACGACCAAAGGGTGCGCCACCATTAAGACTGAAGGGTGGTGTAATGTTATGATCCCACATCGACTACACTTATGGG
Source organism: Pyrus x bretschneideri (assembly GCF_019419815.1). Classification (NCBI taxonomy): domain Eukaryota; kingdom Viridiplantae; phylum Streptophyta; class Magnoliopsida; order Rosales; family Rosaceae; genus Pyrus; species Pyrus x bretschneideri. Next base: position 6,902,844 of record NW_025999723.1, on the reverse strand, counting down.
GGTGTAGGGGTTCTGAAGTTCTTGGGGTCCTCCCACTTATTGAACTAGTCTTTTTGGTTGGGCTCTTCCCTTGGACTTGAGTACCTAACATTGGTATCAGAGCTTAAGTTCCCGACGCGGCGGAGGGGGCCACCTGGAAATGGCTACCTTAACGGGACGACCAAAGGGTGTGCCACCGTTAAGAGTGAAAGCCACCAAAGTAAGGGCCATCGTAGGCGTTGGCTTCCGAAGGGTGGTGTAATGTTATGACCCCACATCGACTACACTTATGGGGGTGTAGGGGTTCTTAAGTTCTTGGGGTCCTCCCACCTATTAGACTAGTCTTTGGGGTTGGGCTCTTCTCTTGGCCTTGAGTACCTAACAAAATTTCAAATCTGACGATTTATTTCTTTGATTTTGTTTCCAGATCGTTAAATTATTACTGGATTTTCATCAATTCGTTGTTTTGGGTTTGAAAACTGTGAAAATTTGGAATTTTTACATCAAAGATGGTCCTTTTTGTAGATAATATTAGTTTTCTTGAATTTTGTGGTTTTGGGTGTTTTGATTTGGGTTGAATTTCATAAATCAGTAGTGGCTAAGTGGTTCGTTGCCGGTACGGATGGCGTCGGGACGAAGCTTAAGCTTGCTTTCGAATCTGGAATTCACGACACCATTGGTATTGATTTGGTAATGCTAATTTTGTTCGAATGAATTGTCATGTGGTACACAATGTGTCGTTGAAAACTGCTGCTCTAAATCAGTTTCGATTCTTAGGTTGTTATAAGTGTCAATGATATTGTTACTTCTGGTGCTAAGCCGTTATTTTTCCTTGATTACTATGCTACAAGCCGGCTCGATGTTGATCTTGCTGAAAAGGTAGAGCTCACAGTGCCTGAGTTTCTTAGGTTGTGTAAATACATATCACTAATTGAAGCTTACTCACGTTTTTTGTTTGTTTTACCTTTTTCTAGGTTGTAAAAGGTATTGTCGATGGTTGCAAACAATCTGACTCTGTTCTTTTAGGTGGAGAGGTATGCTAAATAATCAATTCTTGTGCTAATATGTATATCAGGCATTTCTTTTGCAGTTAATTTGAATGTATAGCATTTTAGTTTCACGCTCGTGTTATTAATACTTTGACAAGGTATGGATCCCTGAATTGCATAGAGTCGTTCAAATTGTTTGTCTTTGTACTTTGCAATACTCTGCAATGGCAGTAGCCTGGTGCACGGGGCTGCACATTTGTTCATATTAATATCAGTAATAATTAGGTGTTCTATGAGAAAAGTAAAATGATAATTATGGTGCATACTTTGATTAGAAAATTAGTTTTAAGGATAAAGAATTGTGTGCCAAGAGCACCACATGCTGTCTTTGGATGCAGATGCAAGCCTTTTGATTGTCCAAGCATGTGGTGCTTCGGCTTTGGATGCAGATGCAAGCCTTTTGATTAGAAAACTAGTATTAAGGACAAAGAATTGAGATGCAGATGCATAGCTTTGGAGTTTGGGTGTTGTTTTTGGTAAATTATTAATAAATAAAATTCAAAAACTTGGAGCCAAATTCATTAATTGTTTGTCTATGTATCTACTTTGCAATGACTCTGCAATGGCTGCCATGGCAGTAGCCTGGTGCACTATGTTCAGTTGTTTGTTTTGGTCTGTTGTACTTTCCTGTTCATATCCCTCCGATTCTATTTTAATTGCTTTTTACAATTGTTCATTTAATCCCACTTATGTAAATAAATGTAAAAAAAAAAATAATGTTGTTTGACTCCTTGTGTTAAAATACTTCAGTTTTATTTGCAGTTCTTGGTTTTCTTACATGTTATTTGTTCGGGAAGATCAAAGTGTTTGATCACAGAGGCCATTTCGCAAAGCTCTGCATTATATTTCTTCCATTACTATGTGCTGCTCTCGTCGGAATCTCTCGTGTGATGATTACTGAGTCATTGGCAGGATGTCTTCGCCGGAGGTTTTGTAGGAATTGTCACAACTTCGATTTGTTACTAGCAGTCCTTACCTCTCTTAAACCAGCTGGATGGGTGGGCACCTCAAGTATATTTTCCACATGCTGGGTGCATAGAGGAATGTTGGCGTGCCCTTATCTTTGACCACGAGGTTAAGCTCTCTTCGCATGCGATATGCGAAGAACAGATATTGAGAGTCCAGACTCGAGTGCACCAGTCCACTAGTTACTGGAAGAAGGGAGAAGATCCTGAGTTGAGTTTGTATGCCAAAGAGAAATCATATAAAACGTACATATACATTTTGTATACACAACGTAGTACTTCATTCGATGACCCCATATCATATGTGTAGCTCCTAACATCATTCTTTATTAAATGAAAATTTTATAATTTTACATAAAAAAAAAATGTATGATTTTTGTTCTGAATTGCTTTGTTGGTCTTTTGGGTGATGAATGTGATGGTTTTTCATTATCCTGCTTTTTAGTCCGAGACTGCACCAAATGCTTTACTAAGTTAGTTTACCTTAGTCTAATCTAAGCCAGTCCAGTTTAGTTCCTAAAGCTAGTCCAGTTTAAGAAAGTTTGGTGTAACAAACACTACCTTAGTAGACAAGGGACTACGTTCAAAATTAATTTTTATTTCAAGATTACAAAAATCCTTCCTAAGCCCAAACACAATATAAGCCTCATATCAGCCGGCCCAAAATCTGAAGCTTAAGCCCAAATCACTACTTTTAACCTTCAATACGACGTCGTGCCTATCGACTACGTTTACCTCCGTTTTCACTACAAACCGAAACCTCAGGCCAACGCCTCTAGGCTTTTGGCGGCTTGGCCCCTCTTCGCTTTCTTCCTCCTCAGAGTCGGTGAAAGCCATTACTTTCGAAAGAGTTGCAGAGATGGTTTTGTCTAACAGAAAGCTGAAGCAAAAGCTAAGAGAAAAACTAGCTCAATCGTTAGTTGAATCTGTAGCGAAGCCTAAAACCGACCCGACAAATGATGGCTCGGAAAATCCGGACCCGAAATCGACCCCCCGGTCCCTGAAAGTGCTTCTGGACTCCGCAACCCAGAAACCCAGATTGTCCAAGCGGGAAAAACGAAGAAAGATCCTGTCTTTGCGAGGTCCAGAGGTGGTGAGTGTGAATGGCAGTGGTGGTAATTTGGGAGGAAACAAGGGGGAGGAAGGGAAAAGGGATGTGGGTTTAGAGGGTATGGGGGTTGAGAAGAAGAAGGAGGAGGAGAAGAAGAGGAAGAGGAAGAGAGATGATGAGGAGGAAAAAGATGGAGATTTGAGTGCAGAGCAAAATGGGGTTGTGAAGAAGGAGAGTAAGAAGCCAAAGAAGAAGAGTAAAACGAAGAAGAAGAAGAGAAAGACTGGGGCGAAAACCGAGGAAGAGAAGAAGGGTGGTGAGGTTGGGAATGGAGAGCAAGTTGTCCAGGAAACAGATATAAACATTGATAGGTGATTTTTGACTAAACCCTTTTGCTCAATTTGAATATTTGCATATCTGATTTTGAGTAGGAGTCTGATTGATAGTGTATTATGGGAGGAAATGTGGATTGAAGGTGTCTGCTGTCTGTGTGAAATTTTCTATAGTTTTTGCCTCATTCTGTTTGTTGTTTCGTTTCGTTTAGGCAAGCGAGTGGGGATGTTCCGACAAAAGTTTATGTGGGAGGCATTCCTTATTACTCGACCGAGGATGATATTCGAAGTTACTTTGAAAGCTGCGGCACGATAACTGAAGTTGATTGTCTGAGGTTTCCTGACAGCGGGAAGTTTAGAGGAATTGCTATTATTAGCTTTAAGGTAAGAAATTGTGAATTAAATTCCGCATTCGAACTTTTATTAGAAATTTGTGTATTTCAGTCCTTGCTAATGTAATTTGGAAATGATAGTCTCTTCACAACCTGATGAATCAAAGATTTCCCCACTAGAAAAGTCTACTTCGTAATGTCATTTTTGTGTATCAATAAATGGATGTTAAAATATCACTGGTCAACATGTTTTTGAACAAATCTTGGAAGTTATAGTTTGCTTCCTGGTTCCTCCAGTTTGGACTTGAGATATGCGAGTATTCAGATTGTCTGTAGTGGATTTTAAAATTATGTCTTCCTTAAACTTCTGCTTTCGCTAATTGATGTGCCTTATTCAACCTCAAGAAGCTATAAGTATACCTTGCAAGAGTTCATTGGTTAATCACAATAGGCTAATTGCTCAAATCCATGATTGGCATAAAGGTTAATCACAATATACCACTTGGTACCTGATCTGCCTAGCTTCAATTTTATGTCTTCCAGCATGGTGGATGTTAGCGACTTAATTGTGGTAGGAATAAACAATATCATACAACCTCTGATTAATTTATGCTATTCTTTTGTTTTTCAATGATTAGTGTTATTCATCATTCAATATGAATGTGTTCCTTTAAAGATAGACCTGACTTTGAAAAATTGCTAGAAATCAAAATGAGGAGGATGTTGAGAGTCTGAATACTTTCCAAATCTAAGGTCATGCTATATACAAGATGGTTTATCGTAGTCTCATCTTAACATGCTTATGTTTTTACAGACAGAAGCAGCAGCTAAGCGTGCCTTGGCTCTTGATGGAGCTGAAATGTGAGTTTCGACAATGTTTTCTGTAGTTTCTTTATTTGCTGTTGTAAGATGGTTTTCCAGTTATCACATGATTCTAATGAAACTTCTTATTACCTCAGGGGTGGACTGTTTCTGAAAATCCAGCCATACAAGGCAACTCGACCCAATAAACCAAATAAAGTATCTGATTTTGCCCCCCAAATTGTGGAGGGATACAATAGAATCTATGTTGGAAATTTGTCATGGGATATTACTGAGGATGATTTAAGGAAACTTTTCTCGGATTGCAAGATATCATCTATACATTTTGGTATGGATAAGGAAACAGGGGAATTTCGAGGTTACGCTCATGTAAATTTCTCTGATAGTCTCTCGGTGACGATGGCATTGAAGCTAGATCAGAAGGTTGTATGTGGAAGACCTGTCAAGATAAGCTGTGCAGTTCCTCTGAAAAAAGCAGGGACTCCTTCAACTCCTGCACTTACAACTCCAAGTACCCATTCAACATCTGTAGCTTCAGCTATGTGTACTGATTCCATTCCCGTAAATACTACTTTGGGTACAGGGGCTGATGACAGTGGGTTGAGTGCCAGTAAGATTAAGAGGAGGACGTGCTATGAGTGTGGTGAGAAGGGCCATCTTTCTTCGGCTTGTTCAAAGTCTGCAACTACAATATTAAGTACCCATTCAATACCACTAGCTACAACTGCAAGTACCGATCCGACACCAGTTGCTACAGATTCAGGTAAAAGAGCTGATAATGGTGGGTTGAGTGCCACCAGCGGTAAGATTAAGAGGAGGACGTGCTACGAGTGTGGTGAGAAGGGTCATCTTTCTTCAGCTTGTCCAAAGTCTGCAACAACAGCTTTTAATACCCATTCAACACCAGTAGCTAAAACCACAAGTACCGATCCGACACCAGTTGCTACAGCTACAGGAGCTGATAATGGTGGGTTGAGTGACATCAGTGGTAAGATTAAGAGGAGGACGTGCTATGAGTGTGGTGAAAAGGGTCATCTTTCTTCAGCTTGTCCAAAGGCTGGTACTACACCTTCAAGTACCCATTCAATTCCAGTAGCTACAGTTACAAGTACCAGTCTAATACCAGTAGCTACAACTACAAGCACCGCTTGGATACCAGTTACTACAACAAGAAGCACCGATTTGCCACCAGATGATACAACTACAGGCACCGGAGTTGATACTAGTAGTGCGAGCACTGGTAAGATTAAGAGGAGGACGTGCTATGAATGCGGTGAGAAGGGACATATTTCTTCAGCTTGTCCAAAGAAGCAAACCAATGCAAGTTAAGCATGTCACCTGCAGGCAGTATCCTAAGTTTTTCCTATTAATTACGTTTAGGATAAACATACATAGTACTCTTTTCGAGTAGGTTGTTGAAAAGCCAAAAGTTGTTAGTGAGTCCAATTTTGGGAAATTTTGTTTTCTCCATGTAGCTTAGTTTGAGGCAAAGATATGTAAAACTGAGATATTTCTTTCTTATTGACAAGGCAGATTATGTTACTTGCTTGACCTCTCCATGTCAAAGCACATGGTGATTCTTGTTAAAACTAAATGTAAGACGAGGTGACAAGGGGTTTGTAGTTCAAACGGTTAAGTGATAATGAGTATATTGATTCATGCATTCGAGGTCTTGTGTTTGAATCCTTAAGTCTTGAAAACTAAACACTAGGCAATACTCGACATTGTGTCCACTCCAAACCTAACCTAACTTGTCTGAAATACGACATCCGATCCAGTCCTGTCCACCAAACGTGTCTTTTACTTTAGTGCAATGCTAGCTCCATCTTGTGTTCGAAAGTAATTTAAATGAGGTGGAGAAAGCGTCGGATTTGGTTCCAAAGTATCACTCCAAGCGGGGGACAAACGAAAAAAGAACAACGTGCGAGTTGGGTATGTTCCATTTACTTTGACGAGTACGATTTATAACTGGCTACCACTATTTCAATTTCTAGTCACTATTATTTATGCCCCTTAATTTTTCTTTGTTATGTTTGATTCAAATGATAAAAATCATTTGTCTGGAAGAAAATAAAAGTTATGCGTACACCAATTCCCTAAGTGAATCTCAATTGGTAGTGTGTAAAGTAGAAGATTTCTATTGATAGCGAAATAAATAAGAGAGAGACCTTCTGAACTTAAAATAGGAGTTTTGATTCATTTTTAATGAGGCATGTGCACTACGTGTTATTGAAGATAATAAGAGTGACCAAAAGTAACGGTGAAAATGGATCACGTGCAGTGCACATGTTATTTTTGGAGAGAAGTTTGAAAATGATTAGTGTTAGGTTGACACATTCAAATATTAAAAAAATCTACCAGCGCCTCTCTTAAGTAACAAATTAAAATTTTATTTGAAGTGAGAAGCCGTCTACAATGCGCATACTTTTCTTCTCGAACAAACTCAACATTGTAAATTAATTTTTAACAACGTGTTGTATATTTCCTATTTCTTGTTTTAAAAGTAATTAACTTTTAGCAAGAAATTAAGCAAAACAAAACATGATGAGTTGCCAACTGCTCATTCAACAACGCAAGTCTCATTACGGCCAGACGTTTTGATAGCACCTCACGTTTTTCATGACGATTGTTTCCTTTACATGTCTCGTTTGAATCATCTTTGTCACAACTTGGAATTTTTGTATATGATCAAAATTTATTACATAAAATGAAGGATATAATTTGGTTAATTACGCAAAAAAAATATTATGTGAAGTATGTATTTATAGGGGTTTGAGTGTTTTTATTGACAAATAAATCATTCCAATATAGCAAAAACTTTGTTATTGTGTACATCGTAAATGAGAAGGTGTTTAGCTCAAATAATAGTAAGAACTTATTGTGGGTTGGCTTTATGAGCATTTTTACTCTTATATTAAGAGGTCTCGTGTTCAGATCTCTCTCATGCATATGAGGTCTTGAACAAAGTCAGACACTTTTCTCTAATTATTATTCACTCATACATTTGAGATCTTATATTCGAAATATTTAAAATGAGACTGGGCTTGGAACTGGATATTGCAGGATGCAATTTTTTTCTTCCACTATTTTAAAAGCTAGTAACTAAAATACAGTAAATCTAATTTGGTTTAATGGATTAATAAAATCAGTACGAGTATATTTATTAATATATGTACAATTGTTTTATTTATGATATAAAATATGTAAATTCTCAATTGGTAGGGTGGTAAAATAGAAGATTGTATGTAGAAAGAAACCTCTTGGCAGGGGATTTTGCTTCAATGATTAAGAGTATGCGCATTACGCTTTATTAAGATATTAAAATCAGCTCATTCTTTTAAAAAGAAGTCATGTGCACTGCACATGTAATTTTTGTACAAACCTAATGTCAGGAGACACGTTTTGAAGACTGAAAAATCGAGGCAGGGTCTCTTCTAAAAATTTCTTTAAGGTAATAAATTGAAATTTGTGTTTGAAATTTCTTTTAAAAAAACTAATAACTAAGATTTTCCATACACCAAAATTTATCATAATTGCAAAAATTTAACCTCTTTTTCTTCTTGTTTATGCTATTTTGTTTGGTGAAAGAAACAGCTTGGCAAAGGATTTTGCTGCTCAGTTGGTTAAGAACATAATCAAATTAAATTTTCCTTCTAATATCTCTTGTATAAATAAAAAATGAAAGAAAGAGACCGCTTGAACTTCTACAAAAATTTGATGCGTTTTAAATGAGGCATGCGCAATTCGTATTACTAAGACAGTAAAAGAAATAGAATTCATGTCAACTGCACCTATAACTTTTTGAACTGACCTAGCGTCAGGTGACATGTTTTGAAGACGGAAAAACCGAGGCGAACTCCTACTCAAATTTTTCTTTAAGGTAACAAATTGAAATTCATCTCTGTAGTTCTTCTTTTGAAAATCTAATAATTAAGATTTTGCATACCCAAAATTATCATAATTATATTGCAAAACCTTCTTTTAACCTCTTTAATTTTTCTTCTTCTTCTTCTTATTTTGTTGGTGAAAGGGGGTTGTCGCTTAGCTGTTTAAGATCATCATTCTACACCTGAGGTCTCAAGTTCGATTCTCCCTCATCCAATATCATCTGGATAACCAAAAGAAAAGAAATTGTCTGAACCGTTACATGAATTTTGATTCATTTTAAGTGAGGCATGCACACTGTGTGTTATTGAGACATTAAAATTAGTCGATTCCTTTGAAAAGAAGTCACGTGCACTGCGCATGTAACTTTTTTGAATGAACCTAGAGTCAAGTGACATGTTACGTTGATGGAAAAAGTAAGGCGGGAGTCTATCTTAGATTTTTGTTGAAGGTAACAAATTGAAAATCGTCATTATAATTTCCTTTCGAAAATATAATTATTAAATATTTTCCATACACCAAAATTTTCATAATTGCAAAAGCTTCTTTCAACCATTTTTTTTCTTCTTATTTTGTTGGTGAAAGGGAAAAAGATATAATACCTGGACACACACACACAGCGAAAAAAAGAGGCAGTCGGAAGTGTCTCATCTCATGTCCAGAAACGTAAATATATATTCATTGTCTTTGCTGCGTTGTCTGCTCGCAACCAACCCGCGTCACTTGCAATCTCCAACCTTCTCCTTCACGTATTTTTCTTCAACTTATATATGTTCTCACTGCATGCTTTGAAATCCAACAAATTTAAATAAATAAATAAAAATTAACACCATTAATACGGCAAATATCACATGTATTTATACACAAAGCTACAAACTTTCATCCCTTTAAGCCAAACCATCTTCTCCCATACACAAACATCATGTTCTTTCTGTTCATCATCTCTGTTTCTCTCACAGGCTTCAAATTTGAGGTTTCTGGCTGATGGGTTTTCTCTGAATTGTGTGGGATTCTTAATTCTTTGATTTTCTTGGCTGACAAACACTTTGGAGTTTGTTGGTGTTGCTTTTGAGTTTTTGAAATGGGACCCATCAGAGGGTCCAGGAAGAAGAAGAAGGTTGACCAGAATGTGGTAGCTGCTTCAGAATTGCAGCCCCTGGAATGTTGGTGGGACGGCTTCTCTCAGAGAATTACTGGTACAAATATTCCTCTGCTGCTGCTTCTGTGTTTTCGCATATCTTTTTACTTTGGTTGTTTTGCTGGTTAATTTGTTTTAATGGGTTGTCTTTAAATATATTCATTTGTAAATAGTTTGGATATATTTGATTTGTTGTTTATGAGAGCATTTCTTATGATTTATTTGTATTTTGATGCAATATTAGGAATTGGGTTCAATGCAGTTTTCAGAAATTGGACGTGTGTTGTGACTAGTGATTCATATCTGCAAGTTGATTTCTGGCGGTATATCTTACAATCTTACAGTTCTTAGCTTCTGTTGATTCGTGTTATCGAGCTTTTGTTTCGTGTACTCGTTGATGTTTCTCAGAGCATAGCATTCCTAGTTTGATGATTACTGAGGACATTGTTTTAGGTTTTATGCATTATTCCTTCCATTAAATTTACGATGCCAATTAATAACTTCGTCAACGATTTCCTTATTTGTAATTCTCGTTGATAGATAAGATATTGGTCATTTGTTGATTTCTTATTTTAATGTTTCTCTTAGGCAATCCTGTTAGTGTTAATGACTGCAGTTTGTTCTAAGTATGTGTTGACTGTTTAAAACAGGCTGCATCTAGTTCTCAGTTACTAGAATGTGGTATTGTATTATGAATGTTCTTCATTTTTTTGTGCATTAAACTCAGTTCCTCATTGTGAGCATACCTGATCTCCAGATTAGATTCAGAATAACCTGCTTGTGTCTCGACCGCTCCTTACTTAGTTACCTAACATATAGTTAATATTTATCGGGGTCTCTTGGTGTTAGATATTCCAGTGTCGTGTTACTGCCTAAGAACAATACTCGAATATGTTTGGATGCGGGGATCACTATGATTGGTAAAGTATCTGGACTGATTTTTTGATCCTAAATCTTATTGGAACTTTTGTGGTTAACAATAATAATTCTCTTCAGAGTACATTTTTTCCTTTTGGACTGGCCTAAACCAGTACTGCAAAAAATTGAAACAAAGTGAGTGGACTGATCCGAAAAACACTTGTAGGTATAATGGCTGAGTAAACAATAGCAAACGAAGAACAATCAGGCACCTAGTGTTTTGCTTTGGTTGTGTAGTGGTCTCAGATGACATGATTAGCTTCAAAAATTTCATAGCTTAGTTGAAGAGTGTCTTTTCTGATGATATGCTGATACAAATTGGGCTCCTTAGACTATACACTGAGGTTAATCTATTAGTTTCAAGTTCTGTCAACTCGTAGTAGCTTTTGATTGTTCTGATTTCTTTGTTAAAAAACTATACAAATCGATGTCCTTAAAAGTGCAGACATCTATGTGCTTTCCTCATGAAATAAAAAATGCAGACTTCTTAATGAAGTCTTTCCAATTTCATACGAGATAGCTTTCGTGATGAGCATATAATTCTTCTATTCTGCTATGTCAACCATTTAGGGGGATCAGTTGTGGGAAGCACTACGGTACCTTGGTCTGTTCAGGTGGAAGAGATTAAGTACATAGCCACACAACTAATGCTTGTTTGTTCACCATAAGATGAGCAACAGTCGTCCAAAATGCTAGTGTCTGTATGCTTATTTGGATAGAGTAGGTAGCCTAAACATTAAAAATGAAAGAAAAATAGCTTTGAGAAGAACATGTTATAGGAGTTAAAGGCCATTCCATTAGGCGATTATCACTAAATAAGTTCGGGATCAAGTAAGAATTTAAAAAAAAAAAAAAAAAAAAAAAAAAAAGTAAGTCATCTGACTTTGTTTTTTGGTGTCCGTTGAGCGTCTAGGCTACAAGTGTGCACATTTTTATCATTTATTCATGATTTTTGAGTCTGCAGTCTTTCTTGTTAAGAAACATAGGTCCACCTACTCGTTGTGCAACCGAAAGGCATAAGATTTTGGTGATTTGATTATACCATATACCTACCACTGAAAGATTAAGTTTCCAGCTTTTGTATGTGAAATGTCTTCTGTCTTATGATCTAGCTTTTGAAGGAAATATAGTGATTATGACAGCATAGTTCTCTCCAGTGGTTAAGGAGTTCAAGTATATTTTCGGCTTTGCTTGCATTCGATGATTATTCAGACTATACTACTTCGCTAACTCTTGCGGTTAGATGAATTCTATCCTATTTGCATAGGTTTTCTGATCTTCTGGTTCTGCCATGGACAATGACATAAAGGTTCTAAAATTCACATTGATAAATGGTTGTATTTTGTTTTCTACTTTCTAGGTCAATCGAAATCTAAAGGTACATTGAAATTTGAATCTTTCTTCAAATTTTCGGGAAAGACATTCAGCTACATCTGTTCACTTGTAAAGGAAGATATGATGGCCAGGTCCTCAACCTTCTGCTACTCGAATGGCAAGCCTTTGTGTCTAAATGACCAAGTTGCTATTGCTCTTAGGAGGCTTAGCTCCGGTGATTCATTATGCAGCATTGGCGAGTGCTTTGGGATGAACCAGTCAACTGTCTCGCACATAACCTGGCGTTTTGTGGAAGTAATGGAAGAAAGAGGGCTGCACCATCTTTCCTGGCCTAAAGAGCAGGGTGAAATGGAGGAGGTAAAGTCCAAGTTTGAGAAAATCCGCGGCCTTCCAAATTGTTGCGGCGCAATTGACATCACGCACATCACGATGACTCTGCCTACAGCTGACTCATCAGATGATATCTGGCTCGATGGTGAGAAAAACTGCAGCATGATCTTGCAGGCAATCGTTGATCCAGACATGAGGTTTCGTAACATAATTACAGGATGGCCAGGAAGTATGAGCGATGACATTGTCCTCCGAAGCTCAGGTTTTTTCAAGATGTCTGAAGAAGGAGATTGTTTAAACGGGGAGAAGTTGGTGCTCTCAGAAGGAACAGAAGTGAGAGAATACATAGTAGGAGATTCGGGTTTTCCTCTCTTGCCGTGGCTTCTCACTCCTTACAAGGGAAGAGGGCTCTGGGAGCATGAGTCTGAGTTCAACAAGCGGATTTCTGCAACACAGATGGTGGCGCAAAGGGCGTTGGTGAGGCTGAAAGAGATGTGGAAGATAATTCAAGGTGTAATGTGGAAGCCGGATAAGAACAAGCTGCCGAGGATTATTCTTGTTTGCTGTATACTGCACAATATAGTGATTGATATGGAGGATGAGGTGCAAGATGAAATGCCATCGTCCCGCCATCATGATCCTGGTTACCAGCAACAAATTTGTGAATCTGCTGCTGACGATACGGCATTTCACCTGAGAGAGAAGCTCTCTCTATACTTAGCCGGAAAATTGTCTCGATGAGAAGACCCTTATGTGCATCATGGATGGTGGTTTCATTGGTTTATACGTTGACGAAATGTTCGATCTTTGCTAGTTGAAATTGGAGAGTTTAGAATGTTTGGGGGTGCTTTCTTCTATTGAAACTATAGTCTTAAGTCTTTAACATAGTTTTAATTGAAAATTTTGACTGCATCTAAATATGGTTCTTTAGCATTATCTATATTTAATGGACTGAAGAATATGAATTTCCTTTGGTGCTGAGTCCATATCTGGTTAGTGCGACTGTCGCTATCACGTTTGTGCTACTAATCTGTGTTATAATATATGCGGACAAACAAGATTTGACGTGTTATGAACTTAAGCTATAATATTATTAAAGTTTATACATTTATAACATGGTGCACAAATAATATTATGGAAGCTTCTCAGTTGCATGGTTCAAGGCCTAATGGAAATGAAACATCCCTAGACGATGTTGTTTTGATCGTTCAGCTTTTTAGTCTGAAATTACACCAAACATACGACAACGCTAGTCCAGCTTCTTAGTCTGGCTATACACCAAACACGGTACAATGTTCTGCTTAGACCATGCCATTCTTGATATGGCATTACAGCAAACACAGAACAACGTCCATCCGACTTACACCAAGCCAACACAATCTAACATTGTTCCCACAAGTAGTCCAGTCCAAGACAGTACATGCCCTAATAGAGGTTAATGGTTCTCGTTAGGTTTAAAATTAACGAGTTTGAAACACTTTTGAGAAAGAAACTTAAGTTAAAGTGTCACATGCTAGTCGGGCAAGTCACTGAGAAGTTCTCACAAGTTGAGCAAAAGAACCCACCCACTTTCCCCCACTTTTGGCTTTTGTCAGCATTATGTTGACTCTTTCTTAGACACAATTAAAGACATTTCAAAGTGTTTGCCAGGGCTTCCAGCCTTCCACACAATGTGTAAAGTATCTTCCCCCACACGCGCGCGGCCCCCCCCCCCCCCCCAAAAAAAAAAAAAAAAAAAAAAAAAAACACAATATGTGAAGTGTTTGGCAACAAAAAGAGGAAAAAAAGAAATACAAGATGCAAGCAGGACAACAAGTGATATCCATCCACAAGAGGTACCAATAATCCACCAATTACAAGTCGAGTCATCGACGAAGTACGATAAAAAAACCAAACTGACAATCATAGGGCTATAAACATGTCACCGGAAAAACCAGATCGTATAGACGACCCCCCGTTGGATAGCTGATGCCTTACATTCAATTAGCGCGGCTTCTAATAACATCGAGACCCACTTCGGTAGGATCAGTAGCTTGCAACTCTACCTGAATTCCGTCCAACTCTCTCTTAAACCTGTCCTTCGAACTCGCATAAATCATCTTGCTTCTCACCTTCGCTGTATCAGGGGACCTTCAGGCATAAATCTTAGATGAGTGCAACAGCCAAGGAACATTAAAATGATATTTACATACGGAATATAATCAATGAGGTCTATAAAGCCTAGAACTCTAAACTCTTTACGTATTTACCAAGCAACGAAAACAATCCGGCTCTTCTGGCAGTTCTCCTCTGTCACGTAATCAAAGTCATAAACAGCGTATCGACACTCGTTAGCAGGGAGGCTTGCAGAGAAATCCTCGTAGCTGTCAGTTGGCTCACCAAGCTTTTCCACAACAACCCCATTTTGTTTCTCCTCAATCTTGTATACTATGAACCGGTAAGTTCTTCTCGCCTTCAATTCCAGAAACTTTAGCTTGCATTCGCCATGCACAGCCATCCCGGATGCTGCATTTGCCTACAAAGATTCAATGGATACCAAAATGCATCACATACCCACCAAGCATCGGTAGCAGTTTCCAAAAGTTTCACCAAGCGTAACCATTTTGTATCCATCCCTCGAATTTACAGACCAATCGAAAACACACAGCAATACAACATCCCAAACATCCGAAAACAAAACACGCATTGCTAATACCAAACTAATCAACAAATCAAACAATTTATAAATCACTGACATTCTGTATCCATTTTGTTAGTGGTAACGGTGGTCCTCGAATTTAACCACCGTTACCACTAACAAAAGGGAAAAAAGTTCGGACGAATGTGGAACAAAATGCTAAATAAAGTCTTACATTTCTTAAGTATTTTTAGCCACTACGTTAATCATACTTAAAATTAATCACATCCCAGTTCAAGGCCAAACGTAAAATTCAGGCTCAAATACCATCATATTTAGCGTCCAAAAATTCATACTTTTGTGATTGCAAAACAGAAAATCCAAATATACAACATGCACTTATTGCAAAAATATAATATCAAAATTAAAATGCACCAGCAACTGTAGAAACTCATCGAATCAATCATGATCGGGTAATCAAAAGGGATGCGATTCGACCATCAACTTCTAATTACCCGCCAATTTCACGAATTTCTCACAGTCAAGCAAAAAAAATCAAATTAAAAAATATCGAACACCAAGATTTCACAAATTATACTACAGAGGATCATAATAATAACTGAAATTATAATACAAGCAAGTGAAGCCCTAGAGAGAGAGTGAAGTATATGAAACGCAAACCATTTTCCCAAGAAAATATCGGAGGAGAGAGAGACGTCGAGAAAATATAGAGCTCCGAGAGGAGAAAGAGAGAGAGAGAGAGAGAGATGGATAGGCTCAGCGGTAGACGCGGAGCGCATCGGGTAGCGTTACTTATATCACCGTCACGGCACAGAGAAATCGGGCGGTGATCCAACGATATTTGCACACGTGCTCTACGTCGTGGAATGGGAGAGATGGCATGTGATTTACGTAAAGTATAAAGAGGGAAGAGATCTTCTCTCGTTCTGGATTTTAAGGATTTTTACATCTTAACTGTTCATGGTATGTTGGATTATCATCTTTCGTCAGGTACTATTTGTATTTAATTTTAAATAAATAAAAAAATCAAATAATTTTTAACTGTATTATGTATGATAAATGAATAAGATGTGAAGATCCTTACAATTCCTATAATTCGGATCCTGATGGGATGCAAGGGGACACAAAGCATTTGGTTTTGCTTTCGTAGGCTTGGCCCAAAAGATAGTTATTGGTCCACGACTCCATGCAATTTTGGAAAAGTAACTTTTATTTACGGACAGTATTTCGGTTTTTTTATTTATACTTATGTCGTGTTTGTATCAACTTACAAATAATTTTATTTTTCTACACCACTTTGAAGTAGTGATAGTGCTTGCCACTCTCCATATTATTAATGGACGAGGTTAAAGTTTGAAATTCGTTCATTTGCACGACACATATCTTGAAATTTAAACTAACTTAATATTAATAAATTGGATGGTAATGAGCAAAATTATTCTCATTACAAATGCGGAAAGATATAAAATAATGTAATAATACATAACTTATTATGAGATAAAAAGGAGGTTATTTCATAAAGTTCGACACACGCATCTCTAATATTAGAAAGCCAACAATCAATTTTGGTGTCTTAAGACTTCACAAAAAAGTTTTAGACAAAAACACCCTTGAAACAAAAAAAATCTACGACTAACTGAAAATAATGCAATCAAAATAGCAAGGATACTTTTGTCAAAAAAATTAGAAACAAAACAGAATTAAAAAAATCTCTAATCTCTAATATAGAAAGCTAGCAATCAATTTTGATGTCTTAAGGTTTCACAAACCAATTTCTCGAGTATATCAAGCAGCTCATAGAAAATACATTACAAATTATGACCATTACAAGCACAACTGACTTGTAATAAAATCCCTTTACGAGCAGAAGTACTTCTTATAAAAATAATTTCAAACGATTAATAAACTACAATTCAGAATGTATCGCTTCATCAACGAATATTTCGGTTGAACTATCTTTACTTAAATCTTGATTGGATTCAATAGCGCTTTCAAATTGTAAGGCGCAGTGAAATCGGGAGTTCCACTCCAAAAGAGTTTGGCAAACTGCTCGTAGGCCATTTCAGTTGGATGAGCAGAGTCAAAGAAGAGATGTTCACTAACATTGTCACACAAATCGTACTCTTTGACACCTCTCCTTCCTCCACAACTATAAACTCCTCGATATGGACCACTGCCGCAACATGCCACCTTCCCTTCCTTGAAACCTTTGCCAACAATATCAAAAAAAAAAAAAAAAAAAAAAAAAAAGAGGTGGGGAAGTGATTATTCATTTCCGAGTTCTGATTGAGTAATGTAGAAAATTATAGAAATAATTACATTCTAATCAGTAAGTAAGTTGCCTTTTCATGAAAGTTTCATCTCAAGATTGATTTTTTTAGGTAGACGACGAACTTAATTTCAATCCAGCTTGAGATTATTTTACTCTAGTTTGAGAATATGGATAGTTTCGATCAATTAACAGGCTCAAAACCATCCATATTCTTAACAACAATGTACTATATAAGAGAAAATTTTTATCACTTAGTACTACGACTAGTGGTGTTTCTCTTCATTTGTAAGTGAGAGGTATAGGTTCATTTATTACCAAAGACGAATTTGAACCACATTATTGTTAACATATTGTGAGGCTTAACCACCCCCACCCCTTAGACCATCTCTAACCCTTGGGTTAAAATCTAAAATTTTTAACCCAGAAAATTTGGGTTTTAACCCAAAAATAGTTTTTCTCCTCCAACCATTTTGGGTTAAATTTTTAGCCTGAAATTATTAAAGAATGAATTTAGGACAATTTTTTTCCTTAAAGTAACAGTTAAAAAAAATTGTAGATTATCCTAATTTAATTTTACGAACATTTTAACCTAAAAATATTTAGATTCTTTTAAATATTGAAAAATCACTAAACCGACACCATAAAACTCGTGGAAAACTATGAAATAATATGAAACCCATAAAATAAAAATTTTAATTACTTTAGCCGTTAGATTTAAATTTGGACCATTAGATCTTTTTTTTACCATTGGATTTGATCATTTAGATTTTAGCCGTTCGATTCAATGAATTTATAAATAAATATATATATATATATATATCATCTGAAATATATATATATATATATTAAGTATTTTTGATTTTTGCACGCTGGCAAGCCATATTAAGTATTTTTGATTTTGATATTGAATACATTAAAGGCAGCCAGAATTGCATACCAGATTTTCTAACCAGAGAATTTTTGCAGGGGAAGAATGGGTACTAATCCCACTCAGCAACGAAGGCTCCCAGCCACCCTTACCCAAACCCCAGCACCAGTAAAACAAGAGTCTATTCCCGACTCTTCATCGGCCCTCGCCATTACAAACAGATTTACTCCCTTAGGTTCAACAGTAGGAAATATCCGACCAAATTACCAAACGGCCTTAGCCACCCCTTATGATCCCTACTCTTCAGTTCGTTCTCCAGCACCTTCACAATCAAAAACACCTAGCTATGCTAAAACATCACCATATGTCCAGAACCCTCATTCTGAAAAGCTTTTTAGCATTCCTCTTCATATCGACAAAAACCAACCTCCAGAACGCATTGCTAAATTACTCATTCCTCCAAATTTTCATTATCTCCCAACAGAATCATACAAAAGCCTCAAATACTACCAGACCATTCTCTCTGAGACAGAAAGCATTGCTATTAAGCCCATTTACAGCACCTCTCATCAAAACAAAATATTGTACCATTCTCTCCATATTGGAAAATTCCTTACCGAACTCGAATGGGGAATTCCCCTTTATCACACAAAACCCCTTCATACTCAGCATGTTCTCATCCCAAACAATCATTACAATTACTATGATTATATCCAAGCATGGACCAACATTTTTCTCCACCAAACAGAAGATTTTAGTCATTCATGGTTCATAACCTTTGATAAAAATTTCAGATTGCGGTTTCCTGCATGGTTTCCAGATTGGTGGGCTTCCCATGGCCCAAACTCTTCTATCATTCCAGATGACCTTCGTCATGTTCTCACAAACAACTTCCAGCCCAGTTTTGACAGAAGTCGTTTCGACAACAGAGTTACTATTTTTTCACTGCTCATGGCCAAGTACAAGATCCCATAGATTCTCAAATGGAACTTTGAAGTGGACACTAGTGGTCTTTACAGAACCCGATGGGTAAAATGGTGGGATAAATTCAACCACCAAAAAATTATTGATCTTGTAAAAGTGGAATTTCCCCAGGCATCTTCTCAGGCACTACCAATCAGAGCTTCAACTTCGTCCTCACAGGCTTTGCCAGAAAATCAGCAATTTCCTGAATTACCAAAAGTTCAGGAACCAGTTCAGTCCTTATCAGACATTAGTCCATCTTCCTCTCTCAAAGGAATTTCCAAGTCAGCCAAGTCCTCCAGTTCAAAGAAAGAAAAAACTACCCAACTGCTGGATATGGCTCAGCTGCTAATGGCGGAAGCATCATTGCTACAAAAGAAAAAAGGTTCAGACTCAGATTCAGATAATTCTGATGTCTCGTCTCAGCTTCCCGCCAAATGGGCTGATCAAGCAGATTTTCAAGATGCCCAGGACCCATTTGATATCTGAGACACAATATTTGCCCATGTGATTGTGTCAGCCCAGCAACATCATCAGCAGTAGCTGTTTTCATCTCTTCCGCAAAAGACAAAGCATTATTCTTCAATAGTGAAAAACAAAAAGGTCACTATTCACAATAGTGAAAACAAAAAGGTCACTATTCACAATAGTGAAAAACAAAAAGTCACTATTCATTTAACTTTTGTAAAAGAATCAAAGCATCTTCACTATTCTTTCACCCAGCTTTAGCAGACAGCGGGATTCCCTGATCATTTGGTCAAGTCTCATTCAGTATCCTCGCTCTATATAACGAGGATTCATCTTCAGAAGAAACATATAAGTTTTTAACTCAAGAACAATTCAGTTCAGCAACATCTCTCTGAGATTATTTTCCAAACACTTGTAATACATATTATCCAGGATGCCTGCGAGCTTCATCTCTTTGTTTACTTGTTTCATCTGCCATTAGGCAATACCTGTTTGTTATCTGCATTGCAGTAAGTTTTCAATAAAACTTATTTTCCAAATATATTTGCATCACTACGTTTAATTCATTATTTTGATATGCTACTCTGTTTTTATATGTTTTATTTCCGCACTTTAAATTCTATGGACGGCTATGCCGCCTGTTGGTATTTTATGTTTTACTTCCACACTTTATATTCCATGGCCGGCTTTGCCGCCTGTTGTTAGTTCCGCCCCATTTGGTATCTATATATATATATATATATATATATATATATATCAGAGCCAAGTGGTTGGTAATTGCATTAGCATCTATCTAATCTGTTCATTGCTACTCACATACTTGTATCTTATCTGCATTTCTTAATCGTCGGTCCTCAGTTCTTCTTTCTTCCAGCCAAACAGTAAGACGTGGTCTAAACAATAAGTCCCAGAAGAGGCATGAGCGGAGCACATGAGCTGGGGAAGAGTCTAGACATACGAGGAAGGTGAATATTTTAAGTCTTGCATATAGTATACTTGTTTTGTGCATATCATGAGTAGATTATTTAGATCTAATTCAATAGCCAGCACTAGCTCTAGATCCAACTTAGGAACTATACCTGACATTGTCAATGAAGAACAAAAACTGGATTTTCAAACAGACGAAAATATTGATTTTTCTGACTGGAACATTCCAAAAATTTCAACCCAAAATATTTACAAGAAAAAATGGTCTTTGACCTCTTTTAAATCCGAACATCACGTCAAAACAGTTGAGAAGACTTATGCTCTTAGCAAAGAACATGAGACTTGTCAATTATTTTCTCCAGAACAAATCAAAGCGCATCGCAAAAATGGTCATAACTATCTTCATATTAGTTTAGTTCAAATTGCAGTTAAACCGTTAACGCGAAAAGGACTTAACACTTCCATCCTTTTATGTTTACGCAACGCTCGATTTACTGATTTCAACAATAGTATACTAGGAATGATCGAATCTAGTCTTTACAACGGACCTATCCATTTTGATTGCTTTCCCGATCTCACAATAAGTCTTTCAGATCCACATGTTTTAAAAGCTCTTACTCTTAATATCAAAACCTCCGGGTACC
Organism: Pyrus x bretschneideri; assembly: GCF_019419815.1. Lineage (NCBI taxonomy): Eukaryota > Viridiplantae > Streptophyta > Magnoliopsida > Rosales > Rosaceae > Pyrus > Pyrus x bretschneideri. Next base: position 6,881,928 of record NW_025999723.1, on the reverse strand, counting down.
AAGTCCTGGAAGGAACACAACCTTTGGCACTTATTTTTAGAATTTATTACAAAGTCACTGGCACAAACATGAATTTTCAAGCTTTGAACAAAAGTCCTCGCGACCACACTCTTTTAATCCAAACAACCCAAGAAAGCGCAAACATAAGAGTACCAAGAACCATTAGGTGGTCAGACATCAGTCTCCCCTCACATTGGTGTTTAATTAATGAAAGTAAGCCGGTTTCCGTCCAAAACAGTCTTGTTAATCTTGACAACATTGAACAATATTTTGACGGCACTGTAAAAATCAATTTTGATAGACCAGCAAGAAAATCTTGTGAATCAGTACATTCACATAAATCTTTTACTCCTAGCAGACAGTCTTTTTCTGGATCCACGTCAACCGATAGACTGGATCGAGATCAAGATTTGATTAAATCTTTAGTAAACAAAAAGTTAAAAGAGCAAGAAGCTGCACAACAAGATTTAACCAATGATTTGCTCAAATTAAAGTCTGTCGACACTTCTTCACAAGTTGCACATTCTATTTATCATCCTCCAAACCAAGAAGAACCCACTTCTCCAACTGCTTCTGATTTTGAAACAACATCGGTGAATCACCAATTACTTGTTTTAAACAAACCACATAAAATCCGATGGAGGAAACTTAAAGCAGACATCGCTTCTGAGGAAAATATTCCCAGAAGAAATATTTTTAGAAAAAAGTATTGTGATAAAGAAAAGCTAGCCATATATGCCGAATGGAAAGCTTTTGTAGAACAATACCAATTTGAAATATCTTTCTTTGATTTTATTGAAAAACATTATGAAACTAAAAATAAAGTTACGGTTGTTACCAAAGAAAATTGGGTTAAGGAAGACAAAACTTTGATTTCTTCCAGTCATCCTCCCAAAGAAACTATTTTGATTTCCACCGGTAATACCAACATTCCAGCAACCCCTTTCAAAATTCCAAAAGAAGATTCTGGTTTTAAACCTGTCATTGAACAGAATAATTTTACAAACCAAAGTCTTCATACTATTGGAAAACAGTTAGACAAAATTGAAACCAAAATTGACAAATTGTCTCAACCAAAATCTTCTCAAAAAGAAAAACCCTTAGTAAATTTCACTGATACTTCTTCAAGTTCCACTGCTTTAAAATCTATGACTACTTTACAAAAAATTGATCATATGCTCACTGAGCTCAAAAAAAAAAAAAGTTGTTAATGTTTTGCAAAACAATGATGTTTCTGTCGAAGAAGAAAACACTTCTGATCCAGATTCTTCTCAGGACACGGAAACTAGTTCTGCTATTCAAAATATTGAAAATATTTTTCAAAACATTAATCTTCAACCAACTTTTGATTTAAAACGTATTCGTACTCATTCGGTCAACTCCACTTCTCTTACAAAAAACTGGTATCCCAGGCCAACTCCTCCTGACCTACAATTTGAAGAACGAAATATCCAAAATCAATTTTCGGTTTCAGTTGACAAACTCTATGAATGGAATATAGATGGATTGTCAGAACAAGAACTTTTGAACAAACTTCAACACATGTCCATGGTTGCTAATAGCTACATTTCAAATCACAATTTTACACAAACACAAATTGTTGATCTTCTCGTCACTGGTTTCACTGGAATGCTTCATTCTTGGTGGGAGAAGCACTTAACTTCTCAGTCCAGAGATGAAATACGCTTTGCGGTAAAAAAAGATGAGGAAGGATTTCCCATTTTTGACGAAACGATAAGACACGGAATACCCGACGGAGTAAATACTTTACTTTATACGATTATAGAACATTTTATAGGAACACCCAGCAACGTTACTACGCGTATTCACGACCAACTGAGTAATTTAAGGTGTCCAACCTTAAGTGATTTCAGATGGTATAAAGATGTTTCATATCCAGAGTTATGCTTCGGGAAGATAGTAATCAACCTTTTTGGAAAGAAAAATTTATCAATGGTTTACCAAATCTTTTTGCTCACAAAATTCGAAATGTTTTAGTAAATGAAGAAGGTGTCATACCTTATCATACCCTTACTTATGGTAACATAGTTAATGTTATTCAAAAGGAAGGATTGAAAATGTGTATCGACATGAAGATTTCAAAACAAGTTCATAAAGATAAATCTATTGCTAAATACGAACTTGGAACATTTTGTGAACAATATGGTTTACCTCCAATCGCTCATTCGAGTAAAAAGAAAAAAACCCAACAAACCAGCAAGTTTTCTAAATATCAATCCAGATTTTATAAAAACAAAAGATCTTCCAACAAATCTTTTCAAACAAATAAATTTTATGAAAAACCATCTTCAAACAAAAAACATTTTCGAAAGTCTAAAAAGGATTTTCAAAATAAAAAGGGAAAATGTTACAAGTGTGGTAAATTTGGTCATTCTGCAAATGATTGCAAGGTTAAAAAGGTTATTAACCAACTAAAAATCACTGAAGAAGAGAAAGTTCAACTTATTCAGGCTTTAGAAATTAGAAATACCGACTCTAGTCAATCTGATAAAAATCCCAATTTTTTCGTCTCCGACTCTAGCAGTTCTAGCGACGTCTCCTCGCCAAACATTAAGTTTGGGTGTACGGACACTTGTTGTAATAAAATTTCAGTGATTAACAAGCAAGAAGAACAAGAAGAGTTTTTAATGGAATTAATTAGTAAAGTCGATGACCCTGATTTAAAATCTTTTTATTTGAAAAAACTCAAAAATTTGATTTCTTCTAATGAACCTGACACTAGTCAATCTTCTTCTCAAAAGATTTCTCTCAGCACCACTTTGGAACGGTTTAATAAACCAAAAAATGATTTAACCATCAAAGATTTACAAAAAGAGATTAATCAAATTAAATCAGAAATTAAGTTTTTAAAATCCGAAAATACCGAAATTCGTTCACAACTCAGTAGAGTACGTACGCAAGAGCTCGTCCAAAAACAAGATGATTCTTCCTCAAATTCCGATTCCGACGCTCACTCAGCTAAATCTTCTTCTTCAAAAGAACTTGTTTTAAGTCTTTTAGACAAAATAAGAATTCGAAAATGGTATTCTAAAGTTACGATAGTAATCGAAGATTTTCATTTAGAAATCATCGCTTTAATTGATTCAGGTGCAGATTTAAATTGCATTCAAGAAGGGTTAATACCTACTAAATATTTTTACAAGTCTACGGAAACACTTAGCGCTGCAAATCAATCCCCAATGAAATTAAACTATGAAATTCCCAAAGCTCACGTTTGTCAACAAAATGTTTGTTTTAAAACTCCATTTGTTTTGATCAAGAATATTTCTGATCCAGTCATTTTGGAACTCCCTTTCATTACATTAATTTATCCTTTCAAAGTTTATTATAACTGTATTTCTACCAAGGTTTTTGGCCAAAAAATTACTTTTGAATTTTGCATCGAAACAGATCTTAAAAAGTTAAAACAACTTCAAAAAGATAGTGTTTCAAAAACTCTCAACCAGATTACTGCAAAATCCCAACAAATTGCTTTTTTACAGGAATAAATTCTTCACAAAAGAATTGAAGAACAATTAACAAACAAATCTTTATTAGATTCTATTCACCAGTTTTCTAATAAGCTTACTAAAGAAATTTGTTCCGATCTTCCAAATGCTTTTTGGCATAGAAAACAACATATTGTTAAACTACCTTATGTTAAAGATTTTATTGAGTCAAAAATCCCCACAAAAGCACGACCGATTCAAATGAATCAAGAAGTTTTAGAGTTTTGTAAAACTGAAATTAATCAACTTTTAGAAAAAGGAATTATCCGTAGAAGCAAATCTCCATAGTCTTGCCCTGCTTTTTATGTCCAGAAAAACGCAGAATTAGAACGCGGCGCTCTACGACTGGTTATCAACTACAAACCTTTGAATGATGTTTTAGAATGGATCCGATATCCAATTCCTAACAAAAGAGATTTGATAAAAAGACTTTCTCAGGCAACTGTTTTTTCTAAATTTGATATGAAATCAGGCTTTTGGCAAATTCAAATTCATGAATCTGATAAATACAAAACTGCTTTTGTAACTCCTTTCGGACATTACGAGTGGAATGTAATGCCTTTCGGCTTGAAAAATGCACCAAGTGAATTTCAAAATATCATGAATGAAATTTTTAATCAATACAGCCATTTTTCGATTGTTTATATTGATGATGTATTAATTTTCTCAAAATCAATAGATGAGCATTGGAAGCATTTGCATGCATTTGTTAGGATCATTAGGTCCAATAGGTTAGTTGTTTCGGCATCTAAGATTAAGTTATTTCAAACTAAAGTTAGATTTTTAGGTTACCATATTTACAGGTCTACCATTCAACCAATAGATCGAGTCATCCAGTTTGCTGATAAATTTCCAGAACAAATTATTGATAAAACCCAGCTTCAAAGATTCCTTGGATCTCTCAATTATGTTTCAGAATTTTATCCTCATCTACGTCAACAATGTAAGCCCTTGTTTGATCGTCTCAAGGAAAATCCTCCATCATGGTCACAAAATCATACTTCCATTGTCAAACAGATCAAAAATCATGTCAAGACTTTGCCTTACCTTGGCATTCCAACTCCCGGCTCTCTCAAAATAGTCGAAACCGACGCATCTGAAATCGGTTATAAAGGTATCCTTAAACAAAAAATTTCTTCCGAAGCTCCTGAACAAATTGTTCGTTTCCATTCAGGAGTTTGGAATTCTGCTCAAGCTAATTATAGTACTCTTAAAAAAGAGATATTATCTATTGTATTATGTATTAGTGATGCGAGAATTACTTGACACTCAAATTAAACCCTCGTTTGACAATTGTAGTAGAATGGATAAGTGAGGGATCGTTCTAGACCGGGGATTAGGAGGGCTTGCTAAAACCTTCTAAATTGACTTAAAAACATAAAAACTAAATTAAAATACTCTTAACAAGACTACTATGACTCAGAATGGCTTTGAAAAACTCAAATTGTCTAAAACAATCAAATTGACTCAAATAGAAGCTAGAACTTGATTTAGATGAATTTGCATTTATTTATGACTCCAAAAGCTTAAAGATACAAAAATAAAACATATACGAATGATTAAGACTTAACAAAATAGGGGGGGGAATTGTGGTTGGACGATATTAAATTAAAAAGACAGAATATAATTAAAGGCAAAATGTAAATATGAATGTGATAAAAATATGGATGATGGAATAGCCAAGGGGTTCTTCTCCACACATGTTACACTTGCATACAAAATTGATTCTCAGTTGGTCTTTCGATAAGTTGTGAAACTCAATGCTCCAAGTTAATTAGGTCCGCTTAAATTAACTTTCAGATTTCCCTAGATTCGTTGGATTGAATGGAAAACGCATTACAACCAAATTATTCTTAATCAAAATCCCTAACTATGGAATACGCATGATAGAGACATTCAACAAAGATCATTAAGTTCAACGGAAATCATAAACATTGACGATGCATTCGTTACTATGGAATACGCATGAAACTTATGCCAAGAATTCGTTTAACGCGATTGTTTATAAGCAACCTCCACTACTTGTGAATATAAGTTCATAACGATTAGATGAAATTCACTTATATTCTAGCGTCATATTCATGCATGAAAATTAAGCGCGCATTCTTAATAAACATTCATAAATAAATTATCAATCAAACGGTTAAACAAATTGAATCCACAACTTATGAAATTCCAACGAAAGTTAATCAATTCATATTGCAAATATAAACATAGTTTTGAATCACCCCCTAGCTAAAGGGGGTTTAGTTCCTCATAAGTTTGAAATCAAAGAAACCCCTAAACATTCCAACAACTCAAACGTGAATTGTATGAACGTTTAGGCACTCTTCTCTTCCAATCCTTATACGTACAAAACAAAGAGAATTGAATTTAAACTTTGAAATCAAAGAAACACCCAAACATTCCAACAACTCTAACTTGAATTGTATGAACGTTTAGGCACTCTTCTCTTCCTCGTTGTTGTAGCACAAGGTCTAAGGTGAGCTTTGGGGATTATGTGAAGTGTTTTGGAGGGATGGGAAGTGGTTGGAGATGGAAGAAAAGATGCAAAATGGAAAGAAACTCACGGCTAGGGAAGGAATGGAAGTGTTTGTGGTGTGTTGTGTATGAAATGAGATGCTAATTGAATGGGGAGTGAATGAATGAATGCTAGGGTATTTATAGGGGTAATGGAGGGAACATATGGCTGTTTGTTTAAGCATTTGTGTGGAGGAATGATGGAAAAACAGCTAGGACACATGTGAAAACTGGAATTGCACAAGGGGAGCAAAGGGAACCCACGGCAATTAGAGTTTGTTTGATGATGATGCATGTGATAGGTGGGAACAAAGGGTGAAACATGGCACAAGGGGGCTTGAATGAATGATTGAATGTGCATGTGGATTTAAAGAATGAGTGGTGGTGTAATGATGAAGTGAATGCATGTGGAATTAAAAGGAGGAAAGCTGAAATTGTGAAGGGAAGGCACGGCAATGTATTTTGTAAAAGGAAAGATGGTGTGTGAATGCATGTGATTGTAATGTTTGTTGGTTAAAGATGCATGTGGATGTATTATACAATGGGAAAATATGTGATTGAATTAAAGGATGCAAAGTGAATGAATCATGAATCATTGTGGATGAAAGGTGGAAGTGCATGTGTTGATGACTAGGTTAGTGGGTGGAAATCTGAAAATGGCATATAGGAATGGGAGCTCACGGTTTGAATGTGTGAAGTGTGTGTGAATGCATGTGAAGATGCAATAAATAATGCATGTAGGGTTAGGAAATAATGAAGAAATGCATGTGAGATGTTTGGAAAGGAATAAAGAATGAATGGTGGAAATGTGAGTGAATGATGTGCATGTGTGAGAATGCATGTGGAATTAAGAGGAGTATGGAAGTGAAATAAATGAATGATATGTTAAGTGATAAGTGAATGATATGTGGTGAGTGATAAGTGAATGGTTTGATAAGTGATAAATGAACTAGTTTAAAGGGCTAGGGTTTAAGTACATAGAATGAGCCTAAAATAGGTTGGTTTGTATGGCATAATGTGTTAAGCCCAAGGCAAGGTGAATGTAATTGGGTTAGGGCCATTGTTTTGTGTCTTCAAGTGCATACAAGGCCTTCAAATTCGTCCATCTTCTTGGCTCCATGGATAAGCTATCCAATCCATGCCCAAAAATGCTCCAAATGGCCTCAAAATGCACTTTCTTGCTCCCTAGGCCCTTAGAACCTGAAAACACACAAAAGAAACATAAAGGACTAAAATAACGAGAGAAACATAACGTAAATGCACGAGAACAAGCCATTTAAGTCGCATGAATATGCTCCTATCAAATACCCCCACACTTAGCTTTTGCTAGTCCTCGAGCAAAACAGAATAAAAACAAATAAACAAAACGACACTAAACACGTAAAACACAACCTAAACCTTCCAACAACCGTCTTAGGGATTTCCAATGCACATGACATGTTAAAAATCATCATTCTCACAGATTTTAGTCATCTTCACACTTAAGTACATTCTTAATCATAGTTACCATATACTAGTTCACAATTAAGCATTTAAAACCATGTTTTGAATGTAGTAACATGCCTTAGAGAATTTGCTCACTTTCTTTCAAGATATGCACTCAATTTTTACTCAGATTCTCTAACTACACACCCTAATCTAGTCATATGTGAGAAGATTGATGTAAACATGAAAACGACACTCACATATATGTATCACAAAGAACGCAAATTCTGGAGTTAATAATCAAGTTTAGATATGATCTCATGAATGGAATGCTACTACTTAGACGCGAGAACCAGTGACACCATAAGCTCATACCAAGTTCAAACTCCACAAATTGAAATACACAACACTCAAGATAGAAGTCAAGGGTTGTAACGGGGCTTGGGGTATGTGGATAACAAAGAAGGGATATGGAAAACAAAGGTTCTTAAAGAAATAGTGAGCAAAGCATTTGAATCAACTTAGAATTCACTTTTGAATGAAAACTCAACTTTTGAACAAAAAGGGAGAATTTAGACAATTTACGCCCAGAATTGGTGTTTTGGAACCTTTCTTCAATCACTTATTCTTTTCTCTTTTTTTTTTTTTTTTTTTTTTTTTTTTTTTTTTTTTTTTTTGAATCTCCAAAACAAAAACACTTAAACATTCTCTCCCCCACACTTATTTTCTTTCATAATGTAACTCAAAAGGAATTCAATTAAGTCATACTCACTATCTTTTAAGAACAAGGGTAAGGACGGTCATATTCTAGGTTAGGCGAAGATAAAGTGGGTTAACAAAGAACATGGGTTAACATGGCTCAACGGGGGTAAAACTTACAACATATACGAAATATGGGAAGCGAGGCTATTTGGCTATGGTGGCAACTATACAACTTCATCTTGATATATGTTATGCAAATCAATAACATGCTTTGAATGAAATGGGCATGAGTTCTAGCATTTGGAACTATATGATGAAACGCCTTCTAAGCAGTAACCAAGCAAAGAATAATGAGATCATGCAACGATTTTAGAAAACAAGAAATCACAGATTATACTCTCCAAAGAACGTTATAGGCTCAAGTCTCTCAGGGTTGTAGCATTTGTTTGAGTTCCTTCCTTCAGGCATGTTACAAAAACTAAATTTTCTTTTATGATTGCATGTGAAGTCATACATTATAACCATAACCAAGCATATACCAAGAGTAAATCAAACTTTTCTCTATGTTTATAATTCTCTTTAACAGTCATGCAATTACAAACCAAATCCTCATCATTGTGTTGGAAGGTACCCTAAGACACAAACACACACACAAAAACAACTCTTTTTGGGTTTTTCAAAACAATTTTTCAAATTTTTATGGGATTTTCGAATTTTTAAGACAAAACACACTAAAACAGTTTTTAAAACAGTGAGAAACAACATGTGAAGTGATAGGTGATAAAATCCAACGAATTTGTATCAAATATACTTAGTTACCCCCCCCACACTTAAATCAAACATTGTCCTCAATGTTTTAAGCATAGATTCACACAAAGCATAAGTAAATACACAAAAAGCACTTAAACATACTAAACATGGCATAATATGATTAACAAAGAGAAGAGTTTAGGGACGCAAATCTGGTTATAGAGTGTAAATTCCATCTTCTCCTTGATAATTGCATTGAGGCTTTATCTTGGTGATTCCACAGGCTTACTCTTGAACTGGTTTCTGCCCATCGTTGATTTTCCTTTGTGCTACTTCTTGAACTGGGCAGCAGGATGGTTCTTTTGGTCTCCCCCGAAGGTCTGAGCTTATCCCTTTTATCTGTTTCTTTGTTCAATCTGTGCAGGAGTGGTCCCTTCTCTGGAAGTGTATCAACCGTTGAAGATGACTACTCGAGAGCAACGCTAGGTAAGCAATCAGGAATAGATTACAGGCCAGTTTTGACAGAAGTCGTTTCGACAACAGAGTTACTATTTTTTCACTGCTCATGGCCAAGTATAAGATCCCATGGATTCTCAAATGGAACTTTGAAGTAGACACTGGTGGTATTTACAGAACCCGATGGGTAAAATGGTGGGATAAATTCAATCACCAAAAAATTATTGATCTTATAAAAATGGAATTTCCCCAGGCATCTTCTCAGGCACTGCCAATCAAAGTTTCAACTTCGTCCTCACAAGCTTTCCCAGTTCAACAGCAATTTCCTGAGTTGTTAAAAATCCAGGAGCCAATTCAATCCCTATCAGATATTAGTCCGTCATCTTCCCTCAAAGGAAAACCTTCTAAGTTCTCCAGCTCAAAGAAAAAGGAGAAATCTGATAAGTCCTCCCAGCTTCTGGACTTGGCTCAACAGCTCATTGCTGAAGCGGCAATGCTACAAAAAAGAAAAGGTTCAGGTTCGGACTCTGATGCTTCTGATGCAGGGTCTCAGCCTCTCACCAATTGGGCTGATCAAGTGGACCTTCAAGACGCACAAGATCCGTTCGACTATTGAACTGAATTTTTGCCCATGTGATTGTGTCAGCCAAACAGCATCATCAGCAGTAGCTGTTCTCATTTCTTCCGCAAAGACAAGTCAAGGTCATTATTCATCAATAGTGAAAAACAAAAGTCACTATTCATCAATAGTGAAAAACAAAAAAGTCACTATTCATTTAACTTTTGTAAAAGAATCAAAGCATATTCACTATTCATTCAACTTTTGAAGAAGAAACAAACGTGATTACACAGCTTTGCCAGCCTTCTTCAGAGGACAGCGGGATTCTCGGGTCTAATTTGCAAGCTTCAATCATTCTCCTTCCTCTATAAAAGAAGAACTCAGCTTCAGAGGAAGGACACAGTTTTTTAAACACTCTCTGCGTATTCAATAGAACGGAGAATATTTCCAAACACTTATAATACATATATTATTCAGGATGCCTGCGAGCTCCACTTTGTTTACTTGTTTCATCTGCCATTAGGCAACATCTGTTTGTAATCTGCATTGCAGTAAGTTTTCAATAAAACTTATTTTCAAAATATATTTGCATTATTTGCATCATTACATTTAATTCATTATAATTCATTATTTTGATATGCTACTCTGTTTTTATATGTTTTACTTCCGCACTTTAAATACTATGGACGGCTTTGCCTCCTGCACTTTAAATACTATGGACGGCTTTGCCGCCTGCTGTTGTTAGTTCCGCCCCATTTGGTAATATATATATATATATGGTGGGCAAGCCCCACTAAAACCTAAAAATTTTAGCCTAGAAAATCTAGATTTTAATCCAGAAACAACTTTTCTACTCTAATTTTTCTGGCCTAAAATTTTAGCTCCAAATTATTAAAGAATGAATTTAGACTAATTTTTTTCTTAAAGTAAATTTTTTAAAAGAAAAAAAATTATGTAGACTATCCTAATTTAATTTTATGAACATTTTAACCTAAAAATATTTAAATTGCGACAAATACTGAAAAATCACTAACTGACACCATGAAACTCGTTAAACACTATGAAAAAATATGAAACAAATAAAAGATTTTTTTAATTACTTTAGCCGTTAGATTTAAATTTTGGACTGTTATTTATTTATTTATTTATTTTTACCGTTGCATTTCATCAAATTAGATTTTTAATTGTTGGATTCAATGAATTTATAAATATAAAACTAAATAAAATATACATATATGGTGGGCCAACCCCACTAATCCTGGGCTAAATTTGATTTGTTTTAGGTTTTAGATTTTAGGTCCAATTTTAAGCTTGGATTGGGTTGGATTTTTTTTTTTTTTGGGGTTTTTTTTTGGGGGGGGGGGGGGGTGGGGAATAGAAGGCGAAAAATAGATTATAGGCTAGGGTTGGAGATGGTATAAACCAAGGGGAATCCTGGGCTAAATGTGCCCAAGGGTTGGAGCAAGTTGGGGTAAGTTGAAAACCTAAAATTTGAGCTTTACTCCAAGAGTTAGAGTAGATCTTAGTGTAGATAATATCGTTTGATAAAAAATTATTTTTAATTAGAACAAATAACAACAAGGGATTAAGAAAGTCGAAAACGTACCGTATTCAGAAGGGTGATCTATTCTTTGTGTAATAAACTTGTGAAAATCGGAAAGTGAGTATCTGAATCCCTTGAGTTCACTCTCTAGCTTTTCCAAGAGTTTATAAAATACTTTTTTTTTTTCGGTAAAAGTTTATAAAATACTTTATTGTGTAGTTCCACGTATGTTGCAAGTTCTTCATGGCAGCCATTATTTGGTCCAGCTTCAAGTGCTCTTCCGTACGGAATACATGCAAGAGGGTAAAGGTTCATAAACCCAAAATTTCATCCTCCTTCGTTATATATCTCCTACCACATCGAAATTTACATTTATTAGTACCATATATGCATATATATAAATATATAAATATGTGTGTGTGTGTGTAAGACCTCCTTTTTAAGGGGAATCCTACTACATTGTAGCAAAAACAAAATACGTTATCATCCATTTAAAGTTTACGATGTTCAAGAGATATACTATACCGTTTTTGTTGTAGTGCATCGGAATGCCCTATGAAGCTCTTATTATATAGATAATGCAACTTTTTTCGGGGAGTGGTAAGAAGAATTAATGTACTTTAATCACTGAAGTTATGTTGCCGATCACCAGGCCAACAAATTCCTCACGGGAGCAGGATCGCAGCATGCTGGAATCTGTATCGAAAGGGAAAAGGTAATCGTTGCTTCCGATGTTGGACACGTAGACAGCTCGGGACAGTAGAGATTTGGCTTCTTCATCCCCTAGTTTCTGCCTCAACGACTTCCCAACGTTCTTGAAATATGATAGTTGACAATGAAGATCTCTCCCCTGAAATATGATATTTGCAGTAAATAACTATCCAATTCAAATAGTGGTGCAACTTGGATAGAAATATCAGATTTTGACTGATTATGAGACGAATTATTCTCCAAAATCTAAAAAAAATTGGATAGAAATTGGAATGTATTTCATATTCTGAATTCGGTCTGAAATTTCAAAACTTGCAAAACTCTATTACATGCACTTAACTATGTTCTTATTGATCGACCAAAAAAAACTATGTTCTCATTGACTTTGGATTTGTAATGCAGTGTACTCAAATATGTAACTATTTTTTTTTTTCATCTACTCCCTTGATTATAATATTACATACAAAAAATGAGAATTTGATAACTATAAAATTTTATATATGTAGAGAGCATAGACATGACATTTTTTTTTTTAATCTTGATGTAGATGAATTGTCACATCCCGGTCCGGGACGAATCACTTCCTAGGCCCGCTCCACCATCGTAGCACGATATTGTCCGCTTTGGGCTTACCATTCCCTCACGGTTTTGTTATTTGGGAACTCACGAGCAACTTCCCAGTGGGTCACCCATCATGGGATTGCTCTAGCCCCTTTCTCGCTTAACTTCGGAGTTCCTACGGAACTTGAAGCCAGTGAGCTCCCAAAAAGCCTCGTGTTAGGTAGAGATGAGAATATATATATATAAGGATCACTCCCCTGGGTGATGTGGGATGTTACAATCCACCCCTCTTAGGAGCTCGACGTCCTCGTCGGCACACCACGGCCAGGGTTAGGCTCTGATACCAAATTATCACATCCCGGCCCGGGGCGGATCACTTCCCGGGCCCGCTCCACCACCATAGCACGATATTGTCCGTTTTGGGCTTACCATTCCCTCATGGTTTTGTTTTTTGGGAACTCATGAGCAACTTCCCAGTGGGTCACCCATCATGGGATTGCTCTAGCCCTCTTCTCGCTTAACTTCGGAGTTCCTACGAAACCCGAAGCCAGTGAGCTCCCAAAAGGCCTCGTGTTAGGTAGAGATGAGAATATACATATAAGGATCACTCCCCTGGACGATGTGGGATGTTACATGAATCATACAACTCCCATAATTTTGAAATCCCTAAATAACTCGATTATAAAGATACCGAATTCTACGTAAGTTTATGAATTCCGAAACTTAAAATGATATGCATTTTCGAAAATTTTTGGTGTATTTTTTATCGGGTACTTTGGATATAAGTCTATGCAACACTTATTTTCTTAACAAAAATCTATCTCATTTTAAACATCCAAATAAAACCCAAATTTGAAGTACATTGCCATGTAAACAAATAAATACTTATTATTTTCAAACTATTTACAATTGTGCCAGAACATTTTAATTACGTTAATGAATTTAATTATCCACCATAATTGTGGGAAACAAGAGCCTTATTATTATAAAATTATCTACTTTATACTTATCTTATCATCATATGTTTCATTTCTTTTATTTGTTTGACAATCATTGTAGGTAAATTATTTTGCATGTATGTATTAGGCACGTTTTGTTAAAATTATATATACATGTACAAATAATTTATCTATATTTTTTTATGTAAAATAATATGTAATTAATTAATTTTGAATCAATTGGCTAAAAAAATTTATTTATTTTGTAGTTAAATTCTTTTTCACGTGATATTACATATATAATAGCCACATTTTGTTATTATTATATAGAGTGTGTGACATCTCACATCGCCCAGGGGAGTGATCCTTAAATGTATATTCCAATCCTTACCTAGCATGAGGCCTTTTGGGAGCTCACTGGCTTCGGGTTCCGTAGGAACTCCGAAGTTAAGCGAGAAGGGGGTTAGAGCAATCCCATGATGGGTGACCCACTGGGAAGTTGCTCGTGAGTTCCCAAAAACAAAACCGTGAGGGAATGGTAAGCCCAAAGCGGACAATATCGTGCTACGGTAGTGGAGTCGGGCCCGAGAAGTGGTTCCGCCCCGGCCCGGGATGTGACAATTGGTATCAGAGCCTAACCCTGGTCGCGAATGTGCCGACGAGGACGTCGGGCCCCTAAGGGGGTGGATTGTGACATCCCACATCGCCCAGGGGAGTGATCCTTAAATGTATATTCCAATCCTTACCTAGCACGAGGCCTTTTGGGAGCTCACTGGCTTCGGGTTCCGTAGGAACTCCGAAGTTAAGCGAGAAGGGGGCTAGAGCAATCCCATGATGGGTGACCCACTGGGAAGTTGCTCGTGAGTTCCCAAAAACAAAACCGTGAGGGAATGGTAAGCCCAAAGCGGACAATATCGTGCTACGGTAGTGGAGTCGGGCCCGGGAAGTGGTTCCGCCCCGGCCCGGGATGTGACAGAGTGTGCAATCAATCGATATTCTTTTACTTTGTAGGTAAATTTTTTTTTTTTTTTTTTTTTTTGCGCAATATTGGTCTTTAATTAATTTTGAATAAAAAATATTTATTTATTTTGTAGGTAAATTATTTTGCATGTATCATTACATAATTTACTAGAAATTTATATTGTTATTATATACATGTTGTGCAAAATCATTTACTATGTAGGTAATTTATATTGTTATTATATTTAAAATATTGATAATTTTGAATAAAATTACTTTTTCATATTCGTAGGATATACTAATTTACCTGTTAGCATCATGTGAAAACAACTATATAAGGAAGATTGGGATCATGTAAATTTTTGTTATTAAATACATAGGAATCATGACATTTAAATTTTTTTCCAAACCTCATAAGGTACTTGAAGACATTTAATTGAATGAAATAATGTAAAATAAATGTAGATAATAAATGAGAGACCCAAAGTAAGTGTTATTAGGGGTAATTTAGACATCCAAAAAATACAAATTTTGCCAAGTCAAACTTAATTATGGATATTGCTTAGTTGGAGCATAGTCATTAGGTTTTTGTTAGAGAAATTTATCATGATGGGTTTTAGTTAAACAAAATTAAATTTCAAGGGGTATACTCATATTTTCAGATTTTTTATCCAATCCAACCAAAAATCAGGCCCACACATGTTTAATGTACTGTTGCAATTTAGTAACTGAAATTTGTCTTTTTATCCAAAAGACAAAAACCCAAAAAAAAACCCCTATAATCATGAATTAACTAAGTCCTTGGTTACGACTCTAAATAAAGATGCGTCAAAGTTTGTGGAGAATCTTTGACCAAAAGAACAATTAGGAAGTTCATACACAATCACAAATCACATACCAAGCCTTGGCGAGTTTCAATCAAAGCACCAGATCCTGCAGATGCAAAGTTGACACCGTACTTAAATTCCTCATTGCCTGGCTCTAGGTACGGTGGAATCGATGGCAACTTTGCATACTCAGCTGCAACATATAAAAAACAATAATTGACATTCAATTAAGTTATCCATATCCAATAGCAATTCTTGTCTCCGGACGATCAAGGAACGTATGGTGATAAAAATAGGTGACCGTAAATTCTTGCTCGGTTAGTGACCAAGAGAACGAGACTATATTTATAAAATCAAATTAGATTCATATGATATATACTTTTGATCTTCTACATCTTACCAATAAAATCTATGGCAAGTTTGAATACTCAGATAAAATAAAATTAGATTCATATCATATATACTTGTGATCTTCTACATCTTACCAATAAAATCTGGAATTATACGACCATCAGAAATTCTACCAGTAGGATGGCCCTTTTTGTAGGTTTCACCATATGGCCAATAGTTTCCCTGAAAAACAGTGCTGAAGTAGTTGTTGTTTCCAGCATCAAATATGGAATCCCCGAATACGAAAAGGGGTACTGCAGGTGTATGCTTATTTGGAAGGCCACGGTCGCCATGGCTAGCTTGGGTTGTGATATCCAGAAGGCTTGTAAACAAGGCAAATGCAGAGATTTGAATATACAAGCTTGAACTGGCCATCTTTCTCTCTCTGTTTGATGCGTCTTCACTCTTCACGTTATCTAAATAGATCGCGATCAAAAGTATAATAAAATAATAAATAGATAAACAGATCGGGATCAAAGTTTTAATAATAGATAGATAGATAGATAGATAGATAGATAGATAGATAGATAGATATGTGTGTCTGTGTATATTTATATGTATGTGAGAGTTAGGATCGGGAAGTATTCCGAATTTGTTAGCCTTATTATTTGATTAACCATGAATATGTAAATATAATATGCACTTGCGTGTTTTTAAGAAGTATTTTGAATTTGTTAGAGTTGCATGTTATGTCGATGATATAATTTTCTTTAAAACTCTGAAGGAGCATGAGAAAATTGTCTCTTGTACCTGAAGTTGGAATTTGAGATGATCTTGGAAAAACTCGTGTGTATGTTGATCTGAAGTTCAAGCATTATTTTGATAGTATTCTGGTCCACCTGTCGAACTACACCAAGAAATGTTGCTTATATCCATGATCATTCATACGTTAGATGCAAATGAGACCCTTGAGAGGTTTTGGAATCCGAAGTTCCATATCTAAGTTCAATTAGCGCTTTATTGTGCTTAGCGTATTGCACAAGGCATAACATCTCCTTTGTTGTTGATTTGTTGACAAGTGCAAAATTAGGCTTACATACTGCCACTGAATTGGCATAAAAGATGTTTTTCCGCTATCCTGAAGGAAATACTGTTTCGAGCTTATCCCTATGCATCCTGAATAGATTCAAACCCTTGATCTTTGGAATGATGTTTGGCTTATTTGTTATGTTTACATAGTTTCCTTATCAAATTCCCACAAAGCATGTTCCTAAATGGTTATGTCTTTGCCTTTAGGGAGTACCGCAATATCTTGGAGGTCAACCTAATAGATCTTAATTGTGCCGTCTTCGAATCGTGCCAAGCTCATGCCATACTTGAGAGTTGTGGTAGAAAGCTCTTGTCGAGCACATTCAAAGCATATGTGGATTTTCATCCCTCGTTGAGTCTTAACAACAATCCATGAAGATTATGCCGCTTATATTGACTAAGCTATCCAAGATGCCAACACCAAGAGTATTACACCACCAAAGTTTTTCCTTATTAACAAAGCATCAGAAGATTGAAGTCAAGCATATCCAATCCCAAGACAACCTTGTCGATCTTTACAAGAAGTCGATGTCAATGTATACCTGCTAGAAGCTTACCAAGGTATTGGATTGCGTTACTAAACGAGGTTTTGATGAGGCACCCATATCGGATTGGTCATACCCATGTGTGTGTTTTTCTACTACTTGATGCATACTGGAGATGTCAAGTATCGACATTGCACTAACTCACCCTTTGTCTCTTTAGACTAGAGGTTTGTCCAACCGTGTTTACCTCAGCCAGATTTTGGTAAGACTATCTCCTTATATGCATCCCTACTTTGAGATTCATGTATACCTCAGCCAGATTTTGGTGTGTTTACCTCAGCTAGTTTTCTACTACTATCTTTTAATGATGAAAACATGATACAAATACTTTTTAAGTTCTACACACTCAACGGAGAGTGTGGTAACTAGTGTGATTGTGTAGACTTAAAATAGGAATTCTACATGATCTAGAAGATTCTTTCTATATACAACTTGTATTACTTGTAGGGCAAGTAAAATCCATAATAATTAGTATAAATAAAAGCACTAAACATGTCACTTAGTACTACGGTCTAGTGGTATTACTTTTTGCATGTAAGTGAGAGGTCTTAGGTTTTATTCTCGCTGAAGGCGGATTTGAATCACATTATTGCTAGCATATTATGAAGCTTAGCCCACTTCCGCACCCTCTTAGTATAGATAATATGCTTTGTTCAAAACAAAATAATAAATAAATAACACACTAAACATGAAGAATTATATACATAAAAGGGTAATGTTAGGAAGATCAAATTTTTAAACAAACTTTTGTAAATCAAATGATGTGATTATTGATGATTGAATTATTATTTAAATATTAATTAATGTGCTTATTTCTTATTAGAGACACATTATTTAGTTTGTAAATTACATC
This sequence comes from Pyrus x bretschneideri, assembly GCF_019419815.1. Classification (NCBI taxonomy): domain Eukaryota; kingdom Viridiplantae; phylum Streptophyta; class Magnoliopsida; order Rosales; family Rosaceae; genus Pyrus; species Pyrus x bretschneideri. The sequence continues at coordinate 6,863,650 of NW_025999723.1, read as the reverse complement.
AATTAATTTATAAATTTATTTTAAAATTTAATCTGCCTAACATTATCCTAAATAAAATTCCTCACTCCTTTCTCTCTTTTCCTTCTCTTTTATGGACCCTCTTTCTCGGCTCTCTCTCGTTTTACAACAATCGCTTTTACCGTTGTTTCATGATTCAATTATAAAAGTGGTTGCATTATTATTAGACTTCTGTCCTCGTATGGCACAACATGAAACATGTAAAGCCATATAGTATCGGGTATCGAACCATACGGTAGCACACTATAAGAACTTTAGGACGTGTTTACGAACCCATAATCGAAATAAAAATAAGAAATCTGATTTCGATTATGAATTATATTTGTATTTACTAAAATTGGAAGGAATCAAAATTGCGTGGAACCCACACAAAAAAATGGAATTCAATTCCAGGGATTGGAGGAATTAGACTCCCTTTATGAAGTGGTAATTGAATTCCGAGAGGGTGAGGGAATCATGAATGCATTTGCTCTTCCTATTATGCCATGTTATCAATATGTCGTTTAACCCAACAAATTTCCGGTTCTGGTTGGGTGAGGGAATCATAAAGCCGATAGGTTCAGGAGATCTGCTAGTCGCATATGAGATCTCGTCCCCGAACATCGGATCGTTGTCATTCAGGAGGCGATGGATCAGCCGCTTCGACACCGTCGACATGCACGCGATGACGTAGCTCCGGGACTATGACATTAACGTTAGTATCTCATGAGCAGCTTCTCACTTGCCGCCCATCCTCCTGCGACATCGCTTTGACGATCGCGACTCGAGGTCTAGGGCCAAATTGCTCGCGTGTCTAGTCTTGACGGCTCAATGCTTTCTGTTTTTGGGGTTTTTCTTTAGTGGAGAGGAAGATGAATGTGGCTGGGTTGTTTCTTTGGCTTTTAGCCTCTTACACAATTGCGGACATTTAACTCTTTAATTGAACTAAATAACTAAAAATAACTAGTTAAATGTTTTTAAAAATAAATATAGAATAAAATAAAACAAAAAGGATATTTTAGTAATCATATTTATTCCGATTCAACTGAATTAGTAAACAACTTCTATGAATTCAGTTTCATTTATATTCTGATTTTTTAACATTTAAGTAAACAGCTTCAATAGGAATCCGATTATGATTCCTCTTCATTTCAATTCCTCCTCAATTCAATTCCTCATATTTTGATTACGGTTACGTAAACGAGCCATTACTGTAGTCAAGGGGGTGATGCTCAAACTCGGTTCTAGCATCTTCACTCCTTACCCCCTTCACTGTATGGTTTGTTGTTGGTCAGTTGTTGCTTGTCTCAGTGTAGGCTTCCTCTATTGTTGTGGCATCTTTGCCCTGGTAATGTTATTCCCAGTTTCCAAAAAAAAAAAATGGCAAGCCATTCAGTATTGCGTAATGTTAGGGAGACTAAATTTGGAGACAAAATTTACAAACTAAATGATATGTCGCCAATAAAAATGAACATGTTTATCAACGCTTAAATAATAAACTAATTATCAACTTCCATGTCTTTTAATTTTTAACTTTTATGTCCAAATTTAATCTTCCTTACATTACCCTTCAATATTTAGTTGGAGTCGAACTTTCTGATGGCACACCAAAAGCATGTATTCCATTTATTCCCCATGTCAGCTACAAACAAAAATCATGAATATAGAATGGTATATTAAGTTCCGACCAAAGCCATTGAAATTCTAACGTTCCCCTCCCAAAAAATGGTTTGGAACAAAAGCTTTTAAATCTAGTCAGCTAAAGTAATGTATTACATTCTCCGCACCTAAGTTCGTATTGATACTATTCATAATTTAATAGAAGGAGCAAGTTAGAGGCTTCGTTTGACTTCTCACTGGTGAGGGGCTACGACGTCGTTTTACAGGTGCTCCTATAAAGCCCCATCATAAGCCAGAGGTAATGAGCCTTTTCATGTAATTTCCTCTCGGCACTTCCTTCCCTCCTCTTTTCGATCAGTCGTCACTCGAGACACTTCCTTGGTTCCTCTGCCGTTCCTATCTACTCACTCCTCACCCATATCCAACGTTGGAAGACAAATCCATGGTAGTCACCCACCGCATCAAACGCTGTCGTCGTGCCTACATGCTTTCATGCCATCGTTGCTTTCTCTCCGCCATCTATTTGCAAGCTCTGTGTAAATTTTTCTATTTGCTTATTTGTTTTTGTTTCGGGTTTTAATTTTTTATCGGAAAATAGGATATGGAGAATCGGTATTCGGTGATATGGGAAATAATGGGTGAATCGGTGATATTGAGAATAATGAATATTTTTTTGTTTTTTGTTTTTTTAGTTTACTGGAAAAATGGGATGATTGAGTCCAAATCTCATGGTTTTTAACTTTTTTGTTTGTTTCCACAGAATATGTTTCAAGGCTTTTGAAGTAAATCAGCCAACAACAACCCAAATTTCCAGATTTTTCTCCTTCATTTTCTTTCCATTTTTTTACCCAAAAAAAAAAAAAAGGGAACCAAATTGAACCGTAATAAACTAAACTGAATCTTAATGAACTGAACCAAATTATATCAGTTTCTCTTTTAAATTTTGAGAAAATTGAACCGAATAGTAATTTCGGTTTGGTTTTCACTTTTTGGCAAAAAATCGAACCAGATAAAACCGAGCTCACACCCTAATTATTATGAGGAAAGTGATGGATTGCGCTAGTAGTTAAGTCTTCTTCTTATATAGTTTAGAATAATAATTATCGCTTGTAATAAAACAAAAGACTATAAAGGCTAACTATAGCTGAATGGAATAAGTACATTAGCAGAATGAAACATGCAAATGTTCAGAAAATAAAAAAGGGAATAAAGGTTGACATTTGAAATTTTAAAGTTCAAACTTTGGGTATTTACTTGAGCTTGGGAGCCAAAAATGTGGAGTTGAAAACTTCAACTTTAGATTTCTAAGTGAACAGTCATATTGATGGATATTGGACTACTGCACCGACACTAGAGCCCAATCCCAGCCTGGCCCAGCCCATAATAACACGTAATGCACAATCCCAAAATTAGGGTCGGGCCATTGACAAGTCATAGCCACATATGCCTCTGATATAGGAGATGGAACATGTTCGTAGCCACAGTGGTTTTCCGATCTAATAATATATTGTCATATGTAAACTTTGGTGACATAATACCTTATGAGCCTGTTGGAGGAAACATAAAAAAAATTGCAAAAACATAATTGATTAAGAGTGGTTTGCAAGAAGGAAAAATGAGAGTGCGAATATCACTTTTTTTTTTTTTTTTTTTTCTTTTTTTTCTCGCAACCCATGATTTGGTGTTAAAGTTGCAAAAACACTGGTATGGTAATGAGACCCTGACCATAATTATAAAGTTTGTAGAGAAATAAAGTTGGTAGAGAAATATAGGGAATTTTTTTGAAATGTCATATGAACTTGTACACATTTTTCAATTTGTCATATAAATTAAAATTTTAAGCAATTTGTCGTACCCACTTTCCAAAATCATCAATTTGTCATTTTATCCTGACTCCGTTAAGTTTACCATCCAAAATAAGTCATGTGCGTGGCACATGACTTGTGTTCAGGGTTATTTCTGTCATTTTAACACCCCACTTCCTTCTATTAAGTTGCATTCGATCAAAACAATTCTAGGGTTTCTAAAGCCACAATTCTAGGGCTTCTGTCATTTAGACATTTTGTTAATGTCATTTTTTTTATTAATGAAAACAATGTTGTGAACTTAAAGCAATCTTTCCTCAATATTTGGTGTTTTTGATTTTCAACATAATCAAGCAATTCAACAATATTTTTGATATGGTAGCAATGAAATGATCATGCATTGCATTCTTGTATGGTTGCTCAAAATATGCTAAGATACACGAGTGGGTGTGTTCAGTTAGTATGTCATGAAATTGAATTTTATACGAGCTCTGTTATATATGAGAAACGGGTTGAGGTTTGATGCAAGAATTGGAGTTGTAGATGCATATATATTGCTCGAACACAACAATCTGCATGAATACCAGCGAACACAAAATTTAAGGGATTTACTAAAGAAAAATAAAGAACTTGTAAAAAGATCTTAAAATAACAGAATAGCCATGAACACAAGTCATGTGCCTTGCAAATGACTTATTTTGGATGGAAAACTTAACAGAGTTAGGATAAGATGAAAAATTGATGATTTCGGAAAGCTGATATGACAAATTGCTTAAAATTTTAGTTTAAATGACAAATTGAAAAATGTGTACAAATTTATATGACAATTCAAAAAATTTCCCATAAATATATACCAAAACATAGCTACCTCCCTTTGGTTTAGATTAATTCTGTCAATTATCTCTTCGAATTAATCGACAATCTTAAGTATGATTAAAAAAGGAATGCATTTAAGTACATGAAAAACAGCTTTTCTCAAAAGTGCTGTTGGGGTGAAGCACTACATATGGCTTATGCGTTTAGTAGTTATAGAATTAGAAGTGATTAGCTATGACAACTTTTCTTGATGTAGCAAGATGATCAGAACGCTCTTCCATAGTCACTTTCTGAGTAATTGACACAGGAACCAAGCAAAGGCCTTTGCTTCTGAGATCAACCACCTGCCCACGCCCAGATTCCTGTTGAATATTTCAAATTTTGTGAGATAAACTTTCTAAAAATTAAAATATCATGAAAAATCATTTAAATAGAATAAGTTACAAGCTTTTAATCAAAACTAAAATTGAGAGACACTAAACGGATAATTAAAAAGTTGTATCTAAACTGCATTTAGTGCATCTTTATGTTGACGAACTATAGTGCCCTTCAGGTTTCGTTTTTTATTAAAAATTTGTGACTGGTTCCATTTGTTTATGCATCCCAACTACCTTCTATACATACATACATACATACATACATACATACATATATATATATATATCTATAAATTAATTTCAAGTGCCTGCCGACCTGTGGGTGAAGAGCTGCAGCATTCTTGTATGAACTACTAAGCATCCTTTCCATATTCTGCTACAAAAATTGAAAACAAAAACAAAAACCCAAGAAGCAAATTAGCAACTAAAATCTATCTGCAGCATATGAAAGTGAAGATATTAATTATAATTTTATTACCATAATTACTTTACCAAATGTATACTTAATACCTGAATTTGTTCTTGGAGGAGCATGATATATATGGAAGCCTCTTGAAGAACTGAGGCAGTGTCAGTCTGCAATATACATACAAGTTTTAAACCCTAATTGTAATTAATTTGCAGATAATTACATTTTTTTCTATTAATGGGAAACCAGATATGAGATTTTAATGTTGTCCAACTGCTAATTACCTTGCCATAGGGGGAAACCAATTTTTGGAGAGCTGTGATTTTGTCACTAAGCTTTTGGCTTCTTCTCACTGGCAGATGATGCAACTTCTAGCAAAAAAATACAGCAAAAGCTCAACAACAAATCCACAGCTTAATTAAATGTTGACAAATTAACTTCATAATATATAACTGGATTAATTAGGATACCTTATTGTTTTGTTGCTCCATTGAGTTTTCTTGATGCCACTGTTGTTGAGAATTACCGTTTGTCATCTTGTTTCTCTTATTGTTGTATAAGTCGTTTAGAGCTGTCGTGTCACCAACCAGACGACCAAGGTCATCAACCTCAATTGGACGTTTCCTTGCATTTTGAATGGCCTGGCAATCCTTCAAGTAGGAAAAAAAAGGAGAGAAGAAAATTAAGATTTGAAGCATGGTTAAATCAAATAAAATTTCCACCTAGACAGGATGCACATAAAATGGAATTATCTCCACTCCATTTATTTACCTATGTAATTCTTCAATTTTTAGTAAAGTTTGATACACTCAAGTTCGATCATTTTTCAGATATGTGATTCAGATTTATAGTCTCACAAAATCAAGCATAATATATTGTCTCATGACATATATTGTGTATTTTTTCTTCATATTGTGACTTTTAATTCGTGTGAGACCAATTATTGGATAAAAATCAACAATTAAAGACCACATGAACGATTATCGCTAGCAGTGTTCAAGTTATTCACTTGGTTTGAAGTGAAGGACTAGTGATATTGAAATTGGGCAAATTCTTGTTAATTGTTGATTAGGATCTTAGCTACCGGCTAATTAAGAAGATCATTGGATCAACATACTACTTGAAATTGGGGAGCTGAAATCTTCTTGTCCAGCAACATTGACTGCCCGGCAATGTCATCATATCTGAATGCACCCGATGGATAGTTAACTGCAATCGAGCAAGGTAATTACTATTAATTAACCCAGTTCTTGTGTGAATTATTAGAGTTCACTAAATTACAAAAATCTTGATGAGGAGCAGGTGGAAAAAGACAAAAAAAAAAGGTAAATATTAGGCAGAAATTAGAAAAGTTGTTCCTGAAAATTGAAACAGATGGAAAGGGAAATGAACCAAACCTGCAGATTGATAGGTAACGAGGGATGATGACTGCTGCAGGGGAAGAGAAAAGTCTCCGGCTCTCATGTTATTCTGGTTGTCACTTTCGAATGCCTTGGACCCCATGCAAAAGCCACTGCCACCACAACAGGAGAGGACAATACATTATTTGGATAATTAAACAATATGTGATTAATGAATAATTAATACCAATAATCAACATGGAAAATCTAATTAGTTTTGCTAGAGGATCAGCAATGATTATGGTGAGGTCAACATAAATCTAATTCGCTTACAGCAGTGGACAGTCTTTCTTTAGTTCTTGAGATTAATTATATTTGATAAATATGAAGAGAAATAGATGAGTAATCTAATTGTTAGAGGTTTTCTTAGAATTAATAATTATAAGATGTTAAAAATAAGGAGATTAATTTCCAAAAATGAAAAATGTTGGGATAAAAGCTTAAAAAGGGAAAGAGCGCTTACAATTTTCTGTTCATGCTCATTTGTGCATCCCAATTTGTCATCTGAATATCAATATTGTTTCCTGAAGAAATTGAGGAATAATTGATATAATCATTGAATATCAACTAAGTGTACTTATGCTCAAAGTAAACAAAATTAACAGTATACTGATTAAGATTTGTGATGATGATTACCAAAGTTGAAAAGATGGGAGGGTAGAGATGGAAGAAGATCAGCGTTTCTCATTTGAACCCAACAAAATCCAATTCTACATAGAGTTGGCCTTCTGTTGATGTTTGCAGACTGTAGAATTTTTCTCAAAGTTCCTATATATGAACTTCTGAGCCCAGAAACTGAAAACACATAAAAGAAAACAAGGTTTTTAAGGTGTGATTTTATTGAGAGCACAATGCATGCATGTATTGATAATGTTAATCACATTCCACCTCAACGTTTAATTTCTTAAGCAGACTCAAATCAAAAGTTGTCTAAGAAAGGATTTGATTCAAAGAAACAATTTAAGCCCAAAAATAGAAAAAAGTTTCGACTCGAAAGTTTCAATTTTCACTTTGGTATCCAAAATGAATCAAGCAGAACCCGCAAAAGTGAAAACTGAAATGACAATCCTAGAAACCCAAGATTACTCGGAAGGGCAGATTATTATATACATGTCACCAGGGATATATCTCCTAATATAGCACTCATCATGCAACCTAAGGTGATGAGTACTACACTCACAAGGGGTTATACTCCCGGTGACACACATAGTATTTTGAACTCTGAAGACATGAATGGAAACTTTATTTCCTCACCTCCGATCTCTCGAAATGAAAAGAGCTAGCCCTGATGAGCTGAGAAAGTTTCCCAGATGATTTAGGTATATATTTTGTAGTGAAAAAGTTGTGACCTTGAAACTCCCTTTGAGTGCAGCAACGGTTCTTTTCCTTTTGAAGAAAAATGTAGTGAGAAGAAGGTTATATAAAATTAGTAACCGCAGTATGAATCGTGATCATGAAAGGAATATGAAACGTCCAGGTGACTCAGAGCCTTCAAATTGTACATGGGAATGAAATATCTCCGGATCCCTTTCACCTAATCATCCTCATCAAACAATCCGGATTCTTGAAATTTGATCCAACGGTTAAAAGCACGGGCTCACTTTAAAAGTTATAATAACTTTAGTCATTGGATCAAATTTTAAGAACTCAGATTATTTGATGAGAAAAATTAGGCAGAAGAAATCCGGAAATGATTCCTTTGCTTATACATGTATATATGGGCCTGGGCGGCTCTCTCTCTTTTACTAGCAAGTTGTCTGTTTGCTTTCGCTTTCACTTAATTTGACTTGATTTGTATTAATAAATTATATGAGTCGAAAATGACTGGTTACTTTCCTACTTGATGCAGCTGCATAGTCAAAGCTAAATAAGATGATGAAAATTTTGATAAATGACTCACATTTTGATTCAGTTTCTTTTCTGTTGCAAACTCTATATTGCACATAGTTAGAGCTTATCTGGATCTACTTTTAAAATAACCGAAAACGTTTTTGGTTAAAATGTTTTTAAAACTAATTTTTAATAAACATGTAAGTAAATCCTGGAAAAACACTTAAAGTGCTTTATGAAAAAAGCACATAACTGGTGCTTCTTGCAGAAAGCACTTTAAGTGCTTTTGGATCCAAAAACTTTTTTCTCGAAAAACGCTTGCAGTTATTTTGAGCTCTTATACTCGTATATCTTTCTGGCTTTTTTAGTCTGGACCAAACTTAGTATTCACTGGAAACTTCAGCCGTTGAATCTTCAATCACTGAATTATTGGATGCACATCTATTTGTTTATTCATTTGATTCATGCTATAGGCCAATTCATTCTAGAATTTTCAATACCATATGATTGCAGGTACCTAAACACAATATATACACATCGTAGGAACTTTCATGCTATAACTGATGGGTATATACTTTCATGGTACCTGCAATCATAGTTGAATGGTTCACCACTAAATTACTAATAATATCGATGCCTTTTAAAATGATCGAAAGCGTTTTTTGTGAAAATGTTTTTAGAACCAATTTTTAATAAACATGTAAGTAAATCCTGAAAAAACACTTAAAGTGCTTTATGGAAAAGCCACATAACTGGTGCTTCTTGCAGGAAACATTTTAAGTGCTTTTGGATCCAGAAACCTTTTCTCTAAAAACGCTTTCAGTCATTTTGAGCTCTTATACTCGTATATCTTTCTGGATTTTTTAGTCTGGACCAAACTTAGTATTCACTGGAAACTTCAGCCATTGAATCTTCAATCACTGAATTATTGGATGCACATCTATTTGTTTATTTATTTGACTCATGCTATAGGTCAATTCATTCTAGAATTTTCAATACTATATGATTGCATGTACCTAAACACAATATATACACATCGTAGGAACTTTCATGCTATAACTGATGGGTATATACTTTCATGGTACCTGCAATCATAGTTGAATGGTTCACCACTAAATTACTAATAACATCGATGCCTTTGAAAAAAAAAACTCTGTAAGTTGATGACAAATCGTTAGCGTCTTTTGTTGTACAATAAATGTTATCATAGACGCTCTAATGTTCAGTTTTGATGAAACTGCAAAATGAGGGATATATTGAGAATTTGAGAGGATAACAATTTCGGATCACTTACTGAAACTGATATGGGTCTAAAATTAGGTCATTGCTCTATTTTTGACATTTGTGAGTTTATTTTCATAGTCTTTCACGTGAATATATAAATGGATTTTTTAGAAGCTTTTTCTAATTTTGACAATAGCTAGGGAAACTGGGTAATTAATAATACAAAATTGGAACTATTTTTTCTTTTGTTTGTTTCTTTTATACTGATTTTCTGGGTGCTATCAACTGCTAGGCAGATAAGGGATGGAATTGCTACTTTAATTAGTACTCTATTGAGTTTATTGTTTGAGCTAGTATATTACTTATGAGCGAAAACAAAATAACATCTTAATTGAGACATCATGAATAAGCCAATGCTAATCAATCTGAAGGTTCGGGTACCTTCTTTTGGTATTGCATATCAGTATTAGAATTTGAAGATGTGCTCAGGAAATACAAAAATTCCAAGCTATTGAAAAATGAAAGGCATTCTACTTTTTGTTTTTTGGAATAGCGTTATAGTGTGACGGTAGGCCTTGTTTGGCATGCCGTATTAGACATTAAATAATACTATTTTAATATAAATAGGTGTTTGGCGGTTTATATTATAATATTTTTCTTTCTAGACAGAAACTTAGTTTTCATTACCAAAATATTAAATTGGCCTAGTATTTTGTTTTGAAACTTTTTCCAAGTGCATATCAAATGTGTTGTCTTACAATATCTAATTATGGATTCTATATCTTCACTAGATATGGAATGAGGATCTTCTCCGGATTCTCTTTGTAAGGATCTCAAAGATTCTCAAATCGTGTTCGTTCATTATACATCGTATGGTCAATTTTTGTTACGTGCTGTTCATACAATTTTAAATAAAAAATTTAAAATAATTACTGACTGTATGATGTACGATGAACGGACACGATTTGAAAATTTCCAAGATCCTCACAAAGAGGATCCGAAGAGAATACTCTCGAATGAAAGAAAGATTGTGGCATGCTTTGGATGATGCAATGAAAAAAGCCTTCGTACTCATGTTATTTGGACAAAGTAACCATGATTGAACTTGGACAACATTATTTTATTTTGTTAAAAAGGAGAAACAATATATTTTGTTTACTTGGATGAAGTAACCACAGAATGAGGACATTCTTACTTGCAATAATATATTTTGTGAACTTGGCATGTGGTTGGATTAATCTGATTATGGTTGTGGTTTTTTTTTTTTGTGAACATTAATTATTTTATTGGGAAATGGGCGGTGCTATCCACACACTTTTTCAAATTTTGACTGTTGAATTGAATGAATTAAAGAATATCAAATGACAACAATTAACAAGGACGTGTCAAATGTAAAAAGAATGTGTGGATAATACTACCTTGAGAAATATTGATGTATGGAGTTCACTTTTTTTTATTGTTATTGTTCGTATGTGTTGTTTAAGATTGGTATAATTCCGATAAAAGAGTCATCAAACATATAAGGTTCTGTCAAAAAGTTTTCCTTTTTTTCCTTTTCATTTTATCACCAATTTCTCTCTTAAAAATAAACATTATTTGTCATAAAAAAATAAAAATAGTACGAAATCTTCTTATCTGGTTCAATACTAAACAAAGTATTAAATAGTCAGTTTTTAGTCTAATACTGCACTAAATGACTGATTACATTAGTCAGTACTATCTGATGCACAAATTAGTCCATCTGACTTAAAATAGTCAGTACAGTCCGACATACTAAGCGAGACCTAATGTTATCTATCAATTTGTTAGTGTGACGGTCACACTGTCACGTATAATGTTATTAATCTATGTACTATAATACCTGCAATAGATGACATATCACCATTTTCTCCCTTCCTATAACATATACCATCACTTTGTTATTAGTGTGTTAGAGCTTTTTAAACCACAATTATGAAAATATTTGTTGCCCTCCACCAAATTTGTTAAAACAATAAGACTTTATATTAATTTGTCTTTCTGTGCTTGGTCTTATTAACTTGATTCCACTTGTGCCATGCCTCATTAACAAAAGCTTAATTTTGACCTCTTCCCAAAATGGGGTTGAAGGTTATTTGGCCAATGTCCATAAGCATGCAAACTAATGTACTTGCAGAAATGCAAATTTAACTAATAATTATGATCACACTCTCTTTTTTTATTTGCAATTGTAATTGTGTAGTTCTTGTTTTTTCTTGCCGAAAAATTGCTTAGTTCTTGTTTGGTTGGTCATTCTTCGACCGTCCTTGGTATCATATTTGTTAATTATCCTCTCTCCATTGTCAATAATTTAGTTCAGCACATAATATACATATAAGATAATATTAAGAAGGTATGCTCGATGATTATTAATATTTTTGGCTTCAAAGTTTTAATTAAAAGGGTTTACAAGAAGTTGGGGATTAAAATAATAAGGAGTATGTTTTCTAGTTGTTGTGTTTATTTATTTATTTTTTCACAAACGATATCATTATCTACACTAAAGGAGTGGGGGAGTGGCTAAGCTTCATAATGAGCTAACAATAATGTGGTTCAAATTCACCTTTGACGAGAATCGAATCTAAGAACTTTTACTTATAAATGAATAGGAATACTTCTAAATCATAATACTATTATGACGTGTTTATTTCCTATATTGACTCTCGAGTCGATTACAAATTTTTACAGTGTAAGATACTCTTAATACGTAATAAACAAGGTACTCTCAATACGTTATAATAATGTAAGATAAACAAAGGTCTAGAACTGTTGTCATCCTAAACCCTCTACTTGTTATGGTTTTATCTGTTTTTATTCTCCTGCAAACTTAATATATAGAACAAAACTAAGTCAGCCTCTCTTTGGTGTCTGTAGATATTAACAATATCTGCAAAACATTTATACAGTGCCAAATGTCCAAATTTTCAGCGTCCAACCTGATAGTTAAGTCGGAAACATATAATTATATTGCATGGTTGAGTCCTGCGACTACTGCAAAACAAACCTTACACTTGCGTTGTTATCTGAGAGAAAGAATCAGAACACGTAAATGTTAGTTTAGTAGATTTTATTAATCTTTATATGGAACAACATTAGGGTTGACCAGGTTGAAAATCTGGAAGTCAGAGCTGCAGATTGTCATTTAGGTTTTGTATATACATGAACCAGTCTTCCCCATGCAATATAAATTATTCTCGTTTACTTAATTATGAAATTTAATTTGCATGGTCTACTATTAAAATACAAGATTAAACGATTTCCTCCATGTAAGTATTATATCAACGAGTTTTTATATATTAATTATGACCTATTATATTATGGAAGATTGGAAGTCAATCCTCAATTCCTCAGTGACTCAGTCTCTGTCTTTTGGTATCCAATTGATTCGAAACGTAGCAATATTATACATCCATCTGATCAATCATCATCATGTCACTGGATATTATTTGCAGGCCTCTATATTAAAGGAATGGGAATGCAAAAATAAGGTACAAATTATGTCAAGATCTTGTAGTTGAAGCACTTACTAGCGTTTACCTTATGCACTTGATCGAGGTTCTTTGTTTGAATATTATATATTTAGAGAATTTCTTTGTCAAGCCAAAAATAGTTGAAATGCTCCCTTGGGTTAAATGATATCTCTCGTCATTAGAACAATACAAATTGTTTAGAGAGGGTGAAATGATGCGTCTCGAGCGCATCGATCGCTCATTAGAGAGTGATTAAAAAGTACTTTACCTGAGCGCTAGACTTGGCAACATTTATGTCTCTTCATAGACTTCTTTTCCCGTTAATGGCCAACGTGTGGCTTGTAGTTGATATTTAGACAAACCTGTCCTTGGAACTCTGTGCCAGAAAGTTGTTAAGTTCTGCACTTATCTCTTCTTGTCAATAAACAATCCAGGGCTATGAGAAGTCGTTGAAGGCAACCGTCTTTCTTCTCACGGTGATGTTCAATCATCTGAATTTCTTTGGTTGGCTTGGAGGGCTAATGTCTAGATCTTCTCATCCTTAGTGGGTTCTCTAGGCCTATCTATTGGGCCCCAAAACAACTATTTATTATTTTAATAGATCTAGAAGGACCCTACATTAACAATTGTCCCAGAAAAAGTATTTTATAAAATGAATCCCTTATTTGTTTTGACACAATAGAATGAAGATCAAATCAACTAAAAACTGAATGATTATCAAATGTTCTATCACCTTACATTAGACCATGATGAACATACTATTCAAATGCCAAATTTACTGGGTAGGGCATTTAGTTTGGGCTGCATAATTCCGGGCCGAACTTTCAATGTTTCAGGTCCGATACATGAGGATAATGGGCTTACAAACGAACTCGATCCGAAACAAAACCACATCGCACTGGAACCAATTGGGGTCCGAAAGGGCAATTCAGTCAATCGCTCCCTCATTCGGTCATTCCCACCAAGTATAATTGCCTGGATTCCACTTGACTCGTTCTCCCTTAAGCCCTACAAACCCTAGCTCTCTCGGAGGCGCCTCTGCAGATACTGCGCATCTCATCTGGTACGTGATTTTTCAGTCCGAAACTTGATAATCTCCATCATTTTGTGAAATTATTGCGGTTAGGGTTTGCTTTTCGTCTCTTATTTGTTCAAGTTTAGTCCTTTTTAATTAATCTTTAATTATTTTTTGAGGTTGATTTCGGCAACTGGATCTGTTGGATCTTGCTTTTGTTAATTTGATTTCGAATGTGTTTTGTTTTGGTGTGTTTAGATTGAAATGTTAATTTTTTTGCCTAAGTAGGTCAAATGTTTGTTTTTTGCTTGATTATTGTGGGCAATTTGTGGGAATATATATTTTTGGAATTGGTTTAAGAAATTAGGGATTTTGAGCAAGCTGTGATAATATATGAATGTAGATTGATATGTTTGATCGAGCTAGAAATGGAAAAGGTATCGAACTACCGTCGAGGGTTTTTATTTGCTTTTATAACAAAATGCTTATAGTGTAAGATTTGACAAGCGATTAGTTTTTGTATTATGTTTCTGTTTGGCACATTTGAGCTTATTTACTTGCGTGCAATATCATGAACGTATTGGATGATCTTTTCTGAAGTGCAGAAGCGACAATGGTGAGAGTTAGCGTTTTGAATGATGCTCTTAAGAGCATGTACAATGCTGAGAAAAGGGGCAAGCGCCAGGTCATGATCAGACCATCATCCAAGGTCATCATCAAGTTTCTTTTGGTGATGCAAAAGCATGGTACGTAGCCATCAATTGATTGCTTGAATGCCATATTTTCATCGTTTTCAGTTACTCTGTGAGTTGATATTTTTCTGGATATGGATATTAATGTTCTTGGTTTGGTCTGTAGGATACATTGGTGAGTTCGAGTATGTTGATGATCACAGGGCTGGTAAAATTGTGGTCGAGCTGAATGGAAGGCTTAACAAGTGTGGGGTTATTAGCCCTCGTTTTGATGTCGGTGTTAAGGAGATCGAAGGATGGACTGCCAGGTTGCTTCCTTCTAGACAGGTTAGCCCATTGTTATCAATTTGCTATTTCAAGCCTAGAAACAGGACATGTCTTAGTTGATTCTTCTGAGGAAACATGCACAGTTTAGATTTGGTAGCTCGTCTATATTTTAGAGGAAAAAAAAACTCTTAAAATGTTAGGTGCAAGATAATATATGGTTGGTCATGTCAATGGTGATTGCCCTAGCTTTTCCAGTCGGCTCTAGCTGTTATCAAACACTGAGCTTTCCTGTAATGTGCTTCACATATCCTTAATCTAGACCTTTTGTGTCATAGAACTTTTAATTCTGGTTTCCATTGAATGTTCCGCATTGTGTATATTTCTTATCCATTTAAGCTTATGAATTTTCGGTTAACCTTGCAGTTTGGATACATTGTGCTGACAACATCTGCTGGCATTATGGACCATGAGGAGGCTAGGAGAAAGAATGTTGGTGGTAAAGTGCTTGGTTTCTTTTACTAGGCCAAGGTTTATTTAATGAATGAGATTTGAGTTTTCCTGATTCTGAGGAGCTTTTGGGTGTACTTTTGAACATCGTAGGATACTTCTATGTTTCAATTTGTGTTTGTTTTGGATGCTGATAGAGGTTACTCAAACGTTATTCGTTTACTTTATCTTTAAGCTATTGGTGTTTATTTATCCATAATGCATCTGGTGCTGCCTCGGTCTTAAGTTATCTACTGCAATCCAAATTTTTGGCTTCGATCAATGAATACTTCTGAATGGTTTGTATTTGTCTGACTATGGATGAATGAAAGTCGATTTTGAACTTGACATGGTTCTGAAAATGTAACTTGAGCTTGCAGCTGCACATGTTCCTAAACAGATGTCTGTTGGCCAGGAATCTTTGACTTATGTGCGGTTCGATTGTATGTATGTCATTTTTTTCATGGTGCCGTCTAGTCCGCGGATCTTCTCCGGATCCAATTGACCTAATCCTAGGGATCCATCAATCTGGGTTGTTGAAATTTGATTCAACGGTTAAAGTTATTATAACTTTTAAAGTGGGCTCTTATTTGTAGCTGTTAAATCAAATTTCAACAGTCCTGATTGATGGATTCCTAGGATTAGGATAATTGGATCCGGAGTGGATCCATGTCCGTCCCCTGCCTCGAATCACTTGAGGAAAAAGATAGGAAGACTGTAGTAGTGAAACCTGAACAGGGAAGTTGAATATCCGATCCGTTTCTCTATCTGGTTTTCTTGTATGGCTCCATGTTGAGCGTCCCCGTCTAGGGAGCTGTCAAATTTTTCTCTCGGATTTATTTCTTTACCGTTGGTACAGTTATTGATCGTTGGATTAGTTTTGAATGACCAAGATTATGGATCTTTGAGGTTAACGTCTGAAGTCTTTATGCTCGTCTCTTTTCGGATAAAACCAAATTCAAATAGACGGTCAACCATAAGAAGTACAAACAAGTCTGAAGTGATTAAGGAGAACGTAATCTGATGTTCTCATTTTTCTTTAAAAAGAGAACCATAAAAACCGTACAAATGGATTCGTACGTGCTTCTATGGTCCACATGGATCTACTAAATCCCACAATAAAAATCATGCATGGCTAATGACGTAATGCGAACAGAACTGTTACTAGTGCTTCAATATATTCGTACTTTTTTCCTTTATTTTTCATACATGGGTAAAGTGCATAATGACTCTAAGAATATTCTATCGTACGTTTAGATTACCGAAAAAAAGAGAAAAATGTGATGTATGAGAACAAGAGAATACACATAAACCAGCAGGGGTTTTATTAGGAGAGATTAATGCCAACACTGAAGGACTCTCCCACCTTGACCTAGCAGTAGTGGAAGTGGCGGTGACAAAAGTAGTACTGGGTTTTGAAGCATAATATATTAAATTTAAAGTTTAACAACAACACAAAGAGAAAAGAGACTGCCAAAGATCTGTAGTTGCCCTAGCCACCATCAAAGCCAACCTACGTGACTTTCAAATTTCAATTAGTTTCTTCGTCATCGTCCTCTGCATCATCGTCTTTGTTGGTAGTAGCAGCAATATGGTCACCACCAACTCGACTGCCACCACTCTTGACTTCCATTGGCAACGAGGCGTCGAGGACGAAGAAGCGGATGTGATGATGCAGAAGCAAGAAGATGGATGATGATGATGATGCTCAAGAGCTCTTCATGTTGGAAAGGTAATGGGCGTGTCATGACGTTTTGTAGGGGAAGGGAAGGGAAGGGAAGGTGGGTAGAATATCTTCTCAGGAATCAGGATATGCTCCAACCACAACTTTTTGCGTTCCATTTCATTTGCCTTTTTCCTCACTTTCCAATTATTTTTTCATTTTTTTTAGTTGGGCTAAACTTCAAATATATGCAATCACTTGCAAATGCGTGTAAAGTTTCCTTTTACTCTCTTTTATTATCGTACTAAAAAAAGGAGGTTAAAATGCTTCTACGAATTTTTTTGGTTCCCGAAAAGAATAGATAATCGTAGTTTACCACCAGTTGTCTCATTTTACAAAAAAAAAAAAAAAACTGAGACGTGGGTGGTTGTTAAGTTCATTACTTTTTAAAATATATTTTAATAAAAAAATTATTATTGATACTCCTAAAACCTCATTTTGCATTTCAAATTTTCTATAATTAAAAAGAAAAATGCGCTTACGAGGAGTGTAGATTAAATAAATTTTTTGGAGTGCTATACAGTTTCATTTAATAAAATATATATATAAAAAAAAAAGAAATCAATTGTCAGTTGCCATACGTTTACGAGTGTGGCGAGAACCTAGTATATTGAAATCCGTGTTCGTAGGTTGTCTTTCGGCTTTCAATGGTTTTTAGGCCCAAACTATCTTGGGCTTTAGGGGCCTAACAAAGAATTATACAGAAGAAAAACCGGGAAAATATTCTGCGAAGGCGGGTGCAGGGAGATACGGTGCGCTCTCATACGGTAGAGAGAGTGACCAACGTATTATACAGACAGCCCAAAAACTCGAATTCCTGAAACCCGACGTCGCCTCCCAAATTCATTGGATCGTTTTGACGTCGCCGACGACCGCCCGCTACAAGCTTCTTTGAAAGGTTTCTCTCTCATCTCTCTCTCGCTGCGGTCTCCTGCAGTTTCTTAGATTTTGATTCTTGTTGATTTTTTGGTTTGGAATTTGGATTGCAGAGAGTGGTTTCGATTTGGAATTTGGGGTCGGTGAGAGAATAAATCAATTCATGGCTACTTTGCAACCGACGAGGGCTCGGGCGGATCACGACTATCTCATCAAGCTTCTCCTCATTGGCGACAGTGGTTAGTTGTCGTTTATCCTTCTCTGTTTGGTTCCTGAGAAAATTTTGGAATTGGGAATTGGAAGTTGGACATTCTGAGATCTAACGTGTTTTTCCTGTACTTTGGTAATTCTGGTGGCCAATGTGCTTTGCTTTTCATCCGAGTGAACAATTTTTTTCAATAAAAAAAGATATAATCGTTATTTCTGAACCTTTTTTTTTGTTAGAAAATAGTGGGTGTAGGGTAATATTTAGTTCTGTCAAGTTTGAAATTTTGAATGCGTGCAGTTTTTGGTAAATTTAGTGTTTAGGGAACTGTATGTGAGTGTAATTAGATGGGTTTGTGTGAAAGATCCAGTTTTGGGTTTGATGAAGACTAAGAGAGTGAGTATAATCGTACGAATTTGTTTTACGTATCGAAAATGCGATGATTAATATCTAACTCTTATGTGACTCAATATGCATCACAATATATGCTTGATAAAAAATAACTAGATAGTGATCACAAGTATGATAAATTACCTTATGCGCGTTGGACTGTCTTGTAGGGGTTGAAGAGCATTCAACCTCTTACCATGATATCTGATATCAATTATTGGATAAAGATCAAATGCGAGCTCTGATGGGGCTCCTTTTTTTGGTGTCAGTTGAGATTATTGCTTTGGAGGATATGTTTTGAAATTGTGTTGAGATGGATAAGAATTTTTAGAAATTTTTTTGTTTGGATGGTAGATCTTGTGCATTAAAAATGGTCTAATTGTGAACTATCAGGGATCTGGTGCTTTCATCTCTTTTTTTTTTTTTGAGAGATTTTCTTAGTTTCGGTTATCAACTTTTTGGTTGTAAAATGTTAAACATTTCTCGTGTAATTTTCCAGGTGTTGGCAAGAGTTGTCTGCTTTTGCGTTTCTCTGATGGCTCCTTTACAACAAGTTTTATCACCACTATTGGGTTTGTATTCGTAGAATCTGTTTCAATTTTTGTATCTGGAAACTTTTAGCAAGCGAACAAGTTTTGTGAACCGGTATATTAAGTCTGTTAGGACATGGTCATTAGCTACTGCTTAAAGCTGCTGTAGAAATATGGCATAATGAACTATTACATTAAGTGTGTTTTCTTTTAGAAGATTCATCTTTGTTTAGCATCTCTTAGATGGTCCTTTTGGTGACAGGATTGATTTCAAGATAAGAACAATTGAGCTTGATGGCAAACGGATTAAATTGCAAATCTGGGATACGGCTGGTCAAGAACGATTTCGAACAATTACAACAGGTTTTTGTTTGAGATTTTACAAATAGATAATTTGAAATGGGAAAATGCACAGTTGCTGCGGTCGAGGGAAGACTAGGGGGCAGGGGTTCCTTTCTTAGAGATAATTTTGATATTCTTGAATTATGTCCTCTGTTATTGTTATTCAGGAGTTTCCTTATGTATCTATGTTATGCTCTGCAGCTTACTATCGAGGAGCCATGGGTATTTTGTTGGTGTATGATGTTACTGATGAGTCATCTTTCAACAGTAACCTCTCGTTTTCCCTTTACTCTCAGTATATGAATTTTTTGATGTCATGCTGATTTTAAAGTCATTTTGCTTGCTTATTTTTGTTATATTAAATCCAAATTTCGAGGAATTGGGATGTAGACATTTTAACGGTGTGGTTTATTTTGGGTGTGCTTACACTGGTGTAGTTCCTTCAGTTTGACCGTTAAGTCTAATTTCATTGAGGTGGTGGATGGTTGAAACCATCTGCGGCACTTTTACCATCTCCGTATAGAAGTTTTATGTTCAATGTAACCCTTCTTAGGGTAATTGTCTATTCATGTGCAGACATTAGAAACTGGATTCGCAACATTGAGCAGCATGCTTCTGTCAATGTCAACAAGATTCTGGTGGGGAACAAAGCTGATATGGATGAAAGCAAAAGGGTGTGTAATCTATACATTTTCACTTGCAGGAAATGCTCTCCTTTTCTAACCTGGTGAAAGAGTGAGATGTGAATGTGATGAGTTTTAGAATCCTATTGGGATCAACATGACGGTGCTAAATTTGCACGCCCTATCCCTAATCGTTTATTTTTGCATGTGTTTGTGTGTGCGGACATGCCCAAGCTTTAATAATTATCTTTTCTTTTTAGGCTGTGCCGACGTCTAGGGGTCAAGCGCTTGCTGACGAGTATGGTATCAAGTTCTTTGAGACTGTAAGTAGTAATATGCCTTTGGTATTTTCACTGCATAAGCAATTTCGTTCTTTTCATAATGAAAAGAAAATGTTCTGCAGAGTGCAAAGACGAACCTGAACGTGGAGGAGGTCTTCTTTTCTATAGCCAGGGATATTAAACAGAGACTCGCAGAATCTGATGCCAGGGGCACTGAGGTATTTTCATGCTCTCAGAAGTGGGAATCCTTTTCTTTCCCCAACTCTTCTCTCAAATGTTGACGAACTTGTTTTGTTTCAATGGTTTCAGCCTCAGACACTTAGGATTAACGAACCAGACAGAGCCGATGGTCAAGCTGCACAAAAGTCATCTTGCTGTGGTTAGTAGAACAAGAGAAGGTTCTGTTGGTCGTACTGATGTGGATTTGAGGCAAACCTTGATAACTCCATGGCGGGCGCCTCTCTTAGATCTCTCAAACCACCAGCATTAGTAGTAAACGTAGTTTTTTTTTCTTTTCTTCGTAATTCTAAAATTTACAATGGCACATCTACCTTTCATCGTCTTTCGGTTCCAAGGGGCTTCTGCTTGTCATTGCCTCTGTTTGTCGCCTGTCTTGTTGTAGATAGATAATCAGGTTCGAGCTTCTTGTCAAGAGAGCTTTAAAGTTCAAACAATGCCAATTACCTTTCTGCAGTAAACCCATCATTTATCCCATATTTTCATCATTTATCATTGTTTCTCCACATTCTTTATGATATATACCGATACCGATTAGACGATTAAAGAGCCGATCAAACGCCCAGGAAACTTTTCACAATTTATACGGAAACCCGGATTCGGATCTGCGTGATAGATCAGCAGATTTGGCAGACCGAACACATAGGCGAAGTGACTTTTCTGGGAGCAGTGTCGAATGGTGTAGCTGCACTGAGTGAGCAACACTGTAATTTGTTGCCAATCTGAAAGGAAGTAAGAATGAAGCATATGTGGGTGATGCCAAATTGGCCACGAATTTGGCATCGGTAGCTGGCCCATCCACTTGCTTCCGACTTTGATTCTCATTTTTCGTAAATTAGTGTAGTTTAGATTTTTTTTGCAAAATAAATAAGATGTAAATGCAGATCCGGCACATATGGAAGATAAAAAGCAATATTTTTTTTAATACGACGATATATTTTACACTAAGAGGAGGGAGCGTTGATGTTGTGAGCCTATAAAAAGGGGACTCATATATGGACTTGATTCAATGTCACTGTAACATACTGATTCAATGATATATGTTACCTTTAAGTTGCGAATTGACCTATGTAAGTTGCTTTCTTATAAAAAGATGCAATCTTCAAGCATTGGTGACGATTATATAGGAAAACAAAATACAACTCTCATCACTTAGTATTACGGTTTAATGTTATTCCTATTCGCTTTAAGTGAGGTTTTAGGTCTGATTCTCGCCAAAGAAAAATTTGAGCCACATTATTACTAGCTTATTATGAGGCTAAGCCCAACTCATACTATCGTAAAAAAAAAATAAATAAGAAAATACAACTCGCATTTTTCTATTCTTCACAACATAAGAGATCTCCCCGTAGGCTCTTAAATGAGCTTCTTATTCAAATTGAAAATTATTTTTAGCACTCTAAAATTCCACTTTCAATCTGTCTCTTCTAAATGTAAGGTAACTTAGAATATCATCTCGTTTATCCAAAAAAAAAAAAAAAACTGTAAATAACAAAATAAGATTGGGCCTGGATCTGGATTTGGGCCTCTCTCCCGGACCCCCACCCACAATAAAAAAAACCCAAAACCCACTTTCCATGTATCCCAAGTTAAGCTTCCATTTTCAGTCTCGTCACTTTCCCGTTAGCTATCTTTTAGTTCTATAGCTTTGGCGCCATGGCAGTTATAGCAAAAACTGCACTCCAACTCACTGACATCATCACACTCGCTCTTCGAATTCGAACCTACTCCGATTCGATCCATGCATTTCATCCTCCCAGCTTTTCTTTTTTCTCACGCAATCAGATTCCAGCAGCAGCAGATTTTGGCGATGCTTGTCTATTGAAATTTGATGTATATTTCCTTGATGTAAACAATTACAAGATGAAACATATATATAGGGAAGAAAAAGAACATAAGCCTAATTTTGCCTAACTTACCTAACTTGCTTGACTAACCTAACTTGCCTAACCTTGAACAAGAAAATTGACTAGCCTACCATTATTTCAACATGTTTATTTCAAGCATTTTAACACTCCCCCTCAAGTTGGAGTGTGAATGTCGATGACACCCAACTTGCTAATTAAGACCTCAAATTGTGCCGAGCTTAGTGGTTTGGTGAACAAGTCTGCAGGTTGATTCGAGGTCCGTATGTAAGCTGTTTGCACCATTCCCATTTGAATCTTCTCACGTATTAAGTGACAGTCTATCTCTATATGCTTCGTTCGTTCATGAAACACTGGGTTCGAAGCAATGTGCATGGCAGCTTGATTATCACAAAACATTGTGACTGGTTGTGCATGATTTACTTGCAAGTCCTTCAAAATGTTTCTTAGCCATATAACTTCACAACAAGTAGTAGCCATAGAACGGTATTCTGCCTCTGCACTGGAACGAGATATTGTGTTTTGTTTCTTCGTTTTCCAAGATATCGGTGCTTGTCCAAGGAAGATACAATAACCGGTTATTGACCTTCTAGTGTCTTTACATCGAGCCCAATCAGCATCACAAAAGGCTTGTAGTTGTAGTGAACCTGTAGAAGGCAAAAGAATTCCCTGTCCAGGAGATTGTTTGATGTACCTGAGAACCTTATGCACCGCTTCAAGGTGTGGTTGTCGTGGCTTGTCCATAAATTGGCTCAACATATTAACCACATAAGTCAGGTCAGGTCTCGTGATGGTTAAGTAAATCAGCCTCCCTACGAGTCGCCTGTATGAAGAAGGATCATGTAGGAGCGTCCCATCAGTTTGTGTAAGGGACAGGTTTGGTTCCATTGGTAATCGTGAGGGCTTCGCACCAAGGAACCCAGCATCTTCTAGTATTTCCAACGCATATTTGCGTTGGCACAAGGCAATCCCTTGTTTAGATCTTGCAACTTCTATCCCCAAAAAGTATTTGAGTTTTCCCAAATCCTTTAGTTTAAAATGTTGGGAAAGGAAGAGTTTAGTCTCTTCAATTTCTCTCAAATTGTTACCTGCAAGTATCACGTCATCAACATACACAAGTAATGCCATGAAACTGCCTTGACGGTTTCGGACGAACAATGAGTAATCTGACCATGATTGATGAAAGCCAGCAGTCTTGAGAGCACTAGACAGCTTGATAAACCATTGTCTCGAGGCCTGTTTTAAACCATAAATGGATTTGTGTAATTTGCATACTCGTGTCTCCCCCTTTCGTCCGAACCCAGGAGGCAGGGACATATAAACCTCCTCGTATAAGTCACCATGCAAGAATGCGTTGTTCACATCAAGTTGATGAAGATGCCAGCCTCGTATGGAGGCAATACTCAGGAGGACGCGGACGGTGGTGAGCTTGGCAACTGGAGCAAAAGTTTCCAGATAATCAAGCCCCTCAATTTGACTGTAGCCTTTAGCAACGAGACGAGCTTTGTAGCGTTCAACACTGCCGTCAGGTTTAAGCTTCACCTTATATATCCATTTGCAACCGATGGGATGTTTGTGAGGTGGTAAGGGCACAAGAGTCCAAGTGCGATTGTCATGAAGGGCAACAATCTCTTTTTGCATGGCGTCACGCCATTTTGGATCCTGAACAGCCTGCGAAAAACTGGTGGGTTCTTTGATAATGGTGAGGGTGGTGAGAAAAGTTTTGTGAGTGGGGGATACATGGTCATAAGATAAATAATGAGATATGGGGTGAGATGTACCTGATGACTGGACCAAGCTTGTGGAAGATGTGGGAGCAACACGGGAAGGGAGGGCCACCTCAACATGAAAGTCCTGCAAAAATGTGGAAGTTTTGGTCGGTCGAGTGCTACGACGGAGTGGAGGTGGTGGGTCTGGTGATGGAGTGGTTGGAGGTGGTGATAAGGTATCGGGTGGTGGAGTTGTAGTAGGTAAAGGAGATGAGGGTGGTGTGATGTCGGTAAGTGTGGGAGAGGTGGTGTTTATGTCTGCGGGTGCAAGGCTTGAGTGCGACTCAATGGGAGAGGTCAAGTCAAACGTGATGGATGAGGGTGTAATGTTTGATGGAGACGGGGCAACGGAAGTGGTATGATTTTGGAATGGAAAATGATTTTCAAAAAAAACAACATCCCTAGAAACAAAAGTCTTATTGTGTTTTATATCAAACAATTTATAACCCTTTTGACCATAAGGATACCCAAGAAAAATGCATTGGATTGCACGGGGGTCGAATTTAGAGGGCCTTTGGGCATGTGTAGAAGCAAAACATAAACTACCAAAAACCTTTAAATGTGAATAGTTAGGTGCTTTGTGAAACAGTTTTTCGTAAGGTGTTTTACCTTGGAGAAGTGGAGTGGGTGTTCTATTGATGAGGTAAGCTGAGGTTAAGATTGCATCCCCCCAAAAACGTTTTGGCAAACAAGCTTGAAAGAGCAAAGCCCGAGCAACATTGAGCAAATGTCGGTGTTTACGTTCGGCAACACCATTTTGTTGTGGTGTGTTGACACAACTAGATTGATGTATGATGCCTTTGAGAGCATAAAATTGCTCAAGCTTAAACTCAGGGCCATTGTCACTTCGTATGATTTGAACTCTGGTATTGAATTGAGTCTCAATCATTTGAATGAATCCCACTAAAATGTCTTTTGTGTCAGATTTATGTTTCATCAAATAAACCCAAGTGCTTCTAGTGTAGTCATCTACGATGGTAAGGAAATACTTGGCACCTGAAATAGAAGCAACTTGATAACCACCCCAAATATCAATATGCAATAATTCAAAACATGATTTGGTAGAAATAGAGCTCAAAGGAAAGGGTGATCTTGTTTGTTTGGCCAATGGGCAAATTAAACATTTTTCCAAATCACAAGCCTTATTGTTAAATAAAGGTAATAACGAAGTGGCTTTATGAGATGGGTGTCCTAGGCGTTGGTGCCAAAGCTTTGGTGAGGCGGTTTGAATATTGTTGCATGTTCCTTTCTTTGATGGGTCGAGGTAGTAAAGTCCATCCCTTTCAGTTCCTGTCCCAATCATCTTCCCCGAGCGAAGGTCCTGAATGACACAAAATTGGGTGAAGAAAATGGTGACATATAAGGAATCATAGGCTAGTTTACTGATAGATATTAAATTCAACCTAAAGAACGGCACACATAGGACATTTTCAAGGATAAGATTATGAGAGAAAACAACTTGTCCAATGTGAGTGACTTTGGCAATGGAACCATCTGGCAGTTCAACTGTATGATTTTCAACAGTTCGTGAGTGTGTAAGGAGACTAGGACTGCAAACTATGTGATCCGTGGCACCACTGTCCAGGATCCAAATACTTTTGGTCTCTTTACATGGAAAAGAGAAGGCTTTACCTGAAAGTTCTTCATGGCTAGGAGGATTACTGACTTGATTGGCAAATGATGATTTGTTCTTGTTCAACATCTGAAGGATTTGCTTGCAGTCCTCCTGAGAGAACGGGAAATTAGGCACTGTCTCTTGCTTGTTACTTTGTGAAACTTGATTGCCCTTTGAAGAAAAGAGACGATTGGATTCGGTCTCTGTGGCTGCTTTCCGTTTTCGACAGAAATCGAAGGTGTGGCCTTTCCATCCGCAAAAAGTGCACTTGAGATGTGCACGACAATTTTTGGTGATGTGATTGGTTTTATTGCACTTTCCACATCGCATCTCCTTGTCTTCAGGTGTAGATTCTCGCGACAGATTCTTCACTGCAAAGACAGCAGTTTCTAGTTGTGTGCTTTTCCCATTGGAAGCCTCTGCCTGGCGTTCATGTCGAAGGACCAATGCATATGCCTTGTTCACCGTAGGCAGTGGTTCGAGAAGAAGAGTATTGCTTCGAACCGTAGCATACGATTCGTTCAGTCCCATAAGGAACTTCATGGTTTTCTGAGTTTCAACATATGAGTTCATCTCATTCTTTGTTCCACAACTGCATGCTGGAATGGAACACAAAGTATCACGTTCATCCCATAAACTTTTAAGTTTAGTGAAGTAAGAACTTACACTCATATTGCTTTGGACGCAATCATGGATCTCGTTCTCAACATGGAACAGCTGAACTATATTCACATGTGAGAACCTCTCCTGCAGATCGGTCCACATTTGTCGAGCATCCTTGTAGTTGATGACACTCCCTGAAATCTCCTTTGACATGAAGCCTAGTAGCCATGTCTTGACCAAGTTGTTGCAGTGATTCCATTGCTGCAGCTCCTCAAACTTATCCTCACTTGGTTTGTTGATCGTCCCATCAACAAAACCAAGTTTGTTCTTGACCGTTAAGGCCATACTCATGGATTGAACCCATGTGTTGTAGTTGTCTTCCACCAATGGTTGTGGTACGAGGATTGCACCAGGTTGATCCGAGTGGTGGAGATAGAGTGGGTGGTTGGGACTTTCCCATTTTGAATGAGAGGCCATGCCTAGAATGGTTGACCTCGTGGAAGATTGCACCAGCAATAATCTCAGGAAATCTTTTCTGATGTGGAAGATCAGTCAAAACTGCAACCACAGAGCATACTCGAAATTTCAAGAGACTTTACAACCAATGCTCTACCAAGAACGATCCCTGACCGACTTGGCTCTGATACCATATTGAAATTTGATGTATATTTCCTTGATGTAAACAATTACAAGATGAAACATATATATAGGGAAGAAAAAGAACATAAGCCTAATTTTACCTAACTTACCTAACTTGCTTGACTAACCTAACTTGCCTAACTTTGAACAAGAAAATTGACTAGCCTACCATGATTTCAAGCATTTTAACATTGTCTTCCTCGAGACCCCGAGCTTCCTCGTTCTTCCTCACCGCCATGGATATTCGGGGACGCAAATTCCCCTTCCGAATGTGAAGGAGTCGAGGCGGAGAGCAGCGGAGGACCTTCCAGAATTCTGATGGATATAGAACTCGTGAACATTTAGCTGGCAAACTCTTTCTCTTTTTCTTCTCTCTAATTTTACAGTTTACTGATATATGTATGTATGTATGTATGTGTGTATATGTGTGCTTTACATATAAAATTAATGTGTTTACATTTTTTTTAATTTAATTATAAATTTACGGTTTACTACCATTTCAACCGTTGAGAGATAAAATAGGTAGAGGATCAGGAAATAGTGGGGGAAAAAAGATAGGAATTTTAGTTATTTTTTTGTTATAAAAATATGTGTTGAAATCCCACACGGACTCTCATTAACTGAACCAGAGTTTGGATATGAGGAAGAAGACACCTTCAACGTGGCTATTTCATTTCTTCTGATTTCTTCTATTTTTTGGTGAAAATTTTGAATTGTTTTCGATTTAATGTTTATATATCTGTTTGATCACTTTCTTTAATCAAGTTTCTGCATTCATAATCTGGTGTGTATTATGAATGGATTAAGGTATGATAATATGTATAATTATTTGATTGTTTTTTTTTTTTTTTTTTTATAGATTCGAAAAGGGTTTTGATTCATAGGACTGAAGAGTGAAGGCATACAGGATTATGATTGAGGTTTAACATTCCGGCTAGGGGAGGTAATTTTCTGTTAAATTTAGATAAAAGTTGTGTGATTGGTAGATTGGGTTCGTAGATATGGCGTGGTTTAGAGCAGTGTCTAGTGTGGCAAAGTTTGCCGTTAGGAGAAATTTATCAAATTGTGGATCATATATGGCTAGGAGGCGGGTTCTTCCGTCTCAAAATCGGGACTTTCACACCACATTATGTAAATCGAAGGCTCAATCTGCCCCGATTCCACGCCCTGTACCCCTCTCTAGACTAAATGATAGTTTCTTGGATGGAACCAGTAGTGTTTATTTGGAGGGGCTTCAGAGGGATTGGGAAGCCGACCCAAATAGTGTTGATGAGTCTTGGGACAATTTCTTTAGGAATTTTGTAGGTCAGGCCTCTACCTCGCCCGGAGTTTCAGGCCAAACCATTCAAGAGAGTATGCGCTTGTTGTTGCTTGTGAGGGCTTACCAGGTTAGTGGTCACATGAAAGCTCAGTTGGACCCTTTGGGTTTGGAAGAGAGAGATATCCCAGATGATTTGGACCCTGCTCTATATGGGTTCACAGAGGCTGATCTTGATAGGG
The DNA here is from genome assembly GCF_019419815.1 of Pyrus x bretschneideri. Taxonomy (NCBI): domain Eukaryota; kingdom Viridiplantae; phylum Streptophyta; class Magnoliopsida; order Rosales; family Rosaceae; genus Pyrus; species Pyrus x bretschneideri. The sequence goes on along the minus strand of NW_025999723.1, from coordinate 6,835,026 downwards.
AGTTCTTTTTAGGGGTCTGGAGGATGTCTGGGTTTTTGGCTGAGAACCGTCCTGTGCAGACCCTTAGGTCCATATTGACCCGGCTTGAGCAGGCTTATTGTGGGACCATTGGGTATGAGTATATGCACATTGCCGATCGTAATCGATGTAACTGGTTGAGAGACAAGATTGAGACTCCAACGCCAATGCAGTACAATAGGCAACGTCGTGAGGTTATTCTTGATAGACTTATGTGGAGTACACAGTTTGAGAACTTCTTGGCCACTAAGTGGAAAGCAGCTAAGAGGTTCGGGCTTGAAGGTGGAGAAACTCTTATTCCCGGCATGAAGGAGATGTTTGACAGGGCTGCTGATCTCGGGGTTGAGAGCATAGTTATTGGAATGCCTCACAGAGGGAGACTGAATGTATTGGGTAATGTGGTGCGGAAGCCTTTGCGTCAGATATTTAATGAATTCAGTGGTGGTACAAAGCCTGTGGATGAAGATGGGCTATACACTGGGACTGGTGATGTCAAGTATCACTTGGGAACATCTTATGATAGACCCACTAGAGGTGGCAAGAGACTTCATTTATCTTTGGTTGCAAATCCAAGTCACTTGGAAGCTGTGGACCCTGTCGTTGTCGGAAAAACTAGAGCAAAGCAGTTTTATTCAAATGACGCGGACAGGACCAAGAATATGGCTGTCTTGATTCATGGAGATGGCAGCTTTGCTGGACAAGGTGTGGTGTACGAGACTCTGCATCTAAGCGCTCTTCCTAACTACACCACTGGTGGGACTATACACATTGTGGTGAATAACCAAGTTGCCTTCACAACTGACCCAATGTCTGGAAGATCTTCGGAGTATTGTACAGATGTCGCCAAAGCATTGAATGCTCCTATTTTCCATGTAAATGCTGATGACATGGAGGCAGTTGCTCATGTCTGCGAGCTTGCCGCTGAATGGCGCCAGACATTCCATTCTGATGTTGTGGTTGATTTAGTGTGCTATCGTCGATTTGGGCATAATGAGATGGATGAACCATCTTTCACGCAGCCGAAAATGTACAAGGTTAGACCTTTACATATTCATTAACAATTCATATCCTTAATTGATCGAAAATATATATTATATTTTTTTTGTTTGCAGTTGACTTCACTTGTGTTGTAAATATTGAATTATAGTGCAGCAATTGAGATGTGCAAAGCCGATTACTGAATTTTTTTTACTTAATTGGGGGTTACAGGTTATTCGAAATCATCCCCCAGCTCTGACAATCTACCAGAACAAACTTCTAGAATCTGCACAAGTGACCAAAGAAGACATTGAAAGGATACAAAACAAGGTTAATTCAATTCTCAATGAAGAATTGTTGGCTAGCAAGGATTATGTTCCTAGAAAAAGAGACTGGCTTGCATCCCATTGGTCTGGATTTAAGTCACCTGAACAAATTTCTCGTATCCGGAATACTGGGTATAGCACTGTTTTCTACCAGTTTCACCAGTTCTTTGCAAAATCTGATTTTATTCAATTTAATGAATTTTATATGCTCCTGTACAGGGTAAAACCAGAGATTTTGAAGACTGTTGGCAAATCAGTCACAGCCCTTCCAGAAACTTTTAAGGCTCACAAAGGAGTGAAAAAGGTCTATGAACAACGCGCACAAATGATTGAGACTGGTGAAGGAATTGATTGGGCAGTTGCAGAAGCACTTGCCTTTGCTACATTAATTGTAGAAGGTAACCATGTTCGACTGAGTGGTCAAGATGTTGAAAGAGGTACATTTAGTCATCGTCATTCTGTAGTTCACGACCAGGAAACTGGAGAAAAGTATTGCCCTCTTGACAATATTATGGCGGACCAAGATGAGGAACTGTTTACAGTTAGCAACAGGTAATGAGTGATTACTTTATAGTTTTCCCTTTCATTATTATTTGGTTTGATTTTGTCCCATTTCTCGAGTTCCCCCCCTTTAATGTAGTGATCCAGAACTTTTTGTAAGATTTATTAGCATTCCCTTGCATACTATATTTAAGGTGGTGTTTAGCCACAAGTCTGACAGACCCTCTTCAGTAGCTATTTCATGCACGACATTCTATTTAATATCCATTTTGAATTCATTACACCATAGGATACTTATCTCATCTGTGAATGCATTCCACGTCTTCTGATTCTTTGAAACTTGGTTTTCCATGGTGTACCAAATCAGCTTTCCCATTTTGTTCCGGATCCCAGAATATATACCTCCCAATAAAGTACATCTGTACACCTTCTTAAAGATTGTAGGACTGCCAGATACCACTATACGACTCATGAGACGATGAATAGTACTCTGTTAAATTGCAATTTTCATATTTAGTTTGTCTTTACCACAAGTTAATTGTGCTTTTATGTGCAGTTCACTCTCGGAGTTTGGTGTTCTTGGATTTGAATTGGGTTACTCGATGGAAAGTCCAAACTCATTAGTAATCTGGGAAGCTCAGTTTGGTGATTTTTCCAATGGAGCTCAAGTTATATTTGACCAGTTTTTGAGTGGTGGGGAGTCCAAGTGGCTTCGTCAAACCGGGCTTGTTGTGTTGCTTCCTCATGGTTACATGGGCCAGGGCCCTGAACATTCTAGTGCACGACTGGAACGATTTCTTCAGGTATTCCTTTGTCAAATATGGTTAATCCCTTCCTTCCCCTCCCTCTTCTCCCCTTTTCCCATTAGACAGAAGTAGAATCTGGCATGGATCCCCATCTAATGCAAAGTTCTCTAATTTTATGACAGATGAGTGATGACAATCCCTTTGTCATACCTGAGATGGATTCCACACATCGGAAGCAAATTCAGGAATGCAATTGGCAGGTTGTGAATTTGACAACTCCTGCAAACTACTTCCATGTTCTGCGTCGTCAGGTGAGTGAACCTATTTTGTTCTTCAATATTTTGTAGTTTGTGGAAGTTTCTATATGTTCTAACCTTGTCTCATTTCTCAGATACACAGGGAATTCCGCAAGCCTCTTATTGTGATGGCTCCTAAAAACCTTCTACGGCACAAGGACTGCAAATCAAATTTATCTGAGTTCGATGATGTGCAAGGCCATCCAGGCTTTGACAAGCAGGGGACCAGATTTAAGCGCCTCATCAAGGACCAGAATCACCACTCTGATCTTGAGGAGGGTATTAGACGGTTGGTTCTATGCTCCGGCAAGGTATAGTTTTACCAGTAAAGTAATCTTTTGTCTTCCATTCAGTAGAGCTTGGAGTATGAAAAGCGAAATCTGGCAGAAATAGATCATATAATTCTGTGTTGACTTGTACATAAATTCTGACTTATTACCTGAACCAAGGGACACAAGTTAATTCTATCTTCTGCCCTGTATTCTCTTGCAGCTTTATTATGAACTTGATGGAGAGCGAAAAAAGGTTGGAGCAAAGGATGTTGCAATTTGTAGAGTGGAACAGCTTTGCCCCTTCCCTTACGACCTCATCCAGCGAGAGCTGAAGCGATATCCAAGTATGTACCTTGAACTTTTCCTTTGAAAAGCAAGTACCGTACAATATGATTAATGGAGATGCCGGAGCTTGCTCTCTTCCCCTTGTCAAGATACTAGCCTGTTTCCTAAGATATATTATTTTATAGGGTTTATGAAAATTGGATTCCTTTATTGTGTCCTAATACTTAGATCATTAATGTCAGAGGCGTAAAAAATTTCAATCATTCTAAACTAACTCCGCTGTAGAATATGAAGTGTGGTCATATTGTCGTGTGAGTCCACCTGCTACTTGGTGAAAGGGGTTTAGTTTTTCAGGTCATCTTATGATTGAAGAATGTTTTTGGAGATATATGATACATCAACACGTACTAGTGGGAAATGTTGAAAAAGATCATATGGTACTAGCTGTGGCTTTGTGAAATCCGGTGATACGGTTTTTATTGTTTTCTGTTCTGGGGGATAAATTTTGCTGACATCGTGAGGTTGATACACTTGTTATTTGTTTCTTTCAGATGCTGAGATAGTTTGGTGTCAGGAAGAGCCGATGAACATGGGTGCGTACAGCTACGTTGCACCCCGCCTTAGTGCCGCCATGAAGTCCCTGGGCAGAGGAACTATTGACGATGTCAAATACATTGGCCGTGATCCATCAGCTGCCACAGCCACTGGTTTTTCTCAGGTTCATGATATGGAACAAAATGAGATTTTACAGAAAGCGATGCAGTAGGAGCCAAATGAGTCTCACAACTGAATCCCATCGCGCTTATTGATCCTCATATAACACTGTCTGAAATCTCCTTTCCTGATTTTTTTGTTGATCCAAATTTTAATAAAAGATCGATCGTATATCAAATATGCCACCTGTATGTGAGGGCTGATGCACACCACAGGTTATGCTTCACAAATCTCTCTTCTTTTAGCAAACAGAGGTCAGAAATAAGAACCTTTCCTTGGCACAGATGTTTCAAAGTATCGAATGGAATGTACTTGCCTTGTTACATGTAAGTTGTCTTTCCTCCTTACCGGCGAACTACATATATCATATATGTGTCAACTTCTAATTTGCAGTTAAGGAGAAATGACTCGCCTAATTGTAAGGAGCTAAGTAGTGTTGTATTAAATTATGCAACCACTTTGAGACCACAAGGCTCTTTGAAATACAACCAAACAAGAATGTATCTTGCTGGCCAAAACAATGGTCAGCCTATATTTATCGCAAAATTGATTTTCGCTCTTACTTAGTTCTATTGCACCTCTTTATTTGTTTTTACATCTTGATTCTTTATTTCTCGTTTCATCAAAATTTACATACAACGAGTTTACTATTACTACGTCATCTCAATTCAATAATACAATGTTATGTGTAAGATTTTCCTCTTCCTCGTGATCACCGTAAACCCTAAATCCTAGGGTTAGGCCAGATTTGGACCTCTACCCGACCCGCCCACAATCAGGTAGAGTAGACCTCTACTCGACAGGGAGTTCTTTTTGGGGGTCTGGAGGATGGCTGGGTTTTTGTCTGAGAACCGTCCTGTGCAGACCCTTAGGTCCATTGTTGGGGGTCAGTTACCATTCTTACTGTGGGACCATTGGGTATGAATATATGCACATTGCAGATCGTGAGAGAAGTAACTGGTTAAGAGACAAGATTGAGACTCCTACGCCCATGCAATACAATAGGCAGCGCCGTGAGGTTATTCTTGATAGGCTTATTTGGAGTACACAGTTTGAGAACTTCTTGGCTACTAAGTGCAACAGAAAAGAGGTTCGGACTTGAAGGTGGAGAAACTCTTATTCCTGGCATGAAGGAGATGTTTGATAGGGCTGCTGATCTCGGGGTTGAGAGCATAGTAATTGGAATGCCTCACAGAAGCAGACTGAATGTACTGGGTAATGTGGTGCGGAAGCCTTTGCGTCAGATATTTAGTGAATTCAGTGGTGGCACAAAGCCTGTGGATGAAGTGGGGCTTTACACTGGGACTGGTGATGTAAAGTATCATTTGGGAACCTCTTATGATCGACCCACAAGAGGTGGGAAGAGAACTCATTTATCTTTGGTTGCAAATCCAAGTCACTTGGAAGCTGTGGACCCTGTAGTTGTCCGAAAAACTAGAGCAAAGCAATATTATTCAAATGATGCGGACAGGACCAAGAATATGGGCATTTTGATTCATGGAGACCGTAGCTTTGCTGGACAAGGTGTGGTCTATGAGACTCTGCATTTAAGTTCTCTTCCGAACTATACCACTGGTGGGACTATACACATTGTGGTGAACAACCAAGTTGCCTTCACAACTGACCCAATGTCGGGAAGATTTTCTCAGTATTGTACTGATGTTGCCAAAGCATTGAATGCCCCTATTTTCCATGTAAATGGTGATGACATGGAGGCAGTCGTTCATGTCTATGAGCTTGCCGCTGAATGGCACCAGACTTTCCATTCTGATGTTGTGGTGGATTTAGTGTGCTATCGTCGATTTGGGCATAATGAGATTGACGAGCCATCTTTCACACAGCCCAAAATGTACAAGGTTAGACCTTGTTTCTAGTTAATTAATATTTTTATTTTGTTCATTTATTGAAGAAATTTGTATTTTTTTCTCATGATAAGTCTCGAAGTTCTTTCTTTATCGTGTCCTGCATTATTATAAAGTGCAGCTATTGAGATGTGCAAAGCCGACTCCTGATTTTTCTACCTAATTCTGGGTACACAGGTTATTCGGAATCATCCCTCAGCTCTAACAATCTACCAGAACAAACTTCTAGAGTCTGGACTAGTGACCAAAGAAGACATTGAAGGGATACAAAACAAGGTTAATTCAATTCTCAATGAAGAGTTCTTGTCTAGCAAGGATTATGTTTCTCAAAGAAGGGACTGGCTTTCATCTGATTGGTCTGGATTCAAGTCACCTGAGCAGATTTCTCGTATCCGGAATACTGGGTATAACACTATCTTATATCAGTTTCATCTGTTATTTGCAATATCTGATTGTATTTTTTAATGAATTCTTTATGCTCCTGTGCAGGGTACAACCAGAGATTTTGAACAGTGTTGGCAAAGCTGTCACTGCCCTTCCAGAAACTTTTAAACCTCACAGAGCAGTAAAGAAGGTGTATGAACAACGTGGACAAATGATTGAGACTGGTGAAGGGATTGATTGGGCAGTTGCTGAAGCACTTGCCTTTGCTACACTACTAGTAGAAGGTAACCATGTTCGACCGAGTGGTCAGGATGTTGAAAGAGGTACATTTAGTCATCGGCATTCTGTTCTTCATGACCAGGAAACTGGGGAAAAGTATTGTCCTCTTGACCATATTACGGCTGGCCAAGATGAGGAAATGTTTACAGTTAGCAACAGGTAATGCTTGATTAGGTTTAGTACAGAGTTTTGTTAAAATTTCCGTAAATGCATAGAAAATTTTGACCATTATTTTTTTTTTTTGGTTTTCTGTTAGGTTTAGTCTAGAGTTTTTTTTTGTGCTGTAACGTGGTGACCCAGAATTTTAGGATTCAGTTGCATTCCCTTTTACTATATAATCTAAAGAAGAAATGGTGGCGTTTGGCCATAATTTTGTTGTATTTCGATGTCTACATTTGTGAAAGACCCTCTTTAGGGGCGATTTATGTTCCCAGCAATCTATTTGATACACATGCTTTATTCATTATGCCATGGTTTACTTCGCTTGTTCATGAGCATTTCTCACATCTCTCTATGGTTTATTTTTCTTGCTCTTATTATGCTAATGAGAGATTAATGTAGACAAATAGTTTTACCTTTTTGTTTCTGCTAGAATATATACCTGCCGTACTCCATCTTAAAGATTGTAAGATTGCTGGACTGCGCCATGACTTGTGATACACTGAATAATACGTTTTTAATTTGTCTTCTAATTGTCTTTGTGTGTACAGCTCAATCTCAGAGTTTGGTGTTCTTGGATTTGAATTGGGTTACTCAATGGAGAGTCCAAATGCATTAGTGATTTGGGAAGCTCAATTTGGTGATTTTGCCGATGGAGCTCAAGTTATCTTTGATCAGTTTTTGAGTAGTGGGGAGTCCATGTGGCTTCGTCAAACTGGGCTTGTTGTGCTTCTTCCTCATGGTTACGATGGCCAGGGCCCTGAACATTCTAGTGCCTGCCTGGAGTGATTTCTTCAGGTATTCCTTTGTCAAATATGGTTCACTCCTTCCCCCTTATTTCTCTTTTCCTTTAGACGATAGTTGTGGCAGGCATATCCTGATCTAATACGTGTTCACGAATGTTTGTACAGATGAGTGATAACAATCCTTTTGTCATACCTGAGATGGATCCCACACTTCGAAAGCAAATTCAGGAATGCAAATGGCAGGTTGTGAATGTGACAACTCCTGCCAACTACTTCCATGTTTTGCGTCGTCAGGTGAGTGGAAATATTTTGTTTCAGTATTTTCCAGCTTTGTGATTAGTTTCTGCATGTTCTAATGTTTTGACGAAAATAAAATATATTCTCCAGTGTTGTGAAAGTTTCTGGATGTTCTAACCTTGTCTCATTTCTCAGATACACAGGGAATTCCGCAAGCCTCTTATTGTGATGGCTCCTAAAAACCTGCTACGGCACAAGGACTGCAAATCAAATTTATCTGAGTTTGATGATGTGCAAGGCCACCCAGGTTTTGACAAGCAGGGGACTAGATTTAAGCGACTCATCAAGGACCAGAATCACCACTCTGACCTTGAGGAGGGTATTAGATGGCTGGTTCTGTGCTCTGGCAAGGTATTATAGTCCTAATTTTCCTCCGTATATAAACAATTAAACACATACAAACGTACGTGTACATGTTGGTTGACTTCTGTTTGCATTATAGTTTTGCCATTATATAATCAATTCGGCAGACCTTGGAGCATGAATTGCAAAACCTGACAGAAGTAGATCATATGTTGACTTGTAGATAATTATGATTTGTAATTTTGTATCATTAACCTGGTCCAAGGGACAAATTTTAATTCCATCTTCTGTCCTGTATTCCCTTGCAGGTTTATTATGAGCTTGATGAAGAGCGAAGAAAGGTTGAAGCAAAGGATGTTGCAATTTGTAGAGTGGAACAGCTTTGCCCCTTCCCGTATGACCTCATCCAGCGAGAGCTGAAGCGATATCCAAGTATGTAGTCTGTACATACGGATTAATGGAATGTCGAAAAATTCTGGTGATATATATAATATTTATGAGGCTCAGGGTGATAGTGTTTGTTATTTTCTTTTCTGGGAGCTCAATTTTGCTGACGTCAATGAGGTTGACACATTCTTTATTTGGTTCCTGCAGATGCTGAGATAGTTTGGGTCCAGGAGGAGCCGATGAACGTGGGTGCCTACAGCTATACTGCCATGAAGTCCCTGGGTAGAGGAACCATCGACGTCAAATTTATTGGCCGTGCTCTCTCAGCTGCATCAGCCACTGGTTTCTATTCAGTTCATTTGAAGGAACAAAGAGAGATTGTACAGAAAGCGGTACAGATGGAGCCAATTGAATCTCACAGCTGAAGTGTGCCGTACTTGCGGAAAATGAAACCATGAGTTGGTACGCCATGTAAGCGAGAGCGGAGCGCCTCTCAGACAGTAAGATTTTTTGCTTCTTAGTGTAATGCTCAAGTGTTTTTGAGAATTAATGTCAATCTGCTTTATCATTGACGGCACAGGGTTGGTTTGACTTCGGCCATTCCGGATGATTATTTTTCGGATATTTATTGTTATTTCCCGTTATGTATTTGGTTAAGCATGATTATACTAATTCGAAGGTTTATGTCTCGTCCTTTCCACTCCTTGAATTTCGTTAAACTGATATCTCCGGCGGCATGTATCTCGACACCAGAACAAGAATTTGATCATGTGCAAATGACTCTTGAGTATATTGCTCAAAATTAGGCATGGTCAAGGAAAAGAACTAAGGGGAAGGTTAACGAGAAAATTTATAGGGCATATTTGTAATTCGCTTAGCTTTTAGTCTTCAGTTTTTTCTCACACATTTTGTTTAGCCTACTTTGTAATTTTTTCAACTATCTGAACGGTATAAATTTTAATTCATCAGTCATGTCTACCAAAAATATATGACGAAAGTTGTAAGTTGTGTTCGGGGTTGGGGGTTTGGGGAGTTACCTGGCCGCCAGAGAGGTGGTAGTTTACCCTGTGGCGGATGTTAACGGTTCGAGTCCGCTTATCTCCAACTCGCAAATTTAGCGATACAAAGTTATATGATAGCACCAAAATTTTCTGATTCGGCAAAATCAAAAGTATGGCCTAAAAACAAGATGTCTATCAAACTAACCTAAGTTATCTTGTTTCATATCTGTTCTTTCTCCTTTTCTATCATCACGTGACAGTTCTCTCGTTATCTCTCGTCATATGTCTGTCACGTGATGAAAGAGATAGGAAGTGACACAGCGAAAGATCGTACGTGAAAGGTTTCATGTGTAGTATTTCTTCGGAGTTCGAAATGACAGTCACCTGTCGTAACTCTTATCTTTCATTGTGGAATATCTAGCAGCATTTGTTCCCACAAGACTCTAAATTGTGGTAGCTGTCCTGACCGAACTAATACCAGCAAGGAGTTAGGCTTTCATCATCTGGGAAAGATGCTGAACAAATATGGTAAGAATTTCTGTCAAAATCGAAGTCGATTTGAAAACTCTAGATTTCTTACTTGTAGTAGTATACGATTGCATGTATTCAGCATGTGCCTGCAATGCAGGCAACTACTAGTGGAGTGGCAACAGCATGGCCTTTCTTATCAACCTCCACTTTTCTACACTTGATTTCCTCTTCCTCTAATGCTTTTCGCAATTATTCTGTTGCTAATGCCGGCTGCCCCTTCTGCTACATCTATGCTTCTGTCACCTTGTAGTTGTAAAACTCGCATCATTGCAAAAGCGCCTAAAAATTTGCATTTACAGGTCTCTCCGTGGTCCATTTCAAAGCTGCCTCTGATTTGCAATGCAAGCAAATATCACTTTTTCTGGACACGCTTTGTGGTCGCTACCCATCCATAGATTTCCTGACAGTAAAGGTGCTCATTGATGTTTATCATACACTAGTTTGATTGAAGTTTGCATGCAACTGTGGTTGCTACTAAAGTACAACAAATTTTTTATACTCATTGTACCAAGATTCAAGATTTACAAAAAATGGTAGCCGAGTGAAGGAAATGGTGCACCCCAGTCGCGATATGTTGGAACACTCGGTCAGGCATTATAGCTTTTAGACTCAATTTTTTGTTCAGGTGTGTTGTTTTCTTCTATTTTTCTGGGTTATAAGATATGGAGATAGAGAGGATTGAAGGATGCAAAAGGAATGAATGTTCTCTTCTCTCTTGCAGAAGTACTTGCTGAGAGGAATATATTTCTCTTAATGGAAAATTAAGCACACACACGTGCATTTCATGACCATTTTGCCTTAGCTGGATCCACACACATCACACTTGATCTCAGCCACACATCTAGCTAATTTATAGGATCACTACACATGGCTATTTTAGCCTTACATCTTTTGACCTCACACTTGGCAGATATGCTCAAGTGAATATGCAAATAAACTTATCTTATTTCACTAATACTAATTAGCTAGAGACTTATAATTCAACACTCCCCTTTAACTCTTGAGCTGATTTCACTCCGAGCATACTCCTGAGATAGTTGAAACGATCCTTAGCCAAATGTTTTGTGAAAATATCTGCTAACTGCTCTTTAGTGGGACAATACACCAAATCAATGATTCCTTCTTGCAGTGCATCCTTAATAAAATGATACCTTCTATTAATGTGTTTGGTCTTTTGATGGAACACATAATTCTTTGTAATAGCTATGGCAGAAGTGTTATCGCAGTGAAGAGGAGTAGCTTCATTTTGTAATTCTTCAAAATCTTCCAAAACAAACCTTAGCCATACTGCTTGAGTTGTGGCTTCTGATGCACTTATATATTCAACCTCTGTAGTTGAGAGTGCAACACAGTTTTACTTGACCGAAGCTCAAGAAAACACACCACTGCCAAATGAGAATGCATATCCTGATGTGCTTTTGCTATCCTCCAATGAGCCACCCCAATCACTATCACAAAAGCCAATTAAACAAGCTTTCCTTCCCTTCACATACTCCAGGCCATAATCTAGAGTTCCCTTGATGTATCTAATACTCTCTTTGTAGTTCCATAGTGTCTATTGGTAGGACAATGCATAAATCTTGCCAATAAACTTACTGCATACATTATATCCGGCCTTGTAGCAGTGAGATATAAAAGGCTTCCCACAATGCTTCTATACATTTCCTCACTCGCAGATTCACTTCCATCATCTTTAGATAACTTCTCAGTAGCTACAAGAGAAGTTGTGACAGTCTTTGCTTCATTTAATCCAAACTTACTCAGTAAAGAACTTGCATACTTTTTCTGGTGAATGAAGATGCTAGAGTCAGTTTGAATCACTCTCATTCCGAGGAAGTGATGAAGGAGTCCCAAATCTATCATCTCATACTTCATTTTCATATCTTCCTTGAACTCTTCTAACATTGATTTGCAACTGCTAGTGTAGACTATATCGTCCACATAGATAGAAACAATCAAGATATCTTCTCCCCTTGCTTATATATATAGCGTTGGTTGAAACCACACTGTGAGAAGTAGTTGTCAATCTCTCCATATCAGGCTCTTGAAGCTTGTTTTAGACCATAGAAAGCCTTATGAAGCTTGTACACATTTTCCTCCTTGCCTTTACTACAAAACCTTTAGGCTGCTCAACATAGACCTTTTTCTTGTACAACTCCATTCAAGTAGGCCAATTTCACATTTAATTGATACAATTTCCAGCTCTTTTGTGTAGCCAAGGCTATTAAAGTTCTAATGGTATCCAACCTAGCAACTAGTGCATAAGTCTCATTGTAATCCAAACCAGACTTTTGTGCATAGCCCTTTGCAACCAGCCTTGCTTTATTCTTCAACACTGAGCCATCAAGATTTAACTTGGTTTTGTAGACCCATTTAACCCATATAACAGGTTTTTCAGTTGGTCTGTTAACAAGCTTCCAAGTGCCATTCTTTTCAATCATAAACAGCTCATCCTCCATAGCTTTTAACCAAGTCTCATCTTGTTTGGCATCTTCATACTTTTCTGGATCCATGATACACAGATTGCATTGAGCCAACACTTCATTCAGATTCCTCCACTTCAGTGGTGTATGGTCAAATGCTTGATTTTGCCCTTCACTCAAGTTTGACAAGCTTGTAGATTCACCTGAGATAGGTGGCTTGAATTGAACTTCAGAGTTTTCAATACTAAGAACACTTATAGGTGGAGATAATATAGATGATGTAGGAGACAACACCATTCTGTCACTTCTTCCTATACTTATGTCACCATGAATAAAACTTCCAGTATTGAGAGATATTGACTCTGAGTTCTTTTCCTAATTCTAGGCAGCTTCTTCATCAAATACAATGTCTCTTGACAAGAATAATTTCTTGGATAGTGGATCAAATACCCTATACCCCTTTTCACAAGTTGCATATCCCACAAATACTCCTTTGAAGCTTTTAGGCTCAAGCTTATGTCTATGTTCAACTGGGACATGAACATAGCATAGTGAACCAAATACTTTCAGGTGTGCTATTCCTGGTTTTCTTCCAGAATAAGCTTCAAAAGGTGTGATGTTGTTCAAAGCCTTTGTGAGACATTTATTTAGAATGTACACTGATGTATGCATTGCTTCTACCTAGAGCAAGTATGGCATCCTCTTCTCATGCAACATGGATTTAGCCATCTCAATCACAGTTCTGTTTTTCCTCTCCACTACTTCATTTTGTTGTGGAGTATATGCAAGAGTGAATTGTCTTTGTACTCCTTCCTTTTCATAGAATAGGTTGAATTCAGATGACTTGAACTTCCTTCCTCTATAACTTCTTAGACACTTAATCTTGAATCCACTTTGTAACTCTACCATAGCTTTGAATTTTTTTAAAACATTGAATGCATCAGACTTATATCTCAGGAAATAAACCCAAATCATTCTGGTGAGATCATTTATCAACTACATGAAATACTTATTTCTAGCAAATGAATCATTCTTCATAGGTCCACACAGATCAACATGAATTAGTTCAAGTGAAGCAGTTGCTCTTTGCACTTGATTTCTTGGAAATTCTTCTCTGTGTTGTTTTCCAAATTGGCAACCTTTAAAGACTCCATTGTAGTCTTCAAGTTAAGGCAAACCATACACCATTTCCTTGTCTCTCAATTGTTTGAGACCACCAAAGTGTAAGTGCCCAAGTCTCCTGTGCCAAGTCTCAGTAGAGTGAGTGACACTAGCTTTTAAAACCACCTGGTTCTCAGATAATAAAGCCAATGGATAACACCTATTCACTTTCTTCTTCACTTTCATAACTAAGCATTCTAGTGATGGACCATCATACACACTGCACATTCCACCACCAAACACTAAGAAATATCCATGCTCATCCATTTGACCTACACTTAGCAAGTTTTCTTTTAAATTAGGCAGGTACATTACTTCTCTAACATATTTTCTACCCTTATTTGTATCAATAACCAATGAGCCCATTCCTACTACATTCACAAGGTCTTCAGTTGGCATTTGAACTTTGCCAGCTATGTTGATTCTTACATCAACAAGCAATTCTACATTTCCTGTCATGTGATTGCTACAACCACTATCGATGTACCACTCTTCATTCACCCTTGGTTCTGTAACTGTACTATTTGCATAAAATAACCGTTGTTCTTGGCTTTTCAAAATTGCAACTACCTCCTGCAATTCTACAGTCTCCAAACACTTTGTATTCTCAATAACTAGACATATCGGATCATGTGCTTTACTAAGGCTAATCAGAACTTTCTGCACAAGTCTTTCATTAGACAGAATTTCACCAAACGTTTTCATCTGATTAATTAACTCATTTAGCCTAGTAAGATACCAGACAAAGTTTCATCATCACGCATTCTAGCATATTCGAATTCATGTCTCAGATTTTGCAATTTCACAGATCATACCTGATCACCACCGTGATACTCTCCATACAACAAATCCCATGCCATATTTGATGATTCAGCATTGGCGATTCGAGGGAAGATTTGATCCGAGAATGCATTCTGAATGATTCCCAAAGCCTTTGCGTCTTGCATCAACACAACGACCATTTCTTCATCTACATCATCCTCCGATGATCCTTCAGTCTTCTTCTTCTTCGAATCGGAAGTTTTAACTACCGTCTCTACCAGATTTCATAACCCATGTGTTTTGAAAATCGTCACCATCTTGATTCTCCAAAACTCCTAGTTCTCACTGGAGAAAATTGGAGTTCTCACTTCCGAGCCTCCAGATCCAGACATCTTTGGTCTGAATGGGTTGATTTCTCTTCTCAGATGATATTGGGTCTTTGGTGACTTTCACCGAGCTTCAACTCAGCTCAATGAGTTCACAAATTTACGCCCAGGCTCAGATGATCGAACCTAGCTCTGAGGAATATATTTCTCTTAATGGAAAATTAAGCACACACACGTGCATTTCATGACCATTTTTCCTTAGCTGGATCCACACACATCACACTTGATCTCCACCACACATCTAGCTAATTTATAGGATCACTACACAAGGCTATTTTAGCCTTACATCTTTTGACCTCACACTTGGCAGATATGCTTAAGTGAATACACAAATAAACTCATCTTATTTTACTAATACTAATCAGCTATAAACTTATAATTCAACAAGGTGGAGAAGAGAGTTACTGTTGTTGTATCGATGGTATCGTCAATAAGGAGGCAAATTTTGGTTGTCAAAGTTTATTTGACTCATCCTGAGGAATCACTCCTCGTCTGGTCTCTATGACCACACCAACTCTGTGTCAGTGCTAAGAACATATGGGATTGGTAATCATTGATGTTCAATTTTAAGATATAGTGCAGTATCGTGTACAGTTTCAGAAATAGTCTATTTAAGAATTAGTTAATGTTTAGTTTAAGAAATAGTGTAGTACTCGTGTTTAGTTTAAGAAATAATTAGTGTTAAGTTTTTATAAATAGTGTTTAATTTCAGAAATAGTATAGTACTGTTTAGTTTCAGAAGTAACTAACGCACCCTACGCCAATTTTTTTATTACTTTTTTCTATTTTATTTTTATTATATTACACTTTTGTTCTTTTTATTAAAATTTAAGACATTTTCATTAAAGTTTAAGTCATTTTCATTAAACAAAAGTTATAGGACGATTTTTTGTTAAAATAAACTTAGTTCAAACCCTTTTCATTAAAACTTCGAAAGGTTTAATGCTCTATGACATGAGATTTTAAGTGAAAAGTATTGGTGTGAGTCAACAATAATACAATAGGAATGTAATTGTGTTTCCTAGTTTGGGTATAACTCTCCTTTTATGTCTTTAATATTCCTTGTAGTATAAGGATTGAGTATGTATATATATGTGTTGCGTTCTATGAGAGAAGAATAGAGAAGAATATTTGAAACCTTAGAATTAATTTTATCTTGGTATCAGAGCGGGTTTTGACCTAACGCTTCCTCTAAATCAAAAATACCAATCACAAAGCGTGGTCTTGAAACAAGAGACTCACCCTAAACCCTAGAACCGAACCAGAGAGAAATATTTTTTCTTTTGATTGTTCTTTCCGCTTCAATGGTTGAACAACAAGCCGTGCTCTCCACTGTAGGTTTAGCTCCTACGTCAAACAAATCCTCCAATTTGGCTCTGCCGTTCGAATTCAAGGCTGCAAGAGGCTCGGTACTTGGGCTTGTGACGCTGGTTTGAAGCAGGGGCTGCAACAATAACCTCCAACAACATGGGCCTTCTGTTGATAGGGCCCAAAATCAAGTTGGGTAGCCAATAAGAGATGCATGTGATGGCGCTGACTTCAACCACAAAGTGGGCATGGGCTTGCTGAGCCCACTAGAGGAAAACCATCAGAAAACAGACCCGAATCCAGAAAATCTGGGCCCACAGCTATCTTTTTTAAACTTGATTGCTTCCCAAGAGCAATTCGATAATCTAGGTAACATGGAAAAAGTTGCATTTGTTGATCTTGATACAGGTTGGATCATTGACTCCGGAGTTACTGATTATATGACTTATGATTGTACTTTATTTAGCTCTACAACACCATAACCACGGGATAGTATTGTCACTGCTAATGGAGGTGTTGCCCAGGTTACAGGGGCGGGTTCGATAGCAGTCACTCCTACTCTCTCCTTAGACAACTGCTTACTTGTTCTCGCACTTTCTAACCACTTATTATTTGTGGGACAAGTTACTGAGCAATTAAATTGTGTTGTGCAAATGTTTCCATCTTTCTATTTACTTTAAGATATTCAGACTCAAGAAATCATTGGGTGTGGTACTACGAGGAGAGGGTTGTATTATGTTGATGATGTTGCACAGGGCCGTGTTCATCAAGTTCAAGGTCGTGAAAATGGAAATTGAAGACTGTTCAGTTGTGACGTCGTCTGTTAGGTCATGCCTTTTTTGGTTTTTTGTGAAATTACTTCCATCATTATTTAATAACATTCTAGAGTCCTCGTTAAAATGTGATGTTTACATATTCTAGAGTCATCGAGCTTCTTATTCTCCAAGTTTGAATAAAAGTACAATTCTGTTTGAGTTAATTAATTCTGATGTGTAGGTGCCATCTCTAGTTACTACTCAACATGGTATGCGTTGGTTTGTAACATTTATTGATGATTGAACTAGAATGACTGGGCTGTACCTCATGACAAATAAAAGTGATGTAGGTGGCATCTTCAAAAAGTTTTATCACATGGTCTATACTCAGTATTCATTGCATGTTAAAGTGCTTCGGTCAGACAATGGTGGTGAGTATCTTAATCAGGATCTTTCTCAGTTTTTTACGGAAAATGACATTCTTCATGAAACATGTCCTCAAACCGGTACCCCACAACAAAATGGAGTTGCCGAACAAAAAAATAGGCACATCCTTGAGATTACTCGTGCTCTTCTTATTGGTAGTCATGCACCTAAGATACATTGGGCTGATGCAGTCACCTATGCTGTTTATATCATGATATTGCAGTTTGACAGGCAAAAGACCAAAAATTGGATGGTAAAGAAACTGTTTGTAACAATGTGATAGAGGTTTCAACAATATGTCTGTGTTTTCTTTCTGCCATCCCATTCTGCTTTGGAGTATGAGGACATGATATTTGATGAGTGATTCCTCTGTTGAACAGAAAAGATTGAAATTTTTTTACTCATCCCCCCCTCCATGACTTTGTAAAGTTTTAATTGAAACTGCAAAGTGATTAAAAATGAACTGATACAATCCAATGAACACAGAACACACTTCACTTTTATTATGTAATGGAAATAGCCAACAGTATCTAGTGCATTCATCAATGAATGTCACATAGTATCTATATCCATTAATGGAATTACAAGGAGCAGGGCCCCACACATCACTATGAACTACTTCAAATGAGACTACATATTTAGATACTAATGAAGGAAAGGGTAATTTGCTAAATTTTCCCTGTAACCATGAATAACAGATTGAAGGTGATACATCAGAAGGTACTGAAATATGAGATTTTCTAAGTATAATGGAGACAATTGAATTTAAGGGGTGACCTCGCCTGCTATGCCAGAAACTTGTATTTACTTGATGTCCAAGAAAAGCAGCTTTGAATGTTTGATGATGAATTGCAACGAATCTTGAAATTGGAATTGGATACAACCCATTACTGCACTGTCCCTTATACAAAATCCTCCATGTGGTTTTGTCCTGAATCCAAAAGTTAAATGCATCAAAGATTAGCCAGCAATTATTATCCAAGCAAATCCTATGTACTAAAAGTAAATTATGAGTAATTTGTGGTACATATAAAACTGAATTAAGTTTCAGAGATTGCATAAGAGGATGAATGATAGATGATCCAATATGTGATATTGGTAAACCTGCACCATTTGCAGTTTGTATTGGCTCTGTAGATAGGAATAAAGTATCCAATGATAGGTTTTGCAAGTTAGCAGTTAAGTGATTTATTGCTCTTGAATCTGTAAGTCCGACTTGTTAAGATGAAGCATTGGATGTTGAACCAGAAGGGGAAGAAGCAACATGCATTGCAGTCATCTGAAATGAATTCCAAGAGATATTTTAATTTTTGAAAAGGAAAAATTAAGCAGAGTATGATTCTTCTTTCCACATATTTTAGATCCTTCAACCACTGCATTGTCATTATTTTTGAATCTGCATGTATCAGCCAAGTGTCCATACTTGCCGCATATCTGACAAGGTGAATTTGATGGAGATGTACCAAGAATGGCAGGAGAGGAATTGTTGTAATTGCTTCTTGAGTTTCCATATCGAAAATTAGAATTATAGTTAAATTTACCTCTGCCCTTGTTCTTATTATAGTTATTCTTGAAATATGTAGCTTGATTCCCCCCTCCACCAGAGAACCCTTGATTGCCACAATACCCTTGATTGCTAGAATATCCCTAATTGTTGGAATACCCTTGCTTACTTAAATGCCCTTGATTTTGATTGCCAGAAACCCTTGGTTTTGATTACCAGAAAAATCTTGTGGAAAATTTGAGGTCTTAGAGCTAGACTCAATGTTCTTAGCAATGATTGCAGAGAGAAATAGAGTTACTGCAGTATTTTCCACCATTGCTTCTTCAGCAAGCAATTGAGATCTTAAATATTTGATGGAGATAACACTTTTCCTGCCTCGAATAATTGATCTCATAGTGTTGTACTCCACTAGTAAACCATTGAGAGTTAAGATTGGCCATATCATCATCTTCAAAGTGAATTCCTACAGCTGTCAAATATTCTCGAGCCTCCTTAATCCTTTGTAGATACTAAGATATCGAATCAGTGCCCTTCTTTATATTTTGTAGCTCAGGTTTCATTTGGAATATTGTTGCTCGAGTGACAATGGAAAACTGTTCTTTGAGATGAACCCATAATCCTGAGCACTTGTGCTTCCAATAGCGCATGACACAACTGCTAGAGAAAGAGTGGTAGCAATGAGTTACATCAAATCCCTATCATGCATTTTCCAGACTTTGAATGCATCAGTTTCAATTCTTGATGAAGAGTCACCAGAATTGACTTCAAAATCCCCTAAACTGATGGTAGTGATTCTCTCAAGACATGAATTAGAACCATCCAAGAACCCAATGATTCCATGTCCTTCGAGTAATAGCTATATCTGGAAATTCCAAGTAAGGTAATTGGAATAATCCAGCTTTACCGTGACAGAAGTAGAAATTGTAGAGATAAGAGATGTGATTGGAGATTGCAAGATCTACAACTGATTAGCAGTCACCATTATATATTTTCTTGAAGAATCTTGATGAGAAATAAGATCGAACACCTAGAGTGCACGACCGAGAAAAAGAAACCTCAGAAAGCTTTTAGAGCTCCGAGAACCAGACGATCTTGAGGGGCGGAAGCAAAAGTAACCAAGATGGAATCAACCTTCAAGCAATAGTTGCTTGGTAGGCGAATGATACCATGTAAAGTAACATTATAGGTTGCAGCAATAATGAAGAACAACTATGGAGGTTTTAGAGAGAGAGAGAGAGAGAGAGAGAGAGAGAGAGAGAGAGAATTAGAGAGAAAGAGAGAGAGAGAGAGAAAAAAAAGTTCTTATATTTTTCCTTAGTGTATTACAATCCATACAATCTGTTAGATATCCTACTAACTAACAAAGCTTACACCACAAGTCACAACGCTCTCAACAACCTTAACTACCTTATAACAAACCTACTAATCTATTGACACGTGGCAATACATCTAACCATTCATCTTATAATTTTGTCAAGATCAAATATTAAAAGACAATTTAAGTTGTTTTTAATTTCAAGATTTTGTTATTAGACAATTTTAAGTTGTTTTTAATTTCAAGATTTTGTTATTAGACAATTTTAAGTTGTTTTTACTTTCAAGATTTTGTTATTATAAATGTAATCTTCTTCATTTCTCCCTCCAACCTCCTCTCTTCATCCTTTTCAATTCCTCATTTCTCCCATATTTTTCCAATATCTCCAGCATAAAAAATCAAAACCATAGCAAAAATAAACAAAATAATTATCAAACTAACCCTAAATTATCATGTTGTAGATCTCTTCTTTCTCCATTTTTGTCATCACATGACAGTTCATTCTCTGTATTTTTCTCATCACGTGGCTGCCACGTGATAAAAGAGAGAGAAAGTGACACAGCGAAGGACCGTGAAAGGTTTCATGTGTAAAGTATTTATCCGGAGTTCGAAATGACAGTCACCTGTCCTAATTGTACCCTTAATTGTGGAATATCTAGCAGCATTTGTTCGCAGACTCTGAAGTGTGGTGCCTGTCCGAACAAATACCAGCATGTGCGTTAGGCTTTCATAATCTGGGAAAGATGCTGAACAAATAGGGTTAAAATTTCTGTCAAAAATCGAAGTCGATCTGAAAACTCTAGATTTCTTACTTGTATTAGCATACGTGTGCATGCATTCAGAATGTGCTTGCAGTGCAGGCAACTATAGTGGAGTTGACAAAAGCATTTTATTTTAGTATCAATTAAAATTAGAATATCATTCGGTAAGCAAGAAAAGAAAGCACAAGCCAAAAGCACTAAAGAAGTGCTTTAGCGTTTTCTAATACGCACAAATCTTAGCCAGTGTAATTTGGATATTCTTAGCACATATTTTGGTTGTAAGTTTTGGTTCAGAAACTGGTTTTACTCCTTAATTGTGGATTAGATTAAAGCAAAAGGTTTAAGCTGCATGACATGGGTTTTTAAGTGAAAAGCACTTTTATATATAAAGAATTATTATTGGCACTTCAAAATTCTCATTCTACACTCCAAACTTTCTATATTTAGAAAGAAAAATATACTTGTGAGGAGTGTAGAATGAGATTTTTGGAGTGTCAATAACACTTCTTATATATATATATAAAATCAAATCTAATAGTCCAACTTAAACTAAGGGCAAGGAGACATTGGTTCGATCGAGTACTATGTATGGTACTGTATATAATGATGGACCTGGTGGTTTCTGATTCTAATAATTTAGAATTAGGGTTTTTAAAAGTTTTGATCATCAAATTGCACACGGAAAAAAATGTGGAAGTATGAGATGGATAGCATTTTAGCTAATTGATGAAGCCTAGAAAGTAAAATATTATTATTCCACTTACTTTAATCCAATCCAGAGCCACTAATTTCTAGCGCAATAAGCACCACAATTGGCTTTTGGCCATGTTTGAAGGCTGACTCAAAACTCTCTTTCAATTATTTTCTTGCACTAAAATCAAAAGACGCCAAAATCATTTTTAATAAACTATGTGCTACTAAATGAGGCATAGCATTGTAGCTGAACCTTTAATTAAGACGCTATTTTGGAGTAAAAGAAGCATATGTTAATTAATTAAAAATAAAGTTCTAAGCTTTGAATAATTAATAAGAAGAATCAGAACATAGTCACTACTTCAGAAAAGCGGCAATCGTCCAATTTGATATATATGTCTGATTCGGTAGTCTGGAAGTGATGGGATTCATCCCTGTTTTCCAATGAATGATGTTTTGATTGACACATTGTGCTCGATTTTGGACCATAATTATTCTCCAATTACGTGTGCATGCATGAGACCTCTCAAATTAAACTTCTATATTTTCCACTATATTTTTAAGTGTATAGATTCAAAGTTTATAGTCATTGTCATTAAAAGATAGAGAAAAAGGGAGAGAGTAACATGATCAAATAAATTATCCACAAAGAAATATATCTAAGGGACTACTAATTAAGTGCAAAATAACAAAGTCAGAATTTGCTACCACAGGCATATTGTAGTGTGCAAACGTCATAATTTGATGTTCTTATTATTTTTCACCTAACTAATTGTAATTTGATTATCTTATTTTACCCCACAGGGTAAGGTCCCATCATTGAAGTCATTTCAGCAATGTGCGTGCAACTAATCAAGTAAGATCAAGCTGTTGAAAACAGAAGAACGATGATTAAGATATAACTTTATTTTGACAAAAAAATAAAAAAAAAAAAGAAAAGAAAAGAAAAGAAAAAAAAAGGGGAAACAATATACTTTTTAACGTGAAAATGTTCCTACAAACAAAAATGCTATCGAAATGGAATTTATAATAATTAGATATCAAACTTTACATAAATATACATTATTCTCAAATTCATGTAGTGAACATGATATATACTCTTTAATCATAGAATCAATTGGGCATATGGAGAGTAGTTCAACCTCTTATAAATCCATAAAAAGTCCATCCTCCTATCGATGAGGGATTGATACCCCAACCTCTTATAAATCCATACTAGTCCCTCCTCCCATTGATTTTGGATTGATACTCTCAACACGTGTGACGGATTTTCAAATCTAGCATGGAGACAACACAAATCGGATGACATGTAGCACGTGTGGTCATTGGGCTTCACACGTGGGATAACCTACTTTGATACCATTAAAAAAGTTGGGGTTCCATTATAAAATCAATTAGTCATATGGAGAATAGCCAAACCTCTTAAAAGCTCACATAAGGTCCCTCCTCTCATCGACATGGGATTCATATATACTCTCAACACTAACAAGTAAAGACAACTACCACTAAGACCTACCCTAGTTGGCAATTAAAGTTAACTCCATTTTCAGCACCCCTTACTCTCAATACACTTGTGATATGATAGTCACGCACGTTTAAGCCAAAATTTGACTTAATCACTTGAAACACTGATTTATTTACTGCTTACTTAGTCAGATATGAATCATATGATAATCCAGGATAATATTCGACGTGTGGAAAAGAGGTACTACTGGTTTTGATGCTTAATTTGGTGGAAAGGGTTCTCTTCACAGAATGTTATTTCAGCTCACCTTAGTGGAGTCCCTAGAATATTCAAGATTGAGACGCACATAATTTACATGCCTATAAGTAACTGCAGCTTCTTCTCAATGTTTTCTCATCACTGATCATCAGTCACTAGCTAACTTTTCACATCAGACGCTTATTAGTTTTAGAACAAGCTCAACATGTCTAAGGGGTCCATGGCTGAGATGCTCAATTGGGCGATGCCGTTCATGGCTGTCACCTTCATGCAATTTGGGTTCGCAGGCATGTCCATAATTTCAAAGTTTGCTCTAAACCATGGGATGAGCCCGCATGTCTTGGTAGTCTATCGACATGCTGTGGCCAGTGTTTTTATAGCTCCTTTTGCCATTGTCTTCGATAGGTGCATCTCTCTGTCACCCTCCTGTATGTCGTAATCTGTTTTTTTTTTTTTTTTTTTTTTTTTTTCATTTGGCATGTTGAGAGATGAAGAAAATTAATCCAATGAACTTGATTCTACTGCAGGAAAGTAAGGCCAAAGATGACCTTATCAATTTTCACCAAGATTGTGTTGCTTGGCCTATTAGAGTTAAGCACCGTGACCACTATGTCACACATTTTTCAGCTTACTAAGTTTGAATTTTTTTCCTTTTTAAAATTAAAATAGTGCTGTTTTTCTGTTTAAACATATTGGAAAATCGAACTAAGCGAGTGATCTCTACTCTTAATTATTATTAGGCCTGTACTTGACCAGAACTTGTTCTATACCGGGATGAAGCTTACAACTGCAACTTTTACATCTGCCATGTGCAATGTTCTTCCTGCTTTTGCATTCATAATGGCTTGGATTTTCAGGTATATATATGTATGTATGTATGTATGTATGTATTCATGAAAATGTGTTAATTTTTGCATGGTTCATGAAAATGTGAATTTAAATTATTTACTTTGACTAGGATTGAGAAGATTAACTTGAGAAGCCTGCATAGCCTTGCAAAGATATTGGGGACCATAGTGACTGTGGGAGGAGCCATGCTTATGACTCTAATCAATGGACCCAAGTTGAATTTTCCGTGGACAAGAAGAAATATCCATCAAGAATCTACAGTTTCCACAGTTCATCAAGATCCCATAAAGGGAGCTATCATGATTGCAGCTGGATGTTTCTGCTGGGCTGGTTTCATGATTCTCCAAGTAAATCCCTAATGTTTCATGCAACTTTTTATTTTTTTTAAATCAACGGAGAGAGGATATTCGAACTTAAAACATCTTCCGACATTAGAAAAAAGTATTAGTAGACCGAGAGTTAGTTGGTATATTTACTGGGGATAACATGCAAGTAACAACCCTGACTACGTACCCAAGCAGCTAGCTATATTAATACATAATTATCACCCTCATTGTTGTACTAATTACGGCTTTTATAGGCGATTACTCTAAATTCATACCCTGCTGAGCTATCCCTAGCAACTTGGATATGCTTGGCGGGCACGGTTCAAGGAACTGCGGTGGCCCTAGCTTTCGAATGGAATAACCCCATAGCTTGGTCCATACACTTTGATTTTAAGCTTTTAGCTGCTGTTTACAGTGTAAGAACTTCTTAACCCCAAATTTTCTGGTTAAAAATCTTCTAGTATGTATACATACATATACTTTACTAGTGTATATATTTACAGCGTGACGATGTTTTGATGCAGGGAATAATATGTTCAGGGATCGCTTATTACATTCAGGGAGTGGTAATGAAGGAAAGAGGACCTGTTTTTGTGACTGCTTTTAGTCCTCTAAGCATGATTATTGTAGCCGTTATGAGCTCCTTCATATTAGCTGAGATCATGTACTTGGGAAGGTAAATTTGCATCAACCTCTCTTATCTACTAAATGCAGGAACATGCACCTTGGATTTATTTAGCTTCTAAAAAAAATACCGAAAATGGAAATGGAGATAGTACAAATGGAACTGCGTTAGACTTCCTGAAAAAATAGTATCAAGGGACGTTAAAGATACAATAATTAAGCAGTATATAAATCACAGCTTAGTGCTCATTGTCCGGTTCTTGGCCCATCCAGCTCTATATTTTGATTAAAAGTTTGTAATTCTATTTATGTGCATACGTTTCAAGAAAAAAAAAAATGCAAACAAGGGCTAACAAGGGATTTTTTATTTTTTTATTTTTGCAGAGTAATTGGAGCAATGGTCATTGTGATTGGCCTCTATATGGTTCTATGGGGAAAAAGCAAGGATCAACTTCCATCTGAATCAGAAAAAGATGATAACATGGAATTGGCTACAAATGTTTAACAAAAGCTATATTCATGAAGAGGACGCTGACTTCGGATATTTGTGGTCATTGATGTCACTAATATGAAGCTGATATATCTAAAGTAGGAAAAGCAAAATATATAATAACTACTTGCAATTTAAATTTTCAATCTGCAACAAATTCCATGCAAAGCCAAAAGTTAATTAAGTATATGAGTAAATTACAATTTGCCTTCTCAAGTTTGGATGCATTGCAACCTCATTCATCATCTTCAACATTACAATATTATACATAAACTTATGATTTTCATGCAATTTCATACATCCGTTAAAAATTCGGTTAAGTTAACCATTAAGTGATGACATGTCAAATATAAAATCCACATTTTTTATGACGTTGATGAAACTTTCTTATTTGTAAAAAAAAAAATATATATATATATTTAATTAATAATAAATCATTTTAAATATAAAACTAATTTAAAATATAAAAAAAAATGCAAGGGCCCACATCTTTCTCCCATCTTTTTCTTGAGCAACCTTCTTCCAATCCATCTTCTTCTCCAGCCGATTCATTTTCCTGGGTTTATATCTGGATTTACATCATACCGCTCAACCCAGTCAATCTTCCACCCTGACCTGACGTTACTCAGCTTAGACTCCATTACAAAAACGGCAGGTCTGCTCGCACGCCCTCTCTCTCATCACTGATGTGGATGCAATTTTCTTTCTCCTTGATCTTGAACAAAATTGCACCTACAAAGCAAATAACACCTTAGGTCAAGGCCAAGAGCCTCACACACCCACGATGAATGGGGGGGCTTTGACAGAAGAACCTCCGATGCCAAAATTAGAATTTAGAGAAAAAAGTGTTTGAGAGTTTTGGAGAATTTTAGCAAGAGTGTCAAATTATTTTTTGGTGAAAATGGGAGCCAATTTATAGGGATCGGTACGTAGATAGCGACTTTTCGCGTTATCAGTCGCTATTTATTTAGCGATTATCATGAAGGAGAATAGTTATCAAAGTACCGATCATATCATTTACTTTTTTTTTTCTTTTTTTTTTCTTTTTCAATTTAGGTCTTAAATCATTGATTACAAATTTTTATAAATGAATTATAATTTATTTTTCACAAAAAAAATATATTTTGAAAAACACGAATATGATAGTTTGTTGTTATGGTAAGAGAAATAAAAGAAACATTAACAAAATAAAATAAAATAAAAAATTGAAAAGGGAGGGATCGGTACGAAGATAACGACCTTTTGCCATATCAGTCGCTATATTTTTAGCAATTATCGTTAAGCGGAATAGTTATCAAAGTACCGATCGTATCGTTTTCTTTTTTTTTATTTTTTTTTCTTTTTCAATTTAGGTCTTAAATCATTGATTACAAATTTTTAAAAATGAATTATAATATACTTTGCACAAAAAAAATATATTTTGAAAAACACGAATATGATAGTTTGTTGTTATGGTAAGAGAAATAAAAGAAACATTAACAAAATAAAATAAATTAAAAAATTGAAAAGGGAGGGATCGGATCGAAGATAGCGACCTTTTGCGAGATAAGTCGCTATATTTTTAGCGATTATCCTTAAGCACAATACTTATCAAAGTACCGATCGTATCGTTTTCTTTTTTTTTCTTTTTCAATTTAGGTCTTAAATCATTGATTACAAATTTTTAAAAATGAATTATAATATATTTTGCACAAAAAAAATATATTTTGAAAAACACGAATATGATAATTTGTTGCTATGGTAAGAGAAATAAAAGAAACATTAACAAAATAAAATAAAATAAAAAATTGAAAAGGGAGGGATCGGTATGAAAATAGCGACATTTTGCGATATTAGTCGCTATCCTTTTAGCGATTATCCTTGAGGGGAACACTTATCAAAGTACCGATCGTATCGTTTTCTTTTTTTTTCTTTTTTTTTCTTTTTCAATTTAGGTCTTAAATCATTGATTACAAATGTTTAAAAATGAATTATAATATATTTTGCACAAAAAAATATATTTTGAAAAACACGAATATGATAGTTTGTTGTTATGGTAAGAGAAATAAAAGAAACGTTAACAAAATAAAATAAAATAAAAATTTGAAAAGGGAGGGATCGGTACGAAGATAGCGACCTTTTGCCATATCAGTCGCTATCTGTTTAGCGATTATCCTTACGGGGAATAGTTATCAAAGTACCGATCATATCGTTTTCTTTTTTTTTCTTTTTTTTTTCTTTTTCAATTTAGGTCTTAAATCATTGATTACAAATGTTTAAAAATGAATTATAATATATTTTGCACAAAACAAATATATTTTGAAAAACACGAATATGATAGTTTGTTGTTATGGTAAGAGAAATAAAAGAAACGTTAACAAAATAAAATAAAATAAAAAATTGAAAAGGGAGGGATCGGTACGACGATAGCGACATTTTGCGAAATCAGTCGCTATTTTTTTAGCGATTATCCTTACGGGGAATAGTTATCAAAGTACCGATCGTATCGTTTTCTTTTCTTTTTCTTTTTTTTTCCTTTTCAATTTAGGTCTTAAATCATTGATTACAAATGTTTAAAAATGAACTATAATATATTTTGCACAAAAAAAATATATTTTGAAAAACACGAATATGATAGTTTGTTGTTATGGTAAGAGAAATAAAAGAAACGTTAACAAAATAAAATAAAATAAAAAATTGAAAAGGGAGGGATCGGTACGACGATAGCGACCTTTTTGAGGAATAAGTCGCTATATTTTTAGCGATTACAGATACGGAGAATACTTATCAAAGTACCGATCGTATCGTTTTTCTTTTTTTTTTCTTTTTTTTTCTTTTTCAATTTAGGTCTTAAATCATTGATTACAAATTTTTAAAAATGAATTATAATATATTTTGCACAAAAAAAATATATTTTGAAAAACACGAAATCAGTCGCTATATTTTTAGCGATTATCTATTAGGCGAATACTTATCAAAGTACCGATCGTATCGTTTTTTTTTTTTTTTCTTTTTCAATTTAGGTCTTAAATCATTGATTACAAATTTTTAAAAATGAATTATAATATATTTTGCACAAAAAAAAATATATTTTGAAAAACACGAATATGATAATTTGTTGCTATGGTAAGAGAAATAAAAGAAACATTAACAAAATAAAATAAAATAAAAAATTGAAAAGGGAGGGATCGGTAGGAAAATAGCGACCCGTTGCGAAATTAGTCGCTACGCTTTTAGCGATTATCCTTGAGGGGAACACTTATCAAAGTACCGATCGTATCGTTTTCTTTTTTTTTCCTTTTTTTTTTCCTTTTAAATTCAGGTCTTAAATCATTGATTACAAATGTTTAAAAATGAATTATAATATATTTTGCACAAATATATTTTGAAAATCACGAATATGATAGTTTGTTGTTATGGTAAGAGAAATAAAAGAAACGTTAACAAAATAAAATAAAATAAAATTTTGAAAAGGGAGGGATCGGTACGAAGCTAGCGACCTTTTGCGATATCAATCGCTATTTTTTTAGCGATTATCCTTACGGAATAGTTATCAAAGTACCGATCGTATTGTTTTCTTTTTTTTTTCTTTTTTTTTTTTTTTTCAATTTAGGTCTTAAATCATTGATTACAAATGTTTAAAAATGAATTATAATATATTTTGCACAAAAAAAATATATTTTGAAAAACACGAATATGATAGTTTGTTGTTATGGTAAGAAAAATAAAAGAAACGTTAACAAAATAAAATAAAATAAAAAATTGAAAAGGGAGGGATCGGTACGAAGATAGCGACCTTTTTGAGAGATAAGTCGCTATATTTTTAGCGATTACCTATACGGAGAATAGTTCAATTTAGGTCTTAAATCATTGAGTACCGATCGTATCGTTTTCTTTTTTTTTTCTTTTTCAATTTAGGTCTTAAATCATTGATTACAAATTTTTAAAAATGAATTATAATATATTTTGCACAAAAAAAATATATTTTGAAAAACACGAATATGATAGTTTGTTGTTATGGTAAGAGAAATAAAAGAAATGTTAACAAAATAAAGTAAAATAAAAAATTGAAAAGGGAGGGATCGGTATGAAGGTAGCAATCTGTTGCGGACACAGTTGCTATATTTGTAGCGATTATCCTTATGGGGAATAGTTATCAAAGTACCGATCGTACCGTTTTCTTTTTTTTTTCTTTTTTTTTCTTTTTCAATTTAGGTCTTAAATCATTGATTACAAATTTTTAAAAATGAATTATAATATATTTTGCACAAAAAAAAATATATTTTGAAAAACACGAATATGATAATTTGTTGCTATGGTAAGAGAAATAAAAGAAACATTAACAAAATAAAATAAAATAAAAAATTGAAAAGGGAGGGATCGGTATGAAAATAGCGACCTTTTGCGATATTAGTCGCTATCCTTTTAGCAATTATCCTTGAGGGGAGCACTTATCAAAGTACCGATCGTATCGTTTTCTTTTTTTTTTCTTTTTTTCCCCTTTCAATTTAGGTCTTAAATCATTGATTACAAATGTCTATAAATGAATTATAATATATTTAGCACAAAAAAAATATATTTTGAAAAACACGAATATGATAGTTTGTTGTTATGGTAAGAGAAATAAAAGAAACGTTAACAAAATAAAATAAAATAAAAAATTGAAAAGGGAGGAATCGGTACGAAGATAGCGACCTTTTGCGAAATCAGTCGCTATTTTTTTAACGATTATCCATACGGGGAATAGTTATCAAAGTACCGATCGTATCGTTTTCTTTTTTTTCCTTTTTTTTTTCTTTTTCAATTTAGGTCTTAAATCATTGATTACAAATGTTTAAAAATGAATTATAATATATTTTGCACAAAAAAAATATATTTTGAAAAACACGAAATCAGTCGCTATATTTTTAGCGATTATCTATTAGGCGAATACTTATCAAAGTACCGATCGTATCGTTTTCTTTTTTTTTCTTTTTCAATTTAGGTCTTAAATCATTGATTACAAATTTTTAAAAATGAATTATAATATATTTTGCACAAAAAAAATATATTTTGAAAAACACGAATATGATAATTTGTTGCTATGGTAAGAGAAATAAAAGAAACCTTAACAAAATAAAATAAAATAAAAAATTGAAAAGGGAGGGATCGGTACGAAGATAGCGACCTTTTGCCCTATCAGTCGCTGTTTTTTTAACGATTACCCTTACAGGGAATAGTTATCAAAGTACCGATCGTATCGTTTTCTTTTTTTTTCTTTTTTTTTCTTTTTCAATTTAGGTCTTAAATCATTGATTACAAATGTTTAAAAATGAATTATAATATATTTTGCACAAAAAAAATATATTTTGAAAAACACGAAATCAGTCGCTATATTTTTAGCGATTATCTATTAGGCGAATACTTATCAAAGTACCGATCGTATCGTTTTCTTTTTTTTTCTTTTTCAATTTAGGTCTTAAATCATTGATTACAAATTTTTAAAAATGAATTATAATATATTTTGCACAAAAAAAATATATTTTGAAAAACACGAATATGATAATTTGTTGCTATGGTAAGAGAAATAAAAGAAACCTTAACAAAATAAAATAAAATAAAAAATTGAAAAGGGAGGGATCGGTACGAAGATAGCGACCTTTTGCCCTATCAGTCGCTGTTTTTTTAGCGATTACATAAACGGAGAATACTTAACAAAGTACCGATCGTATCGTTTTCTTTTTTTTTTCTTTTTTTTTCTTTTTCAATTTAGTTCTTAAATCATTGATTTCAAAATTTTAAAAATGAATTATATTATATTTTGCACAAAAAAAATATATTTTGAAAAACACAATTATGATAGTTTGTTGTTATGGTAACAGAAATAAAAGAAACGTTAACAAAATAAAATAAAATAAAAAATTGAAAAGGGATGGATCGGTACGAAGATAGCGACCTTTTGCGAAATCAGTCGCTATTTTTTTAGCGATTATC
This sequence comes from Pyrus x bretschneideri, assembly GCF_019419815.1. Lineage (NCBI taxonomy): Eukaryota > Viridiplantae > Streptophyta > Magnoliopsida > Rosales > Rosaceae > Pyrus > Pyrus x bretschneideri. The sequence goes on along the minus strand of NW_025999723.1, from coordinate 6,803,483 downwards.
CTTACGGGGAATAGTTATCAAAGTACCGATCATATCGTTTTCTTTTTTTTTCTTTTTTTTTTCTTTTTCAATTTAGGTCTTAAATCATTGATTACAAATGTTTAAAAATGAATTATAATATATTTTGCACAAAAAAAATATATTTTGAAAAACACGAATATGATAGTTTGTTGTTATGGTAAGAGAAATAAAAGAAACGTTAACAAAATAAAATAAAATAAAAAATTGAAAAGGGAGGGATCGGTACGAAGATAGCGACCTTTTGGAGAGATAAGTCGCTATATTTTTAGCGATTACCTATACGGAGAATATACTTATCAAAGTACCGATCGTATCGTTTTCTTTTTTTTTTCTTTTTTTTTTCATTTTCAATTTAGGTCTTAAATCATTGATTACAAATGTTTAAAAATGAATTATAATATATTTTGCACAAAAAAAATATATTTTGAAAAACACGAATATGATAGTTTGTTGTTATGGTAAGAGAAATAAAAGAAACGTTAACAAAATAAAATAAAATAAAAAATTGAAAAGGGAGGAATCGGTACGAAGATAGCGACCTTTTGCGAAATCAGTCGCTATTTTTTTAGCGATTATCCTTAAGGGGAATAGTTATCAAAGTACCGATCGTATCATTTTCTTTTTTTTTTCTTTTTTTTTCTTTTTCAATTTAGGTCTTAAATCATTGATTACAAATTTTTAAAAATGAATTATAATATATTTTGCACAAAAAAAAAATATTTTGAAAAACACGAATATGATAGTTTGTTGTTATGGTAAGAGAAATAAAAGAAACATTAACAAAATAAAATAAAATAAAAAATTGAAAAGGGAGGGATCGGTACAAAGATAGCGACCTTTTGCGGTATCAGTCGCTATTTTTTTTAGCGATTATCCTTAAGGGGAATAGTTATTAAAGTACCGATCGTATCGTTTTCTTTTTTTTTACTTTTTTTTTCTTTTCCAATTTAGGTCTTAAATCATTGATTTCAAAATTTTAAAAATGAATTATATTATATTTTGCACAAAAAAAATATATTTTGAAAAACACAATTATGATAGTTTGTTGTTATGGTAACAGAAATAAAAGAAACGTTAACAAAATAAAATAAAAAATTGAAAAGGGAGGGATCGGTACGAAGATAGCGACCTTTTGCGAAATCAGTCGCTATTTTTTTAGCGATTATCCTTACGGGGAATAGTTATCAAAGTACCGATCGTATCGTTTTCTTTTTTTTTCTTTTTTTTTTCTTTTTCAATTTAGGTCTTAAATCATTGATTACAAATGTTTAAAAATGAATTATAATATATTTTGCACAAAAAAAATATATTTTGAAAAACACGAATATGATAGTTTGTTGTTATGGTAAGAGAAATAAAAGAAACGTTAACAAAATAAAATAAAATAAAAAATTGAAAAGGGAGGGATCGGTACGAAGATAGCGACCTTTTGGAGAGATAAGTCGCTATATTTTTAGCGATTACCTATACGGAGAATATACTTATCAAAGTACCGATCGTATCGTTTTCTTTTTTTTTTCTTTTTTTTTTCATTTTCAATTTAGGTCTTAAATCATTGATTACAAATGTTTAAAATTGAATTATAATATATTTTGCACAAAAAAAAAATATTTTGAAAAACACGAATATGATAGTTTGTTGTTATGGTAAGAGAAATAAAAGAAACGTTAACAAAATAAAATAAAATAAAAAATTGAAAAGGGAGGAATCGGTACGAAGATAGCGACCTTTTGCGAAATCAGTCGCTATTTTTTTAGCGATTATCCTTAAGGGGAATAGTTATCAAAGTACCGATCGTATCGTTTTCTTTTTTTTTTCTTTTTTTTTCTTTTTCAATTTAGGTCTTAAATCATTGATTACAAATTTTCAAAAATGAATTATAATATATTTTGCACAAAAAAAAAATATTTTGAAAAACACGAATATGATAGTTTGTTGTTATGGTAAGAGAAATAAAAGAAACATTAACAAAATAAAATAAAATAAAAAATTGAAAAGGGAGGGATCGGTACAAAGATAGCGACCTTTTGCGGTATCAGTCGCTATTTTTTTTAGCGATTATCCTTAAGGGGAATAGTTATTAAAGTACCGATCGTATCGTTTTCTTTTTTTTACTTTTTTTTTCTTTTCCAATTTAGGTCTTAAATCATTGATTACAAATTTTTAAAAATGAATTATAATATATTTTGCACAAAAAAAAATATATTTTGAAAAACACGAATATGATAGTTTGTTGTTATGGTAAGAGAAATAAAAGAAACATTAAAAAAATAAAATAAAATAAAAAATTGAAAAGGGAGGGATCGGTACGAAGATAGCGACCATTTGCGACATTAGTCGCTATAATTTTCGCGATTATCCTTAAGGAGAATACTTATCAAAGTACCGATCGTATCGTTTTCTTTTTTTTTTTTCGTTTTCAATTTAGGTCTTAAATCATTGATTACAAATTTTTAAAAATGAATTATAATATATTTTGCACAAAAAAAATATATTTTGAAAAACACGAATATGATAATTTGTTGCTATGGTAAGAGAAATAAAAGAAACATTAACAAAATAAAATAAAATAAAAAATTGAAAAGGGAGGGATCGGTATGAAAATAGCGACCGTTTGCGATATTAGTCGCTATCCCTTTAGCGATTATCCTTGAGGGGAACACTAATCAAAGTACCGATCGTATCGTTTTCTTTTTTTTTTCTTTTTCAATTTAGGTCTTAAATCATTGATTACAAATTTTTGAAAATGAATTATAATATATTTTGCACAAAAAAAAAAAAAATTTTGAAAAACACGAATATGATAGTTTGTTGTTATGGTAAGAGAAATAAAAGAAACATTAACAAAATAAAATAAAATAAAAAATTGAAAAGGGAGGGATCGGTACGAAGATAGCGACCATTTTGCGCAATAAGTCGCTATAATTTTAGCGATTATCCTTAATCGGAATAGTTATCAAAGTACCGATCGTATCGTTTTCTTTTTTTTTTCTTTTTTTTTCTTTTTCAATTTAGGTCTTAAATCATTGATTACAAATTTTTAAAAATGAATTATAATATATTTTGCACAAAAAAAATATATTTTGAAAAACACGAATATGAAAGTTTGTTGTTATGTTAAGAGAAATAAAAGAAACATTAACAAAATAAAATAAAATAAAAAATTGAAAAGGGAGGGATCGGTATGAAAATAGCGACCTTTTGCCATATCAGTCGCTATTGTTTTAGCGATAATCCATACCGAGAATAGTTATCAAAGTACCGATCGTATCGTTTTCTTTTCTTTTTCTTTTTTTTTTCCTTTTCAATTTAGGTCTTAAATCATTGATTACAAATGTTTAAAAATGAATTATAATATATTTTGCACAAAAAAAATATATTTTGAAAAACACGAATATGATAGTTTGTTGTTATGGTAAGAGAAATAAAAGAAACGTTAACAAAATAAAATAAAATAAAAATTTGAAAAGGGAGGGATCGGTACGAAGATAGCGACCTTTTGCCACATCAGTCGCTATATTTTTAGCGATAATCCATACGGGGAATAGTTATCAAAGTACCGATCGTATCGTTTTCTCTTTTTTTTCTTTTTCAATTTAGGTCTTAAATCATTCATTACAAATTTTTAAAAATGAATTATAATATATTTTGCACAAAAAAAATATATTTTGAAAAACACGAATATGATAGTTTGTTGTTATGGTAAGAGAAATAAAAGAAACATTAACAAAATAAAATAAAATAAAAAATTGAAAAGGGATGGATCTGTACGAAGATAGCGACCTGTTGCGATATCAGTCGCTATTTTTTTAGCGATTATAATTAAGGGGAATAGTTATCAAAGCACCGATCATATCGTTTTCTTTTTTTTCCTTTTCCAATTTAGGTCTTAAATCATTGATTACAAATTTTTAAAAATGAATTATAATATATTTTGCACAAAAAAAAAAATATTTTGAAAAACATGAATATGATAGTTTGTTGTTATGGTAAGAGAAATAAAAGAAACATTAACAAAATAAAATAAAATAAAAAATTGAAAAGGGAGGAATCTGTACGAAAATAGCGACCATTTTGCGATATCAGTCGCTATTTTTTTAGCGATTATCCTTAATGGGAATAGTTATCAAAGTACCGATCGTATCGTTTTCTTTTTTTTTCTTTTTTTTTCCTTTTCAATTTAGGTCTTAAATCATTGATTACAAATGTTTAAAAATGAATTATAATATATTTTGCACAAAAAAAATATATTTTGAAAAACACGAATATGATAGTTTGTTGTTATGGTAAGAGAAATAAAAGAAACGTTAACAAAATAAAATGAAATAAAAATTTGAAAAGGGAAGGATCGGTATGAAGATAGCGACCTTTTGCCAAATCAGTCGCTATCTTTTTAGCGATTATCCATGCGTGAAATAGTTATCAAAGTACCGATCGTGTCGTTTTCTTTTTTTTTTCTTTTTTTTTCTTTTTCAATTTAGGTCTTAAATCATTGATTACAAATTTTTGAAAATGAATTATAATATATTTTGCACAAAAAAAAAAAAAATTTTGAAAAACACGAATATGATAGTTTGTTGTTATGGTAAGAGAAATAAAAGAAACATTAACAAAATAAAATAAAATAAAAAATTGAAAAGGGAGGGATCGGTACGAAGATAGCGACCATTTTGCGCAATAAGTCGCTATAATTTTAGCGATTATCCTTAATCGGAATAGTTATCAAAGTACCGATCGTATCGTTTTCTTTTTTTTTTCTTTTTTTTTCTTTTTCAATTTAGGTCTTAAATCATTGATTACAAATTTTTAAAAATGAATTATAATATATTTTGCACAAAAAAAATATATTTTGAAAAACACGAATATGAAAGTTTGTTGTTATGTTAAGAGAAATAAAAGAAACATTAACAAAATAAAATAAAATAAAAAATTGAAAAGGGAGGGATCGGTATGAAAATAGCGACCTTTTGCCATATCAGTCGCTATTGTTTTAGCGATAATCCATACCGGGAATAGTTATCAAAGTACCGATCGTATCGTTTTCTTTTCTTTTTCTTTTTTTTTTCCTTTTCAATTTAGGTCTTAAATCATTGATTACAAATGTTTAAAAATGAATTATAATATATTTTGCACAAAAAAAATATATTTTGAAAAACACGAATATGATAGTTTGTTGTTATGGTAAGAGAAATAAAAGAAACGTTAACAAAATAAAATAAAATAAAAATTTGAAAAGGGAGGGATCGGTACGAAGATAGCGACCTTTTGCCACATCAGTCGCTATATTTTTAGCGATAATCCATACGGGGAATAGTTATCAAAGTACCGATCGTATCGTTTTCTCTTTTTTTTCTTTTTCAATTTAGGTCTTAAATCATTCATTACAAATTTTTAAAAATGAATTATAATATATTTTGCACAAAAAAAATATATTTTGAAAAACACGAATATGATAGTTTGTTGTTATGGTAAGAGAAATAAAAGAAACATTAACAAAATAAAATAAAATAAAAAATTGAAAAGGGATGGATCTGTACGAAGATAGCGACCTGTTGCGATATCAGTCGCTATTTTTTTAGCGATTATAATTAAGGGGAATAGTTATCAAAGCACCGATCATATCGTTTTCTTTTTTTTCCTTTTCCAATTTAGGTCTTAAATCATTGATTACAAATTTTTAAAAATGAATTATAATATATTTTGCACAAAAAAAAAAATATTTTGAAAAACATGAATATGATAGTTTGTTGTTATGGTAAGAGAAATAAAAGAAACATTAACAAAATAAAATAAAATAAAAAATTGAAAAGGGAGGAATCTGTACGAAAATAGCGACCATTTTGCGATATCAGTCGCTATTTTTTTAGCGATTATCCTTAATGGGAATAGTTATCAAAGTACCGATCGTATCGTTTTCTTTTTTTTTCTTTTTTTTTTCCTTTTCAATTTAGGTCTTAAATCATTGATTACAAATGTTTAAAAATGAATTATAATATATTTTGCACAAAAAAAATATATTTTGAAAAACACGAATATGATAGTTTGTTGTTATGGTAAGAGAAATAAAAGAAACGTTAACAAAATAAAATGAAATAAAAATTTGAAAAGGGAAGGATCGGTATGAAGATAGCGACCTTTTGCCAAATCAGTCGCTATCTTTTTAGCGATTATCCATGCGTGAAATAGTTATCAAAGTACCGATCGTGTCGTTTTCTTTTTTTTTCTTTTTTTTTCTTTTTCAATTTAGGTCTTAAATCATTGATTACAAATTTTTAAAAATGAATTATAATATATTTTGCACAAAAAAAATATATTTTGAAAAACACGAATATGATAATTTGTTGCTATGGTAAGAGAAATAAAAGAAATATTAACAAAATAAAATAAAATAAAAAATTGAAAAGGGATGGATCGGTATGAAAATAGCGACCGTTTGCGATATTAGTCGCTATCCCTTTAGCGATTATCCTTGAGGGGAACACTAATCAAAGTACCGATCGTATCGTTTTCTTTTTTTTTTCTTTTTCAATTTAGGTCTTAAATCATTGATTACAAATTTTTAAAAATGAATTATAATATATTTTGCACAAAAAAAAAAAATATTTTGAAAAACATGAATATGATAGTTTGTTGTTATGGTAAGAGAAATAAAAGAAACATTAACAAAATAAAATAAAATAAAAAATTGAAAAGGGAGGAATCTGTACGAAAATAGCGACCATTTTGCGATATCAGTCGCTATTTTTTTAGCGATTATCCTTAATGGGAATAGTTATCAAAGTACCGATCGTATCGTTTTCTTTTTTTTTCTTTTTTTTTCCTTTTCAATTTAGGTCTTAAATCATTGATTACAAATGTTTAAAAATGAATTATAATATATTTTGCACAAAAAAAATATATTTTGAAAAACACGAATATGATAGTTTGTTGTTATGGTAAGAGAAATAAAAGAAACGTTAACAAAATAAAATGAAATAAAAATTTGAAAAGGGAAGGATCGGTATGAAGATAGCGACCTTTTGCCAAATCAGTCGCTATCTTTTTAGCGATTATCCATGCGTGAAATAGTTATCAAAGTACCGATCGTGTCGTTTTCTTTTTTTTTTCTTTTTTTTTCTTTTTCAATTTAGGTCTTAAATCATTGATTACAAATTTTTGAAAATGAATTATAATATATTTTGCACAAAAAAAAAAAAAATTTTGAAAAACACGAATATGAAAGTTTGTTGTTATGGTAAGAGAAATAAAAGAAACATTAACAAAATAAAATAAAATAAAAAATTGAAAAGGGAGGGATCGGTATGAAGATAGAGACTATTTTGCGCAATAAGTCGCTATAATTTTAGCGATTATCCTTAATCGGAATAGTTATCAAAGTACCGATCGTATCATTTTCTTTTTTTTTTCTTTTTTTTCTTTTTCAATTTAGGTCTTAAATCATTGATTACAAATGTTTAAAAATGAATTATAATATATTTTGCACAAAAAAAATATATTTTGAAAAACACGAATATGAAAGTTTGTTGTTATGTTAAGAGAAATAAAAGAAACATTAACAAAATAAAATAAAATAAAAAATTGAAAAGGGAGGGATCGGTATGAAAATAGCGACCTTTTGCCATATCAGTCGCTATTGTTTTAGCGATAATCCATACCGGGAATAGTTATCAAAGTACCGATCGTATCGTTTTCTTTTCTTTTTCTTTTTTTTTTCCTTTTCAATTTAGGTCTTAAATCATTGATTACAAATGTTTAAAAATGAATTATAATATATTTTGCACAAAAAAAATATATTTTGAAAAACACGAATATGATAGTTTGTTGTTATAGTAAGAGAAATAAAAGAAACGTTAACAAAATAAAATAAAATAAAAATTTGAAAAGGGAGGGATCGGTACGAAGATAGCGACCTTTTGCCACATCAGTCGCTATATTTTTAGCGATAATCCATACGGGGAATAGTTATCAAAGTACCGATCGTATCGTTTTCTCTTTTTTTTCTTTTTCAATTTAGGTCTTAAATCATTCATTACAAATTTTTAAAAATGAATTATAATATATTTTGCACAAAAAAAATATATTTTGAAAAACACGAATATGATAGTTTGTTGTTATGGTAAGAGAAATAAAAGAAACATTAACAAAATAAAATAAAATAAAAAATTGAAAAGGGATGGATCTGTACGAAGATAGCGACCTGTTGCGATATCAGTCGCTATTTTTTTAGCGATTATAATTAAGGGGAATAGTTATCAAAGCACCGATCATATCGTTTTCTTTTTTTTCCTTTTCCAATTTAGGTCTTAAATCATTGATTACAAATTTTTAAAAATGAATTATAATATATTTTGCACAAAAAAAAAAATATTTTGAAAAACATGAATATGATAGTTTGTTGTTATGGTAAGAGAAATAAAAGAAACATTAACAAAATAAAATAAAATAAAAAATTGAAAAGGGAGGAATCTGTACGAAAATAGCGACCATTTTGCGATATCAGTCGCTATTTTTTTAGCGATTATCCTTAATGGGAATAGTTATCAAAGTACCGATCGTATCGTTTTCTTTTTTTTCTTTTTTTTTCCTTTTCAATTTAGGTCTTAAATCATTGATTACAAATGTTTAAAAATGAATTATAATATATTTTGCACAAAAAAAATATATTTTGAAAAACACGAATATGATAGTTTGTTGTTATGGTAAGAGAAATAAAAGAAACGTTAACAAAATAAAATGAAATAAAAATTTGAAAAGGGAAGGATCGGTATGAAGATAGCGACCTTTTGCCAAATCAGTCGCTATCTTTTTAGCGATTATCCATGCGTGAAATAGTTATCAAAGTACCGATCGTGTCGTTTTCTTTTTTTTTTCTTTTTTTTTCTTTTTCAATTTAGGTCTTAAATCATTGATTACAAATTTTTAAAAATGAATTATAATATATTTTGCACAAAAAAAATATATTTTGAAAAACACGAATATGATAGTTTGTTGTTATGGTAAGAGAAATAAAAAAAACATTAACAAAATAAAATAAAATAAAAAATTGAAAAGGGATGGATCTGTACGAAGATAGCAACCTGTTGCGATATCAGTCGCTATTTTTTTAGCGATTATAATTAAGGGGAATAGTTATCAAAGTACCGATCGTATCGTTTTCTTTTTTTTTCTTTTCCAATTTAGGTCTTAAATCATTGATTACAAATTTTTAAAAATGAATTATAATATATTTTGCACAAAAAAAATATATTTTGAAAAACACGAATATGATAGTTTGTTGTTATGGTAAGAGAAATAAAAAAAACATTAACAAAATAAAATTAAAAAAAATTTAAAAGGGAGGGATCGGTATGTCAATAGCGACTTTTGGCGATATCAGTCGCTATCGTTTTAGCGATTATCATGAAGAAGAATAGTTATCAAAGTACCGATCGTATCATTTTCTTTTTTTTTTCTTTTTCAATTTAGGTCTTAAATCATTGATTACAAATTTTTAGGCCAAGAGACCCAAAATCCTTCAATTAGCTAAGCCTTGAAAAAGACCATTGTGGCTACTTCTAGGAATCTTGGCTCAAGCCATTGTGCATCTAGTTATACTAAAGCAGCCAGGCTCATCCACGTCTAGATATTCGGAGTGTAGAGTTTATCTTCCCGTCTTGGAGAGTTGACCATTGCAGGTGTTAGGGAATTGGTTTACCCTCTCACACTAGAGAGCATGGTTGGTCCCTCGGGGGGGGGGGCGCAATTCCTGCAATGAGTCCCTAAGAAAGGTACGGTCTTATTTGGAAGTGCAGGAGTGATCAGTTGTTGTAAGCATGCAGCAGAGCCAAGTTGTGATTGCTTCTGAATTCCTCATTGAAAAACAAGCGAAAAGAACGAGAACTTAACGTAAGGTAGGAACTGCATAACAATTGGATAGTCCTCGGCTTGTGAGGTGGTCTCCGTTGAACTGCTTGAGTCTTCGGGCTTTGATGTAGTGGGAGGTCACACATGGTACTTCCTCAGATTATAGGCGTCTCACTGTTTTTCAATCTTTTTGTCGTTTCATGGTGGCGAGGGTGTAATTACTCTTGCCGCCTACTCTGCTGATCTTGTACGAACCTTCCCAGATGGAATCCATCTTTTTGGAGCCTTCTTTGTAGGCAATGATGAAGGCTTTTCTTAGGACTAGATCTTCAGGCTGGAACTGCCGGATCTTGGCCCTTTTGTTGTAGCTGGAGAGGAGCTGCTGCTAGTAGGCTGCGATGCGAGTGATAGTCTGCTCGCGCTTCTCCTCTGCCAGATCTAAGCTTGTGGCCATCTCCTTATTGTTTTGTTCAATGCTTGGTAATAGAGCGATGATACTTGACTTGATAACATTGGGATGAATGATTGCTTCTGAGCCAAATGCCAAAAAAAGAAGTCTCACCGGTTGCTCGTCTTTTGGTGGTGCGTTATGCCTGTAGACATCCAAGGAGTTCATCTGGCCATCTTCCCTTCTTGTTGGTGAGGGATTTCTTGAGGCAGTCGAGGATCATCTTGTTGGATACTTCGGCTCGCCTATTGCCTTGAGGATATCTCAGTGTGGACATGTGCTGCTTAATACCATACTTTTGGAAGAACTTCTCCCTACCTTTGCCCACAAATTGTGGGCCATTGTCAGTGACGATGGACTATGGGATGCCAAATCGGCAAATGATATTCCTCCATATGAAGTGCTTTATGTCCGTTCAAGTTGTGGTTGTCTTGGCCTCTGCTTCTATTCATTTGGTGAAGTAGTCGGTTGCCACGATCATCATGCCTCTGCCCCCAGTAGCAGGCGGCATAAGTCCTACAAAGTCGATTACCCATTGTATGCCAAAGACTCGTATGCAAGTGTAACTCGCTGGCAGACAGTGCTGGTATCGGCTTGTAGCGTTGGCAGCGGTCGCACTTTTGTATTAACTTCTTAGCATCTTGGTGCATGATAAAGAGTCGTGGAGCTGAGGCCATGTTACACGTAGCAGGAGATGCTCAACTGCCGGTATTGGACCATTCTAGAGCTAAATTATGGAGCAAGGGTCAACTAGAGCTGTGTGACGCGCAGCAGGAGGTAGTGCTTAACTAACAGTACATGTTACTCCTATGTAAAATCTTTTGGGGCGACGATGACAAAACTTGCTTCCGAGTGTGTCCTTCCAATGTTCGTCTGCCCTTGGCGTGTCTTTTGGGCCGAGTTGTTGCTTTCGTCAGAAAACTTTGCATCCACCAGGGTCTACGCTTTTATCGTCGCGCGTTTGGATTGGGCGGAATAATGCGTCATGAGGATGATTCCGTGCATTTGAAGGTAAAACTTAAACTTTCAGGTTGCAACAACTATCGCCAAAGTTAGCTTTTGAATTTCTGATAACATCGAGGAAAGCTTTTGAACTATGGAATACAGGTAGTCGGGCCCCCAGCTCTTCTCGTATGATGGTAGAGCTTATTGCTGCTTCAGATACCATCAAACATGTGAATCAATCCTCATCTGCTTCCGGTTTGGATAGTAAGGAGGTGATGTCGGGTACTTCTTCAAGTCCTTGAATGTGCATTGGCGAGCCTCGTCCCAAAGTGCATGCTTCTCTGCTATAGCGAAAGAGTTTGCCAGAGTTAGATCTTCTTTCATGATTAATTTTTCAAATAGCGGATGGTCTGCCGGAAGTCTTTTTTGGAAGGCTGCTCTAGCTATCAAGTCGTTGCATCCGACTATCCTTGCCTTCTCTGCTTTGAACCTCTTCACATAATCACGAAGCGACTCTTGTGGGTTTTTCTTGACTTTAAACAAATGGTCAGACTTTTTTTTGATCGAGCGATATGATGAATATTCTTTGGTGAAAACCAAATAAAGTTCGTAAAAACTTTGGATGGATTGTGGCAGCAGGGTGTAGAACCAATCTTGCGCCTCACCTTATACGGTGGTGGCGAATATCTTGCACATGAGATCATCGTTGTTTCGATAGAGGATCATTGCGCTTTGGTAGTTCTTTAAATGTCTCTTTGGGTCTTCATCCCCTTTGAAAGATGTGAAATATGCCATGCTGAACTCGCGTGGAGGCTCTGCCTGCTCGATCTTATCCGTGAAGGGTGACCTGCTTATGTTGGTCATGTTCCGTCTTAGTGCCTCGTCAGTGACCTCTTTACGTTGAAAATCACACAATCACTTAGTCTAGAGTCTCTCTACTTCTTCCTGGATTTGTCTTTGTTAGGGTAGTGGAGCTCTCGACTACCCCTAGCTATGACTTGCTAGTCTAGGTTGTTCTCTCATGTGTTTGGCTCGTTTATGCTGCGGATGCGGTGAGTGTGGTACGTTCCTAGCAGGTGAGCGAGTTCTTCGCAGGCTGCCGATTGAACTTGAGCTAGATTGAGTAACTGCTTCTCTCCGTCCGTCGTTCTGCTTACTCCGATGTGAGGTGGAAGATGCTCATTGCGGGTTTAGTTACGAATGAACACTTCGCCTGAAAGACTGCATATGTTGACTATCAGAGTGTGACCCTAACCGTGAATGTATGCTCATTCGTGGGCCTAATCGAGAGTGCACGCTCCTCCGCGTGCTAAGACGAGAGTATACGCTATCTCGAGGGCCCAATCGGGAGCGTACATTGCCCGAACTCTCGATTCGTGGCTGGTCGAGTGGCTGCTTGCCAGGACGCTGCTGGAGAGGTTCTTCGTCTGCCCTTGTCCTACTTTGGGACACCTCGTCTGGGGAACGTTGTATCTCGGTGCGCTACAAGAGCTGGTTCACCAAGGTTGTCTGTTGTGCGAGGGCACTCGTCAACTCTATGACTTGTCGAGACAAGTGTTGCTTTCCATTTAGGTTGGAAGAGTTTGGAAGGAATGTATCTTCTTGAGCAGTGGAAGTGTGGTAGACTCCGGGCACAAGATTTGAGTTGGGAAATGTCAAATCCGCAGAAAAATATGGTGAAAATGCTCCCGGTTCGATCATCGGTTCTGAAAATTGGAGCAGGGACGGTTGAACTAATCTTGGACCGATTTGGGTTGATAGGAAGGCCACGGAAGAAGGCTGGGCCACGGGAGTAGGTTGCTCGACGGGAGCAGGCTGTGCCACGAGAGCAGGCTGTATCACGAGAGTGGGCTACTCGGTGGGAGCAAGCTGAGCCGCGAGAATGGGCTACTCAACGAGAGTAGGTTGGGCCACAGGAGTGGCCGGCCACGAGCCTCACGCGCCCACGATGAATGGGGGGGGGGACTTTGGCCGAAGAACCTCCGATGCCAAAGTTAGAATTTAGAGAGAAAAGTGTTTGAGAGTTTTGGAGAATTTTAGCAAGAGTGTGGAATGATTTTTTGGTGAAAATGGGAGCCTATTTATAGGGATAGGCCGGTCCTCTTTGGAGAAAGAGTGGGCCGGCCATTAGGTGGGTTTTTGCGTTTAATTAGCCAATTCTAATAGGTATTAATTGGCTAATTAAGCATAAGGGGAATGTTTTGGTGGTTATAGAATATTTAGAATAATAGATAATTAGGTTATGTAATAATTAGCAAATTGATTTAGCTAAAAAGGGGAAATTAGGTAAAAGATATATAGGGAGAAATAAATTTTAGGGATTACCTTGTAGAAGGATTTGATGAGATGAATTTTTGAATTGTTACCTTTTTTGAGCATTTATGACTTGGTTGAGGATGATTGCTCGCTACTTGCGCGTAGGAATCATGATATGCCTCAAGGGTATTTTTGTCTTCTTCATCCAAAAATCCATGTGTCGCCTTGTGAATATTTTTGGCTCCACAACTAAGATGTCCATTTCAGTAAAAATCCAGAACTGGGTTCGTTTTGCAGAAAAAGTGGCAACGGAGTTTTTCTGTATCAGCAATTCCAAGGTTACGGGAAAGTACGAGTTTATATCATTAATAATCAAAATTTGTCTTGAATTCATAACTATTAGTTTTTATAACAATTTCAAATGTAACCAAAATTTCATATAAATGTACTCTATGCCCTCAAAATTACAACCTAATTACAAATGTCGGCTGCAGTATTGTGAAAATGAAACACATTTTAAGTATAAGAATTGAAGTATAAGTTGGCTTTTTAGAATTAAGAGCAACTCCACTGTTGTTAAGGCCCCCTAGGGCTATTCACTATTTAATCCACCCAATAAACAGTAATTGCCCTTAATGAATGGTAACTACCTTTTGCATCTCCACTCCTACACTAAATAGCCCTGGCAATTGGCAATAAAATGTTAGTATTTTTTTTTTATAAAATAATACAAAATAATTTTCTAGCCACAATTTTGCCTAAAATTGGTATATTCCTATTCCTTCTTCTGTGATCTTCATTTTGAGATAAAAAAATTCATGTGTTTTGGTAGAGATTTGAGGTTGAACGGAACATAAATTTTCCGGTCTTCTTCCAGGCAGAATTCGGTGCTTGCAGCAGTGCAACTTGCGACCTAGACCAAGTCGACCCAATCACACGAACGGCAAGGTGAGAGAGCAATAAACAAACGATGAGTTACTGCAGAAATTGCCGACTAGGGGGTGGTCGTTTTCTAGGCTCGGTTTCTAGGCTCGGGCCCACTAGGGCTCAATCGCCAGCACACGCTGGACCTTATTGCTCGAGCTATCTGGCCCTATTTGAGAGCCAGTCCATCGGGTTATTGCCCACGGTGAAATTGCTCTAATAGGGAGCTATGGAAACAACCATTAGACTAAGCCAAAAGTGTGTGCCCCAAATTAAGATTTTAAATATATGTACACATATGTACACAAAATGCCATGAAACCATGTACTAGAGATTTCCATCCAAACGAAGACCTAATGAATTCATTTTGAAAGTATGCATAAGTTGTATGTTATGAAATTTCTAGAATATTAATTAATTATTATGCAAGAATATGCACTTCAGTTGTAGGTGTTCGTTAATTAATAAATAAATTAGACAATTTCATTGGCTGAATGTCTTTTCGTTCTGTCAACTTAATGGATTGGGCATCATACAAATCTTTATAAGGTGTTTCACAGTGTGTACGTGGGGTTGGTCTCTGCTTACAACAGGACTGACGACGACGGAAGAAATTGTTTCAAAGTTCTCGAGGAAGTTTGCTATTATCAAAGAGGAACATGAAGTAATTGTGGTTGACAAACATGAGGTGGGATCGCTATAATCATCCAAGGTGTTTCTGGTGGGTAAGGTGCTGGCCTCGAAATCAATTAACAAGAAAAGCTTTAAGAGACATATGCGGAATTTATGGCGCCCTAAGGCACATGTGCTGATTTTTTGTCTCGAAGACGAACGTTTCGCGTTTGGTTTTAACTCTCTTTCTAAGAGAAATACAATTCTGAGGGGGGGTCCCTGGTTGTTTAATAAACAATTTATGTTGGTCTTAGCAGAGGCAAATAATATGACCTATCCATCGAGGGTTCTGCTAGTTCATCAGGAATTTTGGATTCAAGTGAAGGGATTACCATTCTGTTATATGACACGCCAGATGGGGAAGTTTTTGGGCAACCAATTGGGGAAGTATGTACTCACTGACCAGAGTCAAATGAAAGAACAGTTTGGAAGCATTCTTAGAATTAGGGTCCGGGTGGATATTCAAAAACCCTTGAGACAGTACGTGGCATTACGGCTAGATGGTCGAACATTGAATGTTGACATTCGATACGAAAAATTGCCATTTACTTGTTTTTTATGTGGAATAATGGATCATGTGGAGGATCAGTGTGAAAAATATCATGGACCACAGGATAATGACTATGCTAAGCCTTATGGGAGGTAGTTTCAAGATGATGTCTTAGGGAAGGATTACAGGAAGCCTGTGGGGAAACGGTTTGGTTTGGGGCCTGATGGTGGATGGTCTATGTTAGTACCAATTGTGGAGAGTATAGATGAGATTATGAAGGAAGATGAGGAACCTGAAGCGATGATGGGTGGGAGGAATCAGATTGGTGCAGCCTATGGAATACATGTCTCGTGGAATGGGACTACGGAGTGATATGGTTTGGAATTATGCTCGCAAGATATGGTTGAAGGGAGGCAGATTTATCAAGATATTCCTAATCTTAATGTTGACCTGATGGAGGAGACGAATAGTATGGCATCAAGATATTCCTAATCTTAATGATGACCTGATGGAGGAGACGAATAGTATGGCAATATTGCCATACATGGCACCAGTTGGTGAGACTGTTGAGCCCAAGTCAACCTTTGATGTTGTTTGGTACCGAGATAATGACATCAAGTGCATGGCCATGAAATAAGGAGGGTAAAGATGTTGGAAAGACAAGCTATGATAACCAGAGTGAAACTACACTGTCGCTGGGCTCTGATCCTTTTAACCTGAATCCATTCATTTTTGGAACTGGGAATGAGGATGGGAGAGATATCCAACAACGATTAGGTCGTATTATAGAAAGAAAAAAATAAAAAATAAAAAAAAATAAAAAGAGGATGCATTGTAGTAAGATAGCTATCCCCGAACTGGGGAAATGGGTGACTTAGGAAAAGGACTATGTTGTACGATCCCAGGCTATAAAGAAATGTGCTTATTCGAACTCAATGATTGATGAAGGGTGAAGGCTGACGAGGTTCAGCCCCGCCGAGTGCAATGAGTTCTATCGGTTAGAATTGTCGGGGGCTTGGGAACCTCCGTGCCATTCGAGCACTTAAAAGACTGGTTCTCTTTAAAGATCCCGCTGTGATTTTTCTGTGCGAAACTACAAGCTCCAGAGAACACACGGATAAGTTATTACCACAATTACAATTTCAGTGTGTGTTTACGGTACCGAGTTCAAGTCGGTCTGGTGATTTGTTTGTTATGTGGAAGGAGGAAGCGCAGACTTCACTTCGCTCATACTCTTCAAATCATATCGATCTTGAAGTATGAGGAGTGGGAGATGGCTTTCACTGAAGGCTTACGTTCTTTTATGGCTTTCTAGTTGAAGCTGATCGCTACAAGTCATAGGAGTTGCTTCGTCGGCTTAAGGAGAATTTTTCATTACCATGGTGTTGTTTAGGAAATTTTAATGAAGTTCTCCAGGCCTTTGAACAGGAGGGTGGGGATATACATAGTGAAAGGCAAATGGAAGGATTTCATAATGCGTTGAGGGATTGTGAATTGAAAGATATGGTCTTTGTTGGCAACAACTTCACTTAGGTAACAATGAAGGATGATGGTATCATGGTTCAATTAGATCAAGCGCTTGCTACACAGGATTGGTTAGACTTACTCCCAGGGTTCAGAGTTGTTCATTTGAAACCTACGTCCTCCGACCACATCCCGATCTTGTTAGAGTGGGAGATAAGGAAATGAGCCAAATTTAAGAAGAGTTTTCGGTATGAAAATGGTTGGTCAGTGAGGGACGATTGTGAGACAGCAATACAAGAATGATGGTCTACAAACTATGTAAGGTCCCCTATGTATCAAGTTATGGAAAAGATTAAGGCGACACAGGTGCAATTGCTAAAATGAGTTAAGAGCATAGAAGGATCCATTCCTGGGGAAATTGTCGCAATGAAAGATAAATTGCAAGCCCTCTTTGGTAAGCCTTTCACTAAAACAACTATTGCCCAAAGGCACGAATTGTATACTCGGTTACATTCACTATTGACACAAGAAGAGGCGTTCTGGCGTCAACAATCCAAAGAGAATTGGTTGCGTCTTGGTTATCAAAATACCAGATATTTTTATCAAAAAGCCTCTCATCAACAACAATGGAATGGACTATATGGGTTGGTCGATGAAACAGGGCAGTGGCATGAAAGTAAGTGATAGGGATTTTACCACTTGCAAAAGTAGGGATAAAAACACTTAAAAATACTTGCAAGAGTACAAGGTTGTCATAGTATAGCAGCTTAAATAAGGTCATTTTTCACAGGGATTGAATGAATAATTTATGTTAAAACCAAATCCTAATGAACTATTTGAAAACAAAATTTGGAAGATGTTGATGTTATGACCTAAAATATTAAAAACGAATTTAATTAAAAACAATTAAATAAATTGGGAAAGTAAAGAAAACAAATGAAAATAGTTTTGAATATCAATTTAAGCACTAGGTTTCCACCATCACCCTAACAATTCTATATAGTTCTTTCAATTACTTATGAATTGCACATGCATATTTTGAAGGTTAGTTTTCATAAAGTATGCCCTACTTGGAACCTCCAACATAGAATGTATATCTAACATGCAACCCGTCCATGGAGTCCAGATCGAATGTGAACATGCAAGACTCATTAAGTTTTGTGAAAACCTTCTGAAAAACCATATAACCCTTAAAACGTGTTGTCCATCCTAAGAAGTTACACATATTAACCACAAGAAGCCAGCCCCAATTTCAAGGACAACCCTCAGCCAAAATTGCATCAAATTACTTCTCTAAATATCCTAATGGTGGCCAATCATCAAGACAAGTAGATAGTTTAAAGCACAGTGATTAATAATTCAAAACTTGCATGCATAATGTCATAAGCAAATTGAAAAGAAGCTACATATTCTTGCTAAGGCTCGTGGCCTCACCCTAGCAAACAAAACTAGTTACTAACAATCATAAAACAAAATATTATTAACAACATGGATAGAAAACACCTTGATAATAAACTTGAATCCTCCAAAGTAATGTTTGCGTTCTCCTCCTTCTCTCCCTAAAACCCTAATGGCTAAAAAGCCTTATTTATAATGCTCTAATTAAAATCCTCCTAGTAAAAGGTCTTAAATAAAACTAGGAAACATAATTAAATGATAAAACAAAAAAAAAAAGGCTTCCTATTTGAACTAGAATTCGGAGTTCTCAGAAAATTAGTCTTTTGACTGACCAAATAAACTCCGATTTGGTCTCAAAAGGTCTCGTTTTAAAGATGAAGATGTCCCCTACAAATTCTCAAAAGGAATCTTCCTCAATATATGTCATCTTGGCCTCCAACATAACCAAAATGTCCAAAAACATCAATCTGGGAAAGCTGTGCGCTGGGTCTTAATTTCATCGTCACGGTAACAGCTTGGTAGAAAAATCTGGAATTTTGACACAATCATCTTGAAAGGCACATGAACATCTTCCAATTGTAATCACTCTAAAATTCATCCGTTTGATCACTTTTGCTCCAAAAAAAGTCGAATGTCCTACATTGAAAATATATACCAAAGTATCAAAATTCTACCAAAATAACCAATTAGGGTAAATATATAGTATAATATGGACTCATCAGTAAGGATGGGATGGCTTTGGTAATAGTGGATTATTTCCAGAAATTGTTTGATTCCACGGGAGAAGTAGATGCGTCGGTTGTTCTTAGTGCGGTTTCACCAAAAGTCAAGGCCGAGATGAATCAGAGTCTTTTGGTACCATTTTTTTAGGACGAAATCAAGACTGCTTTGTTTCAAATACACCCTACTAAGGCGCCTGGACCTGATGGTATGACTCTCAAGTTTTATCAGAAACATTGGGCTATTGTTGGTCATGATATATGTGAAGGTGTTAGTTCTCTCCTCTCTTCAGGGAGTATGATGCACAAAATTAATTTTACACATGTAACTCTTATTCCTAAGAAAACAGACCCAATCTCCATGACTCAACTCGGGCCAATCAGTTTGTGTAATGTGATATACAAAATCTGTTCCAAAGTTCTCACGAAAAGGTTGAAGTTGATTTTACCCAACATTATTTCGCCGTCCAAACGTGTGTTTATCTTTGGACGTCTAATCTTAGATAATTGTTTAGTGGCATCGGAAATTGCTCATGCTATGAAAATAAAAAAAAAAGATTAGTGGCTGGAATGGTGTGATGGCGCTGAAATTAGACATCAGTAAATCATATGATCGCATCGAATGGTTGTTCCTCAAGCAAATAATGAGACGATTGGGGTTTGCTAAGCAATGGATTAATTGGATAATGATGTGTGTCATTTTAGTTTCTTACTCTTTCAAGCTTAATGGGGAGCCAATGGGTCTTGTATAGCTTAAAAAAGGTATTCGGCCAGGGGATCCGTTGTCACTGTTCTTATTTGTGATTTGTACGGAAGGTCTTTTAGCCTTATCGAATGTATGGGAAGCTCAAGCATGGATACAAAGAGTCAAGGTTTGCAATGGTGCGCCAAGTATTCATCATATCCTTTTTGCTGATAATAGCTTTATTTTTGCCAGAAGCTCTTTGCAGGAATGTTGTGAATTGAAAGAGTTGTTGAAATGTTATGAGTTAGCTTCGGGACAAGCGGTTAATCTTACCAAAAGCTGTGTGGTGTTCAGTGCGAATGTGAATGAAATGGATGCTCAATTACTTGCCGATTGCTTAGGTATGAACTAGGTGGAATACCATGACCGTTATCTTATATTGTCGGTTCTCACAGGTAAATCTGACAACGTTTGCATACATTAAAGATCGGCTTTGGAAAAAACTTAATGGTTGGCGTGGAAGTCTCCTAAGTAGTGCGGGTAAAGAAATTCTCATTAAATCTGTGGCCCAGGCAGTTCCCCTATATACCATGCAGACTTTCTTGCTTTCGAAGATGTTCTGTGATGAGTTAAATCAAATGGTGGCTCGGTTTTGGTGGGGGAAAGAAGAGGGTAAAAGGAGTATACATTGGGTAAGTTGGTAGAAGATGTGTAAGCCTAAAAGTGAAGGAGGATTGGGCTTTAAAGATTTGTATGTCCTTAACCTAGCCTCGCTGGCAAAGCAGCATTATCCACCATCCATGCTCTCTTGTTGCTCAAATCTTTAAGGCTCGTCATTTCCCTGATACAGATTTTCTTCAAGCTACGGTGAAGACAAATTCGTCCTATTGTTGGAAAAGTGTGGCGGCAGCTAGAGTGTTGATTCAACGTGGAGCACATTGGCGAGTGGGTGATGGGTTGAATATAAAAATATGGGGTGATGGCTGGCTCTCGAGAGACAATTATACAAAAGTACTCAATCCTATACCAGTAGGAGTTCATCCAAACCTTACCGTGAGATCTCTCTTAGTGGATTCGGATCGTGTTTAATGGAATACGCAGTTGATTTTTAACATGTTCCTTTGAAGAGGAGGCCAACCTTATTATGAGTATTCCTTTGAGTTTGTTTAGTCCACCTGATGAGTTGATTTGGATTAAGGAACCCCAAGGAAATTTTGCGATTAAAAGTGCATACTTTGTCGCTCGATCGTGTAGTGAAATTTGTGGAGATATACCGATTGGTTCAATGATGACGGTGGAGATCCAGTTTCTTTGGAAGGCTTTGTGGCGAGCTAAGGTACCAGGTAAAGTTAAACTATGTATCTGGATGAGTTGTTTGAACGCTCTGCCAACCAGAGTCAATTTGAAGAAAATGAGGGTCCTTATAAATGATTGTTGTCCTTTTTGTGCCAACGTACCATAAACAATAGAACATGGTTTATTGCATTGCTCTCATGCAGCAATAATATGGTTCTCTAGTCCTTTGTGGTTGCAAACGTTGCGGCACAGAGAGGTTGGGTTTCCAAAATGGCTCACTCGGTTGGCTCAATCTCTTTGATTTGGCGCTGGTGTTGATTTGGAAGATATGGAACACTCGTAATGCAATGCTTTAACAGGGATCGGTTTTACCACCACAGGAAATCCAATTACAAGCTCATGCTTGGCTATTGGAGTTTAGAAAGTGGAATGTGGTCCAAAAGCATGTCAAACCTACTGATGCGCAGCTATGAAGGAAGTCGGTGGGTGGTGTTGGCATCATCATTAGGAACGCGGTTGGGGATTTTATAGCAGCTTTGGCTATGAAGTTGACTGGTATTACGTCTTCTATGCAAGCTGAGATCCCAGCTGCTCATGAAGTAGCAGTATTTGCGCATCAATGGAGGACTGAGTAGATCATATTTGAGGGTGATGCTTTGTTGGTGATCACCGCAATTCAAAATAATGCGGTGGTTAATCACGGGCCATTTGAGCATTTATTAGAGGATACCTGAAGGATCTTGCAGTCATTCAAAACGTGAAAAGCAAGCTTTGTGCGAAGAGATGCTAATACAGTGGCTTATCGGCTAGTCAGATTCAGTCTAACCTCGGAGCACCCAATTTCCTTGGTTTGAGGAACCCCCTGACTTAATTACTGACCTTCTATTGGAGGATGGTTTTCATTGTTAATGTTTTGATTATTTGGGAGGATAGTCTTAATTGTTATTTTGTTGGTGTGGGACATACTTTTTCCCTTCATTCGGGTCACTTCCTGGTATGGTTTCTATTAAGGCCCACTGGTAGCACTCTTATCTTTGATTGTACGTTGTTCCTGTTATGAATGAATATCGTACTTGAATTTCAAGAAAATAAATAAATAAAAAATAAATAAACTTATTGGCTTAGGATATGGGAATAATCAAAACCCTAAAAATGAAAGAACATGGAAGAAAGAATGAGCATAAAAAATTTCATTTGCATATGGTGTTAATGGAAAATGATCCCTTCCACATAATTCTCCTCATCAAACAATACGGGCCTTTGAAATTTGATCTAATGGCTAAAGTTATTATAACTTTTAGAATGGACCCTTATTTGTAACCGTTGGATCAAATTTCAAAGGCCCGGATTGTTTAATGAGGAGGATTAGGGGGAAAGGATCCGGAGAGGATTCCTTTCCGGTGTTTATAACTTCCATAAAAATATTTTGTTTTTAACTTTAAGGGTACATTGATCAATTGATGTGACTTTGTGTTATATTTGAAAGTTTTAATAAAAACTGACATTTATGAATTTTTTTTTTACTTTGTTGCTTAAAGCTTGCCTGAGGAAAGGGACGGGGGAGGCTTGGGTCGGCGTAGTTGAAGACAGGAACGAAGGTGGCGATGGTGGGATGGGGAGAAAGAATAACGGCAGTGTGCGGAACTGGGGGAGGGTTTATTAATTAATTCTTTTTTGTTTGAGTTTATTCACATGGTGCAAATTTATCATCCATGTCAGCAAAAATTGTGGATTTATATTTACCACATTATCACTTAACGAAAAAGTTAACAGATTGATTAATGGTTACATGACATTGAAATAAAATAAAAAATAATGTAGGAGATTAAAATGTTTTTAAAATGTTATATAAAATTGTAATTTCTTTCAAACCTGAAGGTGTAAAATATAATTCACCATAAATTTATTGTTGCTTCTCGCCAAGAGGAGCGCTGCTAGCCAGACTCGCTCATAAGCGAGTCCAAAAAGACTCTTCGACCACTGAAATATATCGGAAGAGTGGAGTCACTGAAATTGTAGGTGGAAAAAGAATAAATGGCAAACATCCCATGGTTGAGAATTATTTGGTATTACTTTTAATGCCATCAAATTTAAAGCTACATCTTTTATTTATGTGTATCAAACCCAACATGTGCATGATTGAGTCCATGATTCTTTCATGTAAACTGACAATTTAATGCCAATATTACTGAAAGAATACAAAAATATCTATTTCTACGTGATAAGAAAGATAAACGCATAATTATGACAGGTTTTTTAGATGAGTAGATCAAGTCATGCTGAAATAAATTGTTAGCAATGTTGGAATGAGAGGGCTCCAAATATAGATTAATCTCAACTCCTTCAATAGGCTGCAAATAGAGTAAAATACAACAATAAACGCTAGTGTGTCATAACTTAATTAATACTGATGATGATAGTTGATTGACACGACTAGCTAGTGCATTGGTGTTTGCTTGCACTCTTCAACAAGCAAAGCACCTATTTTAGTTGCCAAAATTGTGAGGGGTTACTCCAATCCAAGCCCCTAGGGGTTCCACGGATTCTACGTTGTATTGCCTCGAAAACTCGATTGAATTCACATATTTACAAGTTTATTAAAGTCGAGTAGTTTGGTGTGAGATAATCAGAATCATAGTGGATAATGAGTAGTTTAATTGATTATGGAATACATTAACTTAGCGGATGTTTATTTACATAAAATAGAAATAGGAATTATTTTAATTCTTAAGTTTCATCCGTTTAGTAAAGGAAATTGTTATTAGCACTCTAAAAATTTCATTCTACATTCGTTACAAGTGTATTTTTCTTTCTAGTTATAGAAAGTTTGAAGTGTTAATAACAATTCCCTTAATAAAATATGAGTATGAATATCAATGATTTCTATTCTTAACTTTTCCATACGTCAACTAACATATAAGGAATTGAAAAAGTGTACGTTTCCCTAATAATCCGTAATCAAATACCAAAAAGACAAGATCAGATTAGATAGGGTATTATTTGATCCTATTTCCTCTATTTCTAATTTCAGATCAGATTAGCTGGGGTATTATTTGATCCTATTTCCTCTATTTCTAATTTCTCGGATTCCTTCTGTTGATGCACAAAATTGATGAGACTTTGGAACAACATAAAGCGTCAAGTTTGTAAGATTCGCCCGGTTGCTCTGGTTACCTAGTGAGGATAATATGTCAAAGAGATAGGGATAGGGAAGAAAACAGAACATGTACGTGGTTCACCCTAAGTTTGGCTATGTCCACAGAGCAGAGGAGTTCTCATTAATAGTGAAAGGTTTACACAAATACATAGGTTCAAGCATAATCATCATTATTAGGTTCTAATGACTAGTTTAAGTACAATAATGAAATTTTTCCCTCATTGTAGAAAAATGATCTTCTTTTATAGTTGAGGAGAGTCTCCGGCTTTCGTCTGCGGTCAATATGAGACTCTAAGAGCTTTATTCTGACGTTGACACGTGTTGTGATGTGATTGGCCTCCTGGGTGGAGAAAAACTCTTGTGCTTCGGCAGGGGTGCTTCAGCATGAATCCCTCAGTAGGTCCTTGAAGGTATGAAGTTGACCCGTGCTTGGTAGTTTCGCGATCGATCAAGTATGGTACAAACACCTTCATTCTCCCAATTTGTTAACTAAACATGCCTTAATTAATTGAAAGGGTTGAAATCAATCATTGTCATTTGGGGGTTGGGGGGGCTAAAGGGTCGTTATCATAGGACTCATTTTCCTACCTGCCTATAATTAGCATAATCATGAAATAATTTAGTTTTAATTAGGTAAAATTATTTGTAGATCACTACTACTCGCTACTACAACATGCTTGTACAAATCCTTTGCGTACTATTATTACGTTGGAAAAAATAAAACCCAACTAATCCCTGACTTGGTTGCCATAACTTGTTCACTGCACTAACTTTTCTTCCCCACTAACAATGTTTTTGGTTAATCAAAATTTGGCAAAGTGCCAAACCCTACCATATTTTCCAATTTCGATGTAATGCAGAAATGGAGTTATATCCTTTTTAGGAAATCGTTTTCGAATTCACTGCATTGATTGAGTACTTGAATTTGAGAAACTCTGAGGCTAGGAGTCTATATAATGAATCAAGACTATAGCCTCTACACATTATATATACAGCTCTTAATTTTTGTTTCATGTTTAATTACAGAGATAAAACTAGATTAGAACAATGTTTAGTGAGCCTTTGATTAACCTAATCGGTCCGGCGAAGCTGTTGGCAATATCCACGTGCCGAAAGGTTGTTAGAGTTGTTATCGAATTAGTTAGTTAAATAGCTTAGGCTGCAAGCTAGTCATGATGGCTATATAAATTGTATTCTCATAGTTGTAAACATTAATTCAGTATCAATGTAATCAATTACTTTTTATCTCTCTCTTATTCCCTTCTCTCTTTTCTTCTTCGATACATGCTCTTTCTGCATTTCTGTGTTTTTCTGCATTTCTATTAATATGGTATCAGAGCCACCAGGCTCACGCCATGGATTCTGGTGGTTCCGTTTTTCATTAGATTTCGTCATTTTCATCGTTTTTCATTAGATTTTCTTTGGTGCTTCCGCGATGGTACTGTAACTTCTTGGTTGATCTTATGTCTGGTCCTCTTCTCTACCTCGATGGAGATCGCAAGCCTGTGGCATCTTGAAGTTCTAACCTTAATAGTCTGATTGCTTGCTGTGATTCGGATCGTTGTCTCCCTTTGTTGAACTCCGAATTGTTGTGTTGGTAGCTGGTGTGGAGGATAGTTCAAAATTTGTGCAGCTTGATGTGGAATTTGATTCTCTTCCCTCTGGGGTACTTTGCCATTCTCCAGATTCCCCAAATTTCTTTCCCCTTGCAAAGACAACGACAGAACAACTAAAAGATTTGTAGAAATGGAACGAGTTTCATCCAAAGTAAGGCACAAAATCTTCTCATTTTTGATAATCTTTTCTGGGTTTGAATAATTGTTTCGATCTTCGAGAATGTTCTTCCTCTGTGATCGTTGAGGGCTTCTTTCTATTCGTCGGGGTTTTCTGGTAGCTGGTGGTTTGGTGGAGGTTTTCTGATTGGGTTTTCCGATCACGAGCTCGAGTCTTAGGTTTTGCTATTAAATTCTGCACTCTATTTGTTTGCTTACATGCCGCAGTGAAAATTTGTTTTCTTCAATAGGGTTTCTTGTATGCAAGTTTATTTGTTAAGGCCGATAGCCATTCCTTTATGTTGCGTGATTAGTTCTTGGTTGTTTGAGATTTGTGCACTCGAAAAAGGCCGATTGCCAAGAGTGTGTTGAATGCAATTTGTTTCCTCCATAAGGCCGATAGCCAGAGTGAAAAGTTTTGTCTCAGATATTGTGTGTTACTCCTTAAAGGTCGATAGCTGGAGTAATGTTCTTGAAAAGTTTTGTTTGTTGTTATTGTGTGCAACTCCATTAAGGCCGATTGTCGGAGTGCAGTTCTTGTTCCCTTTCTTCATTGAAGGCCAATTGCCAAAGAAGGTTGTGTTTCTTGATTTCTGAAAATACAGTGGAATCTGTGAAAATTGAAGGTCTTCTAGGAATGTTGATTGTGAAATATTGGAAACCTTATCGCAAAGAAAATAGTGGCTACAGCGGTGTAGAAATCAGTTTGAGGGGCTGAAATTCTTTGATGGGAGCAGAGGATTAATTGATAATGCAGATGCATGAAGACACCTTTAAACACCAAGAACAGAGGATTAATTGATGATGGGAGCAAGGCTAGGAGTACTTCGACAAGAAGGATTTCATTGTTCTGCATTTCTCAAAGTATTCATTCAATCTCAAACTGGGAAGTCCCAATTGAGATAGAGGGGGGATGTTGGCAATATCCACGTGCCGAAAGGTTGTTAGAGTTGTTATTGAATTAGTTAGTTAAATAGCTTAGGCTGCAAGCTAGTCATGATGGCTATATAAACTGTATTCTCATAGTTGTAAACATTCATTCAGTATCAACGTAATCAATTACCTTCTCTCTCTCTCTCTTATTCCCTTCTCTCTTTTCTTCTTCGATACATGCTCTTTCTGCATTTCTGTGTTTTTCTTCATTTCTGTTAATAGAAGCTACTCATAGCTGTGATTCTATTGCAGTGTGGCTATGCAGGTCAGAACGTAATTGCTAGGCTTGCTCTAAACCAGGGAATGAGCCATTATGTATTCTTAGTCTACAGAATGGCTATTGCAGCTGTTCTCATTTCTCCCTTCGCTCTCATTTTGGATAGGTTTGCTCTCTCAATATCTATGCACGAAAATTGACATGTTTAGAAAATATTACTAATCATTAAGATTAATCACCACGAAATCGCTACCGAAGATGACCTTTTCCATCCTTGCTAAGACTATGCTGCTTAGCCTTTTCGAGTAAGATTCTTAACCGTTAAGGGTAACATTAACGTTTAGCTAAGCAAATCAAAACGATCTTAGTTGAAGTGCTTTTTGTTCACTTTACAGCCCGGTGCTTGACATGAACCTCTTCTACATGGCAATGTCATATTCTACAGCTACTTTCACATCTGCCATGTTCAATATTCTTCCTGCAATTGCATTTTTCATGGCCATGATCTTTAGGTATGATTTATAACACCTTGCCTTGGTAACACACAGATAAAACGCACAGTTTAAGCAGATGAATTTATCATGGTTTTGCAGGCTTGAGAAAGTAAACATTAGGGAACTTCATAGCCAAGCAAAGGTAGCGGGGACCGTAGTCACGGTTGGGGGAGCTATTATTTTGAGTCTGGTCAAAGGACCGGAACTTAATTTTCCGTGGACAAAGGGCAAAGATCTAAATTATGATCATCACCAGTTGCAAAGTGATTCAAACCCTAAAGACCTCATTAAGAGTGCCCTCGTGACTGCTGCATCTTGTTTCTTCTGGTCTTGTTTCATCATTTTGCAAGTAAGAACTCTCAAATCGACACCGTAGATCTTCTTTTTTTCCTTCAGAAAACTGTTAATAGTACTCCAAAACTCCCCTTATATTTTTTTGTAGACATATAAGAGTGCGGAGATGATATTTTTTAAGTATCAGTAATAACTCCATATTTTTCTCATCTAAGTAAAAAGTATATGATGGTGAATTCTAATAAAAAACACAGGCTTTTACACTAAGATCATACCCTTGTGAGTTCTCCCTCACAGCTTTTACATGCTTTTGGGGTCTGGTTGAAGCCGCAATACTTGCCCTTTTCATGGAACGGAGAATCCCTAATCCAGTCTGATCTATACAATTTGACATCAAACTTTTGGCATCATTTTATGGGGTAAGAAATCTTTTGTTCAACATTTTTTTCTCTTTCAAATTCTTGGACCAATAAATTATAATTTATACTCACAGAAGTGGTTTTGCCGCAGGCAATACTCTCTGGGGTTAATTATTATATCATGGGAGTGGTAAACAAAGAAAAGGGACCTGTTTACTATTCTTCTTTTAACCCCTTAGGCACAGTAACTACTGCAATTATGGGATCCCTTGTTTTAGCCGAGCACATGTACCTTGGAAGGTATATACAGTAAATTTTTTTTTTTACAGCTTCGTTTGCCTAGTGAGAATTTGGAAATAATTTCTTACTGTTATCCGTTGCAGTATTCTTGGAGCCATAGTTATATTTGTTGGGCTACATCTGGTTCTATGGGGGAAGAAGAAAGATAAACCTCCATCTCATTCATTAAAAAGTCAGAATCAAGCACCAGATGATGAAGAGATGACTACAAATCAGCAACAAATGGGAATTTGAAAAGTCCACGTTAGGGGAAATCACTCTCGATCTTCTGCATAAAGAATTTATTTTCCTAGTTGTTAACAAAAACATGATCATTATTTTGCGGTATTTAATTAATAGATTGGAAAGCTTGAACAATGTGGGGAAAAGGTTGTTGAAGGAGATTCTCAAGTTCTCGTAGATGCTTTAAAACTTGAAAAACACCCTATTGGAGAATGCTCCAAGAGATGGAGGTTTATCTTTCTTCTTCCCCATAGAACTAGATACACCCAACAAATATAACTATGGCCCCAAGAATACTGCAAGGTAACTGTAAGAAATTATTTCCAAATTCTCACTAGGCAAATGAAGCTGTAAAAAAAAATATATATATATATATATTACTGCATAAACCTTCCAAGGTACATGTGCTCAGCTAAAACACAGACTCAGGTTCTGACCTGCATAGGCACACTGCAAGAGAATCACAGCTATGAGTAGCTTCGCTGGACGGATTAGGTTAATCAAAGACTCACTAAACATTGTTCTAATCTGGTTTCATCTCTGTAATCAAACATGAAATAAAAATTATGAGCTATATAATAAGGTTAGAGGCTATACAATTGATTCATTATATAGACTCCTAGCCTCAGACTTCTTTCAAATTCAAGTACTCAATCGGTGCAGTGAATTCGAAAACGATTTAAGATATAACTCCATTTTATGCATGTAAGCGTAGAAAATGAGGGAGATGAAGAGGGAGAGGGACGAAGAGGGTGAGGGACGAAGAAAAATTAGGAAGAAAGAGGCTGAGGGACGGAGAAAAGTTGGGAAGAAAAAGAGGGTGAGGGGAAAAAAGAGGGAGGGGTAGAAAAATTAGTAATAAAAAGAGATAGAACGGAGAAAAATAGGAAAGGAGATGTTTCTAGAATGAAAAAAAAAAAAAAAAAAAAAACAGAAGTGCAAGTGGCCCTCTACCACAATGGTGAAGAGAAGTGTTGTTTTTACACCATGGTGTGGATTCGAACTTCATCGGCTCCCTAATCTAACAAATCTATCATTTGACAATAAAAAAAAATAAAAAAAAACTGAATAATATAATATTAGAATTTGTTATTTTTCTGTTTCTTAATTTGACACTGCATTAAACACTTTACTAAATTTGTCTAGCTTAATCTAACTTAGTTCCTGAAAGTAGTCTACTTCGAAATAATCCTGTAAAACAAAACGAGTTTACTTGAAGATATCAATTAATATCCAACCCACTCGTGTTATAACTTGTTATACAAACCTCAAATTTATTTAATTAATGGCAGGACCAAGATAACCAGCCCAAACAATAGTTGCCCCCCAAAGAGAGACTGCATCATCTATCAGCCTGAAGATAATGCTTCTCAATTTGAAAGCGGTCAACTCTGTGTGGTTACTTCAAAGATTTTTCAGGGAGCAAAATAAGTACTCACAATATCATCAAGTATTAGATAGATAATAAACCATCCAAAATCCCAAATTCTATTTGTATATGAAAGGTTTCATATAGCCAAAATACATGTAAACCATCCACCAAATCCAGTATCCAAATTTAGGTCTATAACTTAGTAATTTACTATAAGCTGTATGTTGCTACGCACGATCACACCTTAATTTACCCCCAAGAAAGTTAACTAGGAAGATTCCGATGTCAAGAAGGTACAGCGGCTTCATCTTTTCCATAGATACGCTGAAGTTCACGGGTTGCGGCTTGATATGATGCTGAAACAGGCAAAAATAGAGATTGTGTGAGAGGAATTGTGTTAAACAGGTCACTCCAAAAATTATCTAATTATTCATCACCTTTCCAGATGCGGAAATTCTTCTGATTAATAGGAGACCCTGTTACAGTTTGAATGGCGTCAAACAGCACGTCCTGAGGTGTGTTCTTCAGCTCTTGAACTACTGCATAAATGGTCTTTCCATTCTCAAAGTAGATGTGATTATTGGGATGTTTGGTCTTGGCACCAGCATGACGCTCGAACTCATAAGCATTAAGAGACTGCATCATACAATAAATGTTCAAGCTAATTTATAAATCTCAGATCAAAAATTCGTTATCTTCAAAGCAGTTGAATCAAACAAGAGTTCTTACCTTTGGGTGATTGCATTGATCACAGGAACAAAGATACCCAGCCCCTTTTATTGTTGCTTTGAGGTTTTTCTGCAGATGATAACATATAAAGTCAAATCAAGGAATTAATACAGAAAATTAATCACCGTCAAAAGAATCAGAATGATCAATAGTTATCAGCTTACCTCCCGTGACCAGGAAACATACTTCACCGGAACACCATCAAACATACCAGTTGATAACAAACTTTTGACATTTGAAGGGAAGTTGTTTGGAGGAGCTTTCCTAGCAGTTCTTGGCTCTTTAATTTTTGGAACCATATCAGTTTTAGAATCAACTTGCAGAGCTTCACCTACATTTGGATCCATATGTGACTGAACTGGATCCTTCAGGCCAGGTTCTTCTGACTGTTGAGCTGTGTTCTGGCTACTCGTCAGCAAATCATAGCTGTTGATGATCCTGCCAGAAGGATTTGTGTCGAGTTCATCATGAAAACTTCCAAAAGCGATGGTGGTGCTCTCACTCTTATTGTAATTATGACTCACAGAACTGCTATCTCCTTTATCATAGGGAGGACCAGTTGGTACAGCATTCGAATCTGCCTTGTTATATGTCGGAGGCATTGAGATGAAATTCTCGTTTGCTTTACTATATGTTGCACCACTAGAAACAAAACTCTCATGACCTTTGTTGTAAGAGCTACCTAACGAAATGAAACTGCTATCTCCCTTTTCATATGACTGGCCTATTGATATAAATCTTCCATCCTCCTTGTCAAAGGGCCGTCCAATTGATAAGTCACCATTGTCGCCCTTGTTATAATTATGAGCCATCAATGTGAAATTCCCATTTTCCTTACTGTAGGTGTGACCCATTAAAATGAAATTTTCATCTGCCTTATTAAAGGAAGGCCCTATTGAGATTGCATTCTCTTCACCATTGTTATAAGTCGAACCCAAAGATATGTTGTTTTCATTGCCCTTGTTATACGCAGTACCCACTGAAATTGTAGTGTTGTCTCCTCTAATGTAGGAGTGCCCCATAGATGTAGACACTACATTCTCAGAGTCCCTAACTTCATTGACCTTCACTTTTCTGATTCCACCAAAACTGAGACATGATGAGGGGTCTTCGATAGAGTGAGACATTGACAAACCCATTGACGAATCATTTCCATATTGATTCTCAAAACCCTTTCTTCCCAAATTCATATTTCCATTTCCAACGGATTGAATGTTCCTCTCACCTGGGTCGATTGTCCGTACTGGCTCAGTTCCGAAAAGCCGATCAGTGAATTGACCTGGAACTGATTGAAACCCTGAAGTGTTTTCCCACGGGAAAATAGCCAAATGTGGAACACCTGAAACTAGCCTGCCATTAAAAGCATCCATTGCTTGCTTCTTGTTGTTGAAAAGCTCCGTCCCATTGGAATCCACAAACCACGGGTAACCTCGCTTTGAATCTAATCTGGAAGAATTGTCATAACCCGTCTCTGAAACTGGCCTGCCATTAACAGACTCCATTGTTTGCTTCTTGTTGTTGAAGAGCTCCGGCCCATTGGAATCCATAAACCACGGGTGACCACGCTTTGAATCTAATCTGGAAGAATTGTCATAACCCATCTCTCCATCAGTTAGACAGCTAGAATCTCTCGGAGTCCAAGAACTTTTGGGTTGGAAAGACTGCCAAAGAAAAATACTGTTCAGATTGAATGACAAAATGTTAAAATAAGAACAGTAGATAGAGGACATATAAGCAAGTAAACCCCAGCTAGGACTAAACTACCGATACAGAATAGGGCAATGAGATGCTAAACACAAACATATTCATTAGAATAATTGCATCTGAAAATGGAGGAAAAATGCATATAAAGACAGAAGGATAAACAGATCGATTCTACAGGACCACTTAATGTTGCACTTTAAGAGTGATCAAATGAAATCATAAGTGATTCATATCTTCCAAGAAGATAAACACACATGATTCACCAATAGCTTATTTTTTATAAATTTTTAAACTCCCACCAGATATGCTCTCCTAGACAACCAAATGCAATTTTATCATTTGACGTATCAATAAAATTTACAAAATTGAGTACCATGAAAATTAATTCCACTTAGAAGAAAATTAGCAAGTAGTGCTAACAATCCAAGTCTTGGCCGTAACGATGGAACTATTAACATATTTCTTTTGAAATCTGTCCCAATCAGTTATGCTCTGAAGCATTAAATATTTTCCTACATAATGTAAAGGGACTTGGAGAGAAATCATTTTATGATGGAAGATAAAGAAAATTTTGCCTTACGGAGCTGTAGGCAATTCAAACGTTAAAGAACAACTTCCTAATATGCATGGTTTCTGAAACTAATTGGTACACAAAAAAAATTCAAATAACAAAAAGCACTGACACGAAGGACCAACATACTTGGTATTACTATCAACAAAAGGCTGGATTTGGCAAAAAGAACAGCAAGTTGCGGCTAATCGTAGAAACTTTTTTAAGGAAATTCTTAGGCATTCATTTGCCACAGACTACCTTTGCATCACGTCGGTCCCCATTAGATAAAGCTTCCTGAGCTAGTATGATCAGATACATCTAACCATGACTAGATTTCTTCAGCAATTTGGTAAGTAAATTATTTGTAAGAACTAATGTACATGACCATTAAAGAATAAATATGATCCTTGTGAGTAATTTTATGGACTTTGTCAGTAATTTATATTTCTTTTCAGCTGTGCTCAGCAAGCTATGAGAGGAAATGTCCCTATTCAAAGGGTAATGAAATGAAACATCAGTAAATGCAGAAAGCCTAGGTTAACTCTTATATAGCTAATAAATATACGATACTAGAATCTTAAATCGATAGGAAACGATCTAATATACATCTAATAATCCAATGTTAGCGCACATTTTTTTTTACAAATTTTTACTATAGAAGAGGTAATCATTCAGTGCTTGATGTTGATCCCACACACTTAGCAGTCCAAGTTAAACAAGTTATCCTATAATCCAAAGTTGTAATGCTGCTTAACTGGTCACTACTGCAAATTTATTCAGGTATTCTGATCTTACTATTACTCAACATAACTGGTATCAAACTTAAGGCTCCTGAAAGCTGCTAACTAAGTGCTTTCCTTTACTTTTAAATGACAAATCTCTCAATAATGTTTTTCAAAAAGATTTGACATTGTTGCTAATTACTAAGACGCATTACGCAATTAACAGTCACAGTCAGTAATAACCATTGACGTATTCTAGTAAGAAAACAGATGCTCAGGGATAAATGCATATACAGTTCATTTTGCTTGCCCATATGCGTACATTGAGGTCCAGAATCACTGGATATAGCTACTAACATACCCACTTTACCACTGGATATAGCTACTAACATACCCACTTTACCTTCGCAGCAGACTCCATCGTCTAAATTGAATTCTATGAATGTAAATTAGTAAATAATATAACAAGAAGGAAATTACAGATAATTTTCAGTATCATCACCAGAAGTCAAGCATGTAGATATCAAATACCATAATTCTGTAGAAAAAGCACATGGCCTTCCATTTGGCATATAAGCCAATCGTCATATTTCATTTAAAAGTTTCACATTTTCAAACAATCAAAACGAGAGTGGGTTTCAAGATCAGATTGAAAATATCAACAACAATAGACACGATTATGTCAATCTAAAATGACCAGCGCACATGAAAACACCCATTTTACAAAGACCGAAAATAGATAGAAAAGAGTAACAATCACACAGAGAAGAAGCTGCAAAACAAGCAGCACCATTGTTGATCAAAAGCAAGATACCTCTCAGGTGCAATGATATCAAAAACCCCAAATAAGATAACCATAAAATTTCTATACGACACCGCCATTAGAAAGCTTCAATCAGAGTTCAGAGTCTACCATTTGTTTGAAAAAGGCTCACTGAGTCACCACAGCACAACTCAATGAACACGCTCCCACACTATCCACCTCAGCTTCTCCCACACTCCAATCTCAAACCTCCACTCTCTGTCAAACCCAAACCATCTTATACGACATTTCGCCTGCAAAACGTCACTGACAAAAACCAATCGCAATCCATGCAACTCCAAGCTCAGGAACCTCTGCTCGATCAATCTGTACACTGCAAAAAAAAACCCTGAAATTTTGATCTTCGATCAAAGAGAGCGCGCAGTGACAATACAGATAAAGAGGAATACACAGAACTCAAAGAGATCAAACTGCGTTTTCAACAACCTATACATACGCAATTTATATGTATGCAAGCACGATAAACAGAGCAGAGGGGGCAAAACCTAGAAATTGAGAAGAATGAGAGTGGTCGGGAAGAGTACCGTCGCCGGAACGCCCGCCGGTGAGATTTTCCCGCGCCGGAACACAGAATTTCCTTCTTTTTTTTTTTTTTTTTCTTTTTTTTTGGAGAAATAAGTGAGAGAAGGACTGGGGTATGAGTAAGATAACGGCGAGCTTGGGTTTTAACTGTGGCAATGTCTACTACGGAGCACTCTACCGTTTATGTTTATGGTCCGGCTACACGTGGCCAGTCATGCTTATTAGATGCGTTGGATATAACATATAAGAGTGTCAACGATGCGGATGCATAACGAACACATAGTTGCCAGATGTGTCATATCCTACTGGTAAACTGATTTCACTGAGGATCCTCGCTGGATCCATTTTGTAAAGATGTCGGGGATTCTTAAATCACATCCATTTATCGTACATTATGTGATCAGAAATTATTTTAAATTTTTTTATTTAAAATTGAATATAAACAATACCTGACGAAAATTGACCACACGATGTACGATAAATGGATGTGATTGAAGAATATCCGGGATCCTCACAAAGCGGATTCGGCGAGGATCCTCTCTCAACTAATTCAAGTTTGCCGTGCAACCGTGACTGGAAATATAATATTCAACGTATTTATTGGGAGATGAATTTTGTTGCTGATGAGTTGCCAACATGAGTCTCTCTCATTCTTTGGGTACAATCTATCTTGAGCAAGCTTCATCTTCTTGTAAGAAGTTATTATTGTCTGATATTTCTAGGGCGTCTTGACCTCGTGATAGTATTTTGTAATTTCTCTTTTGTCGGCTTTTGACCCTTTTGTTTAACAAAAATGAAAATAGGTGTGTTTATCATTTTCTTTATCATATGTATTCATTGGGTATTCTTGATAACCTATTAGTCAAAAAATATGTCTCCCATGGATTAACGGAGTGTTCCATTTCTAATGTAAAAACATCATTTTGGATCACATATGTGAAGTAACATAAACAAGTTATGATTCAAAAGATATTACAGTTTTATTAAAATATCAAGAAATCTAACCATAAGACATCTACATCTAATGATAAAAATATGATTAGGGAAAACAATTACGACTAAAAAAATTTCTCTACTATTATAAAGACAGAACCCTGCTTTTGGAAGTATGTGAGGCACTTACAATATGATTTTCTGAAATAAATATATTCTGCCTTGTTTGGAAATGTTGTAAACGTCAACAAGGAACAATCCTTTACTTCCATCCCATGTTTGTTTGGAAATACAAGTAATATTCCACACTAATCTACACTAAAGGGAAGAGGAAGGGTTTGAACTTGAAATAGTAGGTTGAAGAGGAATACCCTAACCCACTTCATTTCATGTGAATTTATCCCAGTAAAGTTATGATCTTGAATTTGATTTTGAAACGATAGAGGGTGATAATGGATTGCATTATTGTTTTCAGTTATATTGGAGGGATTTGAACATTAGACCTATATTGATCCTAATCCACCACCCCACCCTCTTTCATGCACGGTCACACGACTTGGACTAACTCCAAGGTTTAGGTCTGCATCCTCTCTTCCATCGATATAATATAAAGTAATGTTACACTTACTACATTTTTATACCTCATATGTACCATATCAATAGTAGAGGTGGGATTCCTCATTTTTTTTAAGAGAGATGCTATAAATATGATATGAAAACGGCTTCCCACTTAATGTTGAATACACCACACTATATTAAATGATTTATACATCTAATATCCAATGACAATTTTGACCTTATAAGGATTTAAAAAAATAAAATAGAAATTAACTACACCCCCAAATAACTCCTAACGTGCATATTTCAAAATTATTTATCTTTTGTCAATATTTCAACTCTCAAAACCAATCGCAACCTCCATTGTAGAACAGATCCACTCATTCCTTAGGGCCGAGCGGGTGGGATGCCATTAACTTACAAAATGCTAATGGCAAAAAACATTCACTCATTCTTCAGAGCCATTGTTGACCTTTACATGCGCTTTTAGTTGTGTCTCGTGGTTCAGACAGGCAAATTACACATTCTTTGTGCAAATCACCTTCAACTGAATTACTAATGCCAGATATCTCATGTAGTTCATACCTCATCCCATTCACCCAAAGAATTTTCTTTACAACCCTAACTTGGAATTCACCTTTCTCCCTCTAAAATAACCTGAGTTATCTAGGAGTTTGTTGTTATAAACACGAAGCTTCCCTCTGATCTATCATGGGCAGAAGGGCACAGCTATTTATATATATATATATATCCAAGTCCGCTACTTTCAGTAACCTTGTATCCTCAAACATTAAGAAGTTAATTCCAGTTTCGTGGGGCTGCCTAAACTTGTGGCCCAGGCCTCGTTCAAAATGTACCATCATAGGTGGATGAAGGTTAAAATGAATTGTCATTTTTAGGATACACCCCATTGCTGATCAATGTTCACTAGTTAGAAAAACATTGAGCAAATCCTTGTTACTAAACAATAATTTAAGGGAAAAAGTTGAGCAAATCGATCATTGTATGAGATGAATGATTTTGTAACAAATGAGACATAGCACAAACAAAAAATGAAGAAAGAAACCATTGTGAAGAGTGTGGAAATGTATGTAGAAAATGTGAGGTGTATGTAGAAAATGTAAGGTGTATGTTGAGAATGGGGTGTGAGGGTATTATGGGAAAACACATGAGGTGTATTATATTTGGGAGTCTTAACGAAACACTCCTGGTACTATTCACTTTTAACATTAATGACATTTTTATTATGAAAAGTGGTACTATTCACTTAAAACATTATTTTGTCCTTTTGATTAAAACTAAAGTTTTTTAGGACATTTTTGGTTAGTTTTCCTAAATTTTAAATGAAAAAGTAAATGTGGGATGTATTAAGTTTCCGGAGTGTATTCAACAATATGTGGGGAGTTAACATAACAAGCCTATGAAAAATGTGATAACAATAGCATTTTCTAGTGTATATGTATCTTTGGCTACTGATCAACTAGATATGTTAAGAAATTGCTCTAATGAATATAGGGGCGTGTTTACGTGTCGTAATCGGAATCAATTTAAGGAATTGTATTCCGACTACGGAGTACTCCTTCGTTTACTTAACTTTGGGAAATTAAATTGTATGTGGGGTCCACACCAATTTGGGAATCTCACTCCTTATTTTGGAGGAATTGGACTCCCTACATGAGGGAGGTATTTCAAGTCCTGGACACCTGAGGAATCCATAATGGATTTCTTCTACCAATTATGCCCTCTCTTGTTTCTAATTATCCCAACATTGCCCTTCATTTGACACTCATCCAGCCATGCTCATTCTCCATCTCTGCCGCATCACATACCTAGCCTAGTCTCCATACATTTCACCGAATCGCTGGACTCTTACCTGAATTCGACCGTTGCACTCTTAACCGACGTAGTGGACCAAGATCGAAACGGGGACGAGACCGATCCGCGTTGGACCATGAATTGCCTAATTATGGGGCGGTGGCTATGGAGGCATAAGGGGGTGGAAGATAGAGACAGGGCAAGGAAAGGCAAGAGTGGGTGGAGGGTAATGCAACTGGACCTTCAGGATGAAAGGGAGGCGTGGGAAAGATAGAGATGTGAGGGATGGATGGAAATAACCATCTTTTAATAAATAAAACGTATTTATATATTTTTATATAGATAAATTTTATTCTATAAATTTAATTAAGAAATTTAATTTAATTAATTAGTATGAAAATAATTTATTTATGTAAGGGCAACTTAGTAATCAATTAATTACGATTGAAGTGAATTAATAAACAACTTATATGGACTCAACATCATCCTCAATCCGATTCTAGACAATTTTAGTAAACAACTTCAATGTGAATCTGATTCTAATTCCACCTTATTTCAATCCCTCCTCAATCTAATTCCTCCTCAATTCAATTCTTTTCAATCTAATTACGGATTAGTAAACGTGCCCATAGTAATAATCGAGGCATGTGGCTTAACATAAAGGAGTCTACGGCTCTTCAACTTATATATAAATGATTATATATGCACAGTCAATGAAAAAACCTTAATACATATGCATGATATTATATAAAGATTCCAAATCAGTCATTGCCAGAGTATTACTTCGGAAAAATCATTGTGTCTGATTGACTATTTATCACCAGATCGATTGGGATAGACTTTGGTATGAAAAGAAAAGAGATTCTTATAAAACGCGTTAATCTAAAAATAAAAGAAATAATGAAATAAGAAACAAGTGTAATATGGTGGAAGTCTGAGAAAGTAAAAAAAAATTATATTTCGTATTTGACTGGCCGCCGGTGGCGTTTATTTTCCGTTTAGTGGTCTCTTGGTAATTAAAACCGCAATAAAAAAAAGTCCACTAGAAATTTTTTTTTTTTTTTTAAAAATACCTTTTTACGCAGAGTCACATAATGTATAAGCCATGCAGCACGGGATTTGCCTAACAGGAAAATTGTCTGCAAATTGAGCACAATTTATTGGACTTTATTTGGTTGAAAGCTTGAAAGGTCATCGTTCTTAAGTTTCACAGAAAGAGTCTAACAAACCCACCCCACCCCCCAAACACAACTACTCCATTGTAGCTAGGGTTTTGGTCATCAGAGAAGACTTTTCATACTCTCATATTGTTAAGAGATAATTGATCAACTTTAACACCTCTGCATGTATATAGTCAGCCAGTCAGACTATTGGATTTGGCTTTCAGTTCATACACAATTTACCAGTAATTCAGTATATAAAGCGACGTTATCCATTTGTGCGTATGCAAGCAGCCCACGTAAGCAAATGACATTGGCAGTTTGCATGTATTTTCCCCTGATTGCGGGACACGTAAAAAAGAGAAGAGAAGACTTTACACGATTCGCCAACCTCAACACTAAGTATAGGGATGATGACTAGTTAACAACCTAATTAGGCTAGAGTATTGAATTTCATACGACACCTCAACATTTGGTAGAGAGTTTTGAGATAAGCTTCAAATATGCATAATTGAGTGCAAACTATGCATATTAATTAGATCCTAGCCGCATGTAAAGTGACTTTCTTATCACACATAGTTAACTATAATGAATAAGATTAACTGCTCTAAAGTGACAATAAACATGTTATCTAAAATAACTAATTAAATAGTTGGTGGTGCACCTCACGCATATTAAGGGCTGGTTTGGTATTATTGTGCTTTGAAAAAAAAATGTTTCTGCTGTGCTATGAGAATAAGCAGCTGTGAAATAAAGCAGCAGAGTGTTTGGTAAGTTTTTTTGTAAAAGTGCTTTTGAAAAAAAAAAAAAAAGGCAGTATTATAGTGTTTGGTAAACTTTTATGTAAAACAGATGTGAAAAAATACCGGTTTTTCAAAGCTGGGTTTTGCAGCTTCTTGTTTTTGGCTTTTTTCCACCCAAAACTGTGAAAAAAAGCTGAAGCTGAATGTTTACCAAACACAAAAACAGCTCCCATCTTTTTTTTATACCAGCTTTTTTCAGAATCACCTCTGTATCAAACTAGACCTAATTAGAACTAATCAGGTCTAAAGTAGCTTTTTACCACACATATTTCGATTATAAAGAATAAAATTAATAGTATTAATTGGTGGGTTAAATATGTCATTTTATCTTACAATATTCCTTAATTGTATTAATTTTACTAGTTTACTTCAGAGGCATTTTAAGAGTTTTTATTTACTTTTTTTTTTTTTTTAATATTAGGCGATAGTAAGAGATGGTGAAATTGAACTCAACATCTCCGGTACGAGGATGAAACTTCTCTACCAACTGATTTTTTTCCCTTTGCGTTTTAAGATATTAAAAAAAATTAATCATACATGTCCTTAATTTATAGTATGCCAGACTCTAGAAAAGTATAAGCAAGATACATGCATATGGAGCATGAAAGGCTCTTGCGATTTAGGCATCATATTTGGATTCACATGGACAATATTTTATTCGGTATTCATCGAGACATGATCATGCATCTACGTGTGAAACATTTCCACTAGAAAAGATATATCAAAATGCAAAGTTACCAATTAATTGCAGAGCCCAGATATTAGTTATAATTATGTATTTTATGGTTGAACTTCTAGTCTTTTTAAATCTAAAATTGGCATTAATTTCTCGGTACTTATCTTTTTCATTGTTCTGGATTTCTGTGCTGACTCAGACTCATCGTGGATGCTTCCTCTTTCATAGAGAGAGCAAGAAAAATGTGCAAATCTTCTTGAAGTTGAAGATTCTAGGAAAGACACACTGCAGACTAGTTCTGCAGTACTTCTTGCTATATGTAGTCACGTCATGCTTACATAGTCAATTACTACGTGGTTCTATTCCCTATAATTTATATCCTGCAATTCACTCTAACCAATCAAGAAATTTTAAAACCTAATTTTTTATTTCCTATATATTTATATATTCCCCATTACACTACTCTCCTGTTTAAGAAAATGAATTTCTTATCCAGCAAGAAACAACGACTTTATTGTCATTATTCTGAATTGTGCAACCACATCTATCAAAGTCAAAATCCATCTCACTGATCACCTTACAAAGAAAAAGTAGCAAACCAACAATATTCCCTATAAATACCAAACCCCCTAAACCCCAAAAGTTCCATTCCTTTAATGTGTTCATTTTGAACTGTTCAATCATCACCAAAGTTCCAAAAAGTCATACCCTTTTGTTCAAACATCCTCATTTTATACAATCTCTTGTGTATGAACATGAAGAGAAGCATCGCAGATGTGAGAGAACTTGATCACGGCCTAACCGTGGCCAACTGTTTGATGCTACTGTCCCGTGGCATCAACAACAACGATAATCAATATGACTCCTTCTCCGTCTCCAGCCGGGTTTTCGAGTGCAAGACCTGTAACCGCCAGTTCCCTTCGTTCCAAGCGCTCGGAGGTCATCGAGCCAGCCACAAGAAGCCCAGGTTAACCGGACCATCAGGAGATGGAAACAGCAATAGTTCTGACCAGAGCCTGTCACAGGGGTCATCACCAAAGCCCAAGACACACGAGTGCAACATATGTGGCCTAGAGTTTGCTATAGGGCAGGCGTTGGGTGGTCACATGAGGAGGCACAGGGTAGCCTTGAGCAGTA
Organism: Pyrus x bretschneideri; assembly: GCF_019419815.1. Classification (NCBI taxonomy): domain Eukaryota; kingdom Viridiplantae; phylum Streptophyta; class Magnoliopsida; order Rosales; family Rosaceae; genus Pyrus; species Pyrus x bretschneideri. The sequence continues at coordinate 6,761,067 of NW_025999723.1, read as the reverse complement.
GTAATACTACTAGCAATATTCATGATCGATATTCGAGTTCGATGAGTCTGAATCCTCAGCCTGCGCAAGTATTTCAAGTTTTGAAGAAGACGAATAGCGGTAGGAGAGCTATGTGTTTGGATCTGAACTTGACGCCATTAGAGAATGACTTGGAGATTCTTCAGCTAGGGAAAGCAGCTCCACTTGTTGGGTTTTTCTAGTTATATATATAGAGAGATGATCGGTGCTTTAATTCATTTGTATGATTGTAATTAATCACGTAGGGTTTGCTGATGAGGTTTACCGCGGTTCTTCTCTTTTTGGTTCCACCGATAGGTCGATCCATCAGTGTTTGTTCATTGTAGAATTTTACACAATATGGATGCCTTTGTTTTGTTATTGGTTTTGTTTATTATTTGGGAAATGATCTCCAAACACTTTTATTTTCTCTCCATGCGCACCATTGTTTATTTTGGTTTTTATTCAATAAAATAAAGGAGATCCTTGCATGATGGCATGGGTTCAAATCTCGTTAGTGGCTAATCTAACTTCTAATCTAAAAAATCTATCGTTTGACAAAATAAAATAACGGAGAAACAAGGGATCAAAATACACTAAGTACTGCATGTTGGAAAATATTAGTATTTATGTTTATTTTAGTATTTGGCCGGTTTTCCATGTTAGTTTAGGAATTGGGTCTAGCCCATCCGAGTTAGGGTTTCTTAGGTTTAGTTCTCTATAAATATTGCTTGTCATTTGGTTTGAGAAATAAGTGAGTCACGATGTAGCCTCTTGAGGGTTTGTAGCCGTTTCGGCATTCTTATTTATTTAATAGTATTCTTCTTATTTTGTAGGCTTGTTCGTCTTGCACTTTGATATTCAACTTGGTATCAGTTGATGGGTGTCAATTTGTTTGTATCAGTTTTGTTTCCGTCATCTTCCGCTGTTTGTGTTTCCGTTTTAGATTCGTCTAGAAAATTGTCGTTGTTCATGGTGGTAAAAATCTGTTTGCTTGTTTGTCGTGCAAAGCATCCATAGTCGAATCCGTTCTTGTCGCCACCACCACCATCTGCACGAACCATCTGCTGCAATGCCTTTATTTTGCTCAACTTGGTTGACTTGGTTGCTGCATGAATTGAAGAAAGCAGGAGTAAAGAAGGAAGAGAGGAAAAAAAAAAAAAAGAAAGGAAAAAAGAGGGAAAATAAAGGAAAAGGAAAAAGTTTTTGAAAAAAAAAAATTGGTTAGGTTTTGAGGCCCACACGAGCAAGGAGAAAAGATTGGCTTTTTTGAAGTCTCTGAGGCACACACAGAGGCTGTTGGTTTATTTGAATGATTCGGAGTCTGTTGTTGTCCTCCGTGACGATTGCTTGAGTGTTTGGATTGGTGACTACTCGAGTGACGTTGTGAAATTTGGATTTTTTTCCTTGTTTGTTCAGGTTTGTTCAAAAGCTTGCTATTGGCATGAAAATTTTACACTGGCACTGACATTGGAATCTTGCACTTGCACTGATGGAATTTCCTATTGAAATTGGCATAAGAAATTAGCATAACAAGCTTGCATCCACATCGTCTGTTGGCAAACTCATGTCGTGTACCACCATGAATTTGATCCCAGGGGGAGGGGGTGTTGTTGGAAAATATTAGTATTTATGTTTATTTTAGTATTTGCATTTTCCTTGTTAGTTTAGGAATTGGGTCTAGCTCATCCGATTTAGGGTTTCTTAGGTTTAGTTCTCTATAAATATTGATTGTCATTTAGTTTGAGAAATAAGTGAGTCACGATGTAGCCTCTTGGGGGTTTGTAGCCGGTTCAGCATTCTTATTTATTTAATAGTATTCTTCTTATTTTATAAGCTTGTTCGTCACGCACTCTGATATTCAACTAGTACATGATCCTTTCCCTATTTACGAAATTTATGAGTTTGTGGATAAACAAGACAAAAGAAGAAAAGTATTGAGTAGGACGGTCATGATCAGTTGATCAAAGCATGTAATTAATTTCCTCACATAATTAGATCGATTACCAGAATTACTTGGTCTGATCTCTTGAACATATTGATCAATAAGTAATTTCTGATGGCAATGAAACTAATCAACGTAGTTAATCAAATAAAATTTGTTAATTAGTTCAATATTGTACATAAACATGTCAACTGATTTGAAAAGCTGCTGATTCAAAGCGAGTCAACATCTTGTATTTAATATTGGTTGAGAATCTTTCTTCAAATAATCACTCTATATGTATATATGTAATGTTAGGGAAATCAAATTTTTTTAAAATCAAATAATGTGGTTGTAGATGATTGAATTATTAATTAAGTGTTGATTAATGTGCATATTTCTTATTGGTGACACATCATTTGGTTTGCAATTTGGTTTAAAAAATTTGATCTCCCTAACATTATCCACTATATATAGTTGCAAAATACAATCATATATGATTATTGTAAAAACTTTCTCATGTCTAAAGCAGCAGCCACTTTTTCTATCTACATCTCAAATAATCAGTACTCATAATTTAAGTGATTAAGAGCATTTACTCTTACATTTGCATTGAATCCACCTCCCCATTTTAACTAGTAGTAGCTTTACCACTTCAACAACAAGAAAATAAATTCTGAACCGAAGTCGCTTCTTAAGTGGGAGGATTAAGTTTCAAAAAAGTCAAAACCATGATGCCGTTTCAAGACGTATATTAATGAAAATCTTATCATAGGGTTGCTTTCGTGCAAGTCTTTCCAAAAAGCTTCTGGAATTTAGAAATTGTATTAGGTGCGTTTTGTTGAACATGTATATAGGATTTTAGATATATGAGTAAATACTCTTAATTATTTAAGTTACAAATCCAATGTGAATAGTGAATAGGAATCTAATGCATGCATCATGAATTTGTCTATAAAATAGTGTTATTACAATGTATGGATGCATGAAAGTTCCCAAATAAAGAAGCAGTAACAAAATCAAGAAGGTTAAAACGAGTAGTTGATGAATCCCACCACCACCCTCCCAAAATCAAGAAGGGGAAAACGAGTAGTTGATGAATCCCACCACCACCCTCCCTCCCCACCAAAAAAGAAAAAAGAAAAACGAGTAGCACTTATTAATGTGATGACTCCCCTTCCCTTGGTAAATAAATACCATGGGCACAATAGTCTATAGATTCTTTGATAATTAAGCTGAACTTACTTGGCTAATAAGATAGTATGAACGATACTTAATTGCCCTTGACTTTGCCCAAAAATTAAATTGTGTGTCTCGTCCATCATCACTAACCTCATTTTCGATCTCCCATCACTGTCATCATTTTTTTATTATATAGTCCCAATTTATGGTCACATAAAGTATGGACTCCAAGGGTAGATGAAGGTTGATTTTGGTTATTCCTGTTTTGTGGGTCTTACAAATATGAATACTTAGAAATCAATTATGTGACAATTAATTTTCGGACTCATTTTATAATTATTTTTTTTTAATTTTAAGTCCATTTTTTGTGTTTGAAATATGAAAAAAGTATATGAGTGAAGGGATAAAAAAAAAAGGGTGATAGGAAGAACGAAAAAAGAATGTGAAGGATAAAAACAAAATCTTGAAAGTGAAAACGATTTACAATAGACTTTTGTTTTTGGTTTTCATTTTGTATGCGTTTCTCTATACACTTCTACATCTCTACTACCATCCTTCCTCTATTCTTCTATATCCCTCGTGTATTTCTCCTATATCTACACTATAGGTTGGCCCAACTCAATCCTCTCGTACTAGGGTTGGCTCCTCATAGTTCTCCCTTCAATAAGAGTAAATATAGGAATAGAACTATCTCCCGATGTTCTAAACCCAACTCATGTACTACTCAAATCAGAACGAAACACAAAAATAAAATGGTCATTGAATGACCCCTTAACATTTACCCAATATTGGTGTTATGTTTTAACAAGGTTTCCCACTCAGGTAAAAAATTATTTTCTAGGATGGTGATGACGTTGGTAGCTCAATAGTTGGTGCAATTGGAAACAATTTTGGTTCAACTTTTCCAAACAAAAGAAATCGTGTCAAACGTTTTTGCAAGACTCCTACTGAAACATTACTAAGACCTGCACAGTAAGATTGGATCAGGCTGAAGTTCCTTAGTTGGCTTGAACTTTATCTAATTTGGGCAGCAATTGCCAACCGTGTCAAACATTTGAATCACACGTTCAAGCAAATGTAATCAACTTAATAGAGTGTTAGATTCGCTAAGTACATAAATAATTAAATATCTTAATATTACCTAACAAGAGTAATTGTCCGTATAGATTTACAAACATATAAAAAAAGGGATGTGATATCTACACATCTTATTTTACTTCTCACACACCTTTTTAATTTTTGACCGTCGGATCGGATGAATTGAAAAAGATCAATGGACATAAATTATCAAGGGGTGTGTGAGAAATAAAATGAGGTGTGTGGATAACACACCCCTAAAAAAATACTCTGTGCGCGCGCTACATGTGGCCATATATAACTTTATTTACACAAGAATTCTAATAATAATCTGACCAAAAACAATATGCGAAGCACATGTTAATCGAGTAAGTGATGACATGCGGAAAATGTAGTGAAAAGATTTGTTAGCAACTCACTACTAGCTAGGCACACCAATACTGACATAACTTAATCAACTGTACAGTTCGAGAATTTAGATTTTATCAAAAAGACCTCAATACAATAAGAAGTGAAACTTTTCAATAAAAGTTGGGGGAAGTTTTTAAAATATCATATAAATTTAAACACTTTTACCAATTTGTCATATGCACTAAAAGTTTAAGCGATTTGTCATATCAACTTTCTAAAATCATTAATTTATCATATACCCTTAACTCCGTTAGGTTTTTCATCCAAAATAGGTCGGTAGGCAGCTAAGTCAATAGTAGCTCAATTCAAGTCAAGGCATGAAGCTCCAAGTTCTGTTACTAGTTCTAATTTGATACGAGTTTATATTTTTTAGGAATTAGTTGGATATATGACATGATATAATTTTGATTCAGTTTCTTTCCAGTATAATCCTCAAAACATATATCACATGTTCTTCAACCCATGGTAGGCCAAGTCTAGAAGTAATTGGTAATTGAATTTATAGCCTTGTAGTCGCCATGGTGACCTCCCCTAATAGTGAATCCTCAATTCCATTGCATTATTAGTTTCTACATCGTTTTCCATACCAAATTTCCATTTTAATTTGAACGGAGTGCACTTCAAAGTCTGCATGTTCATTAATTATTTTGTATGCAACTAGTTTGAATAATGGAGAGGAAGAGAGGGATATATAACAAATTACTTAATAAATTAAGGTATAAAAAGATCTCAAAAGCCATATTCATATATTTACGAGACAAGGTCGTAGCTCTTAGTAGTGTGGAAATTGAACTGGGTTAGTACTGACTTAAGATACCGAAATACTAGACTGACTGGCGCCTAATATTGTAACATATATTGCATGTCTCTTTGTCATGCTCAAAAGTTGGAATTATAATTTATAGAGGTTGGACTAATAGGGAGTGAGCTCATGAGAAACATGGCTTTTATTTCATCCGGAAGTTGCAACAATAAAGACAAAATTTCACTTGCATTTTATAATTTATCCTGGCTCTAAGAATTCCAGCTCTCGGTGATGATATCACATTTTTCTTAATTTATTTTCTTTACTAGCAAAGAAGGCATAAAAGAAAGAGAGAAAAGTGATCTTAATGTCGTGTCTTAAATTGTTATAATACACGAGAATGGAGATTCAAATTTGAATGTAAGCAATGACGGAGCCACTTTGAGCCTAGAGGGGGCAGATGCCCTTACTCAATTTTTTTGGCAGGAGAAAAATGTACATGCGTGTGATATTAGTATTAACTTTTCCAGTTGTTAATGCCAACTTTGGAAGAGCATTTCCAGTCATGAAATTTCTAAAGAATTTATTGAAAAATTGGATGGGAGACCAATGAATAAATGATAACATGGATTTTTTTCTAGACAAGTATTTGATGATATTGGTAATGAAGTGTCATGCAACGCTTTCAAAACATGAAATCGCATAGAGGGATAGTATAATATGTTGTATGAAAAATCTTATGGATAAGTATTTTGTTTAGTAAATTATTTATCTTCTAATTTGTGACTCTTTTATTTAAGGATACCCCGATCTATACGGATCTTTCTGGCTTCATTCAGAATCTCTTAATGTAAGAGGGTCGATACTACTTTATCAATTAACGTAACCCACGTCTATAGCTATATCCTTGAGCATAAATGATTAAAACTAAATTTAAAAACTTGATCAAAATATGAAGTTTTTATCGTCACTGTCCCAATCAGCATGCAGTAATATTAATGTCATTGCTATCGTCTTTGCCAAATGTCAACGTTTATATAAACGGTTAGGTTTACATGGTTGCCTAATTATATACCTTGTTGTACAAACATAAACATTAATTAGGTCAAATTATCCACTAATTAGGGGCCAATCCAATGGTTAAGTTAATATAATATAGACAACATGTGGTATAGAAAGCAGAAAGATAATTTGCTGTGTGCTTTCCACACGACTTTGTATATTTATTATCAGAAAGTCACTACTTTACCGTAAACATGTACAAGGTTTTGGATAATACTAATCTATGCTCTAGTTGTTAGCCAAAAGGCTAAGAATACAAGTTTCCAAAAAAAAAAAAGGCTAAGAAAAATACATCTCTGGTCCGGCTATAAATTTAGCATTTATTTATTACCGACTTTAACTTATATTTAAAAGAGATTTTTAAATGTGACTGATTATATATGTATGTGGTTCATTATTCTATTAAATGAGATGTCGGGTTTCCATCAATGCGTTCTGAATTCGAAACTCCCCTCTCCTAAATTATTATAGTAATTTCGAACCCTCTCTCACTTCTTAATAATGATAAAAAAAAAAAAAAAAATATTACTGATTGTATAGGCCTAATAAGAGCTTGGACGGAGGAATTGCATGAATGACATGGCTGGCCTAAACTAAGGGCTCCCTCTCTTGATGGCGAGAATTTTGATTAACCGACACTAGTAGTCGATTCGAAGAAAAAACAAGCATGATATGAGATTTGCGGTAGAAAATTCCGATAATAAATTACTTGAGAATAAATTGCGTGATGAGAAATACTCTTGTGTGTGTACAACAGATGATAAAACAGATTCTTTCTCCTTTAAGAATTAATGAACAAGCAACCAGTTCAAACTCCATTGAGTGTGAATAATGCTATTGGGTAGCTGAGAAATTGGTGCAACTCTAATACTTGTGTTTTGGTTTGACTCTGACTTAGAATAACAAGAATGCAATGAATAAGAAGAACGCATATTGTTTACCAAAAAAAAATAAGAAGAAAAAGAACCCATAATATTACACGTTCTTGGACGGATTTTAGCTTTATTGTCAAAATCTCATGCTCTCTAAGTTGACTTCCCCCATTTGCCCATCCCCATTGTTAGAACTGATCTAGTTGGATTTGAATTGCTTGTCTGAAAATGAAGGTGATTTCTGTATATTTATTTTCTCCTCTGAACGCATGTGTTTATTTTTAATCTTAAATAATAAATGAAAGAAAAATCATGAGAATACACATACAAAGAAAATTGAAGTGCGAAATCATTCTTTGTCCGAAATTGGATCTAAAAAAGAAAATTAATGTTATGTATTACGCACTTATGTTGTCACATCAAGCAAGTGCTAACGTTAAGAGTTGGCCAACACAATCATAATATGCTTGGGTCAAATTACCTTAAAAACGATGACCAACAAAAACTTGAAACTAGTGTGGGATCCTCGATGATCTGCTGCTAAGATAACAGATTTTGTATGTTCAAACTTCCATGCAGTGATTTACGACCGGTCTTATCTTACTCCTGACCCCACAACACCAACGGTTCCACCATCCAGCCGCCTTACCCGGCCCGTGGAAGAGAAGTTGCTAAGGCTCCAGGGTCAAGAAAACTTTGACAAGTGTTTTTAAATGACTGAAAGCATTTTTAGATAAAATGTTTTTAGAATCAAATCTTAGTGAGAATGCAAGTTAATTTTGGAAAAGCACTTGACGTGCTTTCTATTAAAAGTATCAATCCTAAAAGTGCTTTCATTCATTTAAAATAACTTGCCAAACGAGTCCTAAAACTCTCAGAACCCATTGGATTTCTAGAATATATGATCAGCGTTCGGAAACTTAAAAACAGGAAAATGGCTATGTCAAGGATGTCCTGATTCCTCACGGTTGAACAAGCAGCAGATAACCTTCCAGTTAAAATGCAGGAAAAGTTACAACGCATACGTCCACAGAAAGATTCACATTTCAGTCAGATTACTAAAGCGAAAGTTCCCAAGCTACACAATTGAATTCATATACTAAAACAAATTAATACAAAATTTAATGAAATTTGATGTGCTTTCAAACAAATCTGTCCTGTTTTCCTTTCTTTTCGGCATCAGTGGTTTCAGTTTTGATTTCGATTTCGGTTTCGGTATCGGTTTCGCTGAGAGTGCCAAACTTTTGCTTGAAGGATTCCTGTCTCTGCACCCACATCATGTGCCCCTGAAAACTCACAAAAGTTTTCCACCTTTATTACCACATCCAATGCATAACTAAGAATATATATAAATATGTATATAAAGATAAAAACACCAAATGTACAGTCTCTGTATGTGCGGGTGAAGAAGGAGAAATTAATATACCTGGAGAGAAGCAGCCTCAGGGCCGGTCCTGAGATTTCAGGACCCTGTGCAAAAGTGAATTGGAGGTTAAGAAGTGCCAAGAATTTAATTTAATTTTTTTTATTTTTTTGTCCAAAAAAATAAATTTATTTTTCAATTGAGCTTCTATAAATTCTAATAGCACAAACAAATTTAACAAATCAACAAGTGGAAATGTGACGTATTGTTTTACCTCAACTATTTAGAAGGTCAGGATTCGAATTTTCATGTTATTGTGTGAAATTTTTATATTATTTTATGAAAGCTTATGCATTTAATAAAAATAAACTAAAAAAACGATGGAGACGAGGTTCAAACCCATCCCCTAGGCCAACGTAAAGAAGCAACAATACCACTTGTGCTAAGGCTCAAGTTTGCAATATTCTACACATACTAATATATATACATATATGCATACAAATTTGAAAAATCGGGAGCCCTTCCGATTTGGGGGCCCATGCGGTCCCCTCAGCGCCGGTTCTGAGCCGCCCAAGCAATAAGGAAAGATGGGACCCAGAATTTCTTGTCGTTGAGGAGCTTCGTGGCTTCGATTTCCCAAAACCCTAACCCCCAATTGCAGATACCAATTAGGGTCTGATTCAGAAAGTGAAAACCTTGAGGAGGGTGGTGAGAGAGATGATAAATTTGAGCCTATTGGGTCTGAATCAAATATGGGTCTCTCAGTATTCTGTGGGCTCCAGGCCCAAAAGACTTCCACTTGAAACTTCAAGTCACCTGAGGAGCAAGCTGAAGCTGTTCCTCCAACTTCTACCAGTTTTCTTACCATGATCGTGAAACATGGAGTTCGAACCAGACCATACCATGCACTCGCACCAGCGGCTTCCGAAATTCCTTCCTTGCCATCGACCCGGCAGCACCACAGCCTCCTTTCTCAATGCAAAAGCTTGAAGTCTCTGCGGCAAATCCACGCCCAACTGATAGTCTCAGGCTTCCAGCAAGACCATTCGACACTGACCCATCTCATAAATTCCTACTCTTTGTTCAAAAAATGCGGTTCTGCGCTCTCAGTTTTTTGTTCTGCGCAAAACCCAAGTGTGATTTTGTGGAACTCCATGATTCGAGCTTATACGAGAGCAAACCAGTACAGGGAAGCTCGAAAAATGTACAATTCGATGGTGGAACAAGGCGTAGAGCCGGATAAGTATACCTTCAACTTTGTTTTGAAAGCTTGTACTTCTGCTTTGGATTTCGAAGATGGTGTCTTGGTGCACCGTGAAGTTGCTCGGAAGCGGCTGGACTCTGATGTGTTTATAGGGACCAGTCTCATTGACATGTACTGTAAAATGGGTGACTTAGAGAATGCGCGAGAGGTGTTTAATAGATTGCCTAAGAGAGATGTTGTAGCTTGTAATGCTTTGATTGCGGGTTTATCGCAAAGTGAGGATCCGTGTGAGGCATTGGGGTTTTTCCGGAAGATGCAAACATGGGGGCTGAGGCCGAACTTGGTGAGCTTGGTCAATTTGGTTCCAGCAGTGTCTCGGTTGGCAGATATTGATACTTGTAGGTGTATTCATGGTTATCTGTTGAGGAGGGATTTTAGTTCGGTGGTTTCTAATGGTTTGATTGATATGTACTCCAAGTGTGGAGATGTAGATGCTGCTCACCGGGTTTTTGACATGATGCAGGACCGGGATGATGTTTCGTGGGGAACGATGATGGCAGGGTATGCGAGTAATGGATGTTTTGTTGAGGTTTTGGAGTTATTTGATTGGATTAAAGGAGAGAATACTCCGATGAATAAGGTTTCAATCATAAGTGCTCTTTTGGCTGCTACTGAGATGAGAGATTTAGAGAAAGGGAAGGTGATCCATTTTTGTGCCTCACAACAAGAACTCAATGCTGATGTTTTGGTTGCTACTTCTATAATGACCATGTATGCAAAATGCGGAGAGATAGAGAAGGCTAAACAAATTTTTGAGGGACTAGGGAAAAGAGATTTAGTTTCTTGGGCTGCACTTTTATCTGCTTGTGTCCAATCTGGTTATCCTGAAGCAGCATTGTCTCTCTTTCGAGATGAGCAGAATGAAATTTTGAAACCAGGTGGAATAACGCTGATAAGCGTCCTCTTGGCATGTGCAGAATTATCGTATCTGAAGTTAGGTATGAGCATACATTGCTATGCTCTCAAGGCAAACATTGCTTCCGATATTTCTTTTGGAACAGCCCTAGTCTCCATGTATGCCAAATGTGGAAATTTTACGTCTGCATTAACTCTATTCAATAGAATGCCATGCAAAGATGTTGTGACATGGAATGCTTTGATAAATGCATACACCCAAATTGGTGACGCCTGCCATGCTATAGATATGTTTCGTGAATTATGGTTGTCTGGAATAATGCCTGATGCAGGAACCCTGGTGGGCATTATCTCCGCTTGTAGCATACTGAGTGACCTAGATCAAGGTACCTGTATTCATGGACAAATTATAAAGAATGGGTGTGAGCATGATGTTGCTGTCAAAAATGCTCTTATTAGCATGTATTGCAACATATGCTCAGCTGAACTTCTGTTTAACAGAACCATATTTATGAAGGATGTGGTATCATGGAATGCAATGATGTCCGGATACGTGCAGGCTGGATATGCCAGGGAAGCTATATCTGCTTTTCACCAGATGAAATTGGAGAACGTTCGGCCTAATTTAGTCACATTTGTTTGTATCCTTCCTGCAGTGGCATATCTGGCAGCCCCAAGAGAGGGAATGGTTTTTCATTCTTGCATTATCCAAATGGGGTTTCTGTCCAACACACTTGTGGGAAATAGTCTTATCGATATGTATGCTAAATGCGGACAGCTCAATTATTCAGAGAAATGCTTTAATGAGATGGAGCACAAGGACAAAGTTTCATGGAATGCAATGCTTGCAGCATATGCAGTGCACGGGCAAGGAGTTGATGCAGTTGCACTTTTCTCACTGATGCAAGAGAGTTCTGTCCAAGTTGATTCTGTGTCATTCATCAGTGTTCTGTCCGCTTGCAGACATGCCGGTCTGGTACAAGAAGGAAGGAGTATTTTCCAGGTCATGCATGAAAAGCATCGTCTTGAACCAGAGTTGGAACATTATGCGTGCATGGTAGATCTTTTAGGTCGTGCTGGTTTATTCGATGAAGCTTTAAACTTAATTAATAAAATGCCAATGGAGCCGGATGCTGGAGTCTGGGGAGCGTTATTAGGTGCGTGTAGGGTGCATTCTAATGTGGAGTTAGGAGAAATTGCATTGAGTCATCTTGTTAAGCTTGAGCCTAGAAATGCAGCAAATTACATAGTTTTATCTGATATACATGCTCATTCTGCTAGATGGGGTGATTCTGGCAAGACAAGATCAATGATGAGTGACTCGGGGTTAAAGAGAACACCGGGATGTAGTTGGGTAGAGGTTGAAAACAGGGTCCAGTCTTTTCTGGTGAGTGACTACAACTACCAGCCCCAACTTGAGAGCTGAGAACATGCAGTCTCTGTGAAATAACTTACTTCAAAAGATGGAGAACTTAGACTGATTGGAAGAACTCTCTGTGCTGATGTGCATTGCCATGCTGCAGATTGCGAAGATGAGAAACCGGATAAAAGCTGTCAGTGATGCTATTTGTTTCCGTAATTTTGTGCTGGTATCTGCTCGTGCAAAGATCGCCGGTGAACTGGATGAGAGGTGCACAACTCCCATCATACAAAAGTAAGCAATCACATCTTCAACGAACGATAATTTGTTATCGAAGCTGTGAAGTTGGCTCACTGTCCCCTGCAGTGAATGCTTCAGACTGTATGGAAACAACCAGATTAATCAACTCCAGTAGTCGCCTTTGACAAACACACGAGTGTAAGAAAGAAGGGAATAAAAGAGTATTCAAAACCAAAAGAAAAAGTACTCAATATTTAATGAAATATGTGGTTTTGACATAAAATAGAGGTGTTTGAGGGGACTGTAGCGCTTGTAATAATAAAGAGGCCTTTTGCATGTGCAGGAGAGCGCGGAGAGGCTAATTTAAATTAAAGGAAAAAGAGAATGTTGTTGAAACTAAGTTTGAAATATAAAAATACAGCATATTGGATGAGGATTAATTAAAGAAAAAAAGAGAATGTTGTTAAAACTAAGTTTGAAATATAAAAAAACAACGTATTGGATGAGGATTATTTTTAAGGAAAACTAATAAAAAGGGTTTGAAAACTTTGAGTTTTAACGATAAGAACAAAATAAAGGGTAAAGTGAATAATACCAGGATTAACTTTTTAATGTAAAAATGTAGTTTTTTTGTTAAAGTTAACAGTACCGTGGACTTTTCGTTACAATAAAAAGAACAGTAATTCCGGTGCCAGGAGTCGAACCTGGAAACTCTAAACCATGAGAATGTAGTGAGCTACACCGGACGATTGTGTTACACTGTAAGAAAAATATCATCTTTGGTTTTCTCAGGTGGCCGGGATGTGCGCTCCTGTGAAAAATATAACTTTTACCTATGAATATATAATTAAACTTTGCAGATGTATTTCCATCCAAGGGTCCATAGCTCAGTGGTAGAGCATTTGACTGCAGATCAAGAGGTCACCGGTTCGAACCCGGTTGGGCCCTTATTTTTATGATTTATTTTAATTTTATTTTTTAAGCTTTTTCCTAATAAATTTACCATAACAACGTTTTTTGTACTTCCTGTAATCCTGATTCCCACTAAATCAACATTCCATTTTCACTTTGAGTTTTCCCCCTCTTTCTTTTAACACGTTTTTCCGATTTTTAAAATTATCAAGCATAAATTTCAAAAGAAAACTAAAATTTCATTAAAATGTCACGAGTCCAAGCGATTGTTAAGTTTAGCAACGATATTGTTATTCCAATCAGAAATCCGGTACTGCAAAAACCAGGACATTCTTGAATTCCTCAGAAGACATAATTTCACTGGTTAGTCATAAAGAAAACCAAAAATCAAACTTTTTAGTTTATTACAGTAAGTAAAACATAATCAAGTACCTGATACAAGATCCAATAAATGAAAAACAAAATGGAGAATCAGTTTGCCACTCAGATGGAATTGCCTTTCCTGACCCCATTCCTATACCCTTCTTCAACCGCCGTCCAGACGAGATGACACCACGTGCGCAACTCCACACAGCTGCAGATAACAGTTTATGTGTATCGACGTTCATGACAATTTGGGACTGGACAGGAGATCCGAAATCTGGAGCATTCCATTGCAAGGGAATTTGCAAGCTACCATCTAAAGAGATGTCAGATTTGCCTAAGCTTCAAATAGGCGCCCATCGGCAGGCATCACATGCACATTTCATCCGCATAACAAGCATGTCCAACAAGCTGCGTTTTAAAAGATTTTGTAGGTATAAAGTGACCAAACTCCCTTTTTACGGGGAATGAAATACTTTACACCGCCAGAAGAAAGCCTCGGAGTTCTGCACTTCACTTCTGATAGTTTGTGTGTAATGATCCAAAGTCTGTGTGCGCTCATCTATGCTATCACTGGATATTGTATCTTCAGTTAGTTTGACTGCTGCCATATGAGACAGTTGAAGGTTTTCCGCAGCCCTCTGCAGCTTCCTTGCGGTTTCAACCTCGCCAAGCATCACAAGCGAAAGTAACAAAGATTTTAGCTCTTGCAAAGCTCCAGTTGTTAGAGACATTCCCTTCAAGTGGTCAGCCAGAGCCAGTTCCTCGCCAGGACTAAAATGTCAAGTAGTTAATTTATTAGCAATTGTTAGTGACCAGGAAGAGTAACAAGATTGGAAAATGATCTCTTAATCTTTATAATAACAAACATACCTTCCGGGACGGATTTTCCCTCTTTTTCTCTGGCGCCTGGCGTCTCTTGCCTTGCTAGCTGCACTTGATCGGGCAGATGTACCAGAGCTGTCCCTGGTCCTGTACATGAGATTAGGAAACCAATTAAAGTCTGATAGTACAAACTACAGGCATTGAACTCAATGTGAGAACCATCCTCCACAATACGATCTTTGAAGATATGGCTCAAATATAAACTGAAATGCAACATTCCAAAGAAGTAAATGGAAGGTGAAAAGTGAGGGGAAACAGCAGCTGTAACCATCCTCAACAAGACGATATTGGCTAAAACAATATATTGCATATGTGCGAGAACGAAACTAAGCTATCGACTGAGGTATAAGTTAATAAAAAGTACAGGGAAAGGGTGCCCCGCCATCTGGGTCCGGGCACAGAAGTGATAATCAACATATTATGACCCTCTGATGGAGAACATTAGCTACACAACTATACAAAAAATAATAATAATAATAATAAAATAAAAAAACAAGATGCAAAACAAGCCAAAAAGGCAGAGCTATATGACAATAAGATGTAAAATACACACCCTGTGGTGTAAGCACTCATTCCACTGAAATTACTGCTAGCTTCTGAAGCAGTATCATCATCAAGATCGTTCATTGACCGTTCCTCTGACTGAATTTTTGCCGCCAGAAGTAACCTTCTTTGTCTTAAAGCCAAGTAGCGAGCCAAGTACTTCCCTACTTTCTCCAAACCTTCCTCGTATTCACCAACAAGCAAGCTTGCACATTCCAAGGATGCATTCTTCACATCAGAGACCAAATCCTGTCTATTGTGCATAAAAGCGACTCTCAAGGCTTCCTCCCAGTCCCTTGCACTAATCAACAAATTCGTCCCATTGTTAACATCACCACAATACTCCAGAGCAATTTTGGCTGCTTCCCTTGGTTTACCAAGTGCTTGAAGTTCTTCACAAAGCTCATGCGCCATTTGCATAATCTCATCTTTACCCAGTTTTAGAAGCCCAGCAACTGTAAGCACCTTACTCCAATTACCACAAGCACGGTATGACTTCAAAGCCTTTTCCAAACTGGAACAGCACAAATAAGTGGCAGCAGCATCGTCGAAGCATTTTTCACCACTAAGATAGTCTCCCCAGGCCTCAAGGACTTGCTTCTTCTTGGCAGGATCAGCAATCAATTGAAGTCCCAAGGGGAAAAGATGAGGATTTTTCTTCATCAGGATCAGAGAATCTGCATAACAAGTGTCTCCTGCAGAAACAATGTGCTTGAGAGCTTTCTCAAACCTGTGCAGCCTAAGGTCAATGTTATAACGCATCAAAGTAACTGGCATAGATTCCAATTCTTGAAGAAAAGGAAGGAATTCTTTAGGGTCCCGCTGAGAGTTCAATGCCACCATAGCTGCAAGGTTCAAATCGTAAAGGCCTAAAGCAGCTTCATAAACAGACTCAGAATCAGATAACCACAGGAGATGCTTCAAAGCCTCTTCAGCAGAGGGATACGACATTCTCCTTTGGTCGTTGGAACCTGACAATTCCATTTCACGGATAATTTTTATTCTCTCCAAAGCCTCATCAAGTGCAGGGGGGTCACTACGAGCTAGAGTGGTTAAAATGCAAAGTTCCCTTGCAGGAACTTCCTGCGAATGTTCCTCAAGAGCTCTCCTTATGGCCAGAAGCACAGAAGATATCTTGTTATTAGAATCAAAACCCTTGGAGTCATCTTTAGCTTCTTTCGGGAAGGGTAGAGAAATAAATTTTTTATACAGTGTCTCTGTAGTGTTTTCGTTGTTTATGGCACAAACAAACTCAGTTATGTAGTTCAAATTATTAACCTGCTTGACAAATTCTGAAGCTGATTGGAGAAACACTTGCCAACTGCAATAGTCAACGATGATATTGAAATCTATCCTATGCCGCCTCACCATGAGAAGTGCATCTCTGAAACGCCTCTGTACCAATGCATTGCAAATAGAGGCCAGGACCAATTTTCTTGGATAAATGGATTCTAGGTTCCCCCGAGTTGTTTGCAAAATAACAGCAGCTTCATCTCCATGCAGAACTCCAACAACTTTTGCACCTCTTTCCCATATGTTTATGAAGTCTCCATGATCTTCTCGTTTCTTGTTACCAGCTTGGATGGGTTTCTCGAATTTTATTTCCACCTCTCTATGCAATATATCTGTGATGTCAGCAATAAAAAGACAATCCTGCTTAGTTGCCAAAACTAAATGCGTGATCACTTGGTCATCCAAATTTGAGTACAAAGAGAAACTGTTGCAGTTGTTGCATATTATCTTCCCATTGACGTGCAGCCTACAGCTCTCATCAAGGCCAAAAATTAAAGGTTCCAATGGCCCACTGTTTCCAACTAGAACCACACTCATAGAAGGGCAAGTTGATGAGAAACTCCAATCCTGTTTTGGAACTCCTCTAGGAATGCCGAACTTTGGGACATACTCGCAAACCTTTCCACCATCAAATTGGATAAATGCTGAACCTTTTCTAGCAGGATTAGGAGCAATTGATATAATCATCTCTTCCAGAGAGCTTTGGCTGGAAACTTTTGCATGCCAGCCTGAGCATGTCACTGTACCAGGGGCATGATTCTCAGAACATACAAGCTCAATTTCCTGCAAATAAAAACCGGCACCATCCGCACTTGATGTAGTTCGAGATAAATAATTACTATGACTGAACCCATAGTGAGAAACAGCAAGAATTTTATGTGGGTCCAACCATGTCATATGCAAAAAAGAACCAAATGGTGATTCAGAAATGGATGCTTCAACAGAAAACTCTTTGCCTTCTAATTCTTCCCAAGTATCAGTGGCAGGAAGCTCAACGACACATAAAGAACCATCTGATAGAAAAGCAGCCACACAGTTCTTAGAATTCTTGGAATAGAAAGCGAAGTCTCGGACAGCACTGGGGAATTTAAGGCTGAATAAGTACATGGGAGGTGGCATTAGATATAAAGAAAAAGGGGTTACAAGTATCTTGGAGTCATCAATTACTAGCGCAGTTGAGACATCCATCACAGCTGAATTCCACATGAAGTCATACGATGTAACCTGGCCACCAAGAGTCCAACATAATAACTGCAGTGACTTTGTTGGATTCCAGACAAACCTCACACCATCCTGTCTTGGGTATCTAACTTCAGATTTTAAGTACCAGTGGTTGTTACTGAAATACCAAACCTTGACAGAGTTATAGTTTTCACATCTGACAACAGCAGCAAGAAGATCTGAACTGCAATTCCATTTGAGAAATTCTATGGTTGCTTTTGTTTGCTCATTGATGCTAAACAAGTTTCTTTCTAACCCATTTCTCTCAAAGAAAACTATTGAGGGGCACTCATTTTCTGATTTCCTATCATAAACAGCTGCAATTTTTGCTCCACTGGGCATCCAGTCCACAACTGATCCCATGAACGACTTTGATTCAGAAACAGCATGTACTGCTCCCGAATGTCGCTCCCAAATTTTAAGCCTCTTAAGCAAGGATGTCGAATCCTGCACCTCACCTAGTGTGACAAAGTACTTCCCATCACCTCGCCAGGAAATAGGGCTTTCAAATGTGAACTTAGAAGATAATTGCTGTTCACCTGAAACCATAGTTTTTACCGAAGTCGCTTAATTTTCCAAATTAACAAAACCCATGTCATACACAAATGATAAGAGGACACCAACAGAAACCGCAGAATTCCTCCAAGTAAGGAGGTCATGAGGCTAAATATAAAATGACCAATAAATTACAAGTTAGTGCTAACTCTGATTCATATGATTATCTTTTACCAGACAATGCTATTTCTCAAACAACTAGCAAACCCTAGGCACTAAAGAAAAACTGCAATTCTGAAAATCAACAAATAATGGAGAGAGGTCCTTACATATGTGGTTGCCATCTTCCGGTAGATCCTCCAGCGCAGTCTCGTACAATAAATCCCAATCCTGAGTCATAACCAGCACCTGCCCAGACCCAGTGGTTATGGCAAGAAGGTCACCATCCGGACTAGGCGCGATGCACTTAACACCACCATCCACTCCGCCAACAACTTGAGAGGCATTATCATCCACAGAATGCAGCAGCAGAAGCCCATTGCCAGTTCCCACCAAGAGCGCCTCTTTCTCCATGAGGTAACTAAATGAAGTGATGAAGTCCTCGGGATCCAATTCGATTTGATTAACTTGCGCCGATTTTGAGGTTTTGCTCCACGCCCTTTCATTCTACACCACATGAATCATCAAATTAGGTTCCAATTCGAACGGGGAAATCCAACAAGCATGTATACAAACATATATAAAGGTATATATA
The DNA here is from genome assembly GCF_019419815.1 of Pyrus x bretschneideri. NCBI lineage: Eukaryota > Viridiplantae > Streptophyta > Magnoliopsida > Rosales > Rosaceae > Pyrus > Pyrus x bretschneideri. The sequence continues at coordinate 6,742,249 of NW_025999723.1, read as the reverse complement.
TACCTGGATGGAGGAGAGGTGAGTGGCGTAGATGTTATTGGCAGAGGAAGCGAAGAACAAGCGATTCTGCTCAATGTCAAATGCAGAGAAGAGTATGAGCTCCTCTTCGGATTGTAAGTGGAGATTCAGAGAGACCTCCGAGTAGAGCTTCAGATTATTCATTTTTTCCGGAATCTATGGAACTCCTCAGAGAGAGAGAGAGAGAGAGAGAGGGAGTTGTGCCCTAGCTAGTTACCAGCTATGGTTGCAGCGAGGGTTTTCAGGGTTTAAGAAGTAAACATCCCTCGAAGAGAAGACGAGGACGATTATAAGGAATATAAGGAATCAAACGACATGTCGTGGTTCTGGAGAGAAGCGAATTTGCTCCTCTGCGACTCTTCTCTGTTTAGTTTTAGCCTTTTTTTGGTTTTCATGACCAAATTTTTAAATTATATGACATGATTGTTAATTGAATTATTAGGTGTTAATTATGATGTGTCATTAACAAAAAATAAGTACATTTTTTTCATTTGATTTAAAAAATTAGTTTACCTGACATTACCCGTAAATAATTTCAATTTACAATTAAGAACATTCAAACTTGAGTACAAGTTGTACAATGGTGCAAGCACATTGCTATGGCCTTTTTTTTTTTTTACCAACGATAGGGGAGGGGAGTGGGATTAACCTCACAATGCGCTAGCAATAATGTAGTTCAAATTTGTCTTTAGCAACAATAAAACCTAAAATTTCTTACTTAACAATGAAAAAAAAATATTCCTAGACCGTAATATAAAGTGGCTAAAAAATTATCATCTTTTATTTTTAATCAGAATCGTTTATTTTCACTACCATTGAATGATACGGACCATTAAAACAAATCCCGGAAACTTAGCAAATGCCCTCAAACTTATGACCCACCTAGACTTTGAATTTCCTTCCCTCTCTAATCTTTTTAGAAGGCACCAATTTGCTTCAAACCAATTATAAAAGATTAGTGGCACTGCTATAAACACATCAACCATCTCAACTCATTCATCTAACTAGTAGTAAAACAAGGATTAATAGAATTGATTAAACAAAAGGAATTCAAGCCATATGCATTTCACTTTCCGCTTCAAGTACAATATTCTGGTCAGCTACCTTCAATTATAACAACACAAACGATACGGAAAGATAACAACAACATCATCAACAACTATATACCTACATATGTAAGTAAACTATTAATCCAAAAGAGTCGCTCAATCTCCGATTGCAGCGATTCCTCTGCCTATATCGTTTTCAACGAAATGTCCGCCAAGTGAAGTCGGTGAGAGCTATATAGTTATAACCTCTTTGATTCTGTACTCCTATCCTGTACAAAGCTTCTGTGGTTCCTAAATTTCACATTTAACATCTCATAACCTTCTGTTAGCAAAAACGGCAACAGAAAATCAACTTGCCAAAGATGTCAAATCTAGCACCGTCTCATCTACATCCACCTGCTCCATGCTATCAAAAACTGGCACCCCCAAAGCTTTTTACCAAATGCCGATCCAAATGGACAGCCAAAACACAAGTAAGGAAGAACCCTAACTGAGTTGTATACCTTTTTCTTTTGCTGCTTCCACGACAGCATTCGCATTTCCTGTAGTCATCATAGAAAGTTTTTGGTAGGAATTCCACAACTTAACAGAGAACGGATATACAGATAAAGCTCTCTCATAAAACCTCTCAGAAATAACCTCCACGCCTGCAATATTGCCCAAAGTTTCCGCAGCTTCAACCCATACATACTCAGGTGGAATTGGGACAGCATGTAAAATTGCACTGACCAAGTTCGAGCTAGCCCAAAACAAAGCACTGAGAGAAGTAACATCGCCGGCGTTGCTGCAGCTGCTTAACAGCTTACATACGGAAACAGCTAACTGATAGTTGGATGGAGTTTTGTCCAAGATGGCTTCAACAAAATCCACCAGATCTTTTTGCTCACCGAACTTTTCCGGTAAAAGAGATGGTCCATACCATACTTCAAGAACCAAATTCACCAGAGAAAAATCAGATGAAAGTGGACTGAAGATATTACTGACTAGCTGCCGGACTCTTGGCTTCTTGACGTTGTTAATGAAATTTCTTGATAATGGCTCAGAGGTAGGGAAAGCCTGAGAAACACCTAAATAGTGCTCCAAATTCTTCTGTATGCCACTTATGTAACCATTCTCCTTTAACAAAGATTCATCAGTAAGCATAAACGATGCATGTTCTCTAACACAATGCTTCAAGTATTGTGGAACAGCAGCATTCAGTGCCCTATCAAGGGCTGAGCGAGCTTCAATGTGGTCATTCTGCAAGAGATTGTGCAGAGCTAGATTCAGATGTCCAAACATTACGTCCATCCGATTAGGATCGGAACCGAGTGCCTGCCGAACTGAATCTCCTAGAGAGTTATTTGAGTTAACATGTTTCATTCCATCCAATGTACCATTTTGAAGATAGTGAACTTTCCAATCAGAACGAAACCAGCGGTCCATAACTTCTTTAGCCAAATCAAATCTTCCATCCTGAAGGGCACACTCAACGTATTGATTCCAAACACAGTGGATTCCAGGGACTTCTTTTGGCCACTCAGCAAGGGCTTCTTCAAATCTCTCAAAAAGCGAATCCCCCGTCTCATGTTTATGTGCCCGAGCTGATATTAAAACAAGTTCTAAGCAGGATGGGTACAAAGTGAGATATTTATCCAAGAGGTTCCTACATCTTTCTAAGCTGTCAAGAGCTGCCATGCACTTTAAGTGGTTGAGAGCAATGAAATGTGCCAATTTGAGACTAGATTCACTTTTCTCAAGTGATTCAATTTTCATGTATGAGTCTACAGAACCTACTACTGTATCCATCAGCATGAAAGCCCTCTGCTTCTCATCACCTACTAATTCCATGGAAGGCCATTCAAATTCAGAGAGTTCTTTCTGACATTCAAACTGCCGCAATACAGCATCAGGAAGTTTCCTGTAAATAACCAAGTAAACACAACAAACCCCTAATATACATTTGTCATAAATACTTAGGCATGTGAGTATATTAGAGAGCGAGAGGGAATTAGGGTCATCAAAATTTTCAGCAATGGGGAAGAGTCCAAAGACTTTCTGAATGGCCTTCTCAATTTTACCAGACATGCATAAACAATCCATCATTTGCAAAACTAGGTCTAAGATGCATGCACTAGCATGCATTCCATCTATGCCAGAATCAGGAGCATTGCGGCACAGTGTTGAGAGGGCGACATCATATGTTATCAACCGGTCGTCAAGCTGCACCCGACTGTTGATGCACATGAGCCAAAGTTCATAAGATCGATCATTGTATTTTACCTGAAGAACAAGAGGCAAAGTGTTTCCAGGCAAAAGTTTCAATTTCTTATCTCTAATGAAAGACAGAAAGAACATGCTTAGAAAGAAAAGAATATGCCCCTAGATACTAACACAAAAGAAAGGAAATGAGTGCAATAAAAATGAAAATGGAAGTAGTCGAACACTAGAAAATGAAGCATATGAAGGCATCAAATGAGTTATTGTTAAGCATATAAATGTATAAAAACAGTTCCAAGGAAAAATTGCTCAGAGAAAGGTGTTGTCCCAAACCAATCCTACCATGCCACGTGGGATGCGTGATAGGTTTGGGTCATTGCCACCTTGGCATCCCTAATTCATGCAAGTAGTTCTCATACCTTACAGGCTAACTGAGAACATGTAGGGTTGCCGGTATGGCTGTAATACCTATAAGGGTGTATCCGCGAAAACATGCGGAGACTGCCCCCAGTATTCATGCTCCATAAAAGATAAGTCATAAGAGTAGGAATTATGCAACAGCGTACCGCACAGGAGAACATGTCATCTTCCCCTACTGACTTCATATTGCTATAGTAAATAAGCAGATAAAAAATCCAGAGAATAATGGATGTTGGTTCTGCCTCAAGAGCTCGTGACAGCACATGGAGAGCCTGCAAAACTCAAATACATAAGATGACAGTAACTGAAGCCGCTGAACACGGTTATATTTAGGTCATACACCACAGGAGTTACCTTTCTCATGCCCTCAAGTTCGTTAGCCTCCTGGCTGAAAATTAACAGGGCAATCTCCAGGTATTGATCATTGTCACCCAAAGCTTGTGTGAGTTTATCCTACACCAAATTTAACAAGAAAGTTAGCGTAACAAGCGTAACAGAACAATCACATAATAAGATTCTTAGACATCAGCATGTCACAGCAAAAATAAAAACTAAGAAGAGGGGGCAGGGGACGTCTTGATATGAGACACTCCAAGGAAATTCTACGAAGTCTCATCTTTTAAAAATAAATAGAGCTTACCCAGCTGCCAATAATTTTTCATAAAATTACTAAACCCCTGCCTCAAATATTTAAATAATTTTAGAGAAAAAGTTCAAATGGGAAGATAGAGAACTCAATCTAAAACAGCGAAAAACACTAAACAGCGATCTAAAACAACGTAAACGCTAAACAGTATAACAGTCCAAGCTTATATAGTGAATAGAAGAATTGAGATTGTTAGAAACTTATGACTAATGAAACCCAGCTAAAGAAACTCAAATAATTTACAGCACCTAAACACCAAGTATATAAACAGTATTAGCGTGCAATATTAGGCACATGAATGACAGAAAAAAAATTTTAAGCAGAATCAATTAACAAACCACTCCTCCGTTGCTATTCTGGAAAAACGATGACTGTCTGTTCAAACTCACGGGGGCCTCTATGTGACCGTCATTTCCATGTAAGAATGGTACATCTGCAGAAACATCTTTCCGAAACAAATTTGACAACACCAAGAAATGGCTGAAACACTTTTTCCAGAATTGTCCATTTCGCCATGCTAGAACAGATTCATATGAATGCAGATCAGTTTTCAGAATACCTAAGCCAACAAGATAAGTTGGTGAAGATATTACATTGCGATACAAGGGAGCTTTTGTTGAACCATCACACTTTCTTCGACGCAATGTTGATCCAACCTGACAATCTGTGAACACATTATAACATGAATACGAGAAAGAAAATAAAAATTCAAACTTTATGATGGAATTGCTCATACCAGTACTATCAGAGTTACCATGCTGATCTTGATACAAAGTTGTGTTATAGTCCCTAACATGTTGCCATGGACAGTCATCATTGTTGCATTTTCCTCGAAGCTCATACAAGCAGAGTGGCCAAAAGGGATCAACAGCGGGACCAGTGCTATAAGATCCAACTTCTCTTCCAGATAATTCTACCAGAGTCTCTTCCGGTGGTTCTACCATGGCACTGCTGGACCGGATATTCTCGGGGTTGATACAAGTGGGACGCTGTTGACTTCTAGCTTGAGGTTCTATATAACTTTTTGAGCATATGACTTTCATATACCCAAAAGCAGTCCTTAAGATGTTACCTCTGAAGTAAAACCTGTCCTCAGAATATAAATTGGAGTGAGAGTTCGCAGAAAGATTTTCGACGGAGTGCTCTCTTTGAATCTCAAGAGGAGGCTCAGAGGAATTTTTTTCGAGCCCATCCATACCTGTAAGTAAAATCAGAAAATCAAAGAAAAAAGAGACGCAGAGCAATAGAGATCAAGTATAAGCTTCTTATGCTCAATGCCTACTCTGTGCCAAATGGATTCCCACTGTTTGACTTCATGACAATCATGCATAAGTTCTGACTTGAGGTAACACAAACTGATAGTTTTGGAAGCCATAGTATTAAGTAGCAATGAGTAAGTAATTCAAAACTCACACTATCAAAGTAGTTGTGTAAAATAGGCTGGACGGGCACAAGCACTGAAAGGTGCCAGCACAGCCTTGTTACAGACACGACACAGGTACAAACTGTGTCAGTTGGCACGAGCACAACCCAAGTACCGTGTGAGCCAAAGTTTTGGGCCCATTAGGCAGGCAAGCTAGGATGCCACTCAGACCGAGCACAGACCAAGCAGAAGCATAAGCACAAAATTGGCCTCAAGCTAGCATGACTCATTTAGAAATTGTTTTTTTATTCAAAAAATAAAAAAAGCAAATTCAAATGTTCAAGCAAAATACTTTTAATATCTAATTATAGATTAAACTTTGGCTCGCACTGCGCATCAAGCAAGAAAAGTTTACACCCAAAAGATGGATGGCTAATATTATCTGAATTCAAAATTTATATCAAACTGCATGATAAAAGAGCAAGACTATATATGTGATTCAAATGTGGGATGTCACAGAATGTGTACTGAGAGATGCACATCTGCATCATGCAAGCCCTCAGGTTATGCATGCATCCAAAAGATGATAAACGAGATGATTTAGTCAAGTTCAAGATGATAAAAACACACATTGACCATGTAATATTAAACTAAAATTAATCTACTCAAGAGTCATAAATAATCAGCTCCACTGAAAATAACATCAAAAGTTCAACAAGTGGACTTCTTTTTTCCCCAGATATAGAAAGATCAGCTCAAAAAGAAAGTTACCTTCATCATCAGATTGTTGATTCTTTTCCACTTCAGAGAAAGAAAAAGTCCCTTTAATTTCTTTGGTTTTTTCCGTTCTGAAATCATTTTCAGCCCCTTCTTCCACTGAAAGTTCTGTGCCATTACAAGAACTACTATTCTTTGACAATGTTTTTGTACCTAGCTTTGCAAATAGTTTAGACCTCAACATTCTTTCAAGAAGCACAGGATCCTGGGAGTTATCAATGGACATTTTTCTATTTGATTCCTGATCTAAGTCCTTTTGCTTGTCTCCAAGGTCCATGTCTTTAGGTTGAACAGATTCATTTTCAAATGAATATCTCTCATCATCATTATCTGCTGAATTATTCAGTTCATTGGAGGGAGAGGACACTCCATCTGCGCCGTTTTTGCCTAGAAGAGGCAATGGCTCTGATGTACTAGCATCTGGTTCGCTGCATGGTTCTGACCCCATGTTTTGTCCACTCAAATGCTTGTATGAGGTGTTGTGAGCACTGTTAACACATTGGATGTCTGAATCACACGCTGCTGGGTTAAAACCACTATGCTCAGGATGCATCTGATGGCTTGATGTAGGTATTAGATTCACATTTCCAGTCATGTTATTAGCATGATCCAACCCAATTCCAGCTTGGTCATTCTGCCTTAACGACCATAGCAAACTGGAATTGTCCAAAATAAACGACCTCAAGTTGGCAGAATATACTTCTCTTTTGCGGTATAGATCAGAACACCTAGCATTGGCCTCAAGAACATCCCTCTGTGCTTTACGATAAGCTTTCAGAGCATTTCTTTCTTCAATTTCACACGTTCGCCTATGTTCTTGTGCTTCCTCCAGATCCTTGTCCAATGTTTCCTCAATTTCAAACAAGGAATGCATATCTATGTCTCCCCGTCCTGTAACCTTTGCATTACCAAAACAGTTCGAGAGGCTTGCATTGTTTAGAAATGCCTAAAGGAAATTAGAAGGAAGGAATATTAATATAATTAACAAAGAATAGATAACAATCAAGAAAAAATATACAACCAGACTGATGAAGCGGATTACTGGTTCATCCATGTCTATCTTTTTAGGACTTACCACTTTGTAATAGCTTTATGATTTTTTTGTTTTTTTTCCTTCCCTACTTACCTCTAGGTGATTATTTGGGACTTTTAGGGGTTTACTTTGATCACTTCCTCAAATTGCTTTGTATTTCACTCTTCTCTTAGTTTTTTTCTTTCCAGTTAGTGCTCTACCCATTCTATAGTGCTCTACCCATTCTACATCACAGACAGATCAGATGCCTCAAATTTCTGACATAGAGACCAGAAAACAAACCTGACATATCTTGGAGGAGGGATCAAGCTTCTTGTCACTGGATGTGACTTCCTGATGGTCAGAACTTCTCATTATATTCTTTCCGGAGGTTGATCTGTTCAAGAAGGAACCTGGTTCTAGACGGCGATCATCCCCATGTGTATGATTCAATTCCATAGTCTCCTGTAAAGTAAAATATATTAATAAATAAATACATGGTAACCTTTTGAAAATGAAACACATGCACCAAAAAAATTCTAAACAAATTATACATAGGCAATCGGGCTTGTCATATCAAACCTTGTAGTAAAATGATGTTTTACAAACTCATTCACAATGGATCAAGGCTCAGCAATATAAACTGCTTCATAAGTACAGAAAAGAGTTGACGGGACAATTTGGTGGATTAAGGTTAAGCTATAAAAAGTTATAAACTATACTGGAGATATTAACTCTTCTCCGTGTACAATTCAGTGTTTTCTGCAAGGCAGAAATCACTATTATGGGAACTTAGACACCAGTTTCATACTATATTAAATTTTCACAAAGCGCAACATGAGAGACACATCAAACACAAACAGCAAAGATGCTGCACAAGTTTTACCACCAATGAAAGGACATTTCAATTATGAAAGTTAAATCAGGGCAGAGGTGAGGAAATAGGATAATAAAACCTACAATATAGGAAAATTAAATTAATCAGCAGCAGTACTGCAGTTACTAAAATATTCACTTACTGAGTTCTTCGGCAAATTATTGCAAGTCATACTTTCTGGTGATGTCACCTTGTTTAGTGTAGCATAAGGATCCACCAGCTTGCTCTTCCTATCGGACTGGATGACTTTAGTATTAATGCCAGCACCTGCAGGAAGAAAAAAGAAACAAATCATCTTGATTGATAAGGCATCTCTAAACAGTTAGTTTCAGAGAGAGAAGGCAAGATATTCACCATCTTTCACTCCACTACATATATTTTCTGATGTAGCAGCAACATGTTTATCATTTTGATTTTTCCATTCTACGATGCTTAACTCTGTTGGACCAGGAATTCCTTTCTGGCCATGATCAACCTTAACTCTGTTCATTGGACCATCGTCCTCCGCTGCTGAGACTTTTGATGATAAAATAGATTTTGCAACAGGTACATCTTGTGGGCCTTGAACACTTGACTGGGTGGAAAAAGGGCCACCAACTTTCAAGCGTTTCTTATCTGGCTCTTTTGGTTCTATCTGTGTAACATCAGAATATCTCACACTGGATTTACTAGCTCCATCTCTGTGTTGGCTCACAGCATTATCGTCCCTACATGTAATTGATTCTTTAGTTCTCTGGGCAGACTTGAGCTTTAGTTCACTTTCCCGGAGTGCAATCTGATGCCGCAAGTCCTGAAGTTTACTCGTGTTCAAGCCCACACCTTGATCACGTATCTGATGCCGCAAGTCCTGAAGTTTACTATTGTTCAAGCCCGCACCTTGATCACGTCCACGCTCTTGGCTCACTAAATTTTTGTTCATGGAATCATAATTTCTAACTCGAGATCCTTGATTAACTGATGAAGGACCAGAATCCCGAAAATTTGCTCCACGGATTTTGGACATTGATGAGATAAAAGTGCGATTCATACCCAATTTTTTAGGCATTACTTTGTCCGCATTCCTGGCTGTCTGTTGTAACTTGTTTGATCTTGCAAGTGATGAAGTAGGTGGTTTTCCATTAAAAACCACTCCAGTCACATGACTTTTAGTTTCTCTAGCTTTTTCTTTCCTGTGCTCTGTTTCTTCAGAATCACTGCGACTATCATCGTCTGAGAAGTTTATAACAAGATTATCGTTGGACCCCATAGGGGCACCCCATCCAGGTGTGGCAGATTTTAATGGTATTCGGTTTGTATCATTGCTCTTCTGGGATGTAGACTGTACGGATATTTGGGTTTGAATATCAGCAGGGCTTGCGGGATCATTTCCACATACAACCTTCCCTGTTAGATTAAGATAAATACATCTAATGAACTTGTAGTACAGGAAAGGAATATTTATCATTAGCTTATATGCATTACTCACTTCACCATACATCATGAAAATAAAACTAACGATAAGTATGCAAATCTATTGGCCCAACAAGAAAGATGCAAATGGACACGTAAATAACAGGTGCAATATGGTGGTCTGGCTTTTTACCACATCATTTAATGGGAAAAGATGCACAAAAAGTCAGTGTCCAGCTCTAGTACAAAACACACAAGCCACCAACTCTGTGTGGGCGTGTTCATTAAGTACATTAGTTTATCGCATCCATGTCTCCTTAACAGATGTGCATTATGTTTTAACCACATGACTACAAATAATTTCAAATTGGTCAAGGCACTGTATGAAAAAAGATTAGCCAATGCCAGTTTGGCACGACATGGGAGTTGACGTTGGTGCTCTATATAAATTTTCCACCTTAAACAATATTTAAAAGAAAAGAAAGGACTCATCATCTTTCATTGTCACGGCAAGCAAGACTTACCAACTTGAATGCCTTGAGTCAGTTTGTTCAATGGTTGAACAGGCACAGCCCCTGAAGGAGGCACGCTGATACCCGTGGAATGTGGAGCAGAGCAAATAGTATTGTCCTGTGATGTGAGATAGAAATAGCCATTTAACACCATCATTATTTTTGCATTTATTTTGCAGCAGTGCAGAAAATAATAATAACCTCAAAAAATCGCATATAACATCAAACATTTTGCTGCAAAACAAAGCACATGATATATAAGGCATGCCCTAAATGATACAAACAAAATCAGATTCAAAACATCACATATTTGGCTAAATACAAATCACTTCACACGAAAAACACCTAAATTGAAATCCCAATTTCAAATTTCACTCATTTTTCACTCCAAAAAGTAATGAACTCATATAAAGATTAAATAAATCCAAATCCAACACTCTTACTCAATCTAATACAGTAGGTTAACATAGCATGACTGCACGAGAAATTGATTCAGGAAAAGGGAATTCCCACCTCTTCTCTCAGAAACCAAACAAATACCAATCATACAGATAACATTTACGAACGCTTAGAAACAAACGGAATCGGAACCAAAATCAAGTTTTCAAAAACTAGGGTTTGGGGAGATGAACATACGTCGTCGTCGTCGTCGTCGGAAGACAGCTCGCCCTCTTCTCTGGTTTTGGGAGGATCGGAAGAAGGGAGCTCCGAGTTAGGGTTCGCGTTGGGAGGAGGCGGCGGCGGCAGCTCTGACGACACCGTTGGCGTGGCGGCCGTTGCGTCCTCCATTGTTGAGTCCATCTCGCGGGCAAAGAGAGAGACTTTTCAGAGAGTAATTTCGTGGAGCATCTGGAGGGAGTCAATAAATGGAAAGGGGAGGGTCAAGTTTTGCTGACTCTCTCTCTCTCTCTCTCTCTCTGTGTGGGAGAAGGAAAACGCGTCTCGATGGACGACGTGAAATTCACGATATGAGGTGGGGAGGTGGTTGTTTTGTGATGAGAGGATGGACAAACGGCAATAAGGTCCAGCGCGCACTAAATAGTATTGCAACCTTTGTTTGACTTTCTTTTTGTTTTCTTATTATTTTCAACCTTTTTGCTCATGTAAAATAAAAAAATTATATCCAAGATCGGCAACGACTGCCTTTTTATTAAATTGCGGAAAGAGGATTTAAACAAAGGGTTTCGGATGCAAAATAAATTTTTTTAACCAACTGAATTATAAGTCATTGACGTTTTACTCAAGCTTGCTTCTCAGGGTCTTACAATGGTTGTCATGGCTTTTTACTCATCAGGGATTGACATTTGACTCGATAATTGGGATATGTGTGATTATACGTCATCTATTTTGAGACTAGCTAGTTATTATGGTTAGTTTATTGTGATGTTTAACCTGATTTTCTATCAAAGTAGATAATGTATTATAAAAAATATATCGTAAATTGAACTCTCCATTCATTTATATAAAGTGTAGTGTTCTTTCTTCATTCTTGTGTCACCTTTGAGTTTATATATGTGGTGTGTAACTTGATATTCTTGTTATCTTTTTAGTCAGCAGGTTCAGCAAGTGTGTCTACGTCCTCTTGACAATAGCAGTAGTATTTCTCGTTATCAAACTGAAATTACAAAGGCAATGGAAACAATAGATTGTGTACCTTCTTCTTCTACTGCTTGTGTTTTATTTTTGAGCTAATATTTGACAATTATATAGGAATTGTGAGATGTGCTGATTAGGAATACTGGTTAGAAATCCTTAAGGGTGCGTTTGTTGCACCGGACTGTCTCGGACTGGACTAGCTTCAGGGACTAAGTTGGACTGGCTTAGACTAGACTAAGCTGGACTAGTTTAGTGAAGCGTTTGGTGTAGTGTCGGACTAAGAAGCAGGATAAAAAGAAAAATGAAAAAAAAACCCATGATATATTACAAAATATTTTATTTCCTTCAACTTCAATTTCAACCAAATATTAACGTTATTCTTGTTAAACATTTCATCTTCTCCATGTTCAAAGTATGTTGGTGTCACTCAAATACCGTATTTAATCCAACCTCCTTTCTTCTTCTAGCAATTGCCACCAGTGCCATCTACCATACTAGATATTGCAAATTCTTGAGATTTCAAAACCAACAATTGATAATTTGTTTCACATTTAAACAAAAACCCATCCACAACAAAGCAACCCATCACAATTTTTCCCCAAAAATATCAAATTTACACAAAAGAATCAATGTGGGTTTTGCGAATAAGGAAATATACCAACAAGAACAAATAATACAAAAGCCATACATCAGATCTAGCAAAAACATATACATACATATAAGTGTGCATGTATATGTGTGTATATATACATATATATACAAACCCAGAAAATGGGGCTTTCTATAATCTCAGCTTAAATTAGAAAGAACCACCATTGCAAACACCATTAAACCAAACGGAACATATTCAAAAAGCTGAAATTCATATTATATTACCAAAAAAATAAGCAAATATGAGGAAGATTGAGGATATATGTCATTACATCTTTCCATCTGAAAATATCAGTTCTTCGTGCCCAGATGGACTTCGCGGCCAACATCATCTGAATTCAACCTCCTTCTGAGCGAGCTGACGCGGTGCTACGGCGGTGGTGGCCATCGTCGAGACTTAGATAGAGAGAGCGGGAGATGACCTTGGGAAATGGAGTGGGGTGGCGCCGGCATCGATCTGGGCCTCAGATCGAATCGACCCATCGGTGGGTGCTAATTCGATTTTGGGATTTAGGGGTGGGTGGTAATGAGATAGAGCAGGGAGAGAAAAGAAGATCCATGCAGGGAAGGAGTGGAGGATTTGACGTCGAGGTCGTTGATTACGATGAGCAGTGAACAGACGAAGCAGACGAAGGAAAGGCTTAGCAGTCCGCTGCATTTTGGGGGGTTTCGCTAAGAACCTCTAACGAGGTCTCTAGTCGAGGCGAATCCCGTTTAATCCTACTAAAACTAGTCCCTGGGATTGCCAAACACGGGACTACACTAATTTTTAATGTAGTCCAATCCAGTGAAGGTTAGTGAACCCAAACAAACACACCCTAAAAATTGTGTGCCTCTCCACTGAGCCATTTTCTTTAACTTTGTCCCACACATAAAGGTCTATTTAAACCAAATAATGTCATCCACATTTACAACATCTACTTTGTTTTTCCAAATTTATTTTTAGTGTGACTTGTAAGTTATGTTTAATATGAGGGCTTTAGGGAATTGCCCCGAATCCTCTTTTCTCGACATGAATTAGCTCTTGATCTAAATGATAATTCTCTTCCCAATTGGATTCCTTGAGATGTCTATATTTATCAATAATTAAATAAAAATCACACAGATTATTGATCATATGATTCATATATATAGATATATCCCATGTAATACAAGAACAAAACTAAGGATCATCTTTCATTAGCATTGATGATTTGGTACATCTTTCATTCCATTTCTCTTTTTACAAATGTTAAAATGAACGGATACGATTATACAAAAAAAAAAAAAAAAAAAAAAAAAAACACTAAAATTAATTTAATGTTCGTATAGTTTCGGATTTGGATGATTTTTTATAGACTGATGTTTGAACTTTGAAGTAAGTCAAAAAAGATAAATGGTTGGATCTTTCAAATACCTTATAGAGTGAGCCTCACAAAAGCTTTTGTCCCCAAATCCTAGTCCTATATCTATATATAAGGAGAAGGCAAAAATGGTGAAACATTGATAATCCGAAAATTACCCTCTCCTATTAAATTTTCAAATAAAATAAGAAAATCACAAAAAAAAACTCACTCCCATAACTAACTTTATTATTATTTTTAAATATATTATTATTTTGTTTTTCTGTTTTTTATTTTTTCAAAAAAATAAAATCAAAAGAGCCAATTGCTACACGCGTACTCGTGTGCAAGAGGCACTTGAAGGTGGTGGAAGGTGAGAAGAGGTTGAGCTGAGCCACAGTTACTAAATTTTACCCTGAAAAACACATATAGAGAAAGAGAGAGAATTAACCCTTTTTTTTTTTTTTATCAAAAGAGAGAGAATTAGATAGGTAACTTAATAAGGGTTGGTCAATCTGTAATTTTAACCTGGAAGAGGTGCCTTAATTTAATTTACTTTTCGTGACCTATACCCAGGGGCAAGACCCATACCAAGGACACTAATCCTATCCCTTCATCCCATCCCATCCCATCCCATCCAATCCGATCGAACCCAATCCTTTCGTAGTTCACTTCACACGATCGGTCACCTGGATGGATTTCCAGCCTTACACGACAAGAACATCCGAAGGCCTCAAGGTACAATACTGGCATATATCTGAATATGCGCAATCGGGCGATGAAACTATGGTGGAATATCGCATATGCGAAGCTTTGCTAAGAAAATGTATACTTATCAATCAATAGCACCAATTGCAGAAAGGAACATATTATTGCAGACGAAAAAAGCTGGCAACTTACATTGAGAAACAGCACTGATCTAAGTGACAAACAATCCGATATGTCAAGTGTCAGCCACCAAAAGCATGAACACAAAATTTTCAGCTTTCTATTACCTACGATTCTCTGTGCCAGCTTTAATCTACCATAAAGAGTCAATACTAATTCTTTCACTGATATGCAAAAACTTTCTGGGAACAAAAAACGGGTGGGGATTCAGCTGATGATCATTTTGTTAAGGAAGTCAGCTTTCTCAGGAAAGTACTCTATCAGTTCATCCTTGGTCACCCATACAAAGTCCTCACACTTCCCAATGTCAAACTTGTTGGCTGCAATCACTTGAGATTTGAAAAAGAATTGCTGAAAAATGAAGGAAAATGAAATTGTGATTACATATACAGGATCGACAGGCAACACCAATTTGCATTTTAACATTTATCGCGTGAAGCCAATCTGGTGTAAGAAAGAAAACATAATTTACGAAAGTATACCTTAATATTCTCTTCTGGCTGTTCCATATGGCCCATGGGCGCATTTCCAACAAAGTACGTGTGTGAGAGGTTTCCCAAGACAGATTTTAAAGCAGATTCGGCACACTGAAAATAGAACGGATTTATTCAATTGAGGAAAAAAACGAAGAACTACATGGAATTTTAGGAGGATAAAGAAGAAGAGAAGTATATGGCATCGTATAGCAACCATCACCTTCCGCAGTGTCTCTTCAGACTGGTAAACTTTTTCGGGAAATTGCCAGACTGACTTCCCAGCAGATCCATCAGTTTTTCCGTAGAGCAGAAGATATAGTCTTCTGTCAAGTGCTCTCTGCAATGACCTAAAGAACAAGAACCAACCTTTAACATTATGTTTTTCACATATAGAAAAAGTAATTACCCCGAACTATCAATAAAAATCACTCAAATGTCCAACAGCTAGCAGAAAACAATTTATCTGTCATCTAACATCCAAGAAGGTTGTAGAAAAGGTTTTACAAAGAATATGATGATCTCACAATATCATAAGCAATAAGAACTTCAAACAAAACCGTAAAATTAAAATTGCAAAAAAAAAAAAAAAAAAAAAAAAAAAAAAAATGTAATAAGAATAACAGTAGTACGGGACTTTTATATAGCATCATAAAAATTATACTCCATACTTTTTATCATTCGTTTTGTCAGCTTCGGTGATCCGTGGAGCAGGTACATAATCAATTTGGTAGTCACCTTTTCCCCTGTTCACCAAAAGTAAGTGTCAAGCTAGAGGATGACTTCTATTTGCAATTGTCTTGTGGGCATCAAGTGTGAGTAAGGCTTACACAATAAACCAAAAAAATCGCTTATAAACTTTGATATGATTGCTTGGCAGATGTACACTTTCAGTGCTTCCCATAAAATAAGAACAGAATGAATGAGGTATAGGGATAGACCTCCCAGAATATATACTAAACCTCATCGTTCCTCGTACTAATATCAACATCATCCCTTTTCAAAACTCAGAGACGCATAAAACAAAGTCCATAAGGATGCTTGCATGCCTTTCCTTGTTAAAAGAAATATAACACAGTCCACTACGCTTAAAAGAACGCATATCAACATTTCATGAGACTGTCAACTATTAAAAACTCACTTACTGAGTTGGAGCCATTTAAACTGATGAACGGTTTGACCTTACACTAGACGCATGATTTTTAAATAAACGTTGGAAATCTAAAGACGTTCCAATCAACAAACAGAGCAAAATTATTTAGTGCAATTGGGGAATAAGCTCGAGGACAGATTTTAGGGGTGAATGCATTTTTAAGGTCTACGGTTTAGAAACTAGTTATTAGAACATAAGTGAACAACCGTGATGTGATTGCTACAATAGAGGTAAAAAGAAAGCAAACATTTGTATGAAAGATAGTTGTTTCTTTTATAAGAACATATTCCCTGTTGAAATAGTAAACCTTCAACACAAACCTTACCTAGCATTGGACTTGTCTAAAAGCTCATCTGGATATATGCGCCGATATTGCTGCCGCCACCGGAACCTAAACCACATGGAGGAAGACACCAATATGAGCCACTCATAACATTAATTCACATAATCAACAGAACTTAAACCAAATTTACAAAAATGTAGGTATTCTGGTCAATATCTATCACCATAGCACATGCATCACACCAAAAAAAATACCAAAATTCAAGCCATCCTTCATTCACTTGCCCAGAACCCACCATTTGCGAATAAGATAAGTAAAAGCACTCCAACAAGGAATTGAGAACGAAAATTATGGACTTCTACAGCAAAGTGATTCACATTTTCACTTCTTTTCCACAACTATCTCGGCAACTAATCCCTACCCTCTAATCTAGATTTTCTGAGCAACCAAACAGAAAATAAACAAGAAAGAAAAACATTTCGAGAGAGAATAAGAAGCAAACGTACGCGAACTCCTGATACGCATAAACGACGGGGTCGATTTTGGGGATGACGACAGGCAGCCTCTCGAAGAGTACAGACGCGACGATTTTCTCGGAAGAAGACGATGGGATGGTGGAAAATCCGCGGCCTCTCGCCAGAGTCCCACGCAAAAGCGGGATGGTCCTCTGCATTCTGGATCCACACCCGCCCAGAATCTGAACCGGAGAATTTCAGGAAAAGCCCTTTCTAAAACCCTGATTCAGTCTAGTGAATTAATAAGTGGCAGTAATATGATTGACACCTGTCTCATATCTGGCTACGTTTCATGGAACGTGCGTGCCTCAAGTGAGGGAGTGCAACTTGTTAGAACTAATTTACCGTCACCTGATATCTTAATTTAATAATCCAAATCATGCGGAAATTTTTTTATACTTCTCATTGCATAATCTGATTGAGACACCAAAATAATGACAAATTCGTTGGATATAAGTCCTCAGTCCTCACATAGCACGACGGTAGAGGTACGTAAAATACCAAAAATATCTATAAAAAGTTTAAGTGGTTTATTGTAATATTTTTTTAATAGATAGTACCAAAAAAAATAATATATATACACACGTGTCACATTTTTTCCAACGAGAAACTAACAAGCTCTATGATTGAAGCATATTTTGTCACCACCATAACTATGATGTATACTTAGTGTACACTGAATCATCTTCCACGTGTCATTTCATATAACTTTAATTAACTTTCACATTAAATGTTACTTTTTCAATTGTGAAAAAATTAATCAAAGTTAAGTAGAGGACCTGTGTCGAATGAGTAAGTGTACGGTGAACATACACAATAGTTTATGGTGGTGAGCAAAAATGCACCCTTTATGATTGACTGATTATATCTTTTCTACTAGTATATTCCTACACACAAAGTGTGTAAATTTTTTTTTTTTTTTTTTTTAAATTGAAGGAGAGAAGAAGACAGTAAGAGAATATGGGGATGGAATTATATTACTGCTCTTAAATTTTTTTATTGTGATAGAATATTAAATAATCTTTTCGCTAAAGAAAGCTTTGTTAAAATTATAGTTGATCACCACGTGTCACATTTCTGGCTACGTTTCACGGAAAGTGCGTGCTCCGGAGGTGAACGATTGTTAACGGCCTTCTGGCAAATATAATTGCGTAACCTCAGGTACACGGTACTGCTGAGCCCTGCAAAACCAAAAACCCTTTCACTCACTCACTCATTGTCTTGCAAAACCCTCAGCTCTCGGCCATTTCCCGAAATGCCCCCGCCGCTTGACATGTCGCTCGACGATCTCATGTGGAGGCGCAAGGCGGAGAAGTCTGAAGCCGGAGGGCATCGCCGTGATTTCAGAGTCCCCTCAGGCGGCCGAGGCTACGCGCCGGGACCCACTCGTCAGCTCGTGAAACGCAACCCCGTTAGAACGGCGCGCTACTTTCCTAAACCGGTGCGCTAGGGTTTCTCCTTTCCTACATTTTCCGGTTTGACGAGTTTAATGCATTGCTTGGTTGCTGAGAAAATGCGGGAAAAATACAAATAAATTAACATAATATTATTAGTAGTATTTTTCAAAGAAAAATGTTACCCTTAATCCGCGTGTTCAAATTTTGTAGGCGGAAGTAAGTTTTCTGAGCTACATTTTCTCGGGAACCAAGCAAGAATTTGGCTCTCTGTATATATAGCTCTGTTATGCATATGGGTTTTTGTTGTTTACTTTATTATATAATTAACAAACGTGATGCAGAAAGTGCAAGTTCCAAGATCAAGATTTGAGCACGAAATGGATGTGACCATGGGGACAGACTCACCGAAGGGAACCAAGTTATACATATCTAACTTGGATTATGAGGTCTCGAGTAGCGATATTGAGGTAGCTCGCTGTTCCCCTTCCAGTTTTATTAACTTGTTTATGTTATTGTTTGTGTGCAGAACAATTTAATGTTTTGGGGTTTGGTAAATTTCTATGGGAGGAATGTAGGTGACAACCTTTAGTTATCACAAAAAAAGTAGAAAAATATTATATGGTTATGTGGTTGGTTTGCAGGCCCAGAGAATCTCCGTACGGGTTTTGTTTGAAATGGGTTCTATCTTTTCATATGGTCTTTGTAATCTGTAGGATTGGAGTTAGAGGGTTGGATGAGCAAAAAAAAGTTTACCTGGAAGGCTGGAACCAAGATTGAGAATGTGTCGTTTCATGCCTCCTGTATGTAAAGGGTTTTTTTTTTTTGGATATGGACTGCGATCTTCCAATCTAGTGTTACTGGGATGGTTCTGCTGACAAATAGTTCAACATGTGTTTTATGGCAGTATTTGAATAAAAAACAAAGTACGTTTGTCGCCGTATCTATTTATTTTGTTTCTTTGGTTTTTGCTTCTGTATGTGCAACTGAATGTGAGTGGTGTGTGGGTAAAGTCAGAAACTTAGCAGTTGCTAATAATGCATAGGGTGCTGCTCAATCATACGGTTGGATGTTTCTCAGTTCTTCTTGATGTTGTTTAGCTCGGCCTTCAGCATGACAATTCATGCATTAGAACCGCATGTGTCAAACTTAAACTTGGTTGAACTCTATGTATCCCCCACTCGTTTGCAATTAAGTGAAAGAGTTGATAACCACAATGCTACCCTGCAGTTGCTCTTCTCTGATATTGGTCATGTGATAAACCATTCAATCCATTATGATAGGAGTGGAAGATCAAAGGTATCTTTCAATTTTTACATCAATAGATTGTTCTCAATTATATTTTTCTTTTTGATGGTTTATAAGTTTTGCTTATATTTAGGGAACGGCGGAAGTTAGATATCTACACCATTCAGATGCTCTAACAGCAATCAAGAAATATAACGATGTTCAGCTTGATGGAAAGCCAATGAAAATTGAGCTTGTGGGAGTGAGTCCTGTTGCTTCGGTTCCTGTGCCTCCAATTACAAGTAGATTGATGGGAAAACGAAACGTTGTCTTCCAAAGGTATATAGGTTCTCTCTTTCTTTTGGGGTCATCCATATCCATATAATGCATCTGTGCTGTATATTAAAGTCAGGACTGTCAATTATAACTGGATAAACCGGAAAAAAAGAAAGGACTGCCAGTTAAGCCCAACCTAAATTTATCAGCAGAATATTAATTTGTCATTATTCACAGAGATAAAATAATTCGATAAGTAATGTATGTGTACTGGGCTGTTGGTTATATGTGTGCAAGACCGTGCAAACACTGAGACACATTCAGAACAATTTGATTGGTGGAGTATAAGTAATATACAATCTATTGTCTGCAGTTAATTGTTGGAAAATTAGGAAAGAAAAGGCATGTGAAATAGTTTCCTGTTGATGCCATCTCAATTGTCCTAGTTATATATTTTAGGGGCTTAGCTTAGGGGTTTCCATCATTCATCAACTTATTTTTCGTCACGTGCTTGGGCAGTGGAAAAGGTCAAGCTGGTGGTAGGGAATTCTTTCGTGGTCTTGGTACTGGTGGCTTTGGACTTGGAAGGGGCCATGGACAGGTGAAGCATCCTCGTGAGCAGGTGAAGCCGCCTCGTGAGAAAGTGACTTTTGAAGATCTGGATGCTGACTTGGAGAACTACCGCCAAAAACGCTTGCTGGTGAATTGAAGTCATATTTGAAATGTACACACTGGTAGTCTAGGGAGTTTGAGTCACCAACTGGTATAATATACGTATATGGAGCATTACCTATTAGTATTACTAGCTCCTCAGTACTTTAATTTTACACTGGAAGTGGTAAGTTCCATTTTGTGCTCCATGCTAAGAGAGTTGCAGCTGCATAAAGAAAAATGTGTACAATGCCACCCCTTTTGGTTTTATATATGAGCGCTAAATTTCTAGGCCGGCAGACATCTTTCTTCCTGGCTTCGGCCGCAATCTTCTGGATAGTATCTCTGATTTGGTTGCTCATTTTTATCTGCTTACTTCTTTGTTATTTCAAGTAAGAAGCACCAAATGCTTGTCAAGTTCACTTCAATGGTAGGCATATGATGGCAGCAGATTGGATGCTCCCAAAAGATGATATTATTTTGCTCACAGTTGCTACGAAGTCTCTGAACTCGACCTGTACACGATTAACCCTAAACTCTTTCTTCTTTCACACAAACTTTGTTCCCTCGATCTCTCCTTTACATGGCTTTGAGAAAATTGTGCACTGATTCTTTTGGTGATGACTGGTTTCTTTGGTTCTTGTTACGGCGATGTTTATGGAGTTGGCGAGTTTGACGGGTGGACGTCTAGAGGTCGACATCAAAGTTACCTTACCTATACGGCTACACCGGCTGCGGCGTCCGCAAGTCCAAGCCCTGCACCTTCCGACTCCTCGCATTATGCCTCTTGGGTTTCATATTTTCGACATGTTCTGTAACATCTTTGTTTTGTCAATAGACTTTTTAGTATAGGCTATAACTTTTTTCAATTGAATCTTTTTTCTACAAACAAAAATCTAAATACACATTGTCACGGTCGAATTTAGAACCCATCAGCAAACAAAGAAATAAAACCAATACTTCCTCTCAAAATCGATCGATCGAACATGAAAAACAAAATTTCTCAAGAGACATGCAAAAAAGATTCAATTTCTCTATAGCCATTTTACAACAATCAACAATTAGCTGAAGGAAACGGGAAAAAAAGATGGAATCAAAACGAAAATAATTGAAAATAATTCACATATTTACAATGTCGAAAATAAACCCTGGAGACTCAAAAATCAGCGCAGGCACACTTTGGGGTGCCCTGAAAAAACAGACACCCCTGTGTTGCCCCTATTAACGGAATTAGAGAAGCATAAAGTCGGGTAATACCCTCTAATACCTCGGTATACTCTGTCCACTAAACATACAAAGATCAATTCTCTTCGCGTTGCTGTCAGGAAGACGAAGCTCTATGAGTAACAAATGTAAAAAACTTTCACTGCCCATGTATGTCAATATCGCCTTCAGGAATTACTAAATATAACGAAGGCTTGGACGAAAATGGAAATCTGGAGTCTACAGAATATATTCTCCGAAAGTTTCCCACAAGGTCTCTTGGCATTGTAATGCACAATAACTGCATGCACACGACAGAAAAAGTATATATTATTAAACAGACAAATCTTAGCATAAAGTACAATAATGCACAAAATTCATTGAGGATAGGTGGCAGTACCTCGAGATATGTCTACATGCTACGCCCGTGCCTTGCAACTTCCAGTTGCAGAACGAAAGGCAGAAGAAGAATTAAACATTTCCAAACTTTCTGAGAGCTACTTGTGCTCTAAGTATCTTCTTTTCTGACGAGCCCCCGCCATAATCCTTCAGCTGAACATGAACTTCATGCATTTTACAAAACAAAGGCGTCCCCCAACAGTTCAATACATAATGTACAGTATGGATAGGAAGATATGGGAAGTAGATCTCGATCTGGCTCACCATTTTCTAATCATTTGAGAAGGACAACCACAAGGAACTGATTGCTGACGTCCCCACTGTGTTCGGTAGGAAAGACTTTTCAGCCTTATCCAACATGTAATGCATCTCCTACCCTCTGTTTTACTATTTTTCCCAAGAATTTCATGGATGCTTTGAAAATTAAGCATAATCCCAGACATAGGTTTTTCAAACTTGCCAAATAGTGCTGTTCAAGGATTAGCATATGTGTCATTGTGATGGCATGAGCCTGTGCTTGGAAGCATTGTTCTACAAGTATAGGGAAACATCTACAATTCTGCATCACCAGATTACAACCCGGTTCCAAGATCGTTTGCCAGCTGAAGTATGCCACGTATCTGAAGATATGGATTTTCCAAGAGCTTTTCATTGTTGCTCTGCACAGAGGAAACATGGCAGTGAGAAGCTAGCTGCTATATTATAAGCTCTTCCAAGTTCCAACAGGGAATTGTAAACTATCTTTTTTATCCATACGTCTGTGACATGCTTAGGTGATAAGTTTCCTTATAGCCATCTCCTTTAAAACCTTAGCAGTTAAAATTTGTCAACCGTATATCATGACCTTTACGAAGAGAACTAAATGGGACAATTGGAGATTCCAAAACCAGCTCCCAAGCATGTTAATCAGCAATACAAACACAAATACAAGGATGAGCAGTCGCTAGAGATAATCTCTTTATAATAAGTATAGGGCAAAGTTGGTTTCAGAATAAGGCTTAGTCTGTACGAAATATTACACGCCCGTGACTCTTCTGACAAGGAATATAAATCCAGTAGTTGAATGCTACATAGTTTCTTATCAGGCTGCCTAAAGCTATCATACTTTCGACCTATGTTATCTAAAACATAACTTTACAATGAGATATTGCTCCTACAAAGAAAACAATCCTCAATAACCTATAGTCCTATACTCTAACGTTTCTATAAAAGTTTCTATATTTCAATCACCATATCCAAGTCACGACAATATGATAATATCTATGCAAAATATGACCTATTATCTTTTTCAGGAATCATATTGAGAATGTGTGACGGCATGTACAATACTAAAACAAGGCCCACCTGCTGAGCTCTAACAACAAGATTCTGAAGCATGTGCTGGTACTTTTCAGGTTTTTCTGACATCATTCGCTATAAAACACAAATTAAAATTGTTAGCAGGACAAACTTCACCACATATTCAGTACAGTGTAATTTGTTTGTGGGAAGAGGAGAAAAAGCATTCTTGCCTTCAGAAGAAAAGCTGATGAGTAATATGCCACCCTCGAGTCTGTATCATCCAAGAGTTCCCTGAATTTATAACTTAAAAATGAATCATATATCATATATATGCACACACAACAAAATAAAAAGCAGAAATATATATAAAAGAAAAAAAGAAAAAAAAGGGAAGCTCATCCAATGGTAGCATGAATTGAAGAATCACCTAAAAAATTCTTCCCCGCCAACTTCCTGGAAAGTAGCAGGATCTGCAGTACATTTACCAATTAGAAGTAACAAAAGCGTAGCCCGTATATCAGATGTTGCACCAGGAAGGTTCCCTCTTCCTTTGCTTCCAACAGCTATACCCAACGCAATGTTGTCTGTTGCTGCACCAGCAAGTTGAATCAATGGCCAATAAAACAATGCAGCTGGAACTCGTGTGACCAACTGCATGGGAACTATGGCCTGTCCTCGGAGAAGAAGTGCTGCCATTGATTCTGTCTCATGATCTAGAGGATTGTTATTTCCGAGGCCAGATCTGCCACTGGATTCTTCCATACAAACATCCTGGTGAGAACTCTCTTTCTCGTCAACTATTTTATTTCCGTCCATCCGTCTAAGAACCCTACCAAGCTGTGCATCATCTCCAAAGTTTGTTGTATTTGCAGATGGAGCTCTCAAGCATAATTGAGAGAATAGAATGTCACACATCTGTTTACAGAAACCAAGGAAAAATAGGGGATAAGGAAAATATACCCTCTACTAAAAAAAAAAATCGCACAAGTGAATTCCATAAAATCATGAAACATACATGAATCCTTGGGGGAAAATGAGAATGCACTTTGCAGCAACTCAAAGCAAATTCTCCAATACTATTTAGAAAAACAGATTTGCACTAGATGTACTCAATTTGATTTTTCATTTATTTGTTCTTACATAAAATTCTACCGGTCAAAATTCCCAGCCAGTAAATCCCTTATATAAGAATGTATCACGTCACGACACTCAGCCTTATCAATATTACACTAATAATATTTATCGATAAGGTCAAGAAACATTCAATACATACCAAATATGATTTTGTGCAGACAAAACATGTTACATTGACCCTGCAGCAAGACTAAGTGGAGAAATACTCCAGTCCCTACACCATTCAGAAGTGGTACACCTTATGTTTTTTTTCAAACAATCAAAATCAAAGGTAACATTCAGAGTCCGTCGGTTAAAAGCCATATAATTAAAGCATATGTGGGTAATAGTTTCCTAAATTTAGTAAAGAGATTTTCTGGTTCTTAAGAAAATTACCTTCAAAATATTAATGCGATCTGTTTCATTGATCTGAAAAACCAAGGACAAGGCACTACTCATGATGTCTATCACTGCACTAGCTTTCTCGAGACGGTTATCTCTCCGTACATTGCCAATATCACTGCCATGTTTCTGGACTTTATTTTCATTTAACAAAATCTTACACCTCATAAGAAGCCTTTCAAGAACATACAAAAAGCCCCATCTGATTGAGTTGTGCTTTGACTTCAAAAGCCCACACATAAGCCAAATGGGCAAAGGAACATCTGAAGCAACTGAAGAATCATGAACACCGGCACGGGCAATTTTCTGCTGCATGTTTTTTATATTTGACAAAATACTTGAATTCCCTTCCTCACTAATTTCTGCAATAAGCAGGTCACTTAACCAGACATACGCATTCCGATGGTAAGCAATTCTTTCTGAATGAAGAAGGGAATGTAAAAGAGCCCATGAGAGTTTTGCTTTCATGCCAACTCCATTTCTCAGAACGGCACCTTCAATGCTATCCAGAGACTTGTAAGATTTGGTTATCTGCATCATGTGTGAGAACTCTGTGTCCAAATGAGTAAATGAGCTTACTGTTGCACCAAGTTTCTCCATTACACTGTCCAACAGCTGTAAAGTTAAAACAAAATTCAGATAGCAGCAACTTTGATAAATTCATTAAATTGTTGCAATTAACTGACTTATCCAAATCAAAAGAAAATATGGAACCGAAAAAAACTTTCCAATAATTTCTGAAACTGGCAAAAAACTCCATTAAACAAAAATGTGAAAAAATTGAAAGAACATGGCCTACCCACAGCGCATGCACAAATACATTTTTTGGGAACGAACAAACAAAACATGCACATGGACTCACACCAATCACGCACACAAACTTTTGAGACATTACCATATTGAGCCGTTCACTGTTCGGATATCTAGATAATGCATCTGAAATAGAACTCTTCAAAATTTCCCCAATGCCTACCAACCCAAGCTTAACAGATATATAGAAAGCTTCAGGCGCATCAGCTCGATTGAGAAGGGCAACAAGAGGCTGAATCTCGTCATCGCTATACTCAGTGACTCCAGTAGCTATGAATATTTCATTTATTTGATGCAAAGCATGGTCCAAAAGAACCAAAAACAGATTTCTCCTTTCCTCCCTTGATTTTGCAAGTGAATACTGTATTGCAAAATAGTTATAGTTTGGAATCAGGAAACTTTTTTTTCATAAAAAGAAACCTTCAATGCAAAAGCACTAATAGATTAGTTGCATTAATAATAAATAAACATTTAAGTAAAGCTTATCTCTAATAACAGGTCTGTCTCCATCTTCTAGTAAGTATACGGATTTGAGTGTCTGCTAGTTCTTTGCCTACTAAAGTGATGTTTAAGATCATCAAACTTGCTTTCCCGTCCCCAAATATTAACAATAAGCACATACCAAGTGTTACAATATTAGACAAACACTTTACAAGTCACAGACGATAACAGGATTGTGATTACCAGAGGTCTTAGCTAAATGCTAGGAATCAACTAACAACCCAAATTTCTAATAAAGCTAATCTTCAGAGTTCAGATAAAAAAGAAACGCAAAAAAAAAATCAACAAACCTTACTATTTATTCCAGTTTCATAGTAAATTATTAGCATACCTCAACAAAAATAAACTCTATTCCACCAATCAGATCAACTTGCTCCACCAGAAACAATTGGGTACTTGAAACAGCATTGTTGGTTCCTTCAGGTACTTGATAAAACATGTTTGCTAACATGCTAATAAGCTTGCAATGAACTACTTCTGCCCAAGAATTTTTCCTGCTAATTTCTAGAAGTGCCTTTATAACCTGACAGTAGGAAGTAGAATTAAAACCAACATTAAACTCACTGATATGATAGAAAAGGAATATTAAGTGAATTTTTAGATTATAGCATTATTTGGTACAAACTGGATACATAAGGTTTATTCACACATTAGCCTTGTATCTTATGAAAAAGATGGTAATATAAAAATTAAACAAAAATTATAGGAAAGGTTTCTGATAAAAACTTGTCAAACATTTCCAATGATTACAGCATTGATATACAAAACTTCAAAATATCTCACCCTTATGTCAAGTCCATTTATCCGGTTTCTCAAGATTTTGCCTCTATCACAGACAAAATATAGCAAACAGCTAAGAGCAGAAGCCCAGACAGATTCTTCCTCCTCTTCTATCTGAACAAAAGATAAGAGACTAGTTGGTAAAGAATGATGGAAAAATTTCCACGATATCGAAACTAAAACATTTAACAGAAAAATAGTATAGTTAAAAACTTAAAAAGTGTCCTAACATGCTTGTTTGGGTGGAAAGAAACTACAGATTTTTTTAAGATAAGAAGGTGGTGGATTTTAATTGGAAAAGTAGAAGTTTGCACTCTTTGAGGTTTATTTGTCTAAACATATCGGGAAACATTCAATTTAGATTAATTATTTTAACCGGTTTTGAAATATATTTTCTAATGCTTTAACTGTAACTTTTTAGTTGAACATTAATGGACAGCTTGTCAGAAAAATAACATGCATCCAACATGAAAGTTATATAATGAATATGACAGAAAATATACCTGAACAAGAAACAGCAATATCTCATACAAAATATTCAAAATCCAAGTTTCAAAATTATCAATTGCTGAGGAAGTGCCCATCATAACAGAATCTGATCTTCTCACTCCTTGTGTTGCAAGCATAGATTCACTGTCAAAATATGATTCTTGAGAATACTCTTCTTCAATCGTGGAATCGTTATCGGTTACCATTGGCTCTAATAAATGAGCATGAACTCCAAGGTTCAAAATCAAGTCAAAAGCACGATTCCTACATGTTGCTCTTGGAGAATTAAGCATTTCCTGAAAGAAAATATAAAAAAAATTGTAACCTAATGAAAGAAAGAGGAGAAGGAGGAGGGGCGCGGGGGGAAGAAAAATGGATAATCTAATAATGAAATATTAGCGTGTAGTTGACTATCACCTTAAGCATAGACAGAGTGAGAGGGGCAGCAGTCCCGGAATCCAAGACATACCTACAAAATGAGGTTTTCAACATACAATGAGGCAGCAAAAGACAGGGAATGTGAACTGTAATAAATACTGGCCAAATGCATGACAACATACATGTCAATAACAAGTTTGATAAGGACGCTCACTGCCGCATCCATAGATGGCTTTCCATAGTTATTAGTTAATCTAGATGATACTGTCCTCACATTAGCATTCTGCAAAGATGCCTCAGAGCAAACTGCAGCAATGACCTCACAAACCTCAGCAGGATTCAACCGCAAGGGTTGTTGTTCACTGATAAACAACCAAAATATGGTGAGAGAGAGAGAGAGAGAGTAAGATAACGAACAACATAATTGATTATTTGTTACCTGTAGTGACGATACTGGAATAGCGGTTTAGCCCGAGGACGAAATGTGCTCACCGGAGAATCATCCCTGAAATTTGGATGTACAATGTCAAAATAGCAGTTGTGTCAATATTGTACCAAAGTTTTAGTATCCGATGACATAGGACTAATGAGTACAGGTTTAACAAATATGCCTCAGAAAACAGGGAATAGGAAGGGATTATTTTAAAATGTAAATCCCTGGTGGTAATAGAAATATCTGCAAAAGGCAGTGAATTTAAACGAAATATCTTCGAAGTTTTTTTTTTCAGTCATAGAAACATGATTCTGTTCTGTCGTAATATTCAGAACTATGTGCCACAAAAATTGAAGAACCAAATTCCTACACTACATTTTATAAAATGCTGTAACATAGTTGACCAAGATGTAACAACAGTTGAACAAGAGGTAAGAGCGTACCATATTTGATGAGGGCCGGATTTAGTACGCTTAGAAGCTGTGATTGCTCTCAAATGGGAACGGGCAGCAGCAGAATCAGTAATCGCCGTTACTGGGGAAGGTTGCAACAGTTGATCAAGATAAGGCATATCAGCAGTTCCAAAATACTTCCAAGGTTGACCTTTCATTTTAGATTCCTTATCTCCTACAAGTAGAGCTGCGGCACCTACTTCTAGAAGACTATGCATTCTCGTATCTTGGGGATTTACAACACGATCACTTGATAGTGGAACATGTCAAGCAGTCAAGTTAGTATATTAAGCAAGAGGAAAAATATGAGATATTGACCAAATAAAATTGTAAACTACAAAGAAATCAACCACCAGAGATAAGAAGGTAAACACAAGTATATGTAATTACCTTTCAGTCCCTAAGGATGATGACTGCTGTTCCCCAAGCCAGCGCCACTTGAAAACGTCAAGCGCAAAGTATTCAACATCTCCCATTCCATCAACCTTTCCAATGTTTGATAAGTTCAAAACAGACATGGTTGTGGCATCTTTACTCTCCAAAGGTTCTCCACTATGTGCAGGGCTTAGTTGTGAATTAAAGGACCTACTCAACAAAGAAGACAAACTCGGAAGAGACTGTCTTGTTGCAGAAAGAGCTCCAGAGGAAGCAGCAGGATGGAATGACCGCTTTGGAAGATGTTGAGACACAAGAGACCTCACATAGTTCAATGACTTCACAAGTGCCCCAGACGCAAAACTAGGTACAGATAAAGGAACTACATTTGTAGATGCCGTTGATATTGTTGATGTTATTGATCCAAACGATTGCGACCGTGGAGACAATCTCCGGTTTGGACCAATGTCGCATTCAACAATGGTGTTTACACAAAAGCGATCTATCTGCAGTAATGTCTCTTCACTAGGTTTGTACCTACAGAGAGTAAAAAAATGTATAGCCCTATTGATCAAAATTGCAAGAAACTATCCGGGTAGGAAAGATGTTTCTCCCTCATTTCAGACCATAGAATGTGCATCCAGTGTAAGGGCCTACTAGGTAACTTTAACGACAACATAAAATATATTCAAATCAGTGTCAGTATGGCAAGTCTCAAGCCACTGTTAAAATAAATTGTAACGCAGTAAATGGAAGGCAAGAAATTAAATATACACAAATGAGGATAACTTGTGCCCAGAGTGTGATATAAATCATTTCTCTAAACGGCAACTTATTTATTTTAATTTCAATGAAACCAGTGCAGGTTTCTCCTCATAGATTAGTATCCTACATTATCTTCTTTCCCAATGCTTAGGCTTTGATAGGAGGTTGAAGAAAATCAGGCATATCAGTCCCTACACTACACGTTTAGTCACCAATGACACCTTCTAAATGAAGGAAATTACAACAATGACCACTGGAAGGATTATGAACAAATAGAAAACAACGAAGCCCATTTCAAACAAAAAAATAATAATTCAACGATAGAATAATAAGCGTTGCAGGCAACTAGAAGAAATGAGTACAGGCTGTACAGCTGTGACATAAACAACTCATACATCAAGTTATTAGAATAATTAAAGATCTCATGATACAAAGAACATACCTTAGAAGGTAGCGTTTCAAAAGTGCCACACACCTTGCAACAACTGCTGGGCTGGCATAAATAAAAGTAACATCAGGTAAAAGGATAACACATATTGTCCCTTAAATCATGTTAAATGAAAATGATAATGGAGATAATTTACATGCACTTCTAAAACGCTAAATGTACATACACATACAGACAGAGACATATTTCTGAAAATGTCTAAAAGGTCCAGTACTCCAGTGTACCACTCTGCTTCTAATCTCCCAAAATATTCCTTGTGTATGTTAATCAAATAGTTATTATAATTCTATGCTATACATATCTGCTATCACCTTTTTTTATTTGTTTGATTTAAAATGCTCATTTCTTTTTTGTATTCCATATGCATACTTATTTACCATTAACTAGAAGCAATAAATGTTTACTCCTCACCTTCTACAGAGCTCTTATGAGTATCAAATATATTTCTATACACAACTTACTGGCAGTTATAATGGTTTGCTGTTACAAGTGTTCCCAAATTTACCCCCTTTCATTACTTTTGATTAATAGGTTGAACTATATTTTATGGCCCATTCAATCTTGTGATGCAAATCTGGGAAGCACACAGCCAAAACTAGATTTCTTCTAAACAATCACCAAAGCTGGGTTCTATATTTTGAAATTAATCGCCAAAGCTGGTTTTTTACACCAATTATACCACGCTTGTTATTGTTACTGAAATGTGTGAAGCACAAGTTTCTTCTTTTGTTTTGGTTAGATAGAAACTTGAACCTAGGATCTCTACCCTCTTCTCAGCCATCCCATGTCACTAGAGCTAAGGATAATGGACAAGTATTTAAGTTAAAGTAAGAAATAGAAAACCTACAAGAGCATATACAAGATTTACCTTCGCTCCCTCTCGGCAATGGTATGTTCTAAAATCACATTGTAAGACAAGTCCATCGTCGAAGGGGCTGCCAGATAGTCCTGCCAATCATAATAAGTTGAACTTGTGAAATATGAAACTGAATCTCATTCAAGTCAATCAAATAACAGGATACAGAGCACTGTTAAAAACTTCTCAATCATATGTCAGATACACTCATGTGTGGATAATTGAATAATTGCAACCAACCAGAAGAGCAATAAAATCTTGACATGTTATTCTACTTCAAGCCAAGACCGCCAGTGAAATCTAAATATGCTCCCTAACCAGTAAATTCGAAAATCGGCAATAAAATTCCATTTCAACTTGCCCCCAATATGTATAGTTAAAGAGAGAACCACTCAGAAGAAAGACTCTTTTGAGTGCCAACTGAACAACAAATTTATAATAAACGCCAAATTAATTCAGCCACTTGTAACCTTGTACAAAGAGCTTATATCACCTTGCATGCAATTGTTTTAAACCATTAGATTTTTAGGTGGACACTTGGAGCTTAAAAACAGTTGCTCGCCTGAGGACGACTATAATTAAAGAAGCCTTTTCTTTTGAATTTAAATATGAAGTGATCCAAGCAAGGACATTTTTTATTTAAGACCAATCACAGAGCAGGGAAACCACATTAAATACTCCCTCCAGGCTCCAATGCAAACTCAAAACGTAAACACACACACACACTACGAATAACCATTTTCAGCACTCGTGCTCTGTTCGTTGCTAACTGCTAAGAGAATGTAGCAAAGCTAAAAACACCCCAAGCAAAATCTACAATGTGTATGATTTTGAACTAGCTAAAGCCAAAACCTTATACCCACTAAACGAGAATTCAGCTTAATTATCTATCTTTTAAGCCATAAAACTCACTAATAAGTTGCCTTTTACTCACAAAGAACAGTTTTTTTTTCCTCTTCTTTTCTTTCCTAGTGATTTTCTCAGCAATCAAACAGAGTTCAAATCTCGAATTCATGCAAAATCCACCAATTAAAACAAAAATCACACACACAACCAGGAAGACCTAGATTCCAGAGCATAAACCGGCATTTCAAAGATCCAAATATCTCCTAGCAAAATCACAAACCAAACAGAAAAAAAGCAAGAGAATTTCCACTCACCCGAAGAATTCGAGAAGCTTCGGAGAGGAGCACAGTGGAGGAAGTGGTTCCATGGTGGGAGGTAGCCGTGGCGGAGGAGGACAGGCAGTCGGCCACAGCTCGCCGCAGCGGCTCCGGCGGCTTCTTGAGCGACGAAGATCTCAACCTGGAGATTCCTCCTCCTCCTCCTCCTCCACCTGCACCTCCGCCCAACTGAAGCCTCGAAGTCCCGGGGCTCCGAACCGGACTGTTGTAGCCGGAAGACATCGGGTGCTCGGGTCGGGTCGCCACCCGAATCTCTCAGAATTTCACTTCGCACGGCGGAAGAAAAACTTGGTCCTCTTGCTCTGTGGAGAGCTCCACTCTTACATTTGAGCAAAATCTAAAAAAAATAATAAAAACAATAAAACTGTTCGTTTTCTTTTTCGTTTGTGTTGTGCTCCAAATGTAAACCAAGTCTGCCAGAGAGAGAGAGAGAGATTGGGAAAATTGTTATGTATTTATTTATTTATTTATTTTTGAATTACGGATTAACTAATTAAATATTATTTTTTTGGTAGATTCTTAAATATCGGTGTAATGCGGTGATTAGCTGGAGGAAAGGCGTAGTTTTATGAGGCGTGATTAGCTGGCATGCGCTAGAATTTGTCCCTTTTTCTTCCAGAAAAAAAAAAAAAAAAAAAAAAAAGATATTTGGGAATAAAAAGGGGTATGGGTGGAGAGAGAGAGAGGAGAGAGGGGGTGAGAATTTTTTTTCTTCAGGATTTGTGTTTTATTTTATTTTCAAGTTTTTGTTTTGGTTTTTCTGTTAAATTTGATTTCCCGCTCTCATCATGAATTCTTTTGGACAAAGTATTGAGTATGTAAGCAAATGGTAGTGTGGAAAATGCAGTAAATGCATCCGTTGAAGGAAATAAATTGTGACACTAGCGTTGGTCTGGCACATCTTTGGAAAGACTAAACGCGTTTTCAGACAACCAAAAGCATGTTGTGGCCACGTTTAAAAGGCTATATACGTTTTTTTCACAATCAAAAACTCTTCTGGAATTCTTTGGAAGGTTATGCACGTTTTCACACAACCATGGCATTCTTTGCACATCTAATGCGCTTTCTGACAACATAAAGCTTTTTTAGGCAACGTTTAAAAAGACATACATGTTTTCACACAACCAAGAGCCTTTGTAGAAATCTTTACAAGGTTAGACACGTTTTTACACACCCAAGAGCCTTTCTAGCAATATTTAGTGCGATTATCCACATCAATCAATGCTAAAATAACTAAAAAATTGTTTAGCAGTACCTTATAGCATTAAGTTATTTTGTCTAGGGAAAATGATTAAAAAGAGTTACAAGGCTATGAAGTATCAAATGGGGATTCCGCTTACTCAAGGGGGTGGATGACGATATGGAATAAATGACCCTAACCATCCCATGTACCATTCTACTTATGAGTACAAGTAATTCCTACAAAACTTGATCACGAACAAATTTCAGACTTTTTAGAAAAGCCTACTAGTTAACTAGTTAATTTATGGTTTGATTTTTCACCTTTGGGTTAACTAAATGGAAGGAAATATTTTGAATTATAACCTTTTTTAGAAATAATTTTTTACTTATAACATTGAAAATATGTTTTGACCTAAAAGAAATTAGATCCCCTACAAATACAAGAATAAAATTCTTTTTTGGGAGGTGGTCAACATATATGCACTGGTTTGATACTGATGTGTTTTTATAAAAAGTGAGTATAAAAAAAAAGTTAAGCTCAAAAAGGTATTTGGTAAAAATTTAAAAACAGCTTATTTTCACAGTTTTGGGTGAAAAAAAAAAAACTGAAAATGTGAAGCAGCAAAAATGAGCTTGGAAAAAAAGCTGAAAATGTGAAGTAGCATAAACGTTGGACTATGATTTATTGTTAAATGTTGGATTATATGTTTAAGATAAAATTTGTAAATATTTTTCTTTTAAAAATAAAGTATATTTAGTAATTCACCTTTATTTGTTAAGAAAATTAAATTAATGACACATCTAGTATTATACATTTTTTGGTCATTTCACACAGTCACAACTGTTTTGGATAAAAGTTTACCAAATACTATAATACTGCTTTTTTTTTCTTTCCCAAAAGTACTTTTACAAAAAAGTTTACTAAACACTCTACTGCTTTATTTCACATCTTCTTATTCTCATAACACAGCAGAATCAGATTTTTTTCAAAGCACAGCAATACCAAACCAGCCCATAGTATGACGAGAAGAAGTAGCAACAGCACGTTGGGCCAAGATTTATTGAATCCAACCTAAAATAACCATTGGGCCAAAAAGCCCACATGCCTGTCCGACCCATAAACCTACAGCCGGGATCTACTGCCAGCATTATTCGCGCGGATCTCATCGACAACATCAGACAACAAGTCCTTGCGAATCTGAGCGTACACGTGTCCGTTCCATTTCCGCGCGACCAACTCCTCCCCAAGTATAACCGCGGCCTCAACGGTTTCCTCGGCGCTATCGTGCGCCGAGTCGATAATCCCCTTCGCCACAGCCACGTCGGCTTTCACCCTATCGGCTCTGAGCAACAAGTCGCGCCGAGCCGCCGGCGAGCCGACCTTGCTCTCGATAAGTGCCAAGAACCAACGCGGCAGAAGGAGCTCGATGTCGAGCTCGCTCATGCAGATGAAGCCGCGGTCCCGCCTCATGAGGAGGTAGTCGTGGCTGAGAGCGAGGGTGAAGCCGGCGGCGGAGGCGTGGCCGGAGACGGCGGCGATCGTGGGCATCGGGAGGGAGATGAGGTCGGCAACGAGGGACTGGAGCTTGGAGTCCATGAGCTCCAAGCGGGATTGAGAGGACTGGGCCCAGGAGAGATCGTAGCCGTTGGAGAAGAATTTGCCATGTGCGGTGGTGATTAGGGCCGAGGGCGATGATGACGTGGCGGTGGTGGTGACGGCGGCTCGGATTTGGTTGAGAGCGGATCGGATTGAGTCGATGAGAGTGGGGTTGAGCCTGTGCTCGCCCGGGCCTGTTAGCGTTAGGATGAAGATGTTGCCTTTCCTCTCTAACGTGCACATCTCTCTTTCTCTAGAAAATCTCCTCTCACTCTCTCGTAGGGTTTGAAGTTTCGGATTTGGCCAAGGTCGAAGAAATATAAAGCTGCGGGCTTGAGCTTAGAATGGTCGATTGAAGCCGGCATTTTTCTGGAACGACTATGACAATCAAACGCTTGTTGTGGCCACGTTTAGAAGGCTATCTACGTTTTTTCACTATCGAAAACTCTTAAGTAAATCATTTGGAAGGTTATGCACGTTTTCAGACAACCATGGTATTATTTGGACAGCTTACGTGCTTTCAGGCAATAAAAAGCTTTTTACGGCAACGTTTCAAAGGATGTACACGTTTTCACACAACCAACGATTTTTAAGTTCTTATAAAGTTTCATTTTCGCACGACAGGTGTGTCATTATGACAGTATCTCAAGCTAACTTTGCATTTTCATATAAAAACTAAAGATATAATAGTGAGTGATTCAGTTTGAAATATCACCACGATGAAGGACTCATTGAAAGCCCAGTATATCCCCTACTCACACCCAATTTAGAGTCCAAAGGAAAGACATCAAATCCATTTAAAGGTCGTGCATTTTATACATGATTTTGAAGGAAGAGATTCCTGCATCAACTACAAAACAGAGTAAATTAATACAAGTCTTAAATCAACCCAAATCAGAGTAGAAACGAGACACGTGGCTGAAAGTTAGGATAAGTAAATCCATAATTACTGCAGTGTAACTTGAGAAGCAAATCCTACACGTGAAACTTCCTACTCATTACTCATTAGGTGGTCAAATACTCAATACCTACGTAGGCCGCGACCGTATATCATCAGGGCTTAAGGGCACTCATAGGCTTGGACCCCTTCCACGGTTCCACCACAATTGTTGCAGATGACAATCGATACGCACTCTCGGCAGATATGGCCTAGCATCCCACAAGTACGGCACATGATGTCACGGAAAGGGCCTCTGATGTCCGGTGTTAGGCTTGACTTAGCGCAATGGCAGGCTACGTGGCCTGATATGTTGCTAGTGTGGCGAACAGGTTCTTTGGGGCAGTCACGAGCAAGGTGACTGGGTTTCCGACAGTTGTTGCAGGCTTTCTCATTTGTGCAATCGACTGCAATATGACCCGGCCTGTAGCAATCGTTGCAGAGCCTTGCATCGCGGGATGACCTTTATTACCGCACATATGGCAGACTGGACCACTGGAACATTGGTTTGCAAGATGTCCAGGCTCCTTGCAGTTCCAACACGTAGTTGTTGAGTTGTATTCAGCAGCAATGTGGCTGATAAAACATATAGCATTTGAATATTAAAAACACTTTCACCGGAGAAAATCAGGATTTGCGGTCCTCCATTCAACCTGTTTTCTATAGCTCTAAACCTTAAACGGAAAGTCCGCAGTTGTTGCAGATAGTCATATTCGGGCAATATCTTGCAAAATGCCCTGGCCGTTTACATTTATTGCAGAGATTATCTTGCCCCAAAAAATAACTGAATAATCATTTTGACATGAAATTGAAGGTGAAGCAGCAAAAGACTATATCAGTTTTGAATCTTTGATAAACATATGGAGTCCAAATACCACGAAGTTTGGTAGCGATATACATGATTAGCTATCGAATTATTATCAGAAAGGACGACTCAGCCAGTGAAAATTAAAGTCAACTTGAACAGTTTAAACAAAATTTCTTTGAGTATTCAAATGTCACACAGTAAACACTGGATAGATCCTGAGGAGAGTTGATGAAAATCCAGGTAAAACGATCATTTATGTAGTAGGTTATCACATCATTATAAACAACACCAAGCGCAAAATGAGACGAAGCTTGGAAGTACCTAACACCTTAGTAATATTCAGTACTTATTTTTTCAAATTCAATCGCATCCTGCCTCGTAAATTTGCTAACTCTAACATGTTGTGATGGCAGCCCTATATCTCCATTTCGATTTCTTGTCTAGCAAGTCATCTGCCTCAGTAACTGTATGGATACTTTTATAATTTAACACGTCAAACACTCTACATACTAAAATCATGAACATCCGGTGTACTTCCAGAAAAAAAAAAATAACAGATCATAGAAAAAACAAAAAAACTTTACCCAAGCTCATACCAACACAAGGGATGGCTGCAGAAATTCATCTCAAGTTGCTTTACGAGTACCATAAGAGCGAGAAAAGACAAAAGCAAATTGAGCATGCTGGAAACAAAGGTTAGAACGTTCGATGAGGTACCTATAACTGCGACGTTTCCTAGGATATGGAGCATCACGGTAAGATGCGCTCTCTCTGGTATCTCTTGGCTCGTTCTGGGCTTTGACTTGTACTCAAGACTCATGTTGGAGACCACCACGCAAAACCTTCAACGAAATATCTTTATGAGAGAAAAGAACCGATACAAGAACCAGCAACCGAGAGCTGCAACCTGCCTGCCAGAAGAACCAGCGATCGACTTAATTCCTGAAAATTCAATGCCATAGCGATTTCCTCAAAACTCAACAGCAAAGATATACAATAGACATGGATGTTTATATGCGTAAGGGAAAGAGTGATCACCTAGTTCGTGTGAGGTAAACGTTGAGATGCAAAAGAAGAAGAAGACGAAGAGGAAACCCTAGATTGTAGAATTTGGGGATTTGAAAGCAGAGAGAGCAGAGCTTATTTATTGCTTCATCTCACGACGAGGATGATCATAATTTGTACAACGACGCAGTTTACCGCCCAGGCGTATATTTGGCCGAACTAAGGCTGCGTTTGGCTTTGTGTTTGCAAATTGCCACTTCGCCAAAAAGCCAATAAGCTTATCTCTTCTGATTTTTTAATAAGCAATGGCCAACGAGTTAAAGGATAACATGGCAGACATTTCACATTCGAAGTTTTTTTCTTTCTCACCACATTCAAGTGATGGTAACGTTACCACCTTATTTATCACCGTTGAATGAATCTAAATTTCAAGATATGTGGAATGAAGAGACGCAAATCTCAAAATCTAAAAACTTCGCAGATATGCTGCTGAACGTAACCACCATGCAGCCGAAATAACACTTTCAGATGAACATATTTATATTATATATACACCAGGTTACGACAATAATTATTTCAGATGAACACATACTGTGTTACTACGAAAAGCAGAGTACATTATAAGCACTTCAAGATGAAAATACAACGTACAGAGAACATACATGTTCGAAATTTTAAGAAAACACAAGTTACTCAGTAAGGACGGCAACCCTTGTGGCAAAAGCTAAAACATAGTTCGGCAGTCTCACAGTAGTGCGCCTGAGTACATGACCGCGAACTTCCTCCTAAAATAGTCAGTAGTGATTCTACACTCCTCGAGTGCAGATAACTATAACTATTTGGACGGAACTGCTGTACAGCGCACTTACAAGATGGAAAGAGTGCGATCCTCGAAAGGGGAGTGAATGTAACAGCTCACCAGCCCATGAGGGTTCTTCTAACTCTCTCTACAATATTACTTCTATTTTGTTTGCTTGCCAATGGAAATTCACGACTATCATCCAAAAGAAATCGGTAGATTTCCCACTGGCAAACTGAAGTTGAATGCCTTACAATTTCAGCCTGCATGCCAACAATGAAATAATGAGAGAAAGCGAAGGGGCATGCCACAAAAAGATAGGAAACTCACATCAAATTCTTACCGCAAAAATAGATGCTCCCAATTGCTTCAGTGCTAGAGTAACATCATAGAATACAAGGGGCCTCCCCTTTCCAGATAACTCAACTGGATTAGCAACTAAGAGTTCAGTTTCCGGGCCCCTGTTGGCAACGATCACTCGCAGTGGGTGAACCATCTCCTCCTTTAAACGAGCACACAATGCAACCTGAACTTCAGGATCAACAATCTTTTTTCCATTTGTCTGCTGAATAAATAGGTCCAAATTTCGGAAGCCTTTCACAGGTGACGAGAATCTACCATAGGCAATCTAAATGAGAAACAACAGAGACTTGCATCATTAAACTGCTAATTGCAATATAAATCAGTATTCTAAGTAGTGAAACACAAAAGTCATATCCAATGGGAGTTATGAACACTAAAAAGGAAAACCGAAGATTCTTTTTATTAAATACCTACAGGTGCAGGTACCAAACATGGTACTCCGGAAATATATATATGAAAGTGCCTGTCTGACTGAAATCTGTCCTGGTATATTGAGGCAGCCCAAATTTTCAGACAACAGAATTTAAAGACATCTTGAAAAAGTACCTGAATATTGCAGTCCTTGGAAGTCCTCATAATGTCATAAAAGAGGCCCTTCCGGTCAACACACTGTATTTGCAGCACCGTATGAACAGGGCTCAATGAATTATCCACTGTAATACTGGTCTTTTTCACCGTTCTCATATTTCGGGTGAGAGCTTTTGGATAAGCCTCCTCCTCCTTCAGCTGATAGCTAAACAATTCGTCAGCAAGGGCTGGTGGAAGAGAAGAATTCCCCTGCAGGCTTTCATACTCAGGCCCAGGCAACTTAAGCTCACAGGTGATGCAATACTCTCCTAAAGCAGCCATCAGATGCTCACATATGTCGTCTCTCCTCTGTTTTGTGTGTAATAACTCCCTAAAAGTATATGGTACCAAATAAGGGTGGTTGACACTGTATAACCAACACTTAAGAGCAATTACTACTTCACATTAAGTACTTTCTGAAAGTGGTCTTATGATGTGAATGCCGGGGAACATATTAAACTCAAATGAATCTCCCCAAGTTTGGTAAGAATGATATCCAAAATCCAAAGTACAAACGGAAGAAATGCCAACAGCGAACCCAAAATACACGTGCAGTTCTCCCAGTTAAGAGCATCTCCAACCGAGACGTCAGATGCCATAGTGGACGAAAAGCGGCAACCTTTGGCAGAAAACTACTCCCACCGATCAGCAAAAGCTGATGTGGATTAAGAGAGGAAGATTGCGCCGGCAAATTTGACGCCAAAAAGAAAAGGGACAACATTTCATTGTTTTGGATTGTTTACTGGGGCATTAGTGCACTTTCCCTTGCTAGCGTGGGTTACTTTAATATCAAACTATGTAATAAAGAAGATAAAAAAGCAAAAGTAAAAGGTATACAATAATAAATTTTGACAATCAGGTGGAGTATGGAGTTATGTAATATCCAAATTGCCACATAAGCCATCAAATTCAAACTTAACGTTATTTGATCAACAATACAACAGGATCAGACACTTCGTCCAACACATTGCCAAACGAATTCATCTAGATCCCTTTTACACTAAGGGAAAAACTCAAAAGGGTCATAAACCAACAGGAAGAAATTGGCAGCTTTTTCCGATGTCTCTGAGAATAATTAGCAATCCAGACAACCATTCAACAGCGATCGCTGACGCCTAAATCTCATGCATACTTTGATAGCACTAAAAGTGGATATTTCACAATTATTATATCTAAAATTAATAACTACAACACCGATACGCAATTTTCAAAAGGCATGCGAAAAACTCACAAGCAATCTGTGATGAAGAAGAGATCCAAAACCCTGCCATCCGGGGTCGGCATCACTTTCACTCTCTGAATCAAAATTTCAAGCTCACATAGCACTTTGGTAACATCTACATTTACACAAAAAGCAACAATAACTTATTCATTATTCAACCACACAAACAAAACAAACAATAACCGAAAATAAAAGCGAAAACCCAATAAAAATTAACGAAAAAGCTGAGATTTTAACCGTGGAGTGAGCCTCTCTGGTTGTGGCACCAAAACTTCAACAGATAGACCGGAGAGGGCGTGGGGACGTTGGAGATTTGATTGACGTAAAACGAGAAGAAGCACGACGACGGGCACGCAGAGGAGAGCCGATCCTTCAAGCTCTCCCAATCGACCCTCAGGGATTGGTGGTGGGGGACGACCCACAACACTATATAGCACCACCTTCCATCCGTCGAGAAATCTGCAACAAAAAACACCCAAAAATTCTCAGAATCTCAAAAACCCAGGTGCCAGAATCTGAAACTGGAGATTTGAAATCACCTGCTTTCGTAATGGAAAGGCCGAACTGGAGGATGATTCTGCAGAGGTCGCAGCCGAGGCCGGCCTTGTCGGGGCAGTTGAGGGTGAGGACGGAGGGCTCGTCGGGAGTCTTCCCCGGCTGGATCACGACGACGTCGTCGCAGGGAATGCCCATGGCTGATTCCGTGTTTTTATGAATCTACCCCTGGGAATGGTTGGCCTTTGGGAGATGGCATAGGAGAGGTTGTGGCGGCCCGGCCGACTTTGGTGGGATTACACAGGGGTTAAACATTGAACTCTCGACAAAGATGGGGGCGGCTGTTGTCGGATTAGTTGTTTGGACTTACCTAATGATTGCGCCATGTCACAAGTATTTAGCGGTCACAGAGCAGCCGGGGCCCACGTAACAACATTTATGGTTTTTACCCTTTTTGGGATGATAAATTTGCATAAATGGCAACTGATTTTTCAATTTTGTCCACTTAGCTCCGAAATTAAAAGGAAATTGCAACTAAGGACGTGAACTTCAAACTGCAATTTGGCATTTAAGTCCGCTTGGATCCACATCCATCAAGTAGTGGCATGCGACGATAATGCATTACCTTTTCAAGGCCATTTATATATTTGACGAGTCTTAAAAAAGTCCCATGAGCTTCTATGTCAACGCCTATGAAGCATTAATGCATAGTCCTTTTTAAGGAACATTGATTTAAGAAATATGAACTCAAAAGAACACCGATTCAAAGGAATACCAACCAAAGGAACACAGCCCAAAAGGTCTCGGCATAACGGATTTGGAAGAATGCTCATGAGTGTTTTGGGAGCACATGGCCTCCAGATGTGTTATCAACAACAAGGCTGAGCACTTCCCCGTAAAGTACTTTCCGACTGCTAAAGAGCAAGTCGGTGCACTGATAATTTTATTACACGTCCTAAGAACAAAGAGGCAAACCTACTCATACATCAACTCCACATCATGTGGGGATTAGCTGTGTGAACAAAAGCCTACAAAAGAACATAAAGGCTGACAGAAAGGGTAGCCGGGTACGAATTTGAACCAACCCTAGAGCCAATTAAGGTGCTCGACCGCATTGTCCTAAGAAAGCATGCAAGTAAACTTGCACGAATGTCACCTCATTGCCATGATTAGCCAAAAGGCGAAGAATGAATAGCAAGTCAAATCT
Source organism: Pyrus x bretschneideri (assembly GCF_019419815.1). Taxonomy (NCBI): domain Eukaryota; kingdom Viridiplantae; phylum Streptophyta; class Magnoliopsida; order Rosales; family Rosaceae; genus Pyrus; species Pyrus x bretschneideri. The sequence continues at coordinate 6,699,507 of NW_025999723.1, read as the reverse complement.
ATGCATTCAGTGCATCAAATGCAAATGAAATAATAGGTTTGAGTCCAAAGACTAAAGGCTTAAAGAAGAGCCTACACAAGGAGGATGAGTTCCTTCAAGGGGTGGGAGGAATTAGGAGAGAACATATTTTGTTACGCTAAGCACTATTTATGACCTTATAAAATTATACTCAATGCATTCAAGAGACTACAATGAATGTAACCCTACCTTTTAGGTGAACTACTATATATCCTAGTGTTTATTCTACTAGCAATATTTTTCATCAACAAGAAGAATAAAGAACAATTTCCCAATGACCCTTAACTTAAAAATTATTTCTATTTTCTCTCCATATATTTTAATTACTAGAATCAAAATTCCTAATCTTCTTTGAATTTCTTTTGCTTCTTGAATTTTATTTGTACTTACCTCTTAAGTAGACTAGATAAGCAATGAATGAAAATAACCAATGTAAAAGATGACTTTTTTGGTAATAATAAGCCATTAAAACAATTTGCAAGCAACCATTTATCACAATAATAAAAAGATATTAAACCTTACGTGATAACATGAATTTAAATCTCATCAATGATTAATTTAATAAAACCTATCATTTAACCCAAAAAAAAAATTTAAAATAGGCAATTAACACAATTTAAAAGATTAGAGGGCACAAAGTTGAGAGAAGAAAATAAAAAGTTCACATGTCTAATCTGTACCGACAAACAGCACTTTCTCATAGAAGCACATGTTAAAAAACAGAAATGATTCAGATCGCGATTGAAAACTACAAGCCACCAACCACGGAGTGCTACTTGCAAAGTCCAAACAAACAAAGGATACTTTCAATTTCCAAACTTTAGCGACAAATTACAACCCGAATCTGAGATTCGGACCCGTTCGAAACCCGATATCCCAATTTACAAAATTACCCCCCGAATCCGTACAGGGTCCTACCCTGCCTCTTGAGAGCGTAGACGACGTCCATTGCGGTCACCGTCTTCCGCCGCGCGTGCTCGGTGTAGGTCACGGCGTCGCGGATCACATTCTCCAAGAAGATCTTAAGAACGCCTCTGGTCTCCTCGTAGATGAGGCCACTGATTCTCTTCACGCCGCCTCTTCTGGCCAGTCTCCGAATTGCCGGCTTGGTGATTCCCTGAATGTTGTCGCGGAGGACCTTACGGTGCCGTTTCGCTCCGCCCTTGCCCAGCCCCTTGCCTCCCTTTCCGCGGCCTGTCATTGTCGTGTCTTAAGGTGTCGTTTCGGAAGATAGATTTTGGTGAGAGTGGAAAGATTGTGGTGGGTTGCGATTAATGGGGAAAGTGTATTTATAGCGGGGGGCGGGTGAGGAGGTCGATCCGGGGCTTTGGGTTTGGGTGATTTTGAGACGTTGATGAACTGAAGATCGACGGTGGGAGTTGATTGGGTTATGAGTGACGCGGATCGTGGTTTTGTTTTGTGGCGGGATTTGAATCGTGGTATTTGGAAAATTTAAAAGGACTTTCCCGCTACTTTAAATTGCTTGCCAAATATTGTGGCGGTGGGCCTAAAAATTTCGTGTATTATAGAAACCTTCTAAATTCGTTTGAAATGATTAAGATGCAATGCTAGTGTGACTATGTAAGTTACTAATTATATGTTTATTTATTAGGAATTAATCAAGGGTTTCGAAATAGTATAACAAGAAGTGCTTCGGAATTAAATGCTTCGACTCAGACTCGTTCTGAAAAAGATAGCAAAAAATATTTTTGGAATAAGGAAAACCGTGGTTAAATGTAGTCCTAAACATTGATGTTTTATACTGTCTACATATGCTTTGAAGGAGAAAAACCACAGTTAAGTGTACTCTTCTATAATACACGAAATGTAATAACTGCAATACTATTAATTTGTGGTGTAATGCTAGGGAGATTGGTTTGGTTACTGTTGTTCTTAGGGCTGGTTTGATATTTATGTGCTTTAAAAAAAAACTGTTTTTGTTGTGCTGTGAAAATAAGCTCATTTTTGCTGTTTCACGTTTTCAGCTTTTTTCACCCAAAACTGTGAAAATAAGTTGTTTTTAAGTGTTTACCAAACATTTTTTTGAGCTCAGTTTTTTTATACTCACTTTTTATAAAAGCACCTAAGTACCAAACCACTAAATTTACAAACTAAATGATGTGTCACCAATAGAAAATAAGCAGGCTTATTAACATTTAAGTAATAATTAAATCATCAACTTTCATATCATTTAGTTTACAAAATTTAGTCTATAAATTTAGCTCCCTAGCATTACTCTAATTAAATTATCTATTATGTGGCTTAACCGAACTCATTCATATCATTGTATTAAAATTAAAAAAAAAATCCCATGCCTAGGAGGATATACAAGTCATATTAATGAATAACACCCTTACCCTCTTCGCACCAAAACAGCCGCGAGGTTGGATAACCAAAAGATGCGAAAGTTCGATCCATGGCCGGTGTTCTTCAAGCGCAATGGCGTAGCCATCCACAAGGCTAAGGTGGTCTGTAGTCCAGAGAGATTTTCTGTAAGGATAATGATATTCATGCATTCATTTTTACTTCTTACATATTTCTCTCGATTGTCGGTTATTCGGATCAAATGAATTGAAAATGATCACTGACAAAATATTAATAAGGCTATGTTGGAAGTAAAAATGAGTTTGTGAATAAATCTATTCTTTCGTAAAGTCATGCTTATAGCCTACTCAATTTCAATATAGATTGTTTTTTAATGTATATTTAGTAGAGGAGAAGTAGTAAATAATACGTTTTATGCTAAAAATTATAAATTAATTCTATATCCAATCCCCTTTTATCCTATTCTTTAAAGAAAAAAGATCATCTACCCTATGTAATTTAGCCTTTATGCTTCTTACTCAAGAAAAGAAACATAAGTTCTTTAAATCCACAATTAAATCCCTATCTCCAAAATTCTTAACTTTCCATTGCAATTTTCCAATGAATGTCACCTTTGGTACATTCTTAATCTCTTTATTTACTTATTCTTGATTTAATTAGTAGGTTAATTATTCATATAGTCCTTGAATTTATCGGTTAAGATTATGATTTTGAGAATAGTTTATATTATATTGTTGTTTTTTTATATTGATAATTTTATATAAGCAAAAAAATAAACATATAATTTTATAGTATTATTTTCAGCTAGCCCATCCAAGAAAAAAATCATGGCTCCGCCCTTGTTCAAGCGTGAATGGAATCAGAACTGGCCGTTCCTGGTCGGTTTCGCCATCACCGGCACGCTCATCACCAAGTTCTCTCTCGATCTTACCGGTACTCCATCCCTTCCTTTCTCTATCTATATCTCTGAATATTTACGCATCTGTAGATACACACACACACACATATGTATTTGCATATGAATATACGTTTCAGTTAGGTAGATTTTGTTTGGGTTGATTTGGAGGCTGTACAAATTTTGCAGAGGAGGACGCAAAAGATTCTCCGTTCGTGCAGAGGCATAAGAAGTACGCATCTCAAATCCCCATTCTCTTGAAAAATTTCAAACCTAATTTGAGTTAATTATAATTAATGTCTCAACCAGTCATTGATCCAAAATCTGACAATCCCTGCTAGTTAATTTGTAATTTGCTTTTTCACTGATTTTCTCAGTTGCTTGTAATGTGGATTTTGATTGGCTGATTATAGAATTTAAATGTGGTTTTTTTATTTAACAAAGAAGAAGTGTGATTATTTAGGACTGTTTGATAACCATTTAGTTTTTTATTTAGGAACCATTTGATAACCATTTAGTTTTTAGTTTGGGAAATTTGGTCCTGTATAGAATTATAACCCGTTTATTTTTTTTTTCTTAGAAAAACACCAATTAAGCTTTAGATGTAATCAGATTTGTTTTGAAAAAAAAAAAAAAAAACTAATAAAAGGGGCTTGAAAACTTTAAGTTTTAACGATAAAGACAAAATAAAGGGTAAAGTGAATAATATCATGATTGACTTTTTAGTGTAAAAATGTGATTTTTCATTAAAGTAAACAGTATTGTGAGCTTTTTATTAAAACTTCAAAAAAAAAAAACATTAAAAACAAAATAAGAGAGACATTCGAGAAACCCAACATAGAAGGTCGGTTCCAAAGAGTGGGTGTTTGAGAGTGATGTACTCTAATGTTCCACTGCTACCCAATAAACCTAACAACAAATTTAAGATCAACACAAAAACCAGCAATTATGCGTTTGATGTAGTAATCACTTGGTTCAATTGCCTCTGAGTATAGAGAAGTGTAGTGGTAGTGTTTCAACAATTGGAATAGAGATGAAGAGTTAAAAGAAACAAACACTGGAGCTCCATAGGTAGGAGAAGGAGAAAGAGTTTCGACAAATGGGTAATTAAGTCTTTTTAACTTCAATTTTGGCTAATTTTATAAGAATTAGAAAAGATAGACTATATTTCATTAGATGGTTCTCAAAATGGTTATACTTCCAAATTTCCTTTTTGGTTTTTAGTTTTCACTTTTTAAAAGAAAAAAAAAAAAAAACTTAAAACTGAAATCTTGTTTGGTAACTTTTTCAGATGAAAATTGAAAACCAAAAAATAAAGACTTATCAAAATTTATTGAAAACTCAATAGAGTAGTTTTCAGTTTTTATTTCTTTGAAAACTGAAAGTAGTTACAAGCACAATTTCAGTTTTTAGTTTGCAAAAAAGTGAAAACAAAAACTTAAAATGAAATGATTATTAAACGACGTTTTTTTTTTGAACAAACGATATTATCTATATTAAAAAGGTTTTCGTGTCATTTTAAGCTATTTTTAGTCCTATAATCCTTCGTCCGGGTCGGTTGGAGATGACCTAATTTATATTTTGAAATGAACCCCATAGACATTAATTTAATTGATAAGTTCCACATAAATATTTTCATATTTCAAAATGGGAAAGGGATCCTCTCTAGATCTCTTCCTCCTAATCCACCAAATCAAGGAATTCGGGGCATTTGACGGTATTGGACTGTTAGGTAATTAGGTGTAAGATTAGAATTTAATTAATGATAATTAAGTTTACATGAGAGGGTAGTTGTAATCTCAGTCATGATCCTGATTATGTTCCCATGCATGTGATGTGATGCCTAAAAACAACGATCTTGACTAAGTATTATGATACAATTGATTGAAAATTTAAAAAAAATTATTTCAACTAATTATATTATGACATTTTATATTGAACTCGTAGATGAGATTCTTGTGTGTAACAAATATATGCTTGTATTAGTATTGTTGTCATCATGTATCACCGAGTTCTTGTGCGTAATTAGATAAAGAGAGAGACCAATTGTAAGAATAAACTATTGTATGATGAACTAACTTTCATTTCACAAACTTGAACACAGATATTTATCTGATTGTCAACGTTCATCAGCTTAATTGTCTTAAGCTTATGATTAACACATCACATTTTCTCAACAGTAAAGCTACATAGCAGCAACTATCATTTAGCTTCTGATTTTCGGTCTTGCACAACGAATTTCTACACCGGGAAACGCATTTTGTGTATGAATGCAGATCCCTGGTGACATCCTGCATTTTCTAGCTATGCTTTGGTGATTCTTCCGAGCATGCGAGACCGATCCCCAGGAGCGAAAGGTATGCACTTCCTCACAAATTGATTAATTTCACTTGTGTTCACGTAGTTTGCTTTGGTGATTCTGCCGCCTCAGTTTCTCCATTGATGTGGTTTGCTTCCTTTCCTTTTGCTGCAGGCACTTTCTCTTCAACAGCGGCGAGGAGAGCAGGATCCACAATCTGCTTCTGGAGATTGAAGCTGTTTATGTCCCCTTGTCTTGATGGTTCATCACCAATTACGTACTCTGTATCTCATGAAACAATCAAGTCTGTAAGTTCGCTGTGGACTAGTTACAAAATTGGAACATTACGTCTGTAATACGCTAACTTTTACTTTTTGTAAATTAAGGGTCCTTCTAATAGCGATTTCGTGTTTAGTTTTTAGTTTTCTTTTACCCTGTTTTTCTACCTCTTCAATAACTTATCTGTCTAGGTAGAAATTTGAGAAATTGTGAAGTGTGACCTGGAGCAGCATAGCCGGTGGTTCCCGTTATTCCAACTGTGCTACTTTGATTTAGAGGGGAGTCCGCGGTGGCTGAAATGAGTCTTGCTAACCCAACGTATTTGAAGCTGAGAAGCATGCGAAAATCGAGCTGGGATTGTCCTAGAGAATTTGTTTCCACCAATGCCAATTTGTTGGAGATTAGGCATGTTGAGGCCAATGTCAGGTGGATAATGCCCTCAAGTGCATTGCCTATTTCCTCTGGAACGTTTCCCACCATAATGTTATATGCCAAGGAAAGTTGTGTAACTGATGAAAGATTCGCCAAGGAAGAAGGGATGCCTCCTGTTAGATTGTTTGTGCCAATATTAAGTGTCAAAAGCTTCGCCAACGAGCCAAGCTCCTATGGTATATTGCCCATGAGACGGTTTGATCTCAAACTTATGATGCTCAATGCAGAGCAGTATGTCAAGTTGACTGGAATTTCCCCTCCAAAATGTTATCACTGAGATTGCGGTGCTGCAGTCTGAACAGATGACCAATTTGCTGTGGCACCTTGCCCGAGAAGCTGTTGTTTCGAAGGTTGATGAACCTAAGAAAGGAGAGGTTTCCAATGTGAGGTGGTATGGTTCCTTGCAAAACAGGGCCTTGCAGGTTCAAGGATCCTACTCTTTGATGCCTCCCGCAAGAACTCCATACCAGTTACAGAAATGAAGGGAGTCATTACATGAGTTCAAGAATCCGTATCGATTAGCGGATATGGATCCTCTAAATTTGAGTAAAGCCAATCGATCAGTCGTTTCTGAATGGATTTCCAGAAGTGGTATATTGAAAAAGTTTCATAACAAAGAGAAGGGTCGTCACGAAAAGGTATATAGGCCGAACGGAACATAAGCTCGGACCATGAAGATCCATTACTCAGTAAGCAGAAGCGGGAATTCTGACGATAAAATTATGCAGACTACGAGTTGTAGGACGATGAGCAGACTTTCTTAACCATCACGGCCAAGGCGCTCTGGTCGCTGGACGATTACTGGACTTCTTAACACCATGATAACTAGTTAACCCTTCAACACCATGACCAATGGGAAAAAATAAATGATGCATTAAACTTCCAAGAATAAGAACTAAATTATGTTTTTATTTATTTATTTGTATTCAAACTTCAAATCTCAATGCTGCTTTCTTTGAAACTGTTCTTACCGTTGACAGTTGACACAGAGAGGAAATAGATGACATGTTCTGTTGCTGTTAACTAGGATTTGAAAGCTACTCTCCAACTGGTGGTAAGAAAAGAAAAGGACAAACTGCTGATGCATGTTTAAAAGAATGAATCTGAAGGGAACAAAGATACTGCAGGTAAGAAGTCCAATTTCAGCTGAAAATTATTCTCTTTTATTCTAGTTTTATTTTACAATACAACAGTCTTCGTTTCTGCGAATTCTGAGAATGTAACTCAGTGCTTGAACAAACACAGTTGTTTTACGTGCTGCTTAGGCCGTGATCATATGATTTCTACGAATCGAGGTTCCAGTTAGTACATCCCTTGCTAGGCATAATCCTTCTACAACATGTCCAATATCCATCCTCTCTCTCGGCAAATCTGCAGAACAAGCAACTCCTATCCTGGCCATGATAACCAAGCACTTCCTAACTCTTTGCCTTTGATCATCTTGAACCTGATTCCTACCGTTGGATGCAATACTATGAGTGCTGCTTTCTTTTATTTGAAGAAGTACCGGATCACATATTTCTTCTACAAGTTCAGGCAAAGTTATCCGAACAAAGTTGTGCAGGTTCAGATCATCTTTGAACATCTCATCTGTAGGCCTTTTTCCAGTAAGCATCTCTAACAGTAGGATTCCGTAGCTATACACGTCTCCATATGTTGAAACCTCGTTTCCCATGCCATACTCTATAGATTTTTTTTCCGCACAGAAACATATGGATCATACTGTTAAAAACTGAAATAAATGAAAAATTAATGTTCTTGTACATGTCAGAAAGAGGTTGAAGCAACAATGCATCTTACCTGGGGCGATATAGCCTATCGAGCCATTTATGACATTGGCAGTGCTTCTTTGTGAAGGAAGTGAACACGAAGCATCCGGGAGGTACCTTGCTAAACCAAAATCAGCAACACGGGCAGTCATGTCGCCTTCCAAGAGAACGTTGCTGGGCTTCAAATCGCAATGAACTATTGGCATGTGAGAGTGGTTGTGCAAATAATTCAGAGCATTAGCTATGTCGATGGCAATGTTTACCCTCCGAGTAAGGTTCAAACGCCCCTGCACAATCGGTGCCCCAGGTAGTCTATGAGCTGAAAAATGTAGCCACTCTTCTAGATTTCCATTCGTCATGAATTCATAAACCAAAGCTATGAAATCATTCCCTTGAAAATTGATACTTACGCACACGGTCAGTAGTTTGACAAGATTTCGGTGCCTAATATATTTCAAGGTTTCACATTCAACCATAAAACTCTCTCTTGAACGATGAGCACTGAGTACTTTCACTGCAACAATTCTTTCTTCCTGATTGAGAATTCCCCTGTACACAGACCCAAAGCTACCAGCACCAATCAAATTCCGAGAAGAGAACCCATTAGTTGCTTTGAGGAGATCTCCATATGAAACTTTCAAGAGTGAAACCTCCCATGATGATCCTAAAGTTAACTTCGATCTCGCTTTGCTTGATAGATAAAGAAGCACAAAGCGCAATGCTTTTCTGGCTGGATAAAGAAGGATGAAGCACAATAGTAAGATAACTCCAATACCGATCCCACAAGCAATTGAGATAAGTACTTTTTGCCATAGAAATATATCTTGCTTATTGTTGGAGTTGCTGGAGTTGCATATGGGCAATTGTAACTCAGGTATACCTCCACAAAGCCGTATGTTTCCCTTGATATAAAATGCAGTTCTATTTGTGAAAATTCCTTCCGTTGGTACTGCACCTTCAAGATCATTATGTGATAGGTTCAAGTTCTGCAAGAAACGGAAACTCCCCAAATAGTTGGGAATTCCGCCAGACAAGTTGTTACGAGAGAGGTCCAAATTTTCAATCCCTCTTAGAGAACTCAAGGATTGAGGAATTGTTCCCTGAAACAAGTTTCCACTAAGATACAGACTTCTCAAACCCATGCATCTCCCTAAAATTCCTGGGACTTCACCAGATAACATGTTTGCGGAAAGATCCAAGATGTCAAGTGAATCCATGTTGCCTACTTCCAAGGGAATGGATCCGGTAAGTTGGTTTCTGGATAGGTCCAGATCCACAACATGTGTCAAGGCTGACAAAACTTGTAGTGGAATGGGACCGCTAAGATTATTTTGAGAAAGATGCAAGTATATCAAACGCCAGCAATTACCAAGACCTTGCGGTGTGCGTCCTTGTAAGAAATTGGACATGAGATCTAATACTTCTAGTGAAGATAGATTGCCTATTGAAGGTGGGATAGTACCTGACAGCTCATTGTGATCCAAATACAAATAAACTAGTTTATCTAGTTTAGAAATTGAGCTTGGTATAGAGCCCCTCAATAGGTTTTCCCCAAAGTCTAACCTCCCCAAGTTGACAAAATTTCCAATCTCAGAAGGAATGCTTCCGCGTATCTGATTCCTCCACATTCCCATTGCCTCGAGCTTTATTGAGAGATTGCTGACAGATTCAGGTAGCACTCCTCCAAAATGATTGGAACTGATGTCCAAATGCTCTAAATTGGTGCAATTAACCAGAGAAGAGAGAAAGTCCAAGTCACCTATCTCATTATTTCCAAGATTGTTAGCATCTATTTCTAACCGGAACAGATTGGACATCCTTGCCAGGCTAGGTATTCTTCCGGTAAACATATTTTCTAAGATTACAAATATTGCAAGGTTGGATGCATTGGAGATTGTAGTTGGTATTGGTCCAGTGAATTGGTTGAAATGGAAGAAAAAGGCATTTAGGTTTGGAAATATAGCGTGGCCCAAGCCAGGAGGAAGAGTTCCATGTAGTTGGTTTTGAACCACCGAAATGTTTGTAATAGAAGAGAGGTTGTATATGGATGGAGGGATGGTACCTGTCAAATAATTTTGCCCCAATGAAATGGATGTTAAACTTTTCAACTGGCCAAGGCTATTTGGAATACCTCCCTGCAGATTATTTTGTGCTGCAGATAGCACCCGAAGAGAAGAAAGATTCCCAAACGAAGATGGGATTTTCCCACTAAATCTATTCCTATCTAAACGAAGTACCTGAAGCTTCGCCAATGAGCCAATTTCGGTTGAAAGTTCGCCACTAAGAGCGTTGCCAGATAAGGCAAGGTAAAGGAGGTTAGAGCAACGTGATATGTTGAATGGAATATGACCACTGAAGGAGTTGTTTTGAAGGTGTAGTAGTTGCAACCGGAGCAAACGACGAATTTCTGGAGGGATGGTGCCACTGAAGCTATTGTTTGGGAGGTTTAACTCTCTCAAAAAGCTCAAGTTTCCAATGTGGGGGGATAGCGACCCTACCAGCCGGCTTGATTGAAGGTCAAGCACCATGACTCTCTTGTGTCTGCGGCCGCAGGTAATACCAGGCCACTGACAGAAATGCAGGGATGCATTCCAGGAGCTCAGGATTCCGAGTGTATCGTTTGTGATTTCAGCTTTAATGGCAAGCAAGGACAGCCTATCCAACTCATTTCCTACTAGAAGCGAGGAAGAGGCAGAGGTAAAAAGAAAGAGTTGCACGAAAATAAACCAAGTAGTAAGGAGGATACCTGGGAACTCCATTGCGGCCGCAAAACAAGGATCAAGTTTTGAAGCAGAAGTGATATGCATGAACAGAAACAAAACTAAAACTTGCAGCAAATGTGGGTGTCGATGAAAAACATTGTAACTTGACGCAAAGACATAGAAAGTTAAAGTTAACTGCAGGAGTAGACTTTGGAGTCCAAATCAGTTGCTCAAAGTCATCAGAAATTTCTTCGGAAAGTTAAAAGTTCACACTGGTTGATGCTATTTGTTCAAACTTGGCTGAAGATGTTTTTTCCATCTTGAAGAACAACTCTTATAGTTCACACTGGTTGATGTTATTCGTAGAACTCATAGTACTTTTTGGACTTATAAGTCCAAACACCTTCACTTGTTTGAGAACTCCCTCTCACACTATCTTCCAAGGCCCATCTATAAACCTTGCAAAAAGTTTCATCTTCTTTTCGGATCCAAGCCCTATCTTTCATTGCATATCCATTTGAAAATTATTGAAAAAATTGAAGGAAAAATTATTGGAAAAAGCAAGAGAAGAGAATGTGAATAATTGAAATAAAATGAAGTAAGACAGTTGAAAGTGTGAAAATTATGTGAGAAATGCTGTAGGAATGACTTGGGTATTTATAGGAAAAAAAAATTATAATTTTTTATTAATTTTCAAAAAAAAATTTGTCCGCCAAAAAAAGAAAAAAGGAATTTTAAATCTAACGGTAACCTGGCGTCAACATGATGCCAGATAGCCTTTGACGTTAGGTAGCCATTGGAGCTCAAAATTTAGGTCAGCCGGGGGCTGGCTAACTCATTTGGGCCAGTCGGTTGGCCTGATTTGGTGGTTTTGGCCTGATGGGGCTCATGAGCCATTTGGCCTAGCGTTCGGTTGGAGACGGTTTTCATGTCATTTCAAGTTATTTTTAATCCTATAGCCCTTTGGCCGAATCGATTGGAGATGACCTAAGACCACCACCAAGCCTTCTCATTGCTTCAACAAGTTGCTCTCTCAACCTTTGTGACACCAAACAGCTTCCCATTGCGATGACACACTCCCTATATAGTCCAACAAAATCCTCTCCGGATCCTTTTGGTGAAGATACTAAGGATCCGTAAATCATGTATGTTCATCGTACATTGTGCGGTCAGTTTTTGTCAAGTATTGTTCGTATAATTTTAAATAAAAATATTTAAAATAATTTCTGACCGCACGATGTACGATGAACGAATATGATTTATGAATCTTCGAAATCCTCACAAAGAGGATCTGGTGAGGATCCAGATTTCTAGTAATGTATAAAAAAAATCTTATACCATGTTTACTGAGTCGTGATCATAATTGAGTTGATGTGAAACTATGGTCTAAATTCGTTAAAGTTGTCCATCAAATAATTTGGTATCGAAATATGTGATATACTAACTTAAATAATCTATTTACTAATTTTCCATCGTTGAAATGAAAACCAATTTGACTAGTAAATTGTCTAATAAGAATACTACTCCGGACAAAGAGTCTAATTCCTTTAAAATCAGGAGTTGAATTCTTTAGTTTTTAAAGCCTCCATGTGTATAGATTTCTCCATAATTAATAAATAAATTATTAATTTATAGTTAACTATAATTTCTCACTAAATTATGGATTAATAAACAATTCGAGAGAAGTTAGAAATATTAACCAAAATTCCGTCATTCTATATTACAGTTTGGTGATATTTCTCTTCACTTGTAAGTGAGAGATATTAGTTTGAATCTCGTAAATGGTGAATTTGATACCAAATTAAGTTATCTACTATGTGGCTTAGCCAAACTCCTTCCTATCTTTAGTGTAAAATATATCGTTGTATTAAAAAAAAAAAAAAAAAAAGAACCAAAAATTCCAAGCCTAGGAGGATATACAAGTCAATTTTTGACTAACACTCTTACCCTCGCTTGGCACCAAAACAGCCGCGAGGATAACCAAGAATCCAATCCCTGCTATTTGGTTAGAGATCATCAAAAGATGCACACACATATGTATTTGCATATGAATATACGTCTCAGTTAGGTAGATTTTGTTTGGCTTGATTTGGAGGGTGTACAAATTTTGCAGAGGAGGACGCAAAAAATTCTCCGTTCGTGCAGAGGCATAAGAAGTACGCATCTCAAATCCCCATTCTCTTGAAAAATTTCAAACCTAATTTGAGTTAATTATAATTAATGTCTCAACCAGTGATTGATCCAAAATCTGACAATCTCTGCTAGTTAATTTGTAATTTGCTTTTTCACCGATTTTCTCAGTTGCTTGTAATGTGGATTTTGATTGGCTGATTATAGAATTTAAATGTGGTTTTTTTATTTAACAAAGAAGAAGTGTGATTATTTAGGGACCGTTTGATAACCATTTAGTTTTTAGTTTGTGGTTTTGGTTTTTAGTTTTCACTTTGAAAAAAAAAAAAAAAAAAAAAAAAAAAAACTTAAAACTGAAATCTTGTTTAGTAACTTTTTCAGATGAAAACTGAAAACCAAAAATAATGATTTGTCAAATTTTATTGGAAACTCAATAGAGTGTTTTCCGTTTTTATTTCTTTGAAAACTGAAAGTAGTTACAAGGCAATATTTCAGTTTTTAGTTTGCAAAAAAACGAATACAAAAACTGAAAATGAAATGGTTATTAAACGACGCATTTTTTTTGAACAAATGATATTATCTACATTGGGAGGGGTGAACTTAAGCCTCACAATGGGCTAACAATAATGTGGTTCAAATTCGCCTTTGGCGAGGTTCGAACCTAAGACCTTCCACTTACAAGTGAAGAGAAATCACACTAGACCGTAGTACTAAATGGCCAACGACGCCTTAGTAATTGAGGTTGAATTTCTGAACGACAACGTTTCGTCAGCATTGATATTTCGTGGTCTTGGGCAATATATGGAAATTGAACCAAGTTTCTTAATTGTTTCAAGGAGTCATCCATGTTCGCGTTAGTACAGTGGATAAATGCAGTCAGGACTGCTATCATATGAATTGAACAAAACTTAAAGAGTATATTGGATCAGTATTCTTCTTATGTGAGCGTGCGATTAGTGAATTTGGTAGAGTTAGATAATCAGTAGTGCTTGAGTTCTATATTTGATTTGCCCTTTTAGTTGGTCAATCAATTCGTAGTTGTTAATATTTGTCTGAGTTCTCGTAGATAGATCTATAGATTTCATGATAACAAAAGCAAGAAATCAAGTTTAGCTCTAATTTGGTACTGAGGTGATTCTTAAAAAAATGGCTATAAAAAAAAACTGGAAGCTTTTTTATGTTTGGTAAACATTCAGCTTCAGTTTTTTTTCACAGTTTTTGGTGAAAAAAAGCCAAAAACACAAAGCTGCAAAACCCAGCTTTGAAAAACCAGCTTTTTTTCACATCTGTTTTACATAAAAGTTTATCAAACGCTATAATACTGTTTATTTATTTTTTTCAAAAGCACTTTTACAAAAAAGTTTACCAAACACTCTATTGTTTTATTTCACAGTTGCTTATTCTCACAGTACAGCAGAAACAGTTTTTTTTCAAAGCACAACAATACCAAACTAGTCCTTAGTATGAGATGACAATGCGAGATGACCCCTCGTCATGTTGATTGCATTGAACTCGCAGTGATCTTCGATGTCTTTCAAGAATCACAGGTATTTTGTTAAAAAGTTACTATCTCATTTGTTACGGCCTTCAAACAGTATATTTCTGGTCAATCAACTGCAGTGAAGTGAGTAGCTTAAGGTTGCATGCTATATGTAGTTTGGTCCGAAATGAATAAATCGGCTAAAGGCTCCTACGCCATTTGTTGCAGATTATGTATTACCTGTTACTCATCGTTTGTATGAATGGGGCTGAGATCTTTATGTTCATGATTATTTTCTACCAGCTGAATCCATCGAAGCAAGATTGCATATGTGCTATAGTTTTTGCATTCCGTCGATACTTAATTAGGGGTGGAAAAAAAATTACCGAAAATCCGAAACCAAACCGAAAAATGTCCGAATCGAAAATCCCAAAAATTTTAGTACCAAAATCGAACCGATCCCAAATTATTTGGTATGGGATTCGGTCTCACGTCTTAACACCATTCGGTATCCATGTCCCAAACCGAACTTTAATAAATATCTATAATGGTGTAGAAAAGTGTGCAGAAAAAGCACTTGAGCAGATGATGTGTGTAGAAAATCCATGTCCCGAACCAAACTCTAATATCTATTATATATTATTAAAATAAGCAAATTATGCAGAAAAAACACATGATGTGTTGTGTGCGTCTATATTTCTATCAAGCAAACATATCTATAATGCCCTATTATATAATATTAAAATAAGTAAAGTGTGCAATTGTCTCAGACTTTTTAGACAAAGTCTCTCCCATCTCTGCCTTCGCCAAAGTCTCACTCTTTCTGTCTTTCCTCTCGAATTTGAAACTCAAAGGCGACCGACCCACCCATCCTCTCACAAATTGACTCCGACCAACTCTCTCCATTCCGGCCACCACCACCTCACTGCTTCATCCCCACCTTCGGTTCTCTCCATTGATTCTCTATGTGTGTGGGGTTTCAAATTAAGGTTAGGGTTTCAAATTGGGGTTAGGGTCAGGAGGAAGATGAAGGTCTAACTATCTCTTCACTCTGTCTATCTCTCGACCTTCAATCTTCACCGATTCACTCACTGTCTTTGATTTTAAATTGGGGTTTTAATGTAGGTTAAGATGATTTCAGGTTTGGTTTCGGGAAATCCCAAAATACCAAAAATATTTCAGGAATCCTGAACTTCGAGAATACCCAAATATTGGTTTGGGATTGATCGTCAGATTTCCGTCCCAAAAATAGTCGGTTTGGGACTTGATATGCCTTTCTCAGTTCGGTATCCCATACCGAACCAACCCTATCTCTACTAATTAATAAAACACTCATTGTCAACCAAAACCCTATGAAATTATCAATTTAACCCTCTAATTAAAACATAACATGAATAAGAAATATGAGGCATAAATGTAATTTCACACAACCAAATTTTACTGTTTTTTTTCCAAAGCCTCACCTATATGTAATCCTAACATATCTCTAATTAAAAATAAAAAATAAAATAAAAATAAAAAAAACTTCTCACTCCCACATTCTCTATTACTTTCTTCCTCTCTCCTTCTATTTCAAAAATAAAAAAATAAAAATAAAAATTCTCACACACTTTATGTGTGCCCATATGCTAGTATTTAATTGTGATTGATTGCCTGCACGTTATTGACATTGTGCCCAAATTTGTTGTGCTTTTAAGTGAACGAGCTGATGATTGGTACCCAATGTAGATCAACTTCTGTTGGGCAGACGACGACCTGGTTTGGTACTGAGGTGATTCTGAAAAAAGCTGCTATCAAAAAAAGCTGGGAGCTGTTTTTGTGTTTGGTAAACACTCAGCTTCAGCTTTTTTTCACAGTTTTGGGTGAAAAAAAGCCAAAAACAAGAAGCTGCAAAACCCAGCTTTGAAAAACTGGCTTTTTTTCACATCTGTTTTACATAAAAGTTTACCAACACTCTAATACTGCTTTTTTTTTTTTTTCAAAAGCACTTTTACAAAAAAGTTTACCAAACACTCTGCTGCTTTATTTCACAGCTGCTTATTCTCACAGCACAACAGAAACAGTTTTTTTTCAAAACACAGCAATACCAAACCAGCCCGACGAAGGGCGTTTAATAATTGTTTTAGCTTGGTTCTTTTTGGGGAGGAATCCGGATCCCTTTCCACCTAATTCATCAAGTTTAGGATCTGAGCCGTTGAAATTTGATCCAACGGCTACAGTTATTATAACTTTTAAAGGGGCCCATATTTGTAGTTGTTGGATCAAATTTCAATAGCCCGGATCCCGGACTTGGTGGATTAGGTGGAAAGAGATCCAGAGAGGATCCCTTTCCGTTCTTTTCGACCTAGCAACTGTTCATGTTGATGTACACTTAATTATTAGAACAGTGATCTGCTTTAGTTTGTTAAATGCATGATGCTTTTCGACAATGAAATTCAGTAGTTACGCCTAAATTAAAACCTCAATCGTGTGTCGGATATCTTTCGGTTAACGTGGTATGATTTTGGTGATCACATTTGGGTAAAAATATAACCTAGTATGGATGCTGATGAAATTTAAATTTATAGAAATCCCTATGGTTCAACTGGTAACAATTGATTTAAAATAAATTATATTCAGATTAAATATAATCATTCCCAACTTTAAGCATTTTGGTTCAGTTCTCATGTTTAAGCTTTAACCATCAATTCTTCGACGGTGCAATTTTACAATTAGCTAATCAGTCAAGTTAGTTTAATTAGCCAAAAGAAATTCTTGCCTGAACAAACTCCTTTGGATTTGATTACGTCAGTTGACCAAGATAGAGTGCTTGTTATCAAAACCTTGAATATTTTCACCGTAGATTAAATATTAAAAAATATATTCTCAAAGAGAAAAAAGAAAAGGAAAACTAATAAAAATTGTTTGAAAACTTTGAGTTTTAATAATAAGGACAAAATAAAGGGTAAAGTGAATAGTGCCAGGTTTGACTTTTTAGTGTAAAAATGTGGTTTTTCATTAAAATAAACAGTACCGTAGTCTTTTCGTTAAAACTTCCAAAAAGAAAACCTATTTGGATAAGAGGGAAAGAAGGAAACAAAAAAAATTATTTCGTGATTAAAAAATCTATTACTGCATTTAAGCGTAATAGCCGTCTTAGCCCAGCTGGTAGAGCGCGTGGTTTTTAACCACGTGGTCGTGGGTTCGATTCCCACAGACGGCGTCCTCTTGGTTGATTAAAATTTTATAATTATTAATCTATTTGATTAATTTTTTTTTTTCTCGGAAAATAGTGATGAAACCACGTCTGATTATCGCTGAGAATTTTTGCTTCTCCAATCTTATCTACCTCAACTGCAACTCCAAACCCAAAAACTCCGGCGATGAACCGGGCCCACCGAACCTGACCAACCAAACTCTCCGAACCTTTTTTTTCACATAAAAATGGCGGCGGCGGCGAGAATAAACTTCTTCTTAAACCACACAAATCCCCTCAACTACAAAGCCGCCGCCCATCTCAGAACTGACCTCCGCTTCCAACGAAGACGACCCAAAACTACGTCGTTCTGCACCCGCGCCTCCGCTGCTCCCCTCCACGACGAATCCTCCGCCGCCGGAGGTAGTGATCCTTTTGTCCTCACCACTCCGCTCTATTACGTGAACGCCCCTCCCCATTTGGGCAGCGCTTACACCACCATTGCCGCCGACGCCATTGCTCGATTTCAGCGGCTGTTGGGTAAGAAAGTCATCTTCGTCACCGGAACTGACGAGCACGGTGAGAAGATTGCGGCCGCCGCCGCTTCTAATGCGTCCACTCCAGCTCAACACTGCGATCTCATTTCACAATCTTACATTTCGCTCTGGAAACAGGTAATTTTACTTACCCACCATGGGAAATTTACTGCTTTGTTGAATTGGTGTTCAAATTACCGTTCTTTTTTTATATGATTGCAGTTAGAAATTTTTTGTTTTTTTTAGTTGGTGTGCAAATTGCTGTGCTTTTTCACCTTTTGATTCTGGGTTTTTGTGGTGATTGCAGTTGGATATATCGTATGACAGGTTCATTCGGACTACTGACCCCAAGCATGAGGCAATTGTCAAGGAATTTTACTCCAGAGTTCTTGCCAATGGAGACATTTACAGGGCTGACTACGAGGGACTTTATTGTGTCAACTGTGAAGAGTATAAGGTGCCTTTTTCTGTATCCGGTTTTCGTTATGCGTTTTTGTTTGAGATAACGCTCAACTCAGATTGACTCAACCAAGCTTATCTGTATTGTAAATTTCTTCGGTTGAGTTGTGTTCGTTGTGTTAATTGTATTTATGATATAACTGGGTTGATTCATCCTTGTGCTAATTTGAAGAAGTGGACCAAATTGCTCAATGAGTGAAAATTTGATTGCTGTTCCTTTCCGTTTGCTATATACTGTTTGAATATTTTGTTTGCATATCTACTGATTCCTGAGCTGTATTTTCAGGAGTAGCTTCGGTTGTACTTAATCATTGATCTGATATCGTTAGTTATGAATATTGCACAGGATGAGAAAGAACTACTTGAGAACAACTGTTGTCCTACGCACCTAAAGCCATGTGTTGCACGAAAAGAAGACAATTACTTCTTTGCATTGTCCAAGTATCAAAAATCGTTGGAAGAAACTTTGGCAACAAAACCTAATTTTGTACAGCCTTCATTCCGTCTTAATGAGGTAAGAAACAAAGTACATTGATTTACGTAATTTTAAGTTATTTACTTTACATATGAAAATGCAAATGTAATTCTAATACCCACCATGCAAGCCATTTCAGATATCTTCTGCCTGCGTTGCCAATCGTTGTTTCTTTATTTATTTCTCACTCCATCCTGTGAGTGCGTTACGGTTATTTTGGACTAATAGTAATTGGGGAGTGTGAAAAACTAAAATTGAAGTGCTGATAATGGTACTCTTTCTTTAATTCTATAAGTAACTAAAACATGTTTGATCTTTTCCTCAAGGTTCAAGGTTGGGTTAAAAATGGCCTAAGAGACTTTTCCATTTCTCGAGCATTAGTGGATTGGGGCATCCCTGTTCCTAATGACAGCAAGCAAACAATATACGTTTGGTTTGATGCTTTATTGGGGTAAAGTTCTTTCTTCCTCCTGTCCTCCATCCCTTGTATGGCTTATAGTCATGGTATTTATTAGGCTGTGAGTACTCGTTCAACATATGGCTGACATAGATTAATACTCGTTCAACATATGGCTGATATAGATTAATAACCAAGTTCTCAGAGAATTGTTTGTTTCTTAGTAAATAGAAGATTAGTACAAAACCTGTTTTACTAGTTGTTTCTTTAAAATCTTTACTACTTTTTTCTCTGTTGTTTTTTGTGAATGCTCACTAGGCATTTTTTATTGGACATATATGTTTCAAAAAAATTTAAACAGTTATATATCAGCATTATCAGAGGATACGGAGCAACCCGATTTGGAAAGAGCCATTTCATCAGGGTGGCCTGCCTCGCTACACTTGATTGGCAAGGTATGTTGATTACCATACTTTGTAAATCAACTTGTTTCTTCACCAGTATACTCCTATTAATCAGCTATCCTAATAAGTTTTACATCATTTAATTAAACTATGAGTCTCAAACTTCCAAATGTTTGCATGAGGTGATATTATCTGTTCACTTATAAACCAAATTAAGTTTTCCTGAGCAGAGGAGGAGATAACCGAAGATGTTATTCAAAATGTATATGCTCATTTTACATTCCATTGCTTCTCAGTTGTTTGACTAGCTTCATGTCCTTTCATTGACTGTTGTCAAAAGCACTAGCAGAAGTGGTTCATACTTATTTCTGACTTTCAAATAGTAGTATTCAATATTATAGTTGATATTTTGTATTCTTCTGCAGGATATTTTACGTTTCCATGCAGTTTACTGGCCAGCTATGCTAATGTCTGCGGGACTAGGTCTTCCTAAGATGGTGTTTGGCCATGGATTCTTGACAAAGGTATTTGAGTCTAATATATTTAAGGTTTCTTCTACAATTAGATGAACTTATATTGGTATTGGAATCCTCATTGAATTCATTGCCCTGTAATCTTTGTGTAATGATCACGTCAACTGGAGATTTAAAGTGTAGCACACCAAGTTTCTGTAGCGTATGATCAAATTCTTAACCATTAAATCCATTTTGAAGCACACAACTGGTGTCATGTATGTCTGTGTGACACATCGGTCTTCTGTGTCCAATATGAGAGATTCCACAGGAACAATATAATGGTCTTGCTTGAAATATATTGCAGTTAGAAGATTCAGTTAACAAACTGAGAGTAATTGAACTTTTTTTGTAATGTTGGTGTGCTTCGTATGCCAGAATATCAAAACTCGTAGTAATCCAAATTGTTGATCATGGATTTTGTTCGGTCTCTTGATTATAGCTTGTTAACCTTAGCTACATGCACTCCGTTGCACTCATGAATTCTGCATTTAAAAGCATAGTTGCAGTGTATTGCGTACAAATTAAAACGATGACTAATGAATGTGAGTACATTTTGAATTTTCATCTCATATTTGTAATTTTATTTCATGCAGCAATGCTTTTTATTTTTAACATTATAGGATGGTATGAAGATGGGGAAGTCGCTTGGGAATACGATTGAACCAAATGATTTGGTTCAGAAATTTGGGTCTGATGCGGTCAGGTACTTCTTCCTAAGAGAGGTGGAATTTGGAAATGATGGGGACTATTCAGAAGAACGTTTCATCAATATTGTCAATGCTCACCTTGCAAATTCAATTGGTATCTCTATTCAGTGTGTCATTAAATTCTCTTTGGTTAGTCATTTGTAGTGTCTTAGCTATTTTATAGTTTGAGAAATCAAGTTTCTATCCTTTGCAGGAAACCTGCTTAACCGTACTCTGGGACTTATTAAGAAAAACTGCCAATCAACTTTGCCTGTTGATTCAAGTATTGCAGTTGAAGGAACTACGTTCAAGGACACAGTGGAGAAATTGGTAAAATTTTCATGAAATTTCCAATACAATCACTATCCTTTATGTAACCGCTTGAAACCCTTTAATCTAGGTGTCCAACTTTTTCCATACTTTAATAGGTTGAAAAAGCTCGGGTTCACTATGGAGACCTCTCGCTGTCATCAGCTTGTGAGGCTGTGCTAGAGATCAGCCATACTGGAAATTTATACATGGATGAGCGTGCACCATGGTCACTCTTTAAGCAAGGGGGTGCTGCTTCCGAAGCTGCCGCAAAGGTTCTCGTAACATAGATAAATGTTTGGGGTTGTCTGTTTGTATGAGTTTGTGTGCATATTTCCTTCAACATGGACCATTTACATTGGTTTGGTTCAACCAACCACTCGTTTAACCCATAAAGGAGGTCAATTCTTGAATCTCGTACACTGGTGTCTAATGATACATATCAGCTGGACTCGAGTGACTAAGTCAACCTGTGTGTCAATTCAAAGTTTAACTTTGTAGTTGATGGCCAATACATAATTGCCTTTTATTGAAAGCTCGAGTTTTTGGCGCAGGACCTTGTGATAATACTAGAAGCAATGAGGATTATAGCAATTGCATTATCACCCGTCGTGCCTAGCTTAAGCTGGAGAATATATGGACAGCTTGGCTACTCAAAGGATCAGTTTGATGCTGCTACCTGGGTCCTTCTCAAACACTTCTACACATGGATGTAGGTCTGATTTCCAAGCACTTGTTTTATGAACTAACACGTCGTTTTGTACTGCAGAGCGACACCAAGTGGGGCGGGCTAAAGAGTGGTCAGGTCATGGAGCAGCCTAAACCGGTCTTTGCAAGGATTGAAAACCCAACAGAAGAAGAAAACGGGAAGGAAGCACCTAAAAAAGTGGTGAAAAGGGAGAAGCTACCCCAAGCCAAACGGGCGGTTGAAGCTTAAAGATTCATACCTGAAATGCTTTCATTTTTTCGCCTTCAAATCGTATAGGGATCACGTATTGCTTTACAACTTTTTTTTTGCCAAGGATTACAATTACAAACTTTTTGTGTAAGATCAGATCATTATTCAAATATATAGTTTCATAGATCTTTTTATCATTCAGATGTGCAAAAACTTTTAGGTCTTCTTGAAGTTGAAAAAATAAATTTGTATAGTAAAAGGGGAAACTTGTGGCTCACGTTGATGAGAATAACTTTCATGGATAGGGCTGTGGACACCTCACATAATGTTTGGGAACGATTGTGCCATGTCATTACGTCAGCCCTATCCAAAATTTTATCCTCGTCAACGTGCAGAGTTCCACCTTATTTCTGTAGGAGGGAGGGGCAGGAACAAGAGGGGGACCAATCACAAAGAAATATTAAGCCAAAATGTTAAGAAAAAGTATATCTTGTTGATATAAAACTCTCAAATACCATCCAAATAGTTCAAGTAAAAGTCACAAACAATAGTAAAACCACTTATTCGTCTACTTGAGAAACATATGGAATAGAGATGTATCACACGGTGGAGGCAAGCAAGTTTACAAAAATGCGCCACCACCCTTGCATTCTATGCTACATCGTCGACTAACTTTTGAGGACGCCAAGCCTTGCGCGGAAATCATCCTCCATGAAGGGAAGACCTTCGCGCAACTTAACCTTTGGTTCCCATCCCAGCAGCTCCTTTGCTTTTGAGATGTCAGGCTTCCTTTGGCGGGGATCATCAGGTGTGTTTTCAACCATTATGATCTCTACCTTAGGATTGATAAGCTGCAAGCCACAAGATCAAGTAATTAGTTACCCGTATAAACTTCATGGAGAAATATCGGACGTTTGGGGGCTTGAGAAGGAATACAAAACTTACCTCCTTGACATTCTCTGCAAGTTCAAGCATTGTAAATTCACCTGAAAACAGAAATAAGTTAATATTGTCGATGAAATAATACTAAAAAGCTAAATTACCTCCCTATTAAGCACTCAGACTTCGTATTGTAACCTGGATTCCCAATGTTGATAGGTCCGGTGTTGTCCCCTTGCATAAGTCGAATAAGGCCATCGACCTTCAGAATTAAAATGTAGGATTAATTTGTATAAACTCCTGATGAACACAGTTTAATTGTCTGCATGAACATTAAGCAAAATAATAAGATTGTGCTTACCATGTCCGACACATAGCAGAAACTCCGTGTTTGAGTCCCAGGCGCTTGAACAGTCAAGGGATCGTTACTACAGAAATAGGCAACAAATATCTCAGCATTACATGGGCAGTGCAAGCAAAGTGAAACTCCACCGGTTGTGTGCCTCTAGTAAGTGTAGAGAACCAAAGTAAATGCTCAGTAGAACTTACCGGATAGCTTGTGCTATGAAATTGCTGACAACACGACCATCATCGATATTCATTCGAGGTCCATAAGTGTTGAAGATCCTAGCAATCCTTATCTCTGCAAAGGAACATAATTCAGCAAAATAGCAAAGTAAAAAAATTTGAAGCAATACAAGTCTCGACAGAGAATTCAAACAAAAAGAAAGCATCAAAAGAAGAAAATTAGGAAAGGAGAGGGGACCTATGCCATGCTGCCTGTGATAATCAAACATCAAAGTTTCAGCAACTCGCTTTCCCTCGTCATAGCAACTCCTAACTCCTGTTTTATGTTTTCAAACACAAAACCAAATATAAGTGCCAATAAAAACCAAATATAAGTGCCACAAGTTGGTGCATTTGAAATGTTTGGACTACAATTAAAGAGATGGATTTTAATAGACAACGCCCAGAAAAAAAGAGAAAATAGAATTTCGAGAATGAAATCCGTACCAATTGGATTCACATTTCCCCAATAGCTCTCGGTCTGGGGGTGAATGAGAGGATCTCCATACACCTCCGAAGTAGATGTAAGCAAAATCCTGAATCGAGTTCATACCATGAGAAACAAGAAAGACATAGAAAGATGGCTAAATCTAAGAAGACAGAACTACATAATCAAACCTTGCTCCGACTCGCTTGGCAAGTCCCAGCATGTTCAATGTACCAATCACATTTGTCTTTATTGTCTGTTACACAAGAAGGTAATGTTCCACTATTATCTCAGTTGCCGTTAACACTTAAAGTTCAATTCTTCACATTCCTCAAATTTACACAAAATACTGATAGACACACCTTTACAGGATTGTACTTGTAGAAGATCGGGGAAGCAGGGCAGGCAAGATGGTATATTTGGTCAACCTCAATTAGCAGAGGCTCTGTGACATCTGCGTGAAGGATTGTCCTTAGTGTTTGTTCCGTTCTTTACAAAATGAGACATTTGGGCACTGATTCTTACACACTATCATGCAGATACACACACGCACACACAAGAAGCTTTATTTTGTTTTTCTTCGTACTGAATAGACAGGTTAAAAGACATACCATGACGAATGAGTTCAAATCTTGGATGACCGATCCATTTCTTCAGGTTGTCCTTTGAGCCAGTGAAGTAATTATCCGCAACAATCACCTGAAAAGAAAACACCGTAATTAATCACATCACATATGTTGGAGAAACATAAACACTCAGGATTGTTGCCAATGTAAATTCTAATTCTTTTTATATCGGACAATAGAATCCCACCTCATTCTTTTCGTTTTCCATCAATTTGTCCACTAGGTGAGAGCCGATGAATCCGGCTCCTCCAGTTACCAAAATTCTCATATTGGCCTGCCATCGGATCAATAAACACTTGAATATACACAAAATGCCACAGAAACACGAAGCGAAACAACACTCTTGTAGCACGGCATATCACTAACAGACCGAGCTAATTAAACTAGTTGAAAATAACGAAAAACCGACTGCGTAGAGATGTTACCTGGAAAAACTTGGCATTTCTCAAAGGAGAGGGGCTTGGAGGTGGCTTTGGAGTGCTTTGGTGATCCCCATTTGCAGCCATCTGTTAAAACTTCTGCACCACAAACAATCGAAACTTCCACATTTCGATCAAATTCACAACACACCGACATACTCAGATTCGAAAACAAAATCGAAACTTGACAGAAAACAAAGAGGCAAAATTTAACATCCAAAAACCATAATTCAGCAGAAAAATTCACAAGCTTAACAACAAATCAAGCTCAGATCACCTGAATTTTCAGAGCAAATCCCAAATTCCCTCAGCTTGTATACAAGTTCAAGTGTGGTCTGAGTAAAAGAGGGATGGCATTTATATACCGAATGCAATAGAATTTAAATTTTTTAAAAAATTAAATATTTGGAATTGATTACCAAAAAACAATTTATTTCAATTTAGCACCAAACTCTACCAACTAGAGAGAGAGAGAGAGAGAGAGAGAGAGAGAGAGAGAGGATGCTTCAAAAGCAATCAAATTAGGTAGTCATCGAAAGCATTCTGCACAACCAAAACTAAAACCCCACAACTATTATTCCCAGATCTGAAATCCAAATCTCACACAAACCCAACAATTTTCTTCACCCCAACGAGCCAAAAAATCGAAAAAACAAATAAACGGGTGGTCAAAAGCGATGTAAATACCTCAAAAATATAGAAAAAGACTGGAGCTTTTCTCTGTCAGTGAAGAAGAAGGAAGGAGCCTCAAAGGCGTGAAATATTTTTGTTTTTAAGGTTTAAATTTGCTAGACTGCATCGAAGACGAAGACATATATATACATGTACAACGTGTTGATGCTGTTTGTGTTGGAGAGGTACCCGGAATTCACGGTGGTTCGGAAGATTTTTGGAGATTGCAGAAATCACTGCATGCCACGTCACCTGGAAGTAGGATGCGCTTTCCATGTTTCCAGCTCTCACCTCTTCACTTCTTTCAGTTATGTTGGGTTCAGGTGTGACGAGTCACATGATACACACGGTGGGGGGCCAATGAGTAACCGCCATTTCATGAATTAAGAAGTTCAACGAACTCTCCCTTTATCCTTCGATTTTAATTGATTTTTTTTTTCAATATCTTTTTTTTTTTTAACAACTGATATTATTAACAAAGTAGGAGTGTGCTTAGTCTCACTATGCGCTTGTAAAAATGTGATTTAAATTCATATTTGAAGGGAATCAAACCTAAAACTTCTCACTTAATGAAAAAGAATACCATTAAAAAAACCCTGAGCTTTTATTTTTGCACGAATAAGCTTATTCTATATTTCTGTTGAAAATGTTTTACTTTAATGTTTATGGTTTTGTCCTTAGATTTGTACTCGATGAATTACTTTTAGGTGGTGCTACACACAAACTTATTTTTACTTGTCATACACTCCTTATTAATTTTTGTCCTTTAATATTTTTCAATTATTCGATCCAATGGTCAGAAATTGAAAAGGGTATATGAGATGTAAAAAAGAATGTGTATAGCACTGCCTTTACTTTTACTTTAACTTTGTAGATTATCACTTTAGATATTGCTTTCTAAATTTTGAAAAATGCTACATACATACAGGGCTAACTATGAGATTTTAAGGGCTAAGATAGTAAATAGGGCTTGTATAAGAACTCTTGCTACAAACCTAATGCATATGTCCATGGTTCTATTAATAAGAGATCTAAATGAGCAATATTAAATTAATAAAAATCATGAAAAAATAAATAAAAACACAATTTATACCAAACCTGTCAAAACCAAACTAAAACATGAAAGTGATTCCTCTTATGCACATCAGGCCATATTTATCTTATTCACACACAGAATTTAGAAAAAAATTCAAAGGTGAAATTTTTTTTGCCACAAACCAAATTAGTATATATGTAGATGATAACATCTTTTAGGAGCCTTTTACGGTTTGGAGCCCCGTCCAAAGACACTTATTGCACATAACCAAAACCGCCACTGCATACATATGTGACTTGCATCTCATCAGCCAACTCTCTGGCATTTGGAAGGCTAAGCGGAGGAGCTTCTCAGGATCAAGTTGAGCTAATCTTTATTCTGTCGAAACATGAACGAAAACAAACATATGATTGTAGAGTGATATTCTAAACGAAATTACACAACACTTATATTTTTACTGATTTTTATTACTATTTATTGGCTTAGTATTTTAATAAAATTGTTAATTCATAATTGGGAGGAGTTATTGAGTGTCGGTGGTGTGTGAAACATGGGATTACTGCTCTATTTGATGAGGTGGCCACTAGCCAGAAGTACAGTGAGAGTAAGAATATAATATGCCACGTCAGATAGAGATAAAACTGCACGGGTCAAGGTAACGTGCAGGAAAAGTCCGTGGACGTCCACTCAGCAGAGTTATCCGCTGCGTCAGATCCAACGCTTGAAGACTTTGACTTCTTCATCGCACGACCAATATTAAACATATTCGTAAGAATTTATAATGCCACGTCAGATAGAGATAAAAATTGTAAGGGTCAAGGTGACGTACAGGGAAAAATCGTGGACGTCCACCCGGAAGAGTTATCCGCTGCGTCATCCAACGCTTGATTAGTTTGACTTCTTCTCACGACCAAAAATCACCTATTGTATAAATATCTTTTTTTCAGAAACAGACAACCAAGTGGCTGTAGTTTAGTGGTAAGAATTCCACGTTGTGGCCGTGGAGACCTGGGCTCGAATCCCAGCAGCCACACGTCCATTTTTTTGTTTTGTTTTTTTATGTTAATTTTCTTCATTCATTTGGTTTACTTTTGGGTAAATTACACTAAACAACCTTAATTTTAGATCACACCACAATCATATACCTTATCTTTTAAACATTGCAATATCATACATGAACTTAGGAATTAGTTGCAATGTCATACATCCATTAAAAAATCCGTTAAATTAACCGTTAAGTAATGACGTGACAACAATAGGTTCCACATTTAAGTTGACGTGTCACCCAACATGTGCCATATGGCCAAACAACTAATAAAAAATATTTAATTATTAAAAATTAATTTAATAAATAATAATAATAATAATAAAACCCTCAGCACAATGCCTTCCTTCCCCCTCACCTTTCTATCTGAGTCCCAACTGCACCCTCACCCATCACCTTAGGCCATCTCCAACCGAAGGGTTCAGAGGGTTGAAAATAGCCCGAAAACCGTCTCCAACTGAGGGTTAGGCCAAAGGGCCAAAGGGCCAATCGGCTGTCCCAACTTAGCCAGTCAGCCCTGGGCCGGGGCAAAATTTTCATTATTCTTATCGGTTATATCCGACAGGAATGGTAGGCCAAAATTTCAAATACAACGGCTAGCTGACGTCAGTTACGATTGGATTCATTTTTTTTTTTTTTTATGACTTTAAAAAATTCCCTTTTTTTCCTATAAATACCTAAGCCATTCCTACACCATTTCTCACATAATTTTCACCATTCCATACTATCTCATTTCATTCTATTTCAATTCTTCACATTATATTTTCTTACATCTTCCATTCAAAATTTTCAATATTTTTCAAATGGCCTCATCTACAACGAAAGGTAAGGCTTGGATCCGAAAAGAAGATGAAGCTTTTTGCATGGCTTATAAATGGGTCTTGGAAGATAGTGTGAAGGGGATTTCTCAAACAAGTGAAGGTGTTTGGACTCATGTGTCCAAAAAATACTATGAGTTCTATGAAGGCACCACTCCACTGAATACTCGAAACCACGAGAGTTGTTCTTCAAGATGGAAGAAACATCTTCATCCAAGTTTGAATAAATGGCATCAAGCACTGTTAGCAGCCGCAAGTAGACATGAAAGTGGCGCCAATTACTACGACGAAGCAAGTGTTTTCACAATTTATTTTAAATATTTAATTATATTACATTTAATTTCATAAATTAATGTCCTTTAATTTTTTTAATTATATTTCATTATATTACATTTAATTTCATAAATTAATTTCCTTTAATTTTTGTAAGGTATGTCAAGCGGAGGAATTGTATATTGAGGGCAGCTCGAAACCCTTTCAGCATCAAGGTTGTTGGGAAATTTGTAAATGGTGAGTGTTATTTGAAGATCCACCTCAATATAGAGTAGCCCCTATGCCGGTGTTCGGAATTGCATCCTTAGCTGTAGATATGGATGAAGATGGATCTCCTACCATTCAACAAATAAGGGTAGAAAATCCGTCTTCGGGTGAAGGTTCCATACCTAGGGTTATGGGATGAAACAAGGTCCGAAGGTTGAAGGAAAAAGGCAAGGCAAATGATGATTATGCCAGTCAACAGGAAGTCGCACCCTCATTGCGATTAATGGCTGAGCAAAATGCCATTGCTGCGGAAGAAAGGAACCGTACGCATGAAGAATGGGCCAAACAAATACAAGAAAAGATGAATGATAAGAATATGGAAAGAAACACTTCGAATTTCACTCCAATGAGTAAGGCCTATTTTGATAGGAAAAAAAGAAAGATATTATGATCTGGCGGCAGTTGTTTACCTCTGACTGTATCCTACAATGGTGGATGATGAAGATGATGTTGATTATGAATATTAAATTTAAGTTGTTATAGTTTTTAAATTTAAGTTAATGTTGTTTTTAAATTTAATTTGTAGTTTTTAAATTTAATTTGTAGTCTTTAAATTTAAGTTGTAGTTTTTAAATATAAGTTGTAGTTTTTAAATTTAAGTTGTAGTTTTTAAATTTAAGTTGTTGTTTTTAAATTTAAATAATAAATTATGTTTGGCCCTATGACTTTTTGGCCCTCGGTTGGAGACGATTTTTTGTGATCGGGTTAAAACGAGTCTTATGGCCTTTGGCTCTCGATTGGAGATGGATACAAATATGGCCCTGTATTGTTCATTAAAATATTAATATCTTGGGGGGCCAGAGGGCTAAAACGAGCCCTCTAACCAGCCTTCGGTTGGATATGACCTTACTTCCCCCCTCACATTTCTCTCTCATTTTCTCTTTCTTAGCCCTACCCATTTATCTCTCTAGCCATTTGCATATCGATGGAGGTGGGGATTTAGAAAGATGAGATTTGAATGGCTGATGGGAGGCGTGGTGGTCCACGATGGAATCGAGGTTCCTGTAATTTTGTTAATTTGCAAGGAGTTAGGGTTTTTGGAGGATGAGATTTTGAGCTTCAGCGATGGTAGGGATTAAAGTTGTTCGAGAGGGTGGTGTCGACAAGCTCAGGTCAGTCGCCGAAAGGGTGGTGTTGACGAGCTTATGGTCAGGTCGATTGTCTTGGGTTTTGAGGACGGAACTGGTCTGAGAGACGTTGGAGACGGCGCGTTGAATGACGACGAGGACTTTTGGGTTGGAGAGGCGGGGCATCTAGGATGGGGGTTGGTCGAAGGGAAGGGCTTCGATGCGTATTTTGTAGAGGTCGGGAGGGAAAAAGGAAAAAAAAGGAAGAAGGAAAAACAGGTAAAAAAGAAATAAAAAAGGAAAAATGTGACAGCTCGTCCCAGAAATATTAAAACGTACTCGTGAAAAGACTATTTTACCCCCAGTTTGTTTCCGTTATGTTTTGTGTTACGTTTTTGTGTTTTGTTGGCATGTTTGGAGCCACACACACCTTCCCACACTCCACCACCTTTCCTCCTGTTTCCTGCACCCTGTCCCGAGTCCCCATTCCTCCCCATTCTCCTTGAAACGTACGAACACACCCACAAACCCATTGAACTTCCACAGATCGAAGAAACCAAGGCCATATTCGTGCTCGTGAGGCTTGTAGGAGTCCAACTATACCTTTTTCAGGTGAGAATACCCTCGTTTTCACGTCGAACTCACGATGCCCGATTTTGATACTGTTCATGCTCACGTGATTTCTCATGTTTTAGGGAATTTCAAGCTTGTAGGAAGCTTGGTGAGGTCCCTAGGAGGCTCGGGGTGGTTCGTTTGAAGGTTTTGGACGTCGGGATCACTAGTTTCGAAGTTGGCCGGAGTTGGGTTGTTTTTGCAGGTGAGATTTCGTGGATTTTAGCCCTTGAAATTAGTATGATTGTGTTCCTCTAGTTCTAAGCTTCATTTTGGTACCAATTTTGTGAAATTTGGATGAAAAACGAAGAAGATATCAAAGTTTGAAAATTTTCCAGTTTTCCGACGCCGGAGAAGACGACGGAATATTCCGTCAAGTCTGACGGAATATTCCTGACGCCGTTGACGGAATCTGTTAAAACTGACGGAATATTCCTGACGGCGTCAACTGACGCCGTCAACGTGCCAGGCACGTGCCTGCGCGTGGCCGGCGCGTGTGGCCGTTCCTGAGGTTGAGTAGAACACGTTGGTGTATGAGAAGTTATTTCTAAAGGTTGGTTATGTGCTTTAAAATTAACGTTTTTGTAGTTGTTTCGCATATAGGTGATACCTATCCCGAGGACGAGCGTGGTCACTCGAGGCAGGGGGGCTACGACCCTTCCACATACCAGTGAGTGGGCTTTTGGTTTTCCGTATATACCTATATACATATATTTTCCCAGAAATCCATTTGAATTGTTATTTGCCATATGCCATGCATTATATTATCGTTGTTTATGCATCGTTAGTTGCAATATTAATCGTATACATATTTATATGCATATTTGGTGCTGTGGACGCACAAGTAAATGCCAGGTAAGTGTTATTCATGTTTATATTTAGTAGTGTTTCGAGATATTTAGATAGCTCATAACCTGCACCCCCGGTGTTAGTGCTCCCGCCCAGAGTTGGGCACAGTCCTTCACGTGATGTTCACCTCCCGCACCACACGCTCAGCTTGGATCCAAGTTAGGTGCACAGTCCTGTCGTACAGACCACTCTAGGTGGTTCCGACTCGTAGGTGACCCGCGATTATTCGCCCAGCCTTCACGTGATCTTAGCACTAGAGCGTATATATGTATTACACCCAGGCCTGTCGTACAGACCACTCTAGGTGGTTCCGACTCGTGTGCAGGCCCAGTTAGTGAGTTTGAGATTTAAGCTCTAGATTCAGCCGTACAGGTCACGTTAGGTGACTCCGGCTGTCAGATTGTATATTATCGATATGATTTATACCTGAGCACTTGCATTTCATTTTGAGGTTTTGGCATGACATATTCTTGAGCATGATTGGTATATATACGTATATCTATTTTCTGGGAAGTATACAGGTTTTACGGCGAGGGGTTAGAACATATTTATTAAATGGTTTTCGAAAAGCTTTGTTTTTGCCCACTCACGCTTTTGTTTTGTGCCCCTCCAGGTTCTAGTTGACTAGCAGGTTTGGTGGTTTTCCCCAGAGGACTAAGACGGCAATTCTGACAGACGATCACCAGCGTAGGGCCACCTTCGGGTGTACTGTTGTCGCATCTTTTTCATTTGGACTGCTTTAGGCTCATGCTCTGAACTTGTGTCTCATTTACGCTAGCACTTGTTTCTATTACATTTTGTATGCTAGTTTTTATTATTCGTACTATTTACATTACTATTTTATTAGCTTCCGCATGGTGCACATGGCTACGTCACTTTCACGTGACGGCCAGCATGCCCTGATCTCGATCGGGGTGTGTCAAAAAAGGGGAAGATAAAGAAAAGAAAAAAAATGTTTAAATATTAGTTCACATGTCAATCAGTAGGTTCTACGCTTGCCACGTTAGCAATTAACAGAAAAAATTGACAGAGAAACTAACGGAGGTCTGATATTGCAACGAATTTGTAAGATGAGGTACGAAATTGCAATGTTTAAAAAATGAGGTATGAAATTGTGGTGTGACCTAAAATTGAGGTGGTTTAGTGTAATTTACCTTTCACTTTTTTATTGAGCCAAAGCCAATAAAACATTAGAATAGACGGATGAGGATAGGATTCTCACATTCTATCCGTTTATCGTATATCATGCAGTAAGTTTTCATTAGGTATTGTTTGTGTTTAATTTTAAATAAAAAAAAATTCAAAATTTTTGCCATATGATATATGCAAGGTTTAAAAAAACGCTAGACACTAATTGGACGACAGGTTGGGGCCTAATAGCTTGGCGAGGGCCAGGCAGACTAAAGCGAATTTAAGTAAAATCTATTATATATCGTATAAATAAGTGTCTTCGTATACTAAAAAATACATAAGTTGCAAAATATAATGACATATAAATTATAAAATATTATAATATAATGAAAAATGGGGAATAAGCATACAATGTGTGTCAACCTTAGTATTCAACAAGTATCTTACAATTTATTAAATAAATAAAATGCAAAATGAAAGTTACCTATTTTCTATCTAAATGAGAGTCATGAGTCGCAACCTAGGCGTGGTGCCTAGTGTCACGGGCCATATGTTACAAACAAAGAAAACGCCCAAGACATCATATATCTAAGCCCATAAAGCCTTGTCTTCATAGAAGCTTCTGGAACATCCCGGAAAAATCAAGAACATGGAGGAGCGTTCAAGATAATCTAGGGCATTCTAGAACAATCCACACAAGTGTACAAATTCAAGCCTCACCTAGAACAATCTAGATTAGGCAAGTTGTATCTAGAACTATACTAGATATTTTTGGATGTAAGTAGGGATTTCTAGAACCCTCCATTGAGGAGGTTACTTAGGCTTATAAATAGGAGGCAAGCCATTTGGCCAAGGCATCCAAGAATTGTAAGCAATTGTAAAGTTCTTCTAAGTTTCAATACAAAGCTTCCTTTCTCCCATCTTCTAAGTGATTTTAGCACTCTCCAAGCTATCTTAGCTTTCTTTGTGATTCAATCCGGGGAAGCGAGGCTTTGAAGGCTTACTTAGCTTGTTCATCGAGGTATTCAAGTCTAAGTGCCGCACGGGCGGAAGGCTTAAAGAGTCATCCCGTGACAACTGGTATCAGAGCCTAGTTCGTGAATCACTTGAAGGAAAGTAGGATATGGCAAGTGGAGAGATGGTGTTCGGAGTCTCCAATCTAAGGGAGCGTACTGCCGAGGTCCAAGACGTTGCCAAGAGCAAGCCAAAGTTAAAGGACTTGCAAGCATCGATGGATACCATGGAGGAGCGACTCGAGAAGGTGGAACGAACCATACTCGAGTTCGATACTCGACTTGATAAGGACGTTGTCGACAAGGAGGAAATCCAAACCATGGTGGACAATGGTAAGGATGAACTGCGTGGCTTGGTGGAAGGGCTACGAGATGAGCTCCTTGGCGCCCTCAACACCATGGCAGACAAGATGCGGAGGGAAGTCCAGGTTCACCTTGACAACATAGAGGCAAGGTTTGTGGCGCTTCAAGAAGAGATAAAAGACACAAGGGAACTTAAGGGAGATGTGGCGTTTTGTAAAGAAGCAGTCGTGAAGCAATTCGTGCAAGGGCCGAGGGAAATCAAGGCGTTGGACTCCAAGGTAATCGACTCCTTTAAACCCAAATCCTATAATGGGAAAAGGGAAGCAAATGAGCTCGACACATTCGTGTGGAACGTGGAGCGATACTTCAAGTACCTGAAGCTTGAAGATGACGAGTCCAAAATCTCAACGGCAACCATGTTCTTAGCTGACAATGCCCTTATGTGGTGGCGTCGTCGGAGCATGGAGATTGAGCAAGGTACGTTCTCCCTCACCACTTGGGATGAATTTAAGAAAGATCTTATGTTGCACTTCTATCCCCAAAATGCCAAGTACGAAGCCAAGGAGAAACTAAGGTGGCTCAAGCAAACGGGGAGCGTCAAAGACTATGTCAACACCTTCGTGAGTTTGTTATTCGAGGTGCCCAACATGTTAGAGGAAGACAAGCTCATGTACTTCATGAGTGGACTGCAAAATTGGGCAAAACTCGAACTACAAAGGAGACACGTGCAAACATTGTCTGATGCCATTGCCGCCGCCGAATCCTTGATTGAGTTTAAATCAAGCCACCAAGGTGATTCCAAGTCCACGGGGAAGAGGGGTAACCATGAGAAAAGTGGGGGAGAACATAAGCCGAAGGATAAGGCTGAGACAAACAAACCGAAGGAGAAGAAAGCCGATAAGCATGACAAAAGCAAGGGTAAGTCTTGGCAACCCACTTGTTACTTATGCGACGGCCCTCACATGATGCGAGATTGCCCACAAAAGAAGGCCCTTAAGGCCATGGCTTTCAAGGAGGACAAGGCCGAGGAGAGTAACGATGCAAGGATGGGATGCATCCGTCTGCTGAATGCCATCCAAACAACCCTCCCACAACCTAAGGCTCAAGTTGAGGGAGGATCATTGTTCGTCGACGTCAAGACTGGTGACAAGACAACGCGTGTGTTGGTGGACACGGGAGCAACCCACAACTTCATGACGTCGGAGGAAGCTACAAGGCTTGGCCTCCGAGTCACAAAGGAGCCCAGTAGCGTGAAGACGGTAAATTCCGCTGCCACCCCCATTGTCGGAATTGCGCGCAATGTACAAGTAGACATTGGCGCATGGAAGGGAAATATCGACTTCACCATAGTCAAGATGGACGACTATGGCGTAGTCATTGGGTTAGAGTTCATGGACAAGGTACGAGCCTTTCCCATTCCCTTCTACAATATTTTCTGTATCTTGGACGACGGAAGACAACCTTGCCTGGTGCCATTGGAGAGGCAAGCCAAGAAGTGTACCCAACACTTGTTGGCAATTCAATTTGCCAAGTCCTGGAAGAAAGGCGAGGCCACATTTCTTGCAACCCTAATGTTGAATGAAGGGGAGGAGAAGTACGGGCCTTTGCCGAAACAAGTGGAAGCCGTCCTTATGGAGTTTGCGGACGTGATGCCTAAGGAACTGCCAAAGAAGTTGCCACCAAGGAGAGAGGTCGACCATACGATTGAGTTGGAGCCTGGTGCTAAGCCTCCCTCCAAATCACCTTATAGGATGTCGCCACCCGAGTTGGAGGAATTGAGGAAGCAACTCAACGAGCTACTTGATGCTGGCTACATCCAACCCTCCAAGTCCCCATATGGTGCACCCGTCTTGTTCCAACGCAAGAAAGAAGGTAGCCTAAGGTTGTGCATCGACTATAGAGCATTGAACAAGATTACCATCAAGAACAAGTACCCACTTCCGTTGATCGCCGACTTATTCGATCAACTTGGTGAAGCAAGGTACTTCACAAAGTTAGATCTTCGATCAGGATACTACCAAGTGAGGATAGCCCATGTAGACGAATCGAAGACGGCGATGGTGACCAGATATGGATCGTTCGAGTATAAAGTCATGCCATTTGGTCTGACCAATGCCCCTGCAACATTCTGCACATTGATGAACAAGGTATTCCATCCTTATCTTGACAAGTTTGTCGTGGTTTACATTGATGATATCGTTATTTATAGCAAGACATTGGAGGAGCACGTCAAGCACTTGCGCATAGTGTTCAAGACCCTTCGGGAGCATGAACTCTATGTCAAGAAGGAGAAATGCTCCTTTGCCACAAAAGAAGTAGAATTTCTTGGCCACAAGATAAAGGAGGGGAAACTTATGATGGAAAAGGGCAAGATCAAGGCCATTCAAGAGTGGGAACCGCCGACCAAGGTACCAACACTACGATCCTTTCTGGGGCTAGCCAACTACTATCGGAGATTCATTAAAGGGTATTCAGCCATAGCGGCACCCTTAACAGACATTCTTAAGAAGAACAAGGCATGGGAATGGACGGACCGGTGTCAAGAGGCCTTTGAGAGGTTGAAGAAGGCCCTAATGGAGGAGCCTGTACTAAGGTTGCCCGACCTTAGTAAGCCATTCGAGTTGCACACTGATGCTTCCGACTTTGCCATAGGAGGAGTGTTGATGCAAGAGGGACATCCGATAGCCTATGAAAGTCGCAAGCTAAACAATGCCGAGAAGAGGTACACGACCCATGAAAAGGAGATGACCGCCATCGTCCATTGCCTTAGAGTTTGGAGGCATTACTTGCTTGGTACTCCCTTCATCATCAAGACGGACAACGTTGCCACTAGCTACTTTCAAACCCAACAAAAGCTCACACCTAAGCAAGCAAGGTGGCAAGAGTTCTTAACGGAGTTTGATTACAAGCTAGAGTACAAGCAAGGAAAGGAGAACGTGGTGGCCGATGCTCTAAGTAGACGAGTAGAGTTAATGGCTACGGTACTCAAGCCGCAAAGCCATCTCTTGGGCCGTGTCCGAGAAGGTTTGTCACATGACGTCCAAGCTAAGAACATTGTGGAGTTTGTCAAGGATGGGAAGACAAGAAGGTTTTGGCTTGAGGACGGCTTGCTATACACCAAGGGCAAGCGGATCTACGTCCCAAAGTGGGGAAGCTTAAGGAAAGAAATCCTGAAGGAGTGCCATGACTCAATGTGGGCAAGACATCCTGACACTCACCGTACGTTGGCTTTGGTGAGCGATGCTTATTATTGGCCACAAATGCGGGATGATGTAGATTCATACGTGAAGACTTGTCTTGTGTGCCAACAAGACAAAGTGGAACAAAGGCAACCGGGAGGACTGTTGGAACCACTTCCCACCCCATCAAGACCATGTGAGTGTTTAACCATGGATTTCATCACACATTTGCCCAAGTCTGATGGATATGGATCTATCTTCGTCGTGGTCGATAGATTCACCAAGTATGCCACTTTCATACCCGCACCTGTGGAGTGCACAGCCGAAGTAGCTGCACGCTTGTTTCTAAAGCACGTGGTGAAGTATTGGGGTGTTCCAAGAAGCATAGTCAGTGATCGAGATGCTCGCTTCATGGGTAAATTTTGGAAGGAGCTCTTCAAGCTACTTGGCTCAAAATTAGACTTTTCCACCGCTTTTCATCCCCAAACTGATGGACAAACGGAGCGGGTTAATGCATTGTTAGAGACTTATTTGCGACACTATGTTAGTGCCAATCAACGAGATTGGGCTAAGTTACTTGATGTTGCCCAATTCTCTTATAACTTGCAACGTTCGGAATCGACGGGGAAAAGTCCGTTCGAGTTGGCTATAAGGCAACAACCCTTGACCCCGAACACGGTCGTGACTGGCTACATGGGGAAT
This sequence comes from Pyrus x bretschneideri, assembly GCF_019419815.1. Taxonomy (NCBI): domain Eukaryota; kingdom Viridiplantae; phylum Streptophyta; class Magnoliopsida; order Rosales; family Rosaceae; genus Pyrus; species Pyrus x bretschneideri. The sequence continues at coordinate 6,661,439 of NW_025999723.1, read as the reverse complement.
AGTCCAGCCGCTTTCAAAACCGCTAAGGAGTGGCAATTAGCCCACGAACTTGCTCGAGCTCATTTGGAGAAGGCTTCAAAGAAGATGAAGAAATGGGCGGATCGTAAGCGAAGGAATGTGGAGTTCCAAACCGGCGACCAAGTCTTTGTGAAGCTTAATGCGTCTCAGCACAAGAGTACTCGTGGCTTGCACAAGAGCTTGTTGTGGAAATATGAGGGACCATTCCGTATCATCAAGAAGGTTGGCAAAGCCGCTTATGTCGTGGAACTCCCACCCCGTCTCAAGTTTCACCCGGTGTTCCATGTGAGCAACTTGAAGCCTTATCATGCAGACAATGAGGAACCAAGCCGAGGTGAGTCTCATCGAGCACCCCCTTTGATGACGGAGGCATTTGACAAAGAAGTAGAGAGCATCGAAGCCAAGTGTGTCGTGGTGCGACCAAGACAACCAAAGCATGTGGAGTACTTTGTCAAATGGAAAGGGCTACCATACTCCGAAGCAACATGGGAGAAGGAGACGTCCTTATGGCAATATAAGGACCTGATTAATACATTCGAGAGGCAAGAGTCGACGAGGACGTCGACGGCTTAAGTGGGGGAGGATGTCACGGGCCATATGTTACAAACAAAGAAAACGCCCAAGACATCATATATCTAAGCCCATAAAGCCTTGTCTTCATAGAAGCTTCTGGAACATCCCGGAAAAATCAAGAACATGGTGGAGCGTTCAAGATAATCTAGGGCATTCCAGAACAATCCACACAAGTGTACAAATTCAAGCCTCACCTAGAACAATCTAGATTAGGCAAGTTGTATCTAGAACTATACTAGATATTTTTGGATGTAAGTAGGGATTTCTAGAACCCTCCATTGAGGAGGTTACTTAGGCTTATAAATAGGAGGCAAGCCATTTGGCCAAGGCATCCAAGAATTGTAAGCAATTGTAAAGTTCTCCTAAGTTTCAATACAAAGCTTCCTTTCTCTCATCTTCTAAGTGATTTTAGCACTCTCCAAGCTATCTTAGCTTTCTTTGTGATTCAATCCGGGGAAGCGAGGCTTCGAAGGCTTACTTAGCTTGTTCATCGAGGTATTCAAGTCTAAGTGCCGCACGGGCGGAAGGCTTAAAGAGTCATCCCGTGACACTAGGTAGGTCTGGGAGGGCTAGGTGGGCACCTAGCGCTCTAGCAAGTTAGGCGCTATTTCTTTATTTTCAAACGTCTAGTGATTAATCGAGACGATAATTAACTGCCTAACAATAAGTATATGATGAACAAATACGATATGAGAATACCTGGACCGTCACAAAGTGAATCGGATGGTTCCAAATCCAGAACAGACGGCATCATTCCACATGGAGTGTAGTAGACCAATGACATCGAAGTTTGGCGAGCCCCATAACTCCGTTACATAATTGGCCCAAACTATTCGACCCGAACGTTGACTTGTTTTTGTTCTTTCGGGTCGGAGCGAAAAGGCGAATAAAAGTGCGGTTCTTCTTCTCCACTTCACTCGCGTTTCGTTTCGTTTCGGCTACAGTTGAGCGCTCTCTGACATTGAAGATCTGTTCGCTGCTTCTGCCGGTTTCGCGTTCCATCTTCACCACTGAAGGTACTCTCTCTCTAATGCTTCTGATTAGTTTCCACTTTTATGATTTTTCGAACATGTTTATGGGATCTCGATTTCTCGAACATGATTGTCAGTGTAAAACCCTAGAAATTTGGTGCTTTTTTCCAATTTGTTTTTCTGCGTGAGGAAAACTACATTTGCAAGGTTGAAATTGTTTGTTTTGAGCTGAATGATACATGATGATCGCATAGCGGAGTGGATATCGCATTAGACTCCGGATCTAAAGGTCGTGGGTTCGAATCCCACTGCGATCGTTCCCCCTTTATGCATTTCCCAATTTCTGTTTTTAATTTTTATTTTTCCGCTATGAATGGTTTTGGATTCTGGGTAGAAAAATTGGACAAAGGCATTGCTAATTACTACTGACAAGTGACATAACTCTCTGTGATTCATGTACTTTCGAGGTTCGGAGAATAGCAGTTTCATCTTCAATCGTAAACAAGTACATATAGTTTAAGGAAATGTGAGATAAAATGTTTGATATAAGGTTCTGGTTGCCAAATTATTGGAATATGGATAATGTTACATTGAAATATGCTTTAGTTTCATCTACAAAGATGGCGGGAATATTCACCGAGGATGAGAGCAGAATATCTCTTAGATTTGTTGATGCTTGGCGCGTTAAAAGGGAAAAGATAGCGGAAATATTCGCCAAGGATGCAGTAGAATGTCTCTTAGATTTGATGGTGCTTGTTAGAAGGGAATAGATAGCGGGAATATTCATCGAGAGGATGGGAGTAGAATGTCTTTTAGATTTGTTGATGCTCTTTAAAAGGGAAAAGATAGCGGGAATATTCACTGAAGATGGGAGTAGAATGTCTCTTTCTTGATACAGTAATGATATGTTCGTATTAAATGATTGAAGATGCCTATTTTCACTGGTGAGGTCTTATTAACAAGCAATGTGAAAAACTAGTCGGATAATGTGAGGTGTGACTTAGTATGTACATAATCACTGTGTTTCTGCTCTGTTTTCTTGTGTACTACATCTGCATCACTTTTTTGTTTTGAACAAGACCGTGTAATTGTTGTGTATGCTATATTTCTTTGATTAGTGAATAAGACTACTCAAGATACCGGAAAGCGGATTTTATGTTCCATTTCTTGAACTAGGCATCGAAGGTTTTGTGGTCAGAGTCAGTTAAGTAGAATCCACAATACTGGACATGATATGATTGAATTTATTCTCACAAAAGAGACCCGATTGAGGAATATATTCCCAATGATTAAAGATGCTTCTGCTCGTGGTTTGATGTTTGCTGTTAACCGAAGTGCCTTTTGTACCCTATCAAGATTTATGTGGATATGCTATAAATTTGTTTGGAGATTACTTATTTGAAAATCGATATGTGATCATGCCTAAAAGATGTATACCCACACACACACACACATTCATGACCTTGCGTTTGTATTTCTGGCGAACCAATTCATCCAGTTCTATATTTCCTCAATTGACTACTCTGAATTTTGAACTTGATGCTGTTTGAATCGAAAATCCATAGACTACTTGATATGCGCGTGTCTGTGTGTGTAATATAGATTGTGCTGTGAAGCATGAAAATGTGCGTTGCGCAGATTTAATATGATATTTTGTAGTGTAATACTAATTCATGTCATTCTGTTTGTCTTCCAACAGATGATTGATGATGTAGGTCTGGGGACTGTTGCCAACTTACTTGGCATGTTCATATTTTTTCTAGTGATTGCTTATCATTACGTGACGGCCGACCCAAAATACGAGGGCAACTGAAAAACTGAGTTGTGTATGTGTTAATGGAGAGACCATATGGCACCCCAAGAAACACATGGATCATGCAACGTAGTGTTTGAATTTTGTTAGCATACCTAAAGACGGGATATAAACCGGAAGTTTTGTGTACCTGCAACTTTTGGTAGCTCTCAATACAATAATCTTCTCTTCCTTTTTATCTCGTTAATAATTTGTGTATTCATGACGTTGATTGTGTTTTGCGATGTGAAAAACACAAGGGATTCCTATATTGTCTTCAAACTGTCCCATCCCTGAGGGGTACCCGTGTCAATAACACATCGTGTAAGTTTCGCTTTACATGGCGTTTAATTGGCACGAAATGTCACAGTGATAAGTACCTGTATCCTAAAAGTTGGCGGGGATTCCAAAACACACATTAAAAACAGTTCAAACTTTCTAAAGTGACTTTTTTTAACTACCGAGAAAAAGTAAACAAACAGTTCGGGACTTCCTCCGAAACAAAAACAAAAAGCAAAAACAATTTCGCAGTTTGAGACATTGCAAACAAAAACAGACCCTCAAAACCTGAACCCAGTTCCTAGCAACAGCAGTTTCATCGGACGCAAGCAGTCTTTTCGCAAACAGCCCCAGTTCCTCAAACAGAACAAAACACAAGTATCTCTGGTCGCATGATATCCAGCTAGTTTTATGCAATGGACTCATAACATTTCTTGAGACTTTCTGACACACCGCCCTACTTTCTTCCTGAACTCGTCCCTACTCTCTCTCCATTGTTTCTGGAAACACACACAATTAACAACATATGTCAGTGGATTAGACAGATACCACAAGGTAAATAAGTAAATAAGATAAGCCATTCACATGAATCACTGGTGAGCCAGTTGAACCGACACCGTTTGTTTCCTCGTTCAATATTCAAAACATCCAAGCCTGAATGGCAAATTGAACCTAGTATAATGATGTACATAAAAGCTGCTTACACTATGTTTCTGTCCAATGTGTTTTACCGGGAAGAAAATCATGTCTTTCTTGTGAGCTTAGATGTTACTTTTAAGAAAACCAAGTGGACTAACAAGTGCTGTACAATGTAAAGCATAGTCCTCAATCATTTTTTTTTTTTTTTTTTAATTAAGGAGCTGTGGCTTTACGAATTATTCCATGATCCCCAGCAAGTATCTTATCAGCAAGTACTACCAGAATCGAAGCATTTATACCATGTCGCTCTATATGCGAATTGAACTCCAGCATCCAATCCAAAGTAGTGTCAAACAAATAATACTCAAAAGAACTGATAATGAAATCAACAAATAAAGTTAAAAAAACCTACCGCAGCATCGACATTCGCAGGAGATTCATCATTAGGGCTTGAAAGCATTGAGATTATACTCAAAAGAATACTCTCAACCTGCAGAATAACAACAAATTCGTTAGTAGATCCTCAACAATAGGAACACGGTAACTGCGTTCATATAATAATATGTGGATCCATAGAAAATTAAACAAAATGCCTGGTACTTTGGGTCTGAGTTTGTAAACCAGAAGGAATCAACAATCAGTGTACATTTGATAATACAGCACATCCAGAACTGTCTCCAGTTAAAGACATCCCTCAGAGTCACATACAAACAAACGTTTTACGAGTTCACCAGAAATTTCAGTATGTACCGTATATTTAAGGCACAACTTCATTACTTTTCCAACAATAAAAGTAAAACCGGTGGTTTCCCACAACCATTCCGAAGTCAGTGTCACAGATCTTCAACTTGCAACAAGCTCACTTTTCAAACAACTGATTCCATTGCCTTGTAAAAGTTGGTGTTGTTCCCGACACCAGTGCCAACTTTTCCATAAGCACCTAAACCACTAAGTAGAAGCCACTTGAAGGTTAAATCACAGGTTCAATGTTGGAAAATTCAACTACCATAGTGATCCAGATTCTCCATTCCCTCTTTGTGATCTCTTATACTCTCTTCACTTGAGCACTCCCGATTGAAACCTACAGAAAGCTCAGATATGTACTATATCATTAACTCTCAAGATTCTGCAACTTTACTGCAAGCTTGTCTAGTTTCATAAAGTTCCTCCTCAAGACAAAGGAAGAGGAAGCAAACTAACATGAGGTTCATGGTACTAGCACATACAAGAATGACTAATGATTAGGGACTTCTCCGATCGAACGATGCACTAGTTTCCAATGCATCATGCAGGTAAAAAATTGTACAGCACAATACAATAATAAACCTGAACCCAACTCAAGCAATCTTTGTCTAAACTAGAGTTGTGCTAGGGTTTAGGAACAAGCACCTCAATACGGGCTCAGGATGAGATCCACAGGGCTATTGTACAATTCAGTCCTGCGATGATCTCATTTCAATCCTTACAGTTGGCCACCACCAAGTTGCACTGCCAATTATAACTACCATCAGATAATCAGTGTATTAATGACACACACAAACTCGACCACTTACGTATGTGTAACTCTCCAACTTTTGAATCTTTATCCAGAAACACTTGCAACCTTCTAATATTTCATTGTTATTTGAAACAGAAAGGGGAAACCACACTGCAAAATCCGCTAAAGAATTGATCCACTACTTATAACCATACAATGGAAATACACTTACAACTTGCAATCCAACACTGCACCCCTAGGATTATGGCTACAACTAAACAAGTGAAACCACAAAAGCTGGAAAGTAACAAGATTTTTATTCCAAATGCTGCACATAAAACATAGATAAATGGAAGAGCCAATATTGACAAATAAGTACATACTGTATGGACTGGATTCCAGCGCTCAGTTGCAAGCTCGTAGCCATTTGGATCGTCACCAGGGGGATGAAGAATTGAAACACAAACCTTTCCATCCGAGTAAACTGCAAAGGCCATGGAAGCTTGATCACGATGAACTAGAGGTGGAAAAGCAATATGCACAAGTTACTTCAGAAACAATATACAGAAGACAGTTGTTACCATTGGGGTGCCACATCTCTGAGGTAAATCTCACTATAGGAGGGTTGCACGGATAATCCTCGGGGAAACTCATGATGGCATTAAAGAAACCGCCCTCACTACAACAAATAAATTATAATGAACTAGGTCAGTTAAAAAATTCGGTTCCCAAACAAAAATCCTGTGGGTTTCCTGTCTTCACTATCAAAAGAATGCAATAAATTAGCTTCTAGTAACATCTGACGAACACCAAAAAATCAAAGGAAACTGAATCCAATCGTGTCCAAATCAAATAAACATCCGAAACCCTTTTTCGTCTAAAGAATGCATTAAATTAGCTTCTAGTAACATCTGCAAAACACCGAAATATTTAACAACACTTAATCCAATTATGTTCAAGTCAATTTTCTCATGCTTTAGGGAAAACCGAAAACTAATCATCACCGCAAAAGATATGAACTTTGTGATCAATTCCATCAAATACTCCGAACCCAAAACGAAACACATGAATTCAAACAAACCCTTATGGTCATATCAAAAGAAAATCAACCTCTTAAAAGAACACGCACATGCACCAAAACAAGAAGCACAGAAACTAAATTTCGAGCAAAACCATGTTTTAAAGAACGGTAAAGACATCGCATTACATACTAGAGAGTGTCGGGTGGGCCAATAATCGTGACGTTCCATTCGAAGATGTTGTCTTCGTTCACCAAACCGGCCGAGAATCCATCAACTGGGTGTTTGCAGAGATCTACAGGAAAATTCAGAAGAACAAAAAAAAAAAAAAACAGAGTTTAAGAATTTAATCAAGAAAGCCAAATCTCCAAAAACGAGAAGAGATAGATATATGGAATCATGGATTGAGATTAAAGGTGCAACCCTTGAGTTGCTTTTGGAGGAGGAGGCTGGCCTGGGAAGAAGGAGCCGTAGCCATGGGAAACGCAGAGAGAGAGAGAGAGAGAGAGAGAGAGAGAAGATTTTGGGTTGGATTTTAATAGAGAAAGGAGGATGGGGGATATGATATATATGGAGATTAGAATTGGTGTTCAACTTTGTTTTTGGAATCAAACCGACCGATAATTTTAACTTTTTCTATAAAAAAAATAAAAAAAAAAAGAAGGAAAATTAACCCAACAATAAATTTAGCCTTATGCCGGATGCCACTCCCGCCGCCCAACTTGTAACTCATCAACTTATAATTTACAATTTGTTTAGTGCTTTTTTAACATAAAAAAAAAAAATTCTTTAGGTTCGAATTACTTTTATATTATTTTTAGTTTGTAAATTTAATACTAGAATTGTTACATATAATTGTTGACAGTTTAGTTTGTGTTACCAAACTTGAGTGCCAAGCAAAGTCCTAAAAAAGAACTCGATATTAAGCAAATTTTAAAAACTAAATCTAGTTTGGATCCTAATGATATTTTTTCCACTAGTGACTAAGGGTCAATTTTAAGCGTTATTAAAAAAAAGGTGAGTTCAACAAAATAACTGACACACCCCGACCGAGATCGGAGCGTGCTGGCCGTCACACGAAAGTGACGTAGCCATGTGCACGTGCGGAAGCTAATAAAGTAATAAAATAAAGGTACGAATAATTAAAACTAGCATACAAGTCCTAGAACAGGTGCTAGCACAAGTGAAATAATAATTCAGAGCAGGTCTATAGCAGTCCAAACGAAACGACAATAGTGGTACGCTCGAAGGCGACCCTACAATGGTGAGTGTCTGTCAGAAACGCCGAAAAGCCCTCTAGGGAAACCACCGCAACGGCTAAGCAACTAGAACCTGGAGGGGCGCAAAACAAAAGCGTGAGTGGGCAAAAACAAAGCTTTCGAAAACCATTTATAAAAATACTTACTAACCCCTCGCCGTAAAACCTGTATACTTCCCAGAAAATATATATACGCATAGTACATGTGCTAAGCATGCTCAAATATATGCCATATGCTCGATAATATGCCATGCCGACATCTCATAAAGATATGCAAGTGCTCAGGTATAATCATATCAACATCGTGTAATCTGGCAGCCGGAGTCACCTAACGTGACCTGTACGGCTGCATATAGAGCTCTAATCTCAATCTCAATATCTGAACCTGACCACGAGTCGGAACCACCTAAAGTGGTCTGTACGACAGGACTGGGTGTAAATAAGTGCTACGATCACGTGAAGCCTGGGCGAATAATCGCGGGTCACCTACGAGTCGGAACCACCTAATGTGGTCTGTACGACAGGCCTGTGCACCTAGCTTGGATCCAAGCTGAGCCTAAGGTGCGAGAGGTGAACATCACGTGAAAGCCTGTGCCCTGCTCAGGGCGGGAGCACTAACACCGGGGGTGCAGGTTATGAGCTCTCTAAACATCTCAAACAACTGCTGAAAGTAAATGCGAATACCACTTACCTGGCACTTACCTGTGCGTCCACAGCACCCAATATGCATATATATATGTATGCCACTACTAATGCGTGCAATGATGCATAAACGATAATAATAACATGCATGGCATAAGGCAAATAACCCTTTTTAAATCAATTTCTGGGAATATAAATGTATATAGGTATATACGGAAAACAAAAGCCCACTCACTGATACGTGGAAGGGTCGTAGCCCCCCTGCCTCGCGTGACCACGCTCGTCCTCGGGGTACGTGTCACCTAAATGCGAAACAACTATAAAAACGTTATCTTTAAAGCACATAACCCATTTCTCGTAAAAACTTCTCATACAATGCTCAAAATGGACATATGAATATACCAACGTGCTCTACACAACCTCAGGATCACAACCATAATTTTAAAATAATTTTTGGACCCCGCACGCGCCCCCACGCGCCGTCCTATGCACGGCCCTACGCGCCTCCCACGCGCGGCCACGTGCACTGCACACTGACGGCGTCAACTGACGCCGTCAGGAATATTCCTTTAACCTGACGGAATATTCCGTTATACTTAACTGACGCCGTCAACTGCCGTTAGGAATATTCCGTTAAGTCTAACGGAATATTCCCCTTTCTTCTCCGGCGAGACGCCGGCGCCGGCGACGGCGCCGGAAAACTGGGTAATTTTCAAACTAAGTTTTCTCCTTCGTTTTTCAACCATTTTCCACGATCTTTACACCAAAATGAAGCTTAGGACTAGTAGAACAACGCTAGACCAGTTTTAAGGCCTAAAAAATCAAGGAATTATACCTGTCTTCAAGGTCAAAACTCGGCCAACTTTGCACAGGACGATCCCGACGTCCAAATTCACCCAACGAACCACTCCCAAGCTCCTGGGAACCTCACAAACATAACCACAAGCTCAGAAATCCCTAAAACTCAAAGTACAAACTTTGCATGAACAGTACAAAAATCGGCCATTGTTGAATCGACGTGAAAACGATGTGTTTCTCACCTGAAAAGGGTATGGCTAAGCTTGCCTCGACCTCACGAGTTGAATGGTGTCCTTGGTTTCCTCGATCTGTGATGATTTGGGTGGTTTTGATGTTTGTCCGTACGTCGAAGGAAGAAGAGGAAGAAGAAAGGGAGAGAGAGAGAGAGACACGGGACAGAGACAGAGAGAGGGTGATGAGAGACAGTGTAGGTGCAGGTGTGTGTGTGTGTGGCCCAACACATGCCACCACACACAAAACAACCCCACAATGTGACGAAAAACACACTAGGGGCAAAATGGTAATTCCACACGTACGTTTTAATAATCCCGGGACGGGATGTCACAATAACCTCGAGAGATAAGTTTAATCGCGTGAACTACAAGGGCTTTGTAAAAGTCTATCTTTTCGTTGCACTTATTGTAAGCGTTACTAAAGAGGGTTTCAACAAAAAGAAATTTAAGGGACAAGTTAATTGCGTGAGCCACAAGCATCTTGTAAACCTTTGTCTTGTCGTTAGTACCTATTTTAAAGCGATACTGAAAATGAGAAATTTAACAAAAAACAATTTGGAGAAACAAGTGTATCACGTGAGTCAAACGCCTTGTAAACGTTTGTCTTTTCTCTAGTACATATTTTGAAAGCGTTACTGAAACCTCAAGAAACACGTGAGCCACAAGGTTTTTAAACCTTGTCTTTGTGCTAGCACTTATTTTAAACGTTAAAAAGAGAAAATCAACAAAATAAAAGTTTGAGGCACAAGTTAATCACGTGAGCTGCCAAGCGCCTTACAAAAATCTCACTAACACCTATTTTAAAGCATTACTGGAAAAAAAAAATTAACAAAAAAAAACTTGATGAGACAAGTTAGTCCCCTAATCCGCAAACACCTTATAATCGTTTGTCTTTTCGCTAGCACCTGTTTTGAAGCGTTACTGAAAATAGGAATTTAAAAAAAAAACAAATTAATCATGTAAGCCACAAGCGCTTTGCCAAAATCCCTCTTTTTTGGCAAGCACCTAGCATACGAAGTGTGGTGGGAAATGGAAAGAACTTGCAATGTGGGCATCACTTTATTGTTATTGGGAAACTTTCACGTGTTTGCTAAATTGTATACCGCTAGATTATTATACCTCCTTTGGATGTCCCAATTTCTCTTCAAAACAATGGAGATTGGCTTTGATTTCTTGTCATTAATTTGTAGACCGAGGATATGGCAATATATCTTGTTTGTCATCTCAAAGGAAGTGGAGGAGCTTCTTTCTTTCACGCCGAAAACATATCATGTTGTATCAGTTAATGGTTCAAGGAAACCTAAAATTCATGGAGAACTCACATTCCATGCTAGTCCACTATGCCATTTGCCAAAGGTCGTGTCCTGCAGGAGCAAAACGGATGGTTGCGTGTGTCAAACAAGGTAGTCTCTCGTACGGTACATCAGTTGTGGTTGAGCGTTAAAATGTTCGCTTAGATCGTGAAATACTTGACAGTAACTGCTCATGCTTGTAGCTCAAGATGCAGATTCAGACTCAAAGAGTATAAGAAAATGTTTGAATAATCTGGTACATCGATTTTGAATCGAAGAACATGATCTGCAGTGCTTGATTTCGGAACTTGTCCGGCAAGAAATAGTTTGGTGGCCACAGGATTCATGTTAGCTACTTGGGTAAGCCCTAGTATTGGTACTGCTACTGCGACAGCTACTGCCGATTCTTTTTTCTTTACATTTACATTTTGGTCAGCCAAATTTAACCATTGTTAAAGTAATGATGGAACAACTGTCTTGTTTCTGTGGAAGTAGCTCAATTCCATAAAGGTGGTTAAACCTCATACCGTTCACAAAATTCCGTCCGGGCTGAAGCCTATCGGAAATCTGAAACTGCCATCTGCGCGTGAGGTTGGTGGAGCACGCACACGAATTAGCAAGCTGCAGAAGATGCATTTGTTGGATTAGATCGGTAGGTTTGATGAATTTTCCGGATTTTCGAGTTTGATGTTCATGTTTCCTAATTTGCTGCTGAATCTGTTTTCAGAGCAGCTATGAAGAAGGAACAATGATGGAGTTCCCTGGTGTTTTATCTTCGAAATCAAATCGAACCTGCTCGTAAAACCTAATAAAAAATCCGAGCGAAAACAATGAAGTTTCATAGAGAAGAAAATAGGCTACAAGTTACTTCCTTTATACAAAGAACCTTCAATCCAAAGCATAACATGGGAATGCAAACTTCATAATAATGTCGAACTCCCGAAACCGCTATGCACTGAGATTTGTAGTGCAAAGCTAGAACAAGCAAAAGGCATATGGCCAAATAAAGCATAAGATACAGAGCAGTCTTACCATACCATCTATAAAAATCAACATATCAATCTGATAAATTGTATGAAAATATAAAAAGGAAAAGGGGAAGGCTGCTATCTTTTTGCCCTTTTTTTTCTTAGGGTGGGGGTTTAAATACCTAAAGGGGTGAAGAAAAAAAAAAAAAATCAGATTTCATTCAATAGATTTCCTCGATGGAATCTAGTTAAAATAAACAATGAAACAGTAAAAAATGTTTCTTGCATCTATCATCTGAATGCCTGCATCAGGTCAACAGATGCTCTCTTTCGTTCCAGGGAGAGGGACGAAGGCACACACGGACCTCGTGTTCTTCTGGTCCCACTCGACGTTTGGGCACCATAATCTCGAGCATTGTACCTGTCTCATCGCAGTACGCTTCCAGTTTACCATCTTCTGGAATGCGGGTAGGAAGCTCAATTTCCCTCACAAATTCCCCACAAGGGCAGTGCTCCGGTGTTGGATCTGTTAGCTGAAATGTTCTATCACGTCTCTTAATGGATGGCAAACAAGCTGTACTCACGCAAGATATCTTTACAATCCCACGTGAAGGAGTATTCCTCCAAGTAACTTTTACCCTCTGAAGATCTACAAATGGCAAGCTGACAATGATCAAAAACCCTTCCTCATCCTCATAAATTGTTTTTGCAGCTGTAACAGGGCCGGATGCTTTCTTCATCACCCCACTGAACTCATTAAACCAATGTGACTCAACTGGGTGGACTGTGCCAGCTCTGTCGAAATGTGGGTTATTAGGTAAACAGTCATTGTCATTCCCATGGGGGAAAAAGTCCTTCTTCCGCTTGTTGCAGACCGGTGACAGGTCCATTCCCTCGTGGTTGACATGCTCTGATGGCTGAGTTGACAAATTCAAACCCGTACCATCAAGCAATTTTCTTGGTTGTGAATTTCCATTGTTCTTTGGAGGGGCAGGCCTTTCAAGCTCCAAATCTGTGTTCTGAAGGTTCCTCCAGGTACCAAAGTCACTTGCTTCAGGTGGGATTGAGAAATTTATATCTCGGCCTGTAAGCTCTGCCCACCTCTTCCTCTCTTCTTCATCAAGACACATGAGGTTGGGTGACCGAACAACTTCTATCCCATGAACACACTGCGGGTTAGAAAGACCCCTGTAGTGCTTCCTCTGCATACGATGAGACCGAACAAAGCCCCTGTCCACACTAAATGGGAATGGACGTTCTCCTTGGCGAGAATGCCCATTCATGAAGCTCCTCAGCTGCATCTTCCCCAATGCATTTTCAGGCCTATCCTTGAAAACCCACATATACATGTTCTCCATATCATGCTGAACCAAGAAAGCATCCAACTGCAAGTCTGTCTTGTCGTACCCAGAGACCCCATTACTGTCCCGAATGACCTTACACTTGGACTTCTCATTCAAGACAGGCTTGAAGTAGAAGCTGAAGAAAAACCATGCACCCCAAACGCTATCAAGCCTCTTGTTGCATTTCCTTGCAACTTTGGGGAGAGTGATTGTCGCCTCAGCCTCATAAACTTGAGACCCAAGGCCTACATCTAAGATGTCACATGAATCATTCCAAGTTTGGGGAGGTGGGCTAGGCTCAGACAGTAGCGGGAGATTGATATCAGGAGGACGAGAAAGTATGAAAGTTCGATTCATCTCTCTTTCCAATTCATCATGCGACACAGAACCTGAATCCATAGACAATAATGTAGACAAATGAGAATTCTCTATGGACAGGGTAGTGAGAAGAGCTTCCCCCATGATTTCCCACAACCTTTCCCTTCTCTCCTGCTTCCAGGTTTCAATCTCTAAACCCGCTTTTCAAATAGAATTACCTCACAAACATCTCAGCATATAGAAATGAGCCAACAAATCCATCTTAAATTCCACAACTTCAACTAATCCTTAAGACTCACCCCCACAAACAGATCTTCCAAATTTTTGCAGGCCCATCAATCAATCCATGTCACATTGAACTACAATTATTGTTCTCAAAACAAAAACAACCTGAAATCCGTATCATAAAAGTGAAAATCAATCAGGACTACTACTCCCAGAATTAAACCATTATATGCAAGAAATTAACTTCAGAAAAGCTTATCCCTTGTTTGGTTTCTGAGAAAAAGGAAAATAAAATTAAACATGATTTAAGCCTAAAATTTCTCTTATCCCTGCTCAATAAATTCCATTACTTTCACAAAACCACACATCTCAGCTGCATCAGAGCTCAAAATCCCCAATATCCAAATCAATAAGTTTCCAAGATCCAATTTTTAGTAATATTTTATTTTCCTACACTTTCTCAGCAACCAAACAAGGCGACCCAGAAACACAGCAAACCCAAGTATCTCATAAAATGTACCAAAAATGTCAATCGGAATAAAATATCCCAAAGGATAAAATCAGGCAAAAAAAACCCTAGCCCTAGAAAAAAAATTCCAAAAAAAATAAAAAAGACAAAATCAAAGAGATATTCGTTAGGTTACCTAGAAGGGAAGGCCTCGAAGCAACAGCTACAGAGAGAACTGCAATCAAAGCCCCAGTTTGGAGAAAAGAGAGAAAGAGAGAGAAGGAAAGGGGGAGAGAGAGAGAAGGGGGGGAGATAACGGAGTCTGTTTAAAGAGACGGAGTTAATCAGAAAAGACCTCCACCGGTTACATCACGGTGTAAAACCAAACGGCGTTTGTTAGCGGTAGCGGTGAATTATGTGTCCGAGATGCGTCAAAACAGGCGTCTATTGGGAAAATTTTTAGGTGTGACGGGAACACCATGACACGTGGTGTTCCCTCACACATTAGGATTTGACATCTTGAATATCTTTCAATTTTATATTTCAATAAATATAAAAAACTAAATCCTAATGTGTGAGGGAACACCACGTGTCATGGTGTTCCCGTCACTTGGAAAAATCTCTCCGTCTATTGGAGTTGGACCTTTTGTGATGGACGATTATAGACGCGGATAATCCTCAACCGGGTAAAGCCATACTTTGTTTAAACCGATCAGGACCGTTGAATCATGGTTTGACGGTTATGGTAGCGCCACATCAGATATGCTTTTTATCTTTTGATATAAATTTGCTCATTTTCCTGAAAATTGTAAAACCTTTTCTGTTTTGTCATTTTCCATATGGGTGTTTTTACTTCAAAAAGTCAAGTTTACCCTCACATATCAGCCAATAATAAATGTGTTTTGGGAAATGTCACTTATTACTACGTTCTAGTGATACTCCTCTTCATTTGTAAGTGAAATGTCTTATATACGATTCTTGCCAAAGGCGAATTTGAACCACATTATTGCTAGCTTATTGTAAGGCTAAGTCCACCTTACCTTTTAGTGTAAATAATATTGTTTATTTAAAAAAAAATTTCAAGAAATGATTTCCACATTATTTTTTTAGCTTTTTACAAACTGTTTTTTATTTATTGTCATCAAATTGAATGAATGAGTCAAATAGAACCGACTGCCATGATTAAACAAAAATGTATAAGAAACTAAAAAAGATGTGTTAAAATCACTTCACATATTTTTGTTCTTATAATGCAACATTTACGAGGGTTAAATAAAGGCAATTGAATATTAAAGACCGAAATCATAATTTATCCGTAAGCATTTAATAATCGTTTAACACGATGCAAAATTAACAAGTGTATTGATTCTCACAACTACAACAAAATAAGAAGTCCAAAAATATTTATCATTGCGCTAAAAAAATGATCTTGTAGACGAAGCATATACTAGTACAAGTAAATTTCAGTAATATGGGAAAACTTAAATTTGTTATGTGGTCAGTTATTTTGTTTCTTCGACTTTTGTGAACGATTAGAATCAGATTGTTGTCGTGACTTTTTCTTATAATTTATTTATTTTTTATATCCAAAATTCCAACCCCTTCTCTAACTTGTTGAAAAGATGATGCAAAATAGTATTTGGCATCCACAAACGACCACCAGACAGTCAACAACATTGCCGTTTGGGGAAACAGACGGTGTTTGAGTCAGTGTGATTCCTCATTATCCTTATCACACATGAAAATTGGGAAATTCGTAAACTTATCAATTATCATCACTCACACGTTACACGTATTACCTTTTCATTTCACACGTATCGTACACACATGACATGCATATACTTTTCAAGGATGAGGAGGTGCTGCTTCTTGGAGCCACCGCCAAAGCAATTATAGCGAGACAAGAGATATGATAGGGCAGTTGGATCCACGTCAAATCTTCTGCACTCAAAATTTTATGCGATACTTTTCAAATTGTAATACATGTTCACTGCTAACTTAGTTAGACAACGTTATCTCATCTGAAAATTTTGAAAAAAAAAAAAAAAAAACTAATGAAAAATGTTTAAAAATCTTGATTTTTAATGAAATGACAGAAAAATGTTGTAAGTAAATAGTATTATGAATGACTTTTTAGAATAAAAATATTTTTAACGTTAAAAATTAACAGTACTAGAACTGTTTTCGATAAGATTCCCAAAATAAAATCTTAAGGGAGGGGGTTGTGGTTGGTGGCGGTGGTCAGCGGGAGAGGGACGGGAGGGTACGGTGGACTGCTTTTTGTTGTCTCTTTGATTTTCTTATCACTTTTTTTTTTCTCTCTCTTTATTTAAAGTTAATTTTGTTAGGCCTAAAGTAGGTGGAGAGATGTTAAAATTTTAAATAAGAGACTGAGAAATCACATAAAATTTTAGATACGGAAGATTTGAACGTATTTGAAATCATCATTGGATATTATTTCACATATCATAATAAATTTACGTGTTTTTATTTAAATAAAAATTTGACTTATATTCTAAATGCACGGAAAAATTGCAACAGAGAAGAGAGTTTCACACACGTGTTCACAAGACGATGCTTCTCTTGTTCTCATGACCAACCGACCAACGTCTCTCAATTCTACTTATCAGCTATCACCAAGCACCAACCAGTTATTTGATAACACCTGTTGGACCTCATTACCATCTGATTCCTTTAGTGACTTTAAAACCGCTCATCTTAGAGATTGTATTTTGAACCAATCCTCAATCGAAATAAGTTGAAGACCTGTAGCTGTGAGATATTTAAAGAGACGGGTCATTGTTTCATTCTTAATTATGATTATTTTAGTGAGTTTAAAACAAACATCTTCGTGGGAAACAAATAGTTTGCATTTTGAATCAACTTTAATTGAAATAAGTTGTAGCGGTTAGATATTCAGAAAGACGGACCATTGATCCGCTCTTAATTGCACTGATAGTGTTTTTCAACTTGCATCTTGTCACCTCCACCAAACGACATGTTTGAGGGTTTACACAAAAAAAATCTCGACAGTGCTAAAAGTGAAACCATCTTATACATCGTAATCAACAGTGATAAAGTGAACACTTTCTTTTTCAAATACTTTGAGAAAAGATAAAAGTGAAAATGTTTATCCTATTATTTAAATACAAAAACTGAAAAAGAAAAATTATAAACAAACATC
The DNA here is from genome assembly GCF_019419815.1 of Pyrus x bretschneideri. Taxonomy (NCBI): domain Eukaryota; kingdom Viridiplantae; phylum Streptophyta; class Magnoliopsida; order Rosales; family Rosaceae; genus Pyrus; species Pyrus x bretschneideri. The sequence goes on along the minus strand of NW_025999723.1, from coordinate 6,643,962 downwards.
TGTTTCAACTGTCAACAAGTTGCTCACTTATTTCAATCGTCAATCAACTTCACTAAGACATTTAAACAATTTTCTCCTTCTGTTATTCATTCATTACCATTCGTCTTCGTGTTATGATCCGATGTGAAACTTTTTTTTTTTTTTGAACAAGCAATATTATCTACACTAAGAGAGAGGCGATAGGCTTAGCCTCACAATGGGTTAGCAATAATATGGTTCAAATTAACCATTGGTGAGAATCAAACCTAAGACCTCTTACTTATAAGTGAAAAGAAATATCACTAGACCGTAGTACTAAGTGGCAATCGGATGTGAATCATTTATCTAATTGAATTAATATATTAAATCAATTGTTTGATAACTTGGGTTTTAAGGTTGATTAAGTCCCCTAATACTATTACCACCACTCAAACAGCTGGCCAAGAAGAACTATAATTGTTTTATGCTCAATGTTTTCAAAAGAAAAGAAAGAATGAGGCTGTCATTTTTGTCATGGATATTGGATAACACCTTCCTATAAGTCAAGACACTTCCTGTGTGGAGACTGTATCTTGGCCACTTGTATACCCAATTGGATGTTTAATTATTGAATTCGGACCATTGGATGTTGTTTAATTGATTTCATAATCAATAATCATTGACTAAAAAAAAGATAAGCGTACTTATCCAGAGATTTTGGAGTTTGATAACAAGATAAACCCTAATAAATTTGGTGAGTTAATACGATACTAACTGGTTAATTGAGCTCACTGTATAGTTTGATATCATTTGAATTGTTCATAGTCTAGTTCAAATATCGTACTTACAAATATTCATTTAAATCAAATCTTGTTAAGCAGCTTAATTATTGTTGTAAACTTTTATTGTTCATCAACGATATTATGTTTATAAATTTTTTGTCTATTTAGTTGGTCACAACCAATATGAAATAACTAAAAGTTTGGTTCGAGTGAATTATTACAAGAATAGTCTTTTACTGATGACCAAAAAATAATTGATTTAAATCATGAGAAACATTGTGGGGTAGGTCCAAATGAGTTCTAGTGTCTTATTAATTGATTAATGCTTAATTAATTGTGAAAATTTCACTTGACATATAGGTTTGATTCTCATCAATATAAATTTCAAATCAAACAATTATAATTGCTCATTGTGCAACGTAGATGTACGAACTTTCTTAATATTATTTTTTGCATAGGAATCAATGAAATTAAGAATGGATTCCGAACTTTGGACATAACGTTAATTTTTTGTGCATATTGACCAAATTAGGCACATAATAACACAATGGTACCCTTGTTATAACCGCCTACTCTATATAATTTCAATGGCCATTTTAGCCAATTCACAGTCCTGTTCAAACTCTAAATTTTAACCATGGATTTCGTGATAGTCTGACCCCTTGCCGGACTCGGTTTATGTTCCGATGGCAGGAAAACCCCACAAGAAGAATCACCACGGCGTCGTCTGGGTCTTGTAATGCAAGAGGCCCCAGCCGCAAGCAGCAAGGAAGCCCAAAGAAATTGGGCCCAACGAAAGTATCAAAAGATTGTGGGCCTAGAGTTGGTGGGAGATTGTAAGTGTGCCTAGGCGAATACGAAGGCGGCGAAAATTTTTCGTACCTTGCCGGAGTGCATGCACTCGTTTCACGTTCCATGCATTGAAATGTGGCATCTGGCATCCGACTTGCCCGGTTTTTGGGGCCAACGCAACGCCGTTCATGATGGTCGTTCAACGGTTGTAGAGTTTCGGGTTCGGTGAGCCGGAGAGGTCTTAGGAGGGTCAAGAATTTTACAACAAAAAAAAAGTGCCATTGTTGCTGTGCACATTATTGCAACCAAAGCTTGGATGAGTAGTGTGTGATGGTGAGGTTTTTCAAATATTCCGCCCAGCGAATGCTTGTATTTATTTGTAATTAGAGATAAATCTCAATGTAACAAAACTGATCGGATGTAGCTATATTTAATGAATACGCAGCCTCACTCGTTATTCATTGAGTTGAGTATCTCATTCAAGCTTACAATCTACACTACAAACCTATACAATTTGTTAATATCTTTTATTTGTAAGTCACACAACGACACCACTTCTCATCGTTCGCGTTGTTTCATGCATTTTCGCGGATCAGTTCGACCTGCTTGTACCATGCATTATTTTATGGTTCATTCCTCTGTTTTAATCTATCCGCCCTACACACTCCGCACCAAACCTCTAGCTTTGTAGAACCTTCATATATTATGACTGCAAATAAGTAGTTGGTTAGGAAAGTGTGTTCTCCTCCTCGAACTCAACATGTAATTTAGAATCATTGTTATAGATTAGAGTAGTTTAAAACATCTACCGTCAGATCCATGTAATATAATTTACTGAAATTTAAGCGTGGTTTACTTGCGATTTAAGAGGGATTGCTTAATTTCGTCAACTTTCCAATTATATTAGTTTGAGAGAGTGATTTATGCACAATGTTGTTTATCTGTGCCATTTGAATTATATCCGGAGAATTAAAGAATATAGTACTAAACACAGGCATAAAAGTAAAAGGTGTGCGAAAATTATTTTTATTTAGAATTTGTAATTAACTTTAACAGCTATGTATTAGCCTCTGTGTTATGACCTGAAGAGGTCTGTATTTTATAAATGTTGTCAAACAGAAAAATATTCGACCATGTCTATTTACATTACCACATCTACGTTTATTTACCTTAAAATATTCGACCACTATTTGAGTAACTAACATTACCCACATCTACATCTATTTACCTTAAAAATTAAAAAAAAAAATATATATATATATATATATATATATATATAGATAATCTTTAAGGGAAGGGATCCCTATTTTTTTATAAAAATGGAGATTAGTTGTGGGGTCCACACTACATCGAACTTTAACGATCCGAACCGTCTATTTTTCAAATTGCACCTCATAGATCATTTTTGCAAAATATTAGCCAAATCGAAAATGTTTAATACATCTAATTGGGTTTCAAAGAAATTAACGAATACTTTGTTATATAAGAAAAATGAAATTTTATCTTAATAATTAAATAGGCAAATGGTTTTGGATTGAATTGAATTTTTGTAAGGATAATTTATGAATCGAGACTTACAAAATAGACAGTTCAGATCGTTGAAGTTCGATGTGGAGTGAGCCCCACACCTAATCCCAATTTTTGAAAAAAATGAAGATCCCCTTGCATAAAGGGCTTTATGTGTGTGTGTGTGTATATATTATATTCGAACTTTGGGTTCTAAGGTTGATTATGCGTCCACTAGCTAGTACTAAAGCATCTAGCCAAGAAGAAATATGTTTCTTAATGCTCTTGTTACCAAAAAGAAACAGAAAATATCGAACGAGGTTGTCATTTGTAGCTTGTTGCCACTTATTTATAATTAAAATGTAAAATTGAAAAGCGAATAACCCAGGAAATAATGGTGTCAATCGGCAAGAGCTTTGGACACGACGATAATTTTTTGTGTTTAGCTTACAAAGTTAGGCACGTAATAAGACAATGCTAACGTTGCTATAACCGCCTAATCTATATAATTTCAATGGACATTCCAATTCATACTCTGTTTAGGCTCTAATTTTCTACCATGGCTTTCGAGGACACAGGTTCTGAGTTGGCTTTTGTAATTGTTTCCGGTATATATCTGCTGGTGGCAGGCATATGTTTGTGTTGCAGCGGCTCACCCCGCAGAAACGTCCCCCAAGAAGAAGCAACACCCCGTCGTTTGGGCCCCGAAACGCAAGAGACTTCAGCAGGAAGCAACATGGAAACACAAATCAATTGTGTCCAGACGAAGTACCAAAAGCGTGTGGGTCTGGTTTTGGTAGGAGACGGTACGTGTCCCGTGTGCCTAGACGAATTCGAAGAAGGTGAATATCTTCGTACATTGCCGGAGTGCAGCCACTCGTTTCATGTTCCATGCATAGACATGTGGCTCTATTCACAACGGAGTTGTCCGGTTTGCCGTGCCAATGCCAAGCTGGTTACAGTGGTCATTAAGCAATAGTAGGGTTTCGGGTCTGGCGAGCCGGGGTAGTGTCACGAGTGTAAAGAATTTTGCAACAAAAATAAAAGGCATTGTTGTTATGCACATTGCAACCCAGCCAGGATTACTGTAGGATGGTGTGGTTTTTATGCTAATGGTTTTTGCTTTTTGATTTGGGGTGGTCTTAACATATGGTGACAAGTGACAACAGTCCGACGCCTGCAACCTATATATACAACGGTACCGAATGCAATGTCAAAAGAAAATGGGATTGCGGTTTGGAGGTCAACCCAAAACATATGTCAAATATTAGAGTGGGAAAACAGAGTTCAACAAATTTAGAGCTAAATAATGATCGTAGACACGCATTTCACGTTCCATGCATTGACATGTGGCTCTATTCTCATTCGACTTCCGACTTGCCCGGTTTGTCAGGCCAATGCAACGCCGTTCACGGTGGTCGTTCAACGGTTGTAGAGTTTCGGGTTGGGTGAGCCGGAGAGGTCTTAGAAGGGTCCAGAATTTTGCAACGAAAAAAAAAAAATGGCATTGGTGTTATGCACATTATGGCAACCTAAGCTTGGATGAGTAGCGTATGATAGTGAGGTTTTTCAAATATTCCGCCCTGCGACTATTTGTATTTATTTGTAATTGGACATAAATCTCAAATGTAACAAACCTGATCTGATGTAACTCTATTTAATGAATACGCAACCTCACTCATTATTCATTGAGTTGAGTTTATCCTTTTTTAAATAAAAGGGGGTTATTTACCCCTTTCTGGGGGTTGAGAAGATTCACAGAGACATTTCGGTCTTTCCCTGACTACAAGTCTGCCTTCTACACCAACATCGGGTTTCAAACGCGAGACCTCCAGTTTTTAGTTTGAAGGAAGCCTCGCAATCCACCCTTTACCACTGGACCACCAGGTCGTGGTTCATTGAGTTGAGTTTATCATTCAAGCATACAATCTACACTACAAACCTATACAATTTTTTGATCTCTTTTATTTATAAGTCACAAATGACATCACTTTCACCGTTTGCGTCATTCAGGTATTTTAACGGGATCATTTGCATTATTTTATGGTTCATTCATCAGTTTTAATCTAACGGACCTACAGGTAAGCTAGGCACCAGTTGAGCGTCAGGCGTAGCGCCTATGTACCTAGATGCGGCTTAGGTGAATTAGATGGATTTAAGTAATTTTGTTATCCGTTCCATAAATAAATGTCTATACACTTAAAAAAATTATACTTGTATTGAGAATTGAGTTTATTATTTTAATTAGGTTCATTATCCAACATATAACTTACAAAAATATCAGAATTTTTGCTTTAGTATTTTGGTGATGTTGATGGTATGAGATGAAAGTTCAAATGATTACGAGTTCGTAGTACTTTATGAAATATTTTTCAGAGGCCATATGAAGTTATATTGAATTTTAAAAGAAATAATGGCCGGTGTCAAACATGTGATATAAATAGTATTAGTTGAATAATGCACCACTTTTTATTAATTAAAAGACTTATTAATTGAAATGTCTCATGAAATTGTCATTTAGTTCAGTTTACCTCATAAAACTGGTTTTGTCTCAGTTTACCCTCTGAAACTGACATTTTTTTATCTTTTGGCCTCACTTCACTCCATTTCGCTAAAAACCAGTTAAATTCAAGGGTACGGTAGACATTTTACTTTTTTACACATCTATTTACCTCTAGCCTACACACTAAAACCAATCTTAATTCCATTTTTGACAACTCTAATTCAAACTCGAGAGTTTGAGACCTTTTTAGAATAAACTATTCAATCAATAGAAAAATTTGTAGCAACAAAATCATTATATCAACCAAAATAATGGTTACATTTTCTTCCTTAAAGTCATTTCACTTGCAAGGCATCCATGTTGACTCGAAACTTTGCACTTGAAAATTGCTCATTACAACAGAAAGAAAACATGATTAGCCTATTTCAAGATATCTTTCTAATCAAAATGGGCCTAACCATAAGCCCGCATCTACATCTATTTACCTTAAAAATTAAAAAAATTATATATATATAGATAATCTTTAAGGGAAGGGATCCCCATTTTTTTTATAAAAATGGAGATTAGTTTTGGGGTCCACACTACATCGAACTTTAACGATCTGAACTGACTATTTTTCAAATTGCACCTCATAGATCATTCTTGCAAAATATTAGCCAAATCGAAAATGTTTAAGACATCTAATTGGGTTTCAAAGAAATTAACGAATACTTTCTTATATAAGAAAAATGAAATTTTATCTTAATAATTAAATATACAAATGATTTTGGATTGAATTGAATTTTTGTAAGGATAATCTATGAATCGAGACTCACAAAATAGACGGTTCAAATCGTTGAAGTTCGATGTGGAGTGAGCCCCACACCTAATCCCAATTTTTTGAAAAAAATGAAGATCCCCTTGCATAAAGGGCTTTATGTGTGTGTGTGTATATATTATATTCGAACTTTGGGTTCTAAGGTTGATTATGCGTCCACTAGCTAGTACTAAAGCATCTAGCCAAGAAGAAATATGTTTCTTAATGCTCTTGTTACCAAAAAGAAAAAGAAAATATCGAACGAGGTTGTCATTTGTAGCTTGTTGCTACTTGTTTATAATTAAAATGTAAAATTGAAAAGCGAATAACCCAGAAAATAATGGTGTCGATCGGCAAGAGCTTTGGACATGACGATAATTTTTTGTGTTTAGCTTACAAAATTAGGCACGTAATAAGACAATGCTAACGTTGCTATAACCGCCTAATCTATATAATTTCAATGGACATTCCAATTCATACTCTGTTTGGGCTCTAATTTTCTACCATGGTTTTCGAGGACACAGGTTCTGAGTTGGCTTTTGTAATTGTTTCCGGTATATATCTGCTGGTGGTAGGCATATGTTTGTGTTGCAGTGGCTCACCCCGCAGAAACGTCCCCCAAGAAGAAGCAACACCCCGTCGTTTGGGCCCCGAAACGCAAGAGACTTCAGCAGGAAGCAACATGGAAACACAAATCAATTGTGTCCAGACGAAGTACCAAAAGGGTATGGGTCTGGTTTTGGTAGGAGACGGTACGTGTCCCGTGTGCCTAGACGAATTCGAAGAAGGTGAATATCTTCGTACACTGCCGGAGTGCAGCCACTCGTTTCATGTTCCATGCATAGACATGTGGCTCTATTCACAACGGAGTTGTCCGGTTTGCCGTGCCAATGCCAAGCTGGTTACAGTGGTCGTTAAGCAATAGTAGGGTTTCGGGTCTGGCGAGCCGGGGTAGTGTCACGAGTGTAAAGAATTTTACAACAAAAATAAAAGGCATTGTTGTTATGCACATTGCAACCCAGCCAGGATTATTGTAGGATGGTGTGGTTTTTATGCTAATGGTTTTTGCTTTTTGATTTGGGGTGGTCTTAACATATGGTGACAAGTGACAACAGTCCGACGTGCCTGCAACCTATATACACAACGGTACTGAATGCAATGTCAAAAGAAAATGGGATTGCGGTTTGGAGGTCAACCCAAAACACATGTCAAATATTAGAGTGGGAAAACAGAGTTCAACAAATTTATAGCTAAATAATGATCGTAGACACTCATTTCACGTTCCATGCATTGACATGTGGCTTTATTCTCATTCGACTTCCGACTTGCCCGGTTTGTCAGGCCAATGCAACGCCGTTCACGGTGGTCGTTCAACGGTTGTAGAGTTTCGGGTTGGGTGAGCCGGAGAGGTCTTAGAAGGGTCAAGAATTTTGCAACGAAAAAAAAAAAAAAGGCATTGGTGTTATGCACATTATGGCAACCTAAGCTTGGATGAGTAGCGTATGATAGTGAGGTTTTTCAAATATTCCGCCCTGCGACTATTTGTATTTATTTGTAATTGGACATAAATCTCAAATGTAACAAACCTGATATGATGTAACTCTATTTAATGAATACGCAGCCTCACTCATTATTCATTGAGTTGAGTTTATCTTTTTTTTTAAAATAAAAGGGGTTTATCCATTATTTTCAGGGGTCGGGAAGATTCATAGAGACATTTCAGCATTTTCCTGGCTACAAGTCTGGCTTCCATACCAACATCGGGTTTCAAACTCGAAACCTCCAAATTTTAGTTTGAAGGAAGCCTCGCAATCTGCCATTTACCACTGGACCATCAGCTCGTGGTTCATTGAGTTGAGTTTATCATTCAAGCATACAATCCACACTACAAACCTATACAATTTTTTTCTCTCTTTTATTTATAAGTCACAAATGACATCACTTTCACCGTTTGCGTCATTTAGGTATTTTAGCGGGATCATTTGCATTATTTTATGGTTCATTCACCCGTTTTAATCTAACGGACCTACAGGTAATGACGGATTCTAATAACATTGGGTGGTTATAATCAAGGTAAGCTAGGCACCACTTGAAAATTGCTCACTACAACAGAAAGAAAACATGATTAGCCTATTTCCAGATATCTTTCTAATCAAAATTGGCCTAACCATAAGAAAACATGATCAGCCTATTATTTCAAGATATCCAGTTGCGAGTACATAGACCACGTGACATCAACTTCTTCATCTATTCCTGATTATCTTTACCACAACTTGATGTATTGTTCCATCTTTCCTCTCAACTACTAGATTTTCAAAGGGAAACTTATTCAGTTACTATTAGCCGAAAGACTAGTATAAGAGAAAACACCATTTTTAGGTTTTCCATGATAACTCATTCATCTAATAGGGTTTTGGTTTTTTGTTTTTAATGCGACGATATATTCTATTTTTAATTTATTAGGTTCAAAGTTTAAAGATATTTATGTCTATTTAAGTGATATTTTGGAAAGTTTTATAAAGACTGACATTTTTGAAATTAGAAGCAAATATTTGGCTATATTTGATAAATACTCGTTTGAATGTTGCTGGTAACCTATACCTAGTTATCATGGTTTTGCTTTTTTTGTTTCCTTCACACAAGGGACAACATACCCTGATATCATGAAGAAAATTAAGGTTTCGCCATAAAATTAATTTGCAATATAAAAGTAGCCTAATTTTATTACTTTTACATGCAATGTCCCTTATTTTTTCGACATGAGATTCATACTCTCAACACGTGTAACATGGAATTCACCAATTAAAATCCCCTTAATTTAGAGGTTCAATACGTCCACGTTGTCTATTACAACTACTAAAGCATCTGCTCCAGGAGTAAGGTTAGATATATGAACTTTCATAGCATTTTCTGCATAGGAAAAAAATGAAATCAATTAGAATCATTTCTAAGCAAAGAGATTTGGACTCGACGTTACATTTTGTGCTTACGAAATTAATAATGAGAATAAGACAATGGTAACCTTGCTTTAACCGCCTATTCTATATAACATGAATGGCCATTTTAGCAAATTCATAGTCTCTTTAGACTCCAAGTTCTACCATGCTTGGGCTTTCTCTGGTCATACCTCAGGCTAAGGTTTTCGAGTCATCATGCGTGTGCTGCTATTGCACCAACTTTTTGAACCTCAACTTACTTTACTCGCTAGTATGCAGTAAGTTTGGTCATAGACTAATGGTTTCACGATTCATATCTCATATATTGCATAAGAATATGCGGGTCTCGTTTTCTACGAGGTTTTAATCAATCTAGCTTATGTTTATGTCATGCGGAATATATTTTTCTTAATTGAAGCTTGCTGAATGCTTGATTGCGTTGTTGATTGCAGAACTCGCCGTGTGACCCATGCTTGACACATTGCTGCTTGCATTGGTGCGCCTTGTGCCAAGAGAACAGGGAGATGAAGGGAGACCTCTCGGACAATGCTGTGATGCCAGTGAGGATTGGAGGCATCTTAAATTTAAAAAAGATTTCACTTCTAATTGGAGACATTGTTAATTTAAAAAGTTTATGGCTTCAATATGCAGGCAATGAAAGGCTTTTACTGTTTTCTTTCCCTCTCTATTCGATTTTTCCAATTGGTTATTTTGTAGAATGCTGTTGACCCTAAAAATTACAAAGCCTACGTGGTGCGCAGGTCGAGTAACTAATAAGCTAACTACGTCCTTCGGTTGAACGGGGGCGTGCCAACTCGTCGGTTGAGCTTGGCCGAGGAGTAAAATTTGTTGATGTTGCGTTGAGTGCATTGCTGACTTCATGATCTTACGATTGCGGCCGAGGAAGGAACAAATCTCAGCCTTTTGGTTCTCGAGCCTGAAGACAAGGCTGCTAGTTCTGCGAAGTTCAATATCGAATTCAGCTCTCAAGGTGTCGAATGTAATAACCTGGTAACACCTCACTTCGTCGAGAAAGCTAATGAGATGACCTCTGCCAATAAGGATTCAAAAATCCTTCTCGACCGAGACTTGGATAGATAACTAGTCGGCCTCGACGCAGTGCTGTTTATCCAAACTGAAGGTGCTTCGCAGTCGGCTGATTCTACGACAACAATGTTGTTTATCAAAACTGAAGGTGTTCGCCGATTGCCTTCACAGTGCTGTTTATCCAAACTGAAGGTGTGTTGGCAGAAAAAGAAAATAAAAAAAATCTCAAAGTGTTTGAAAGGTTTGTGCAGGACAGTTGTGTGTTGAATTGGAGGTCCCTCGAATGTCCTCTGCCGCTTTGTATTTATATGGACGTGCCTTGATGAACACACTGTGAATTTGTTGCCGTGACTTAGGAGTATCCAATCGGAATAAATATTATTCCTATGAATATTATTCCAAAGGAGCAACACACTTTGATAACTGTCATCCACCTATGATAACCATGCAATCATATCAATTTACAAGCACAAGGAACTCTTCCATAGCATTTTAAATAACCGTGCAATGTTTAGACCTATATTCACGTCCAAGTGCATGCATTTGGAATTACCATTCCAGATAATCTTCATTAAACTTCCACGTGGAGAACATAAAAAGCTCTTTTTTTCATGCCGTCTCATCCATGCAAACCGTTTGCAAATCAAATGTCACGATGTGATCCTGATCACCATCATCCACCTACTGCATCATTTCACCTTTATCCAATGCAAGCATTGATTTTAAATGAAATTAATTCATTCATAATTTGTATTGCCGCATGAGTCGTACAAACATCCCAAACCCGTTTGATCTGTACCTCCAAGTTCGAAATATGATTTGCCTCATCACTTATCTTTAAACAACCAGCTGGATATAGCTAATATTAGGCTTAGATAATCTAATATATATTAAGAGATAATATTATGATTAAAACCACAATATTATCCCTCAATAATAATTGAAAATCATCTCAACCACTTTATCATCCAGCGGTCTAAAACTTTACTCATCCAACGACCACGATTGCTCAGGCCGATGATGTAAAATCAGATCCAAGCAAATGCACATTGTTTTCTGGAAGTGGATAACCCCAAAGATGTTAGGTTTAGTCACACTACAGTATAACACAGGTCAATTGAAGGTAAGATGCCTTAAATAAGTTATGTTAGTATTATATAATCATACTTCTTCAGGTTTTTGTTATATGGAAACATTACATATTTATGGCATCAATGTTCTTTTTCTCAGCCGAGGAAAATTGTTAGAAATTGCAGAACTGTTGGGATCTTTTGCTACCATGTTTGAGTTCCTACAACTGAATCCCATATTCTTGAATCTTGCCCATTGAGTTGTTGCCGCCAACCCTCTAATTGTCAGTCTCTATTTATATTCAAACTTGTACTTTTATTCTTAATACATTCAATTTATCCTCATAAACTATTGTGGGAATTATAATTCCCAATGATTGATATTGTGAAACAACTCTGCTGCTGTACTAGTTTTGTTTTCCTTCTCTTTTTTGTTTATAAAGTTCACAATTTTTCAAAAGAGACAACCCCTCTTTTAAAGCCACTACTGCTTCTCAATGTTAATCTTGTTTTTCTAGAGGCCACAATTGGTGAAAGGAAATTTGCAACTGTTGTCCGCGGATTAAATTTTCTTTTTCTTTTACTTGCTACAGCTGCTGCTCCACCGTTATTAACAGCCGTTAGCGGCGGTTGTTGGTCTTTGGGATTAGGTGAAATCTATTGATGAGCTAACTCAACTCTCTTCAGAACACAAGGCAGCCGGCAACCGCCGAAAGCCAATCACCGTGTCCACTGAAAATGTTGCAGAGTGCAGGAAGTTACGGATTTTCTGAGTTCTGAAAGCGAATTGAGAGTGCTGCAAATCGGAAATGATGTTACACGAGGATGTGCCTTTGGGGACAAGGAAGCGAAGGACGATACATATTGTTGTATAGTTACTAAGTAGTAATTATGTAAAGGCTGGTAGAATTGCATTTGTTTATTCTTTTTGCTCATTGTTGCAATAAGAAGTATAAGACGAAGAGAAATAACAGGTTGGATGATATGAATTAGGATTTGCTGTTGTGGGTTCTTCTTGGTTGTGTCTCCTTTTTTTGTCACCCATTTCAAATGAGCCCAAAAAAGAAAAGACAAGAAATGGGAGTGTAAAGGAAAACTAGAACAAGAAAGAACACGTTCTAGTTTGGTTTTGTTGTTCCAATATAAAGTTTTCATCTTTGTTTTAGTTTGTAGGTAGAAGTTGAAATCTGATTACAAGAATTGTGAGTATAAAGGATAAGTGGCTCAAATTCACCTCTTATATTTTTTGGGTTTGTTTCTTTGATTTCTCAAAAAAAATTTCCAAGAATCGCTTATATTTAGCTTTGTACCTCGGTTTATCGATTGGGATTATGCTACTTTGGTGTTGGATTGAAGCAAACTAAATCAGTTCAGTTTAATATATTCTAAGCCGGTCTAGCTTAGTTCCAGAAATTACTCCAATCTAAGATAGTCTGGTGCTACAAACGCAGCCTAGGAGTACTCCAATAGTGAAGACATCATGTGAGTCGTGAAAATGCTTGTTCCTATTTCCTTGGTCAATTTGTTTTACGTTTTTGTATTTAAGTTGTAATATGTATGTTGAATGATGATGCAAGTTGAATGAAGTTTTTTTTTTTTTTTTTGTCAAAGTATTATTTAGGTTCATACGATAGTTTTCTTTAATTCAACAGAAATTGCATCGATATTTGTTTATTTACTTGTGGATCATACAACCTAACTCATTAAAAGTAAGTAGCATATATACAAAACATACACCCCAAAATTTATACCAATTCTCATTCTAGGTAAACAACATGCATGTGCCTTAATTAGATGCCCATAACACGAAAAACTAGCAAATGAATAAGGAAAACTGTAGTCAATTTTAAAAATAAATTTTGAAAACCCGCTCGAGCAGTGGCGAAGTCACATAGATGTCAGGTGAGGCCTAGGCCCATCCCTGAATATGCTGGTAACCTAATTCACTATGAAGAAAATTAGGGTTTCGTTATAAAATTAATTTGCAATATAAAAGTAACCCAATTTTATTACTTTTACATGTAGGATCCCTTATTTTTTCGACGTAAGATTCATACTCTCAACACATATAACATGGAATTCACCAATTAAAATTCCCTTAATTTAGAGGTTCAATACGTCCACGTTCTATTGCAACTACTGAAGCATCTGCTCCAGGAGTAAGGTTAGATATATGAACTTTCATAACATTTTCTGCATAGGAAAAAATGAAATCAATTAGAATCATTTCTAAGCAAAGAGCTTTGGACTCGACGTTACATTTTGTGCTCGTGAAATTAATAATGAGAATAAGACAATGGTAACCTTGCATTAACCGCCTATTCTATATAACATGAATGGCCATTTTAGCAAATTCATAGTCTCTTTAGACTCTAAGTTCTACCATGGTTTCCGGAGAGTCTGAATATGGTCCTGCACTTTTTCTCATCATTCAGCTTGTGGTGATCATAGCCATCTGGTGGTGTTACCGTTGCTGCTGCGAGAATATTCCCCCTGAAGAACCGACACAACGACAATTGGAAGATGATGAAATGCAAAAGACCACAGCAGCAAGCAGCACAAGGACTACTACTGCTTCACCGGTAATCCAAAAGTATGAAAAGGGTGTTAGCCTGGTAGGAGATGGTACGTGTGCTGTGTGCATAGAAAAATTTGAAGAAGGTGAATATTTTCGTACCTTGCCGGAGTGCAACCACTCGTTTCACGCTGCATGCATTGACATGTGGCTCTATTCTCATCCGAATTGCCCAGTTTGCCGCGCCACTGCTACACTGTTCACGGTTGTCGTTCAGCGGTAGTAGGGTTTCTGATCTGAGCTCGATAGTGCCACGGAAGAGTAAACCAAATTTTGCACAAAAAAGACATTGCGTTGTTTTGTAATTTCAGCCGGGGTACGAGTAATTTTTTATGCTTGTGCCGAGGAAGGTAAATATAATCCATACCTAGAAGCTTGAAAACTCATGATATTCCTCCATGAGAGTGACTATTGGGTGTATTCCGTACTTGTTCATCGGAAACTGATGTCTTAGACATCAAACGAAGGCCTTGTTGGAATGATTTGAGAAATGTGTTTTCATTAACAATGCTTTGGTTTGAGAGCTTTCATCTTTCACAAAATTGAGAAAATCACTTACTAAAAATTGTAAACTTCAGGCGCAATTAAGAAAAAATACACACACACACACATATGATAGATCAAACTAAAACTTCACTCAAACCATAAGGTTGGTTAACATCTACTATTAGTCTATTACAACCTATATATGCAGTATCTGGTCAAGGGAAAAATGTTTGGTAATGCCTCAAATTAAGATTATTTCACGAGTATGATTTTTGAGCACCCATTTTTTTGTTCTAGACATTCTATATATTATGTCTCTTGATTCTCCTTTCGCAGACTTTGTTTATTATGTCTCTGCAAATAAGAACAGTTAAAACTCTTGTATGGACATTCACGTCTTCAATACGAGACAATGGTATTTGAAGTTTGAACCATAAATAATTCCTAAGAGTGTCTTGACCATTTATAGTCCCCAAAATCTTTCATTAGGTGGTGCATAATCAGTGGCTAAAACAAGATAAGCAGTATTTATGTATATCTTAGGGAAAATGTTAGGAAGACTATGTTTTTAAATAAACCGTATTTTGTAGATTATATGATGTGGTGGTTGATGGTTGGTTTCTTATAGTACTATATTTATCAACCGCCACATGCATTATGTAGTTTAAAAAATATACTTCAAGTAGATAATCTCGTTAACATCTCCCATATCTTATTAGTCCCCATATGATCATTTGTGGATTCTGGTGTGTCATTATGAGAGCCTTGCATGGCTTTCACGTAAGTAGGAGATGGTTTAATGCATAAGAAGTCCATTTTGCTCTATCACATTAGTGCTAGAACTGAACCAGATAACCCAATAAAATTAATTGTGCTAGCTACGGCTGCCTCCATTAACATCACTTTCACGAAATTGGTACACTAATTTTATTTCAAGTTTAATTAGTTAAGAACATTTACCCTTGCACCTGATGTATGAATTCTCATAATATTATTGGTATAAAACTGAAAAATTTTAGGACCAACAATTTGCGTGCTTCAAAAAAGCCGACTCAGTGCTCCACAATAAAAAAAGAGGCCGACTCAGAGCTTCAGGTCGTTCCATCTTCTCATCTGTCTGTGTAGGCACATAAGACAAGTGCAAACCTTGATATAATCGCCTTTTCTACGTATAATTTCAACGTCCATTTAAATTCCTTGGCATTACACACGACTTTCCACCATGGCTGAAAGCCATAACCTTGTCTCTGATCCCAGATTATATATTCTTCTAGTTGCTCTGAGCTCGGCTGTGCTTGTTGTCACACTCTGCCATTGCGCAGTCATTTGTTGCTGCAACCGCAACACCCCAACCGCAACAAACACGACGCCGTTTGAGGCCTGAAACCACGGGGCTCACAGATGGCAGCATGTGGCCTTCGTCAGCATCTGAACTCATTCCGGCCAGGAAGTATCAAAGGGACGTTGGCTTGGTCTTGGTGGGAGACGGTATGTGTGCTGTGTGCATAAGTGATTTTGAAGAAGGTGAAGAGTTTCGTACCTTGCCGGAATGCAAGCACTCATTTCACGTTTCATGCATTGACATGTGGCTGTTTTCTCATTCAAGTTGCCCGATTTTCCGTGCCGACGCCACACTCTCATCCCTCGTAGTTCAGTGTTTGCCTGATTTAGAGTCTGGTAACTTAGAGAGCCGATAAATTTTAGTAAAATTATCTGAGTGTCGTGTATAGTCAAATAAAAACAAAATATAAGATATGGTGGTTGTGACACCACAATCAAAGTTCTTCTGAGGCCTTAGCAGCCAATAATTTGTAAGGACATTGTAGTTATGCAATCTAACTATTGGATATGATGGTGAGGTTTGTCCTCTAATTATTAATGTATTTACCTTGCGATTGAGGCCATGAAAAGGGGTGATTGCTCAAATGGGCTTTGTTTTGGGCTTAAAAGGTTGCCACAAAAAATGGGCCTGTAATTTGGAGATCCAACCCAAAACAAAAAGTACAGTGGAAAGCCAGAATCCTGGTAAAATTCCAGCTTCTCTAGGGTGCCATATATTTACGAGTATTTTTACCTCCATTAAATACTGAAAATAATGTGTCTACTTGTGAGAAAAAAAAAAAAAAAAAAAAAACTACTGAAAATAATGGTTGGTGACATGCATGGTTTGAAAAATGCCAATGGGACTTTTTCAAAATTAGAACTCTTCAATTTTTATAGACTTTCTGCTATCTTATGTTTTTAGCACAGTATTTTATGATGTTGATAAAAAAAATTGATTTTAACTGTAAGATGGCAAAGAGCTATAAAGAGTCTAACTTTGCAAGAGTTTCTTTAACATTTCTCTTTATTTTACCACGGTCCTTGGATCCCAACTTTCAAGAAAATATTCTTGATTGATTGATTGATTTAGTTTTTATCAGTTGAGATTTCGTTGATAACATTTGTCCAAACATCCTTTTTACGTTTAAGTTAATTCCAGTTTCCAACATTTGGTATCAGAACCCTTATGGGTCTGATGATTCAGACATTTCAAATTTCATTAAACGACCCACATGTTTTAATTCCTTAGAAGTTGTGATAATTTTGGACCGTTAGATGAAATTTGAAAAACTTAGATCACTTGATCTATGACCGTGGTGGAAGATATCCGGATAACCATATGCTTACTTAAACCAAACACCATCAACTAAAAACAAATTTAAAATTTATGAAAGAGACTACAAACTCGAACAACAAACTTAAGTTGAATTGTTGCTCATTTTTCTGACTCAGCATGACGAATCTCGGCAAGCATTATATTATCTTATGATAATTAGTTAAGATACTGAAAAGTATTGAGTATTTACTTATCATATCAAGTAAAATAATAATTATTAGAACTCTACAAAGATCACATGCTGTTTTTTTGTTTGTAAATTACATATTAGAAATAACAAGTGTGAACGACTGCAAAACAACGTTTTTTAAGTGCCAGTACCAGTTGAAGATAAACATAATATAGTTTAGTTGAATTAAAGTCGTATGTTAATATTGTTTCACGTAAGAACAACTTATATAACATGAAACCAAGTTAAACAAGACATAATAATTTAATAATCCAATAGCTCGTAGAGACTTCTTTTCCTACAACACATGGAGTTGGACTTCGAGAATAACTTATTTGCTTAATAAAAAGCAAAGGGAATATGCATTTGCCAGAGAATTAGCCTCTGCAAGCTCTGCTAATTCCAGAACCGTCAACCAAGCGGGATATTTTTTAGTATGACTGTGACATAAGGTGGTACATCATATGTTCTTATATAAATGGTGAGTTATGTGTGTTAAAAGATTAATAACTTAAAAATTAGAATTTTACACCATTTGCATAAAAACACGTGATGTACTATCTGTATTTCTGTCACAATGAAAAATTTCTTCAACCGAGCTATGATTTAATGACAAAAACGACGCAGTTTCCACCCCTGGGACTTGGAGTCAAAGAGTCAAAGACAGAATCGCATAGCCAGCCTTGCTCTACAAATTCAAGACTCAGAAAAGCGACTCAACTTCTTTTCCTGTGAGCTGAGTTGCGTGAATGGATTAGACAAAAGCCAATTTAGCATCTAATAAAAAACGACCCGTCACTTTCCTTGTCTTTGCGTTCCCATGTGAACTTTCCCTCGAACAACGCCTCTCCTCTCCTCTCCTCTCCTTCACCCATATTTGCCTATTTGCCGACTCTCTTACTCTGCATTTTTGCATAGCTTCCCTGTTGTTTGTTTGTTCATTTCTTTGGTTTAGTCCTCTGCAATTTGCCAATTTTCTGGGATTTCCACATCCGGGTGGGCTTTTAGTATTGGTGGGTTTCAAAAGCGCTTTTGTCATCACGTTTCATGATTTAAAGGGTGATTTTCTCAGAAGATAAAGTCTTTTGAGAGATATTTTTAGCTGGTGGGCATTTGGGTATTTTCATTTGCCCCTAAAGTAGCCAGCAAGTTAAGGAGTGTTTGGTCACTGAGTTCCCACTATCTCGGTTTTTGGGTTTCTCCTGTGTTCATGGAAAAGATTGGAACTTTACAGAATTTTCCCAGAAAATTAACCTTTCCCTTCAGTTTCTTGGGCTTCTGGTGAATTGGGTAAAAGGGTAATGCCCAAAATTAACTGTGGTTGGTTTGAGCTTTTTTTGGGTAGTTTTGATGTGAAATCAGTAGCTTTCTGATGAGATTTGATGACAAAGATGAAATCTTTGAGCAGTGTGGGACTTGGGTTAAGTGTGGTTTTTGGCTGCCTTTTCTTGGCTCTGATTGCAGAGCTTTACTATTTACTGTGGTGGAAGAAGAGATTTACTAGCAGAGAGATTGACAGTGGCTACAGCAGCAGCCCACAGAAGGAAATCTTCTACATGTTCTGCTGGAGAAGAAGCACTTGCACTTCCTCCCGAAACCCCACAGGTATCTGTGCTTCTTTGAGAATGTCAGAAACCCTAGTCCATGAACCAAGCAGCAACAATCTGGTGCTCAAATCATTTGAGGAGGATGATTTGGATGCTGAGCTCATGAGGCTGCAGAATGCTGGTGGGGGCCCACCAAGGCACCTGTTCACAATTGTGGAGGAAACAAAGGAGGATTTGGAGCAACAGTCAGAGGATGGCGGGTGGAGGAGCCAGAAGGGTTCTAGGAGTAAGAGTCTTAGTGATTTGCTTATGGGATTTGAGACTCCATATCTGACACCTCTTGGTTCTCCAACACTTTTCACACCTCCTCTCACTCCCCCGCAGGGTTTCAGCCCACTCTTTGAGTCAAAATCTGATGCAGAATTCAACAGATTGAGGTCCTCTCCTCCTCCAAAATTCAAGTTCTTGCAGGTTGCCGAGGAGAAACTTAGAGTAAAATTGCAGGAAAAAGTTCAGAATATTGATGGAAATGCTGAGGAAGATGGTTCTTTCATCACAATCATTGTTGACAAGAACAACGAAAAGTGCCATTCATCAAGCACTTCACAGGTTCTTCCTTTAGTTTCTTCACCTTCAGGATTCAGATCAACAATTGGGAAGAAACCCAATTTACATTAGAGTTCGATGAACCAATTTTTTTGCTTTTTTTAAAAAAATTATTATTTGTGGGTAAGTTTGTTAAATTTGATTAGTAATAGAGGTTAATGTGGAATGTAATGAGTTCTAGTGGTGGTGGGGGGGACATATATTCAGGAACATGATGGTGTGAGATGGGTTTTCCTGTTAGTGGGGGACCTCGTGACTGTGAAGTTGCTTTGTTTTATTTAGCCTTCATGTTCCCCTGAGTTGTCTCGTACCTGTAATCTTCTTGTGACTGTGATGATGCTACACAACTGATGTTCTTGTCCTCTCTCTCTCTCTCTCTCTCTCTCTCTCTCGTTGAAACTCACACTATGTCACCTTGTCGGTATTTCAAGCCACCAAACATTATGCATCGCATGATTGCTTGAAATACTCTCACAATATAGAGAGGGACTTGGCAACAATACCTCCACAATGGAGAAAAATTTGCATGCACCTTCAAGATACCATTTTGGTATTATGGACCAATATTACAATGAACATGCGAGAACTAAAACACATGATATTATTTTTTTGCCCAAAACACTGCAATAACACTTTGCAGACCATATGCAAGTCTTTTTAACATCCCGTTTCATGAAAGTCATTCTCTTATCATAAACAATCATTGTTGCCTTGCCTTTGTTTTCTGGCATGTTTATGCCACTTGTTTTGGTAAATCTCAATATCTAGGTGGAATTCAATATCTTAGTACAGGTGACTTAGTGACATGACATTAAGAAAGCATCAACCACCTGCATTACAAGACAAAGTTGGAAAAAGGAAAGGGAAGAGTTGAGGTGATGCCTTATGGCCTTAGGGCATTTTCCCAAACAACAAAGATAAGCAAATTGCCCCGTGAAAGTGGCTTGTGCGAATTTGCCGAAAGGTGCAACGATCCATCCACCTCCACCTTGAAGAATCATGTAGGCTCTTACTTTTTTAGTATCCCCTTTGTAATCTTCTGTTCTGACTGACAGATTCGTGGCTCAAATCATGGCCATCAATGTATACAAACTCATATACTAAGGAAACAATCCGTATGTTCTTTTTGTTACATGTTTACTTACCAAGAATTAAGAGGTTTTAATCCTTGAGTTTCGTGCGTTTGCTAAAGTATAAGTTGGAAAATCACTTCACTTAACTTTTCTTTAATAAATACTAACATAGACTCGAAAAAGTATAAAATTCCTATTTTCTATTTCGAAGTTGTCTAATTCGTTCATTCTCTCATTTCCATTAGTAAACATGATCTATAGAGAATCAAATCTTAGACTGATCATAATCTCAATTCATCGCTACAATCTTTATCTCCCCACACTGCGTGCACTTCCTTTAATTTACCTTAGACTTTGGTTTTAAATTTATTCGTACTGTTTATACAGAACTTTCACCTTATAGCTTCATCATCTTTCGAATGTCAGCTAGCATACCTTGATTTTTGGGATCCACGTGGATAACCAATTTGGGGTTTGTCAATTTGGTATCAAAGCCAAAAAACACCTTACCTCATAGATAACCTGCGTTGTAACCAATTTTATATTTTATTGTGTCCATCTCTCCGTCATCTCCCTTTTATGATTTTACCTTTCGTTATAGGAAAATCTTTTTCACTCTTATTTTTTCTCATATACTAATCTATTTTTCTTTCGTATTCAAATAAAATAAATCAAAGAAGAATCGAGAAAATACAAAAAGAAGAGTGAATTTTGATTTCACAACTTTACTGTTCAACCATAACGATCATAAAGACTCTGTGTGTACAAAATTGAAACATGAGCACTTGATAGAAATGTAAAAACGTGTGATGATGATTGATGGAAATGCTATCACATGCTAAATATCAAGTCACTTGGAAAGAAAATTTACCACCCACTGCATGTGGCCAAGTAATTTACCTCTATTTCTATATTACTTGCAGTAAAAGGAAGGGTAAATTTTTTCTAATTTATGAAGAACACGGTTGAATACATGGAAACGCACAAAAAAATCAACCAGAAAGCCAACGTATATGAAGAAATATCAGGTCAGATTCCAATGGCAGCAATAGCAGACATTCCCAGCTCAACACAGAGTGGTTTCAGGCCGGGTTCTTCCAAGAGGCTGAATGCGGTAAACCCGTAATAGGAGTGATATAGATCTGGAAAGTCCCCCGGGAACTTGCTGAAACCACCGTACTGGTGAAAACACAAATACGAACATCAAAGTCGGGAGTCATAAGCAGTGCTATCAGCTTAGAAAAAAGTTTGACAGAAATCGGGGCACTTCCATAATATTGTATAAGTAGCCTAATTACAACATTCCTCTTGTTTACAAAAGATACTATTGCCAAAAAAAAATCAAGCACAAAAATCAAATTTATCTCGTCTGCATTTTATTGGTCCGTTATTTTTCCTAAGAACAAGAACTTATATCCAATTGCATTTCTAGTTTCTATCATCATAGCCTTAGGATCCTTCTATGTTTATGGAGATTAATCCAATAAATTTGTAAATTTGTATGCATGACCGAAGTAACAACGGATTTTCCATGACAAATCTGAAAGAAACTTCACATTCTCCCCTATCGTATCATAGGTTAATATGAGGAGAGATAAGCAAAAGCACCTCGGATTGACAAGTTAGCAAAAATCCATGTAGAGCCTTCTTGTCAATGAATTTGTGGCCCCCTAAAACCTTCAAAACTGATCCAATCCTGCACAAGCAAATTTCCATTGTCAGGGTACAAAATTCCAAACACGGCATGAAACGCCCAAAGGATGTTCATCCACCTACCAAAAGGCATAACATGTATCACTAGGCTTGTTGGGTCTACCCTGAAATCCACCATCAGCTGCCTGCTTCTGCAGTGGTACAAAAGAATGACTGAAAGTGAGAAATCTTTATTACGGGACGAGAACATAAAATTGCTTATCAGAATGCAAAGTCCGGGACCATTGTTTCAGATGCATCTACTTATTTGGCAGATTTTAAGGCTTTTAATGCCCACATGCCTGTCAAGTGTTTACTTGCAGGAGTGTTAAAAGCTTTACAATCTCAAGGGGAAAACTGGCAACGCTTGAAGATATTAGGTGAGGAGACAAACCTGCAAGCACCAATCCAGCAGCAATGGCACATTTATTATGGAAGACTCTGCATCTTTAGAAAGAATATCTTCTTCAATGAATCCCATTAACCGGAGAGATGTAACACTGCAATATGTTGCACCGCCTGTGTCACTAAAATGAATATTGTATCAAGAAGAAAAAGAAAATTTCAAACTTTTTGGGTTTACATCACGGGCTAGTCTAAGAAGAAATTATGCTGTTTTACTTTAGAAATACAAAAAACAACAATCGAGTAAAATATTAACAAGAAAGCAACTGGTAAGGAAATCGAAAAATGGGGACATTCATAATTGTTAGAACTCACCGTGAGATTCCGAACCAGGAGTCAACCCAAAGCCTCCATCGTACGACTGAAAGAACGAAGTCACTTCTGTATAAGTATATCTCCAAAATATATCAAGAATTGGGAAATTTACTGATTAAATGGAAGATAATATCCCAAGAGGATGATCGCATTTGCCATACAGACCTGGCAATTTATTATGTACGCCTTGGCTTTCTCCTTGTCCATTCCACTCCAATTTCCCAGCATATGACAAATGGCCACTGGTACATCAATCAGCTCAATTGATGCTACATTGTCAAGTATATTGAATTAAACGGCTTAAAAAGTAACTACATAAAAGCTTTTACCGTCTTACCAGCACAATAAATGAATCGGAGATCAGTCTCGGCCCCTGTATGTATAGGCATAAAACTGCCAAAATCAGTCGAAAATACCAGGAAATTAGTCCAGCTAACTCATAACATCCCCTAAGACATGGCTATAAGCTTTCCTGTAAACCACAATACCTCCCATCAGACTGTTGAAGGTTTCTCATTGACGTTAGTATCGACTCAGAATCAATACTGGACAAGTCATAGCCGATGATTTTAAGTATCGCCACAGCACAATACGTGCTGGCCAAGTTACTGACACTGCGACTTAATAAAGCCTACATCAAAATCAAACTAAATAATTACTAACCGGAAACACGAAAAAAGTATATCATTCAATGCTCTTATACTAAGAATTTGCTTAAACTACACGAAATGGTTAAAACCCGACAGAAAGCTTAAACAATAAATAAACTAGTTCATAGTTTCATACCCCATTGTCATTATCCTCTGAAGGAAATTGTGCAGATCTGGAACCATAAAATCCATAGAATTGTCCTACAACAAATCAAAAGATCAATTTTTTTTATTCATTTAAACTAGAATTCACACTTAAATGAAAACAATTTAATTCAATTCGATTCGATTCTATCGAATTCGAACTCAAAAATACAAATCGCCCCATCTACCGTTGTTCAATTCGGACTGGCTTCTCGGGTGAGCTTGCAACGACAGAACCCACTTGGCAACTGCTTCCTTGTCAACCTACCAAATCAAAGATTGCAACTTTCTAAATCATTTATTTCAAATTTGAATTTCAACAACGAAAATTGACTAACGACGACATACGAGGCGATTGGGGGCGGCGAGGAGGTCGAGGCCGGAGATGACAAAGTAAGCGAGAGTGAGGCGGTTGATTTCCTGGGACTGGTAGGGGGACGGCAGCAGCTGGTACATCATCTGAAGAAACGTCACGTGCCGGTCACGCTCGAAAATCTCCGAAGCCATGGCCCGATTTTATTGGACGGAGACGGTGGAGTTGGAGATCGGAGATCCTACTGGTTACTTGGGTTTCTCCAACCAGCTTTTGGCTTTTAACTGCGGAGGTGTACGGCGTACGAAGTCGACGGCTGAGATACGTTGAGTCCGTTTCTAAAGCGTTTTCGGATGTCGTCATCTACTCATCTTCGAACTTCAAACAACCTTTTTCTTTTTTCATTTTTTTTTTTCGCGGAAAATAATAAAGGACGCCCATATATCATGATTTTCTTTTCTTTTTTTTGAAAGTGGAATACATCATCAATTTTAACTTTAAACCGAAAAAAAAAAAAACGAATATATATAAACTTAAAATATACTGATTTATTTAGTAGGAGATTAACTATTAGATTCACCCTTAGATTGCTGAAATTTAATCATCAATTTAATTACTCCTTCGTAATCACACTTAAGGACATAATTCTACGTAATGGAAGGACAACGGGTAAAATTAAAATATTAAAAGGGATTGAGTTTATCGAGAGAGGATCATCGGCGGATCCTCTAATCACATTCGTTTATCATACATCGTACGATCAGTTTTCATCGGTTCCTGTTTATATTCAATTTTAAATAAATAAATTGACAATAATTTCTGATTACATGATATACAATGAACATATGTGATTTGAGAATTCCCGGAATCCTCACAAAGAGAATCTAACAAGAATCCTCATTCGAGTTTATCAACTTCAAAAGGGAATTGTAACAGTGTCACATTTCAGAAAAAAAAGCTATTTCCATTTGTCACCTAAACTAAAATTTGAGTGCAATATGACTCAATTTACTTTCTTCTCGTAAAAAGTTGTGTGTTATTTGCACGTAACTCTTTTAAAAGAATATCCAAAATTTCAATACATAACTTTAAAAAAAAAAACATGTATCTTTTAATGTTTAAGACTTGCAACTTAATAAACTAAACATTTATCATTTAGTACAACAGTTTAATGATATTTTTCCTCATTTGTAAGTGAGGGGTCTTAAGTTCGATTCTCACCAATAGAAAATTTGAACCAAATTATTGCTAACTCATTGTGAGGCTTAGCTCACTCCTTTATTGTAGATAATTTATCATTTGTTCAAAAAAAAAAAAAAAAAACCAAACGATTAATCCTTCATGGGCTCGGGTTTAAAGATATGAAATAATGAACTCAAGATTTAACTAATTCATCCCTCAAAACTGGGCTGCATCCATTATAACGCTCAGAATATATTGATTCAAGATTATAAGAAGCGCTCGACTATAGGCTAAGTTCTCTTGTCTCTCAATCGTCTGACCTGCTACAAGAGGTATTTACCCCCTTATATATGCCCTCAATGAGCACACAAAGTCTCAGGCTCATCCACTTTATTATTCCGACATTAAATGGGCTACCAGCGTAGATTGGAGTGCTGACTATCCTTTCGTTCATCAGTCGACATGTGGTGGTGAAGTGACAGTCGTTTAACTCGGTTACATGTTTTTATGGGCCAACGCGTACCAAGCACAAGGTTCGATCTTGACTAGTCAACAGTGTTCCTTTCGATCAATGGCCCGATATCCTTTATGTCCCATCATAAGCTTTTATCTTTATTGGTGATTGACACGTTGCTTGGGTTGGTGTCTAAGTATGCCTATTCCTGGAGTCTTGTACCATAAAGTTGTCAGTCTGCCCATGTACCGTTGACGTTTGGGAAGTGCTTTATATTAGTCAAACAAGACTAGTGAGCAGTTGACTATAACGCTCCAAAATGTCCCTTTCTAATTCCTTGGACTTCCTTTCCTTCTTTGGGCCTTGACCATTCTTGGGCTTTCCTCGATCTTTTTTTGGACTTGTACTATTTTGAGGGTCCAAAAACACCCTGCATTAACAATACCAAAGCAGCAACAAGATCCTCTCCAGATCCTTTCAAAGCACCAACAGGATCCTCTCCGGATCCTTTTGGTGAGGATCTGGGGATCAGTAACTGTTTGTGTTTAATTTTAAATAAAAATATTTAAAATAATTTATAACCGCACGATGTATGATGATTGAACACGATTCATGGATCCCCGTGACCTCACAAAGCGAATCCGGATTCACCAAAGCGTGTGGTAGTATTTTTTTTATTATCCCATAATTGTACAACTTCATATATATTGGACCCACAACCAAAAGACGGAATAAAAATCTCAAATTATTTTGAAGAATTCGTTCAATTCCAAAACCCACCCTAAAACCCTGACCATAGCTCACCGCCTGTCTTACTCGCTCTCTCGCGCGAACACTTTCTTTCCCTGAGTAATTTCCTCGAGCACTTGGGGTGCAATACTGCGGAACCCATGAAGGCCAACAAGGCAACCGTCTTAACATTTGCCGAGAAATGCAAGGTATTCATTTCCCCTCTAGTTTTCTCAATTCATTTTATTTTTCATGGTTTTGTTGCTACAAGAATCTCATGACCTCAAACAATTGCAGAGTATACTGTCTTCCAATTGGCAAGGGCAACTCAATACCATCAAAGCTGATGCTAAAGGAAGGTAACCCATTTCCTCAAAACTCTTCCTTTTCAGCTATGCTTAGTGGGTACAAGACTTAAATAATCGGGCTTTTTACATTGATTTCGATTGCAAAAGGCCTTCACTCAACTGAGTATAATACTATATGTTGGGTGGTTATGTTAAAAATTTAGCTATCAAAGATGTTACCGAAAGGATTGTATTACTGAAAAGAAATCGCATTGAAAACCCGACTGATTTGGATCAACCCCGTGTAGGTTATCTTTTGCTTCATAAGCTTGTATGGTAGTTTGGAATTGAGTTGAGTTTCAGATTTCGTTTTACGTAAGTAAAATGATATGAGTTCCCAAGTTTAGTGTCTGTTCATCTTCTTGTGGGCTTTTAGTTAGTAACCGTTAAATGTTTATACTATAAAGCAGCAGCAAAGACTGCTACTTTCATCCATTAACTAATGGGATTTCTTGCTGTTTGCTATGTATGGTTGTGTTAGCAAGGAGGACATATACACATCAAAGGTTAAGTACATCTGCAAAAGAGGGAAGCCATACCTTTGGGTGCCCGAAAAGGAGTTGCATAATGTGGTAAGCTCATGTCATAGTGTTTAGACTGATGATTTTTACTTTCGGACATGAAGTCATTAAGTTTTCACTTTATTTGCCTGCTGGTAAGCTGTATTTTCTCTGTAGTGTGTGCTTGAGATTTCTCTTAGATTATTTGCACACGTCCTCCAAAAAAGAGAAATAATTTTATTGTCTGGTAGCAGGCACCGTGTGCATGCGATGAAGCTTTAGTCATTAAGGCTGTTATCCTCATTTTCTTTTCCTTCTCTTGCAGAATGTAGTTGTTGATGAGCGCAGTTCATTTGCTGTCACCAATCCCATCCCAGGTCCACTGGCAAGCTTACTTAGATCATTAAGAAAGGTATTCAATTTTGAGTTTTGTGATCCCCTTCCCTCTTTCCCCAGTTATAACTACTTTAAGGACAGTTTTTTCTACCCCAAGATTTGTCAAAAGATTTTTCTTCCTTAAAGCATGTCAATATTTGGAATAGTATCGATGTGAAGCTGCATAAGGTACATGTATTTGAGCAAGTATTTCCATTGTGCATATTAATCTAATAGTTGATTGTTCTAAATTTGCAGACACCGTCTCGAATTGCCCTGACTGGCGAAGTTGTGCCTCTAACCGAGGAAAAGGTAATCTTATTCTACCCCCACTTTACTTTTCTGAACATTCTGAACTTGAATAGATTTGATTTCCAACTCATGGGATCCATGTTCTTTGTCACAAAACCGTGTCTTTTCTTTTTACAAGTGTAGGTTTACTTTAATGCTTTGTTTGATTCTATGATTCTACAACCGTTGATTTTTATTTTAAAAAAAAAAATTTCAACACATTCTTAACTCACTATGCCTGAAATCATACTAGGTATTGTCCCACCTCTAACATGGTTATTTTAGGCCGGTTCCTGAAATAATCCACTGGATAAAGGAAAATCAAAACAAAGGAGGAAAGGGGAATTGAGAATATTAACTCCTCATTCACTGATGATATTCATCAGGTTTTGAAGGAGCAGGACATTGGAAATATTAACCTTCATTGATGATTTTCATCAGCATATGTTGGTTGTGAATATGTGATTGAATTACACCTAATCCTGCTTTAGGTTGAAACTTCTGACCTCATTAGTAATAAGCAATAACGGGAAATTTGAGCTCTCAAATTGCTTCAGTATTATGGTTACAGTGTTTTCTTTTAATAATATGTTATTCTTCTTGTTATAGGTTCAATCTGCAACGAAAGTCCTTAGAGAAGTCATACGGTCGGAGCAGAAAGCAATGAGTGAGTCCAGTTATACAGTTTCAGGTGTATTAAGTTCTTCTGATCATAGCTGTACATCACGAAGCGAAAGCCTTAAGGAGCTCTTGGAAGGTGATGAAAACTACATAGTTTACAAGTTCAATCAAAGGCAAGAACCTTGCCTTCTGGAATTTTAATTGAAATCTTTGTCTAAATTTTGTTGGTAACTGAATCCAGTGTTTTCATCAGTATGTCTGATTGTGATTATCCTAGGGTCAGGTTAGAATTTGGACAATTTTCATAGCAAGTATTGGAGCAGGTCCATCTGTTTATAAACTGAATTACCAAATAAACTTTTTGTGTTGTCGCCGTCTAACCAACCTGATAATATGAAAACCTCCTGGCTAGTTTCAATAATTTCAATCTTTAAGAGAAGGACAACATATAGAGCATTACGCTGCATTCCATTAATACAACTATGGCTATAGGTCCCATCATTCCATTAATACAGTTATGGCTATACGTTCAATCATTCGTGTAGTTTTTTTGAATATATTTCTGTACTCTCTTCAAACGAGAGATATGTTATGCTTCACGTAGACTATGTGACCTGAGTTTCAGCGCCAACGACCTCTGACTCAAAATATTTATTGTCCAGATCGTGTGTGTATGTTGATGGCAGTGGAGACACTCATAAGATTGATACAGAAGATATGGCTGCGTCTAAAGCAGATTTGTTGGGTAGAACCTACTTGAAAGTGCTTTTAAAGGTTTCCTATAGCTTGAGAAGATACGACTTTTGTCAGTTTACTCACACGCATAAAATTTTGATGTAGCTCCTTTGTCTGCCAAACTTATTGATGGGATAAATCAAAGTGCACCAAGACGCAGAGCGCTAATGCTTTTCTGCTGTACATACTTGAATGCAAATGCAAAGGTAGACAATCTTTTATTAACTTCTAATTCTTTGATAAGATCAAAGGTAGGATCGGGAACATATTAACTCATTTGTATACATGTTGTCATGGAAGGATGCATACATGCTGTCTATCGACCGTAAGGGTTTTGAGGTGTTGAGCAAGGTTCTGAGTCCTGGGTTTAAGGATGGATTTGGCCAGTTCGAGTGGAAGGAATTTAGACTGTCTTTGGCGGAAGAGGCACGTGACGTCGAAGCATTCTGCCGTCAACTTGTGGAAATGGAAGAGGAGGCTGTGAAGGAGGTTTCAGGCCATGGTGGTTTAGCATAAAAAGGTTAGAAGGCATAGCAGAAAGATTTCTCGACTGCTCAAACCATTCACGCATTACTTGTTTTTGTAATGAATCCTATAGTTGGATGAGTTTTGTGATCCTTTTCCCATACCTGCATTTGTACCACATCGTCTGCTAATTTGAGACGAGAATAAGTCCTTGAATCCGCGACGGACTTATCTCGTTTTGCTAATGTTTATATCCCGACTACCATGAAATCATAATATAGTTATGAGGCGCCCGGTGGATGTATGTGTATCGAACAACTAAAGCATGTAGAACTAAACGCGGGACTCAAAGGCCGGTGAATGTCCATTCTTGTACTTCAATGGGAGTCGAGGGACTACTGCTACAGAACTAACAGCCTCCTTAGCCTCAGCGGACTCAGCCACTTTGCTGACTTCGTTCTGTAATTGACAGGTTCCTTCCGTCACTCCCGACTACCATATAAGTCTTGCGCAGGCAAAGTCGAGCCTCCGAGAAATCCCAATTGCTTGAGCGAGAGGAAAAACAGAGACGGTAAACAGGTAAAAATAACATAGTAAAGACAAACAAACAAGCAGCAATTTGACCATGAGGGCATGATCAAACAGTAAAATCTAAGAGATAATTTAGAAAGTAAATAGGCTTCATTGGCAAAATACAGGGATACGGTGTTCAACAAAATGACCAAGAAACATCCTACATCTTGGATTTTTTAAAATCTCATAAAAGTAAAAACGATTTCAAACCTTAAACTTAAAATACACGATCACTAGCTTCACCCCCACCACTTCCTTCAAAACACATCGTGGATCGACAAAAACCGCTTAATCAACTTCTTCGATCTTGGGACCAGCACCGCTGCCACCAGCAGGAGGAACATCTTCATCCATGCCGCCACCAACATCAGGTCCACCAGCACCACCCTGGTACATCTTGGCAATGATCGGATTGCAGATGCTCTCCAGCTCCTTCATCTTGTCCTCAAACTCGTCAGCCTCAGCAAGCTGGTTTCCGTCAAGCCATTGGATGGCCTGGTCAATTGCATCCTCAATCTTCTTCTTGTCAGCTGCATCGAGCTTGGATGCAATCTTATCATCCTTGATCGTGTTCCTCATGTTGTAGGCGTAATTCTCCAGAGCATTCTTGGCCTCCACCTTCTTCTTGTGCTCCTCATCTTCTGACTTGTACTTCTCAGCCTCTTGAACCATCTTCTCAATTTCTTCCTTCGACAATCTTCCCTTGTCATTGGTGATGGTAATCTTGTTCTTCTGCCCTGTAGTCTTGTCTTCAGCCGAGACGTTCAATATACCATTGGCATCAATATCAAAGCAGACAGTGATTTGAGGAACACCCCTTGGAGCAGGAGGAATGCCAGAAAGCTCAAATTTTCCCAACAAGTTGTTATCGCGAGTCCTTGTCCTTTCACCCTCATATACTTGGATCAAGACACCGGGCTGATTGTCTGAGTAGGTAGAGAACACTTGCTCCTTCTTGGTTGGAACAGTAGTGTTCCTTGGAATCAACACAGTCATCACACCTCCGGCAGTCTCCAAACCAAGGGACAGAGGAGTGACATCCAGAAGCAATAGATCCTGCACCTTCTCATTACCCTCACCGCTCAAGATGGCAGCCTGCACGGCGGCACCATAAGCAACAGCCTCGTCTGGGTTGATGCTCTTGCATAGCTCCTTGCCATTGAAGAAGTCTTGTAATAACTGCTGTACCTTCGGAATCCTAGTGGAACCACCCACTAGCACAACATCATGGACCGAGCTCTTGTCCATCTTTGCATCTCGCAAACACTTCTCAACGGGCTCCATACACTTTCTGAAGAGATCCATGTTAAGCTCTTCAAACCTAGCACGGGTAATGGTTGAGTAGAAATCAACACCCTCGTACAAAGAATCAATCTCAATTGTGGTCTGAGCAGTGGAGGAGAGAGTCCTCTTTGCTCTCTCACAAGCAGTTCTCAACCTCCTAAGAGCTCTTGGGCTGCTGCTGATGTCCTTCTTGTGCTTCCTCTTGAACTCTTGAACAAAGTGATTCACCATTCTGTTGTCAAAATCTTCTCCTCCCAAGTGGGTGTCTCCGGCAGTTGCCTTCACTTCAAAGATACCCTCTTCAATTGTGAGCAGGGAGACGTCAAAAGTACCTCCGCCAAGATCGAAAATCAAGACATTCTTCTCGCCAACGCTGGTTGCCTTCTTGTCAAGACCATATGCAATAGCGGCAGCGGTAGGCTCATTGATAATACGCAAAACATTAAGGCCGGCAATGACCCCAGCATCCTTCGTGGCCTGACGCTGAGAGTCGTTAAAGTAAGCCGGGACAGTAACAACGGCATTCTTTATAGATGAGCCAAGATAGGCCTCAGCAATCTCACGCATCTTGACAAGAACCATGGAGGATATTTCTTCGGCAGCGAACTGCTTCTCTTCGCCCTTGTATATGACAACAATCATGGGCTTGTCACCGGGGCCGGGAATGACCTTGAAAGGCCAGTGCTTCATGTCACCCTGGACAGACGGGTCAGAGAATCTCCTACCAATCAACCGCTTGGCATCTGAAAAAATAACCAAGCTCGTTTAAAATACTAATTTATTAATTACGCATAACACAGAACAAGCTCCAATATCAAGCTAAATCCTTTCAAAATGATCAAAAATATAAATAACCAAACAGATCAAGCTACAAACACTACAAACTCAGATAGCGTTTCTAAAATTTCATCATCAATTAACAAGAAACTCAAAACCCAAATTATAATTTTTAACAGATTAACTAAAACCCAAAGCCCTGATCACCAAGTACAATATTTGATAGTCCTTTAATATTAACTAAATAAATCCTGCAAATAACAATAAATAAAAAAAAAGAAAAGAAAATCAACCATTTTTTCTTGTTCAATTCGCTATAAAAAGATTCAAGGCAGACAAAAACCTTGCATAAAATTAGCATCCATCGTAATTTATCACACCGAGCCTCAAAAGGATAATTACTTTCAAGGAAATTGAACTCTTTTTCTCAGAAATTCAAGCAATAGAAATCCAAAAACAGCAAAATTTAAACCAGCAGCAAATATTGACAGTAAATTCATAAAATCAGCCATACAAGCATGTAGATCAGACAGTACAGAGTAAAATTGATTCAAAAAACGCAACATGCAAGGCAAAAAAACATCATAACATCAGAAATATCGCAAGAAAAGAGAAGTATTTCGATTCTTACCAAAGACGGTGTTGACGGGGTTCATCGCGACCTGGTTCTTGGCCGCATCGCCGATCAACCTCTCCGTGTCAGTAAACGCCACGTAAGACGGCGTCGTCCGGTTGCCCTGATCATTGGCGATGATCTCGACACGATCGTGTTGCCAAACACCGACGCACGAGTAAGTGGTTCCGAGATCGATCCCGATCGCCGGCCCCTCTCCCTTTCCCGCCATTGCAACCGCAGGGATTCAACCAATCGAACAAGCAAAGAACCGTAGAGAAAATTAAAGATCCAACCGCAGAGAAAAGCAAAGAGCTTCTGAGATTTTTTGTGCGACGGGCTGTTCGTAATCACAGGTGTTGGATTTAGAGTAGTGAATGGCGGGGGGCTATATAGTAGGACACTTGTCTAGAATGTTCGTGAGGAAATTGACTATTTTTGGTGGGAGAGTGTCCAGAATGTTCGGTTTGATAACGGCCGTTGGATTTGAGTGTCGTGGACGGTGCTGATCTGATTTGCTTCACGGGGTTGGTTTCTTTACTTTTTGATCGAAACTTCGTGTCCACTCCCTTGGTCGTCGGAAATTTGTCCTTTCGTCCTTGTTGAAAAACGTTTCACAGGACGGTGGCGTTTTGTGTTTGGGCTGTGAGTTGACTTTTGGGCTTTCGAAAGGCTTTGAATCCGAACGGATTTGGATCGGGCTGCACTGCAGTCTTTATGGTGTGTGTGCGCAATACATGATGAGTCGGTTTACAATTGCTTTTGGATCAAATGTAATGGTTGAGTTAAAGCTTAATATTTAAAGAAAATTAATGAAAAGGGTTTGAAAACTTTGAGTTTTAATGATAAGGACAAAATAAAGGGTAAAATGAAGATTACCAAGATTGACTTTTTAGTGTAAAAATATGATTTTTCGTTAAAGTAAACAGTACCGAGAGCTTTTTGTGAAAGTCCTTTAAAATTTAAACTTTAAATCCCCCAAGGCATTTCCAATTATTACTCTCTTTTAATATCTTTTTGGCATCAATCCTTGGTAAAATGCAAGTGAGTCATGAGAAAGCACTTTAAGTGCTTTTAGGCCTCGTTTGGCAGTTCGAATTGTACTGACTATTTCAGTCGGATAGAATAATCTGTCACCGGATTATATTGACTAAATTAATTGAATGTTTGGTGCAATATTGTACTAATGACCGTATTATTTATAATATGTTTGTTACCGTATCGGATAATAGATCGGATTATATTATTTTTATTAAAAAAATTTGATGACTAATGAAAAAAAGGATTTTTTTTTTTTTTTTTTGATAAAAATTCACAACAACCAAATGCATCAAATTAAATAAAAATAATCTTGATATTGCATTTTCTATTTGTCCTTTATTTAAATCAAACTATTAAAAAAAAAAAATTCATTTCTTCCCCAGATCTTCTCCACTGCACAGGATTCCCTAGGATTCACCACACTAAATGGGATGGACAACAGAATCAGCATAGACAACATACCCAATAGCATGAGACTACTTCCTAAATGTTCTATGCATGTGAGATTGCTCCCTGATCTCTCGCATTTCTTTCCATGAGGAGTCAACCCAATTCCAGCGGTGATGCGGCGATTTTGGGCAGTAGGTGAATGCAGGCGATGCTCCGACGACGTGGGTTTCAGTCGGATCTAGTTCAAATCCAGGATCGATGGCACGTGAACCCAAGCGGGTCCCGCGACTAGGAACTGCAAAGGAGGGCGACGGTCGCGACGAGAAACTAAAGAGGAGGGCGACAACTATGGAGTGCAAAAGGAAGAAGAAGATGAAGAAGAAAGGAGAAGGAGGAAGAAGAACCTCGGATTGACGATGGCAACAGAAGTGAGTTTGCAAAACGATGTGAGAGAGCCAAATTGATAGAGCGAGGACACAAACCCGACTAATAATACATAGGTTTCTGGAAGGATAAATAAGCGGGCATACACCAGATAAAAGATGTGGCCCAATTTAAGTAATACAAGTACTATTTAGTACATAGTTGCACCAAACACCTGGCTCTGTGTAACTTATCCTATCCAATTCCTTATACGGGCTGCCAAATGAGGCCTTAGAACCCAAAATTGTTTTCACTAAAAGTCCTTTTAGTCATTTTAAAAGTACTTTCAAAAGAGCTCTTAATAAAGCATAATGATTGGAAATGTTTGGGAGGGACATTGCATTTGATCTAAAAGCACTTCTAAACTGACTCATCATGTATTGCACAAACACACACCATATGAACTATAGTGAATCAACTTTCACACAACAAACTCTATAAATACCTATGTATTTATTTAAACATCCACACAAAATTAGGATAATCTACATAATGTGTAGAAATGATTTTTCATATATGTGTATGAACTTGTGTTTAAGAATGGGGTGGATTTGTGTGATTTTTTTTTATTATTTATTAGAATTCAAATATTTTTAGCTTAAAATATAAATATAAATAAATTAGTATAATCTATGTAAATTTTTTTTTTTAAAAAAATTATTGAGAAAAAAATTAAGCTAAAATTATTTTTTAATAATTTGGGGCTTCGATTAAAAAAAGCCATAACTATTGGAAGGAAAAAACTTTTTATGGGTTATGCCTTAAAATTTCATGTTTAACTCACACCATTGCACATTATTTTACATAAGGGTGGAAAAAAATCCCCAAAATCCCGAACCAAACTGAAAAAATCCAGATCCCAAACCGAAATTCCTAAAATTTTCGGAATGTTATCCCAAACCAATCCCTAAATTTCGGTATGGAATTCGGGATTGGCCTCTCAATATTTCGGGAATCCCATACCAAACCGAAAATAAATATTATTAATTATTATATATATATATTTTTTTTATAATTGATGCTAGTAGTTTCTAATTCATGCTTTGCAACCTGGAATGCCCTACACCTTGCATATTTTTCATGTTCTATTTTATATTCATTTGGATTTTATTATTGCTGCTGTCATGGCTGATGATTTCAGAAGGCTTGATTCTTTTGTCTTTCAACAGATTGTCAAAAGGGTTTAATTAATTTGAATTTTGACTCTGATAAAAACAGTCAGGCATGCTAGTGTTCGATTAAATGGTAGTGTGAATGAAATGACATTCCTAGTTCATGAATGTGTTCTTGAATTATATATTTTGAAGAATAATTCATAATTTCATATTTTAATTTGGGATTCCCAATTTGTCCCGAAATCCCGAAAATATTTCGGGATTTCCGAAAATTTGGTTTGGGATTGGTCTTCAAATTCCCGTCCCGAAAAATTTCGGTTTGGGATTCAAGATACTAGTTTCGGTTCAATATCCCATACCAAACCATCCCTAGTTTTACAACTGATTTTATAATGCTCATTAGTGTTTCTTCTATAAGTGCTTTCATAGAGAAACATTTGATCCTTTATTGAATGTTCAAATGCGTCTTGAAAATTTACTTGAAAGTGCTTCCTAAATCATCACGTGCTTGATGCCTCTCTTTATCCATATAGTTAGATGAGTTTTGTGATCCTTATCCATATTTGCATTTGTACCACATCGTCTGCTAGATTGAGACAGATGCTCATACTTGTACTCTGAAGGGAGTCAAGGGACTACTGCTACAGAACTAATAGCCTCCGTAGCCTCAGCTGCTTTGATGACTTAGAGCTTCACATGTCAAAACTACCACATAGACATATAACAATAAAAATTGGTAACAAAATCTCTCCAACCGAGCCTTCAATTTCCTATGTGGCGCTAAGTCAACTGAAGGCAAAATATTATGCTGTCAAATCCATTTAGTATTTTTCTAATAAATTTAATGCAAATATAATAAACGTTGTGTATTCTAAGAATTTGATTGGTTGCATGCATAAATAGACCCCACAAAGTGATTAATTTTTTTTTAAATGACATTATTATTTAACATATCAGATAAAAAGAACAGTAAAGACAAAATTCAACAAGATCAAACGGGAGATCTGAGAGAATTTTGAATAAAAAAAGGAAAAAAAAAGGCTTCATTGGCAAAATACCGGAATACGATGTTGAACAAAATGACCAAGATCACCAAACATCCTACATCTTGGATTTTAGAATCCCATAAAAAAGTACCCAATTTCAAACCTTAAACTACGAAACAGAAAAACACATTCACCACTTTCTTCAAAACAAACACATCTTGGATGAACAAAAACCACTTAATCAACTTCTTCGATAACAATATAGGGACCAACACCACTGCCAGCAGCAGGAGGAAAGTTCCCCCAGCACCCTGTTTCTTGGTACATCTCGGCACTGTTTGGATTGCAGATGCTCTCCAGCTCCTTCTTCTGGTACTCAAACTCGTCAGCCTCAGCAAGCTGGTTTCCGTCAAGCCATTGCATGGCCTGGTCAATCTCATCATTGATCTTCTCAATCTTTTTCCTCATGTTGGAGGCATAATCCTCCAAAACCTTCCTCATGTCGTGGGCATAATTCTCCAAAGCATTCTTGGCCTCCACCTTCTTCTTGTGCTTCTCATCTACTGACTTGTACTTCTCAGCCTCTTGGGCCATCTTCTCTATTTCTTCCTTCGACAATCTTCCCTTGTCCTTGGTCATGGTAATCTTGTTCTTCTTCCATGTAGTCTTGTCTTTAGCAGAGATTTTCAAGATACCGTTGGCATCAATATCAAAGCAAACAGTGATTTGCGGAACACCCCCTTGGAGCAGGAGGAATGCCAGAAAGCTTGAATTTTCCCAACAAGTTGTTATCGCGAGTCCTTGTCTCTTCACCCTCATATACTTGGATCATGATACCAGGCTGATTGTCTGAGTAGGTAGAGAAGACTTGCTCCCTCTTGGTTGGAACGGTAGTGTTCCTTGGAATTAACACAGTCATCACACCTCCGGTAGTCTCCAAACCAAGGGACAGAGGAGTGACATCCAGAAGCAATAAGTCCTCCACCTTCTTGTTACCCTCACCGCTCAAGATGGCAGCCTGCACAGCGGCGCCATAAGCAACAACCTCGTCTGGGTTGATGCTCTTGCATAGCTCCTTGCCATAGAAGAAGTCCTGCAACAACTGCTGCACCTTCAGAATCCTAGTAGAATCGCCCACTAGCACAACATCATGGACCGAGCTCTTGTCCATCTTTGCATCTCTCAAACACTTCTCAACGTGCTCCATACACTTTCTGAAAAGATCCATGTTAAGCTCTTCAAACCTAGGACGGGTAATGGTTGAGTAGAAATCGACACCCTCGTACAAAGAATCAATCTCAATTGTGGTCTGAGCAGTGGAGGAGAGAGTCCTCTTTACCCTCTCACAAGCAGTTCTCAACCTCCTACGAGCACTTGGGCTGCTGTTGATAACCTTCTTGTGCTTCCTCTTGACCTCTTGAACAAAGTGATTCATCATTCTGTTGTCGAAATCTTCTCCTCCCAAGTGGGTGTCTCCGGCAGTAGCCATCACTTCAAAGATCCCCTCTTCAATTATGAGCAGTGAGATATCAAAATTGCCTCCGCCAAGATCGAAAATCAAGACATTCTTCTCCCCAACGCTGGTTACCTTCTTGTCAAGACCATATGCAATAGCGGCAGCGGTGGGCTCATTCATAATACGCAGAACATTTAGGCCGGCAATGACCCCAGCATCCTTCGTGGCCTGACGCTAAGAATCGTTGAAGTAAGCCAGGCCAGTAACAACGGCATTCTTTATAGATGAGCCAAGATAGGCGTCAGCAATCTCACGCATTGTGAAGAGAACCATCGAGGAAATTTCTTCAGCAATGAGCTGCTTCTCTTCGCCCTTGTAAGTGACAACAATCATGGGCTTGTCACCGGGGCCGGAAATGACCTTGAAGGGCCAGTGCTTCATGTCGCTCTGAACAGAAGGGTCAGAGAATCTCCTACCAATCAACCGCTTGGCATCTGAAAAATTAACCAAGCTCGTTTAAAAATACTAATTTATTAATAATTCATAACATAGAACAGGCTACAAACACTAAAAACTTGGATAGCTTTTTTAAAATTTCATCCAACAATTAACAAGAAACTTAAAACCCAAAATTATAATTTTGAACAGATTAACTATAACTCATAGCCTTGACCACCAATTATAATATTTGATAGTCCATTAATATTAACTAAACAAATACTGCAAAAAAATAAAAAATAAAAAATAAACTGATCAATTCGTTATAAAAATATTCAAGGCACGACAAAACCCCGCGCAAAATTAACCTGCATAGTAATTTATCATACCAAGCCTCAAAAAGATAATTACTTTCAAGGAAATTGAATTCTTTTTCTCAGAAATTCAGGCAGTAGAAATCGAAAAACAACAAAATTTAAACAACCAGCAAATATTGACAGTCAAATACATAAAATCAGCCATGCAAGCAGAGATCACACAGTACAAGGCAAAAAAAAAAAACAAGATCACATAAAAAAATTTGGCAAGAAAAAGAAAGTATCTTGATTCTTACCCAGGACGGTGTTGACGGGGTTCACGGCGACCTGGTTCTTGGTCGCATCGCCGATCAACATCTCCGTATCAGTAAACGCCACGTAAGACGGCGTCGTGCGGTTGCCCTGATCATTAGCGATGATCTCGACGCGGTCGTGTTGCCAAACACCGACGCACGAGTAAGTAGTTCCGAGATCTATACCGATCGCTGGCCCCTCTCCTTTTACCGCCATTGCAACCGTTGAGATTCAATCAATCAAACAAGCTAAGAACTGCAGAGAAGAGTAAAGAGCTTATGAGATTTTTGGGCGATAGGTAAAGAAACTTAGCTAGGAAGAAATCTCAGTTTGTAAAAATTTCCCTCCTTTTCTACATGGTAATGTTAGAGAGTCTAAATTTGAAGACAAAATTTGCAAACTAAATAATGTATTACCAATAAAAAGGAGCATGTTTGTCAACATTGAAGTAATAAATTAATCATCAGCTTCCATTTTCTTTAGTTTCTAAAATTTAGTTTCCCTAGCATTACTCTTTTCTGCATGTACGTGTGAAAGACCTTTTTTTATATCATGGTGCGCTACGTGTAACGTGTAGTGTTTTTTTTTTTTTTTTTTAACATTTGTTCACACATTCTTATAGTTACAATACACAAAGGTACAATGTTTAATTTTAATATTTGTACTTATCAAGAGACATTCTTTCATTTTAATTTTTTTAGTTGAAAATTTGTATGAACTTTTGCACCGTTAGATTTAAATTAAGATACTGCAAGCCTCTCAACTCAAAAAGAAAAAAACACATAAAGCCTATTAAACCATTATTTAACTAATAAATTAGTGTATAATAAAGAAGTTAATAGAAAGGCAACCTATCGTAAATACAAACAAATGACTTGCACCAAAGCCAATTAAACCAAAAAGAAATGAGGAGAATGTGGACATGATATTAATATTAGTAAATGCAAAGAAATAAATGAAACGTACACCCACTACTAGTCCAAATATGTAATCCTTATTTTAGATGCTAAAATGAAACTCAAAATGAACGATGCTAAGTATACATGTATGTTGTCTTCGCTTGAGAAACTTTAGCAATTTGCAAAAGCTGAGAAACTCTATACTGAATAGGACTCTGTTTCGGAGACACTAGGATTTCAAATATACTTCTTGCAGCATACATCAAAGAAGACCAAATGAAAAGGACTGAAACCTTTCATAGTCGGATGGAGCAAAATGCACTTCTTCCGTATTTTTCCTGTGAAACCAACTTCAAAACTGATTATACAAATTAAAAATTTTCAAACATTCAATTACCCATAAACCACAGTGGTGGAAATGAGTTGAGCTCTTGCACGACAACGTGGCTTCGAACCCCGTTGATGGTTAATCTAACAAAACCTATTTTTTGACCAAAAAAAAAAAAAAATTCAATTACCCATAAACGAAAAATAGAAATTTTATTAAATTAAATTAAAATAAACTTATTGGCAAAAGGAACATAAAAATGAAAATTTCTACTAATAATTAAAATAAACTAATGCGCAAGAGGAGCATAAACAACCTTTTGAATTAATCTAAAGAGATACAAACTAAAAATACCGGTCTTGCCAGGAATCATGCAATTCAAACCATCAAATTAACCGTCCCATAAGGTAAAGTTTTCGACTTCGCAACAAAACTCTATAGTGGCAGAGTCAGAAAACCAGAGCAGGAGGGGCCTTTTAGTCATGGAAAGAAATTAGCCTTTGAAATATAATTAATGAAGAGAAATTAAAGGTTTTGTTTTTTGTATTGGCATGGAAAATTCTAATCAAACAAGAATGGTAGAGCTTTACATTTTGTACGGAAAACTTAGCATTGAAACGACTTCATATGAACAAAACTTGTTTCGAGTTTTGATTAAAAAAAAAAAAAAAAAAAGAATCGAACAAAAATCTAAAATCATGACTTAAAATTAAATATTTCTCTGGACTGTTTAGGCCTTTTATTTATATCAACTAGCCAAAAAAAAAAGTATGATTTTTATATGGTAAAACATAAGGCAAATTATAACCAAAAAAAAAAAAAAAAGAGGGCTTAGTTTTATTATGGGGAAAAATAAGGCAAAATTATAAGGATTTTTGCTTCCAATTTAAAAAAAAACTAAGAAGAGCCGGAACACAAGCAAGTCT
Source organism: Pyrus x bretschneideri (assembly GCF_019419815.1). Lineage (NCBI taxonomy): Eukaryota > Viridiplantae > Streptophyta > Magnoliopsida > Rosales > Rosaceae > Pyrus > Pyrus x bretschneideri. The sequence goes on along the minus strand of NW_025999723.1, from coordinate 6,602,379 downwards.
CGAACCGGGACCATTTGGATATGCAAAACACAAAAATCCAATGAGCTGCATGCCCATTTTCATAAATCTTTGCCGACAGTATATATAAGACCTGAAATTTCAAGATATGCATGGGCCACCGCTGGCCTTTATATGGCTCCGCCACTGAAACCATACAAACACAAAAATCATAACCCAATTTAGACAATAAATTTACATAGGCATATAAATAGAGAAATAATTCGCTATTTTAAAATTTTCTATACATGCAATCATATAATATGTAGCAAACGTCGTTGAGAAGAAATTGACAATTTTGTAAGATGAAGACTCTGTGCACGTTTGTTTTTTCTAATTCTTGGATTGAAATGAAATTTGTGGAATGATATATCGGCAGTTCAGTTTGAAAAAAAACTACTTTTTGCTCAACATGGGTGCAGTTTTTCCACGATTTATTTTTTATTTTTTATTGAGTGTTCATGATTTCCCTTTTTTAATTTTAATTTAATGTTTACAATCATCCTGCATTTTTTATTGTATTTTCTTATTATTATACATAATTATACATTTTTATGGGATATTAATCTCTCTCCTAAAATGGAGGAGTGGGGTTAATCTCTCCTTAATCAGCACGTCTTAGATGAAGGAGCAGTAGGGTCAATCTCTCCTTAATCAGCACGTCTTCCCCCCTCCGGCCCTCCCCCTCCCCCTCCTTTTTTTTTTTTCCCCTTTTTTTTTCCTTCCAATAAAACGAATTTTAAAACTTTTTCTTTACACAATTGCCCTTACGTTTTTTTCATATACTAGTATATGCCCACAAACAAATTTGTGAAATTTTTTACTTTTGTTTTTAAAATTGAAGGAGAGAGGAAGAGGGTGAAAGAAAACGTGGGAATGGGGAGAGAAGGAAATATGTTTATTTTTTTTATATATTTTTTTAATTTAGAGATGATAAAATCATATGTATGTGAGGTTTAAACCAAAAACAGCAAAATTTTGTTTTGTGAAATTACGTTACTGTCCTTAACTTTTTTGTTGTGATGGAAAACAAATGTCTTTTCACATTATTTTGGTTGACAAAGAAGGTTTCAATAATGTGGTATAGATTTTGTATCATTATGATAAGTCAGTATACAAGTGTTTTTAGTCCGAGTGCAATGGTTGGGTTAAAACTTAAAATTTAAGTTTTAAATCCCCCAAAAGCATTTCCGATCATTAGTTCCGAGATTTGTACTGATCCATGGCCCCTCTCCCTTGACTGTCATTGCAACCGTTGAGATTCAATCAATCAAACAAGCAAAGAACCGCAGAGAAAAGTAAAGAGCTTTTGAGAGCTTTTGAGAGCTTTGGGTGATAGGTAAAGAAACTTAGCTAGGAAGAAATATCAGTTTGTAAAAGTTTCCCTCCTTTTCTGCAGGGTAATGCTAAGAGATTAAATTTGGAGATAAAATTTGTAAACTAAATGATGTGTCACCAATAAAAATGAACACATTTATCAACACTTAAGTAATAAACCAATCATCAACTTCCATGTCCTTTAGTTTCCAAAATTTAATATATAAATTTGGTCTCCCTAACATTACTTTTTTCTGCATGTGAAGGTGAAATACCTTTTTTCACATCACGGCACGCTACGCACGGCATGTAGAGTTAATTTTTTTTATTTTTATTTTTTTACATTTGTTCACGCATAAAGACATTCTTATGAAGAGACATTCTTTCATCTTAATTTGTTTAGTTGAAAATTTGTATGAACTTTTGCACCGTTAAATTTAAATTAAGATACTGCAAGCCTCTCATCTTGAAAAGAGAAAGACACATAAAGCCTATTAAATTAAACCATTATTTAACTAATAAATTAGTATATAATAAAGAAGTTAATAGAAAACCTATTGTAAATACAAACAAAATGACTTGCACCAAAGTCTATTAAACCAAAAAGAAATGAGGAGAATGTAGACAGGATATTAATATTAGTAAATGCAAAGAACTAAATGAAACGTACACCCACTACTGGTCCAAATATGTAATCCATATTTTAGATGCTAAAATGAAACTCAAAATGAACGATGCTAAGTATACATGTATGCTATATTGGCTTGGGAAACTCAAGCAGTTTGCAAAAGCTGAGTCCTATCCAGTATCGAGTTTCATTTTAGCATCAGCAATTTTGAGTTTCATTTTAGCATACACGTGTACTTAGGATCTAATCTAACCAAACCTATTGTTTGACAAAAAAAAAAAAAACATTCAATTACCCAGAAACCAAAAATAGAAAATTTATTAAATTAAATTAAAATAAACTCATTGGCAAAAGGAACATAAAAATGAAAATTTCTACTAAATTAATTAAAATAAACTAATGCGCAAGAGGAGCATAAACAACCTTTTGAATTAATCAAAAGAGATACAAACTAAAAATATCGGTCTTGCCAGGAATCATGCAATTTAACACCAAAATTAACCGTCCTATCAGGTAAAGTTTCCAACTTCGCAACAAATCTCTACAGTGGCGGAGCCAGAAAACCAAAGCAGGAGGTGTCACATCCTGGCTTAGGCCCCCACCACATCCTAGGCTCGACTCCACCGTAGCACGATAAGCTTTGAGCCCCGACCAAGCTCTCACGGTTTTGTTTCTGGGAACTCACACGAGAATTTCCCAGTAGGTCACCCATTGTCACATCTCGACAGGGAGGACCACTTCCCGGGCCCGCTCCACCACCGTAGCACGATATTGCCCGCTTTGGGCCCCGACCACGCCCTCATGGTTTTGTTTCTGGGAACTCACACGAGAACTTCCCAATGGGTCACCCATCCTGGGAGTGCTCTCGTGCGCTACTCGCTTAACTTCGGAGTTCCTATGAAACCCGAAGCCAGTGAGCTCCCAAAAGGCCTCGTGCTAGGTAGGGATGAGAATATACATATAAGGATCATTCCCCTTGGCGATGTGGGATGTCACAATCCACCCCCTTTAGGGGCCCGACGTCCTCGTCGGCACACACGTGACCAGGGTTAAGCTCTGATACCAAATTGTCACATTCCGGCCCGGGCGGGATCACTCCCCAGGCCCGACTCTACCGTAGCACAATATTGTCCGCTTTGGGCCCCGACCACGCCCTCACGGTTTTGTTTTTGGGAACTCACAGGAGAACTTCCCGATGGGTCACCCATCCTGGGAATGCTCTCGCGCGTTACTCGCTTAACTTCAGAGTTCCCATGGAACCCGAAGCCAGTGAGCTCCCAAAATGCCTCGTGCTAGGTAGAGATGAGAATATACATATAAGGATCATTCCCCTGGGCAATGTGGGATGTCACACCCATCATGGGATTGCTCTCGCGTGCTACTCACTTAACTTTGGAGTTCCGATGGAATTCGAAGCCAGTGAGCTCCCAAAAGGTCTCGTGCTAGGCAGAGATGGGAATATACATATAAGGTGACACACCCCGACCTAGAATGTCCATTATGACCCTAAATCAAGGCGTGCTGGCCGACACGAGGAAGGTGATGAAGCCATAAAGTGTGATAATCTAAAAATGTGAATACATTAAAATCTTAAGGTGCTTAAGTACACAAGTGCGCGGTGAGCGGGTCTGGACCCATTTCACATGTGATACAGAGCATTGGTATAGTACAGTAAGGTAAGATAATGATTATACCATCAAAAGAAGCCACATGTACTAGGAAGTGCCACAAATCCTCATCGATACGGAAACTCTGCTGCTAGTACCTGGAAGCGTGCATAAATAGAAAATGTGAGTGAATGATCGAAACAAGGATTTTCAAAATCATTTTCCATTATCAAATGTAGTAACCCTTCGCCATAAGACCTGTATAGTTTCCAACAAATCATACTATGTAAGAGTATGAAATCAAAAGTATACTAATAGTAAACCTGGAAATATACCACTATCCAGCATCTCAGTAGCAATACAAATAATCACATGCTTAATAAACCATACTAGCATGCAAATCAGAATCACCTATGGTGACCTGTACAACTGTACAATATCACATCAATCAATACTAACATATAAGTCAGAGTCACCTATCGTGACCTGTACGACTTATCTGTATCTCATCAATCAATGCTAGTCAATAGCTCAATAACATGCTAGCCATTAACTCATCAACATGCTAGCCAATAGCTCAACAATATGCTAGCTAATAGCTCAATAATATGCTAGCCAATAACTCATCTACCAAATCCTGCACACGAGTCGGAACCACCTAAAGTGGTATGTACGATAGCTTGGGTGTAAATAAATACGCTCAAGTGCTACGATCACATGAAGTCTGTGCAAAGTATCGCAAGTCACATACGAGTCGGAACCACCTAAAGTGGTCTGTACGATAGGCTGACACCTACCTTGGATCCAAGGTGAACGTGTGCTGCAGGAGGTGAACGATCACATAAAGGCTAGGCCTTAGCCATGGGCGGGAGCACTAACATTGGGGTGCATGCTTATGAGCTCTAACATATCTGAATACAATCGTACTCACTACCATCATTACCATCAAAGTGTACATACCTGAATCTTACCTAAGCGTCCGCAGCGTCATTTGGCACTTCAAAGCATTCACAATAATTAGATTCAGGTAATATATGTATGAATATGCCATGATACAATCTAAACCCAAACATTTCGGAGTGCTTCCAAATATATATAATATTACCAGATATATAATCATATACACAAATGGCATGAAATGCATAACTGTAACGCCGCACTCCCGAACTATTTACTTTCGAGAATAATCATCAGTGATAAGTCCAAATAGATACCAATTAAATTAACTATCACTACTTACCTTACCTTACCTCAATTTCTTGATTCTTCACATCTTAATTTATGACCAACACTAGTTATACCAAAACCTAAGGTTAAATCTCACATTTTTCACCAATGTCCCTCACACTGCTCAATTCCACAAGCAAGGCTATTGTCTCAATTATTTAGTCTCGTTTATTGTATGGCTGCATCTAAAGTCTCATTAGACTGCCTACGTACCTTAAACAGAGATCAAGCCATTCGTAGTTCACACTAGTCCTCCAAAGCATTAACAGAAATTATATGAAATTCAATTTGTAAACGTTTGTGGAATTATCAGTCATATATACATACGATAAAAGGAAAAGACCCATTCACTGGTATATGGAAGGATCGTAGCCTCCTAGCCTCGAGTGACTGCACTCATCCTCATGATAGGTCTCACCTATATGTGAAACAACTATATAAACGTCAAGTTAACGCACATAACCCAAAACTAGGTAATAACTTCTCATACATTGCTCAAATGGGGTGTTTGAATATACCAACGTGATCTACTTAACCTCACGAACATCCCCATATTTTTAAAATAATTTTTCGACCACCCACGTGCCGGCCAAGGCATGGCCACACGCGCAGCCCACGAACAGGCACGTGCCTGGCACACTGACGGCGGTGGTTAACGCTGTTAGGAATATTCCATCCAAAAGCAAGCATATTCCGTTAAAATTAACCTGACACCGTTAACTGCCGTTATGAATATTCCGTTAAGATTAACGGAATATTCCCCTTTCTTCTTCGGCTAGTCGCTGGACTCCGTTGCCGTCGCTGGAAACTGGGAAAAACTTTAAACCTTTATATCTCAGTCGTTTTTCATCCAAATATCTTGAAATCAGTACCAAATTGAAGCTCACAACGAGTAGAACATTCCCTTACCTGTTTGAAGCCCAAAAAAACGATGGAATATTGCCGGAAAAATCACGATATTTCGGTCACCTCTGTAACTCACTATTCTCGAGTTTCCTGACGTCCAATTTCTTCCAAAATTCTTCTCCGAGCTTCGTGAGAGTGTCTTAAAGCTCACTATAACCTTAGAATCCTCTGAAACCTTCGTATTTACGTATGCATGAACAATACCTTGAACGAAGATCTCGGGTTTTTAAGGGTTTCAAGTTCTAAAAATGGTATGGATGTACTCAGGAGCTTGCAAGGAACATGAAATCCACCTTCAAGGTCTCGATCCGTGCAGAAAATGGCTGAATCAAAGGTTATCCATACGACTTGTAAGGAATTTACAAAAAAATCCGAGAGGCAGAAGAGAGAGGGAGGGTCTATTGGTTGGTTTAGGTGTGTCTGTGTGTGTGTGTGTCCTGATGGCAGCCAACCCAAAACAAAAGAAAACAAATCACCCAAACACCAACTAACGTCCAAGGGCAAAATCGTCATTCCACGCCATCGAAGGTAAATTTCAGGATGGGTTGTCATATAAAGCTTACAGGATCCACTCCACTCCCCTGGCCGATGTGGGATGTCACATGAGGGGCCTTTTAGGCATAGAAAGAAATTAGCCTTTGAAATATAATTAATGAAGATAAATTAAAGGTTTTGTTTTTTGTATTGGCATGGAAAATTCTAATAAACAAGAATGGTAGAGCTTTACATTTTGTACGGAAAACTTAGTATTGAAACAATTTCATATGAACAAAACTTGTTTCGAGTTTTGATAAAAATTAAAAAATAGAATCGAACAAAAATCTAAGATCATAACTTAAAATTAGATTTTTCTCTGGACTGTTTAGGCCTTTGATTTATATCAACTAGCCAAAAAAAAAAAGTATGATTTTTATATGGTAAAACATAAGGCAAATTCTAACCAAAAAAAAAAAGGTTAGTTTTATTATGGGGAAAAATAAGGCAAAATGATAAGGATTTTTGCTTCCAGTTTAAAAAAATCTAAAAAGTGTCGGAACACAAGCAAGTCTCGAACCGAGACCATTTGGATATGCAAAACACAAATCCAATGAGTTTCATGCTCATTTTTGTAGGGGTGTGATATCCACACACCTCTTTTTACTTCTCCCAAACCTTTTTAGTTTTCAGCCGTCGGATCAGATGAATTGAAGAAGATCAACGGACAGAAATTAACAAGGAGTGTGTGAAAAGTACAAAGGGGTGTGTTGATAGCATATCCCTTTTTGTAAACGCTTGCAAACAATATATATAAGACCTGAAATTTCAAGATATGCACAGGCCATCACTGGCCTTTATGTGGCTCCGCCACTGAAACTATACAAACACAAAAATCATAACCCAATTTAGACAATAAATTTACGGAGGCATATAAATAGAGAAATAATTCTCTATTTTAAAAAATTATATTCATGTAATCAAATAATATGTAGCAAACCTCGTTGAGAAGAAATTGAGAATTTTGTAAGATGAAGACTCTATGCACGTTTATTTTTTCTAATTCCTGGATTGAAATAAGATTTTTGGAAGGATATATCGGCAATTCAGTTTAATGGAAATTACTTTTTGCTCAACGTGGGTGCAGTTTTTCGATCTTCTATGTTCGAATTTTTTTATATTGAGGGTTCATCACATCCCTTTTTTACTTTTATTTTCATGTTTACAATCATCCTGCGTTTTTTATTGTATTTTCTTATTATTATACATTTTTATGGGATATTAATATCTCTCCTAAAATGGAGGAGGATAGGGGTTAATCTCTCCTTAATCAGCGCGTCTTTCCCTTTTTTATTTTTTTTCCTTTTTTTCTTCTAATAAAACGAATTTAAAATTTTTCTCTTTACACAATTGCCCTTACATTTTTTTTCATATACTAGTATATGCCCACAAATAAATTGTGTGAAATTTTTTACTTTTGTTTTTAAAATTGAAGGAGAGAGGAAGAGAGTGAAAGAAAACGTGGGAATGGGGAGAGTGGGACAGAGATTTATTTTTTTATATATTTTTAAAAAATTGGAGATGATAAAATCACATATAGGTGAGGTTTAAACAAAAAATAGCAAAATTTTGTTTTGTGAAATTACGTTACTGTCCTTAACTATTTTGTTGTGGTAGAAAACAAATGTCTTTTCACATTCTTTTGGTTGACAAAGAAAGTTTCAATAATGTGGTATAAATTTTGTATCATTATGACAAGTCAGTATACAAGCGTTTTTAGTCCGAGTGTAACGGTTGGGTTAAAGCTTAAAATTTAAGTTTTAAATCCCCCAAAAGCATTTCCGAACATTAGGTTTTATTAAGTCTTAGTGAGAAAAAAAATAAAACCATTGGCCCTGATTCCGCCACAATTTAAGTCTTGGGTTTAGTCTTTGGGCCCACTGCATGTACTTGCACTGAAGACACTAACCCGTGCAAGCAACAAACGCGCCTCACTCACCCCACATAACAAAGCGGCAACCGTTTGGTCCTAGGGCCGACAGTTTTGTCGGCCATTAGTTTTGTGCCCAACGACTCTTTCCTTGATCCAACGATTACCATGATTGGGCCGTTGGTTGATCTAATGATCGAAATTTAAAATAAATAGATAAATTTTATAATTACATTAAATTGAAAGGCTGAGATTGAATGTGAGCAAATCTAAAGGTAAAAATAAGACCTGACAACCCAAAATTAAGTCTAACAGCTAAAATAATTATCAAGAAAATTTGAACCAAATTTCACTTAAAAACTCTATAAATACCTATGTATTTGTTCAAACATCCACACAAAATTAGGGTAATCTTCATAATGTGTAGAGATGATCTTTCATATAAGTATATGAATTTGTGTTTAACAATGGGGTGGGTTATGTAATTTTTCATTATTTATTAGAATTAAAAAATTTTAGGTTAAAATGTTCATAAAGTAAATTACCGAGAAAAAAAAATTAGACTAAATCGTTCTTTAATAATCTAGGGATTAAATTTTAAGCCCTAACCGTTAGAGGAAAAAAGCTGTGTATGGGTTATGACTTAAAATTTTAAGCTTTAAGTCACATCATTGCACATGGTCTTCAATTGATGTGTAATGCTCATAAACATTTCTTCTGCTGGTGCTTTCATAGAGAAACATTGGATCTTTTATTAAAGGAAGCGTTAATGAAAAGGGTTTGAGCTAATTTTTATTTAATGAAAAACCATCATAAACTATTATTTAATAAAAAAGGTTTAAGTTTTAATCATAAGGACACAAAACTTATCTTTCAGGCCCTACAAAAACTAAAACACACGGGCTCAACAAAAAGCCCAAACCGGATAACAATTAATATTCCAAAATTGCCCCTAACGTTGCCTAACCCAGGCTCGTTAGCCAAACTAAAAGTTACAATCCCAAAATCACTTCTCCCTCCAATGCCATTACTATCGGCATACCTACCCCTTTAAACCGCACCAAAAAAATCGAAACCTCCATTGCTCGAAACCTCAAGTTCTCAAACCAATTTCAACTTCAATTCAACTTTTCAAACAATATTCTACACATCAAATCCAGAATTCCTCAACCCAAAAACTGCATTTGAAGACAAAAAACTGAAAAAAGTTGAGATATATATTTGCAGAGTCCAAATTGGAGAGACAAGGGTACGAACCTAGAAATAAGTTTTTAAAAATGCGTTGCTGACAATTATCATCAATCTTGGTAGAAAAGACGTGGAGTTGTTCTTGATGGAGAAATAACATATGTCTGTTTTAAGAACGGAAACTATGGTATGGAAACCAGTGGTGGAGTTATGTAGGAGGGAGGGGGCCGCCCATTTTCTTGCCAAAAAACAAGCCCAAGACCGAGTCCTAAGCCCTTCTGGTTCAGTTGGAAATAGGAAAACACGGTGGCTAATTATTCATGCTGCAGGCTGCGCTTATACCTCCGGTCGCCGGAATTTTTTCCCAAAACTCGAATTTCGCCCCTCTGCTCTAGTGCTCTGCGCTACGTTTTGGTTCTCTGGCAGAAGAAATGAAGCATTTGATCGTGCAAAGAAATGGAGCACTTGGTTGAGTGAAGAGGGTTTCACTCAGTTTGTGGTTTTGGATTGGCGAAGAAAACAAAGTTCTTGCTTTGAAGCAAAATTGCTCTGGACGAGTGGCTTGGGCTTTTTCTAGGACATGTGGAAGGAAATGAGAGTACCAATAAATTAGGCCCATTAAACCTAACAAACATGATAAAAGAAGTGCAGAAATATCAACTGCTGTCTAGTTCGCTTTCCAATACAAACTTTTGGATCTTGTGAACTTTTTCTTCTTAGGATTAATCATACACATTAACCATATAAATGTAAATCTTGGATGCAAAACATCTGTAAGCAAAACCAAAGATTATCAAGTCGATAGTTCGGTGTTTCTTGGCCAAATGTGAAAGTATACATATTTGTGCATTGTCAACATCTATTAAGAGGAGGGGGTGACCAATCTCTGAAGAAACGGTGGGGATAACTCATTCTTTTTTTAGACTAACCATAGGTAATACATTCATGCATATGCTTCAAAAAGTTGAAGTTGTACCCGTTGGTTCACGTGTCATATTAGTGGTTCACCAAAGTCCACTTTAAATCAATTGAACACTAATTATTTTTAAAAATTGAATACTAACTATTTTGGAACTCAACGCGGATACTATTAATATTTCTTAAACTGAACACTGACTATTTCTAGAACTAAACAGTGACTTTATTATACTGAACACTGGTACTATCACTATTTCTTAAACTGAACGTAACTATTTCTCGAATTGAACAGGGGTACTATCAATATCTCAAACTGAAACTGGTACTACCACTATTTTTAAACTGAACACTAACTTTTACTTAAACTGACTATTTCTAAAACTAAACATGAACTATTTTTAAAACTCAACACGAGTACACTATTTTTAAAACTGGCTATTTATGAAATTGAATACGGATACACTATTTATGACTGACCACGGGTAAACAATTTATGAAACTGAACACGGGTATACTATTTATGAAACTGAACACGAATACACTATTTCTGAAACTGAACACAGGTACACTATTTCTAAAACTGAACACGGGTACACTATTATAAAACTGACTTTATGAAACAGAACACGGGTATACTATTTATGAAACTGAAAACGGGTACACTATTTATGAAACTGACTTTATGAAACAGAACACTGGTATACTATTTATGAAGCTGAAAATGGGTACACTATTTATGAAATTGAACACACTATTCCTGAAACTAACTTTATGAAACAAAACACGGGTATACTATTTATGAAACTGAAAATGGGTACACTATTTATGAAACTAAACACACTATTTATGAAACTAAATACGGATACATTATTTATGAAACTGACTATTTATGAAATTGAACACGAGTACACTATTTATGAAACTGAACATGAATACACCATTTCTGAAACTGACTTTACAAAATTGAACACGGATATACTATTTATGAAATGACTTAATGAAACTGAACACGAGTACACTATTTCTGAAACTGGCTATTTCAGATCCCTTAATATAAAAACATTGAATTTCTGAATAATATAAAAAAATATAAAGAGGATAAGATTTAGGATCCCTTGACAAGATTAACCTAGTTAGAAAACACATAAGACCTAAAGAAAAACATTTAGATCCAGAGACTCATCAATTTGGTTGAAGGCTGTACCTTAGTAGATGAAGTCGCAATTTTGTTTGCAACTTTGCATATACATACATACATGTTTCTCATCATTTTGAACAGGCATGTTACATCATACGTGGTGCAGCAGACAAAAAGAATGTGAAACCCCTATATAAACAAGCAACATTCGGCATGACCGTGAGAATTATTTGTTTCGATCTCTATCCTTTTACAAGCATCTTAATATGGTGATCATCTATTCACCCCATGTGTGTGTTAAGATAAAGAACAGTGTAGTGATTATTCCATCATTCAATTTTATTGAATGTGAAAAGCAAGATTATGTTTAGCCGTGTCAATGGAAGTAGAATTGATCGATACGAAATATATCCATGGGTGTACAACTACAATTTTTCAAGATCAAAGGACTACATAGTCTACAACTTTCAGGTCAATATGCCACATCTTCTTCAGCCATAGTCATAAAACAAGAACATTGAATGAGTTCAAGTTATACTCTTACGCGAACTTCAGAGCCAAGATTAACCGAAGTCCTAAGACTGGTCACACTTATGTTTCTCCAAATTCTATATGTTCTTCTGCAAATCCGAGTTTTAATTTAAATAAAATCAAGAAAACACCTTCAACAACCAAGAATCACCAAATGGGATTGCATATCTGGATTGTCGAATTAAAAAAAAAAAAAAAAAAAAAAAAAAAACCACATTCGGATATAATTTAATTAATCAAAACGAAAGAGGGAAAATTGAAAAGGATACTAAAATTTGTGTAGCTCGAACACCTTGACTCTGCAAAACAAGAATCACCCCCCGTACCCCCAAAAAAAAAATTTAATTTGATGAGCAATTAAATTTGCTGCAATTGTAGTTTAGAGAAGGTCTATGAAACCGTACCGTTGAGTAAAGGCGCAAACGAGGTCTAGTTTGAGGTGTTCGTCGACGAATTCTTCGAATTTTTGAATTTTGTGGCGGTAGATGTCCACGAACCCTAGATTAGATTGGATTCAAATTCGACATCACAAACCTTATCCAACTCTAATGTCCTCTGAATATCGACTTCCATCGGCTAGGCGATCAATATTGGTCACTCCATGCTATCTCGCCGCCGAGATGGAGACAGCTCAAAAATGAAGTTTGGGGGTCTGATATGTGGTTTTTGCATAGTGGCAGAGGTGGAGCTGCAATGCAAGATTAAAAAGAAAAAAAATGGAAGGTTTTGAATGTCATGGAAGGTTTTGAATGTTGGGAAGAAAAGGGGGAGGGAGACGAAATAGCAGAAAGAACCATAAACGAAGAAATATATTAAACGGACAAAAGTTTACGATCATGGGCAAAATCGAAAATTCAATATTGGGGCCATTTAAATTGGACTGGTTTATTGTTGGGCTTTGTCCTAACCATCAAATAAAGTTTCTACATGGCTTTTGGTTAAAATTCAAAGTTTTGAAACCCTTTTAATTAGTTTCTTTTTATTAAATGTTCAAATGCTTCTTGGAAAATCACTTGGAAGTGTTACCTAAATCATCGCTTGCTAACTGCGTTTCTGTGAAACGCTCCTACGCCACATAAGTGGTTCACAAATGCTTCTAATTACAATTTTCTTTCTCGACAACCATAAAGACTTCTGATTGCCTTTGTCAAAATAATTTATAACCGCTTATGGATCTTAGAAGTGTTTTTCCTAAAGAAGCTGCCATGTGATTTTTTCATAAAGTGGTTGGATTTTCAATTAAGATTTTTTGAAGAGTTTTTCTAAAGAAGCTGCTATACAGGCCGTATTCTTTTGGATAAGTTCTGTGATCCGTATCCATATCTGCATCTGTACCCCATCGTCTGCTAGATTGAGACGAGAATAAGTCCTTGAATCCGCGACGGACTTATCTAGCTTCGCTAATGTTTACATCCCGACTACCATGAAAGCATAATAAAGTTATGGCGGGCTCCCGGTGAATGTATGAGTATCCAACAACCATTCAGAAGTATAAGCCGGACTCACAAGTCGGCAAACGCTCATGCTACTCCGAAGGGAGTCAAGGGACTGCTGCTACAGAACTAACAGCCTCCTTAGCCTCAACAGACTCTGCTGTTTTGCTGACTTAGTTCTGTAATCGACAGCTTCCTTCCGTCACTCTCGACTGCCATGTAAGTCTCTTGCGCAGGTGAAGGCGAGTTTTAATGGCGGCAGGCCATTCTGTCCCTCCCACCCTAAGTGGAGCCTCTGAGAATCCCAGTTGCTTGAGCAGGAGGAAGAACAGAGAGGATGAATTTGGAGAAGGTAAACAGGTAAAAAGAACTGAAAAGATAAAATTCAAACAAGATCAAACAGTGAATCTAAGAGAGATAATTTAGAAAGAAAATAGGCTTCATTGGCAAAATACTGGAATACGATGTCGAACAAAATGACCAAGATAACCAAACATCCTACATCTTGGATTTTAGAATCCCATAAAAAAGTACCCAATTTCAAACCTTAAATTAAGAAACACATCTTGGCTCAACAAAAACAGCTTCATTGACTTCTTCCATCTTGGGACCAGCACCGCTGCCACCAGCAGGAGGAACATCTTCATCCATGGCGCCACCGACATCAAGTCTGCCAGCCCTGGTGCACCTTGGCAATGATCGGATTGCAGATGCTCTCCAGCTCCTTCAGCTTGTCCTCAAACTCGTCAGCCTCAGCAAGCTGGTTTTCATCAAGCCATTGAATAGCCTGGTTGGTCTGGTCACTCGCATCCTTGATCTTCTTGATCGTGTTCATCATGTTGACAACATAAATCACCAAAGTCTTCCCCATGTTGTAGGCATAATTCTCCAAAGCAATCTTGGCCTTCACCTTCTTATTGTGCTCCTCATCTTCTGACTTGTACTTCTTAGCCTCTTGAACCATCTTCTCTATTTCTTCCTTCGACAATCTTCCCTTGTCATTGGTGATGGTAATCTTCTGCTTTGTAGTCTTGTTTTCAGCCGCGATGTTCAAGATACCATTGGCATCAATATCAAAGCAGACAGTGATTTGCGGAACACCCCTTGGAGCAGAAGGAATACTAGAAAGCTCGAATTTTCCCAACAAGTTGTTATCGTGAGTCCTTGTCCTTTCACCCTCATATACTTGGATCAACATACCAGGCTGATTGTCTGAGCAGGTAGAGAAGACTTGTTCCTTCTTGGTTGGAACGGCAGTGTTCCTTGGAATCACCACAGTCATCACACCTCCGGCAGTCTCCCAACCAAGGGACAGAGGATTGACGTCGAGAAACAATAATACATCCTGCACCTTCTTGTTACCCTCACCTATCATCATCGCAGCCTGCACAGCGGCACCATAAGCAACAGCCTCGTCTGGGTTGATGCTCTTACATAACTCCTTGCCGTTGAAGAAGTCCTGCAACAACTGCTGCACCTTCGGAATCCTAGTAGAACCGCCCACTAGCACAACATCATGGACCGAGCTCTTGTCCATCTTTGCATCTCTCAAACACTTCTCAACGGGCTCCATACACTTTCTGAAAAGATCCATGTTAAGCTCTTCAAACCTAGCACGGGTAATGGTTGAGTAGAAATCGACACCATCGTACAAAGAATCGATCCCAATTGTGGTCTGAGAAGTGGATGAGAGAGTCCTCTTTGCACTCTCACAAGCAGTTCTTAACCTCCTAAGAGCTCTTGGGCTGCTGCTGATGTCCTTCTTGTGCTTCCTGTTGAACTCTTGAACAAAGTGATTCACCATTCTGTTGTCGAAATCTTCTCCTCCAAAGTGGGTGTCTCCGGCAGTTGCATTCGCTTGAAAGATGCCATTTTCAACTGTGAGCAGGGAGACATCAAAAGTGCCTCCGCCAAGATCGAAAATCAAGACTTTCTTTTCACCAACGCTGGTGACCTTGTCAAGACCGTATGCAAAAGCGGCAGCGGTGGGCTCATTCATAATACGCAGAACATTAAGGCCGGCAATGACCCCAGCATCCTTCGTGGCCTGACGCTGAGAATCGTTGAAGTAAGCCGGGACAGTAACAACGGCATTCTTTATAGATGAGCCAAGATAGGCCTCAGCAATCTCACGCATCTTGACGAGAACCATGGAGGAAATTTCTTCAGCAGTGAACTGCTTCTCTTCGCCCTTGTATGTGACAACAATCATGGGCTTGTCACCGGGGCGGGGAATGACCTTGAAAGGCCAGTGCTTCATGTCATTCCGAACAGAAGGGTCAGAGAATCTCCTACCAATCAATCGCTTGGCATCTGAAAAATTAACCAAGCTCGTTAAAAAAAAATAATTTATTAATAATTCATAACACAGAACAAGCTACAATATCAAGCTAAATCCATTAAAACTTATCAAAAATAAAAGTAACCAAACAGATCATGCTACAAACACTAAAAACTCGGATAACTTTTTCAACTGGGTTTTTTTTTTTTTTTTTTTTTTCACAAACGGTTCCTGAAATTGACTCAACTCATCAAGATGGTCATTGAAATTGAAAATCGATCAATGTAGTCCATGAAAATAGGGGTTAGAAATCAATGTGGTCATTCCGTCATAATTCCGTCAAACTCTGTTATGTGCTGATGTGGCACATAAGTGGGTCCCACAAGACTAATTAATATTGCCATGTGGATTAGAAATACTTAAAATAATTAAAAATAATAATAATTTTGCTTAATTAAAACGTGAAAAAAAAAAACAATAACAGTCAACTTCTTCTCCCACCTGAGGAGATTGCACCCAGGGCCGGCCCAGGCCCAGTGCGGGCAGAATGACCGTCCAGGGCCCGAAATAATTAGGGGCACCAAAATTATTAAGGTGGTATATTTGTATATGTTTTCATAAGACTATAAATTTATAAAATTTGATTCAAGGACAAAGAAGTTTAACTAGAACTGGTGGTTTTGTCATTTAAAATTAATGAGGAGGTATTGGATTCAAAACACGATGTGTGCCTATTTGTTTTTCATTTTTTACAAATTTCGTTTCATAAAAGTATAAATATATAAAATTAGGCTAAATGATCAAGAAGTTTAATTAGAATCAATGGTTTTTGTTGTTTAAAATTAACGAGAGGTCCTAAGTTCGAAATGCCAAGTGGATGTTTATTCTTTTCAATTTTTACGAATTTTTGTTTGGTTGTTAATTTATTTTTAATCAATACCTAGAAGCTATGTGAGTTGTTATTTTTAAAGATTTGTTCCTAATCTTCCACAAAGAGTAATGCGTTGACTAAATTTTTAGACCAAATTTGCAAATCATATAACGTGTCATCAAAAAGTTTAATTTAGTACCAATTTATTACTTATACATATCAATTAAAGACTCAAAAATATCATTATTTTTTTAGTTCCATATTGACAATGTTAGTAAATAAGAAAAAACACCTCATGATTTATTCAAAAACACTTTAAAAGTTTAGATGGAAAACAAAACTCATATCTATCTACTTGTAAAACCAGATTTTTTTTTTTTGTTCCTTCTCACGATACAAAATAAATTAGTTTTTCCTTGTTCCCAAATTATTAAGTTTGAAGTGTTTTTCTAAGTATAATTTTATCGATGTCTTACGTGTGAAAACAAATAATTTTCTTATATAAAGTAAGAGCACATTTTTTGACGTCACCCTAGACCTCAAAAATCTCTAGACCGACCTGCACCCCTCCACTTCAGCTCCAATTTAGAAACTATATGCCTGATATCCAGAAAGCCCCAAAGACCCTAATATTGCATCCACCACACAATGAAGTGACACATCCCCAGAATTCGAATACAAAATTCAAAAATTAAATCAAAAATGTAATAAAATAAATTAGAAAATGTGAAATTACGGGAAGAAAAAGCAGATTAATGGAGGAATACAGTCATCTTCTTCTTTTTTTTTTTTTTTCTTAAGTTTTTAATTATATAAATAAATTTTTTATTTTTTAAATATTTTAAATCCAAAGAGAAATATTTAATTATATTTGCAGGACCTGGTTATGTGCCACAAAGAATTTTTGACGGAATTGTAACGGAATGATCACGTTGATTTACGATACTAATTTTCAAGAATTACATTGATTGATTTTCAATTTCAGAGACCATTTATGATAAAAACCCTTTTTAAAATTTCATCCAACAATTTACAAGAAACTTAAAACCCAAATTATAATTTTCAACATATTAACTAAAACTCGTAGCCTTGACCACCATTTATAATATTTGATAGTCCATTAATATTAACTAAACAAATCCTGCAAATAAAAATAAAAAATAAATAAACTGATCAATTCGCTATAAAAAGATTCAAGGCACAACAAAACCCTGCACAAAAGTAACCTGCAAGGTTATTTATCACACCAAGCCACAAAAAGATAATTACTTTCAAGGAAATTGAACTCTTTTTCTCAGAAATTCAGGCAATAGAAATCTAAAAACAGCAAAGTGTAAACAGCACTACAAGCAGAGATCAAATACTACAAGGCAAAAAAAACAACATCACATAAAAAAATTTCGCAAGAAAAAGAAAGTGTCTCGATTCTTACCCAGGACGGTGTTGATGGGGTTCATGGTGACCTGGTTCTTGGCCGCATCGCCGATCAACCTTTCCGTATCAGTAAACGCCACGTAAGACGGCGTCGTGCGGTTGCCCTGATCATTAGCGATGATCTCGACGTGGTCGTGTTGCCAAACAGCGACGCACGAGTAACTAGTTCCGAGATCTATACCGATCGCTGGCCCCTCTCCGTTTACCGCCATTGCAACCGATGAGATTCAATCAATCAAACAAGCAAAGAACCGCAGAGAAAAGTAAAGAGCTTTTGAGATTTTTGGGCGATAGGTAAAGAAACTTAGGCCTGTTTGTAATTTTGAAAAAAAGTTGGTATTAAAAAAAGTTAGGAACTGTTTTTGTATTTGGTAAATATTCAGTTTCAGTTTTTTTTCATAATTTTAGGTAAACAAGAAGCTGCAAAACTCAGTTTTGAAAAAACGGTTTTTTTTCACATCTGTTTTACATAAAAGTTTAACAAACACTATAATACTGTTTTTTTTTCAAAAGCATTTTTACAAAAAAGTTTATCAAACACTCTGCTACCTTATTTCACAACTGCTTATTCTCACTGCACAGCAAAAACAGCGTTTTTCAAAGCACAGCAATACCAAACCAGCCCTTAGTCAAGAAGAAATTCAGTTTGTTAAATATTTCCTCCTTTCTGCATGAACGTGTGAAAGACGCTTCGCGCTGCGTGCAGAATTATATTTTCTTTTTACATTTGTTGACTATAATGATATTCTTATAGTTACAATATGCTAAACGCGATGTACAATGTTTAATTTTAATATTTGTATTTATCGAGAGACATTCTTTTATTTTAATTTTTTAGCTGAAAATTTGTATGAACTTTTGCATCGTTAGATTTAAATTAAGATTCTGCAAGTCTCTCAACTTGAGAAAATCACATAAAACCTGTTAAACCATTATATAACTACTAAATTAGGATATAATAAAGAAGTTGATAGAAAGGTAACCTATTGAAAATACGAACAGAATGACTGCACCAAAGCCCATTAAACCATAAAGAAATGAGGAGAATGTAGGCAGGAAATTAATATTAGTAAATGGGAATTAATATTAAGGAAAACTAATTAAAAAGATTTGAAAACTTTGAGTTTTAACGATAAGAACAAAATAAAGGGTAAAGTGAATAGTACCATGATTGATTTTTTTGTGTAAAAATGTGGTTTTTCATTAAAATGAACAGTATCGAGAGCTTTTCGTTAAAGTTTCTTTAATATTAATAGTCCAAATCTGTAATCCTTATTTTAGATTGCTAAAATGAAACTCAAAATGAACGATTCTAAGTGTGTATGCTATCTTCGCTTGCGAAACTTAAGCAGTTTGCAAAAGCTGAGAAACTCTATACTGAATAGGACTTTATTTCGGAGACTCTATGGTTTCAAATATCCTTCTTGCAGCGTACATCAAAGAAGACCAAACAAAAGGACTGAAACCTTTCATAGTTGGACGGAGCAAAATATACTTCTTCTGTATTTTCCTTGTGAAACCAACTTCAAAACTGTTTGTACAAATTAAAAATTTTCAAACATTCAATTACCCATGAACCAAAAATGAAAATTTTATTAAAGTAAATTAAAATAAACTCATTGACAAAAAGAACATAAAAATGAAGATTGCTACTAAATTAATTAAAATAAACTAATGTGCAAGAGGAACATAAGCAACCTTTTGAATTAATCTAAAGCGATGCAAACTGAAAATACCGGTCTTGCCATCAAAAAGTGAATCTAAGAGAGATAATTTAGAAAGAAAATAGGCTTCGTTGGCAAAATACTAGAATACGATGTTGAACAAAATGACCAAGATCACCAAACATCCTTCATCGACTTCTTCCATCTTGGGACCAACACCGCTGCCACCAGCAGGAGGAACATCTTCATCCATGGCACCACCGAGATCAGGTTTGCCAGCCCTGGTGCACCTTGGCAATGATCGGATTGCAGATGCTCTCCAGCTCCTTCAGCTTGTCCTCAAACTCGTCAGCCTCAGCAAGCTGGTTTCCGTCAAGCCATTGGATGACCTGGTCAATCGCATCCTCAATCTTCTTCTTGTCAGCGGTGTCCAGCTTGGAGGCAATCTTGTCATCCTTGATCGTGTTCCTTAAGTTGTAGGCATAATTCTCCAGAGCATTCTTGGCCTCCACCTCCACCTTCTTCTTGTGCTCCTCATCTTCTAACTTGTACTTCTCAGCTTCTTGAACCATCTTCTCAATTTCTTCCTTCGACAATCTTCCCTTGTCATTGGTGATGGTAATCTTGTTCTTCTGTCCTGCAGTCTTGTCTTCAGCCGAGACGTTCAAGATTCCGTTGGCATCAATATCAAAGCAGACAGTGATTTGCGGAACACCCCTTGGAGCAGGAGGAATACTAGAAAGCTCGAATTTTCCCAACAAGTTGTTATTGCGAGTCCTTGTCCTTTCACCCTTATATACTTGGATCAAGATACCAGGCTGATTGTCTGAGTAGGTAGAGAAGACTTGTTCCTTCTTGGTTGGAACGGTAGTGTACCTTGGAATCAACACAGTCATCACACCTCCGACAGTCTCCAAACCAAGGGACAAAGGAGTGACATCCAGAAGCAATAAATCATTCACCTTCTTGTTACCCTCACCGCTCAAGATGGCAGCCTGCACAGCGGCGCCATAAGCAACAGCCTCACCTGGGTTGATGCTCTTGCATAGCTCTTTGCCATAGAAGAAGTCCTGCAACAACTGCTGCACCTTCGGAATCCTAGTAGAACCGCCCACTAGCAAAATATGATGGACCGAGCTCTTGTCCATCTTTGCATCTCTCAAACACCTCTCAACGGGCTCCATACACTTACTGAAACGATCCATATTAAGCTCTTCAAACCTAGCACGGGTAATGGTTGAGTAGAAATCGACACCCTCGTACAAAGAATCAATCTGAGCAGTGGAGGAGAGAGTCCTCTTTGCCCTCTCACAAGCAGTTCTCAACCTCCTACGAGCACTTGGGCTGCTGCTGATAACCTTCTTGTGCTTCCTCTTGACCTCTTGAACATAGTGATTCATCATTCTTTGTCCAAATATTCTCCTCCCAAGTGGGTCTCTCCGGCAGTTGCCTTCACACAGTGAGACATCAAAAGTGCCTCCGCCAAGATCGAAAATCAAGACATGCTTCTCGCCAACGCTGGTGACCTTCTTGTCAAGACCGTATGCAAAAGCGGCAGCGGTGGGCTCATTCATAATACGCAGAACATTAAGGCCGGCAATGACCCCAGCATCCTTCGTGGCCTGTCACTGAGAATCGTTGAAGTAAGCCGGGACAGTAACAACGGCATTCTTTATCGATGAGCCAAGATAGGCCTCAACAATCTCACGCATCTTGACGAGAACCATGGAGGAAATTTCTTCAGTAGTGAGCTGCTTCTCTTCGCCCTTGTATGGACAACAATCATGGGCTTGTCACCGGAGCCAGGAATGACCTTGAAAGGCCAGTGCTTCATGTCACTCTGAACAGAAGGGTCAGAGAATCTCCTACCAATCAACTGCTTGGCATCAGAAAAATTAACCAAGCTCGTTTGAAAATACTAATTTATTAATAATTCATAACACAGAACAAGCTACAATATCAAGCTAAATCAAACAGATCATGCTACAGACACCAAAAACTCGGATAGCTATTTTAAAATTTCATCCAACAATTAACAAGAAACTTAAAACCCAAATTATAATTTTGAACAGATTAACTAGAACTCATAGCCTTGGCCACCAATTATAATATTTGATAGTCCATTAATATTAACTAAACAAATCCGGCAAATAAGAAAATAAAAAATAAATTGATCAATTCGCTATTAAAAAAAAAATTCAAGGCACAACAAAACCTGCATGGTAATTTATCACACCAAGCCTGAGAAAGATAATTACTTTCAAGGAAATTGAACTCTTTTTCTCAGAAATTCAGGCAATAGAAATCTAAAAACAGCAAAATTTAAACAACCAGCAAATATTGCAATAAAATTCATAAAATCAGCAATACAAGCACATATCAAACAGTACAAGGCAAAAAAAAACAACATCACATGAAAAAATTTCGCAAGAAAAAGAAAGTATCTCGATTCTTACCCAGGACGGTGTTGACGGGGTTCATGGCGACCTAGTTCTTGGCCGCATCGCCGATCAACCTCTCCGTATCAGTAAACGCCACGTAAGACGGCGTCGTGCGGTTGCCCTGATCATTAGCGATGATCTCGACGCGGTCGTGTTGCCAAACACAGACGCACGAGTAACTCGTTCCGAGATCGATACCGATCGCTGGCCCCTTTCCCTTTCCCGCCATTGCAACCGCTGAGATTCAATCAATCAAACAAGCAAAGAACCGCAGAGAAAAGTAAAGAGCTTTTGAGATTTTTGGGCGATAGGCTGTTCGGAGTCAACAGTGTTGGAGCGAGGTAGTGAACGTTGGTACAGCAAATTTACGATTTTTGGTAGGTGGGTGTCCAAATGTTCGATTTGACAACGGCCGTTGGATTTGAGTGTTGTGGACGGTGGCGATTGGATATTTCTCGCGGGGTTTGGTTTTCCTTATTTTTGCATTGACTAACCTTTTTATTGACTCTTCGGGTCTACTCCCATGGTCGTCGGAAATTTGTCTTTTTGTCATTTTCCTTGGACGGTGGCGTTTTGTGTTTGGGCTTTCTAAAGGCTTTGGATCCAAACGTGTTTGGATCGGGCTCCACTGCAGTCCATATGGTGCGTGTGCAAAACATGATGAGTCGGTTCAGAAGTTGGTGAGCAAAGAAAAACTTTGGGCCATACTTCCCCCAAGAATTTAAGCCTTGGGTTAAGTCTTCGGGCCTACTCTGCACGTCCACGCATTGAAGAAATTGACCTACGCGACCAACAGACGCGCCTCACTCACCCTACGTGACAAACTTGTAGCCGTTGGGTTCCAGCGCTGACACTTTTGCCGACCACTAGTTTTGAGACCAATGACTATTTCCTTGATCCAACGGCTGGCATAACTGGGTTGTCGGTTTATCCAATGGTTCAGAAAAAAAAAAAAAATTTCTTTTACAATTATATTAAATTGGACAGTTGAGATGAAATATGAGCAAACCTAATGGTTAAAAAGATCCGACGCCCTAAAATTAAACCTAACAACTAAATCAATTAAAAAAAAATTTAAATCAAATTTCACCTAAAAACTCTAAAATACTTATGTATTTGTTCAAACATCCACACACAATTAGGATAATCTACATAATGTGTAGAAATAATTTTTCATGTGTGTGTATGAACTTGTGTTTAAGAATGGGGTGGGTTGCCACTTAGTAGTTAGTACTACGATCTAGTGATATTCTTCTTCACTTACAAGTGAGCGGTCTTAGGTTCGATTCTTTCTAAAGGAAAATTTAAACTACATTATTATGGTTGAGCCATTGTGAGGCTTAGCCCACTCCTGTACCCTTAAGGTAGACAATATTGTTTGTTAATTAAAAAAAAAAGGAATGGAGTGGAGTGGGTTGTGTGATTTTTCATTGTTTATCATAATTTTAATATTTTTTTAGGTTAAAATATTTATAAAAACTAGCATATGGGCACACACAAAGTGTGTGAGAAAATTTTTTATTTTTTGTTTTTGAAATAGAAGGAGAGACGAAGAGAGTGATAGAGAATGTGGGAGCGGGAATTTTTTTATTTTTTATTTTTAATTAGAGATATATTAGGATTATATGTAAGTGAGGCTTTGAAAAAAAAAACAGCAAAATTTGGTTGTGTAAAATTATATTTCTGCCTCATATTTCTTATGCATGTTCTGTTTTAATTAGAGGGTTAAACTAGTAATTTCATAGAGTTTTGGTTGACAATGAGTGTTTTATTAATTAGTAGAGATTAATTAGAATAATCTATATAAATTTTTTTTTTAAGTTACCGAGAAAAAAAAAAAGTAGACTAAAATCATCATTTGATAATTTGGGGCTGAACTTTTAAACCATAACCATTGAAGAAAAAAAGTTGTTTCTAGGCGCTTAAAATCATCATTGATAATTTGGGGCATAAGTAGACTAAAATCATCATTTGATAATTTGGGGCTTAAAATTTTAAGCTTTAACTCACACCATTGCGCATGATCTTACAACTGTTTTTGTAATGCTCATAAGCATTTCTTCTACAACTGCTTTCATAGAGAAACATTGGATCTTTTATTGAATGTTCAGATGCTTCCTGAAAATCACTTGGAAGTGCTTCCTAAATCATCATCTGTTGGATGCTCTCTGGTTCACAAATGCTTCTAATTAGATTTTTTGACAAACATAAAGACTTCTGGTTGCATTTATCTAACTAATTTGAAACCGCTTATGGGACGTAGAAGTGTTCTTTTAAAGAAGCTGCTATGTGATTTTTTTCATATAGTAGTTGGATTTTTCCATAAATCTTTCGAACTGTTTTTCTAAAGAAGCTGCTATGTGATTTTTTCATAAAGTAGTTGGATTTTCAATAATTTTTTGAAATGTTTTTCTAAATAAGCTGCTAAACAAGCCGTATCACTTTTGGCACAATTAGCATCCCCTCTCTCTCTCTGTGTTTGCAACTTCGCCTTGCCTGCGATCAATCAAAACATATGCAAGCAAGAAAGGCCATGAGATTACAAACAGGTTACAAGTATAATTTACATATACAAGTGAAAAGGGTAACTCTCATTCACTTTTCACCAACACGGTATAAGTGATAGATTCACAAATATAATCTTCTAGGCTTAAGAAATAAAATAAATCAAGTAGAAGCAAAATAAAAAACAGACATGCTTAGTCGAAGAGAGTAGGGATATTTTCTGATGACATGATCACAGTCGGAACTTCTCGAACAGCCATTGATTCCTGTTCATATCCAAATCGCCCGATTAATCTCTACGTCAGCCATCAAAAACTTGTAATTCATTTATAAATCATCGTTAATGATGACTAACAAGAAAGGGCTAACCATGATTTTCTTTAGCAGTTCGTATTTATGATCGAATTCACCTTCTTGCCCTGAAACCACCCGAAATACTCAAAGGTCGATAATTTGTTGGAAAATACATGTCTACTAATTGAAATCATAATACCTATTTCTTACCTTCTTTAAGACCCTAATCCATTTAAGTCATTGGGATCATACAGAGTCAAACAAAAAATTTTGGTACAAAGAATCAAACCTATCAACCGTATCAAATCCAAACATAGCATGACAAGAAGTAACCCATATAGATACGTATGAAGTATGATCACCATGATGAATCTTATGTTGAGGTCATTCTTATATACATAACTTGATCAACAATTATTTTGGCTAGAGCTTTCCGAGATGGATCTTCAAGTGGCTTCAACAAATATTTCTTTTTATTGAATAATTACTAGAATGTGATGAATTTCTTATTACATGTTCATGTATGATGCAGTGCATGAAAGCGAAATTAATTGAGCTCTCATAATTAAGTGGCTAATTTATATTTTAGTAATTTGTATTTTTGTAAGTTTTGTTTTAATTATGTATTTGGGTTGGGACTTGATTATCATTTATGAAGTTTTAGTGGACTAGGAGGTTGTGTTAGCGTTTAATGAAGCAGTAGACTAGGCTTTTTAAAATGCTAGAATTCTAGAGGTTGAGGAGGAGGTATTTTGAATGAATTTATGAACATAGCTTGGCTCTTTATCTTAGTCTCCTTTTCTAATTGTGCTAGTGTTCGTCTAGTTGATTCTCTGCCATTTAACAGTCCCCCATCTGTGTATCTTCATACTCATACATATGAACTCAAAATATCATACTATTGCCCTGCGCAGCAGCGAAGCTTTGAGGTGAAATTAGTGATCATATCTTAGCATAAGATAGCTATGATGAGATTGCAGAATTATTTGGCACACTACATTGAAAAGCTTTGTAACATTTAACATGCGGTAAGCATCAATACAAAAAAAAAAAGTTAAAAAAAAAATGAAAATGGTGATGAAAGAGAAGCAGAGGGAGAGAGAGGAGAGACAGGTGGGCCATCCTCCTTTCTTTTTTTAACGGAAGAGTTGAACGAAGTGGACCCTACTTTTACTTTATTAGCAGGTTAACCGATTTTGTCGCTTTTCAACCTTCATCTATTTTCACAACCGGTTATATTACATGAAAGATTATTTATTTATTTTTTATATTAAACCACAATCTTTAAGCAGGGAAAGCTAAATAACGTGAGAAGATCAAGGTTGGGATTTGTCTGCATGTTCATCTCAGATTTACAGGTTCTCAAATCCCTCTCCTTCTGACAAAACACGTATTATATTACAACAAGGATATGATAAGCAAAATAATTAAACTAAAAGCAATAAAATTACAACACCCCATGTAATTTTAATGTGTATAATGTGGGAGAAAGAGTCGACAGCAAGTGAACGAGTAATGGGTGCAAAAGCTGCATGACTGAAGGCTATAAGCTTACCTTTGCATTTGCATAACTGTTACAGCGAGTACTAGTTGCTTTTTCTGCATGAAAATGAGTAAAAGAAATATTCTGCAAAGATTGATTAGATAAGGGAATTAGATTCCTACACCACCAACCTTAAAATTTTACTAATTTCCTAAATCTGTCACATGCTGTCGTGCTACTGCTATAGATGATGATTAATAAAAAGAGGTCAATGAGATCTGATTGGTATGTTGCAGTACAAAAGCAAAATACGAAACAAAAATTTGCAATAATTACTAAATAAAACAGGTTCTCTTTGAACTTTTTTTCTGCATATACAGTCTGGAAGTTGGTGCAAATTTGGAGTCCGGCGATCGTTTTAACATAAGTTAAAAGGGTATTTAGATAGAGGTATTAATCAATTTACCTTCTGAACTTGTAAGGATTGGCTAATTTTCTTCCTAAATTTTAATTTTGGTCAATTTCCTCCTTCAACTTTCATAATTGGTCAATTTCCCCCCTCAACTTTAATTTTGGCCACTTTCCCCCCTCAACTCTCATAATTAGTTAATTTACACCCTACTGTTAATTTTTTTAATTTTGCATCTATTCTTCCGTTAAGTAGGTATCTGCATGACTGCCATTGAAGGGAAAAAAAAGTCAATTTTCACCCTACTGTCATTTTTTCAATTTGCACCCCACTGTCATTTTTTGTTAAGTAGGTTTCCCTACACCTTACCAGAGGTAGATGATGCCAAGGGAGGAGGCAACTGGGTGTGGGCAACTGCTAATTGCACAAGCAGCTTATCAAATCGACTGGGCTGCAAACAGTGGAGGAGGGAGGCATTGGCTGCAGTCACGAGCTCGGCTTGGAGAAAAGGAAGAAGAAGAGAAAGTTCGAAGAAAAGGAAGAAGATAGAAGGTGTAGGGAAAATGACTTTTTTTGCCCCTCAAAGGCAGTCATGCAGATACCTATTTAATGAAAGAATAGATGGAAAATTAAAAAAAATTAATAGTAGGGTGCAAATTGACTAATTATGAGAGTTGAGGGGGGAATTGGCCAAAATTAAATTTGAGGAGGAAAATTGGCCAATCCTTACAAGTTCAGGGGGTAAATTGATGAATATCTCTTTAGAAAATAAGTGGATTGGGTTTGAATTACCTTCATAGTTGGAATGATTTTGAACCAGAGTGGTTTTTCAACACTCTGATTTCTGATGTAAACGTTTCGATTTGAATTTAATCAAAGTTTCTATTGTTTGAAAAAGAAAAAAAATTCAAAGTTTGCTAATAGATAATGTTGTTGGAGATAAAAAGCTAATTTGAGTAAGTTAAATGGTTTTTTGTTAATATTCACTTGCTAGTTTAAAAGCATCTCTAAAAAGATAAGTTATACTACATCTTCAAGTTAGCAAATTGGGATTCACAATGTATTTTATTCAAAAGTATTGTTTAATTAATAGTATGAAAATAAAATTTGGGGTCTCATAAGATAAGATAAAGTTAAGATAGTAATTGCATTCAAATTGTCGTTGTGACAATCCATCAACAAGTTTCAGCAGTGAAAGCTTGATTTGTGACTGGTTTGGGGCTCTAAATTTGTGACAATCCATCAACAAGTTTCAGCAGCTATGCATTCAAACTAAATAAATTTCCTTTTTAAGATATGAGTCAGCCTATTTTTATGAAGTTTTTGTAATACTTTTTAGATACCCATTGAAACCTTGAGTTGTTTAGAATTTAAATCTAGTAACTTATTGCACAATGATTTTATTGCAAGATTTATGAGGATGTGTTTGTTTCAATTTTTTATTTACGTCGATTTGACTTCAATTGTGAGCAAAAAACTTTAGAATTGTATTATGATACTTGAAGCACCAGGGCGTGTTCCTGATACACAAAAAATTTCTCTTGGATTAGATCAATATACAATATCATGAAATGGGACCGGAATTGAAAGCCCTCTTTTTTAACAGTGCAATTAAAATAGAAATTTATGACTTGATGAATATGACAATTTCATATATATGTGGATGAATTTGTGACAGATCTTAGACAATGAACGTAGGTTTGAAAGGTATCTTTCAGGGGTCAATTTTTGTAGCCGTGTAAACAAAGGAAAAGAAGCTGTTATACCTTAATTAGTTTTCTTTCATGTTACTCTCTTTTATGATACCCCATTTCCCCAACATTCTATTCAGATTAAAACTAGAGTAATTAGTCCTTGGAATATATGTCCCCTTCAACCTTTAGCAAAAGTAATCACTTTATATTGAGCTCCAATTAGGAAAGCCCTAAGACTAGTTGGGTACAAGAAAAGGATGCTCATGTTCTCATACATAATACACTACACATACTACACATGTTTTGAATAGGGTGCTCATATGCTCGTACTGCACACTTCGATTCAAACTTATGACCCTCCTTTCTCATTTTAGTACATCCGTTCCGATACTATGTCAAGCTCATGTGCGTATAACTTATTTTTGCAAAGCTGGCTTACACGCCCTGAACCGGCCTAAACCCTACCGCCATATATGGGACTATGAACGAGACTTTTGCAAGAATATATCTGGCTTTGAAGGCCCTAGATATGAATGGTAATGAGAGTGAATGAGAACAGTGAATAATACTCAATAAACTTGCTATCCTAGTGTGAATATGACTGAAAAAGTTAACAATATGCATACGCGCGCGGAAAGTCAAGATCGATCAATAGTAATCACAGAGGTGGAGGTGGTGGGCACTATGATCTGCGCCCTTCTTGTCCTAGCTAGCAGATATATCATAAATAAATAAATATATATATATATATATATATATTTTTTTTTTTTTTTTTAAAGGGAAGCACCATAGGAAATAAAGAGAACATGTGTGAATGACATGCTTTAATTTAAGGAAATTTTGAAGAAAAGTTTCTGATATTGTTCAATTTAATGAACAATCACATTTTTACACTAAAAAATCAATCTGATACTATTCACTTACCCTTTATTTTGTTCTTATCGTTAAAACTCAAAGTTTTCAATCAATTTTTATTAATTTTCCTTTAATTTAAGTCACAAATAATGAGTCCAAGTCTGGCTAGGATGAAACACCAAATTATATTAAAGTGGTTATTAATTTCTTCATGGTCACACACAATATATCTTACCACTACTAAAATTTAAGAAGGTCCCAAAATCATTTTTTATTTTTTATTTTTTTTTTGCCGACAATGAGTTTAATACCTTAAAATTGAATTGAAGAAATGGGTTTGAGTCTGGTGAACGTTGCTAAAAAGCTAAGAAAGCAAACTGCCCCATGCCCTGATCCTTTTCATAAGAGCACATGACTAGGGGTCTTTTTTTTTTTGTTTGTTTTTTTTTTTTGTCAATGACTTGGGGTCCAATTTGTGCTGCGTGAAAACATAAGATGTTGCACCTTAATTATTTAATGTACAGGAAAACCATGAATACACACACACACACACACACACACATATATGGAATTATGGATTCTAAATATAATCAGTAGGGCTGTACTAATTTTCATTATTAAGGATGGAAATTAGTTCACACATAATTTAATACCACATCACACAAAGATATCACTGGCTGTAATGCTAGATGGTGAACCACCACATCACGCACTAGCTAAGCTGATATCTTTCTGATGAGTGAGATTACTACTAACTTCATGCGTAAAATTGAGGGTAAGTACTAAAGTGAAACTTGAGTATCTTGACCATTACTACAATAAACTATAGGAATATGGTTTATTGATCATACCTTTTTCTTTGCAATAAATTCTAACTAGGAATATATGGTTTATTGACCATACCTTTTTTGTATTATAGTTGATTAACCATACGCACTTATGTCTCATATCTACTCTTTTTGAAAATGTAACCTTGGAGTCAGAAGTGTACTAACACCAACTTTTGATGTTTGCTGCAGTTGGTGTTAGGACCATATGAGCTAAGTAACTTCTTTGTCAATGAAAGATGAACTGAGAAAGCACTGAAACACTGTCTCCTTTTCAGCCTTATCATGATATACATGTATCTATAAATGTAACAATTAATAAATCAACTTTTTCCCAATAATGTGTGTGTGAGAGTGCCCCTATGGGCAAACCAAACAATTTTTCCAATATTTGAAGTTAACACATGCCCGAAGTTGATGTTATAATATGAGAGTGCATATACCAGCTAGTCTATCAACCTAAGGTCCTAAACACGTATCTTGCATTCCAGCTGTTGGTGTTAAAACTGGACGGAGTTTGGACAACGTTTAATATGTATTTGTCCCAAGTATATTTTTGGTCTCAGTGTCACAAGGTGGCTCGAGAAAAAAAGAATTGGCGTACCATTTTTGGAAATAGATAGTGTTAGTCTTTGATTGTGTGAAAGTTGCGCATTAATCTGACTTCTTAACTGAATGATTGTGCACTGAGTGGGGTGTTAATTCGGTTAAGTTCTCATGTGCCTCAAGCAAACGATCGAGTTTCGTATATGTTTCCCTAAAAAGTAAATGAAAGCGAAATAGAAACTAAAACGAGGAACAAAATGTAATTTTTTTCATTACGGAGTTTTACAAGCGTTTACAAAAGTAAAGTCTAGGCTGATGGGCTGAGATACATGACTTGAAATGTAAATTGATTGGAAACGTAAAGAAAGCAGTAGAAAACTCTAGCAAGATTTAGGCCATGACGGGTATGATAATGCTAGAGGAGTCCACCGAGATCACTGGTGTAGGATTGGACTTAGTGCAAAACATGCGCCTAAGAGAGGAAATCAGGGTGGTTGGAATTGCACACCAACTGAATCATACCCTAGGATGGTAGAGTTGTAAAAGTTTTAGATCTCAGGGATCGTAGGCAGTGTTTGCTTTGAATGAAGACTTTGAGATTGTAGCTAATGCTAGAAGAGAGTGCGGGAATAGTTAGTATGGGAATGCGGATAAAGAGAAGGAGACTGAAGCAGCATGGCCTGATAGAGAGACTGCCCTTGAGGCTTAGCTTAAACCTTTTGTGTCGTATAAGAAAGTTGTTTGGAAAAACAATTGGGTTTGTGCTGAAAAGCAATTAGGTTGATTAAAGAATCACTCAAGATTTTTGTTTAATTGTAGAGATTGAATTTGATGAAGGTCTTAAGCTTGAAGGCATGTGGCTCTATTTATATGCATGGGAGAATGATCAACCTTGATTATATCACTGAGCTGCAGGAGGGGTAGATTGGTAATTTGTCGTTGATAGTGATTGTAATTCCTGGTAGGTGACCTTCAACTATATCTTGAGGCGATTTGCACAATTGCAATAGTGACCTCAGTGGCAGATGACGCATGCCTATGCATTTAAAGGGCTGAGATATTCCCGGGCTCATGTCGTCTGTGTGGCAAATGCACTTCCAAGGGACTTTTGTCTGATGCCTTGGACAAGCTGAAGTGAAGTGAGATGTTTGTTTGAGCTCTGGTCTGGGCTTTGGAGTTTGTGGACTAAAATTGTGCAATTTTTACGTAAATAAAAATGAATAGGCCTTATAGCAGACTTTATTTTTAATTATGGCCCAAACACCAATCAGAAGATAATTAAAATAAAAGAGAGATTTAAATATGGAATTTTCACATGTTTGAGAATTTTATTGCACTTTTGATGTGGTAGCAGGTAGGTTTGTGATCATTATTCGAAAAATATTTTCGGTTGGAGGAGGAGGAGGAGAACTTGGTGGTGGAGACCAATTTGGGACACCTTTTTTAAGATTAGGGAAGAAAAATATATCATTAGATGATAATAGCTAATTGAGGGCATTAAAGTGAACAAAAAAATATTTTATTAAATTAGAAAAAAAATCCTGATAACTGTGATGAATACGAGATTATACAAAAACATTTTAAGAACTCAATTGATGGGGAAAAAAAAAAAAAAAAAACTCTAATTGATTTTTAATTCTGATAAAAGCCCATTCAATGGTTTATTAGATTATTTAACATTTTTGTGTGTGTAATGTTATCAAGAATTTGAGTAGTCCTAATTATATTGTGTTATAGGCGTGTGGGAGGAATATTACTGTAAGTAAACGCGTAAGGGATCGATAAATATTGTTAGAGTGCATCCGAATCCTAAATTATTCACGAAAATCAAACCATCAAGGGTCTCTTTCTTTCCATCATTATACACGTGTTCCATCTCATGATCATCATCAGTTAAGTCGCCATATTGATACTGATGGGTTAAGCTGAGTGTAATCAGTATTGCTAGCTAGCTGGGTGACTGGCTTAATTGATTTATATATTTAAGACTCCTGATTAATGCTAATGTGTTTTTGTCACTCCAGCTGTTCCACATCTTCATTATCCTCATATTTATGTTCTCGATTAAATCTTGACCGCATGCCCCTTCCTACTTGTATCATACAGATCTCTTGTTTTTATTACTTTCATACTATAAAGTATTTTGACCGTATAAATCTGAGAAATGAAATCTGTTCATTTTTTAGTAATAACTAGTCATCATTCAAATATCACATTTACAAGCCACTAAGATTATTGTACAATGATATTCTTCGTCACTTATAAATGAAGAGTCTTGAGTTCAACTCATGTGGGAGCGAGTTCAGTACCAATTAGCCTAAATTTCATGCCCCTAAGTATAAATAATTAACGTTGTATGAAGATAAATTACATCTACAAAATATCAATCAAATTAGAGATTGTTTTATCGTACATAACTATAAATCAAATTAGAGATCGTTGAGCTGTATATAATTATTACTAACACATTCTGATAGTTAACTATTCATCAAGTTGTTTGATACATATACAAGACTAATGATTGTCCATTTGATTAATGTTTTTAGAAAATGATGAATTGAGAGGATAAACAATGCCGATTATATTAATAGAATAAAAATACATCAATTACAATTAAATATAGACATATTATCTTCTTTACTTTGGCACTATGCATTTCCCACGTACGCTCAATTCTCCTTTAAACAAAAGAAAAGAAAAGAAGAGAAAAATTAAAATCACCATCAAGACTTAAATATCATGCAAATCGTCAAGAACATGCATTGTATATCCAATAATAGATCCGTGCCTTAGAAGATTTTTTTTTTAATTAATTGCAGGAACACAATTCAGTACACTAAATGTTATATGTAATTGTTAATTGGTTAAAATTTTAAATTGTTAACAAATTGTAATTATACACTTAGTGTATCGAGTTGTGTGTCCAATATCCTGAAAAAAAGTCTCCTGTACCTTTGGGCCAACTATATACATCACCACTTTTGTTGGGTACATTCAACAAATTAGTGGCGATTGGACGGTCGTAATCTGATGCTCGTTAAATGAATAATATTTCTTGGTTACGTGAAAACTTCAATCCGTGGGGACCTAAAATTTGGATGATGAGGTTGCTTTTATGGCGACCCAGCCGGTGGAGAAAAGAAAACCGTAGAGAAAAAGACAAGAAGGTGGGTACGGGACCCACTGTTATCTTACGTGGCAAATTGGTAATATAAAGTAAGAATCCCCCGACCGCGAGCATCTGATCTGATTACGACCAGACCACCCAGCCCACAACCGCGGCTGGCCAGGCCACCACCGAGGCACCAACCCCTAGTCTTTCTTGATTTGCTTATTTAATTTCATAGTATATATTTTATAAAATGCACAATACTTTTGTTATGTTTTTCTCTTTTGTACAATACTTTTGTTAGTGAGGATGAGAAATTCAAATTGGAATTTTATTTTTGTTAAAAAAGATGTTTATTCGAAGAAATGTCAAACATTTAGAAGGGAAAATATCATTATATTATAAAAAAACTTCCCTCAAAACTCTTCCATTTTAGAGAAATTTATTATTGTTATTCTTGCAAAGGTCATCAGCTTCCTTCAACAAATAAGAGTTTGAATTTTTGTCAACACTCCTATTAAGTGGTAAGCATTACCATCTCTCTTCAATGCGTCACGTGTTTGCGAATTAACTACCATTTAAGTAGTTTTAATTTTTTTATATAAATAACAAAATAGTTTAATAACAAAATAATCATCATCAATGCTAGTTATTTATAACGTTAAAACTCACTAATGTTAAAAAGTTTCTTAAAGCAAAGAAAACGAAAAAAAAAAATGTTAAGAGAAAACGCTGCTACTTTAAGGATCGAAGAAGGTAAATTAATATATTACTAGTATTGGCGTTGCATGTGTTTGCAGCAAGCTTACCCCATTATTAAACTAAATCTAAACCCTTCAAATTAGTAATGTTAGAGACACCATCTATTTAAGTTATATTTTGTAAATCATGTGACGTGTTAATTTGTTGATCATTGAATTATTATTTAAATATTAATTAATGTGTTTATTTCATATTGATAACATATCACATAATTTACAAATTTGATCTAAAAATTGAATTTACCTAACATTTCTCTCAAATTAATTAGACTGGTGAAGAATCAAATTAGCTAGCTAGCTATGGCCTATAGCTAGAATAGTAATAATTTCTGATAGATAAGTTAATAGAGTTAATTATCCTAAAAGCTTCCACAAGTATTTATTTCTTTAATTTATTATTATTAAAAGAGAAAGAGGGTTCGAAACTATTATAATAATTTAAAAGAGAAGAGAGGGCATTTCGAACTGAAGGCGCATAAGTAAAAACCCAACATCCTATTCTATACATCTTTTTACGTAATTCTTTTGGTTATTTTTCCATCAATTTTACAACCTTTTGATGGATATGAAATATTGCATAATACTACTAGCAATAATACTTAAATCTCTTTTCACACTTCTGGCAAGACACTGTTTCTGTGTACATAGGCATACGCTTGTAGCATATATTTTATCTTAAAGATTTTACTTTGGACGAGCAATTGGTAAGACAAATTCCAAAACACTAATTGATAATAACAATTATGCAATTAAAAAATTTTATACGGAAGGATATATTGGTTCTTTCTCTTATAATAATCTACGTACGTAAAGATGCTCGAAAAAAAAAATTGAAAAAAATTGAAATTATATAGTAGTAGTATACATTTCCATGCAAAAATGAAAACTATGCAAGGAACACATAGGAGAAACAAAGGCACATTTGATGGTGACACTTCCACCCATGACACCCCCACAATTACTTCCCTTTTCATTTTTAAATCCATGTAAAATATTATTTAATTGTGTAACTCATATTATATTATTAAAGTTCTACTAGTTAGGGCTTCCATCTCTTTCTCTCTCTGCATGGCCATTGGTCACTGATGTCTTTGGGTTAAGCAGCGTCAAAAAGAAGCTTAAAGACTAAGAAAAATGGTTCCTCACCTTCAAACCCTAAAATTAATAAAACAAAAAGCAAAAGAGAGTAGTGGGGGAATCGATGGGATGAGAGAAACAAAGAACAAAATAAATAAACGCCCACCTCTTTATCTTTCCGTCTCCTTCTGATCTTTTCTCTCTTTCTCTCTGAAGCAGCAACTATCTCTTGTGGATGTGATTCTCCAACAAAATTACATCCTCTAAAAACCCACATCAAACTTTTACAAAGGAGAAAGCTAGCCATGGTTTTCTCATCCGTTCCCGTCTATCTGGATCCACCCAACTGGCAACAACAGGTAAGGGTTTAATTTCTGCAACCTTATATTTTGTTCTTTCCATAGCTAGCTGCTTCACCAAAAAAGTTGATTTTAAAGTTAAAATATATTCCTACCCTTTTTCAATCTATGTCTCGTCTCTTGAATATACCAATTATTGATTTTATTTATTTGAATTTTTTTCCTTTTTGATTTCATAGCAAACAAATCATCATCAACAAGGAGGTGGAAGTGATCAGAATAATCCTCAGCTTCCATTGGTGCCTTCTTCAGAAGCTAGATGCACTTCTGTAGATGGCGGCGGTGGTTTGGGCTCGATTAAACCTGGATCGATGTGTGATCGAGCGCGGATGGCCAAGATGCCGCAGCCAGAGACAGCACTGAAATGCCCTCGATGTGAATCCACAAACACAAAGTTTTGCTACTTCAACAATTACAACCTTTCCCAGCCTCGCCACTTTTGCAAGACGTGCAGGCGCTACTGGACAAGAGGAGGAGCCTTGAGAAGCGTGCCGGTGGGAGGAGGCTGCCGGAGAAATAAAAGAAGCAAAGGAGGCAACAGCAGCAGGTCAAAATCACCAGGCGCAGCTGGTAATTCTAGCTCAAGTACGGTTAATTCTTCCAACAGCTGCAGCGCTAGTGATAATATCATAGGCCATTTGACACATCCACCACCACCACATCAATTGCCGTTTTTGCCCTCCTTACACCATCTTCCTGATTATGGTTCCGGGGACATGCTAGGGCTAAATAATTTTGGGATTAATCAACCTGGTGATGTTGAATTCCAACACCATCAGTACGGTTCGGACCGGTTCAGTGCAAGGCCAAATATTTTAGGCATGAATAATATGAGTAATACTGAGCATTGGAGATCATCACTACTTCAACAGCAATTTCCTAATTTCTTGGTTAATTTGGGACAACCAACTAGTAATACTCATGGGTTGTACCAATTTGACGGTGGAGATCATCAAAATGTTGGCCAGCTCCCGATATCTAAGCCGTTGGATCATTCTGCGGGTAACGGAGTTACTAGTACTCAGATGGCTAATGTGAAAATGGAACAGAATCAAGCACTGAATTTGTCAAGGAATTTTTTGGGAAGCCTTGGAAATGATCATCAATACTGGGGTAGTTGTACTACTGGTACTGGTGGGAATGCTTGGACTGATCTTTCTGGTTTCACAACTTCTTCTTCTTCTACCAGCCATCTCTTGTGATATTTGATCATGGTCACTTGGTTTCATTGAATTACTACAGGTTCCTGAGAGAAATGATCAGGTACTCTCGAAGATATTGGAGTTTCAACCAATCGATCGATCAACCATAACTTTTCATGGATTTTGAAGGCTCAAGTCCAAAAGTACGTGTGAGATGAAATGGGAAGGTGGAACAGTCTCATCATATTTTGTCAAAAAATCTTAATTAGATGAAATGGTAGGATTTTTAGTTTGAAATAGTTCGTTGTTTTTTATTGCTTTAGTTTTTTGGGAGGGTTTGTGTAGCTTAGCTATATATATATATATATATACATACATATATATATATATATATATATATATGGTTAATCATGTTTTATGGAGCCTTGGAGTAGTTTGTATCTGATATTTTGAAGGCCAAATTGTTATCATTCCTCGAATGAAAGCTATATATGTGTACCAAGTTTCCTTCACTAATTTTATGAAATTGTGTCCACTTAAGTTTTGTTGAATCTTTACTCCTACTCATTAATTAATTTCAGTGAAAGGGTGGACAATTATATCAGAAAATTACATATCAGCTCCCACACTCTCTGTATGCAACCAAGATTTAGTTCCAACGGTTGTCTTATAAATATGTCACATGTGTTAAAAAAAGTGCACTATCAATCTAATAGAAGATTGTCAAGTGATGAATTGGCGATGCGAAAAAATCTCTCATGTAAGTACACACACTTCCAATGGGAGAAGCAATATTATCATTTTGATTTTAGCCAATATTGCAAGCAGACTTCTTGAGTATGTAGTACGTATTATCTGAATTATTGGGTCGTTGTTGTTTGATATTTGAGGACATGAAAGAGTGTTCACCATATCTCCCCACTATCGACCTTGATTAGGTTTCTTTTAATCATAGCGTTAACTGCAGATATTTCGACCACATACTTTTGGGGATCTTTAACTCTTGATAGTCATTGCCCTAAAGTTCATGGCCTAGTTTTCAATTTAGACCAAGATACACACACACACACACACACACACATATATATATATATAGAGAGAGAGAGAGAGAGAGAGAGAGAGAGGGGACAAAATAGGGTTTAGTGTGATCAGAAATCGACTTACGTTTGTAGTGTGCTATGACTAAAATGATTGTGCAATTATAAAAAATTGTCGAAAACGAGTCTTCTGTTGGATGTGATTACAAAGAAACTAAGAGAAACGCCAAAATCGCACTCAAAACCATGCAAAAGAGCAAGCAATGAGTCCTTGGAATTTTGTCGGAAAATACTAACGTAAAGAGGCTCTTGGACCATACTAGCTATCTACTCATATCAGTCAAAAGCTTAAGAAAGAACCAAAAGGAAGGAAAAATTCGAGAGCCTCTTTAACATGTATGGTTTTAGTTTTTAGTTCCTCCTTTGTAATTAAGCGAAAACAAGGCAGAAAAAAAAAAAAAAAGAAACTAGTGATTGCTATTTCTAAGAGAATGGAACCTGGGTTTGGATTTGCTTTTCCACTAACCAAGGTGTAGCAAATAAACCCGTCAACAAAGCAACTCCATGTCTCTGCCTTTCTCACTAGAGTGCAACGGTCAAGATTGTTAATTTGGTCGCTCGTAGACTGCGGTAGGACTGTGATGTTTGAATTTTAAATAATTACTCACGTAACTTAATTTTCAAGCTTTAGTTCTGAACTTTTATTGTTCTATTTTCATTCAATTGGTTACTTGTTGTCCATTAATTGATAATTATTAGGCTATGCACTCATTCTGGACATTATATATGAAGTTAAGAGATTTGAACTCAAGATTTCGGGTGCAAGAAAGAAAACTCTTAAACAACTGATGAAACTTATTAGTTATTAGTTATTAATGGAAAGAGTATATTGTAACAACTAAAATGGAAAGTATTATCCTCATCGTTTATAATCGACGGGAGTAAGAAGGAAATGAGAGCAGAAGAAAAAGAAAGAAGGGAAAAAGACGGGTGCGTGGCTCGTAAATCCATGTTGTTACTAAGTAAAAATGTTGACGGCCACATCACATGTGACAGGCGTGAAGACGTTCTCTCTGTTTCCATGGCATCCTTCCCTTTTGTGACGTCCTTGTCCTTTCTCTCTCTCTCTCAGTATGCTTTCTCAGTATGCTTTTTTATCAAATAAGTATTTGTGTTACTATGTTAGATCATCCTTTCAGTATGCTTTTTCATCAAATTTCTGTGTTATATTAGATTTTGATTTAATTTGGTTTGTTTGTAGGTATATATTTTTTTTGTAACATTTAATGTAACTACATGTATAAAACATACAAAAATGCTATTTTTACTACATTTTTCATGCCATATTTGTCCCACTCTTTAATACAGGTATGATCCATTTGTACTGGTGAGTTCTATGTCTATTAGAGAAGTGATATAAATGTGGTATGAAAATGTGATAAAAGCTATATTTATAATACATAACACACCTATCAAAAGCTCTAAACTTCGTGACACATCTCTCAGCGGGGAAGATAGTATATTACTTTAGGTGTGTTATTATTATAGATGTGAAAAGAAGAAAGAAAGAATGAGGAAAAGAAGTGGTTTAAATCTAATTACCAACTAGCTTTTAAATAATGAAGGAAGTTTGAATCTCCCGTCATCTTTAATAAAAAGAAAAATAAAAATTTAATCTCAAACCTACGCTTAGTGAAAATCCAGCTATTCAAATCATCTTTGATAAATAAGTCATTTAGTACAACGGTTCAATGATATTCCTCTTCACTTGTAAATGAGAGGTCTTAAGTTTGATTATTGCCAAAAGTAATTTTAAACCACATTATTCTTAGCCCATTGTGAGGCTTAACCCACTTCCAACTCCTTATTATAAATAGTATCGTTTATATAAAAAAAAATTAATGATGTTTGATAATAGACAAAAGAAAAAAAAAAGGATTTTATAGAAGATACGTAAATAACCTTGTTGATGAGGGAATCCTAAGAGAAGTTTGAGAGCACTTTCTTTTACCAATTATCACGAGTCAATAGGAAAACCATGAACCAATAAACTCTTATTTGAAGGATGACGCAGAGCATAATTATTGTATTAATAAAATTGGTGATTGATTGATTGATATATTATACTCCCTGCAATTTATCTTGATCATTACATCATCTATAGCATAAAAATTAATAAAATCATATATGGAAGCTTGCGTTACCAAGCACTAAATTTCATTCAAAATTTTATTTTTGTTGTTGTTTATTGAATTTTATTGAGCGAGGGACAGAAAGAGTCACTTGGGGGAGGAATGTTTGACTAATATCAGGAAGAGTGGCCGAGGGTAACTCAGCCTTTATAAAAGTAAGAGATATGATGTGTGTTTTGGAGAGTTGAGAGAGAGAGAGAGAGAGAGAGAGAGTGTGTGTGTGTGTGTGTAGGGTAATACTGCTTGTTATGGATCAAGAGGTATGTGTCGAAATCTCTCTAAGCTTGTAACTCACTGCTAATTTACCTCAAATTTAGTTCTAGTACCATCCCGTCACAACCCACCCAACCCACAACCTTCAATGACGGGTCCCAAATTTCCAATTCAAGCCGTGAGATCCCCCTTGCCTTCTCCCTGCAAACCCACCTTCTCGCATGCAGCTCACCTACCGCCACACCAATAGCTACTTGTTGCCCTCTCTTTCTGTTTTCAAAGCCCACTCTCAACCTACAATGGCAGGTCCCAGATGCTAATTCAAAAAGGCAAAAAATGTTTGGTTCAAACTGACGATTTTACCCTCCAAACTAATGGAACCATGGATGACTGTGTGAGATTTAACGGATTATGGTAATTTAGCCATAAATAAAAGTTTATGGAGGTAGGCAGATAATTGGCTGAAATTAAAGTTCTTAAGAAAATTGGCAGTAGGTTACAAATTCAGGGGGATTTAAACAAATAGGCCTTGGATCAATTCCAGATTAGGGTCCTACTGTCCTACTTTTGATTTTTTTAATTAATTGCATTTTTCAGTTTAATTAATCCTAAATTTGATGATTTAGCCATTGCCCATTGGTTTGTAAGGGGAGCATATTTGTTCACCATCATAATCTATGATATATGCTAACCATACACCTAATCATCTACTACATATCCTTTCACTTAACATTGGTTAATTTTTTATAAAATTAAAAAAGGAACATTTAATAAGTTAACTAGAGTTAGATGAAATGACACTTGACAAATGATTAGATGTATAGTGAGCATACACCATAGTTATGATGATGAGCGAAAATGCTTCCGTTTCTAAGAGATCGACCACTTAAACTAGAAGAACCAGGAAACGTTGATCAATAATACTTCATTTCAATACAAGTTTTAATTTACTTACGTTGTTAATTATTTTGTTTTATGCAATTTACCTCCGTACTTGTCTTTCAATTTTTTATTTTAAACATTTACTTTTGGTTTTCAATTTTATTTACTTTTAAAACACTTTTATTTAATGCAATCACCTCTAAATTTATTTATTGTCTCGCCGCTAGAATAACTTAAGAGATAGTTTAATTGCGGTCTCTCGTTCCTAATTCTTATAGGCTCAAACCTTATGCATTTTAGGTTTTTAATTGAAATCTCTCTCCTAGTCTCCTACCACATAAATGACATAATAATAAAAAAGATACAATAATACCAAGATTCAACAGTTTTTTTGCTTTCATTTACACTACCAATTCAATTATTCAAAATTGCTTATGGATTTTGATATAAAAAAATAAAAAATTGCTTAGGGGTGCATTCTAGATTATGAAAAAAAAGGGATTTTATTTTATTTTTATAAAATATGAGTACATTTATATAAAAAATTTGGCTACATTTTACATATAAAAAATTGGTACACTATAAAAATATGGGTACGTACATTTTACATACAAAAAATTGATAGATTTTATACAAAAAAGGGGCACGTTTTATATAACAAAAAATGGGTGCATTTTATATAAAAGACAATGGGTACATTTTATAAAAAAACAATGGTACATTTAGATTTAAAAAATACATAGATTTTACATTAAAAATGAGTACATTTTACATAAAAAACGGTACTTACAAAAAAAAATAAAAAAAGAAGATATAGTTTGCATATAATAAAGTGTACATTTGTAAAGAAAAATGGGTACATTATAAATAATTTATGGGTACAAATAAAAGGTTAAAAAAAATATAAGTACTAATAACATTTAAAAAAAAGAGACAAAAAGAAATTAATATATGTGTACAAATAAAATTTAGAAGAAAATTGGTACAATTTAAAAAATGGGTTGCAAATTAAAAAATGGGCACAAACTAGAAGTAAAAATATATGATAATGTTGTAGGCATAATTTACTGAACAATAATGGAGGCCCTATGGAGAGAGATGGTGTGGCATATAGAGAGAGAAAAGAGAGATGTGTAATTGTGGGTGTGTTCTATTCCACCCCATTGTGCATTTATTTATAGTAGTAAGGAAGGTTAATTCCTTACCCTTTAGGATTACAACATTTAATAGGTAATCAACTCCTAATAGGAACATAAGAGATATCCCTAGTTATACTAGGATTTACACAATCACATTCCTAATCTAATAGGACTGCAACACTCCCCCTTGAGTATGTAAATACTCAAGTAAATGGCGCATCAGGTCTTTAACGATGAAGTAAATATAGTTGATGAAGTCGTCGGCACAATGAGCAAATGCGAGTCTCATATCAACGGAAGAATGCATAAAAAATAAAACTCACAAAACCTTGCTATGGTAAAACCCAAGGTGGGAGAAAAACTCATAGACTAAGGAGAAAAGTGAGAAGTTGCATTAAGTCAAAACTATACGTTTTTTGGATGCAAGTAGAAGAGCTCACAATGGTATGATCAGCTCAGGATGGGTGCCTCGTTAAAACCTAGTTAGGTAGCAAAAACCCAGTGGGAAAATGCTCCTAATCATAGGGAAAAATAGTACATCAAGATCAAGTGAGTATACTTCTGGATACTCCCCCTAAGACATAACTTCCAAATGAGAACTACAAGCATTGCATATGATAGTTAGGCATACCAATTCCTTGGATAAGCTTCTGGAAGGTTGACTTTGGCAGTGACGACGTGTAAAGGTCAGCAAGGTTGTCTGGGATCAACTTGCATAACTTCAATCTCCTGATGCTTTGCTGATATAGATGTAGACGCAATATGTCTTGGTGTTGACTTCATTGATGTATCATGGCTTGGTCGGGTTAATACATGCGGCATAGTATTTATGGGTCGTTGTTGGGACTTAACGATGGATGAAAATAGCAAGTATTTCGAATATGCGCAACAAGAACGCCTAACCATGTCTCATTTGTGGCGTAGTGAAGTAAGTTGAGTCTTGGAACGTTTCGAAGATTTCGCAACTAAGGTCATATCGTGGACCTCCAAGATATTGCAATATCCCTAATGGTAAAGACATAACCATTTAGGGATTTTGCCTTGTGCGGGTTTGATAAGTAACCTGGGTCAGCATAACAAACAAGGCAAGCATCATTTCGAGGATCAAGGGGGTTGGATCCGCTCGAGATGCGTTGGGATTGCCCCTGTAGTACCTTCAGGGTACGTCTTTAATACCAATTCAGTGGTTGCGTGTAGCCGCAGTGCTGCATATTTACCAAGATCAACAACAAAGAAGATGTCATGTCTAAATACAATGAGCTAAGTACAACGAAGCGCAAAGTTGAACTTAGATATGGAATTTCGGATTCCTTAACCTCTTTAAGGGTCTCATTTGCATATAATGTATGGACAATCAAAGATATACTCAAAAGTGACACATTTAGGGTGTAGTTCGACTGGTAAACCAAAATACCGTCAGAATAATGCTTCAACTTCAGGTCAAGGCATAAACGAGTTTTCCTAAGATCCTTCATCTCAAATTCCATCTTCAGGTGCGTGGCAGTTTTCTCAAGTTCTTCCGGAGTCTTAGTGA
Source organism: Pyrus x bretschneideri (assembly GCF_019419815.1). NCBI lineage: Eukaryota > Viridiplantae > Streptophyta > Magnoliopsida > Rosales > Rosaceae > Pyrus > Pyrus x bretschneideri. The sequence continues at coordinate 6,558,336 of NW_025999723.1, read as the reverse complement.
GATTCGTGTCAACGACACAAACTGTAACTCTAGCAATTTGGAATAAGACTTCATAGTTTAACACGTAAGGGCATAATTCATATCCCTGATTGATCAAATAATCACATAGATGGGTATACCACATCCGTCGAATTGTAAGTGAACGCCTCAAACAAGTTAAGAGGGTGTTCCGTGGTTTTGTAACTATTTGAACTAGTCCATGTAATTCTTTGGGAACTTACATGTAAATCTCCATATCTATATCCCCATGGAGAAAACACTAACCACATTTCATAATGCTGCTATTAATCACAGGACGTTTGAGAGAAACCTTGCGCCGTAAGGCGTGCATCATATCGCACTTATTTCATTCATCTCATAACGCTTCCTTTCCCACTTGTAACATAATAAGGTTACCTTGGGTAGTGTAGGAACGACAGGTCCAAACACACTTTGGTAAGGAATTTGACCTAGATTGTAATTTTTGTTGTCCAATCAGTTCTACGCTGTCACTTAATCAACTGAACACGGTTCGATATCGTGGCTTTTCATTTATGTCGGTAGCTACAATATAAGTGAAAACATCATCGATGATAATCTTATTCCAATTCCATTTAGCTCATCCAAACTAGTATACTGGACCAAGAACTTTAAGTTTCGGGAGAAATCTAGATTAATCTCATGAGATGGAAATGATTTGAGACAACGATCAAGTTTAGATTCATTGTTGTACCGTGTCTTCCTCTTCTAGGGAAGTGAATCCTACAAACTGAGTGATCTGTCGTGCTCCAGGCCAAGACAGATTGATTGGTTATCTGCCAATGTACCGGACCATCTAACAAGGGCGTCCAAAATATCCAACAAGGGTGGCACACCCTCCAAGGATGTTGACTCGACGTCCGTTAAGTACGTCTATCCTTGCAGGCATGTTTGCAGCTGGTATATGATCTCGTCACTTTAGCTAGATCAGAGGAATGTGTCTGGAACAACATTCTGAAATCTAGAATTCATCGCACTTACTTATCATGCTTGTGCGGTATGAGGATTGAGATGAGACATAGTGGGCAACGTCCACGCAAATTCGTGATGTTCTCTAAGAACGTTGACGTTCTTATCTCCTCCTAACGGAGGGAAGACTATCTTATTAAAGTGACAACCCGCAAATGAGTGGTAAAGAGATCGTGTGCAAGGGCTCGAAGAGAGCTAATGTGAAAGAGAGTCATGATCGACAAAAGATACACATCCTTCTTTGAGGACCCATGGTGGTACGTTGCGGTGGCGCAACTTGGCACATGGAATGCTCATCCAAATGCGTAAATACGAAAATCATTAGGTTCGTACCCAGTAACCAACTGTAACGTCATATAGGTTGGGTGGCAATGAGCCTCAAGGCAGACCAACATAACTACGTACAAGGATTGCGTAGCCCTAGGCAGAAACCGAAAACTTGGTACGTTTACCAAAATTTGGGCGATCATTTAAATTGCGCTTTATGATCATTAGGCGAGGCTCTTTGGGGTGAACATGGGAATTCAATGTTCAATTATAAAACCCAAAATACATGCAATACTTTATCGAAAACCGTCGATGTAAACTCTCCGGCATTATCCAGTCTCCTGGACCTTAAGGGATAAGTAGGGTGGTGAACCCTTAATCGGCCATGAGGTTTAGCAGCAATGTGTGTCGACAAACATGTGACCAGTTTATCGATTCATCAACTAAAACCATAAGTATTTGTATGGTCCGTATTTTGGTTGGATTAGTCCACATATATTCCCTTGAATCCACTGTGAAAAGATGGTCGTTTCGTATCTTTGCGAGGGATAATTTAAAAATCAATTTCCCTAATGAGCATGCTTGGCAAAGTATGCTTGTAGGCACAATATCCTTACTTCAGATAAGAAGATGCGTTGTAGCATCATTGTTCGACCTAAGTATCCCAAAATGTCATGCCAAAGCAAGTAAACTGCTCAATCACCAGACTCCAGGCCGGCCATATGTGGTGTATTCCCAGTTGGGAGACAATCCATTGGCCCCAAATCAAAGCTTCAGGCTCATTTTTGGAGGTGATGCAAAGATATTTCACTCTATTTTCTTCAGTGGTTTCATTTATGATCATTGTCATCTCGAATATCCTTAAAAACTAAACGACATGGAGAATTTAAGGTCCCTTAAATGGTGATTTAGTACCATTCATACAATGAGGAGCGTGCCTGTGTTCTTAATCAGGTTGGATAGACCTGAAGTCATTGTTAGAGATGTGATTTAGGTGTAAAGTTAGTGTGCGTAGTACACATTCATCCAGACAACTAACTTCCCCATATTCCTACCTAATCATGTGTTTAATTGAATTTGTCACATGTATTAAGAAGCATGATTCAATTAACTCATATTCGATGACAGCATTAATAAGATTATCCATAAGTAAAACATACACCAAACTTGAATCCAAGAACATAGAAAAATGTTCACAAGGTAAATGGTTTACTAAGGGGATTTGGCCAACAAGGCCATCCATGACAAAATTTTGCTTTTCCAACTACGTTTGGTGGAGCAAAATTAGCCTCACATATTGATTACTAGAATGGTACTCCTTAACAACATTGGTAGGGGCACGAACATGTGCATAACCAATGATCTATTCCATTAAGACGGAAGTAGATTCTGCAGGGTTAAGGTTTAGGAATATTATCCCTTATTCTTGAATTTTTAGGTCTTAGGTACCAAGGATCAAGCTTCGAGCATGATACCACACCTTGGCAGGCCCTAATTATATGTTTGTGGTAGTAATCAGATCCAAGAATTTGGTAAACTTCCGCTTTCTACATTACTGCTTCAGAAGCGAGTTAGAAACAAGGAAGGACGAGAAAAGTATTCTCTAGTCAAAATTCGATCGGATTTATAAACTTCAGAATTGTACTCATTCATAGACATAATCATGGTATGCTTCAGGCAATGTCTTTCATGATTAGACAGTCCGTAGGAGCGAGCCAAAAAGCCATGAAATCCTTGATTAAAAGGTATTTCCATTTGTAATGCTTCGGGCACAAGTCTTCGAATGAAGATCATGGTGGAGGCTTATTCAGCTCTTCCTTACCATTGTTGGCGTCAATGGTTTCTTAGCTTCTTGATAGTCAAGTGGAGATTCACGTCTTGTACCCCACATAAAATGGTTTCTATTAGAAACATCCAAATCAGGAAAATCGAACTTGTTACGGTACGACAATCCACTGAATGGAAAGAATTAGATTGTGATTGGTGCTATGGGAAGGAATCATCCATAAGCATCAAAGTTAGAACATTCGAGTTATAAGACATGGTTTTCATGAAAAACGTCGGGTTTTCATGGGTGTGTTGTTTTATGAAAACTTCGGGTTTCAAAGGCACTAAATTTGAAACTACAAGTTCAATTTAGTTCATGAATGTTTAGTTCATAAAATAGAGGTTCCTGCAAGAAACACCGAACGTAATATACAACTAAGTGTAGTGGATTTGAGGTTCTTCGGGAACTCAAGTGTGAGAGCTTCGTTACTATGAAAGTATGTGACGGTTCAAAGTATAAAAATAAATTATTGAATCGTTAATGTCCAAAAGTGATCTTCATGTCAATAATTTTGGATTCATTATCAGATTAATGGACTGCATGTCACTTTTAATTAATTCAATAAATCGAGTCATACATGGTCGATTGTAGAAGCTAAATAATATTAGAGTAATATTATCAGGTCGAAAATATAGCCCCAAAAAATATTTAGGCTCGGGTTAGGTGCCTTAAGTGAAAGGCAGAGCCCAAAAGGGGCCTCGGATATGGGCTGCAAGCCATGGGTCAGGGGGTATAGGCGTATCCATTAAGGTTGGCTTTTTGGACCAAGGAGGTAGGCACGAGAGCAAGGCCTAACAAGTTTGCTAGATTGATAATGCAAGGGAAGCCCAACCGAATGGCTGGCATCAAATTGGGTCGTAAGGATGACCCAGCAAGCAGCACAGGTTTGCTGCTGGCAGTCCAGTGGCACGCGGGACAAGGGCCTAACAAGTATGATAGCTTGCTAGCATGGGCCAAGAGCATATAAAGGTCCAAAAAGGAAAGCTATAACCTTCATTGATGAATGTGGGCTACGGGCTCGAGTTATCCCAACCAGGCCGAAGGCCTGGGGTGACCATCTGCTCGCAGTAAGGCTGTTGTCAAGGTCCATGTGAATGCAGCAAAGCCCAGAGGGCTGCTGCCCAGTTTATGCTGCAAGGGGTGGTGCCATACCAAATCCAAATTTCCAAAATTTTGACATAGGTAGGGTTTAAGAAACCCTAGAATTGCTTCTAATTTAATTTGATACTTTGACTCACATATTCCACATAACAATTTAATTGTGCAATGCATGAAACAAATATATAAACATCTACAATATATATATCGAAAGGAAAATATAAACATAGGGGGTTCATGCATCATGAGGAATGTTTTCATGCTTCATGTTGTTTCAAATATCTTACTTTATTTTAAGCGTACCTGATTGGCAAAAAACAACAAAAGCCTTTGAATTTGTAGAAGATCCTTCTCGGAAAGCCGAAATTGCATCTCCAATGCGTTGTATCGCGTTTAACATAAAAAATAAAAAAATTAAATTGAATCAATAGCATGTAGATCAATTCAATAAAATAATAAATTAATCATAAAAGGAATGATTAAAACGTAATACTCCCCTGATTGAAGAATAAACTCTTTTTAGTGCAGCGTCAAGAGCGTGCTGATAACGTGTTGTATGCATAATTTACTGAACAATTATGGAGGCCATATGGAGAGAGAGGGTGCGGCATATAGAGTGAGAAGAGAGAGATGTGTAATTATGGATGTGTTCTAGTCCACCCCATTGTGCCTTTATTTATAGTAGTAGGGAAGGTTAATTCCATACCCTTTAGGATTACAACATTGAATAAGTAATCAACTCATAATAGGTATATAAGAGATTTCCCTAGATATATTAGGATTTACACAATCACATTCCTAATCTAATAGGATTGCAACAGATAACAAGTTTATCCATAAATATAAATATACCAAATGTAACATTTTTAATTCGAACACTAAATGAATATATTTAGAAATAAAATTTAATTTTCTTGACATGTAAATATTCTATTTTTGAAATAATTAATTACATTTTTTAAAACCCAAAGGATCTTGATAAAAAATTGAAAAGGAATAAGGTTTAAATCAATAAAGTAGAAAAAATAGGTATGGGAACCTAATTGCTTCTTAATTTAATCTCCTTATTTACGATTTCTTTTACTTTCACGTCTATTCATCTTCACATCGACCTATACATTTTATCACTTGGTTGTTCGCTCATAGTCTTGAATCCAAGGTCCCTTGCTCGGCCGCACATGGTTTGATTAATATTAAATTTAATGCGCAAACAGAATCACACTTACATGTTTTCTACGTCAACCAATCTAGACCACATGGTAAGACGCCCATGCATTCAAACCAAATGACAAAAAAGTCCTTCCAGGACGCTTGGTCCAGCCCAAAAGAGAGAAACATGGTGTAATTCATGGTTACAAACATGTGTGCAATCATAATGTCATTTATACAGTTACTAGGGCAATATAATTATGTTTCCCTCTTTTCGGCCGGGTCGGATTAAGAGAGGGATTTATTTTGTCCTTTTTCTTTGGAGTGTAGGCGTGCCACCCCCAAACAACGGATTTGGCTTGGATGAAATTTGTATTTGAAGTGAATCGTGAAGCTTTTAACAAAACGATTGAATGACCAAGCAAGGAACCTCTTCTTGGCCTAGATCTTTCACTCCCTTAGGATCAAGAGTGGTTAGAATGGATTTGTATATTTTGTGATTTTTGAATAAATGCAAAGAAATTTAAGGGTGGGAGGAATTAAAATGCGTTAATATAAAGAACGATAACGTAAAGAACAAGAATGTAAGTGTGTAAAGTAAATCGACGTGAAGTAAAGTGCAATCGAAATAAACAAACTCAGCTAAAATGAATTCAAATAACAAGATAATTAAAAGTGCTTAAAACAATAAAGCTTAAAGCCAAAAACTTATATGAACTAAGAACTTGAAAAGTAAACGGCCCGCGGCTAGAAATAAAAACCTAGATTAAAAATGGCTATTGTTTGTCATTTTAGGTCCTTTTTTTTTAATCACTTTCGGATAAAAAATATTAGTTCATCCTCTTGAAGTTGAAACTCTTTGAATGTGATTAACAATCAATCAAACTAATTTGGGCAGGTTATATCACATATATTAGCTACTGAAGCTGTTGCAGGATTTGTTATGACCGCACAAATACATAACGAATTGGGAGATAAAGATTACTGCGTAAACAAATATATCAAGAGGTCACACATGCAGCAGATAGACTTGTCTTCATTGCCTTCATCTGCACTTTCATATTATCCGTCCTCTCTTCTTATGCACTCCCCAAGAAGGTTTATTATAATTGGGAGGGATATGAGGATTGGTAATCTATATATATCTTCATTTTGTTGTACTATTCTATATATTAATGTGTAAGTTGCCACTTAATTTAATTCAAAAGACAAAGGTGGAAGAAAACCGACTAAACTGAAATTTTATTGGCACTTGATCTAAAAAGTTATCATGCACTTGTGTTATAAAGTGGAACTAATTTTCAACTAGTTCTATTTTTCTCCTCATATACTCTTAAATCAAATGAGGATTTTTTTTGAAGAAAAATCAAATGAAAATTAAAAGGCAAAAATAAGTGGATATAAGTTCAGAATAGAAAAGAATAGTGAAAATCAGTACCCTTATAAAAACAAAAGGGAGAAATTAATTCCCACTCGGATGAATACAATATATTTTTCTTGGTGGGCTGATAACAGCTCCCACTTGAATTTCATCCTCCAGATCTCACAATTGAAAACAAGAGACCAATCAAGTTATACTAATGTTTGAATGCTGAAATTAAAATTACTTGCTTCATCGAGCAAGACCCCATATAATTGCTAGCCTTTCAAGAAGCAGATCAAATAGCAAGGTCTCAAGTTGCAGTTCCAAAAATGTTCCCCTTACTGATGTGCTTTGGTGGGGAAAAATGAAGCAACAATATTTCCTTTTTTGTTCTTTTCTAAAAAAGAAACAAAAAGGTGAAAGTCTTGCATCCGTTAATATGGCAGATGAAGTTGCAGTTCCAAATTCTTTATACTATTTTTGGGAACAAATTAAACCTGTGCTTTCTCTAGAAACAGAAACGATGGCAATGCAGATACAGGGTCCTAATTAATCTCCCTTTTTTCTAAATATTAAAAAGGCTATATCATCTATGGCCAAGAAATCGGAACAAACTTTTGTTCCACAGGCTAGGACCCTGGACGCAGACACAGAGACCTTGATGGTGCTGAGGAATTAAAGATGAGAACATTAATGCTATCCTCCAAAACTGCCCGGATTACAACTCTTGTATTGAGGGTCCTGACCGCCGTAATACTGATTACATCTTTCGTGCTCCTGAGTAACAGTGGCGAACTATAGATGTGCCCCACAATTGAGAGAACTCAGCAAACTATAGCGATAGTGTTATAGGAATCATACTCAAAAAGTGTTTGATTCCAAAATGTAGGAATCAAACTCAACTATTGTGGAAGACCTTCATATGTAACCTTGTGGGTCAATATTTGCATCGGATTTGCATTTTTGTTTTATGGTTAATACACTGTTTTGATTATGATTCTGGGTAGTATTTTTTGTTGGATTATAAACCTGTTTATTGATTCTACATTACTAACTTAAGATAGACACCATTCTGAACTCTCTCTTCCCCCACTGCACAGCAATTGTTGTTCCCTGCCAACGTCACTCTCCCTCTTACTCTCTCTGCAACAGTTTGTCTTCCTTTATTCTTCTCTGTCATGTTTTCAAGATGAGAATGGCGGGAGAAGAAGGTCACGCAATTGGGATTGATCTGGGGACAACGTACTCGTGTGTCATAGTGTGGGAGCATAATCATGTAGAAATTATAGTGAATGATCAGGGCAACAGGACCACTCCATCTTATTTATATGCTGTTTGTGTAACATAGAGCTGGGTAGCATAATAACATTTTTCATTAAACCAAGTCAGTCAGTGTGTTGTTTTGGATATACGACCTATTGTATCTGCTTATTTTATATTTTTTGAAAAATAGCTGTTTCTTTTAATTAGTAATTAATTTGCAGATGCAAAGCGGTTAATTGGTAGGAGATTCAGTGATACCACCGCACAAAGTAATATGAAACTCTGGCCGTTTAAAGTCACTGAAGGTCGTGGTGGGAAGCCCTTGATTGTGGTTACCCACGAGGGACAAGAAAAACAGTTTGCTGCCAAAGAAATCTCATCAATGGTTCTAACAAAGATGCGGGAGACTGCTGAGGCCTACCTCCACTCAACTGTGAAGATTGCGGTTATCACTGCCCCTGCTTACTTCAATAATTCACAACGTCAGGCTACAAAAAATGCTGGCTTCATTTCTGGCCTAAAGGTGATGCGTCTCATCAACGAACCAACTGCTGCACCAATTGCTTATTGATAGTGTTTTATAAAGTTGATGTTTTGTATGATCGTTTTGGAAGGATTTTAGGTTTTGAGAATGATCATGATTGCAAAGAAATTGAGAAGGGAATGTCGGCTATAATGTCTGCTATTGCAGCAGCTCATAGCACTCATATATATGACATCAGTAGGGTTTTAGGTGTGCACAGTCAGCCCTTATCTCCATTGGAGCTAGCTGACAAAAGCTTATCAACCCTGATGGTACAAAGCTAATCTTAGCCCTTCATTGGAGCTTTTAATCTAAGCCTTACACTTGTAAAAAACTATCACTAAAAACTAACTGGCCGTTACATTTTTAAAGAAACTAGCCGTTGGCTTTCTTAGTGTAGTTGCTGCATTCCTTCTCGATCAACCCAGAAATGGTTTAGCATCCAACACTCCCCTCTAAACTATTTCTGGTGTTGACTCCAAGCAAGCTTCTGAGGTACGTGAACCTTTCTTTTGGTAGTGCTTTTGTAAAGATATCTGCAATTTGGTCTTGAGTTCTGTAGTACAGTAATTTGATGACATTATCTTGTAGTGCATCTCTGATAAAATGAAACTTCCTTTTGATGTGTGTAGTTTTTTGATGAAATACCCGATTCCTTGTCATTGTTATGGCTAATTATCACACATTAGCTTAGTTGGTTCAACCTGTAATTCCCCAAAATCTTTGAGAACAAATCTCAGCCAAATTGCTTCAGATGTTGATTCTGTAGCACTCACATACTCAGCTTCGGCTGTTGATAGTGCAACACTTGTTGCTTGACTGAGGCCCACGAGAATACACTAGAGCCAAAGGTAAATACATACCCCGATGTGCTACTCATGTCATCTTCATTGCCTCCCCAGTCACTATCACAGAAACCAACTAATATAGTTAACTGTCCTTTCTCATATTTGATCCCAAAATCAATTGTTCCTTACACATACCTGAGAACTTTTTTAGCAATTCTTAAATGTATTTTGGGAGAATTATGCATGAATCTTGATAGTAGACTTGCAGCATACTTGATGTCTCGTGTTGTTGCTGTGAGATATAGCAAGCTCCCAACAATTTTTCTGTAGAGACTTGCATCCACTGGTTCACTTCCATCTTCACTCTTGAGTTTTCCATTTGCAATTAAGAGAGTGTTTATTGGGTTGCATGCCTTGAGACCAAACTTATCTAGCAGTGTCTGTGCATACTTCATCCAATGAATGAAAATGTAGTCTGATTTTTGGATCACCCTCATTCCAAGAAAGTGATGAAGTAACCCCAAGTCTATCATCTCATATTTTCCCATCATTTCATTTCTAAATTCATCCACTATTCTCTTACTGTTTCCTGTAAAGATCAAATCATCCACATAGATAGATACTATGAGTATATCAGACTTTTTTTCAACTTTGGTGTAGAATGTTGCTTCACTAAGGCTTTTCTTGAACCCACACTTAGTGAAATGTGAATCAATCTCACTATACCAGGCTCTTGGAGTCTGTTTCGAACCACAAAGTGTCTTCTTTAGTTGATACACCTTGCTCTTAGACCCTTTTACTTCAAAACCTTGTGGCTGGTCCACATAGACCTCTTCCTCTAGCACACCGTTCAAGAAAGTAGACTTAACATCTAACTGTTGTAGTTACCAACCCTTCTGTGCAGCTAATGCAATTAGAGTTCTAATTGTATCCAGTCTTGCCATAGGTGCAAATGTCTCATTAAAGTCAATTCCAGGCTTTTGGCAGTAGCCTTTAGCCACCAATCTAGCCTTGTTCTTTTGCACAGATCTATCTAAGTTTAACTTGGTTTTATAGACCCATTTCACACCAATCACAGGTTTATCACTTGGCCTGTTAACTAGGGTCCAAGTTCCATTTTTCTCTATCATTGAGATTTCATCTTTCATTGCTATCTGCCATGCTTTGTCATTCTCAGCTTCTTCGAAGGTTTCTGGTTCAATGACATAGAAATTGCAAGTAAAATAGATTTCATCCAAGCTTCTCATCCTAATTTGTGTTAACCCTGAGCTTGAGTTTGAGCTTTGTTGCTCTCTCTATTGGGATATTGAACCTACAATTGAGCTCTGTGAACTCTGAAGGGTTTGAAATGATGAGTTCTGAGAAAACTGCAAGTTTCCTTTTTCATATTCATGGTTTCCACCAACTCCATTTTGTACAGTTCTTTGCTCAGTGACACCAATTTGTAGTGATACTTTGTCTTGTTCCACTGCATTTGTTTCCCAATTCCACAATATTTCTTCATAAAAAAATCACATCTCTTGAGAGATTGATCTTCTGAGTTATCAAGTTGTATAATCTATAGCCTTTTTCACTAGTTCCATATCCAACAAAGATGCACTTGTTGTTGGATTCTTGTAACTTATGTCTGAGTTGTGATGGCACAAGTACATAACACACAAAGCCAAAAACTCTCAAATGCTTGACTGCATTGTTTCTTCCACTGAACACTTCAAATGGAGTTTGTTTCTCGAAAGCCTTGGTGGGACATCTGTTCAAGAGATACATAGTAGCATTTACAGCTTCTCTCCAAAATGAATAAGGTATTTTCTTTTCATGTAACATGGACTTTGCCATCTCCATTATAGTTCTTTTCTTTCTCTCTGCAATACCATTTTGTTGAGGAGTGTATGCCACTGTGAGTTGCCTTTCTAGACCCATTTCTTCACAGAAAGCATTGAATTCCACTAAGGTATACTCACCTCCCCTATTACTCCTTATTTTCTTGATTTGATGCCCACTTTGTAACTCCACCATTGCTTTAAACTTCTTGAAGATGTTAAAGACTTCTGATTTGAATCTCATAAAATATACCCAACACATCATTGAGTAGTCATAAATGAAAGTCAAAAAATACTTGTTCCTATTGATGGATACATTTTTCATTGGACCAAACACATCAGTGTGAATTAGTTCTAGTGGTTTTGTAACTCTCCAAGCCTTCCCAATTTCAAAATTGTCCATGTGTTGTTTCCCAAGTGCACAACCTTCACAAGCTTCATTCATATCATCTAGTTGAGGCAAGCCTTGCACCATTTCATGTTTCTGCAGGTTTTTCAAACTTTGCACATTCAGGTGCCCAAACCTCTTGTGTCATAGTCTTCTTGAATCAATTGTGCTTGCTTCCTTACCACTTCTTCCAATCATTTCAGCAATAATGGAAAGGTTATGTTTTTCATCTCAACTTTCACAACTAGATTTGACAGAGTCCTATCATCATATATCTCAACAACAGTATCTCCAAACATAAAAAAGTAACCATGTTCCATCATCTGTCCAACACTGAGAAGGTTTTCATCTAGACCTGGTACCAACATGACTTCCTTAATGTGTCTTCTTCCCCTCTTGGTTTCTATGATGAGAGTGCCCTTGCCAATTGCTTCCACAATGTTGCCATTTCCCATCTTTACTTTTCCAATAAATGTAGTGTCAATGTCGGTCAACAGAGACTTATAGGCAGTCATGTGATTACTGCACACACTGTCTATATACCAGACTTCATTGTCTTTTACAACACTGGCACTAAAAGCATAGAAGACATTTGTTTCCTCCTCCACTTGGTTTGCAATGTTCACTTGCTGAGTAGTATTTGATCTGCAATCCTTTTGCAAGTGACCAAATATGTTGCATTTGTGACATTTTCGTTTCCCCTTGAACCAACATTCACCAAAGTGTGCCTTACCACAGTATTTGCATAATGGTTTGGACTTACCACCACCACTATTGTTTCCACTGTTGTATTTATGCTCCCTATTTGATTTTCCTTCCCACTTCTTGTTTTTTCCTTTCCAATCTTTCTTTGGTCTGTTTTGATGTTGATTAGAGTGACTAGAAGACCCTATTTAGTGACTGAAAAAAAATTTCAGTTACACCATCAGCATGTCTCTCGAGCCTTTGGTCAAAAGCTCTTAAAGAAGCCAACACATCTTGTACACTGAGGGTATCAGTATCTATGGTTTCTTCTATCACACTCGCAATAGAGTCATAAGGCTTAGTTAAACTAATTAAGAGCTTTTGCACAATTCTTTCATTTGGCAGATCTCCAAAGTTTTCATTTGAGTCACAACATCAAACAGCCTAGAAAAATAGTCCTTAAGTGGTTCATCTTCTCTCATGCTTGTATATTCAAAATCACGTCTAAGAGACTGAAGTTTTACTTTCCTTACCTTCACATCTCCTCTATATTCTTGTTGCAGAGCATGCCAAGCAACCTTGGCAGTTTCTTCATTTGCTATCCTGGGAAATATGAAGTCTGAGATAGCCCCTTGAATGATTCACAACGCTCTAGCATCATTCATCATATTCTCCCTCAGCGTAGCTATCTGTTTCTCTGTGAGATCCTCTTCTAGGGCATCAATCTCCATCTCTGGTATTTCATATCCATTTTGAACCATTTCCCAGAGATCATACGACTTGAAGATGATTGTCATTCGAATCCTCCAGTAGTCGTAGTTTTCTCCATCAAAGATCGGAGCTTTGAGGTCACCACCCCCAAATCCTTTCATCTTCGACTCGTATTGACACTTAGGGTTTCAGCCTTTACCTAAGCAACCCCAAAAACAGATTCCACAAGCACCCAGATTTCAGTGATCAAGAACTAAGCTTTGAGGCCATGATAGTATTTTATAATGATGATGATTGCACAGAAATTGAGAAGGGAATGTTTTGTATGTTTGTTTTGGAAAGATTTTAGGTTTTGAGAATGATGATGATTGCACAGAAATTGAGAAGGGAATGTCGGCTATAATGTATGCTATTGCAGCAGCTCATAGCACTCATATATATGACATCAGTAGGTTTTTAGGTGTGCACAGTCAGCCCTTATCTCCATTGGAGCTAACTGACAAAAGCTTACCAACCCTGATAGTACAAAGCTAATCTTAGCCCTTCATTGGAGCTTTTAATCTAAGCATTACACTTGTAAAAAACTATCACTAAAAACTAACTAGCCGTTACATTTTTAAAGAAACTAGCCGTTGGCTTTCTTAGTGTAGTTGCTGCATTCCTTCTCAATCAACCCAGAAATGGTTTAGCATCCAGCACTTATGGCATTGACAAGAAGGACGGTTGGTACAGCAAGAGAAGTGTGATGATATTTGATTTGGGCGGTGGGACTTTAGATGTTTCGTTACTTACCATAGGGGATGATGAGCTTGAAGTGAAGGCCACTGCTGGAGACACTCGCCTTGGAGGTGAAGACATCAATAACAGAATGGTGAATTACCATGTTGAGGAGTTCAAGAGGAAACATGATATGGATGTTAGCGGAAACTCGAGAGCACTTAGGAGGTTAAGAAATGCTTGTGAGAAGGCAAAGAGGAGACGGTCATTTACTTCTACCACTGACATTGAAATTGATTGCTTAGATAACGGTACTGATTTCTCTACTACTATTACTCGTGCTAAGTTTGAAGAACTAAATAGGGATTTCTTCAACAAGTGTATGGAGCCTGTTGAGAAATGTTTGAAGGATGCTAGCATGGACACAGGCAGCGTCCATGATGTTGTTCTCGCTGGTGGCTCCTCTAGAATTCCAAAAATGCAGCAACTGTTGTAGGAAATATTCAAGGGGAAGGAGCTGTGCAAGAGCATTATTCCAGATAAGGGTATAGCATATGGAGCAGCAGTTCAAGCTGCCGTCTTGAGTGGGAATGGGAATGGTAAGCTTAAAGACTTCACGCTCTTGGATGTTACCCCACTATCACTTGGAATTGAGAGTGAAAGACCCGGTACATCTGAATTATTCATGAATGTTGCAATTTCAAGAAACTCTATAGTTCCAGTCATGAAGAAAATTAAAGTAACTACCGCTTATGAGCAGTTTTCCCTGTATACGAGGGTGAAAGTAGCATAGCAAAAAACAATAACTTTTTGGGTAAGTTTACTCTCAATGAAATTCCTCCAGCTCCAAAACATATTCCTTCATTTGAAGTTTGTTTCAACATTTATGCCAATAGTGTGTGTAAATTGTGATCTGATGTGGCAGTTGCATTTCCAGCTCATATTGCTAGGATGTTTAGCTAAATTGGTTGTATGCTTATTTGTTTAAGTCTCATAGGTCTTAAGTAAGTAAGCAGACATGTATCTTCATCTTATAGGGTGTAAGATGGAAGGCTGGGATTGTTTTGATGTAATTTGAATACTGTCAAAAGTGTGCAACGTTTAGAAGAGAGTGGATTTTCCATTCCTCTCTCAGATGAATGAAATGGTGAATGTGTAAAGAATATTCAGAGTCATATTATTTGTTCTCTCTCTCTCTCTCTCTCTCTCTCTCTCTCTCTCTCTCTCTCTCTCTCTCTCTCTACCATCATCTCTTCCATTTTCATACTGTAATTTCTTCTATTCTCTGAGGAAATCTGTGTGGTCATAGTTCACAGTTGCATAGCTAATTCGAACACTAACAAATAGTACCCTGACTGTCTCCGCCAATGACAAGGCCACCGGCCAGAAGAAAGGGATTACAATTATGAGTGAGTTTTGAAGGAATTGAGAAGGTGAACTAAAGCCCTATATGGTCGGCTGGATCGGATTGGAGCATTAGTATTTGCTTAATAATTAATTAGAATTTAGTTGAATAATGGTGCGTTGGGTTTTTCTCTTTTGTTGAGTCTCTGCATTCCATTTTCAATACATTTGTTCATGCAAAGCTAGTTGAGCATTGGATTGAAGTTTATTTTATTTTATGTTAAGTTGTTTCCAAAATTCAAAAGTTACATGTGTCTGCAATTGATAACAAAATGGTTTCAAGAATGGGGTGTAATATCCACACACACCTTTTTATTTCTCTCACATCCCTTATTAATTTCTAATCTTTGATATTCTTCGATTCATTCGATCTGACGGCCGAAAGTTAAAAGAGTGAGAAATAAAAAAGGATATATTGATAGCACACTTCTTCAGGAATAAGGAAGAAAGAACAAATGGGCTCCCTTGTTCAAAAATGCTCATTCTTTATGTCTCTTAAATCCAAAACCCAGACCATTACATGGTTCAAAAACTGAGTTTGACAATTTTATAACCAAATTGGAGTTCGACTCCCATGGCGGGAGTACCCGATTTTGTGACTTATCATACCAGTCGCAACGCACAGAACCTAGCTACTCCATCTGAATAGCTCACTTCCACTTCCGAATCTTGGATTAGCTTGTATGTGTCATCAATAGAAAATAAACATATTAATTAATAATAAAAAACCACGTCATATAGTTTATTAAATGTGGTCTAAAAAGTTAATTTTTTAGCATTACCACAAGATAAAAATAAAAGACAGACAAGTATTAAGTTTTAGGGTATTACTTTTGATGTTTGTAGAAGAGAAATGTTAAGGAGGGCTCTCTCAAATGTGGAACTCCCCATGGATTCTTTGCCATTTAATGTTTTTTGCACAATGTTTTATAATGTTGACATGAAAATTAACGTTAAACTATAAGGTAATAGAGAGTCCATATAGAATCTCACTTTGTAAGAGTTTTCCTTAGCATTTCTAGTTTGTAGAATTCATAAAGCTCTACGGCAGCCAGGTAGCTGAAAAGGTGTTACAGATTTAGTATATTAACATTTCAAATGTGTGCGTTGTCATTAATGAATCTTAGGCATAGAAAAAAAAAACCTAACATAAATTCTGGAGACTCATTGCATTCCAAGGTGGTTTTAAAAAGTGGTCATTGCATCCCCCAGCACTGCCCCTGGTTATAACGCCGACCTAACTAGTTTTCTCTGTGACCATTCGTCTTCTTCTTCTTCGAGTTTTTGGGCTGACAATGGCAGGAGAAGGCGGCCACGTAATTGGTATTGATCTCGGCACAACGTACTCGTGTGTGGCTGTTTGACAGCACGATCATGTTGAAATCATAGTGAATGACCAGGGCAATAGAACCACTCCTTCTCATGTTGCTTTCAATGATACTGAGACATTAGTAGGTGATGCAGCATTTAACCAGGTCATTCGAAACCCTGTCAATTCCATCTTTGGTAAGTTTAACTTTGCCTTATGCACATCAAGACAATATTTTTCCTTTTCCTCATGTTTATAATCAAATGCATATCTCCTGTGATTCGGTGGATGTTGTAATTGTTCAGTTTATATCCTGTTTCTTTTTTCCCACTACTTCCGTCGTCCGATCGCTATATATACTTACACACACACATTGTGTTCATTTATTCTAATTAATGGGATGGTTGTAATATGAATAATTGTAATGACGAAAAAGCCAGTGAAGTTTTAGTGTATGCCATCACGAGTTTTCTTGTTTTATTCAGAAATTTGCAGTTTCTCTTCAAAGTTTCTTTGCTTTATTGTGTTTCTAAATGTGGCACCAATTTCAGATGCAAAGCGGTTAATTGATAGGAGGTTCAGCGACCCTTCTGTTCAAAATGATTTGAAGCTCTGGCCCTTCAAGGTCACTGAAGGCGCTGATGATAAGCCAATCATTGTAGTTACTTATAAGGGCGAAGAGAAGCAGTTTTCTGCTGAAGAAATATCATCCATGGTTGTGGCAAAGATGCGAGAGACAGCTGAGGCCTTCCTTGGCTCAATAGTTAAGAGTGCAGTGATCACAGTCCCTGCTTACTTCAGTGACTCGCAGCGCCAATCTACCAAAAATGCAGCTATCACTGCTGGCCTACGGGTGATGCATATCATCAACGAACCAACTGCTGCAGCTATTGGTTATGGCATCGACAAGAAGGCCGGTTGGTACAGCAAGAGAAATGTGATGATGTTTGACTTCGGTGGAGGTACTTTAGATGTGTCACTAGTTACCATTAGTTGTGGTGTGTTTGATGTGAAAGCTACTGCCGGAGATACTCACCTTGGAGGCGAAGACATAGATAACAAACTGGTGAATTATTGTGTTGAGCAATTCAAGAGGAAGAATAATTTAGACGTGACTGGAAACTCCAAAGCTCTTAGGAGGTTAAAAAATAGTTGCGAGAAGGCGAAGAGGAGACTTTCCTTTGCGTCTTCGATTGACATTGAAATTGACTGTTTGCATTGTTGGTATTCAAAGTTTACTAACTCAATACCAAAATATGTGGGTGATAAGTTTACAAACTCTATCACACCTCTCACTTTCACTCTCAATAAAATTGGACAAAGAAATAGAGAAAGGAGGGAAGCAACAAGCTTTGGTAAAACACTTGGACTTTGATATATGAAAGAAGTAGCAAGCTTGGTGATAACAAACACTTTGAAATATTAGAAGAGTTTACAACTCTTAAAGCTTACAAGCTGAAAATGAGAATGGAAATGGGATTTGGATGGGATGATTTAAGCTTAGCAAGATGGCCTATTTATACAAAACAGAAATTGATAAACAATGCAACAACACTTGCAATGAATGATGGTGTTCCACATCTTTACACCCTTTCAAACACATGCAGCAACTTTGGATAGTTGGCACACACATGTCTTGCATCATTCCAGGTTGTAATCACAACCTTTCGGCTTGCACACAGCAGCTCACATCTCTGCTGTCTTTCAACACACTTTCAGCTAGCACATGGAGGAAACTTTAGTCTTTGTAGTTGTAGCATGAGTGGATACAACCTGTAAAGAAACTAACAGCCATTAGCAACCTTTTACAGCCTGTTTTGAGTTGAATTTCCAACATGCATGAGGGTATTGATTTTTATACAACTATTACTCGCGCCAAATTTGAAGAACTCAATAGAGATTATTTTATCAAGTGTATGGAGCCGGTGAACAAGTGTTTGGAGGATGCTAAAATGGACGTTAGCAGCGTCCACGATGTTGTTCTTGTTGGTGGCTCTTCAAGAATTCCTAAGGTGCAAGAACTCTTACAAAATGTCTTCAAGGGTAAGGAATTGTGCAAAGGCATTAACCCGGATGAGGCTGTAGCTTACGGTGCTGCTGTTCAGGCTGCAGTTTTAAGTGGGAAGGGAAATGAGAAGCTTCAAGACCTCACTTTGTTGGATGTCACACCTCTATCACTCGGGGTGGAGACTGGGCGCGAACGCAACATGACTGTTGTGATTCCAAGAAACACTAAAATGCCCGTCAAGAAGAATTATACTGTTACTACTCGCCATGACAACCAAGCAGTTGTTAGATTCGCCGTTTATGAGGGTGAGAGTACAACAACTGTGAATAACTACTTTCTGGGTGATTTTAGGCTCAAAGATATTCCTTCAGCTCCAAGGGGTGTTCCTAAATTCAATATCATCTTTGATATTGATTCCAATGGGATTTTGAATGTATCTGCTGAAGACATGTTGACTGGGCAGACGAAGGGCATTACTCTCACCAATGACACAGCCTGTGAGGGAATTGAGAAGATAATGTAACATAGATCACGCCATGCTAAAGACTGAAACGGTAATTTTCTTTTACTTATGCCGGTCCTACTTTGTAATTCTTCTTGATAATTTGGTTATAATGTTTCAACTATTATGTTAGTTTTGAATTCGTGTTTCCACATGTTTCTCTTTGTTTAGAGAAATGAGTGCATGATGATATTTTTGGAGTATCAAGAAAGAGCCGGTTGGTGATTTGAGATGTGAGTCAAAATCTTGTATATATTTCTATCTTGAACTAGGCACAAATTAGTCCTTTGTTGCTATGTGCCAGCAGGGTCATGCTGAACTTGTCGAGGAATTGTCAGAGTCATGTATGGAAATTGAATCAATGAGGGTTCTTCATCGTAATCTTTTCGTTTTAGTGCATTCAACTAATCATGTCATCAAATTCCAAAGACATGCTAGTTTTGGATGAAATGTGTAAAAGTAATGTCTGTATGTAAGTAGTTTTATATTTCATACAAACAATAGTGGGAGAAGGACGAATAGAACCTAGAACCTTAGGTGCAAGGATAAATGCTCTCAGGTGCTTGACCAACAATTAATCATTTTATAGTTCCGTTGATGCTACAATATTCATAATTTGAGACGATAAGCTTAATTTGTGTTGAGTTGTATTTAAGAGTAGAAATATTTTCTATTTGCTTTCTTGGTTGAGTAATGTCAAGAAGACCAATTTTTTAGACCAAATTTTCAAACTATATGATGTGTCACAAATAGAAAATAAGCACGTTAATAAACAAGTATCCAATCCTCAACTACCACATCATATAATTTATAAAATATAATTTTAATAGTTGATATCCTTAACATTATCAGTCTCTATTTGGTCCGTTGACATTACACATTACCAAAAAAAAATATCTAGAGATTGCATTTCCAATGAAAATTTATATCCAACTGCAAAAATTGTGTGAATGAATGCAAACACATTAATTCCTGGGAACAATAAATCTTCAAACTCCTGATACCATTTAGACTGTTTCCTCTTCCCCCACTTCTCTGTTCAAGAACAAACAAATGTGTTCTTTAACCTTTACAATCACTCAAGCAAGAAATTTTGATGAGCTTATAAGATCACTTGCTTACAACATAAAACCTTTGTGAGCTTATAACTAAACCGCTTCCATACAATTTTAGAAATTTACGTATGAAACAAAATTGGTGTTCGATGAGGCCGAGGATGAGGTGAATGAGAGGAAGGTTAAGAAGGCGAAAAATGGAAGTGGCGGTGATGCAAGGAGCTGGTCGTTGGAGGAGTTGATGAGGAAGGAGGAGAATAAGAAGGAAAGGATTAATAGGAAGGATTATTGGTTACGTGAGGGGATCGTTGTTAAAGTCATGACCCATGAGTAAAGCCTTGGCTGATAAGGGTTACTATAAGCAAAAAAGGGTTGTAAGGAAGGTGATTGATAGGTTTGTTGGGGAGATTGAATGCTCGAAAGCAAGCATGTTTTGAGAGTTGACCAGGCAGAGCTTGAGACTGTGATTCCGACTGTTGGGTGCCTTGTGAAGATAGTCAATGGGGCTTACAGAGGATCAAATGCCAAGTTGCTGGCAGTCGACAAAGATAACTTTTGCGCTAAGGTGCAGATAGAGAAGGGCGTGTACGATGGTAGAGTGCTTAAAGCTGTCCAGTATGAAGATATTTGTAAACTTGGCTAGTGAATTTGATAGAATACTTGGTTTTGTGAAGATTGAACTATATTGTCTATGATGATCATCTGCATTTTAGATTGTTGGAAAATATTAGTATTTAGGTTTAGTATACTGTTTGGTTTTTTTAGCTTAGCTCGTTAGAATTAGGGTTTTTTTTTTTTTTTTTTTTTTGTGTGGCTATTATGTTAGTTTTTATATATATGATACTTTTTAACTCCATAGAATAATTATAGAATAACAAGTTGATCATAATGTAATCTCTTTATGTTATATAGTCGTCTCGGCTAATATGTAGTGTTTCTTTGTCTTTTAATGATATTTTTAGTTTTGTAATTTGTTTGTTCGTGTTATGCGTCTAATTTTCAAATTGATATTAGAGCAGGTTTGATCCCGCTATTTGATCATGAAAATTGTCCGTTGTTCATTGTAGTCCAAAAAAAAAGGAAAAAATAATTGTTGTTCATTGTTATTTGTTTGTTCTTGTCCCGTACTCCAGCGTTTTCCCTGCACCCATGCAACTTGTTTGACGAACCTGCACCTGACCCGCATCCTGCACCGTTTCCTCATCTGGATCCATTTCTACCGTTGTGACCACCTACCTGCAGTCGAACCCACCGCATTGCACCTGCCCTGTCCCTCACGATATGACTTGATGAATCACCACAGACCCACCGCCATCCCTCTGAATCGGAACTCGTTGGAACCACCACTGCTTCTTGTTGGATAAAGACGAGATGACCCGTTTGAATCTGCACGACCTATTTGAAACCACAGCTGCACCCTCTTATCTTACTCGCCCCCATTTGACAACCCAACGCCTGCAATTTGGAACCGCAACTGCGATCTAGAGAAGACCACTGCGATCTGGAGAAGACCACAGGTAAAAGCCAAGGAAAAAGGAAGAAGAAAAAAACGAAGAAGGACGCAGAGAAAATGAAAAGTAATTGTACAAATACGTGGTAGTAGTATTTTTGTAAAATGAAGGAGAGAAAAATGAAAAAAAAAAAAAAAAATTGGCCTTTTGTTTTATAGCTCACACGGTCAGGGCTAGGCCTGGCAAATGGGTCGTGTCTGTCGTGTTCGTGTCGTTTTCGTGTAACACCGGTTATCTTAACGGGTCGTGTCGTGTCACACCCGTTATCTTAACGGGTCCTTAATAGGTCGGGTCACTTTACCCAACGGGTAAAGTGACCCAACCCGTTATGACGCGCTATGATCCGTTAAGAAAAATGTTTTTTTTTTCCTTAAATTTGCACATACCACACGTTGCCACATAAATATTACTTCAAAACATTAAAACACATTTGTCGTTTAAGTACTACATCTACACTTGAAAATAAAAGCCTAATAAACAAACATCCATACACTACTAATCTATTACAAAATATTAAATGTGCAATGATATGCAAAATGAAAGAGTTTTTGTTTTAAAGGTTGTGAAGCCTTTCTCAAAAGTTTAAACCTTACCAATGGAACTCCAAGCTTGCATGTTATTCCTTTTACAAAATCCTCAATTTTCTTCGATCATCATGACATAAGATTTTGTGGTATCCACTAGTGTAAATATTTTAAGTTGAATATCAAATTCATCTCTGAATGTTTGTTTTTTGCGATTTTTGGCATATGCGATCTTGAAGCATATACAAACAAGTTTGACGATTGGATCATTGAAATTATTTTCGTAGAATGCGTATCCCATCAAAACGATAGATTCACTAACACTTGGAGTTTATCTATACTTTTATTAAGTATAACATAAGATTTTGTGGTATCTACTAGGGTAAATATTTTAAATTGAAGATCAAATTCATTCATTGTATTCATATAGGGTCAAGGATTGTAGCTGTAAAAAATCATCAAAATCAGAGCTAAAATAACCGTTAAATCGTGATTTTTCGTTGATAACCGTCGAAAAGTTTTGTCCATTACTTGATCTCTGAATGTTTGTTTTTTGAAATTTTTGGCGTATGCAATCTCGAAGTATATACAAACATGTTTAACGGTTGGATCGTTGAAACTAGTTTCATAGAATGCGTATCTCATTAAAACAATAGATTCACTAACACTTAAGAGTTTATTCATACTTTCATTAAGTATAACATAAGATTTGGTGGTATCCACTTGTGTAAATATTTTAAATTGAAGATCGAGTTCAATCATTGTATTCGTATAGGGTCAAGGAGTGTAGCTGTAAAAAAATCATCAAAATCAGAGTTAAAATAACCGTTAAATCGTGATTTTTCATTGATAATCGTCGAAAGGTTTTGTCCCTTTACTTGATCTTTGAATGTTTCTTTTTTGCGTTTTTTACCATATATGATCTTGAAGCATATACAAACAAGTTTGATGGTTGGATCATTGAAATTAATTTCGTAGAATGCGTATCCCATCAAAATGATAGATTCACTAACTCTTAAGAGTTTATTCATACTTTCATTAAGTATAACATAAGATTTTGCAGTATCCACTAGTGTAAATATTTTAAATTGAAGATCGAGTTCATTCATTGTATTCACATAGGGGCAAGGAGTGTGGATGTAAAAAATCATCAAAATCAGAGTTAAAATAACCGTTAAATTGTGATTTTTCAATGATAACCGTCGAAAACTTTTGTCCGGTTACTTGATCTCTGAATGTTTATTTTTTGCAATTTTTGGTGTATGTGATCTCGAAGTATATACAAACATGTTTGACGGTTGGATCGTTGAAATTAGTTTCGTAGAATGCGTATCCCATCAAAATGATAAATTCACTGACACTTAAAAGTTTATTCATACTTTTATTAAGTATAACATAAGATTTTGTGGTATCCACTAGTGTAAATATTTTAAATTGAAGATCGAGTTCATTCATGATATTCATATAGAGTCAAGGAGTGTAGCTGTAAAAAATCATCAAAATCGGAGTTAAAATAACAGTTAAATTGTGATTTTTGGTTGATAACCATCGAAAACTTTTGATCCGTTACTTGATCTCTGAATGTTTGTTTTTTGAAATTTTTGGCGTATGCGATCTCGAAGCATATACAAACATGTTTGACGGTTGGATTGTCGAAACTAGTTTCGTAGAATGCGTATCCTATCAAAACAATAGATTCACTAACACTTACAGTTTATTTATACTTTCATTACGTATAACATAAGATTTTGTGGTATCCACTAGTGTAAATATTTTAAATTGAAGATCGAGTTCATTCATGATATTCATATAGGGTCAAGGAGTGTAGCTGTAAAAAATCATCAAAATCGGAGTTAAAATAACCGTTAAATCGTGATTTTTCGTTTATAACCGTGGAAAAGTTTTGTGCTGTTACTTGATCTCTGAATGTTTGTTTTTTGCGATTTTTTGCTGATGTGATCTCGAAGCATATACAAACAAGTTTAACGGTTAGGATCGTTGAAATTAGTTTCGGAGAATTTGTATCCCATCAAAACGATAGATTGACTAACACTTATAGTTTATTTATACTTTCAATAAGTATAATATAAAATTTTGTGGTATCCACTTGTGTAAATATTTTAAATTGAAGATTGAATTCATTCATTGTATTCATATAGGGTCAATGAGTGTAGTTGTAAAAAATCATCAAAATTAGAGTTAAAATAACTATTAAATCGTGATTTTTCATTTATAACCGTCAAAAAGCTTTGTCCCGTTACTTGATCTCTGAATGTTTGTTTTTTGTGATTTTTTGCTGATGTGATCTCGAAGCATATACAAACAAGTTTGACGGTTGGGATCGTTGAAATTAGTTTCAAATAATTTGTATCCCATCAAAACGATAGATTGACTAACACTTAGAGTTTATTTATATTCATTAAGTATAATATAAGATTTTGTGGTATCCACTTGTGTAAATATTTTAAATTGAAGATCGAATTCATTCATTGTATTCATATAGGGTCAAGGAGTGTAGTTGTAAAAAATCATCAAAATCGGAGTTAAAATAACCGTTTAATCGTGATTTTTCATTTATAACCGTCGAAAAGTTTTGTCCCGTTACTTGATCTCTGAATGTTTGTTTTTTGTGATTTTTTGTTGATGTGATCTCGAAGCATATATAAACAAGTTTGATGGTTGGGATCGTTGAAATTAGTTTCAGATAATTAGTATCCCATCAAAACGATAGATTGACTAACACTTAGAGTTTATTTATACTTTCATTAAGTATAACATAAGATTTTGTGGTATTCACTTGTGTAAATATTTTAAATTGAAGATCGAATTCATTCATTGTATTCATATAGGGTCAAGGAGTGTAGCTGTAAAAAATCATCAAAATCGGAGTTAAAATAACCGTTAAATCGTGATTTTTCGTTTATAACCGTCAAAAAGCTTTGTCTTGTTACTTGATTTCTGAATGTTTGTTTTTTGTGATTTTTTGCTGATGTGATCTCAAAGCATATACAAACAAGTTTGACGGTTGGGATCGTTGAAATTAGTTTCGGAGAATTCGTATCCCATCAAGTTCAATGGTGTGTGTGTGTGTATATATATATTAAATAGATTTAAATCTATTTATTTTGTACGTATAATTGATTGGTACATGGAGTAGTACATCACGTGAGTCATTATAAAAATAATAAGATATGTTATATGTGTGATAAAAAGTTAATAACTTAAAAAAAAAAAAAAAAAAAATTCTCACCACTTCTATTAATTTTCATTTTTCCCTCTCTTTTTTGTTTCCTTTTCAACTTTTCTTATAATTTTAACTTTTTCCTCCGGCAGCCTATGGTGCCTACCCATTTTTCCCTAATTCCCTCTCTTTTTTGTTTCCTTTTCAACTTTTCTTATCATTTTCATTTTCCCTCCCTTTTTCTTCAAAAAGGGCGGCACTACAGGGAATGGAATGGAATTATCAATTATGGAATCAAATCAATGGATGCATATTAATTAATAATTATTATAGTTTTTATAAAATTTAATTCAAAATTTAATATATATATATATATATAATTATTATAGATAGTTAATATTTTGGGGGTATAATTATTATAGTTAATTTAATATATATATATATATATTATAGTTTTTGGGGTATAAAATTGTTAAATTAATATATATAATTATTACAGTATTTTTTTAGGGTTATAAAATTATAAAAATAATATTCTGCTTATCGTATATCGTGTTACCCACATGTATACCCGAATCAACCCGTTATCTTAACAGGTGCTTATCGGGTTACCCGATAACGACCCGATTCGTTATCGTGTCGACCCGAACACCTGTTAATTTCGTGTCGTGTCATGTCGGGTTATCGGGTCGTGTAAGGAATTGCCAGGCCTAGTCAGGGGAAACAAAATTGGTTAAGCATTTTTGAGGCCCACATAGGTTGGTGTCTTATTTGGAAGTTTCCTGAAAATGTCACTTGAGTGGTCAATGTTACTCGAGTGTTTAGATTGACCACTCAAGTGACGTTGACCTAATAATAGATTGGAATTGTTTATTTGTTTGTTGATGTGCAGTTGAGATATAGGAATCTTGTCTGTTTCGTGATAGGGTCCATACTCCCATCTGTCTTCTGGAAACAGAATATGTCTTCCTAAATCTATTTGTCACCCGCCATTTGAGTCTATATCCATCTACCATATGTCTGAACTTGCCTGCTTGTTTGCTTGTAGCGGAGCCTGCCTATTTGTCTATCTATTCACGCAACAGAGCCAGAATGTATGTCTCACTAATGGAGTCTGCATCCACATTTACTTGTTGGCAAACTTATGTTGTTTACCGTCATGAGTTTGATGAGGAGTGTTGGAAAGTATTAGTACTTAGGTTTATGTTAATGTTTGCTTTTTTGGGCCTAACATGTTATAATTAGGGTTTCGTTTCCTTGTCTATAAGAGTTAGGTTAGTTTTCTATATATAATAATACTTTGTAACACTACAGAATAACAAGTATGTTACAATGTAGTGTCTTTGTGTTATGTAACCATCTTGGTGAATTTGTAGTGTTTCTTTGTTTTCAATAATAATTCATGTTTTGTAATCCATTTGCTCATTCGCCTGTGTTATACGTACTTTGATTTTCAACTCAGATATACTACCCTGTTTTATGGCATTGCTTCTCTCTCGTTGTATGTTTCCTGTTCATGTTGAGTACTAGGAAGCATTCCTTGAGAGTTTGGAGATCGTTTTTGCAATTTTAATCACTAACAGTTTTGGTTTATATAAGTTTGTCTACACACATAATAGCTTGATTGCGACAATCCTCTTGTCAATTGTCTATTCTTACTGCTTATATACATAACTAGTGTAATTACTCGTCGATATTATACGGAAATTTACACTGCATATAGCATTCGCATATGAAATTTTTTTACAGTACCTAGAAGAGACGAAGAAAAATAGGAATTTCAATGCGATGTCTGTGATGATGTGCCTACTTTCTAGTGACCAATCCATCGGACCAGACATTGCAGAGTTTCCTTGTTAGTTATATAATGTCTCAAGCACAACCAATTATGAGGCTTCTATAAAACTTAAA
Source organism: Pyrus x bretschneideri (assembly GCF_019419815.1). Taxonomy (NCBI): domain Eukaryota; kingdom Viridiplantae; phylum Streptophyta; class Magnoliopsida; order Rosales; family Rosaceae; genus Pyrus; species Pyrus x bretschneideri. The sequence continues at coordinate 6,531,345 of NW_025999723.1, read as the reverse complement.
GACTCAGGTTTTTCACTTTGATTGCATACCCTTCAACTGAGGGACGCATGTATTTATAATGCCAACCAGATTACATCAGAGGGTTTGAAAACCCTATTTACAAGGCACTCTGAAATTCAAAAGATACAAATAGAAATCAGCAGATTACAAATATTTGAAAATTACATCCTATAAACAAGGAAGACCAAAACAGATAGAAGTTCTAAACAAAGTTGAACTCCTCAAAGCACGCTAGCAGTAACTGCCTTTTGACTTCGCCTAACAGCTTCATGTATTCTCATTAATCATTACTGGGATGAACATATCATACCTTTGTGCTTTATTTGGTAGCTAGTTATGTAACTTCTGCTTTGGTAGTATGAGGCTTTCTTTGACTCACTTCTACCATGCCTGCATTCTTGTTTAGTCATTTATGGAACCGAGTCTTCAACCGGTTTGATGTCTGAAGATTAGTGTTTCGTAATGGAAAGGTTGAAAAAGCATATGTATTGTAGGATGAGATGCACTGAATCGGGAATTCGTTTAGCGATTTTGTTTAAGATGGCATGGAAAAGTTGCACGTTCTGGTTCTTTTTGGCACTTTAGATCCAGAAGCTGTCGATGTTTTTCTGCTTTTGGAAACCAATGGTTCTCATTGCACCTGCAGTACATGGTCGTTCTTTTTATACGATTTCTAAGCACACTGTTACATTACTCCTTCTAATATAGACAAGCTGTGGATTGTCAAAGTACCAGTGTCAGTGTCAATCCCCCGCTTGTCTATCCACAAACCCGAAGGAGTTCTTGTCTAGTATGCGGCACCCGTATAGGGCTGCAAAATTCAAAGAAGTGAGACCAGTGTGGGGTTGGGTGAGACTAAATACAAGCGATCTCATTCTTTTGTGAGGAGGATCAGATTGATGACGTCGTCCGTCAGTCGTACGTAATAGAGTGCATTTATGCTCACCCGGAATTATTTCATACCTAAATAACCATATAACAAATTATCATGAAATGAGTACTTTACTCAATAACTAAACAACTATACTTAACAACCTGATATTATTCTGATTCATGATTTCTTTTATTTTAAGTAAGTAAACATGTTTAGATATTGATCATAAACAATAAAACAGCACGTGTCGAAATTGGATAGGTTATTAAAAACATGGCCCACCATATAAAAACATGGGCCCATCATGGAAAATCCCTTCCAAACTTTTTCACATAGACTAGTCACTAGTGTACATATTTAGTAGGAGTTTGGGGTTTAGTGTTGTTCATCAGCCTTGATAGTTTAGCTATCATAATTTCCTACCCCAACTACACGCCATTAATATTATACCATCCATCCGTTATCCCCCAAGCTAACTCTAACTCCCATACTCAAACAACATTTCACGTCGGTATTAAAGAGAAAGAGCCCATTTCCGGGTCTCACTCTCATTTCTCTTTCTTTCTTCCGAGTTCTGATTGATTCCCAACTCTCTGAAATTCGAATGGAAATTGCGTGAATTTGCTGAAAGAATTAAAAGGGTTTGCTGCTTGATCGATTTGCTCAAGTGGGTCGCTCTCACTTGCTCTCGACGATGAAGGTGACCGTAGTTTCGCGGAGTGGCCGAGAAGTTGTCAAGGGCGGCCTTGAGCTCAGTGATTCTGTATGCTTCTCTTTTTCCCGGAATTTTTCTTCTTTTTGATCTTATTTGTGATTCATCAAAATATCTGTTGCATTTCTGAGAAAACAAAGCAAATTATTTTCGAATAAGAAATTACTTGATTGCACTAGATGGGAAATTTTGAATTTGGGTTCTGTTCAGTTTAGTTAAAGATTCAAGTTTTGGATGAGAATTTTGGATTTGGGTTAGGTTCAGTTTAGTTAATTGTTAGCTTTTCTGAGTTTGTTGGTGTCACTGTTTGTGTTGCAGGCCACAGTAGCTGATCTGCAGGATGCAATCCATAAGCGAAGTAAGTGCTCTGATATACTTCTTTTTCTCTTGACCTTGTATAGCTGAATAAGTACAGTCTGTTGAGAATTGATAGTGTTTTTTCTGGTTGATTATCGTCTTTTAACGAAAACGATAAGATTGTTTGAGGGCTATATCTATAGCTTACAAATTGTGATTTGAAGGCTAGTTGCTCTGCATCATATTTGCTTAAGTTTAGGAATAGGGTTTTGCATATGCATCTTTAACTAGTTTTATTATTTTTTGTAGACGCAATCATGTAGTATTGTCTTTTCATGAGATTAGTAAGTATTCCTCTTCTTATGAAAATATTACATTATTACGTAAAACAAACTATACGGTAACATCCTTTAATCTATTTGAGTTATAATGTATAGATGCTAATGTAAGAATTTAAAGTATGAAAGCTTGTGGAAAACTGAATTGAGGATCAATGAAAAGCTTGTGGAAAACTGAATTGAGGACCAATAAGATAGCTGCTTCACCTCAATATCCACACTTTAAATGCCTAAAAGAGAATGTACCAAACAAGAGTTATTTGTTTTGCAGTTATTTGAATATGTAGACTATCTGATATACGTCAAGATTAATATCATTGGAATTTGAAAGAAAATGAAGAATAAATTATGAAACTTTGGTGTGCAGTTCACTTTCTTTGTTTTAGAAATAGAACTATTTAAACCCGTAGGATCTTTTAGATTCGTTAGCAAGATCAGAACTTTGGTACCTGGCCTTAATTATTTGTTGTTTACATGTGTATTTTTCTTTGGTTATAGGCGGTTGGTTTATGTCATTGCTGATGCTTGTTCATCCTTAATCCTTATGTGCCTTGACCCATTACAAACTTCAAAAAGAAATTTGTGTTTCTATAGGTGGCTCTATTTATTGTAAGATTATTGTTTTTTAAGTGATTTCATGTCTTATGTCAACAGCCAAAAAGTTCTATCCTGCAAGACAGCGGCTTACTCTCCCCGTCCAACCAGGATCAAAGGAGAGGCCGGTTGTCCTTAGCTACAAGAAGAGTCTCCAAGATTACATCAGCGGAAACTCAGACAACCTAACTGTGGTGTTCAAGGACCTAGGTCCACAAGTGTCATACAGAACACTCTTCTTCTTTGAGTATTTGGGCCCCTTGATCCTTTACCCCATCTTTTACTACTTCCCTGTTTATGATTATTTGGGCTTCAAAGGAGACCGTGTCATCCACCCTGTCCAGACATATGCCCTATTCTACTGGTGCTTCCACTACTTCAAACGTATTATGGAAACATTTTTTGTACATCGCTTCAGCCATGCAACCTCGCCACTCTCTAATGTATTCCGGAATTGTGCTTACTATTGGAGCTTTGGTGCTTTCATAGCTTACTACCTGAATCACCCGCTTTACACCCCTGTTAGTGACCTCCAAATGAAGATTGGGTTTGGTATTGGGATAATATGTCAAATCTCAAACTTCTATTGCCATATCCTTTTGAGGAACCTGCGAAGCCCTGATGGGAATGGAGGATATCAGATCCCACGTGGTTTTCTGTTCAATATTGTGACATGTGCAAATTACACTACAGAGATCTATCAGTGGTTGGGCTTCAATATAGCAACACAGACAGTTGCTGGCTATATCTTTCTCATAGTTGCTGCTTCTATCATGACCAATTGGGCCCTTGCCAAGCACCGCCGTCTTAAGAAGGTAATCATATAAACTTTTGTGCTCTACAAATCAAAGTCTTTATTCTTACATGCATCCTTATTCTCTAATAAGGTTCTTGACGAAATATTTGTATCTCAGTGTGCGGATAATTGAGTTCTTAACTAAGGACTTCGTCTGAAGTCCTTGTTAGAGAACAACTCTATATATAGTTACATTACATACTTTTATGTGATAGTTTCATGTTTAGATTGTGTATCACTGCACGGATGGGTTAGTTTGCGTGCACGATTAATAAATGCTTCAGAAGCTGAACTTCGATGGGATGTGATATCAAGATTATCGGTTCTTATTATGTTAAATGAGTGCTTTACTTCGATTGGTTCAAAATTAGCTTTCGTGACAAACATACAATTGCCTGCCGCTTTTGTTCTATTTCTATTTTATAGGAATGTGGAAAAACCATGTCCGATGGATGAGCATATTTAACATTTATAGGTTTTATTCATGGTGTCAGAATGTTGTGATACAAGTTTGTATCGAATATGAGTGCATTTAACACGATTTGTGCCATCGCAGATATTTGACGGGAAAGAAGGAAGACCCAAGTATCCACGCCGATGGGTGATCCTACCACCATTCCTGTAGAAGCCATTGACTCCTGGATTGCACCCACGCCGGATTGGTGATGGAACTTGAAGAAGTTAAAATCAGAGTCAATTTCAGACGATCTTAGCATTTCATTTGAAACGAAGGATTTGCTTGTCGATCTATGAAACATAGGTCATCTTGTTCTTCCCGTTTTAACTGTTTTGTAATTTGAACTTCTAGACCATCTATGACATTTCTCTATTTTTTTTTTCTTAAATTCTTATTATATTAATCGTAATCAATAATTTCAGAAACAACTTGCACGAAAGCTCAAATCTTTTTCTCTGTAGATTATAGTAGCTTAGAATCTTGCTTCGGTCCACGCTATAAGAACACATTTAAGAAGAACATGGCCTAGCTGGTGACAGTGAGGATTTGTATTCTGCCAACAACATTTGTGTGACTTTTAAGTGGATCGTCCTTGACATCTAAAATGTTGTTCATAGCCTTACCTTTTTACTCAATAATGTTTTTTATTGTTGCCCAACGTTACAGCTTTCTGAAATATTGTTCAAGTTGGCAAGCAAACCACATCGGTATGAAAAGCGTGAAGAGCATGAATGCAAGGAGAGTGATGATGAGTTACTTGTGCGCATTCCAAATCTATTCATTTGCCAGTATGGCATCACCAATGACGAATAGATTCCTTATTGCACATTCAATAGGATCATTTGCTTATACCACGTTGATGGTTAAACGTTTTCAGTTTACATGTGTTAATCATATTAAGTTTAAGCTTATACGTAAATGAATACTGAAATGATTTGAATTGAAAAGACGATATTCATGAAACTACGTAGCTAATTTCACAGAAGTAGACTCATCTGCTCATATACTATGTGTTGATAGTTAAACGTTTCGATGTGAGGCTTATAAATAAAATGAAAGTCTAAGCTAACGAGTCAAACATTTAAGGCAAGTCACTAAGATGTTGTCACGTCGTCATAAATAGAGTCGAATTAACTGTAATGCGAGATAAAGAAACTGAGAAAGGGACCCACTTTCCCTACTGAAATCAGATAACTACTTTTTTCATTTTTTTTTTTATTTTAAAGAAAAGGGTAGAGGTTAATGGGGTAGTGGAATAATGAAAATAGGTATACTAGGGGCAGAAGGGTCAAACCAGATGAGAAAAATGAGTGGAACAACGCAAGGCGAGGGAGCCCAACACAACCCATTGGACGCGGTCTGAAGTCTTCTGCATTTCCACCAAAATCCAACGGCCCAAATTTGAAGTCGGCCTCCTCCTCCTCCTTCGCCCACTCTCAAACGCCACTCTGTCCGTCCCTAACACGTTGTCTCCTCTCTCTCTCTCTCTCTCTCTCTCGCCTTCGATCTCCCTCGTCGCATTCCCAGAAAAAGGTCAATTTTCTCACCCCCTCTCGGTTTACTTCTCTGATTCATGGTGCTTTAGATAATGGTTTTTGGGTTCCTCTTTTTTTTTTTTTTTTGGGTTGCATCTTGCATGTGTGTAATTTCTTTATGATTACATTGCTGCATTGTTTCTTGTGGTAGTTTTTGAATACTGGTTATGAATGTTGTGGGGTTTGATCGCGTTTCAGACTGAAAAACTTGTCTTTTTCTTCAATTGTTCGTATGCTGAAATGGTGACTTGGGATTTGCCCAATTGCCTTTTTTGCTGAAAAAAAAAGGGTGTTAACATTTGATGGGTTGTGTATGCTTTGAATCATGTTTGGATATATGATGTAATATTCTTGCCACCATGTCATTACAACAACATTGCTTCATTTCATAACTGGTATTGCAGAAAACGTAAATAACTGAAGATTCTGGAAACATGAACACAGAATTAAAAATCAGGAATGCCCACAAAAAGAGAGAACTTAGCAGTGTTGTTGTTGTCCCTTTGTTTCGTATTTTTGAATAACTTTCAGTCCATATAGATTTTTATCAGTATTGTTGATTACAAGTTCAATGGGTGATTCTAGACCCCGTGAAGGCCGGTCTCTTGCCTCTTGTTTTGTTGTTGCATTGAGATTTATTGGTACATGTTTCACCTTCGGCCATTTGATCCTGTTCAGTATCTTGGATCATTTCATTATCGTTTTGGATGTGATTGGTTTTTTACTAGTCTTGGATGCTTGTTGATTGCCTCGGGCTTCTTACATCTTGCAAACATTCTTTCAAGAACCATATTATTTTCGGTTTCTGTTTTTCTGGTCTGCTTTTATGCTACATCGTGGGTGTGTGTTTGTGTTCCACTTGTAACCTTGACTCCCTGAATTCCTTTCCATTGCTTTCAAGCAGTCTTTCATTTGGATTGGATGGAACTCTTTGTTAAGTTTTCTATATTTAGCTGCAAGAGAACTTTTGGTAAAGCACTTGGGAAAATTTTGGTGTGGTGATGTGTTGTCTGTTTCTTTTCTTTTCATATGAGGAAATTGTTTCTTGGCCTTAAACATAAAGGGAGCTGATGTAATTGATTCTTGTGTGCCTAGCGGGTAGAAGAAGATGGCAGAAGCTGAGGACATTCAGCCACTCGTGTGTGATAATGGAACGGGAATGGTCAAGGTATTAAAATATGTTTACTTCTGTTTGACTAGAATTTAAATTTGATGTGCAGATGGTTTGGATGATTGTACCTTTTTTTTTTTTTTTTTCTTTCTTTTCTGGACATTGTATTTTAACGCTTGTTTTTAATGTTACTGTTTAGGCTGGATTTGCTGGAGATGATGCTCCACGAGCTGTGTTCCCTAGCATTGTAGGCCGCCCTCGTCACACTGGTGTCATGGTTGGCATGGGCCAGAAAGATGCTTATGTTGGTGATGAGGCTCAGTCCAAGCGTGGTATTTTAACTTTGAAATACCCTATTGAGCATGGTATTGTGAGCAACTGGGATGACATGGAGAAGATTTGGCATCACACCTTCTATAATGAGCTTCGTGTTGCCCCAGAAGAGCACCCAGTTCTTCTAACTGAGGCACCTCTGAATCCTAAGGCCAATCGTGAGAAGATGACCCAAATAATGTTTGAGACCTTTAACACTCCTGCTATGTATGTAGCCATTCAAGCTGTTCTGTCCCTGTATGCAAGTGGTCGTACAACCGGTAAGTATATAGATTGGTCTTCCCTGCAGAAAGGGTGTTAATTTGAAATTGTCTCCAATAACCGAACAATGGCATGCTTGATTGTTTATCTTTACATGTTGACCTGGGTTTAAAATATGTTATCTAAATCATCTTCTTCTCATCTCTACTTACGGGTGTGTTTTGGCTTTGCTGTGAAGGTATTGTACTTGACTCTGGTGATGGTGTCAGCCATACAGTCCCCATTTACGAGGGGTATGCCCTCCCCCATGCCATCCTTCGTCTTGACCTTGCTGGTCGTGACCTCACTGATCACTTGATGAAAATTCTTACGGAGCGTGGATATTCCTTCACTACCACTGCTGAGCGTGAAATTGTTAGAGACATGAAGGAAAAACTCTCTTACATTGCCCTTGACTATGAGCAGGAGATGGAGACTTCCAAAACCAGCTCTGCAGTTGAGAAGAGTTACGAATTGCCAGATGGGCAGGTCATTACCATTGGTGCAGAGCGGTTCCGATGCCCAGAAGTCCTTTTCCAACCATCAATGATTGGAATGGAAGCAGCAGGCATTCACGAAACCACTTATAACTCCATCATGAAGTGCGATGTCGATATCAGGAAAGACCTGTACGGAAACATTGTACTCTCTGGTGGTTCAACCATGTTTCCAGGCATTGCTGATAGAATGAGCAGGGAAATTACTGCCCTTGCCCCAAGCAGTATGAAGATCAAGGTGGTGGCACCACCCGAGAGGAAATACAGTGTCTGGATCGGAGGCTCAATCTTGGCTTCCCTTAGTACCTTCCAGCAGGTTTGTATTCATTTCTACATTTCTGCGTTTCTGCATCCTGTTCCAAGTTGATCTTGGATGATTACTAATTCGAGCTTTCCGTTTGTTTTCTTGGTTGCAGATGTGGATTGCAAAGGCAGAGTACGATGAGTCTGGGCCATCTATTGTTCATAGGAAATGCTTTTAAACTTTACGACAATAGAATCATGGAGAGAATTATGTCCAACTTTGTTATCCTTTATGCTGTTCCACTTATCACTGCTATAACTTTGAGAATCTTAGGAGTCAGATTTGAAATGGGTCATTTCTTTCGCTTTTATTCCAGGTTTTGAGATGTCGTGATCATCATTTTGCTGCGGTTTCTCCATCGCTTGTTTCGTTACGAACTTCTTGTTTGAGCCGAAGAATTTACTTTTCATGACTTTGATGATCATTGTAGTGAGAATTACGCCTCTCATACGTTTCAGAAGACAAGTGATTCAAGCTTTAATCTACGAAAGAACGTTGCAGGCTCGCTAAATAAGGACAACCACCGTATAAAATCGATATAAAACAAATACAGGGACAAAATAATCTCCAATGGGTCGGAAAGTGAGTTTCTAAACTATAGGGACTCACTGGATACATAGTGTATGTCCTCACATATAGGGACTGTATAGGGACAACCTTGAGTGGAAAACATGACCCACATTCTTGATTGAAGCCTTTAAAATTTTTAATGCTTTTAATTAATTAAAAATAATTAACATAAACAAAAAAATTTGCACCTTGAGTGGAAATGGGACCCATAATCTTGATTGAAGATCTTAATGATTTTAATTTTAATGTTTTTAATTAATTAAAAAAAAGTTAACATAAACAAAAAATGTGCACGTAATCAAATTATCACATAAAATCATAAAAACTTCAAATTTAGGGACTTTACTATAAGAACTCTACCATTGGAGGCAATATTCTTTTTGAGACACAAGGATTCCCCTTTAGTCCTTAAATGAGTACTTAAAAATGGTGGTGAGAGTCTTTAACTAGGGACTTCCATTGAAAATGCTCTTAGATTCCTAGCTCTGGCCCTCTCTTCCTTGAAAAACACCTCATCTTCGACAAGTTTTAGTACTCTTTTCGATACTTCCTTAGGCTCGACCTCCAGTTAAACTTGGGGTAATGCTAGAGATTTAAAAATTAAATTTGCAAACTAAATGATATGTCACCAAGCACGAGCTCATGAAACGATGAATGCGAGTAATAATGAAGGGTTAATACAGTAAACATGATAAATAATTTCATTTCTAATACCAAGACATCTTAGAATAAATTTTCACAACTGCTAGTTAAATTGAGAACCGTATCAATTTAGACCATTCACCCGTCTCCTTGAAATTGGACAAATCTCTTATGTAGAATGTCCACAATCCTGCAATAATCATCAATTTCGAAGGCAGCCCTTGATATTACTCCAACCGTACGTGTGTCTGGTGGCCATGGATTCTCATTTGTGGCTTCTGTCATTCTATAAACTCCATCCGCATGAACTCTCATTAAAAATTCAAGTCTTAAGATCCCACACAAGGAAGGAAGACTATGAACAAAGAAGAGACTTACAGTTCTGCAGGCGTTACATCAGTCAGCGCCAAACGAGCGGTTTTTATCTTCTCTTTCAAGAAGGAAGAGGCTTACTTCTTCAGTTCATAGAACAAAGCATGCATGTCGATCGTAAGACACCAGAGAGTCACAGTGCTTGACCCTGGGTCAAGCCGGCTTGAAGGTACTCAATCTCCCCACTTTGGAACCTTGAGCTTCCTCGGGATATTAAACCTCCAAAACAATAGCCTTAGCCACACCATCCCTTGAGAAATTGGTCGCTTGTTCCGCCTGCAACAACTACGCATTTACAACTCCTTCCGTGGTGATATGGGGAATGGAACATCACCATATAAGTAAAAGTATATCTTCGAGTTAACTGCACCAATTTAGAAAGATTATATATTGATAACGATAATTTTGGAGGAGCGCTGCCGGAATCAAACAGCAATCTCTCAACAAAGCTCAGGCGAATGACATTTGAAAGGAATCGGATATGCGGAAGCATTCCCGTAAGGATCAGAAATCTCATCGACTCGGATGCGTTAGGCTTTGAGGCAAACCATTGACAGGCACTAGACCAAGTTCAATAGGTAAACTATATAAGCTGCAACACCTGCTTTGTTTGGATGACATTTAAATTTGATGTTCTTGTTGAATTTTGTATTTTTCTTCTTCGAAAGGCTTACGCCTCACCTTACGGGTACATGAAATGCCTCTACACAAGCTTTCGTGTTTTAACTGGACAGTTCTAACCAGATGCAGGCTACTTGTATCGTAGCAAAGTAAGACATTCCTCCTTACCTGTAAATCACAACCTTTCAAAAAGCGATGGCTTGTAAATTATGACCGTTCGAGCCACTGTTAGACTCCAGTTAAGCAGAAATGGCTAAGCCAAATTATGTTTCAGAAAGTTTTGCAGTCATGACCGAATAGTCGTACAAGTACTATACTGTTAACATAATCCAATCGTTCTTAAACGTACAAGTTTATAACTTTCAAGCTCGTTGAAAAAGGGACACTATTGTGAAGTCGAATACGTAAAATGTATGATTAGAAGAAACTGGAGTTGCCCCCCAAATGATTTTACTTGCTAAAATCGTGGTGGTTAGATCACGACTTTGCCCAAAGAGGCCTTGAAATAAAAACCTTCTATAAATCTCTTCAAAGGCTTTGGAGGGAAAAGAACCAGGTGCCTTGTAGTTGTCTAATGAGTATTTGCTTTCCGCTGGCGTTTGATAAGTACAATACTCAGCTACGAATTTTCCACATGCCGGTTCTATATCCAACAGACATGAGCACAAGCTCCCAAAGCATATTTGGGATGCTCAATGGGTTCACCTTCGATCCAGGAATTTCAGACCAGCTTACAGATATCTCAAGCATTGGGATTTTGAACCATTTGCACAGGTAAACCACCTCAACATCAAAGCACCATCTGCAGAAAATCCGCATCCGATCAGTAAAACAAATCTCTAATATCATAGAAGCACAGAAAATCAGAATATAGTAGTCATCCTACAAGCCACTTTGACAACATTAAACACATCAAAACATTGAACTGTTGCACCTATCAGGTTTCAAAATTGCGCACCACTACAAAATATGTGGCCTTCTGCATGCATTTCATACTAAATTTTACCAAATCCTCTAGAAGGTATTCATCAATTCAATCACACACAATAGCCCAAAATTATACCAACCAAATGAGCCACCACGTGAAAGCTCCAAATCTACTTAGATACAATACACCGTATACGTGATACCCTATGAATGCATTTATTATTCTCACACTGAATGCTTCACCATCTTCTAAGCTCAGTTTTCCTCTTTTTTCCCCTTCCCTTTAAAAAAAAAATAAAGAAACTCTATCAAACGGCCACCTGGAAAACTTAAAGTTTTGAAAAAATGTCTACTCACAGCCAGCCTTCAACTTCCAAACCTCTAAGCAGCATAAGCTACACGGCACTCAATGAAAAATAACATGGACCAGTAAAATAATGCTTGTAATTTAATTGGGAAGCAACAGAAGTGAGCATAAACTATGGCACTTTTCCATATTTAGTGCAGTTCCCTATTCAAACAAATTGCCATATATACAATCTAATGCAGATTTACCTGTTCAAACGGATGTTAGTGAAAAGCTTCCTAGCAGCAGCCCTAGTGAACATCTTAAAACCACACTGTCATGCATGAAGAATACCATGTCAGCATTGACAGCTACATGCCTTATTTAAAACCTAGTAGGCTATATATGAAAAAAAGCAAAAAATAGTAACCATGTGCGCTGTTCTCAAACCGAAAGAAGAAATAATACAAGAAAGCACAAAATGTATGTAAAAACAGGAGAAAAAGTCATACCTGTGTATCCCGAATCCCGGGACCAGCAGCCAAAAGTACCACAAGATGAAAACCTTTCATCAAAAAATTGCGGTACCACTTCCTCTGAAACATTAACCAACTGGATCAGTTAAAATATTTAAAAAATTAAGCATGACGAGAATTGAAATATCCAGATAGCTGCAAGCAGAAAGACTCAACTGTAGCCAGGGCTTTCCCCTCAAGATGAGCACGAGAACCAAATGCAGCAATGGGGATATCAGATATTCTAAAACTTGAATTACCAGCAGAAGAGTCCCTAAACTTATCCTGTTCGGCAACTGCATGAATCTGGAATGAAACAAAATATCGTCACACTTACGAGTCCCCAAGGTGGTATGTAAGAGCTTTGTTAGAATTTCATCAAGACTTGGAAGCAAATGTCGGATGGAAAACTTTATCTAGGATGGTTTCGTACAAACCTGTTTTTCAAGTTTTTCTACGTCATTAACCTTGGTTGCTCCATCAGCATCCAGCATTAGAAGTAGCTCACCACGTGAATGTAGCATTCCCTGTTTTACAATGCTTTCACATACGTAAAAAGCTTCAATCAATTATCGTCACGCGTAAGGGGAAAAAGATGGGCCCTTTAATAACATCCGACATAATTACAAGGGCATGGTTCAGATTAGACTCACTTTTCTAATAGCTTCTCCCTTTCCATGATTTCTACCGAGAAGGATAATCCTCACATTATCCACACCGTATTTCTTTACAAATTCAAATGCTACTCTTTTTGTCCCATCAACACTTCCATCATCAACAATCACCACCTGTCCACAAGAATATATCTCAAGTAAGGCAAAGGAGCTAAATAAAGAACCAGGCATGTAATGTAACTGTGTTCTGAAGTGTTTACTAATCAGTAACTATTACTACTAAATTTTAGTAATACTGCAGTAGTTCACCAATGAAGTTTCGAATATCTAGGTACTAGATGGGGGTAAAATTATATGAGTTCATCATGTCACTACGCCATCAATTAGGGTGCTAAGGAAACACCTGTCAAAATGGATTCAAATGAACCAAGAGAGTACCTCATAAGTAAAAGACTTATCCTTAGCAGCACGTTGTTGAAGATAACTACAGAGTAAGGTTTAAACGTCATTACAATATAATATGATCACTCTATCAAACACCCATCAATATGATCATCAAATGGGAATGGTGCAGGGAAACAAAGAAAACCGAATCGTGATAGATTTATGAAGTGGAAGTGAAATGCAATTAGCTAAACTTCAACTTACTTCATGGTTTCGTCAAGTGCTCCGGGAAGCCTAAGCTCCTCATTGAATGCAGGGACAATCAAAGATAAATACTTCTCTGCCGGATCAAAAATCGAAGGGCAAGGAACCTAACACAGACACGCCTCTAGAAGATTCAGTAACACATCAAAAGACGATTTTACAATTGAAATCGAAAGGGTTGACTTGCATAACCTTGGCAACAAAACCCAAATCCAAAAGTTTGCATCAACATCCACAAACCCTAATTGAAGCAAAAAACATGAATTTTGAACCATGAACCAATTGAATTACCGCAATCTAAATGTACCTGTTTCAACGAATTGGGGTCCTCGAAGATCGCGGGAGCATCAACATGCCTAACAAAATATAAATTAAATACATCATATTTAAGTCAAAGAAGTTATCTTTTTGCAAGGATTAAGAGGGAGGGAATTAAAAGGGGGATTGCAGAACGTACGCGTTGTTGTTTTTTCTGCGATAAGCTTCGAAGAAGACGGCAGAAATGAAGGCTGTGGCGACGACGAGACTGAGGGCGAGGAGGAGCTCCACCATCGCCCATACAATTACAAACTCCATTGTTGTTGTTGGTTTGAATTTTGCAGGTCCAAAAGTGGGCGAAGGTGGCGGCTCTGCTCCTTTGTTCCGAGTTAAAAAATGAAGTCAGTCCTGCACCAGCAGCCTCTCGGACAATTTGATGTTTGACCAAAAAAACCTTGAAATGAAAATCAATACAGAAAAAATGGGCTTGAGTTTAACAAGCCCGTCTAGCTCAGTTGGTAGAGCGCAAGGCTCTTAACCTTGTGGTCGTGGGTTCGAGCCCCACGGTGGGCGTTTCCAATTTTTTATGTTTCATTTTCCTTGACGTTCTTATTAAAAAGTAAGCGACATGCATTTTTTGGTTTTTAAAAAAGTAAGAGTACGTTTAGTCTAATTGTGTTCGACGAGATCACTCATCCTTTTTGTTTTTTGGCGGACAGATTAAAACTGATCTAACTCGCATGTGTTTTTACAAGTACTTTTAACTTCTTGTGTTTTTGTGACCTCTATATCTTGGTCAACTAACTTTTATTTTATCTCTGGGTGGTCTAAATGTCGCATTTTGACTGTAACCTACTCATTGCTCTGGCTCTTTAACTGATTCCTGAGTCTTGACTATAGAAGCCTGTGGACTATCTTTACAAACCAGTTAAGGACTTCTTCGGCCTTTTGTATATGAGCTGCTTTCTTCCGTTCCAACAGAAATTAGCATACAAACAGGTAATTACCATATCTTCTGGGGTTTTCTTCGCATTTCTGTGTTTGTATAGCTACTGTAACTTGTACACGACACAAACAAAACAATTCAGGCTACTAGGTGTATCAACACGAAAAGTCCACACGTTTGTCAAGTTTAGATGTTAAAACCACAAACAATGCACCGGCAATCATTTTACCAACCTTTTATAACTTGGTATTCTCTTTTCTTTTCCATACCAGCGATATGGGGATGGTGGTATTGAAGATATGACATCAACATTCATGCAACAGAGATGTTGTTATCACGGTAAAACGTATTTTGATATGAGAAAGTTAAAATATATGACTGTGATTTACAATTCAGTCCAATAATATCTCTAAAATATATAAATAAGTGTTTTTGTTTTCAATTGCAGATATGTTTACGTTCTTAACTAAGCTACAAGTCTCTTGGCGTAAGAACTTTTATGTAGATGAAGTATTGCATGTGACACCATATGATATCTTATGCCCTAATTATGAGTCCAACATAGAGGTGGTGTAGAACACTTATTACCCCCACGCATATGTGATACATGTACATGTGGCCGTATACATAAAGCAGCTCAATGCAGTAAAGTTGGCAAGAATGGAGGGGACAGAGATGTCCACGATTCCTTCGAAAATAAAGGTAGTTGAGAAGATGGGCCTTCTCTCGAGGAATGCTCATGATTAAAGCCACAAGAGTAGAAATTAATTAATTTTAGGGAAAAAAAAAGAGCACATAGGTGGAGAAATTGGCCCTTCAACCTTCAAACCCTACCCCATTTTTCTTGCTTTTTCCATCGTGCCAAACAGACCTTTTACGAACCATCCTCATCACTCATCACATCATTAACATCACATTCACATCCATGATCATTCATATACCATACATTGGAACTTATTAATAACTAAATTATTGATTTTTATTTATTTAGAGGAACATTTTAAGTTTTAACCTCTCAACAAATTTTTGCCGTAAATATAATAAGATAAAAACAGAACGTTGTTCTAAACCAATGGGCAGGATGTGTGGCTTTGTAGCTTCGATGTTTAGTTCACGGGGGTTAAAATCTGGGGACAATTTACTAAATAGCTGTGTCAATTTTCAGAATCAGAAATATTTATATAATTCAGGTACTAATTATCATGCAAACTCTTCAACTAATCCTCCACAATTTGAGTAAAACTTACCTGCAATCTCTCGTCACATTCTCACTGTACGGGATCACAGATGCAAGGATATAAAATCGTTGCATGCAAAGTTTTCTCATGTAATTTGGGCTAAAATATGAAATTATAGGACTTGAACTACAAAGATGGACTTGAATTTTTAAATTTTAATATCAATAAAAAAACTGTCGCAAAATCTGTCACTTACCTCTGCTGAATTCAGAATTCCGCAGCAGCATGTGCCGTATACAGTGAACACCGATATATGAACATATAGGGAAGCTCAATTCACTATAAATAACAGAATTCTTTATTCATACTAAAATACACAATTTGCTTCCAACAAAATTAACGATTTAATATCCTCAACAAATAAACCAATTTCCCCCTCATAATAACAAAACCCAAGAAAAAAGGTCAACAACCCAATTAAGCAAATTAACACCCTAATAGAAGATAATAATGTTCATGAAAAAAGAAGTTAAAAATATGAAAATTTTCCTAGTGAGCCATGGCCACAGGATGAGAATTTGCATAGCTAATGGTTCTCTGGTTAGGCATGGCAAGCATAGCAGTGTGATCCAAGAAATCTTGAAGCGCCACCACAGACTGCAAAATTGTTCTGAGATCATCAGCACTTGAGAAACCCAAGTTTCCAACTTGCCTGACTGCATACACATAAAAAGTAATGCACCCTTTTCTGAATTTAAACCTAGCCATCTCACAGCCACTCAGCCCTCTGATGAGCCGCTTGTTCACTTTCCCAAGTGGGATTTCCGGCGGCCAAAGGCGGTCCACGGCGGCCTTCATGGCCTCGGTTTCGAAAACGAACAGAACCACCTTGGACTTCTTGGTGCCAAGGCCTAATGTGAGGGTGTGCCAAGCTTGGTGCGCCAAGATAGTGAAGTTTGTGGGGAGAAAAGCTGTGGTGGAAGGAAAAGGAAGCTTATCGTTTCTGGGTTTGCTGGGTGGGAATGAGAGGAGTTGGAAAAGCTCCAATGGCCTTGCTCGACGGATTGTGAAGGACTTGACGACGAACTGGCCTCCAAAGCGTAGGCCTTTGACTTCAGAGCTTGGCTTGAAGGAAAATTCTGACGCTGTTTTTGTTGTTTGGTCATTTGGATGTTGGTGTTTTTGCTTCTTGTTTTTGTTGTTGATCTTCTTCTCTTTCTCTCCCATGATTTGTTTGTAGAGGAGGAATATCTTGGGTTTTTGGTGGGTGCTGCTTGGTGGGTTTTGCTTGGTGGGTTTTTGTTAATGTATGATAAATATAGCTTTGGATGGTATATTGTATTGGAGTTTTAATGTTTCTTTTTAGTTTTGCTAATCCAATATTATATAAATGTGATTAGTTTATTTTATTCAATCAACGGAAAAGAATAATAAATGGGTGATGATGCTGCCGCTGCATCTTTAGATTGAGACTCAAGATTTTCTCATGCAACTAAGTACTGGTTTGGTACTGAGGTGATTCTGAAAAAAGCTGGTATCAAAAAAAGCTGGGAGCTGTTTTTGTGTTTGGTAAACATTCAGCTTCAGTTTTTTTTCACAGTTTTGGGTGAAAAAAAGCCAAAAACAAGAAGCTGCAAAACCCAGCTTTGAAAAACTGGCTTTTTTTCATATCTGTTTTACATAAAAGTTTACCAAATACTATAATACTGCTTTTTTTTTTCAAAAACACTTTTACAAAAAAGTTTACCAAACACTCTGCTGCTTTATTTCACAGCTGCTTATTTTCACAGCACAGCTGAAGCAGCTTTTTTTCAAAGCACAGCAATACCAAACCAGCCCTAAGTTTACTTTTAGCGATATTATTATTTAATAAATATTTGTCATGTATTCAAAAAGTGCATCGTTCATTCAATACATAGTGAGTTTGTGAAATGAGGGAATCTCCCCTTCATTAGGGGATCGATTCTTAGGTGACACAGGATAACCAAAATCTGTTTATCACCAGTTGTATATAATTACATGTCTACTCTTATTTCTTAAACTTCATCTTTTCTCCTATTCGTATCTTTGATTCTTTACATGGAGACCCCTTCTAGAGGGAAGGTTCATGGGTGATGCGGAATAACCATTAGTCAGAAAAAATCTATCATATCACCGATTGGATATAATTATGTGTATATTTTTCATATTACTAAATTACATAAAACTGTCATATGGTAATTAGGATATTTTTCTCTAATAATGTACATGATGAGAGAAATGAACATACAGTTGTAAAAATTGGTGATATATACGACACATTTTCTCCGAAGAAAAACTTATCCATTGCTTTCCATATATGTTTGATGATGCCACAAGACATTGTACATGTATTATGTAAACGTAAGATGTATAATTTATGTGCACATTCTTTACAGTGTTATGTTCATGTAAAGTTGAAATAGGTTATAGGTCAGGTTGGTCCTTGAATTATATAGGGTCTGGCTCACCAAAATAGATGGCATGGATTTTGGCAAGACACCAAACTGATCTACTTAAGATTCAGCTGACTTCTCTCTGATGAACCAAAAGGCAGTTATTCTTTTTCTCATTTTACTACAATTCAGAAACATAACGTGTGCAACTAAATAGAAGATTTTGGGTTTGTAAATGATGATTTACCTTCCTATGTTTGACAAGTGAGAGGAATAGGACCACATTTTAAAGACCCCTCCAATCATAATTGCACCCATTTGCTCAAATTCATTTATCGTCGATCCCTAATTTCAACTGCTAATGCAATATGAGATTCACATACATGAATTAACATTTCTTTTTAATAGGATGTTCGGTTTTTTAATTAAGAACAAATTATTGATGTTGTGTTGATAAGACGTCAATAGTGAATATATCAGTGTGTTATCGATACAAAAATTCATCCTTTAACAAAAAAAGACGATCACCTCCTTGTACAAATAATTTCTATACATATTAGTTAACAAATACGACAATTTGCTTAAAAACTTCTGTTAGTATGAGAGGAAAGATTTATACTCAATGAAGAATATCTAACATTATGTAGTAGAGAGATAAGGTATGGTTGCCTCATATGTGATTCATATGATGACAACCCAAAAGTCTTCCCATTATATTAAAGTGGTTTCCTTCCAAAGTCACCGTTGCCTTCAATCAATTCATGGGAAAGATATGCTAGACTAGAGCTTGTGAGAGGACCAACTAAAACAATCAACTCTTACAAGATATTCCGATGGGCAATAAGGGGGCCTAGCAAAATTTATTTTGATAGCTTTGTCATTTTGAAGCACTACAAAGAGTACAACACGTGTATAAAATATTTATAAAAATGAAACTCAGAAGTTAAATGGGAGTCTATCTGTCAATGGTGCATCCACCTTTTTCAAACAAAGGAAAAGATAAAGAGATATCTATAAGAATGAACGTCGAGGTAGTGATTTCCACTCTGGTTTTTCTTTTTCACTTCTTCTTAAGGCTAAACTATGGAATGGGATGATAGTGATATGATTTGGTAAGTGAATATTGAGATTTCATGGGTTGAAGATGATTCTTCAATACATGTAACCGAAGTGTAGATATACACGATTCGCCTTATTTGTCACTCTACTAATATAAGTTCAATGACAGAGCACTTACTCACAACATGAGAAAAACTCAACTCTTGTCGTCTCTCGGAATGACATATAAAGGAACATTATAACCGGAAAAAAATGTACAAGGAATATAACAAAAATAGAAATACTACGTCCAAATATGCACATAAATACATGATACTTCCTACTGTGATCAAATTACTTTGCATAGATCGAAACCTAACGATTTGATATATGCAGTATTTATATTCTCTTTTTCCAAATTAATGTATGTGAAGAAACATTACATTTTTTTTTTTTTTTTTGAGTAAAGAAACATTACATGCTATATACATAAGATTGTGTACTGGATATCCTCATAATTTTGTTTTATTCATTGAGTTGGTAAATTGATTGCAAGAGTACCAACTATGAATATATATCATGTGGAAGAGAAATGATGAGAGGCATGCAGTTTACAATCCTAACAAAGTCATCTCAGATTAATTGAGATCGACTTACCAAAAAAGCATTTTATGTCTATACTTGCTTAAAACACAAGAAACCAACATATAATAATAACAATCAATCCAGAAAACAACTGGCCACTTACATAGAAACTATTCCTGATGATGCCAAGTACAATACAGCATGAAAATGAGTCTGCAACTGTTAATCCAGTTTAGGATTAGATTTCCATCCTTCGATGGCACTCTTCGACGTTGACAACATGGAGAAGAAGCTTGAAAGCAATGATTCATTCAAGGGAAATTAGTGAATGAATTTGTATGATCCATATAAATACATTATACAGAGACAGAACTGTAGGCTGCAGGTTGGATGTTGTTATCACGGGGCCCTTGGTTTGTAAGCAATATATTATGCTTTCACGCACCATTTACTTCATTTATCGTATGATGATTCAAACTTGAGATCTTTTTCCGACATCCTGCTTCATATCATTCACAAGTAAGTGATATTTTTTGTAGTGTCCTTTGGTCTAAATGTTGTCAAAGCCCAAAGATAACTCTTCTACCAATAGTCTTGGCTGGGCAAGACCTGCTTAATTCTCAAGAAAGCAATTTGAGAACTGTTGGCACAGCCCAAAATGTGTAGTGTTGCTTTTAAGAATTTTTTTTTTTTTTTCCCTTTCTTTTAGCGATGTTGCTTTTAAGTTTAAGTTGTTAATTTTTTTAGGCAGATTTGTAAGAAGTAATTCTTGATTGCTTTATGTTCATTCTTTTCCAATCATAAGTACGGAAAGAAAGACCAAAACTTGAGTGTAGAGATGAAACATTCTATTTAGCCAATTTGATTACGTTAGGGTTTGAAATTTGAAACAAATGCAAATAATTTCCGATTTTTGCACTCTTTTTTTTGGTCCAAAAATTTTGTTTCCGACAATTACAATAAGAAAGATCTCAAATTAATGGAGCCTCTCAAATTGTTTTGTAATATAAAATTAACGAGTAAATTATGTTTTATCATCTTAACTTAGAGTCGCATAACAAATTAATAATTTGTCTATAAACATTACAATATCATACATCAATTTACAAATTCATTGCAATATCGATCTTCGCTAAATTTCTATCAATTTGATTGTTAAATAATGATGTAGGACATGAACCCCCCCTCGCTCTATTTGATTGAGAAATTAATTAAGTATTAATAAATTAAGATTATTTCATCTGAACAAAAATAAAATTAATTAAAAATAAACTCTTTCCCTCTTCTCTCTCCCCGCTTCTCTTCTCCCCATATCACACCAGTAAAAATAGAAGCAGTGTCAGTGACTAATTTGGTTGGTAGGGGTGGGAGCCCGCTGTTTTTAAATTAAGTTGTATATTATTTTATCAATATTTAATTAATTTTTCAATCCAACTAGTCGAGGGAGTAGGCTTTGCGTATGTCACATCAGCAGTTAGCAGTCAATTTAAAGCATTGATTAATGATGGAATAGATATTACAACGAATCCTTAAGTTGATATATGATATTGTAATGTTGAGAAGATGAGGTATGAATTTGTAATGTGACTCAAAATCAAGATGGTAAAGTATAATTAACTAAAAATTAAATCATATACTAATTAATTTCCAAAGGCATCATAGTCACCAACATTCCCAAAAATTAAAAATTAAAAAATTTGAAAAAAAAAAAAATTATGGTCAACACCATTTCTTCCGTTCCTCAAATCATCTCCTCAAGCTCAAGCGTTGTATTTACGGCTTTTTGCCTCCCGCTGCGGGTGTTGCCGGCGTTGCTGGTGTTGTTGATTTTGCTGGTCCAGCAGGCTTTCCCTTTTTCCCGCGTTTAGGTGCAGCTGGTGTAGTTGGTCCAGCTGGTGTAGAAGGCCGTGTTGGAATTTGCATTGTTGGTCCAGGAGTTGCACCACCCTAAATCATACAACAATTTAGTATACATAAGACAATATCATTCTACCAATAACAATAATACAATATGCGAGTTAGGTCAGTGTGTGAAGACAATATATTTGTCATAATGCACTTAAAAGTTCGAAATTCATTTTTGTAATTGAGTGTAAATTGAAATATCAATTAAAATACATCTTAAATTGATACGATGAGAATTCTATTTGGTTAATTTTTACCCTAACAAAGAACATGAAGTGACTACTAAAATTATACGTTTGCATCAAATGCCAATTCACTTTCTAAAATTTTTGTGTGATTACTTGGATATCCACAAATATTGTTCAACAAATAATGTTTAGTACCGATTCGTTTTATTTGCTTCTTATTTTGACTCATTATGAAACATAATTATTTGAGAAATGTTAAGGGGAATTTCTCAAAAGTGAGACTCTGCATTTACTCTTTACCATCTCATGTTTTTTGCACGATATTTTATAATGTTAACAAGAAGTTAAACTATGGAGTAATGATAGGGAGACTAAATTTTATAAACTAAATAACATGGAAGTTGGTGATTGGATTATTACTTAATCGTTGCTAAACGTGCTCAATTTCTATTGGTGACACCTTATTTGGTTTGATAATTTAGTCTACAAATTTAGTCTCTCTAACATTACTCTAAACTATGAGGTGTTAAAAAATCTCACAATTAAGAGAGTCCCCGTAATATTCCTCTAATTATTTACATTAAATTAGAAATTTGAGTGATAATAACAATTTCATTTTTCTGAAAAATAAAAAACAAAACCAAAAACCGATGTCGTCGGTTCACTTTAGACATTTATTTTTTTGTTAATTATATTATTTTCCACATTTTTTAGTCGGATGTAGAAATGTCCCATGCAACATTATTTAATTTAAAACAATAAACAAAAAAAATTGTTATTAGCATTCTAAACATTTTATAATTAGAAAGAAAAATACAATTGTGAGAAATGTCAAATAAAATTTTCAGAGTGTTAATAATAATTCCCTAAACAAAACACCGAATCTAGAAAATTTGCTTAATCTAAGGTACAGGTGACGGATCAAAAAAGGTATCAATTAAAAATTAAATATTTAATCAAGAACCAACCTGTTGATTGCGCATAACCCCAGCATTGTAAACCGGAGTCATGTCTGGTTTGAACAGCCCAAAGTTCTTCTCCGCGGCTGGACCAGGTTTCTGGTTTTCATTAAACAGAGCAAAGATGTAAGTTTCGAACTTCCGGTTTGGCATCAAGGGCGTACCCCTCCCGGACTCAATATGCTTGATCAAGTGACCGTTGTAGTCCACAGCGTTCTGAACCGAGCAGACTGGGAACTCGCAAGCCGAAGGCCAACCGGTCTCGGCCGCGATCAAGTTCACATCACCAAACCCAATTGCCTTGGCAGCTGAGTAAACCGCGTCCATCAACCCATCGAACATGTTAGTGTAAAACTTGCCAGTGAATTTATCGTGCGCACCATTGTTGGGTCTAAAGAGAGCGTAGCTCTCCTTTTCGGGTGACCACCCGAAGTATGGGTACGGGTTAACCATGAAAGGCGACTTGGTCTGGCGACAGAATCGGAGCATTTGGGTCAGGATTGGAATCACCTCCGGTCTAAACCGGCCCATGCTGGGCGGGTCGGAAGACAACATGATTCCGAGCGAGTGAGGGGTCGAGACCTTGACGTCTTTGATCCCCTCGCGGACCAAAGCGTTGTGTAAGGTCTTCATGGCAGGGACGAGATTCGACTTGAGAGCATCGTCCCCCCAGTGAAGCACCTCGTTGCCCATGGCAATGTATTTGATTTTGCTTGCCGGGTAAAACGGCTTGACATGATCAACGACCCAACGGCGAGCGGTGCGCAGCTTTATGAGTTTCGGGATGTCTCCGTTAGGGATGGTAATCGTCAAGGAGATGTTGGTGTTGGCGAAGGCCTTGATGATGTCGGGGTTGGTGTCAAAGATTTTGACAGCGTCGATGTTGGTTTGGGTTTTGATGAAGTCGGCGACTTTGGCTGGTGGCGGGAGGTTGTCGCCGAGAGTACCGTAGTTTACACCGATGGAGTAGGCTGTGGCGGCGAGCTGGACGAGGAGGAGAAGGGAGAGGAGGAACTTGGTGGTAGCCATGGTTTTTTTTCCCTTTTTGTGGTGGTGTTTTGGGAGATGGTGGATCCTCTCCTTTTCCTTTGGAGGATTGGGGAGTTGGTGGTCAAAGCATTTATAGTGGGGAAAGAGGAAATAAATTGAGGAGGAATTAAGAAGATAAGTGATCGTGACATGTAGTTGGTCAAATATCAATTTTATTTGTGATTTCTATTTACTGCTAAATTCTGTTGGATTTTCTTGATGTATGCTAGTTATTAGGAGGAATTTGATCTTTTTATTACACATCAAAACCTAAAAATAACTACCCTAAAACGAATTATCTATTTGGTCTTGTTATCACATACAAATAATTTATCAGATGGTTAAAATGAATGTATATTTAAGTTTTTTAGCTCTCATCTGTTAGTATCACGTAAAGACGTCATAAACTTGTCTTATGATAATTTTGCTTGATTTTGTTGCTTGATTACCCTGAACCCTAATACAGCTAGGCTACCTGTAATTTGTTTACAAAATTGTTCGGGGGCTCATAACATTTTAAAAGGCTTAAGGTAGAATGAAGTTCAGTGCAGAGAGAAGCATCTCTAGCAGATGAGAAATTGAAATGATGCATGCCAACTCATCTTTGGCACTTGGCTAGGGACAAAACGAGCCGTCGTTGTAGGACTGAAAACATCTTTGAGTCATAATAAAATAAGAGGACGGCTCGGTCTTATGTTAAGGGGCGTTGGAAGAGCGTTAGGGGATATAGGTAGTGGGGAATGGATTGATGGATACATATACCTCTTCAGTTGATATGTATACCAAGTGCGGAAATATGGAGAAAACTCATCGCGTCTTTGATGTGATGCCCGAGAAGGATATAGTTTCTTGGAGCAGCATGATTCAGGGATATGCATCAAATGGGCTTCCTAAAGAAGCCATAGACCTCTTCTTTCAAATGCAGGAGGAGAATTTGAAACCCAATTGCTATGCCATGGTCGGCGTACTTTCTACTTGTGCAAGATTATGAGCGCTCAAATTAAGGGACTGGGCTAGCAATTTGACGGATAAAGATGAATTTTTCACTAACCCAGTTCTTGGTACAGCTCTAATTGACATGTATGCGAAATGTGGGAATATGGTCCTTGCTTGGGCAGTCTTTAAGGGTAGCGTTCTCCGGCAGCACGGTCATGAGTCGGTGAATTTCTTCCTCGAACTGGAGGGACTCGACCTTGAGTCCTGGTAAAGGGGATACTAATGGTGGAGATCAAAGACGGGGAGAAGAATATTTTTTATATATATTATCATTGTCTATGTGTGCGTCACGTCACCAGTTAATGGCTGACTTAACAGCAACTTTAAATGATGTATGAAACTGTTCTAAAATTTTGACTTTATGTACCACTCTGGAATGAAAAAAACTTGATGTACTAAATGTTGAAAATCAAGAAACTTGAGTGTAGTAAACTGAGATTAATCCTAATGTTAATATGATATATATTTAAAATTCCTTTTATTTATTTTTTTTTTTTGTTTTTCAACTAATAGATTTTTGTTAAATTAGATGTTAGCTTAGCTAACGATGGGGTTTGAACTCATGACATCTTGCAAAAGCTCAACACTTTTTCACCACAATGGTAAGGGGCTACTTGCAAAATTGCTTTTATTAGCCCCATAAAATTTCATTGTGCACTCTTTATAAATGTGATTTTTTTTTCTGAATATAAAAGTTTAAAGTGCAAAATGAAATATTTAGATTGTCAATAATAACACCCTAAAAACAATTTCTTTTTCAAATTTTGTTGTCTAATAATGCTATATATTTAAATGAAACTTTAAAATTAGAGTTTTTGAAGCATTTTTTCTTGTTTGATCGTTTAAGATTGAACTGCTTTTTTATTATTTAGTAAAGGTTATATTTATAGCTCTTTTTACTTATTATTTAATAAGATTTGTATACATAGATTAGTGAGTCCTAAAGTTTGTTTTTTATTTAAATTATTGTTTTCTAGCATCAATACATTATCCTAATTTTTTTGGAAAACTATCTTAAGAAGGGGCTCATTTATAAATTTCGCACAGGGTTCTGAAATCCCATAGAGGACCCTACTTAAGTTGTGCCAATTGGAGAAAAACTAATATATCGTGACCCAAGTTCGCTTGGCAAAGACGGAATGCGACATGATTATGTATTGACACAAATCACAAACTGGTATATGTTAATGATACTGTTACATAGTGTTGTGAGTTTTCTTTTTGAATATTTACTTTATAGTTGACGTAGGTGGTGGCTATATACGGGTACACTTTTATCAACGCTAAGTTTAAACTTGAAAAACAAGATAATTCTATACGAATACACTCTAAGGGTGCGTTTGTTTCACAGAACTGTGTAAGACTGGACTAGCTTCAGGGACTAAACTGGACTAACTTAGTGAAACGTTTGATGCAGTGTTAGACTAAGAAGCAGGACTATAATATTATATTATTTCATCTATATTTATTAATATTTTATTTTTAATTTAATATATCAATTAATATTTTGTATTACTTTATCTTTTTCCCTATTTTTTTAGAACCATCTTCCTCTCCGATCTCTTCATTCATCTTTTTCTCCGCCACTCCCTCCCCATTCCCCTTTTCTTCCATTTTTGTCCCTCCTTTTCTTTGTACCAGTCTCATTCCCCTCAATTTTTTCTCCGGTTTTACTTCTGTACCAGTGTCCCATTTCCCCTCCTTCCCTTTGTATTTATTTTGCTATTTTTTTCATATTTGGTACCTGTATTTTCTGGACAAATCATAGTTGTGCAAGAAAAATCACTCAAATTCTCTTCACCCAATGCTAAAGTTTTCAATCTTGCACCAGTCCTTTGCACAAAATTTCCCTAACTATGTTTCCAACCCAACCCTTTGCACCCAAAACTTTTAAATTTCAAAATCCTAGGTCACAATCTCTAAGCAATGATGCTGTCGACAGAAGAATATGGGTCACCATGAGCAACGAGGCTGTTGTTGTCCAGCCACCATGGCTGATGTCGGTGGTGGAAGAATCTGGGTCATCACCTCTGATCAATGATGCCAAGCAGCCTAGCCACCATGAACATCTGAAGCTTCAAGCAGAGAGAGAGGAAATACATAAAGAAATAGAGAATCGGGGACTGGGTAAGGGTGAAGCAAAGAGAAGAGGGTCTTAGCAGTCCGCTCCTTTTGAGGGGTCTCGCTAAGACCACCTAACGAGTGCTTTAGTCAAAGCGAATCCCACCTAGTCTCATTAAACTTAGTCCCTCTTGCAAACAAACACTGGACTACACTAGCTTTTAATCTAATCCAATTCAATGAGGCCTAGTGAAACTAAACAAACATGCCCTAATTGTTCGTATTCATTCTTTTTTAAGAACATGACAAATGACTGACATGCAAACTATTCAACTTGTTTTTGGATCGTGACTGTAAATTTGATGTGCATGAGACCACATTAATTACATTCACACATTTCACATCTTAGAAGGAGTTTATACCTTGTGCATACTTGAATGACAAGGCATTTGCCTCTTTTCAAAATGGAACATTAGTGTTAAACTCTAGCTTTGGTGTTTTCTTTGTTTTTGGAAGGCAATGCATTACAGATAGTTTTGATTGTTTGTGAGTATTTTCTGTTTTGTCTAGCTAGCTCCGTGATAATATTTCAAGCAATGTGTCTTTTAAAGATGATTTTTATTTTGGGATATTTTGGATGCGATTTATGGTTATTAATGTTCTTTTACTGATATTTTGTTGGTTTTTAGATTTTTATCGAATTCCTGGACATTACTATAATAATGTATTTCTATGTAGGTTACTATTTTTTTTAAAATTAAAATTTAAAATTTGTAGTTGTTTATATTAATGAGATTTTAAATAGAACTCATAATGTGAGATCCCACATCGTCTAGGGGAGTGATCCTTATATGTATATTCCCATCCCTACCTAGCACGAGGCCTTTTGGGAGCTCACTGGCTTCTGGTTCCGTAGGAAATCCGAAGTTAAGCAAGAAGAGGGCTAGAGCAATACCATGATGGGTGACCCACTGGGAAGTTGCTTGTGAGTTCCCAAAAACAAAACCGTGAGGGAATGGTAAGCCCAAAGCGGACAATATCGTGCTACGGTGGTGGAACGGGCCCGGGAAGTGATCCGCCCCGGGCCGGGATGTGACAATTTGGTATCAGAGCCAATCCCTGGCCAGAAATGTGCCGACGAGGACGTCGGGCCCCTAAAGGGGGTAGATTGTGAGATCCCACATCGTCTAGGGGAGTGATCCTTATATGTATATTCTCATCCCTACCTAGCACGAGGCCTTTTGGGAGCTCACTGGCTTCTGGTTCCGTAGGAACTCCGAAGTTAAGCGAGAAGAGGGCTAGAGCAATACCATGATGGGTGACCCACTGGGAAGTTGCTCGTGAGTTCCCAAAAACAAAACCGTGAGGGAATGGTAAGCCCAAAGCGGACAATATCGTGCTACGGTGATGAAGTAGGCCCGGGAAGTGTGACATCCCACATCGCCCAGGGGAGTGATCCTTAAATGTATATTCTCATCCCTACCTAGCACGAGGCCTTTTGGGAGCTCACTGGCTTCGGGTTCCGTAGGAACTCCAAAGTTAAGCGAGAATGAGGCTAGAGCAATCCCATGATGGGTGACCCACTGGGAAGTTGCTCGTGAGTTCCCAAAAACAAAATCGTGAGGGAATGGTAAGCCCAAAGCGGACAATATCGTGCTATGGTGGTGGAGCGGGCCCAGGATGTGGTCCGCCCCGGGTCGGGATGTGACAAATTGGTATCAGAGCCAATCCCTGGCCGGAAATGTGCCGACGAGGACGTCGGGCCCCTAAGGGGGGTGGATTGTGACATCCCACATCGCCCAGGGGAGTGATCCTTAAATGTATATTCTCATCCCTACCTAGCACGAGGCCTTTTGGGAGCTCACTGGCTTCGGGTTCCATAGGAACTTCGAAGTTAAGCGAGTAGCGCACAAGAGCATTCCCAGGATGGGTGACCCATCGGGAAGTTCTCGTGTGAGTTCCCAGAGCCAATCCCTGGCCGAAAATGTGCCGACGAGGACGTCGGGCCCCTAAAGGGGGTGGATTGTGAGATCCCACATCGTCTAGGGGAGTGATCC
Source organism: Pyrus x bretschneideri (assembly GCF_019419815.1). Taxonomy (NCBI): domain Eukaryota; kingdom Viridiplantae; phylum Streptophyta; class Magnoliopsida; order Rosales; family Rosaceae; genus Pyrus; species Pyrus x bretschneideri. The sequence continues at coordinate 6,502,448 of NW_025999723.1, read as the reverse complement.
TTATATGTATATTCTCATCCCTACCTAACACGAGGCCTTTTGGGAGCTCACTGGCTTCTGGTTCCGTAGAAACTCCGAAGTTAAGCGAGAAGAGGGCTAGAGCAATACCATGATGGGTGACCCACTGGGAAGTTGCTCGTGAGTTCCCAAAAACAAAACCGTGAGGGAATGGTAAGCCTAAAGCGAACAATATCGTGCTACAGTGGTGGAGCGGGCCCGGGAAATGATCCGCCCCGGGCCGGGATGTGACACATAATTTGTGGGATTAAAAATATTAAATTATAAATAATTATACTCTCTAATATATTTTGTGTGTGTGTGTGTATATATAAACATTGGTACATTCTTCAAAACCACAAAAACATAGATATTAGGCTTAATAACATTAATAAATTTCTTAGATTAAACTTGACATGGATATTTTATACAGTCAAAATGAATGTACCCATAGATTAAAAATGGGTTAAAAATTGAATGGATTTTATATATAAAAAAAATGGATACAATTTATATTAAAAATGGTACATTTTACATATAACAAATTGGCATATTTAAGATGGGTGCATTTAAAATTTAAAAAAAAAAATTGTAAAATTATATGTATGGGTATATTAAGATTGAAAAATTGAAAAACTTTTTTATTAAAAACTAATGGGTAGAAACTTATCCCTTTTTCTTTATTATTTTGGAAATGTTTTGAATTGAAATCAATTAGGAGTTTAATAAAGGTCTGAGTATAAAAACGCTAAATCAATTACTAATTTTTATTTAAAAAAATTATGTAACTGACATGTAAATTTATTATTACATTAATGCTATGGACTTTGATCAAAATCTGAAAACTAATAAACTCTCAGTCAATGAACATTAGTAACTAAAGACGGGATATTAATTTTTTCTTTATTATTTTTTACAAATGATAAGATAATTTATATTGAATTCATCTAAGAGAGATCCAAACACGGGACCTCGAGTGCCTGAGCGAATGCTCTTAACAAAAAAACCATAGTCATCAACATTTCACAAAAAAATTAATTTCCAAAGAAACCATAGTCATCAACGTTCCACAAAAAAAATTAAAAACTCAGAAAGGAAAAAAAAAACAATGGTCAACACCATATCTTCCGTTGATCAAATCATCTCCTCATGCTCAAGCGTTGTATTTACAAAGGCCGCGGCTTGGGTCGGTGGTGGTGATTTGTCCGGACCCAGAGAAATCACAGTTAAAGTCGTGACGGCCATTAGCCTGGTAATAAGCATTCATGAGGTACGAAGCGCGAGCTCTAATGTCGTTATCGAAGCAAGCGCTGCCTGGCTGGATGGACTTGCAGTCAACGCCGGTGCCGCAGACGTAGTCAATGTTTGATTGCAATGCTTGGTTGCTGGCTGCTGGTTTTGCCACGCACCACTTCTTGCCGCCGTTGTTGTTGCCTCCAGCTGTCGGTGTTGCCGGCGTTGCTGGTTTTGATGGCTTTGGTTGTTTGGCAGGCTTTCCCTTTTTCCCCTTTTTGGGAGCAGCTGGTGTAGTTGGTCCCGCTGGTGTAGTTGGTCCAGCTGGTGTAGAAGGTTGTGTTGGAATTTGCATTGTTGGTCCAGGGGTCGCACCACCCTAAATCATGCAACAAGTTAGTAACTTAGTATACATAAGACTAACATTATTCTAGCAATAAGAATATAATTTATGTGAGTTAGATTTACGACAGTATGCCCATCATTTGGTGAGCAATTTAATATAACAAATTGGATGAATTTACGATTATTTTTTTTGTGAATTATATTATTTTTCACATTTTTTTAGTGGGTGCAGAAATGTTTATGCAACATTATTTAATATAACACAAGAAACAAAACACCGAATCTAGAAAATTTGCTTAATCTATGGTGCATGTGCCCGACATTTTAAATTGAACAAATATTTTTTGAACAACCGAAGTCTCTACGCTAAAGGAGTTGGGGATGAAATTGAGTCTCACAATCGACTAGCCTTAATAATATGGTTTAAATTCGCTTTTGACGAGAATCAGCCCTAAGACCTTTTATTTACAAGTGAAGAAAAAAAAAATGTCACTAGATAATAGTACTAAGTAACCCTCCCCACCTGATTAGATTTTATGCATGCAACCAATCACTTTAATACCTTAATTACTTATAAATCTACGCTACTGGGCTCAACATTTAACAATTAAGTATTTAAGACAACAATGATGAGATGAGCTAAATAAAGAAACAAAAGCAAAATGGAAAATCAAAAGACGATTAATCAATAACCAACCTGTTGATTGCGCATAACCCCAGCATTGTACACCGGAGTCATGTCCGGTTTGAATAGCCCCCAGTTCTTCTCAGCAGACGGACCGGGTTTCTGATTCTCATTAAACAAAGCAAAGATGTAAGTCTCGAACTTCCGGTTCGGCATCAAAGGCGTACCCTTCCCGGACTGAACATGCTTGATCAAGTTACCGTTGTAGTCTACAGCGTTCTGAACCGAGCACACTGGGAACTCGCAAGCCGAAGGCCAACCGGTCTCGGCTGCAATCAAGTCCACGTCACCGAACCCGATTGCCTTGGCAGCTGAGTAAACCGCGTCCATCAACCCATCGAACATGTTAGTGTAAAACTTGCCAGTGACTGTATCGTGCACACCCTGATTGGGTCTGAAGAGAGCGTAGTTCTCTTTTTCGGGTGACCACCCGAAATACGGGTACGGGTTAACCATGAAAGGCGACTTGGTCTGTGTACAGAACTTAAGCATTTGAGTCAGAATTGGAATCACCTCCGGTCTGAATCGGCCCGTGCTGGGCGGCTCAGAAGACAACATGATTCCCAGCGAGTGAGGGGTCGAGACCTTGATGTCTTTGATCCCCTCTTGGGCCAAAGCGCTGTGGAAGGTCTCCATGGCAGGAACTAGGCTCGACTTGAGAGCGTCGTCCCCCCAGTGGAGGACCTCGTTGCCCAAGGCAATGTATTTGATTTTGCTTGCCGGGTAAAACGGCTTGACATGATCAGTGATCCAACGGCGAGCGGTTTGTAGGTTTTTGAGGCTCGGAATTTCTCCGTTTGGGACGGTAATCGTCAAGGAGATGTTGGTGTTGGCGAAGGCCTTGATGATGTCTGGGTTGGCGTCGAAGAGTTTGACGGCATCGATGTTGGTTTGGGTTTTGATGAAGTCGGCGACTTTGGCCGGTGGCGGGAGGTTGTCGGCGAGAGTACCATAGTTTACGCCGATGGAGTAGGCTGTGGCGGCGAGCTGGACGAGGAGGAGAAGGGATAGGAGGAGCTTGGCGGTAGCCATGGTTGTTTTTTTCTTTTTACTGGTGGTGTATCGGGAGGTGGTGGACGCTCTCCTTTTTCTTTGGAGGACTTGGGAGTTTGTGGCCGAAGTATTTATAGTGGGGAAAGGTGAAAGAAATTGAGGACAGGAAATAAGAAGATAATGGACGAATGAGATCGTGACGTGTGTTGGTCAATATCTATTTTATTTGTGATTTCTATTTACTGCTAAATTCTGTTGGATTTTCTTGATGTATGCTAATTATTTGGAGGAATTTTATCTTTTTATTACACATCAAAACCTAAAAATAACTCCACGTCCAGAGTCCGAAGGTTGATATACTTTTATCACTCTTCTTTGTATATGAAAGTGTGTATTGTCGTGACGAAACTACTAACTGATCTTCTCTATTATCTATTTAGTCATGTATTAGCATTAAAATAACTTATCAGATAGTTGGAATGAATGTACATATAACTTTTTTTATCTCTCGTCTATCATTATCACGTAAAGGACAAAATACGTAACAAACTTGGCTTACGAAATTTCGTTTGCTTGTTGCTTGATTACCTTGAATCCTAATGTAGCTAGGTTACGTGTAATTTGTTGTCAAAATTGTTTGGGGCTCATAACATCTGAAAAAGCTTAAGGTAGAACGAAGTGCAATGCATAGAGAAGCATCTCTAGCAGACGTTGAGATATTGAAATGTTAACTTTTGGCTTTGGATTGATGACACATGCCAACTCATCTTTGGCACTTGGCTAGGGACAAAACTAGCGGACATCCAGAACATTTGTCGCACATGGTGTTGCAATTTTTTTTTTTTTTTTTAATATTTACAATTTGATTGATGTCGGCGACAATTTTTAGAAAATGTTTATGTTTATTAACACTATATCTTAAATTTATAAAGCATCATTCACATCGTCTATTTACATTATGCTGTATGAATTAATGGCGTCACATAACTGTATTAATCTCACTCATCAAAATCCTATTATATAGTCCCCCAACCATGTATAGTTAATTAAATAAACATTTGAGTGGCATGAGTATCCATATCTCAACAGAAGTCATACTTCGCCGGTACCATAAGCTTTTTTGTACTAAACCCTAAACCCATCTATGTTTTTTGTACACCTTCCCATCTCTGTTTATTAACTTAATTTGTGGTTGAAGGCACATGAAGAATGTGGACATCAATTTTTACCAAATTGAAATTAAAATGGGACACTTTGGCAGATAAACAGGGAGATCCACGGAGCAGGATAAGAGAGGAAGGAAAAGAGATGGAGAGTGCGGCGTCCAGAGGCAGCGGAGGGTAGGAGGGATGGTTGACGGAGTTTTGGAGGACGGCGTTTTTCTTTACTTTATTTTCCAATTTTTTATTTTATTTTCTGAAAGGGATAAAATGAATTTCAAATCCAGCTGTTAAAATAACATACACACGTTGGATTCTGAATGAAAATATCACCGTTCAATTGGTGATACGGTTACCATCTAATAATTTCTCGTGAAGGTGAGAGCCAGTGTCCAAGAACACACAGGTCGGGTCCCATTTATGAAATAAAAAACAAAGAAAATAGAGTTTGGGCCCTTAATATGGCCTGACTCACTGATTTTTGTTGCTAGACGTGACCTAAATTTTACTACCCAAGCAAAAAAATTGCAAAATTATGTGACAAATGTAGTCTCATTTTTCTGCTCATTTTATAGTACTTTAAATATAAAAGTTCTAAGAAGGATAAAGCACCCATTGAGAATGCTCTAGCACACCAAGACTAAAAGGCACCTACTCTTATTGTTTGTGTATTTTCTATTTGTCTACCTCCGTCATAATATTTTGAGCAGTGTGTCTTTTAAAGATTTTGTTTTTATTTATCAATAATCATGTTTGGAGTGAGTTCAATAATAATTTATGGTCACTTAGTACTACGGTCTAGTTATATTCTTCTTTATCTGTAAATAAGAGATCTTAGGTTTTATTCTCACCAAAGGCGAATTTAAACCACATTATTGCAAGCTTATTATAAGACTAAGTCCATTCTCCCTCCTCATTAGTATAGATAATATCATTTGTTTAAAAATAATAATAATAATTAGTGGCCCCTGTGACTTGTGGATGAGATAACCACCTCTTCTTTATGTGTATTTGTAAATCTCCAAGTGAAAAAAAGTGCCAAAACATTCCCTAGGTAAGCAATTTGGAATCATTTTATTGTGATGGTTAAACTATAGTCCTTTTTCTCTGTGTTATATATAAAATGGTTTTTTGAACAAAAAAAAAAAGATAAAATGGTTTATACCAAACCTTGCCCATTAAATTAGTCTTTTTTTTTCAACAAAAAAAAAACTATAGTCCTTTTTTAATGTTAATATTTTATATGGTTACATGAGTGAATTAATAACACAAAATGATTGTCTGGTTAGTCAAATAAAAGAATTACTGTCTTAAGCTTGATTCAGGAAAAAAAAAAATCTATAATGAGTTAAAAAGAATTCGCTATCCTTCACTAACAATAGATTCATTACATGAATAACACGTGACAAATAGACATGAGAAAAATGATATATAAGGACCGCATCATAACACTTCCGACCACTCTAACTCTCTCACCTGATTATTAAGGCCTGGTTTGGTACTGAGGTGATTTTGAAAAAAACTGGTATAAAAAAAAGTTGGAAGCTGTTTTTGTGTTTGGTAAACATTCAGCTTTAGTTTTTTTTCACAGTTTTGGATGAAAAAAAGCCAAAAACAAGAAGCTGCAAAACCCAACTTTGAAAAATCGGCTTTTTTTTCACATCTGTTTTACATAAAAGTTTACCAAACACTATAATACTGTTTTTTTTTTTCTTTTTCAAAAGGACTTTTACAAAAAAATTTACCAAACACTCAGCTACTTTATTTCACAGCTGCTTATTCTCACAGCATAGCATAAGTAATTTTTTTTCAAAGCACAACAATACCAAACCAGCTGTAAGATTGTTGCGGTGGTGTGGTCCTATGCACTACAAGCACATACTAATGTTTGATTCGAAGACAGAATTTGATGATTTAAGCAAACTCCTTAACGCTCAAAACTCATTGGTGAAACGATTGGGAAAACAAATTGAGGGGAAAAGTTGTAGGAAGTAAGAGGAAAAGTAATGAAAAAAAACAATGGACGAATATGTGGATCCACAAAAGCATTCAAGGAAAATCCAGGTTCGGAATTGTTAATTATCATTTGATATCTAATACCTTTCCCAACTCTTTGATGTACATATACAATATCATTAAAAGTAATTATTTTTGCACACTTTTTCTTCTTCTGTAAATTTTTATTTATTTGAGTCTCTTAATTTTTATTTATTTATTTAATTTAAATTATAAAAAATAAACAGGGGTAAAAATTATTTCCTTATCTCGAATTTGTACTCAGTTTTGGATTTTAACTCATGATCTATGGCATTTTAATTGTAAACTCAAGTATTTAGTTATACCAAGAAAACATTATTATAAAATAAAAAAAATAGGGCAATAATTTTCATCTTTAATTCTATCAAGATAATCAACTTTAGAGGTACCATTTTTGTCTTCAAGCTAATTCCCATGACAATATATTCTATTTAGTTCTCCCAAATTTTTATATTTTATTTTGTAAAGAAATATAAGAACCTTTTTTTTTCTTTTTCTTTTTTTTTTTTTTTGCCAAAAAACTATTTACAACAAAATGTATTGATCTGAGCCTATCACTTATAGGAAAAATGCAAATGGAAAGTCCAATTTGATAAACCAAAATATTATTGTGAAGATTTAACCAAATCAATTTGGTAAACCAAAATATTATTGTAAAGATTTAACAAAGTCATCAAATGATTAAATATCAAAACACAAGCAATTACATGCATGTTGCACTCACTTGTTACACAGTTTATTTAATCTTCTTCTTAAAAAAATAAAAATAATAAAAAAAGATTTCAGCCCTATTTTAGCTAATTAGGGTCAAGAAGAATAAATTTCCTTTATTTTTTTGACAAATAATAAGATAATTATATTGAATTCATTTAAACTACGAGAACTACAATTCAAACACAGAATCTCATGCGCATGATCCAATGCTCTTAACCATCATATAGTAATTAAATTCCAAATACACCATAATCATCAACATCCCACAAAAAAATTAAAAAAAATTAGAAAGAAAAAAAGTCACGGTCAACAACATATCTTCCGTTCCTCATATCATCTACTCAAGCTCAAGCGTTGTATTTACAAGAGCCGTGGCTTGGGTCGGTGGTGGTGATTTGTCCGGACCCAGAGAAATCACAGTTGAAGTCGTGACGGCCGTTAGCCTGGTAGTAAGCATTCATGAGGTAAGACGCGCGGGCTCTAACGTCGTTATCAAAGCAAGCGCCGCCTGGCTGGATGGACTTGCAATCAACGCCGGTGCTGCAGACATAGTCAATGTTTGATTGCAATGCTTGGTTGCTGGCTGCTGATTTTGCCACGCACCACTTCTTGCCTCCTGCCACCGGTGTTGTCGGCGTCGCTGGTGTTGATGGTTTCGCTGGTCCGGCAGGCTTTCCCGGAGTTGCACCATCCTAAATCACACAACGATTTAGCATACATAAGACTAACGTCATTCTAGCATAACAATATAGCATATGTGAGTTAAGTCAGAACGTTAAGACGGTATGTCCACCACCTTGAAATATCGATAAAAATACATCTTTGCTACAAATTCAAAATTTGTACGATGACAATTCAATTTGGTTAATATGTAGCCTCACAAAGAACATGAAGTAACTACTAAAATTATGTGTTTGCATCAAATGGCGATTCACATTCTACCATTTTTGTGTGATTACTTGTACATCCACAAATTTTGTTCAACAAATAAGGTTGAGTAGTACCGATGACACTACTCTTTACTATATTTAGCTAATATGACAATGTTTTATTTGTTTCTTGACTCGTTATGACACATAGTTATTACATTTAAATTAGAAATTTACACATAATTAATAACCGAAAACTGATTATGTCTCTCTAACTAGGTGTGTAATTTTTTATTTTGTGATTCAAAAAAGTTCACCTCGTTCGGCTTAAGATTTTCCTAAAAATCATAACTAAAAACTAGGAACATTTTTGCTCACCACTTCAGACTTTTGAGTATACTTATCATACACCTAAGTATCTATCACGTGTCATTTTACTTACCTAGGATTAATATTTTTAAAATAAAAAAATAACATTTAATATAAAAATTAACTAAAATTAAATGAAAGAATATTGATAAATGGTTAGGCGCATGATAAACATGCACCCTAATTATAATGGCCAGCAAAAATATCCGCCTGAAAACTGATATCATTTGATCACTTTACACTTTACTTGGTGAGACCGGATGAATTATATTATTTTTCAGGCGTGCAGAACCGGAACCCGACTTCTCTGCCCTATCATGTTAATATTTTATATTAATGTTTTTATAAAAACAATAATGATATAAAAAATTGACGTGATTTAATATTGATTGTACAAATAAAAGAAGATAAAAAAAAGATGAGAATGTATGGGACCGGAGGGCAGAGAAGTCAGGTCCACAGAAACGTTCCCTGCAACATTATTTAATTTAACACAAGAACCAAGACACCGAATCTAGAAAATTTGCTTAATCAACGGTGCATGTGACCGACATTTTAAAGTAAAAAGCGTACGAATTAACAAATAAATATTTAATACAAAAACCAAAAAACAAATAAATATTTAATCAAGAACCAACCTGCTGATTGCGCATAACCCCAGCATTGTAAACCGGAGTCATGTCCGGTTTGAACAGCCCAAAGTTCTTCTCAGCGGCCGAACCGGGTTTCTGGTTCTCATTAAACAAAGCAAAGATGTAAGTCTCGATCTTCCGGTTTGGCATCAATGGCGTACCCTTACCGGACTCAATATGCTTGATCAAGTTACCGTTGTAGTCCGCAGCGTTCTGAACCGAGCAGACTGGGAGCTCGCAAGCAGAAGGCCAACCGGTCTCGCCAGCAATCAAGTCCACGTCACCGAACCCGATTGCCTTGGCAGCTGAGTAAACCGCGTCCATCAACCCATCGAACATGTTAGTGTAAAACTTGCCGGTGAATTTATCGCGCACACCACTGTTGGGTCTGAAGAGAGCGTAGTTCTCCTTTTCGGGTGACCACCCGAAAAACGGGTACGGGTTAACCATGAAAGGCGACCTGGTCTGGCGACAGAACAGGAGCAATTGGGCCAGAATTGGAAGCACCTCCGGTCTGAACCGGCCTGTGCTGGGCGGGTCAGAAGACAACATCATTCCGAGCGAGTGAGGGGTCGAGACCTTGACATCCTTGATCCCCTCGCGGACCAAAGCGTTGTGGAAGGTCCTCATGGCAGGGACGAGGCTCGACTTGAGAGCGTCGTCCCCCCAGTGGAGGACCTCGCTGCCCATAGCAATGTATTTGATTTTGGTTGCCGGGTAAAACGGCTTGACATGATCAATGATCCAATGGCGAGCGGTGCGTAGATTTGTGAGGCTCCGGATGTCTCCGTTGGGGATGGTAATCGTCAAGGAGATGTTGGTGTTGGCGAAGGCCTTGATGATGTCGGGGTTGGCGTCGAAGAGTTTGACGGCGTCGATGGTGGTTTGGGTTTTGATGAAGTTGGCGACTTGGGCCGGTGGCGGAAGGTTGTCGGCGAGAGTACCGTAGTTTACGCCGATGGAGTAGGCTGTGGCGGCGAGCTGGACGAGGAGGAGAAGGTAGAGAAGGAGCTTGGTGGTGGCCATGGTTGCTTTTTTCTTTTTGTGGTGGAGTTTTGGGAGGCGGTGGATCCTCTCCTTTTACTTTGTAGGATTGGGGAGTTGGTAACTTGGAAGTCGTATTTATAGTGGGGAAAGAGATAGGACATCAGAAGATAAGGGACGAATGGGATTGCGACATGTAGTTGGGCAATATCAGTTTTGTTTGTGATATGGGTAATGAATCTAATGACAGGGATACAAAGCAAAATTTGAAAATTAAAAAATATAGAAGTTGATGTTTTGTTTATTACTTAAACGTTAATAAATTTACGACACATCATTTAATTTATAAATTTTGTTTTTAAATTTAATCTCACTTGCATTATCCTTATGATTTTTATTTACTGCTAAATTATGTTGAATTTTCTTGATGTAAGCTAACTGTTAAGATGAATTTGATCTTTTTATTACACTTTCAAAACCTGAAAATAACGAACCCTAAAACGAATTATCTATTTGGTCATATTATCACATAGATGATAGAAAAAATTTATCAGACAGTTAGAATAGATGTAATATCACCCTTGTTCTTTTTATCTCTCGTCTCTTATTATCACGTAAAGAAAAAATATGCCATAAACAAGTTCTCATAAAATTTCATTTGCTTTTGTTGCTTGACATGAATCCTAAGCTAGGTTACATCTATTGTTTGGGACTCATAACATCTCAAAAAGCTCAAGGTAGAATCAAGTGCAATGCATAGAGAAGCATCTCTAGCTGTCGAGAAATTGAAATGTTAACTTTTGGCTTTGGGTTGATGATACATGCCAACTCATCTTTGGCACTTGACCAGGGACAAAACTAGCCGTTTTTGTAAGATTCAAACATCTTTGTATCATACCCCATGTTCTTTTGGCAAAGATGGAATATGATATGATTTTTATATTGATGATATTGCCACATTGTTACACTGCAGTGTTGTGATTTTTTTTTTTTTGAAATATTTACTTAAAACATCATTCAGATCGTCCACTCACAATACCATGCGTATAAAATAGTAACACCATACATAACGATGTTAATCTCACACTCACCAATTTCTGTTACATAATCCCTAATTGTATATCTCTACTAATTAATAAAACACTTATTATCAATCAAAATCATATGAAATTACAATTTAACCTTCTAAATATAAAATATGGTGCAGAAATATAATTTCACATAATTAAATTTTACTTTTTTTTTTTTTTGTAAAAGTCTAACCTACCTATAATCCTAATATATCTCTAATTAAAATAAAAAAATTAAATAAAAAAAAATTTCGCTCCCACATTCTTTATCACTTTATCTCTTTTTACTTTTATTTCAAAAACAAAAATAACAAATTTTTTTACATATTTTATGTGTACCTATATACTAGTGGTTAACTATAGAAAGATTTGAGTGGCGTGTTTGGTGATGGGTGGTCAAAAACAGATGTCATACTTGACCAGGACCGTAAGCTTTGGCATCCGATACCTCATCGTCATCCATCGACCATCTTTGATTCCACGCGTTTAAATCTCAGAGTGAGCAAAGCATCTCCAAAACTTCGATGTTCCAACTAGGAAAGGATATCTCTGGATTACTTCTACCAAATTCACTTATCTGAATCATTAAAATTTGATTGAACAGTTAAAATTATTATAATTTTTAAATGAATTTCTTGTTTGTAATCGTTGATCAAATTTTAATAGTGGATATTTGATGAAAATGAACCTTCGTTCCAACTGGGAACACGACAGAAACCTTTTGACCTAAACTTGCCCGTTTAGATACCGTGTTGGATTTCCATTGGCTGCCCAGAAAAATAATTGTCTAACAGATGGGGCCGCGACAGAAAAAAATTATGGCGCTGGAATTGCGCACATTGATTTTGTTGTCATATTACTTTTCTTCTTTTGTTGTCAGGAAAGCACTAAAGTGATGTGTTCACGCGGTTTCTAGTTTGTAACGTTGTAGACTAACATTAGGCTGATGGTGAGGGCTAAAATGTCCGAGAACACACAGGTCGGCACACATTTAACACACGAGGCACTTACTCTTATTATTTTTCTGCAAGGTACCAAGAAACAGAGTTTCAATTTTTTTTTTTTGTCAAGTTAGATATTTTTTACTACATTAAAAACTAGCACATGTATTAAAAATAAAAAAAATAAAAAAAACTAGTACAAGGCCCCAAATAAAAAACTATGTAAACAATTCCAAATAAAGTAAAAGGTCAAAGTAAAATGAGAACTGCAGTTCAAGATACAACAAGAGACCAACACATGCTTAAACTCAAAGGTTGCAAAAACAAACAACAAAAAAACCTAATCTCCACCAGCATAAACAACATTGTCGTCGCCGCCACATTCTCAGAGGGAGCCAAACTCCGAACCTAAGAGAGTATACACCATATCCAAGTCTCAATCATGAACTCCTACAAATATATACAAACAAAATATCCTATGTGTAGAGAGTGGGGCTAAAGGGGTATTATACATACCAAACACTTGGCCTTGATGGGGATCCGGAATGCCAATTGGGGGAAGGAAAATGGATATGATATCCAATTTCTTATCGAAGCACACTGATTCGAGCACATGGTGGGATGGGGATGAAGTATCACAGCTAGGGAGGAGGGAGCAAGGAAAATTAAAAGACAGAAAGTAGTAAAAGCAGGCAAAAAAGGCCAGATAAGGGGCATGAAGCCTGAATCTGAGACAAGTTTAGGGATAGTTGAAATCCAGCTTACGAAAAACTGAGATAATATTCAAGAGATAACCGAGAATGAAGACGAAGGAAGGAAACTAGAAAGGGGGAATGAATAGGAGGTGGATGCAAGGAGGGGGGAAGGGGCAGAGGAGATGAGAAGAAAGGAAAAGGAGGAAAGGCCAAAGAAGAGACGAGGGAAGGAGAAGGAAAGGGAGGAGTAGCGGGCTGCCATCTACCCCGAGCAAGAGCAAGGGGCAGCGGCTGAAACTTCAAACTAGGGGGGCTGCTTATGAATTTAGAATTTGGAGTTCACATAGAGAGAAACCACGTAACTGCAACCCGCTTCGCCTTGTTTTCTTGTTTAAGAGAGTTTATATTTAGGATTTCATAATTTTGTAGCCCGGTTTGGATCGTCAGCCCAGCTGCTTAATATAATAGCTAATGGGATTGATTGGGATAATTCTGGCTGTTTATATGGTTTTTGGATTTAGTCCAATGCTGCCTTTGACAAATAAGAGCGACATGGATTTTGCTTAAACGAATAGAATTACAATAATGCTCAAGAAATACTAAACTTTGATTAACCTTAAGTTTAAGCTTATAATACAAGGTAGTTACATACTTATACACTCTAATTAGTCGTCTTCATTCTTTTTAAAGAGCATGAACAAATGGCTGACATGCAAACTATTCAGCTTGTTTTGGGGTAGCGCGTGATTATAGTAAACTTGGTGTGTATGACACCACATAAATTACATGCACACAATTTATGTCTTAGAAGGAGTTTAAACCTTGTACATATTTGAATGACAAGGCATTTGCCTCTTTTCAAATGGAACATTAGTGTAAAACTCTAGCTTGGTTTTTTCTTTGTTTTTGGAAGTCACTGCTTTACATATAGTTTTGATTATTTGTGTGTATCTTCTATTTTGTCTAGCTCTGTGATAATTTTTTAAGCAGTGTCTTTTTTTTTAATGTAGTTTTTGTTTCTGACAATCACATTTGGAGTGAGTTCTATAATAATTTGTGATCCCCTGTGATTTGTTATGGATGAGTTAACGACTTCTTCTTGATGTATATTTGTAAATCTCCAAATAATAAAAAATGCCAAAACATTCCCTAGATAAAGTTTTTTTTTTTTTTTTTGAAGAACTAGATAAAGTAATTTGGTATATTTTTATTCTAATGGTTAAATTATAGTCCTTTTTCTATGTGTTATATATAAAATAGGTTATACTAAATCATGTCCATTAATTATTAATATTTTATAGGCTTACATGAGTGAATTAATAACAAAGTCATAGTGTGGTCAGTCAAATAAAAAAATTATACTCTTAGTCTTGATTTGGAGAAAAATCTATAATGAGTCACAAAGAATTCGCTATCTTCTATTGGCAATAGTCTCATCACATGAGTAATACTTGATAAATACACATGAGAAAATACATATGGATTGCATCATAATCCTTCTGACCACTCAAACTCTCTCACCTGATTATTAAGATGTTGCGCCGGCGCAGTCCTCTATGCTACCAGCACATACTAATGTCTGACTCGGAGACAATCAGATAATTTAAGCGAACACTTTAACGCTCAAACCTCATTGGGGAGACGATTGGGAAAACAAATTGGAAGGAAAAGTTGTAGAAGTAAGAGGAAAAGTAATGAAAAAAAGCAAAGCACGAATGGTGCTACAAAAGCATTGAAGGAAGATCCAGGTTCGGAAATGTTAATTATAATTTGATATCTAATATATCTGCACACTTCCTTGATGTATATACAATATTGAAGGTAATATTTTTTGCACTTTTTTTTTTCTTTGGTACATTTTTATTTATTTTTATCTCGACATCCTTCTTTGATTTATTTAATTTAAATATAAAAAATTAACATCAGGTGGAGAGGAGAAAGAGACGGTAAAATTCACTTCCTTGTCATGAATTTTCGTACTCTTAGCTTTGGATTTTAACTCGTGATTTATGGATTTTTAATTGTAAACTCAAACACTAGGTATACCAAGAAAACAATATTATTAAAAATAAAATAAAAAACAATGATTTTCATCTCTAATCTATCAAAATAGTCAACTTTAGAGATACCTTTGTCTTGAAGCTAATCCCCTTGACAATATATTCTCTTTAGTTCTCCCAATTTTTTATATTTGATTTAGTAAATAAATATATAAGAGCTATTTTTTTCTTTAACTCTACAACAAAATGTATTGATCTGAGGCTATCACTTATAGGAAAAATGCAAAAGGGAAATCCAATTTGATAAACCAAAATATTTTGATATTAAATATCAAAACACAAGCATTACATGCATGTTGCTTGTGCAACAGTTTATTTATTTTTCATTTTAAAATGTTCTCCATTTACATGAAACAAGAAGAAAGATTTTGTGATACAGAAGTTGTAGTGAAGATGGCAAGAGATTATCAAGAACTAATGAAGCAGATTCCAGTCCCCATGACTCGCCAGAAAGACGCCATCTTCGTCAGTTGGCTTGCGCTAGCAAATTCTATGAAGCAATTTTACGGGCAACCGTTGCACTACCTCACTCATGTTCTTGTAAAGATCAGTCGAGAATTGGCACCGTGGATGCAGAGAAGCCAATGGGCAGCATTATTCATCCTAGGAGAGCTGAATCTACCATTTGGGATGTTGAAAAAGTCCACAGGCGTTGCACTTCTCATACAAATTTGGCTAACCTCTGGCTTTCTGACCCGGGGTACCATGCTTTTGTTCATGAAGTTACCCCCTCGTCTAAATCGGTTGCATGAAATTTGATTGCCTTTTGAAATAATGCTTAGTATTGCTCAAGGTTCTAAAAAACGTTAGGCGCTAGTCGGGCGGCGAGCTAGCGCCTAGCGCCTAGGCGGCTAGGCGGGATCTAGGCGGACGCCTAGGCGAATTTAGGTAAATTTCTTGTATATCTTGTAAATAAGTGCATATTGACACTTACAAAAAATTATACTCGTATGATATCCATGGATAAGATAATAAAAGAATGATAAAATGCAAAAAAAAGTATCCAACAAGTCTAAAATTTAAAAACACATTAAGCATATATGTCATATAACCATAGTAAGGAGTATTGTAGGATGACACGCGAGAAAAATATACTTGGGAAAAAGAATGAAAAGAAACACAGAACAGCCACCTTGAACAATCGAACTCGCGATCTGAAAACTGATGAAGACACGCTGACCAACACGTACAAGGCCACACTTATGCAAATCAACAGCTATAATATAAGTTATTGTAGTAGCTTCATTTGACATTTGAAAAACCCTAGCCGCTACACCCACTCTCATTTCAGCTTTTATGACCTCGAGCCCAAAGCCCAAACGGCTCTCCCTCTCTCTAATTCAGATCATTGCTCCTCGGGTAGCATGGAGGCTTAGGATGCACACACGTGTCATGCATCCCTCATTTTCTGATTAAATTGAGAAACCCTAGGTCTCTATCTCATTTCTAATTAAATTCAAAGGCTACTTTTGTGTTGATAAGTGAATGTCTTTATTGTGAACTACAGATATTAGATCTAAAGAAAAAACAAGAAAACCGGGTCCAACTTTTAAAGGAGAAACAAAAAAGTGATGAAGCGGCTGCAAGCTGAAATTCAATATATCAAATCGTAGAAGGTTGGTTCTATTTTCATACATCAGGCAGTTACAAGCCTTTCTTCTAACTTGGTATGAGGCTTCTTGGGAGACATCTCCCAAGAAAATCAGAAGCTTCTCGCTTTCTAGAAACCGAAATAAGTCTCTCATTTATCTCCACCCTCTCTCACATCAACACAAACCTCGTATCTGAGCCCAGCTCACCTATTTCAGCCATCACGGTTTGTTGATGCAGAAAGGTAAAACGCATCGATCTCTTCTTTGCTCATTAATTTCTTGTTTCCAATGTACTCCAAGTTCACAACTTAGACTTATATAGGATTTGTTTTTAATTTCAAAAAAATAAAAATAAAAAATAAAAACAGCCTAGCACCGCCTAGCCCGCCTAGAGCCCAGCCGATTTATCCAACTGATTTGCAAGAAAACGCCTCGAGTCACCACTCCCTAGCGCCTAGGCGGCCGCCTAGGCCGTTTTTTAGAACACTGGTATTGCTGTGTTCATTTTTTTAGGGTTCTTTAGATATAGATCCTTACAACTCTTATTTCCTAAATAAAAACCCACCTAGTTACAAACATCAAAATAAAACCCAAATTTGAAAATGACTGCCAAGTAGAGAAGTTATTAACCTATTATTACAAAATATTTACAACTTGTACCACAATATTCAAAATAAATCAATAAATGTAATTACTCACCTTAATTACAATGAACAAATAGTTATTGCACATATTATTACCCCTAACATATATATATATATATATATATATATATATATATAGTACTACTATATGTTCAAACATATTAACTAATTAATCTACCTATATGTAAATTTATGATGCGTAATAACGCATATTTTGTAGGTAAATTAATATTGAAACAAATAACATTCTTTTATTTTGTAGGTA
The DNA here is from genome assembly GCF_019419815.1 of Pyrus x bretschneideri. Lineage (NCBI taxonomy): Eukaryota > Viridiplantae > Streptophyta > Magnoliopsida > Rosales > Rosaceae > Pyrus > Pyrus x bretschneideri. Next base: position 6,485,163 of record NW_025999723.1, on the reverse strand, counting down.
ATATATTTTCCTTGTATTATTACACATATTTGGCACATTTTATTATTATAAGATATATGTACAAATAATAGGTAAACTAATTTTGAATCAAAATAGAATTGCTTTATTTGTAAGTAAATTAATTTTGATTTACATTTATTGGGTAAATTATTTTGCTTTTTTTTAAGCAATCTAACATTTTAATTTTGAAATCTAACATCTTTTTCGACGAAAAAACATTTTAAAAGTTGAATAGTAGGTGCACTAAATCAAATATGACTTTAGCCCTTAAAACTTAATTTTCTCCACATAAAACCCGACATAAGTTTTTTACTCGAATAAAACCCATTGCTAAGATTCCACATCAGTAAATTCATTAATTATGTTTGACTTTATACATTTAAAAAAAATTTATGCCTAAAATACCCCTTTTTGAATGTTTGATGTACACAATTAATTCCATAGGGATTGTAAAGGAGAGTGAATGAATTTACAAAAATAAAAAAATAAAAAATTCATTGCCTAATATATAATAAAAATAAAACTTGCCTAATATATGTAATAACACATGCTTAGTTTAGTCAATTAAATTATATATTACATATAAATGTAGGTAAATTATTTCACACACACATATATAACAAAAAAAAAAAACATGCATGCTATATGTAAAAATTTAATCAAAATAATTTACCTATAAAAAAATGTTATTTGATTCAGTGCACCTACTATTCAACTTTTAAAATGTTTTTTCTTTAGTCGAAAAAGATGTTAGATTTCAAAATTTAAAATGTTAGATTGCTTAAAAAAAAACCAAAATAATTTACCCAATAAATGTAAATCAAAATTAATTTACTTACAAATAAAGCAATTTTATTTTGATTCAAAATTAGTTACCTATTATTTGTACATATATCTTATAATAATAAAATGTGCCAAATATGTGTAATAATACATGGCACATTTTATTATTATAAGATATATAAAAGAAGATGTGCACCAGAGAAGTTGAAGTAGAAGATGCACCATATAAGCTGATCTGATCTTCGGCTTCAACTTCTACAGGTACGCATCTTTTATTAGACCTTACAAGAAAGATGCAGCGACTTCTATTAGACACAGACGGGATATAAATAGGGGAGGGGGTTGAGTTACTCAGCGCAGAACCACAACCTCTAAAAGAAGATGCACCAGAGAAGTTGAAGTTGAAGATGCACCATAAGCTCTGATCTTCAGCTTCCACTTCTTTTGGTGCATCTTTTATTAGACCTATAAGAAAGGTGCAGCGACTTCTATTAGATGCAACATCTAGATGCAGCAACCACTTATAAGAAAAAGGAAGATATAGTAGTTAGGAAGCGGAAGATGAATCATTAGAGGAGGGACAATTGAAAGAAAAAACGGTGATGGTAAAAGTAAAGATGGAGACAGCAAAAAAATGGGGGAGCTAGAAAACAGTTCGATGAAGATGATGATTTACAGAGGCCGCTGTGCTGTGAATGCTCTGGACATCTTCATCTTCATTGAACTGTTCTAGCGCACCCATATTTGTTTTCTCCCTCTGTACGTCTACCATCACAATGTCCTCTCTTAATTCTCCCTCCTCTAATGATTCATCTTCCACTTCCATTCTAACTACTATATCTTTCTCTTTCTTATAAGGGAGGCGAGGAGGAGTGGCAGAAGCTAATGTTCTTTTCCTTATTATTTCATCAGGACATCAGAAAGTAAAGCACATGTTTTTCAGGTGATGGTTTTCATCACTTTCCTTCATTTCTTTGTTCTCTTTAGTCTTTACTCTACAGCTGCGTCAATTTTTTTATTTCTTGGATATGCAGGTGCATCTGTGCACATAAATTTTGACAAACTCATTTTTCTTCTTTTTTATTTCTCTCTCTCTCTCTCTCGCACTCGTCTTCTTCTTTTGTGAGTTTTTCCTCCTGTACTGCCGCAGAGATTTCCTGGTTCTTCTGGTTGCCCTCGCCCTGGATTCTTTTTGAAAAACCAGCGATCATGGACAAGCTTGCGGCGTCAGTTTGGATGCCTCAGACTTGAGCTTATTCAATCCGTAAGGATTGTAATTCTTACGGATTTAAAAATTATATTTAATGTCATTATTTTGATGTACATTCATTGTTCTCAACAAGTACTCAAGATATAAGAGTAATGCTAGGGAAACTAAATTTGTAGATTAAATTTTGTAAACTAAATGACTTAAAAGTTGGTAATTGAATTATTATTTAATCGTTGATAAATGTGCTTATTTTTTATTGATGACATATCATTTGGTATGCTAATTCAATCTTCTTAGCATTATTTATGATATAAATATCACAAATGAAAGTAATTTATCGTTTAACAAAAAAAAATATAGTTGAGTTGGTGAGTTGTCATTCTATTGCTTGTGATGTCATGGATTCAAATTTTTCCAGAGACATTATTTCTATTTTTAATTGAAATATTAATATATAAGCCGCCACCAATCAAGGCAACCAGAAAAGTTTCCGGTGAAAATTTGTGCGGCCAAAAATTTCCTGACAAATTCCGGTGACTGTGCTAGATAGGTTGTGGTTTATGGGCAATGAGGGCAAAAATATTAATGTATTATTTTATAATTGTCTTAGCTCACAAAGTGTGACTTTATCCAAATAAAATGAGTTGGAGCTGTAATCCTAATTCCCTTAAAAGAAGTGACACAGAAAGTTAAGGTTTTACTTCCTAAAGATATTTTACTATGTTTACAAATGGTATGTTAATTATAATTAAGTAAAATTGAATTCTTTCCTATTTTTTTTATTTCTTCGTACATTGAATTTCTTCAAAGAAAATGGTTGTAACATTCGTTTCAATGAATCCGTAAGATTCATTTCAACACCAAGTAATTAATGTAAAGATAAGGATGAGCCCCTGTGAAATAAATGCGGAAAAACAAAACTAGATATGTGTATCAATATTTAATACCGCACACAAATTTTGACAAAAAACAAATAAAAATTCCGCACATATTTATGCCCACAATATTGTCAGAACTGTCATTCTAGATTGTTTCTCTTCATATATTTACCTTCTAAAGCATGTCAATTCACATCATTGCCTTTCTTCTCCATCATATAAATTCACAAATATTATGTGATCTTCTCTTGACAAAGGTTTTAGTTTACTTTCTCAAGGGAGTCGCCAAATGGCAAATAATGGTGGTCAAGAAGTTCATTTTGAATTTGAAAGTCATTGTTTGTTGCCAGTATCATTGGTGGCTGCACGCAAAGTGGAACCAAAGGTACGCTAGGGAAAAAGGAAGCAAGGGGGCAAAGCCCTTTACATCCACCCTTTATAACCACATCTCTCGTAAATATAGTTGTCTGCTTCTCGGCTGGATTGTAGAGCATAGGATAATGATGCAAGCCGGCAGGCTCTACAGGTAATATGGACAGTGAATGCAAAGTGTTTCACATCATTAACCTATAATCCAGCCGGAAAGTAGTCAGTTGTATTTATGAATGGTGTGGCCATAGAGAAAGGATGTAAAGGGCATTGCCCTGTGCCTCCTCCCCCTTCCGCCTACCTTTGGTTCAACTTTTCCTGCAACTTCCAATGACATTGGCAAGAAGCAGTGATTCTCATGTTCAAAATGAACTTCTTCACCACCATTAACCGCAATTTGGTGACTTCAAGTTCTTCTTTCTTCTCTATGTTTTCTGGTTGAAGACTTCCAAGTTCAATAAGACCTTATGGTCGCTCGAACGAATCATAATAGGCCTTTCATCACAAATTCAATAGTAGATCAATATGTTGAATTTTCTTTATTTTTTTTTCCTTGGAGCTAGGGAGGAGTGCATGATCACGGAGCTGATTTGGTTCGAGGAACCCCTCAATTTTATCAGTGATGTGTTGGCTAAGGATTGTAACAATTGTTGCTTATTCCCTACTGCCCATGCTAGCCTATTATCTTGTATTCATCTTCAATCAATGAAATTTCCAATTCTTCCTCAAAAAAGAATGAGTGCATGATGAATTTTATAGAATGCTAATAACAATTTTTTTTCATGGTTTACATTTCAGTTGATAAGATAAATTTTTTTTTTTTAATACATACGATATTATTTATATCAAGGGGTGAAGGAATGAGTTAAACCTCACAATGAGCTATAATAATTTAGTTCGAACTGGCTTGGTGAGAATCGAACTTAAAACCTCTTACTTACTTTTTAGCTTTGTTCGAATTCAACTTTCTTAATTTTTATCACCTCTGTAAAAAAAAACAAAACAAAAAAAAAAAAAAAAAACAAAACAAAAAAGGATCCATAGTTCTCATATATATATTCATCGATATTCTAAGCCTTCTTTTTATTGTGAGTTTGTTCAATTATTATGTCATTGAGAAAAGGAACCAGGTTTTTATTATGCATGTGTGCGTTTTATTTTGCAAAGTGCCTATTGACCAACTTCTTCAGGCATACAAATTCGTTAATCACTACTTGATGCCCGGTGATTTGTAACTAAGAATTGTTTGAAATAATATTCAATTCAATCTCTTCACATAAAATACGTGTAACATTTAATTCGTAAAGACAAGGATGGGTCATTAACAAATAGGTCTGAAGGAACAAAACATGATTAGATGTATCAAAACTCAATACCACACAAATTTATGCCTATTGTGTTTTTAAAAACGTTGGTCTAGATCTTTCCTATTCATCTATAAAAAGGGGCCCAAGATTGAGCTGTTTTGTACATGATTAAGAATAAGACATATCCTATATACTAAAACTCAATTTTTGGTTACTGTTGATGACCAGTGGCTGGACGATTTTTCCCCTTGGTTTTTCCTCTCCTTCCTTGCTGTTTCCTCTTTTGCTGCAGTGAAAAGTCTGTTTTGCCCATTCGATCCACGCGTCAATCATCGTTGTGCGTCGACTGCTTCAACTTTTCTTCTCGACTTTTTCCTACCGTTTCTGCCTTTCTTTCTCACAATTCTCTGCTTCTTTCTCTCACTTTTTCTCTCGCTCTCGAACGCCGCCTTCTCTCGCTCTCCGACCTTGCAATCTCAGTCACGAAAATTTGCTTTTATCGCTCTTTTTCACTTTTAATTCTCGGTTGAAGCAATTCTACTGGTCTCAAATTAAACCATATTTGAGGGCTAAAATCTAATTCTCCAGTAGGGGAGAGCTCTCCTGTGATTCTTTAAAATCAGAGAGCTCCCCTATTACCATTGCTGCTGGTTCTTCAAATTCTCTCCATTTCTCATCCTAAACCCTAATTTCCAAACAATTATTTCTTAATTTGAATGACAAGGCATTTTGCCTCTTAAAAATGGAACATTAGTTTAAAACTCTAGCTTGGTGTTCTCTTTGTTTTTGGAAGGCATTGCAATACATATAGTTTTGATTGTTTGTGTGTATTTTTTTCTATTTTGTCTAGCTCTTTGATAATATTTAAAACAGTGTCCTTTTTTTTTTCTTTTTTTCTTTTTTAAGGTATAGTTTTTGTTTCTGACAATTAGACCTGGCAAACGGGTTGTGTATGTTGTGTTCATGTCGTTTTCGTGTAACACATGTTATCTTAATGGGTCGTGTCGTGTCACACCCGTTATGACCCGTTAAGAAAAATGTATTTTTTTTCTTAAATTTTCACAAACAACACATTGCCATATAAATATTACTTCAAAACATTAAAACACATTTGTCGTTTAAGTACTACATCTACACTTGAAAATAAGAGCCTAATAAACAAACATCCATACACTACTAGTCTATTACAAAATATTAAATGTGCAAGGATATGCAAAATGAAAGAGTTTTTGTTTTCAAGGTTGTGAAGCCTTTCTCAAAAGTTTAAACCTAGTCAATGGAACTCAAAGCTTGCATATTATTCCTTTTACAAAATTCTCAATTATCATAGATCATCATGACATAAGATTTTATGGTATCCACTAGTGTAAATATTTTAAATTGAAGATCGAATTCATTCATTGTATTCATATAAGGTCAAGGAGTGTACCTGTAAAAAATCATTAAAATCGAAGTTAAAATAACCATTAAATCGTGATTTTTTGTTGATAACTGTTGAAATGTTTTGTCTCGTTACTTGATCTCTGAATGTTTGTTTTTTGCGATTTTTGGCGTATACGATCTTGAAGCATATACAAACAAGTTTGATGGTTGGATTATTGAAATTATTTTCGTAGAATGCGTATCTCATCAAAATAATAGATTCACTAACACTTAGAGTTTATTTATACTTTCATTAAGTATAACATAAGATTTTGTGGTATCCACTAGGGTAAATATTTTAAATTGAAGATCGAATTCATTCATTGTATTCATATAGGGTTAATGAGTGTAGCTGTAAAAAATCATCAAAATTAGAGTTAAAATAACCGTTAAATCGTGATTTTTCGTTGATAACCATTAAAAAGTTTTGTCCTATTACTTGATCTCTGAATGTTTGTTTTTTTGCAATTTTTGGCGTATGCGATCTTGAAGTATATACAAACATGTTTGACAGCTGGATCGTTAAAACTAGTTTTGTAGAATGTGTATCTCATCAAAACAATAGATTCACTAACACTTTAGAGTTTATTCATACTTTCATTAAGTATAACATAAGATTTTGCAGTATCCACTAGTGTAAATATTTTAATTGAAGATCGAGTTCATTCATTGTATTCATATAGGGTCAAGGAGTGTAGCTGTAAAAAATCATCAAAATCGGAGTTAAAATAACCGTTAAATCGTGATTTTTCATTAATAACCGTCGAAAACTTTTGTCCCTTTACTTGATCTCTGAATGTTTGTTTTTTGTGATTTTTAGTGTATGCGATCTTGAAGCATATACAAACAATGTTGACGGTTGAATCGTTGAAATTAATTTTATGCGTATCCCATCAAAATGATAGATTCACTAACACTTAAGAATTTATTCATACTTTTATTAAGTATAACGTAAGATTTTGTAGTATCCACTAATGTAAATATTTTAAATTGAAGATCGAGTTCATTCATTGTATTCACATAGGGTGAAGGAGTGTGGTTGTAAAAAATCATCAAAATCGGAGTTAAAATAACCGTTAAATCATGATTTTTCAATGATAACCGTCGAAAACTTTTCTCCCGTTACTTGATTTTTGAATGTTTGTTTTTTGCAATTTTTGGCGTATTCGATCTCGAAGTATATACAAATATGTTTGATGGTTAGATCATTGAAATTAATTTCATAGAATGCGTATCCCATCAAAACAATAGATTTACTAACACTTTTATTCATACTTTCATTAAGTATAACATAAGATTAAGTAGTATCCACTAGTGTAAATATTTTAAATTGAAGATCGAGTTCATTCATTGTATTCACATAGGGTCAAGGAGTGTATATGTAAAAAATATCAAAATCTGAGTTAAAATAACCGTTAAATCGTGATTTTTTGTTGATAACCGTCGAAAAATTTTGTCCCGTTACTTGATCTCAGAAAGTTTGTTTTTTGCAATTTTTGGCGTATGCGATCTCGAAGTATAAGCAAACATGTTTGACGGTTGGATCATTGAAATTAGTTTCGTAGAATGCGTATCCCATCAAAATAATAGATTCACTAACACTTAAGAGTTTATTCATACTTTCATTAAGTATAACATAAGATTCTGTGGTATCCACTAGTGTAAATATTTTAAATTGAAGATCGAGTTGATTCAATGTATTCATATAGGGTCAAGGAGTGTAGCTGTAAAAATTCATCTAATCAGAGTTAAAATAACCGTTAAATTGTGTTTTTTCATTGATAACCGTTAAAAAAATTTGTCTCGTTACTTGATCTCTGAATGCTTGTTTTTTGCAATTTTTGGCATATGAGATCTCGAAGTATATACAAACATGTTTGACAGCTGGATCGTTGAAACTAGTTTCGTAGAATGTGTATCCCATCAAAACAATTGATTCACTAACACTTAAGAGTTTGTTTATACTTTCATTAAGTATAACATAAGATTTTGTGGTATCCACTAGTGTAAATATGTTAAATTGAAGATCGAGTTCATTGATTGTATTCATATAGGGTCAAGGAGTGTAGCTATAAAAAAATATCAAAATCAGAGTTAAAACAACCGTTAAATCGTGATTTTTCTTTTTATAACCGTCGAAAAGTTTTGTCCCGTTACTTGATCTCAAAATGTTTGTTTTTTGCAAATTTTGATGTATGCGATCTCGAAGTATATACAAACATGTTTAACGGTTGGATCATTGAAACTAGTTTCGTAGAATGCGTATCCCATCAAAACAATAGATTCACTAACACTTAAGAGTTTATTTATACTTTCATTAAGTATAACATAAGATTTTGTGGTATCCACTAGTGTAAATATTTTAAATTGAAGATCGAATTCAATCATTGTATTCATATAGGATCAAGGAGTGTACATGTAAAAAATCATCAAAATCGGAGTTAAAATAACCGTTAAATCGTGATTTTTTTTTATAATCGTCGAAAAATTTGGTCCCGTTACTTGATCTCATAATGTTTGTTTTTTTCAATTTTTGACGTATGCGATCTCGAAGTATATACAAACATGTTTGACGGTTGAATCATTGAAACTAGTTTCGTAGAATGCGTATCCCATCAAGTTCAATGGTGTGTGTATATATATATTTATTAAGTAGATTTAAATCTATTTATTTTGTACGTATAATTGACCGGTACACGGAGTAGTACATCACGTGTCATTATAAAAATAGTAGAATATGTGTGATAAAAAGTTAATAACTTAAAAAAATAAAAATTCTCACCACTTCTATTAAAACACATGGTGTACTATTTATGTTCCCGTTACAATGAAAAATTTCACAAGAAAAAAAGGAGAGAGAGAGGTAAATGACGTACACATGTCAGGAACACAGCTGTCGGATCTTATCCTAACAATAACAAGTGCACACTTGAGAGATCACGATGGAAAAACCCACCCTACTAGTAGCAAGCAAAATTGAAAATATCACTAGGTCCCATCTTTCCCTCTCTTTTTTGTTTCCTTTTCAGCTTTTCTTATAATTTTCATTTTTCCCTCCATTTTTCTTCAAAGGGCGGCATGATGCATATTAATTATTATAGTTTTTAGGGGTATAAAATTTAATTTAAAATTTAATATATATATATATATATATATATATATATATAATTATTATAGTTAATATTTTGGGGGTATAATTATTATAATTATTATAGTTGATTTAATATATATATATATTATAGTTTTTAGGGGTATAAAATTGTTAAATTAATATATATAATTATTATAGTATTTTTGTAAGGTTATAAAATTATTAAATTAATATCCTGCTTATCGTGTATCATGTTACTCACGTGTATACCCGAATCAACCCGTTATCTTAACTGGTGCTTATCGAGTTACCTGATAACGACCCGATTCGTTATCGTGTCGACCCGAACACCTGTTAATTTCGTGTCGTGTCGTGTCGTGTCGGGTTATCGGGTCGTATCAGGAATTACTAAGCCTACTAACAATCACCTTTGGAGATTGGAGGGAGTTCCATAATAATTTGTGATCCCCTGTGACTTGTTATGGATGAGTTAATAACTTCTTCTTAATGTATATTTGTAAATCTCCAAATAATAAAAAATGCCAAAACATTCCCTAGATAAAGTAATTTGGAATCTTTTTATTTTAGGGAACTTTAATGAAAAGCTTTTAGTATACTGTTCACTTTAACGAAAAATCATATTTTTACACTAAAAAGTTAATCCTGGTACCATTCACTTTACCCTTTATTTTGACTTTATCGTTAAAACTCAAAATTTTCAAGCTATTTTTATTAGTTTTCCTTTTATTCTAATGGTTCAATTATATCCTTTTTCTATGTGTTATACTGTTATATATAAAATAGGTTATACTAAACCATGTCCATTAATCATTAATATTTTATAAGCCTACATGAGTGAATTAATAACAAAATCATGGTGTGGTCAGTCAAATAAAAAATTTACTCTTTTAGTCTTGATTTAGAAAAAAATCTATAATGAGCCACAAAGAATTCGCTATCTTCAACAACAATAGCCTCATCACATGAGTAATACATGATAAATAGACATGAGGAGATATATTTGGACTGCATCATAACCTTTTTGAGCACTCGAACTGTCTCACCTTATTATTAAAGATGTTGTGCCGGCGCAATCCTCTATGCTACCAGCACATGCTAAATGTCTGACTCGGTGACACAATCGGATGATTTAAGCGAACACTTTAACGCTCAAACCTCATTGGTGAAACGATTGGGAAAACAAATTGGAAGGAAAAGTTGTAGAACTAAGAGGGAAAAGTAATGAAAAAAACAATGGACGAATATGTGGTGCTACAAAAGCATTGAAGGAAGATCCATGTTCGGAATTGTTAGTTGTGTAGTCTCGATGTGCCACTTAATACGGTGTAGTAGTGGTATTTTTATTCATTTTGAGAAGTATTAAGTTTGACTTTTGTAAAAACGAATTTGTTACCAAATTATTCTTACTAGAACATTGTAAGAAATAATCTAATCTTACACTTCTAAAGATAAATAAATCGTTGTATTAAAAAGAAAGAAGTCTCGATGTGATGGACAGCATGCACGACTAGATGCTTATTCAAATTATTTTGTTAAAGGGTTTAGGGAAAAATCATTAAATGACCATTCTATTGCATGCCTGTGGAGGTGTGTTTGGCGTGAAAGGAAACAGGTGAAAAGTGAGGTGCAGCACTGCTAGCGTAACGTTTATGTGGACTGCTATTGTAACGGTTATGCATGGTCTACGTCAGTTTATGTATTAAATATTTAAAACCAATTTTGTCCATATATGTTATCTAAATTTTGGATTCGTAATTATCTCTAATTTTGCACAAGTGCCAGTTAAGTATAAACATATTAACAATTTGCCCTTAATTTTCTCTATTTTCTAATAAAAACCGATATTGATCCTAGCTTCCAAAAAATACCCCTATGCTGGTTAAAGTGCCTTCTCAAATATTTGATCAAGTATATTCCTAATTACAAGGTAGAACCTATATCATGAAATTTTTGTTTAAGTATATACCTAATTTCTTAGGTAGAATATTATTCAGAGTAGTAAATTAAGATTAACCCTAAAATAAAATTATAAATCAAACATAGCCAGAGAATGACAACAAGTATATATTTAAAACATTTTTAAAATCTATTATTTTTTTAATTTGCCTATAACCGTACAAGTATTGTTTTGGAAGTTCTAAAACCGTACAAGTGGTTAGCCGTCAAAGCAGAGTGCTTTTATAATAAAATCTTACCTAGAAGTTCCAAACTGTTACACGTGAGCGTGCTAATATTGTGGCATGCCATATGTATGAGCTCTTTTATTTCATGTACTACCATACGCTTACATTACTTATACTTTTGTAAGTACGTCAATATAAAAAAAGTTTGGATCTGCTATTCACTCATCTCATGCCACTAAGTTAAAGCTCAAAAACACTAATGTATGCTTAATTAAAAGCTAACATGCAAAGAGCACTAAGTGATTGAATAAACATATTTGATATGTAGTGAATATTAATTTGTTTTGCCAATATATTTTCCAACCCCATATGTAATTTTCATATGTATTATTCGTGGTAAATAAACACAAGCACCCATATTATGTAGGTTAAATAGAACAATATACCAAGGGCATGAACGAAATCAAACTTTTATAAGGTACTTAGTGGCAAAGTTGACAACGAATGCCTTTACACATTTGGATATAAATAGGGGATCGGGGTTGAGTAACTCAGAAACGCACCATAAGCTCTAAAAGAAGATGTGCACCAGAGAAGTTGAAGTAGAAGATGCACCATATAAGCTGATTTGATCTTCAGCTTCAACTTCTACAGGTACGCATCTTTTATTAGACCTTACAAGAAAGATGCAGCGACTTCTATTAGACACAGATGGGATATAAATAGGGGAGGGGGTTGAGTTACTCAGCTAAGAACCAAAACCTCTAAAAGAAGATGCACCAGAGAAGTTGAAGTTGAAGATGCACCATAAGCTCTGATCTTCAGCTTCCACTTCTTTTGGTGCATCTTTTATTAGACCTATAAGAAAGGTCCAGCGACTTCCATTAGATTCAACATCTAGATGTAGCAACCACCTATAAGAAAAAGAAAGATATAGTAGTTAGGAAGCGGAATATGAATCATTAGAGGAGGGACAATTGAAAGAAAAAACGGTGATGGTAAAAGTAAAGATGGAGACAGCAAAAAAAGGGGGAGCTAGAAAACAGTTCAATCAAGATGATGATTTACAGAGGTTGCTGTGCGGTGAATGCTCTGGATATCTTCATCTTCATTGAACTGTTCTAGCGCACCCATATTTGTTGTCTCCCTCTGTACTTCTACCATCACAGTGTCCTCTCTTAAGTCTCCCTCCTCTAGTGATTCATCTTCCCCTTTTTCCTACTCTAATGATTCATCTTCCACTTCCATTTTAACTACTATATCTTTCTCTTTCTTATAGGGGAGGCGAGGAGGAGTGGCACAAAGCCCTTTACGTACATCCACCCTCTACGTACGTATCTTATGAGTTATGAGGACTCTAATGGCCTTCTGAATTAGGGCAAGATTAGTTAATTGTTAATGTGTTTTTCTCGGACGACAGGTGATACTGAGTTTTATGTACTTTTGTACCCTCTGTAACCAAAAAAAAGAAAGAAAAAAGACTATAGTTGTAGGCAGAAGTAAATCTTCTTTTCCTTGTTATTTCATCATCACATCAGTAGGTGAAGCACATGTTTTTCAGGTGATGGTCTTCGTCACTTTCCTTCATTTCTTTGTTCTCTTTACTCTACACAGCGGCATCATTTTTTTAATAAATTTCTTGGATATGCAGTGCATGTATGCACCTAAACTCATTTTTCTTCTTTTTTGTTTTATTTTTTTCTCTCTCTTTCTCGTAAGTTTGGAAGAAAGTTGAGGTTCCACCATAAAATCAATTGACAATACAAGGAGTAGCCCAACCTCTTATAAGCCCTTACAAGGCTTATCCTTTCACCAACGTGTGACTCGTTTTGCGTCACATCCTCACAAGTTTTTCCTCCTATACTGCCTCAGCTTTGAGATATTTTGGTTCTTGTCGTTTCCCTCGCTCTGGATTAATCTTTGTGAAAAACCAGTGATCACGGTAAAGCTTGCGGCTTCAATAGGAGCTCCTTTAATTCTCCAAAAGAAAATCAGATAATGCGTATAAAACTCAATAACACAGACAAATTTATGCTCATTGTGTTTTCAAAAAACATTATTCTACATCTTTCCTCTTCATTTATAAAAGGGATCCAAAGCCAATTTGTTTTGTACATGATTAAAAACAAGACATATCCTAGATCTATAATTGTTTTATATTTTGATTTACGTAGACAAAATGATGCAAAGTTGTGAGATATCTGATGACAAAGATAATGCAAAATGTGGTGATATTTCTATAGAGTGCGCAGTTCTCAAAAATCGTTTTTCCGGAGTAGATACTAATTGTAGTCACCCTTCTACGTGTTTATTTTTATCTATTTCTATTTATTTATAAAATTGATACCCTTTCTAATATAAGTCAGTCTCACATCACGAAGTTAGGAAGTTCTTCTAATGGGGACAACCCGAAAAACAACTAACAAAACCTTATTATAGTATGGCTTATATACAATATGATAATGAGGATGATTTCAAATGATATCTCAATGTAGTAAATAGAAAGTGGCAAAGTGAAGAGAAAAATATTAATACATGAGAGGCGAGAGAGGGATTTTTTTTTGTTTAAATGATGAAACAAGAATAGTTTTGCGAATATAATATTTTATGTGAGGTATATTTGATAGTAGATATATATACTTTCTTCAAATATAACAAGTTTATGTATATAATTGCAATCTGAAACTGAACAACAAATTGCTTGAATGGGGCAGTGGGCTTTCATTAGTTCCGTTCATGTCTCGCACAAAATGGCATTGGAAGCACTCACTTATATACGGGGCGTGCCTTAATACCATTTTGTGAACATTTCATCGACCCTAACAAGCATAAGACAAATCCTGTCCTCGCCACTGATGCCATTTGATTCGGGAGGATGTTGTCCACAACCATATTTGTCCAACAAACCAGAGAGCTAAGTTGAAAGAAACTTTTGTAGTGCGAAATCTTCACTAGCAAGGGCAAAAAGATTATCAATCAAGCTGTTATCCAAACCAGCATCGTTCGACATGAAACACAGAAGAGTTCAAAACTTGTCCTCTTGGATTTAGATTTTCCTTTGAAACCAAAGTGTTGGAATTCGTTGGAGCCGATCAGGCCATTGTTTTGTGATCCAAATCAATGAAAGCAGCTGAGACGCTACCAGATAATTGTGCTGGAAGTTACGATTATTTTATTGGGAGCTTCAAATGGTGTTCTCAAACTTTTTCTTAACTCAAAATCGTCTAATAACTTTATTTAATGAAAATAGTTTGAATTTTAATGAAAATGACAAAAAATATACGCAAACAAGCCTAAGTCTTAAAACCCATGGGTTGAAAGCAAAGTTCAACATGCAATATATTGTCGCATGTTGAAAGCAAAATTCAACACGGAATATATTGTCACATCGTCGCTTGCATAATCCTTCATTCATCACTTCTTTATGGGTAATGCGAGGGAGATCAAATTTTTTAAGCCAAATGATGTAGTTGTAGATGATTGGTCTATTAATTAAGTGTCGATTAACGTATTTGTTTCTTATCACCGACACATTTTAATTTGTAATTTTGTTTAAAAAATTTGATCTCTCTAATATTATCCCCTCTTTCTTGCTTCTTTCTTCGTCTTTTTTCCTCCTCTCACTCTAACTCGTCCACACCATCATTTTCACCTACAAGTACTTGTCAAACACTCACTCCATTACGAAAAGAGATCCTCTCCAGATCTCTTCCACCAAAACTCACGAGTCAAGTGATTCAGGCCTTTGAAATTTGATATAACGGCTAAAAACGGAGGACCCTTTTAAAAGTTATAATAATTTTAGCCGTTAGATCAAATTTCAAAGGTCCGGGTCATTTGATCCTTGAAATTTGGTGAAAGAGGCCCGGAAGGGGATCTCTTTCCCTCCATTTCTTCCCAGGCACAAACCTCCATAGAGCCATAATTTGTCTAAATAAGGAAAAAGGAAAATATAAACCTTATCATTTTGGACTCATCTTTTTAATATTAGTTTTTTTTTTCTTTTTTCTTTTTTCAACTTATTAGCTTTTCATTATACTAAGTATTTCATTTGGTGTATTACCACATTTTTCTTCAACACATAATAAAAGGAGTGACATATAAAAATTTACATTTTTCTCTTTAAAGATATTTTACTATATTTACGAATGGTATGTTAATTATAAATTACGCTAAGTTTTATTCTTTCCTATTTCTTATTTCTTCGTACAATGAATTTCTCTAGAAAAAACGCATGTAACATTGTTTCAATGAATTCGTAAAGATTCCTTTCAACGTTAGGTAATCAATGTAAAGATAAGGATGAGCCATTGTCAAACAAGTGTGGAAAACAAAACTAAATACGGTATATCAAAACTTAATACCAAACACAGTTTTGACAAAAAAATATTACACACAGATTTATGCCCACAATACTTTCAAAATTGTCATTCAAGATTTTTTCTCTCATATATTTACCTTGTAAAGCATGCCGATTCACATCATTCGCCTTTCTTCTTCATCATATAAATTCACAGATATTATGTGGTCTTCTCTTGACAAAGTTTAGTTTCCGCTCTCAAGGGAGTCACCAATGGCAAATAATGGTGGTCAAAAGGTTCATTTTGAATTAGAAAGTCATTGTTTGTAGCTAGTATCATTGGCGGCTGCAGGCAAAGTGGAATCAAAGGTACGCTAGGAAAAAAGGCAGCATGAGCGAAGCCCTTCACATCCACCCTTTATGACCACACCTCTCGTAAATATACTTGTCTGCTTTCTAGCTGGATTGTAGGGAAGGGGATAATAATGCAAGCCGGCAGGCTCTACAGGTAATATGGACGATGAATGTAAAGAGCTTCACATCATTACCCTTTCCTCTATAATCCAGCCGAAAAATAGACAGATGTGTTTATGAATGGTGTGGTCATAGAGGATGGATGTAAAAGGCATTGCCTTGTGCCTCCTCGCCCTCCGGCGTACCTTTGGTTCAACTTTTCGTGCAGTTGCCAATGACATTGGCGACCAGCAATGATTCTCATATTCAAAGTGAACTTCTTCACCGCCATTATCCTCCATTTGGTTGAAGACTTCAAATTGAATAAGAGCATGGTCACTCAGACAAATCATAATAGGCCCTTCATCGCAAGTTCAATAGTAGATCAATACGTACTTTTTTTTTTTTTTTTTTTTTTTTTTTGGAGCTAGGGAGGACTGCATGATCTCGGATGAGATTTGGTTCGGGGAACCCCTCGATTTTATTAGTGATGTTTTGATTGAGAATTGTAATTGTTGTTGCTTATTTTGGGTTGGGTTGTAGGTTGTTATTGTTATAGTCTAATTCCCTATTGCCCATGCTGTCTAGTATCTTGTAGTCATCTTCTTTTTTTTTTGGTAAACAAAAATTTAGGGGAGATTGACTACTCTCAGCATCAGCACAACCTCAAGCCATAAAGACTTACGTGTAGCACCTAACTTCCAGATGCTACCGACATAGATTTACGTAAAAATTTACAAATCACGCACTTACAAGAACTGCTGCCAGAGGGGAATCTTGTACTCATCTTTAATTAATGTAATTCGACCAATTCTCCCTCAAATGGATGAGCACATGGTGAATTTTATAGAATGCTAATAACAAATTTTTTTTCATGGTTCACATTTTAGTTGATAAAGATAATTTTTTCAAAATATACGATATTATCTACATAAAGGGGTGAGGGAGTATGTTAACCCTCACAATTAGCTAGCCATAATGATTTTGTTCAAATTGGCATTTTGGTGAGAATCGAACCTATAACATCTTACTGCTAAATTTTGTTTTGATTCAACTTTCTGAATTTTTATCACCTATGTAAACAAAAAAAGAAGAAGAAGAAAAAAATATAAGCAGATAGCACTAGTATATATTCATTGGTATTATAAGCCTTTTTTCTTTGTTATGAGATTGCTGAATTTATTATGTGGTTGTTTCTTAAGTAACCAGGTTCTTCATGCATGTGTGTGTTTTATTTTGCCAAGTGGCTATTGATCAACTTCTTCACGTGTACAAATTCGTTGATCATTACTGGATGACCGACGAGGTGTATTTAAGAATTGTTCGAGAAATATTCAAGAAAAAAAGTAGATAAAACAAGGACCCATAAAAATTTAGGTGTATTTACATTTAGTTATGATGGTTGGATGTTATAAGATTCGAATGCTACAATAAGGGGAAAATATTTGTCTCTTAATCTTATCCCATTTAGGTATAGTTTGTTAATTATAATTACGTCACATTTCATTTGTTTACAAGAAAGATGCAGCGACTTCTATTAGACACAGATGGGATATAAATAGGGGAGGGGGTTGAGTTACTCAGCGAAGAACCAAAAGCTCTAAAAGAAGATGCACCAGAGAAGTTGAAGTTGAAAATGCACCATAAGTTCGGATCTTCAGCTTCCACTTCTTTTGGTGCATCTTTTATTGGACATATAAGAAAGGTGCAGCGACTTCAACATCTAGATGCAGCAACCACTTATAAGAAAAAGGAAGATATAGTAGTTAGGAAAAGGAAGATATAGTAGTTAGGAAGTGGAAGATGAATCATTAGAGGAGGGACAATTGAAAGAAAAACGTCGATGGTAAAAGTAAAGATGGAGACAGCAAAAATGGGAGAGCTAGAAAACAGTTCGATGAAGATGACGATTTACAGAGGCTGCTGTGCGGTGAATGCTCTGGATATCTTCATCTTCATTGAACTGTTCTAGTGCACCCATATTTGTTGTCTCCTTCTGTACTTCTACCATCAGTGTTCTCTCTTAATTCTCCCTCCTCTAGTGATTCATCTTCCACTTTTTCCTACTCTAGTGATTCATCTTCCACTTCATTTTTAACTACTATATCTTTCTCTTTCTTATAGGGGAGGCGAGGAGGAGTGGCACGAAGCCCTTTACGTACATCCACCCTCTACGTACATATCTTATGAGTTATGAGGACTCTAATGGCCTTCTGAATTAGGGCAAGATTAGTTAATTGTTAAGTGTATTTTTCTGGGACGACAGGTGATACTGAGTTTTATGTACTTTTGTACCCTCTGTGACAAAGAAAAGAAAAAAGAAAGAAAAAAGACTATAGTTGTAGGCAGAAGCAAATGTTCTTTTCCATATTATTTCATCAGCACTGTAAATCAACTAATTATGTTGCAGAAATGTAATAATGCAGAAATGACTATGAAGGTTTTAGAGAGATAAGGAAAGAAATGTAGAGAGAAAGAGAAATGAATTGTTATAATATTTTTCTATATTGTTGAATTACATTCATTACATTTGTTATATATTCACATCACAAGCTTGTTCACTAAGACTCCTTATAACTACTTTAACCTCCTTATAACAAACCTACTAATCCATTGACACATGGCACACTATCTAACCATTCATTATATACTGTTAACATCCTCCCTCAAGCTCAGGAGGAGGATCACGAAGGCTGAGATTGCAACAATGAGCACGAAACAATGGTGCAGAAAGCCCCTTTGTCAGGATATCAGCAAATTGCTCAGTAGAAGAAACAAACTGCATATGAAGTAATTGTTTAGCAACCCTTTCCCGAACAAAATGTATGTCAATCTCAATATGTTTGGTTCTTTGATGCATCACTAGATTGCAGGTAAGAGCAATTGCGGACAAATTGTCACAAAACATTGTTGAAGGAGTTGATATGTCAATCTGCAGAAATGCAAGAATCTGTTTTATCCAATCAATCTCAGTAGCTGTTGTAGCAATGACTCTATATTCTGCTTTCGTTGATAAGCGAGATACTGTATTTTGCTTCTTGGATGACCACAATATTGGATTATTCCCTAAGAAAGCAACAAATCCAGTTGTGGATCGTCTGTCATTGGGATCCCCTGCCCAGTCAGCATCACTAAATGTATTCAACTCCAACTCACCTTTGACATATTGAATACCATAATGTTGAGTCCCTTTAAGATATCGTAATATCCGTTTGATAGCCAAGTAATGGGACTCCATAGGACAATGCATGAACTGACAGACCTGATGCACAGAAAATGCAATGTCGGGTCTTGTGAAGGTGAGATATTGTAATGCTCCCACGATGCTTCTATACAACACAGGATTATCAAATGGTGTTCCATCATCCTTAAGAAGTCGATAATAAGGCAAGCAAGGAGTGGCACAAGGCTTTGACTGATGCATTTCTGTCCTTGTCAACAGATCATTAACATACTTATGCTGGGAAAGAAATAACCCTTCTGCAGTTTGTGTAATTTGAATTCCAAGAAAATAGTGGAGTGATCCCAAATCCTTTATATCAAATTTTGTTGCCAATGCAGCAATGACTTCTGGAATGACAGTGGTTGCACTCCCTGTGATGATTATATCATCCACATAAAGAAGGAGGATGACAACCCCAGATTCAGTGTGTTTGACAAACAAGGAAGTATCTGCATAAGTCGTTTGAAACCCCAGTGAAGGCAGAAAATTAGTAAACCTCTCATTCCATGCCCTTGGGGCTTGTTTAAGACTATATAGAGACTTGTGAAGTTTGCATACTGATGATGAATAGATAGAATCCACAAAACCAGGAGGTTGTGCCATGTAAACCTCTTCTTCCAAGATTCCATGCAAAAATGCATTTTTGACATCAAGTTGTCTTAAATCCCAACCAAATTGTGCAGCTAAAGCAAGAACAAGTCTCACTGTAGTAGGCTTAACTACAGGGTTGAATGTTTCACCATAATCTATCCCTGCCTCTTGATTGAACCCCTTAGCCACAAGCCTAGCCTTGTATCTTGAAATAGTTCCATTGACATGCCTCTTTATCTTAAAGACCCACTTACACCCCACAAGATTTCTATTTGATGGTAAGGGAACCAAGGACCAAGTGTGCTAAGAATGTAAGGCTTGGATTTCCTCCTCTATAGCTTTAAACCATACTGGAGATTTCAGAGCAGATTTGTAAGAAACTGGTTCAATCTGAGATAAATCCACTTCTGTGTTCTCGGAGGCCATGGCTAGGAATGCTTTCTTCTTGACAATGCCACTCTTTGATCGTGTTTGCATAGGGTGGAAGTTTAATGGAGGAATAGGAAGAATTACTTGTAAAGTTTCTGGTTGAAACTCATGAACCACAAGGATGGCAGAGGAAATACACTGGGGTGAAGTGCCAGTAATGGGTTGTCTTGTGTCTTCTGTTGATGGTGACTGAGATGGATCCAGTGTATTTGGAGACTGGAGAAATCTGGCATTGGCAGAATTAGGGGTAACACTAGGACTAGGCACAAAAAGGGTTGATGGTGCTCCAACAATTGTATTGTTATTAGTAACAGACACTAAACTCACAGGATTTTGAGAACTAGACCTCTGTGAATGGATATATGACTTTGAGACAAAAGAGGAATATGGGAAATCACACTCATCAAATTTCACATGCCTTGAGATGTAAGATCACTTTGAGCTAACATCAAAACAAATATAGCCCTTGTACTTAGATGCATATCCCAAAAAAATGCATATGTTGGTTTTAGGTTGAAGTTTGTTACTAGTATAAGGCTTTAAGAATGGGAAACATGCACAACCAAAAATCTTCAGGTGTTGAACATCTGGAATAGATTGAAAAAGAACCTCAAATGGGGATTGATTATTTATAGTTGAGGAAGGCATCCTGTTGATAAGGTAGACTGCAGTTTGACAAGCAAATGACCAGAAAAATACAGGTAGGGATGCAGTCTGTAGCAATGTGATTGAGGTTTCAACAATATGTCTATGTTTTCTTTCTGCCAGTCCATTTTGCTCTGGAGTATAAGGACATGAAATTTGATGAGTGATTCCCTTGTCTATCAAAAAGATTGAAAAACAGTACTTGTATACTCCCTACCCCCATCACTCTGTAAGGTTTTAATACTGACTGCAAAGTGATTGAAAATGAAGTGATATAACCGAATAAACACATAACATACTTCACTTTTATTATGCAAAGGAAACAACTAACAATATCTAGTGCATTCATCAATGAATGTCACATAGTATTTGTATCCATTAATAGAGGTACAGGGAGCAGGGCCCTATACATCACTATGCACTATTTCAAAGAGAATTACATATTTTGACACAGATGGGGAAAAAGGTAACTTGCTGAATTTGCCTTGTAAGCAAGAATGACACAAAGAAGGTAATACATCAGAAGAAACTGGAATATTAGATTTTCTAAGTATAGTGGAGACAATAGAATTGGAGGGGTGACCTAGTTTGCTATGCCAGAAACTGGAATGCACTTGCTGTCCAAGAAATGCAGCTTTAAATCCTTGATGCTTAAGCATAGTTAGTCTGGACATTGGTATTGGATATAACCCATTACTACACTTCCCCTTGTACAGAATCATCCCTGTGGCTTTGTCTTGAATCCAGAAATAAAAAGCATCAAAAATTAGCCAACAATTGTTATCGAGACAGATTATGTGCACAGATAACAGATTCTGAGTAATTCTCAGAACATATAACACTGAATTAAGCTTCAACTTTTGAGTAGGTGTATGAATGACAGATGAACCAGTATGTGAAATTGATGAACCTGCACCATTGGCAGTTTGAATGGTCTCTGTGGATAGGAAAGGCGTAGCCAAGGAAAGATTCTGCAAGTCTGCAGTGAGATGATTTGTTGCTCCTGAATCTGTAAGCCAAAACTGCTGAGAAGAAGCATTTGATGTTGGAGTGGATAGTGAGGAGTTGACATGCATTGCAGTCATTTGAGGAGTGGTGCCAGACATATTTGCATTTCGAAAATGGCAAAACTGGGCAGTGTGATTCTTCTTGCCACAAATCTGGCACCCTTCAACTATAACAGCCTCAGTATATTTTTGAATCGACATGTATCAGCAAGATGACCAAGTTTTCCACATATTTGGCAGGCTGATTGTGAGGGAGATGCACCAAGAATTCCAGAAGCAGAAGTAGTGTAGACATTTCTAAAGTTCCCAGATCGAGAATTAGTATTATAGTTGAATTTACCTCTGCCCTTGTGCTTGTTGTAATTGTTCTTGAAGTAGATAGGTGGAGTAATTGCACCAGAAAAACTAGACGACTGAGTGCTCGAATACCCTTGACTCGAGTTTGCAGGACTCCCTTGATGAGGACCACCAGTATACCTGTTGGATGAAAAAGACAAGTTCTTGGAACCAGAGTCAGAATTCTTGGCCACCATTGCAGAAAGAAATGGTGTAACAGCAATATTCTCAACCATTACTTCTTCAGCAAGCAACTGAGATCTCAAGTCTTTGAGAGAGATTACACTTTCTCGACCTTGAATGATATATCTAATAGTATTAAATTCCCCCGATAATCCATTGAGAGTTAAGATGACAATATCATCATCTTCGAAATGCACTCCTGCAACAGTCAAATAATCACGAGCTTCCTTAATTCGCTGCAAGTACTGGGATATGGAATCAGAGCCTTTCTTGATATTTTGTAACTTAGACTTCATTTGGAATATGGTTGCACGAGAAACAATGGAGAATTGTTCCTTTAGCCGAATCCACAGTTCTCGAGCACTTGTGCTGCCAATGACACAAGATACAGCCGATGGGGAAAGTGTGATAGTGATGAGAAAGCGCGATCATGCATTTTCCATACCTTGTATTCATCTGTGTCAGTTCTTGATGATGAATCCCCAGAATCAACATCAGACTCCCCAGAACCCGAAGACATAAACCGTGCAGGATAGGGAAGAGAATCATCCAAGAACCCTATAATTCCATGACCTTCAAGGAGCAATTGCATCTGAAAATGCCAGGTGAGATAGTTGGACTCATCAAGTTTGACAGTAACCGACGTAGGAACAGTAGAAATAAGAGAGGTGATTGGCGATTGCACAATTTGTAGTTGAATGGCAGTCACCATTGCAGCTTGTGAAGGAAAAGTTCACACAGGAAATATATCGAACACTTGGCGGACACGATTGTAAAGAGGAACAATCGCGAGATAGGGAAACGTTTAAAGTTCTGAAACCAAGAAAACCAAGATAACAGAGAAGAAGAAGAAGATCTGGAGCAGCGGAAGCAAGAGATCCAGGATCGAGATAACCGTTCAAGCAAGAATAGCTCGATCGGCGAATGATACCATGTAAATCAACTGATTATGTACTGCCGCAGCTTTGAGATATTTTGGTTCTTGTCGTTTTTCTCGCTCTGGATTAATCTTTGTGAAAAACCAGCAATCACTGTAAAGCTTGTGGCTTTAATAGGAGCTCCCTTAATTCTCCAAAAAGAAAATCGGATAATGCGTATCAAACTCAATAACGCAGACAAATTTATGCCCATTGTGTTTTCAGAAAATGTTATTCTAGATCTTTCCTGTTCATTTATAAAAGGGACCCAAAGCCAGTTTGTTTTGTACATGATTAAAAACAAGACAAATCCTAGATCTATAATTGTTTTAGATTTTGATTTACGTAGACAAAATGATGCAAAGTTTTGAGATATCTGATGACAAAGATAATGCAAAATGTGGTGATATTTCTATAGAGCACGCAGTTCTCAAAAAAAAAATTTCCGGGGTAGATACTAACTGTAGTCACTCTTCTACATGTTTATTTTTATCTATTTCTATTTATTTATAAACTTGATACCCTTTCTAATAAGAGTGAGTCTCACATCACGAAGCTAGAAAGTTCTTCTAATGGGAACAACCCGAAAAACAACTAACAAAACCTTATTATAGTATGACTTATACACAATATGATAATGAGGATGATTTCAAATGATATCACAAAAAAAATTCAGTATAGTAAATAGAAAGTGGCAAAGTGAAGAGAAAAATATTAATACATGAGAGGCAAGAGAGGGGTTTTTTTGTTTAAATGATGAAACAAGAATAGTTTTGTGAATATAATATTTGATGTGAGGTATATTTGATGGTAGATATATATACTTTCTTCAAATATAACAAGTTTATGTATATAATTGCAATCTGAAACTTAACAACAAATTGCTTGAATGAATTTGTAATTTGGTTTAAAAATTTGGTCTCCTTAACATTATCTCCTCTTTCTTGCTTCTTTCTTCGTCTTTTTATCTCCTCTCACTCTAACTCGTCCACACCATCATTTTCACCTACAAGTACTTTTCAATTTTCAGACACTCACTCCATTACAGAAAGAGATCCTCTCCAGATCTCTTCCACCAAAGCTCACGGATCAAGTGATCCAAGCCCTTGAAATTTTATCTAACGGCTAAAAACAGAAACTCCATTTAAAAATTATAATAATTTTAACCGTTGGATCAAATTTCAAAGGTCCGGATCACTTGATTCGTGAAATTTGATGGAAGAGATCCGGAGAGGATCTCTTTCCCTCCATTACTTCCCAGGCACAAACCTCCATAGAGCCATAATATGTTTAAATAAGGAAAAAGGAAAATATAAATCTTATCATTTTGAACTCATCTTTTTATTATTAGTTTTTCTTTTCTTTTTCTCTTTTTTTTTTCTTCAACTTATTAGTTTTTCATTATACTAAGTATTTCATTTGGTGTATTACCACATTTTTCTTCAACACATAATAAAAGGAGTGACATATAAAAATTTACATTTTTCTCTTTAAAGATATTTTACTATATTTACGAATGGTATGTTAATTATAAATTACGCTAAGTTTTATTCTTTCCTATTTCTTATTTCTTCGTACAATGAATTTCTCTATAAAAAAAAAAACAAAAAAAGTAACATTGTTTCAATGAATTCGTAAAGATTTCTTTCAACGTCAAGTAATCAATGTAAAGATAAGGATGAGCCATTGTCAAATAAGTGTGAAGAAACAGTAAAGATTTCTTTCAACGTCAAGTAATCAATGTAAAGATAAGGATGAGCCATTGTCAAATAAGTATGAAGAAACAAAACTAGATAAGACCAAACATAATTTTGACAAAAAAAATATGTCACACAGATTTATGCCCACAATACTTTCAAAATTATCATTCTAGATTTTTCCTCTCATATATTTACCATGTAAAGCATGCCGATTCACATCATTCGCCTTTCTTCTTCATCATATAAATGCACAGATATTATGTGGTCTTCTCTTGACAAAGTTTAGTTTCCTCTCTCAAGGGAGTCACCAATGGCAAATAATGGTGGTCAAAAAGTTCAATTTTGAATTTGAAAGTCATTGTTTGTAGCTAGTATCATTGGCGGCTGCAGGCAAAGTGGAACCAAAGGTACTCTAGGAAAAAAGGAAGAAAGAGGCGAAGCCCTTTACATCCACCCTTAAAGACCACACCTCTCATAAATATAGTTGTCTGCTTTTCAGCTAGATTGTAGAGAAGAGGATAATGATGCAAGCCGGCAGGCTCTACAGGTAATATGGACGATGAATGTAAAGGACTTCACATCATTACCCTTTTCTCTATAATCCAGCTGGAAAATAGTCAGTTGTGTTTATGAATGATGTGGTCATAGAGGATGGATATAAAGGGCATTGCCCTGTGCCTCCTCGCCCTACGGCGTAACTTTGGTTCAACTTTTCGTGCAGTTGTCAACATTGGCGACAAGCAATGATTCTCATATTCAAAGTGAATTTCTTCACCGCCATTATCCTTCATTTGGTTGAAGACTTCAAATTTAATAAGAGCATGGTCACTCAGACAAATCATAATAGGCACTTCATCACAAGTTCAATAGTAGATCAATACGTTGAATTTTCCTTTTTTTTTTTACTTACGCGTAGCACCTAACTTCCAGCTGCTACCGGCATAGATTTACATAGGAATTTACAGATTACGCACTTACAAGAACTGTTGCCAGTGGGGAATCTTGTACTCATCTTCAATTAATGTAATTCGACCAATTCTTCCTCAAAGGGATGAGCACATGATGAATTTTATAGAATGCTAATAACAAATTTTTTTTCATGGTTCACATTTCAGTTGATAAAGATAATTTTTTCAAAACATACGATATTATCTACATAAAGGAGTGAGGGAGCATGTTAACCCTCACAATTAGCTAGCCATAATAATTTTGTTCAAATTCGCATTTTGGTGAGAATCGAACCTATAACATCTTACTACTAAATTTTGTTTGGATTCAACTTTCTGAAATTTGATCACCTCTGTAAACAAAAAAAAGAACAAGAAGAAAAAATATAAGCAGATAGTACTCGTATATATTCATTGGTATTATAAGCCTTTTTTCTTTGTTATGAGATTGTTGAATTTATTATGTCGTTGTCTTTTAACTCAATGGATTATTGAGAAAAGTAACCAGGTTCTTCATGCATGTGTGTGTTTTATTTTGCCAAGTGGCTATTGATCAACTTCTTCACGTATACAAATTCGTTGATCATTACTGGATGGCCGATGAGGTGTATTTAAGAATTGTTCGAGAAATATTCAAGAAAAAAAAGTAGATAAAACAAGGACCCATAAAAATTTAGGTGTGTATTTACATTTAGTTATGATCGTTGGATGTTATAAGATTCACATGCTACAATAAAGTGTAAAAATATTTGTCTCTTACTCTTATCTCATTTAGGTATATTATGTTAATTATAATTACGTTACATTTCATTTGTTTATATTTGTCTTATTTTTTCGTACATGGAATCCATTACATAAAATATACAATAATTAATATAAATATAAGGATGTGTCATTACAAATAGTTCTGAAGGAATCAAATCTGATAAGATGTAACTTAAACCGCACACAGAATTATGCCCATTATATTTTTTAAACATTATTCTAGATCTTTCCTTTTCATCCAGGACTGAGTTATTTTATACGTGATTACAAATAAGATGTATCTTGATCAATAATTGCTCCATATTTTAAATTACATAGAGAAAATGATACAAAGTCTTGATAAAAGTAATAACCAAGACAAAGCGGAATATGATGATAGATCTCAAGAGCTTAAACCATGTGGAATTCTCAAAAATTGTATACATAATTGACCACAAGCACATTAACTTTTATAGCTCTTTTATTCAGTTTTCATTTTTTATCTATTTACGTTTATTTTTCAGGTTTCATCGATTTATGAACCTTATCCACTTGTTCACACGCCTGCTTACACACCCTCTAATGCAAGTAGGCCCTGTACAGAGCAAAACATGCCATTGGAACCCAGGATCTGCTCCAGTACCTAAAGGATATGGACGCTGAGACATTCGAGGACTTTTACTCGCTTTCAGAGCTGGATCTTGCAAATGTGATGAGCCTGAAATGCTAGGAGGTGGAGAGATAGAACATCCACTGCCACTTACTGGCAAAGTACTGTCGGCAGTTTCTCTAATGGTGGTCAGGCTGCTGTCCACGAACTTCACTAACCCCACAACGTATATACATAACTCTACCATGTTCGTTTAAACCAGATTCCAACTATAACCTTTGTACAAGCACCCCATTACGTTTTTTATTATTTATAAATTTTCTCTATTTTTTTTCTACTTGATTATTTACATCGAGAACCTATTCTTTATCAAATAAACATGCTAGAGGGGTCGCTCGCTTGCCTTCAAATGCAAGTTGGTGTTCTTAGCTTGTTCAAGTTCGGCACGAGCACGGCTGAACACGGTTTGTTATCACGACTATCGTGACGTTCGAATATCTTTGCTTGATCAGTCTTATTTGCCATTCGCAGAACCTTCGCGTTTAAGAATATCGTGGACGAGACTAAGATTTTCATTCCTCATGGGTTTTTTTTTTTCTTTTTTTTTTTCTTTTTTTTGTCGAAACTGGAAATTCATTACCAGAGCAAAAGCCTATAAATACAAGGAAAGTAGAGTGGTGAAGATAGAGACTTCTAGATGCTGCACCAAGTGCCAAACGTTGCTCCACGACTTCCCCGTGGACTTCGCTAGGCGGAGTGCATGCCTGCCGTGATGGTTTGAACAAGAAGCTAAGGTCGCGTACCAGATCCCCAAATGACATTGTTAGGTCCTCATGCATTGAGAAAACACTGGATGCGCTCTTCCCTTTCGATAGTTCAACAATAAATTACCCCGATCTCATTCATCTAATCAAAGAAAGTAAACAAAACCCGCCTCCTCACTCAATTTCCTTCTCTTAAAATAGTTTAGAAAGTAGAATGATGAGAAACGATAAGGGGGTTCTGTCAAACGCGAGGCTCTCCATGGACTCTCTGCCACCTTAAAGTTTAACATCAATTTCCGTGCAAAAAGAATGAGGAAGCAGAGAGTCTATGAAGAGTTCCACTTTTAAGAGGTGCCCTTAGCATTTCTACAGAATAATAAGAACTTCAAGATCCAATACAATTTCAAGAAACAAAATCTGCATGCTTGTGCTAAATAGCTGATTCTCTCACATGGTAAGGCCAGAAATAATAGCATAAAACAACACATCATCATAATTATTGGGGTAAAAACAAATTTCATAATTTAAGTAAATATTCTAATTGTCCTGCTGGGGAAGTTATGCAACTCTACATTGCAGAAAAGGAAAACAAAAATACGAAAGATACAGTGACAAAACTTCCTTGGCCCAGAAAAATTAGGGAAAAGGGATACATTCAAGAGGATATCAAAGAACAAAAAACAGATACAACTGAAATTTGATGCACCGTAGTCAAGCAAGAACTGTTACCACCTTGATCGGCCATTGATGCTCTCGGACTTAACCTGCAGAAGTTCCAAAAACCCGATGGTGCTGCTTGACGCGAGTGCAAAGTAAACGAAAATGAAAGGGCTCCCCAGCAAGAACGAACAGTGAAAAGTTATCAACTATAGTATGCCTTATTGCTATTCATGTTGGCCTTATGAACCTGGCCATCTTTCTGAATCTCCGATTAACGTTTATTTAAGGTCTGGGAAAACAAAATTCTGAAAAGCCGCAATACAATTAAGTCTCTTCAAGATCTCTCGCTTCAAGAGCCGAAAATTTTACATTCTTAGTGAATCCTGAGCAAAGAGTGCCTCCGCCTATCGGGCTTGTGCCTCCTAACATGATCGTTATTTACGGGCCTCAACAGTCTTTCTGCTTCAATTTCAGACTGAAGCAGAGACTGCAGCACCTTCAAATGTGCACTGCATTTCTTGTGGTCAAAATTGTAGGAACCATTAACATTCTGTTCTTCTAGATTAAACTGTCTCTGGTATGGTGACTGCCATTTCGCTTGCAGATATGCAAGCGATCTCCATGGAGGAAGAGGCATCGAGTTCTGCTTTAGGGAAGATCTAGCAGCTTCAGCCATAACTTTAAGGTACTGTTTCAGCCTAGTCAAGGATCCCACATAAACAACTGGTAGTGAATTCAATATTCTATCATACGATTGGACAGCTCTAGCTATTTCAAAGTGGCTCCGGAAATCAAGATCAATGATGAGACGCTCAGAGCTCCCCAAATTGTTGTAGTTCACCACATCAATATATTCATGATCCCCTGCACAAAGATGATACGAAAACAAACTCTCAAAATGATTGAACTCGAAAATTCCTACACCTCAATTGCAATCAGAAACCTATCGGACCCAGTTAAATAGGCAAGCCTATGAGACATTTTGTGATACATTTTCTACTGATTGCTGGACAAAGTTCGTGGGATCATAGAATCGGTATATGGGTAAGCTCAGGGTTCAGTTTACAAATATTACAGATATAAACAGAATGTGTTTAACGCACCCAACAAAAGAACAACTCAGGAAAGAACCACCTAAAAATTCCACAAAATAAGGTTTTTGCAGAATTGAGATAAATGGCATACCTCCGGGGACCTTGCTACTGCCCTGCCACCGAGCCGCGCACACGGCAGCGTCATAACCTGAAAGCCTCAGAAGCTTAACCAGAGCAAACTTGAGGCAGCTGGAACTGCATTGACCTGACTTATCAAAATTAAGATCGTTTTCGCTGATGGACAGTATCAAAGAATGAACCACTGAAGTCAAATCGCTTTCGTACCGAGCCATCGAACGCTTGAAAAACTGCAAAACAACCCAAAACCACCATTCAAAATTCTGCATAAATTAGAGGCAAAATATGAGGCTGAACAACTCAGCACATTGGGAGTAAAAATTATTGCTTTCGCATTCGAAAAGCTGAATTCAACGCTCTGAAATTACCAAGTACTTTTAAAGTTTATAATTTTACAAAACAAAATAAACGACCAAACAATCGAATTCTTACCGGAATTTTATCGGCGAGATGACCGAGATCGGAGAGAGCAGAATCGCTGTCGCTGCTACACCACGACTCAGCTCCAACGCTACCGTTTTCCAAAAAATCAGTGACCATGAGAGCGAGGTCGTGCTCGCTCTCGTGGCTGAAAGCCCCTCCGATATTACCCCTCATCCACACGTCGCCGCCTGCCATGCACACTACCCGGCAGTCCATTCCAACCCCCAAAACGCCTTCGTTTCTTCTCTAACAACGATCACCACGACCCTTCCTCTTCCTCGCGGGTAGCAATCATCTCCTAAATCCAATGTTAGAGCTCACCTCACCCGATTATATTCCTCCCCCCAAAAGCCCTACCTAGCTCAATCCCCAGCTGGAATTTTAACAACAAAGCCTCCTAATTTCTCAAAAAAAGCCGAATAAAATTCCACAAATTCATAAAATTAAAATTAAACTGTTCCGAATTGTTGGTTTGTTTCCAAATTTTGGTTTGGTTTTCAGAAACGTGATTTTTTGGTAAAATTTGATTTGATTTTTTTCAGAGGGAGAGAGAAAGAAGCCGGAACGAAAGCTATGGGATAGGAAGCAAGAGCTCACATATAAAGCGGGGGAGGAGGGATGTGGGAAATGACGGAAGTGCCCTGGGGAGTTGCTTTGGGACCAAGTAATCCTCGGGCGCTCCCACCGAAATAATCGAGGCAAAATGGATAAGGCGGAAACTGTACTTGGACTGTAACTAGGTGTGAGTTCTTAACTCGTTTATGGTGTTTGGTTGGCTGCTGGATTTTGTTACTTAATTAACGTAAAAATTTGTCATTAGTAACAATTTGGTTCCTAATTGGTGTATTTGTTTTGTTTTTTGTCTAAATTGTGTATTTGTGTCACTTAGTACTACGATCTAGTGATATTATTCTTCGCTTGCAAGTGAAAGGTCTTAGGTTCGATTTTCTCGTCAAAGGAAAATTTAAACTACATTATTGCTAGCCTATTGTAAGACTAATCTCACTCATTCCCCTTAGTGTAGATATTATCATTTGTTCAAAAAAAAAATGATGTATTTGTTAGGTGCTAAGAATATTCTAACATCTCCAATTCAAATGCTAATGGAACTCTAAAAATAAAGAATTATAGTTTTATAACACATGCGTTTGTAGTTAAGTTAGGATTATGCTAAATTCAAAATTCATATCAAATAATATGTGGTGCTAAACGGATAGAATTATTAACAGTTATCACTGGTCCGCGAGCTTTTAATTCTTATATTAGTTGTTACACGTAAATCCTTCCAACTTAATATTGTGGGTATTTCATGATGCTATCGAATCTCCTTCTAAACATAAAAAATGCTTGATTTTGGCCTAACCTTTTCATCGACCAATCGCTCTTGCTAGAATTGAAATATAAAACATATACACTTTTTATTGTGACAATTATATTGATAAGGACATGGGCAAAATGGGAATTCGGTAATACATTATATCCCCTTGGGCACGGGGACCAAACAAGGGGAGAAAACGAAAGAAGAAAAACGTAGGGCACGGTCGCCGCCTGAATGTGAAGATGACGTGAGCCGCAAGTTACACGGAGATCGCTCCTTTTGTTGACAGCTATTAATTAATTAAATTGAACAGGTGTCTTGTATTTTTTTTTACACCTTTTTACAGGTTCAACTTCAAGTATTTGGAAATGAATTATCTTCGGATCTTTTCTTTCTAATTCATTAAGTTTGAAGATTCGGGCTATTGAAAATTGCTCTAACGGTTAAAGTTATTATAACTTTTAAAGTAGACTCTTGTTTATAGTCATTTGATCAAATTTCAACGATTCGAATTCTCAAACTTGATGGATTAAGAGAAAATGATCCGGAGATAATCCCTTTCTCAAATTGCACTTGTATTTATTTATTTCTTTTTTTAAGATATCTATTCATATTATTAGGGGTATATCCTTTTCGGGACAGCGATGCATTTATTATTTGAAAAATATGTAATTATTAGAAGAAAAAAAACTTGTGGCAAAAACGATGGCGATTCAGAAACAATGGATGATGCGTTTGTTATCGACGTAGTGCTAGCTACAAACCGGCAGCACTTGATTAGGTTAGTATGCTTAATTTGTCGAGTGAGAAATAACTTATATAACACGAATGTATTATTATCATTATGATTTCTTGTATCGATCATATGTTGCTATGTGTAAGAATCTTGGGAATTTTATTGTGTCATTAGCACAAAGTGCATATAGTGTTGCAGAGTATACGTACCATGTGAGTAATTCCGTATGCAGTCACTTTTTTTATGTGTGAAGTGGCTCTTGATCTTGTTAAGGTTCAAGACATTCCTTTAGAGTTTGGAGGAATAAGACTTGGCTGCTGAACATTTCAGCAGGAGGTCTTGTTTACACCCAATTTCAGATGGACACGTGTCCAAGTTTTGATTTTTTAAGATTCAGAACGTTCCTTTAGAGTATGTTGGAGGAATAAGACTTGGCTGTTGAATATTTCAGCAAGAGCTGCTTACACTCAATCTCAAGTGGACACGTGTCCAAGTTTTGATTTTTTAAGATTCAGGACGTTCCTTTAGAGTATGTTGGAGGAATAAGACTTGGCTACTGAACATTTCAGCAAGAGGTCCTGCTTACACCCAATCTCAGGTGGACACGTGTCCAAGTTTTGGGCATAAATCCTAATAGACTTCACCACAAGGATATAAATCTATATTTTTTTACCACAAGGGTTATCTTCCGAATATCATATGACTACAAGGATCATTTATCTAATTTGGCCTTATGTTTATCTACTGCACAGATATCAAAATTTAAACTCATCCAACGATAATAAATAAATAACAAGAATAGCCATCACTGTATAAGTAGTGAGCAAAACTATTTCTGTTTAAAATAACGATTTGTAAAAGAGAAACACAAAAACAAATGAATTTTGACGCTGATAAGAGCAGACGCGCCAGTGTGGGACCACACGCGGCTGCGAGACAGTATCTTTCACTTTCTCGCCTTATCTAGGTTTGAAAGAAGATGATGAGTACAATTGCGACCGGGGCAAGTGTGCAAATACTCATGACTTACGTATTGAATGGTCGGTCAGTTTTGAAAAATTTTTGGGTGTGCCGGGAACACCATGGACACATGGTGTTCCCTCACTCATAAAAATTTGAATAAATAAATAAATAAAATCAAATTTTTATGAGTGAGGGAACACCACGTGTCCATGGTGTTCCCGGCACACCCAAAAATTTCTCGTCAGTTTTGGACCACCAAGAAGGATCCCCTAGCTTTCCTTCCCTCTGCCCAGATCCAGCCCCACTTTCAGCTACGCTCACGTGGCTCACGCGGCTCACGCGCTAGCAGCTATACCCTCAACTTTTTCATTGTCCATAGCCGTTCTTAAGACAATAAATGAGATCATTTATACAAAGCGTTGGTTTGAAATGATAATGCTTTGAAAAAAATATAATTAACTTATTATAAAACATGAAGCATCAAAGAATATCAAACTAGTCTTATATTTATCTACGTTGGAAAGAGGGATTTGATTTTGAATACAAAGAGAGGAGCATATGGTCGGCCAACTCGATTAAACCCAAATCTAACGTAAGTGTCCATGATTGTTTGGTTAGTAGCATCCAACTTTAACATTGATGACAAGTTGCAAGTTCAAACTTGATGAATGGCATTTGTTAATTGAGAAATTCTAAGAAGACTCTCTCAAGTGGAACTCTTTATGAATTCTTTGAAATCTCATGCTTTTGGCACAATATTTTATAATATTGTCACGAAAATTGTACCAAAAACATGAGATGATGAAAAATCTATAAAAAAAATCCTACTTTTGAGAGTCTCCGCAATCTGAAAAACATGGAAAAATAGAAACTATTGAGACACACGGTGCATTATATGATCAACCAAATTATTATAAACATGATATATTTCAACACATGTTTTCTCTCATTAAATTGGCACACCTTGATCCGAATATCGAAATGGATACCAAAATGAAAGCATGTTGACTAACACTCGAGAGTGACAAAAGTCATAACTGCATAACATGCTAATGATGTGGAAAAAAGCATGCCACAAATAAGTTAGAAAAATCAAAGCAAAATGAATAAAAGCAGTAAATCACAAATATCTCAACAATAACACTATGCTCATCAAAATTAGAGAGACACACTCGAGTCTATACAGAAAGCAATTATATGAACAAACTAGGTGTATTAATCTACACTCAAGTACTACATGCACATAAAACTGACGCTAACCGTGTCATAAACGAGTCCTAATGTAAAAACAACTAGAACAGGCTAGCATCTATAATAAATCCAATGAACAAAATTGTGCGATGTGAATATACACGTTAAAAAACAACTAAGAACCAAATATGAATAAAGAAAACGTCATCATCACTGTACATAGTTATTTATTCCCCCCCTTTGTTTGGTTAAAGAATCAACTCTGAAATAAATAAAGGTCAACCGCATGCCAAACTTGTATTTTTCCTTTCCAATTCAAATACTTAATTCTTGGTCAGTTCAACTAAAAGAAAAGGTCAGCATCCAACAAAAAATAAAAAATAAAAAAACCAACAAAGCATACCACACATTTTCTTCAGGATCAATTATTCAAAAAAAATCAAATTTTCAATAAATAAAGGCTAACAGCTTCGTGATCATGTTGGATGAATTGAGGAATTCGTATCTCCATTTCAATGTGCCCCTCTCCATTTCTCTCCTCTCCTCACGTGAGAGGAGATATCGTGAGAGGGACACCAAAGCAGAAATTAAAAAGTATTTTCCGTCGAATAGGAATGCAGAAGGTAGATTTTGACCAAATCTCTCTAAACAAATCACCACGCAACATCCTTAATACACAGCACGCTAGGAAAGACCATGTTGCAATTTACAAACCAACAAATTAACCCAGTGGCCATTTGCCAGGCTGGAAGCCTTGGTAGCTAAGCATATGCAACGGCTCACTGGAACTAAACATAATTTAAATACTCACCTATCAATCTGAAAATCTCAAAGTTTTTCCCCTTCGGATAAGCTTATGAGCAATATAATAACATTCTTCTGTCAAAGAGAAAGATAATGATTGCAAAATTGGGACCTCAAAAGGGGGAATATAATAATTACCAATAAAATAAGACCTTGAAATTATTTATGAAAAACAACTAGGCATATATCCTAAGCATACGTTAATCTATGAAGATTCTTTAAAGTTTTTCTCGTAAGCACCTTTGCTAGAGGCACTTTTATTAAAGACGCCAAATTTTTAATAAAAATTTAAGTAGTTCCTAGAGAAGCATTAATACGAAGCACTTCTAAACGCATTTACAATATACACACTATCAACATTTTCTTGATTATCTAAAAGCGTTTTTAGCTATCGAAAAAGCACTTTCTAAGTCCCAATATGTCATTCAATTTAATTTTCTTTTCCTAGAACTTGAGTATTAGACATCCAAAATCCATCAGTTCCCCTCTGTTTATGGGTTGTATTTTGGCCTAACATTGAACACAAAACTGGACAACCAAAATGCATGTGGCAAACAGACACTCTTATCAATTACCCCTATAATATAGAGTAGGGCCTGAGGGAACAGGAGGCATGTTATGACCCAATCAACTTGGACCACTGAGGAATATCCAAATGTCAATCCAGTCATTTAGATTCCCTTTTTATGATTCTGGAAATAAAGATAAACATGAAGCAAATAATTCATTTAAAATAAAATAAAAAATAAAAAGTAGCAGACACAATTATTTACAGTTTTCTATGTTTAATTCTTGTTGATTTGAGGCCACCACAATTATTACAGCTAATTATTCTCAAAACTACTTTTTAGAAAAATATTGATGCAACAAATTGTTCTGTCCTAAAGAAATTTCAAAATTATAGATTTGGAGTAGTGATTCTCTCCAAAGTGCATGAGAAAGCAACCTATAATGCTATATAAAACTTATTCCCACCTATCTAGGTACACAAGAAAAGCATCAACAATAGAAACAGGCAGAGAGTCCTGATCCAATAGTTTATGCATCAAGCTAATATCTGCTCTTATATGTTTCTGAATACATGAGTACCATGAGAGAGAGAGAGAGAGAGAGAGAGAGAGAGAAGTATAATTTCAACAAAATAAGCTTGCATCATGATTTACAATCACCCAGTTATGGTTTTTGCAATGTTAAAATTTTGATTAGGATAGACTGGTTAAAAGCTTCCAAAGTGCTGTTTAGTTATCAAACACCAATGAACTAGAAAAGGAGGAGGGCCCTAAAGGGATTAGTGGTCTATGGATCGAACACCAAGCAATCAACCTATCACAGGCCAATATTACATAAACAAAGCGATCCAAAAAGCTAGACCCTAGGTAACAGGATGAAATAGGCAAAAGAAGACCAGGAAACATGCACCTATGTGTACAATCTCAGGGTTATTACTAAAAATGGCTTTCGGTGAAAGAAGTACTTTCCTTGCGAGCATACTGAAATTAGTGGTTCGCTGAATTGAAAGGTACTTGTTGCCTCTACGAAAGCTTTTACCGTCTCCGCAGAGGGCGCTGAAAAAAAGAAAATAGAGTTAACCTTTTAGAAACAATATGTGTCTTGGATACAAAAATCAAATACAACCAGTCACAGTTGTTAATGAGACAAATTGTCTCTCCCAACAAATAACACAAATAATCGCTTCACCTTCGCAATTCTACTAAACAAAGAAAAGAGAAGTATGGATCACATAGCCACATACTCTTGGTATATTGTCAGTTGCTTGTGGCCGTCTGGTGGACATTCCATCTGGATTTGGAACCAGCTCTGGACTGCCATGCTTATAAAATGCCTGTAAGGCTCTTCCAACAAATGGGCGAACTAAATTCACTTCCATGGCAGATAGATCCTTCACCTGCAAGTACAAATCAAATTTGCTCAAGAGCACCACTCAAAAGGGATGTGCAGATGGATATATTACCAACATACATGAATTCCATATTATATAACAATTCATTCGAAGTAGTTCCGAATCAGCTCATCCAATTGCACCATAAAATAAATGCACATACCATCACTGCAGAAGAGTGAGCTTCCTCGAATGATTCTAAGCTACTCTCAACCTTATGAAACCTTACATCCTTTATGTCGTTAATAAGAGACCTCACCTATTAGAAATAACTACAGTGAGATCATTGCAAATAGGGTTGATGGTTAAATACAGGTTGCAAGAGTCCTGAACTCACCATATACATGTCAGGAATGTCACCAGGTGCACTATCATCAAAAAAGTTAGAGATGCCATCAACATATTTTACAATGAAATATAAAATATGTACAATGTTTCACAACTTACTATTCAAAAAGAAGGCTAGAGATTTCAACATAATGGAAAGGTAGAACTTGAAATGCTGCCTGCGAATCACGCTCTGCTTCCAAAATCCGAGTCAAGTTTTCTATTCCCAGGACATAAGTTAAATGAATAGAACGCATTAGATTACTTGTAGCATATGGCTAGAGAGTTCAACACAATGAAAATTCGTTTGAGTTCCAATCCCATGTTAAGTAATAAGTACTACAAAATTTAACAAATGAACAGGTTCCAATTAATACGATTTTTTTTTTTTGGTAAAGACCGAAGACAATTAAATACGTATTATTTCACTATTGCATTAACACATTGAAAAAAAAACACACGTTAACCTAAAAACTCACATATTAACTGCTGATGTGCAAGCATTTCCAACAAAATACCCCACAACGGCAGCCAAAAGAAGCAAGACAAATTTTGAACTATTTGCAATGAAAAAGGCAGCATGGTAACCACCCAAATCCATCCATCATCAAAGCATAAAAATCTACTAGAAATCAATCCATTTCAGCACATTTCTTTGACATTCTTAGATAAACATGTCACAAATAGAGAACCATTAATCAAACTAACACCAAAGCAGGACTCACCGATAGACATCCACTCTGGTGGCCGAATTGTACATTTCCCTCTCTTCTTCATAGCAATCGCCAGCCACAATGGTACTTGGGCCGCCATTTGCGGGTAGAATGGACCGAAATCTCCCTGTAAATCCATGATACAAGTTACCCACCTGCAATAAACCAGCTCAATCTACCATAAATAACATGAACAGAGCGAAGAACATACACAAAGCATGTTGAGAGGGTCCATTCGCATATTGGGGACAATCTCCACCATTTCATCTTCGGCCATAAACTCGACCTGCGATTTCGAAATTTTAAATTAAATTCACAAAAATGATCGAAATTAAAAACAAAACAACCACATTAAGCTAATAAAACAGATGAATACGCAGTGGGAGAGAGCTGAACCTCTTCGCCGGAAAAGACAGACAGGCTGGGATCGGTTTGGCCGGCCATCCCTTGAAGTATCGACACCGGTGAAGAATTGAGAGTGATAGCGTTGCAATTTGAACCGAGTTAAGTCAATTGGGGTCAAATATTTGGGGATGCGGAATGGACTGGCGTGGACGCGTGTATCATAATTGGCGCTGCACAATTGGGGGATTTGTAAACCCTAACTTTGGTGGCGGGAAAATTGGATTTCATTGCTTAGGCCAACTCGAACCCGTCGCCTAAAAGCAATAATTTCCCTTCTACTCTCCCTTAATCCATTCCAACTCAATTCTAATTTGGACCTGTAACTTTAAAAAAATAAAAAATAAAAAAAACCAGAAACCGGCCCAGATTTAGCCTAGAAAATAGTGTAGGCCCAACCAACACAAGTTTTGAGTGCCAAACCCACCCCCAGGAGACGTGGGCAACGCATTAAGGTTGAGACAGGCATGGCCCCACCCACGTGGACATATCGGCCACTTGCGCCAAAGATCTAACAGCTCTTTTTAATCCAACAGCTGAGATAAACAGGTTGTTGGTTGATCCAACTGCCTACATTCAAATTTATTTTTTTATTTTTATATTTATATATTTATTGAATCAAACGGCTGAAATCGAACATAATTAAATCTAAAGGTTAAGAAAAAAAAAGATCTAACGGCTCAAATTTAAATCCAGCGGCTAAAATAATTAAAAATATATATTTAACTCAAAATTCACCCAAAAACTCTAAATACCTATATATTTGTTCAAACATCCACACAAAACTCACTTTTCTCCTACAATTCTTCCAATTTTTCTTTCTATCATTTCTTCCCATTTCCAAATTTTTCAATATGGCAAAATAGCATATTAAAGGTCGTAATTGGATCTTTGAGGAAGATGTTGTTTTATGTTTGGCATGGGTTTCTATTAGCGAAGATGGTGTCGTTAGCACGAATCAAAATAAAAAGGTTTTGTGGGGTAAAATCGTTGATAAGTTCAATGAAAACTCCAACGCCGGGCGAAGGGAAAGTGGTGGTGTTTACAACAAAGCATGCACTTTATGGAAGGGAAGCTTGGAGAGAGTCATTGTTGACATGGCTAATGGAAGGAGCGCCGCAAAAGTTGTGAGTTTCTTTGTTGATATTTTATTTGTCATGTACACAATATTATTTTGCAACTAATTATTTTTTTGTATTTCTTGCATAGGGTGACAAAGCAATGGCAATTTACAAGACAAGCACTACACCAAAAAATCAATCTTTTAAGTTGCATCATGCTTGGAACTAGGGGTGGGTTCGAAAAACCGAAAACCTAAAAAAACCGTACCGAAAACCGAACCGAGGACGAAAAAACCGAACCGAAAAAAAAAACTGAACCGAAAGTGTAAAACCGGACCGAACCGAACCGAAGTAAGGCAAAAGGACGTCGTTTTATATTTAATTATAAATTAATAAATTTTTTTATCTTGAACGGCGTCGTTTTTTCACTCACTCTCGTCTTCAATCTTTAGTTCAGTCTGAAAGTGAAACCCTAAACACTCCGCCGGCCTTCCCTTTCCCTTATCCTCCTCTGCAGCACTTTCACTCTGGACCATCTTCTTCCCAGCTCCGCCGCTCTTCCGCT
Organism: Pyrus x bretschneideri; assembly: GCF_019419815.1. Taxonomy (NCBI): domain Eukaryota; kingdom Viridiplantae; phylum Streptophyta; class Magnoliopsida; order Rosales; family Rosaceae; genus Pyrus; species Pyrus x bretschneideri. Next base: position 6,444,875 of record NW_025999723.1, on the reverse strand, counting down.
TCGTCTTCTTCCTTCCCTACGACCTGCTGCAGTGCTACGACCTGCCTCACACATCGACGCCGTCTTACTCTCTCTCAGTCTCTCACCCCCACGACCTGTGATCAGTAACCCGCGCGCGACCCACGACTTCCTCTCGCCGTTTCTAGTCTCCAGTCCTGACCCACAAATTCCCTCATTTGCAAGGTTAGTCTCTCACCCAGTCACCCTGCTGTGTGCAGATTTTTTTTTCTCGATTTCATTGGTTATAATCTGTAGACATTTCTATTGGGTGCTATATTGCTATAACCATTGTTTTAATTTTGGTTTATAAACATTATTCAGACATTGTGTAACCTTATTCAGACATTTGTAATTTTGGTTATAAACATTGGTTCTGAATCTTCTGATTAAATAAACTCATGAGACATAGCAGATGTTTATATGCATAATCCTGCATCAACATTTTTGCCTTTTCTGCATTTTCTGCATAATCCTGCATCACATAATCATTAATCACACATTTTCTGCATAATCATGCATCAACATTTTCGCCTGTATCAACATTTTTGCCTTTTTTGCATAACCCTGCATCACATAATCACACAGCTGGTAAGATTCTTAGTTGGCAAGCCAAGGATAAGCACAAAGTTGTAATTTACAACCACTCAGAAAATTGTAACCTTCAAATTATGATGCCCAGTCTCGTAACAGGGCACCACATCAAAACTCAGCAACTCATTGATAATTTGATATAATCCAAGTGAACTTTCTCGATATTGTTACCAATACAAGATGACCAAGTTTCAAGTTTAGATAGACAATCTCTTACTCCTTCAGCCCACATCTGAAATCTAATCAAATTCTTGGTTGTTTCCCGCACCTATATTTCAATGTGAAAGTAGATGAGTATAATGTCTGTTAGGTAAAATTTCAGAACGTAATAGAAGATAAAAAGCAGTTAAAACTCACAGGATTCATATATATAAAAAAAGGGGGGAGAATTAAAGAAATTGCTGGGGTTGAACGACTTCGGATTGGCTCTCTTGGGATGTGCTACATGTAGTATATATTCTTTTTGCTTCTACATGTTTTAGAACTTGTTATGGTGATAACTCAAAATCGTGTTTATATCTTTGCTTTAGGTATATAATTGTCTTGGTATCTTCATTGAAGATAGATCGATAGCTACCTAGCTATCTTATAGGTAATTAAATGAAGATGTTAAGTAAATATTTTTCATAGAAATAGCCTCTACAATTCAACAAAAAAAAAAAAAAAGGAAAAAAAGAAGAAGAAAAGACAGTGTTTTAAACATCAACATCATAGGTAAATGATTAGTATATAATTAAGAATTTTTCAATTTAATTCCATATTTACCATAAAGGGAAGAAAAGCCATAAAACTAAGTGGGTTTCTTATTGATTGATATTCATGATGGAGTACTTGAAAATGTATATGTGTTATTTGTTGGTGAATTCTTGAAATGGAAACAAAACAATAATCTGTGTTGGATACAAAATTCTCACAACATGTCCACACATGCATGCAGTTTCTTTTGCCTATAAATTGAAAACTTGATAGTGATATGTAACAAGCTATATACTGAATTGCAGACTTGTATTATATCATTGTATGGGGTTTAGGTTGGTTTGCAGCATCATGTGTGGTGGATTAGCATGGACTACAGGACTAGAAGTCTAGACCCCAATTAAAATTGAAATTCACATTCTGACCCAACAAAAATAAAAAACGCCTCTAAACATTTCAAATATTATGGTTTTTTAGTTTGTTTGTTGTTTTGAATCAAAAGAAAGAAATTTCAAATATTTGATTGGATAGGAATACCTCTAAATTTTTGCCCCCATTTTTTTGTGGGGGGTGGGGCGCATTTTTGTGTGGGAGTTGTCTCTATATTTGCATGTGCATTGTACCTTCGGTTTATTATGTGCATTCATAGCTTTTGCATGTGCATCGTACCTTTGCTTATTATATGTTTTGTATCTTAATTAGATGAAGTCAAGTGTATCAAAGGCCTCGAGCTTAAGCTCAAACTCAATGAGATCATCAAATAGCTCCCGTGAAAAAATAAACTCATCTACTTCTACTCCATCGCAAGTAAGTTGTCATCTCTAATTCTCTATATTTTCTCTATGGTTCTTATGTCTCAATTTATTTAATAATTAATTGTAATGATTCTTACTCTTATTTTTTAAGGACATTGTTGGTGAATCAACTCCACCTCAAGCCCCCATGGTGGCAACTTAACAAACTCCTTTTACTCATGGTGGATCCACAAATTTATTCGATGCAACTCCAAAACAAGGTGGCTCAAGTGATCAAGTAAGTAAAGAAGACACTCTCTTGGATTCACTAAAAAGTCATTCAAGATCTACAATTTGGGAGCATTTTGATAGGATAATTGAGGGAGGTAGAGTTAAAGGGGTGTGCAAGTATTGCAACAAATCGTATATGGCCGACACGGATAAAAATGGTACAACTAGCATAAGAAATCACTTAGCTAGATGTAGGAGCTATGGTCCTAATAAGGAAATATTTGCCGCAAATAGGCAAAAGATCTTAACCTTTGCCGGCACAAAAGATAAGTTACTAAGGCTTGTGTTGAGATGATAATTATAGACGAGTTACCTTTTTCTTTCGTTGAGGGAGATGGTTTTCGTCATTTTTGCATGTATGCATGTCCTTTGTGGAGAGTACCTAGTCGTAAGACAATAGCTAAAGATGTACTTGGCTTGTTTTACTCCGAAAAAGAGAAATTGAAAAGTCAGTTGAAAACATTTAGGGTGTGTTTAACAACGGATACATGGACTTCTATTCAACAAATAAATTACATGGTTCTCACCGCTCATTTTATTGATGATGATTGGATGTTACATAAAAAGATTTTGAACTTTTGTGTCATTCCAAATCATAAAGGAGAATTCATTGCTCAACTTTTGGAGGAGTGTTTGGTGGAGTGGGGCATAGAGAAGGTGTTAACTATTACGGTTGACAATGCTTCGGCAAATGATTCCGACTTAAGGGATTTGGTGCACCGAATAAGTGGGTGGGGGATTCCTAATGCACTTTTGCATGATGGAAAGTATTTGCACATGAGGTGTGTTGCTCATATCCTTAATTTGGTGGTGAATGATGGGATAAAGATGTTGAATACCACCATACAAAGCATTCGTAATGCGGTTAGGTATGTAAGATCTTCCCCTCAAATGTTGGAAAGCTTTAAAAGGTGTGTTGAGAAGGTGAGAATAGAAAGCAAAGGGCTTGTGATTTTAGATGTGCTTACTAGGTGGAATTCCACATTTTTAATGTTAGAATCGGCTTTGAAGTTCAAGATGGCTTTTGATAGTTGAAAGTAGATGATGGTCATTACCTTCCTTACTTTACTAAAGAAAATCATGATAATATAAGGGAGGGGCCACCTTCGACTCATGATTGGAGTGAGGCGGGAATATTTGCATCATTTTTTAGACCTTTCTATGAAGTCACTTTAAAAGTGTGTTGTTCTAATACTCCAACAATTCATACTACTTTTGGTGATTTGTTTAAGATCAAAAGTCTCCTCCTTGAAAACAAAGATAATGAATTCTTGTCTATGATCTCCAAGTTGATGCAAGAAAAATATGACAAATATTGGGGTTCAATTGATGATATGAATCAATATGTTTTTATTGCACTTGTGCTTGATCCTCGTCATAAATTGGAGAAGGTGGTTGATTATTATGAGATACTATATGGCGAGGATGAGGAAAAAGTTGAAATTGCAACCAATGCGGTGAAAAATTTGTTGTTTGATCTTTACAAGATTCACGAAGAGTTGTCTTTTGATACACAACAAAGCACAAGTAGTGTTGGTAGTTCTCAATCGGCAACTACAAGTGGAGATCCTTTATCAAGCATGACAGAGATTGAAAGAAAGTTGAAAGAGAAAAGTGAAATGAGAAAAGCAAAGAGAGCCCGTATTGTGCACAATGATTTGGATGGGTATCTTTCGGATCCTAATGAAGGGGAAGAAGAGGCAAACTTTGATATCTTGAATTGGTGGAGAGTGAATGGGCTTTCTAAGTATCCTATTTTGGCACGAGTTGCAAAAGAAATTTTAGCTATTCCTGTATCAACTATTGCTTCGGAATCCTCCTTTAGCACAAGTGGACGAATAATTGATCCATATCGTAGTTCTTTGAGTCCAAAAATGGTGGAAGCTTTGATTTGTACACAAAATTGGCTTAGGTCAATTCATGTAGCATTACATCATGAGCCAACCATTGAGGAGATTGAATTTTGTGAAGAAGTTGAGAAAGGTAATTTTACTTATTGCATTTGGTTTTGTTAGACTATTTTAATTACATGCTAAGTCTCATGCTTGCTTTACATCATGTTGACATGTTGTTTCATTTTTTATTTGTATGTAGAAATGGCAAGTGGAAACTCAAACAAAGGTGTTATGTTGCCGCCTAGGCCGCCTAAGTGTTGAGCTTGAGGACTTGGAAGATTTTATTTGTGCCAACACATGAAATGATGAAACCTTGAAGGTTTATTTGACTTGTGTGATGTTTATTTTAAATTTGGACTTAAACTTTGATGTTTATTGAAGTTTGGACTTTGGAAATTGGAAGACTTGATTGATGATTCTAGTTGGAACTTAGAAGACTTAAACTTTGGATTCTCATTGTGGTTTTGTTGTTGAATATGGTCTCTAAGGTTATGATAGTAGTACCACTTCTCAAATGGCATATCTTTCCTTTTATGTCAAATGTAGATGTGTAAAATTGATTTCATACTTGTAGGTTTTCATGTGGATGACTCTGAAGAAGTGACTTTGAATGTGAACTTTCATATTTCCATTTTTTTTTTTTTTTTAAATTTTGGAGGAAAAAAAAAAAAAAAAACCAAAACCGAACCGAGAAAAATCGAACCCAAAAAAAAACCGAACCGAGAAAAACCGAAATAAAATTGAACCGAACCGAAATTTTGGTTCGGTTTCGGTTTTGAGAAAAAACCGAACCGATGAGAACCGAACCCAGCCCTACTTGGAACGTCCTCAAGAATTGTCCAAGGTGGGGAACCGATGCAGACCAAAAATGGGGAAGATTATTTCATAGTGAAGCCCCACAAACAAATGATGTCAATGAATTGACCCTAACATCTTGTTTTGCAAGCCTCCCGGGAAGAGATAAGCAAAAGGAAGCAAAGAGAAAAGGGAAGTCCCAAGATCTGATTAGTGCACAAATTGCTACCGAATTTGCAAGATTGACCAAAAGTCGTAGCTCTTGGGAAGAAGAAGTGGTCCGAATGCATTTGGCCATTATGCACGAAGGGGATAGGGAGCAACTAAGGTTCGAAAGCAATTTCTTGATGAAGGACCTCAACAAATACACTCCAGAGAGGAATAAGTTCATACGTGATAAGCAAAAGGAAATTTTGTGAAGGCATGCCACAATGAGTATATTTCAAGATGATGATTCATCTCAAAGCTATATCCCAAGTCCATCACCAAGTCAAGATAGTGGATATCATTATTAAGTTTATGTAGTTTATGAATTATCGATTGTATTAAGTTTATGTTGTTTATTAATTGTCATTTGTATTAAGTTTATGACTTATTAATTATTGTGTGTATTGAATTTATGGCTTATTAATTATTGTTTCTATTAATCTAGATGCCTTCAATAATTATTGTACTTATTGTTGCACACTTTGATGTACAATAGATGCCTTCAACAATTTTGACAAAAGACTTGTCACAATAAGGCACTTCAATTTATTACTAGAAAACACCAAAATAGTACACTTAAAATTATTACATAAAATAACAACATTGATGAGATATTGATGATTTTGAGGAAACAAAAACACTTTGAAAGTTAGGAAGATTGGTGAATATTGTGTGATGGTTAGATATTCAACATATGCTTATATAGAGGATGATTGAAGGTTCGCATTTCATGTATATATTCAACATATGCTTATATAGAGGATGATTGAAGGTTCGCATTTCATGTATGTAGGTTTGCGTTTCATGCGTTTCATGAGTTTTGTATGTATTTGGTATTGTTTCATATGTGTCATGTGTTTCACATGTTTAGTGTGTTATACATCTCTATCATGTGTTTTGTATGTGCTTCATATGTTTTATACGCCTTGTGTGTTTCATGTATTTTGTGCTTATACATCTCTATTATGATTTTTATATTCTTCCATAGTGTTTCATGAGTTTCATGTATCGATTTAGTGATTTTTCAATATTTATCGGAATTTAAATATGTTTAGGTTAAAATGTTCATAAAATTAATTTAGGATAGTTTGCATAATTTTTTTTTAAAGTTAATCTAAAAAGGAAAAAAAGCCTAAATTGTGACAGCCCGTCCCAGATTATTCGCCTTGTAGGTGTGAAATGACAATTTTGCCCCTAGTGGTTATGTTTTGTTGTGTGGTTGTTTTGGGGTTTTGGTTGGCTGCATTTGGACCACACACACACCCACACTCGCATCCTCATCTCCTTCCCTGTCCCATGTCTCTCTCACTCATTCTCTTTTACGTTTTTCGTACGGACAAAAACCAAGGCACTCAAAAACGTTACGGATCGACGTAGAGAACTATACCTTTGTGTTCGTGAGGTTCATACAAGTTCAACCATATGCATTTCAGGTAGGAAATTCTTCGATTTCACGTCGAACCAGAGAACCCCGATTTTGGTCACTGTTCATGCATATGTGAAATGTTATTTTTCAGGGAAGTTGAAGCTTGTAGGAAGCTTAGTGAGGTCCTTAGGAAGCTTGGGGTGGTTCGTTGGAAGGTTTTGGACATCGGGATCGTGAGTTGCAGGTTTGGCCGGAATATCGTGGGTTTTTCCAACGAGATTCCATTGGTTTTAGGGCTCCAAAGTGGTAAGGTTTTGTTCTACTTGTTGTAAGCTTCATTTTGGTACCAATTTTGTGGAATTTGGTTGAGAAATGAAGAAGATATGAAGTTTTGAAAATTTTCCCAAATTTCGGCGGCGCTGATGGCAGCGGCTTCGGCGAGACTCACCGGAGAAAACAGGGGAATATTCCGTTAAGTTAACGAAATATTCTTAACGGTGTCAAGTTAGTTTTAACGAAATATGCTTATTGTTGGACAGAATATTCCCTAATGCCGTTAGGGATTCCATCAGCGTGCCAGGCGCGCGTGTAGCCATGCCTTGGTCGGCGTGTGAGGGCGCGTGAGACGTCGAAAAATTATTTTAAAAATATAGGGATGTTCGTGAGGTTAAGTAGATCACGTTGGTGTATTCATACATCTCATTTGAGCATTGTATGAGAAGTTATTACCTAGTTTTGGTTATGTGCTTTAAATTAACGTTTTTATAGTTGTTTCGCATATAGGTGAGACCTATCCCGAGGACGAGCACAGTCACTTGAGGCAAAGAGGTTACGACTCTTCTACATACCAGTGACTAGGCTTTTGGTTTTATGTATATACCTATATACTGTGGTTTTTCCCAGAAAATGAAATGGAATGTTTATATGTTTTAAATGCCATGCATTGTGTTTGCCTATTTATTTATGCATTAGTGGTTACATATATGTATGTTTGGTGCTGCGAACGCACAAGTAAGTGTCAGGTAAGTTATGGTTTATGTTTGTGATTAGTAATGATGTATGATGCCTAGATAACTCATAACATGCACCCCCGGTGTTAGTGCTCCCACCCAGGGTAAGACACTGTCATTCACGTGATGTTCACCTTCCGCACCACACGCTCATCTTGGATCCAAGTTAGGTGCATAGTCCTATCGTATAGACCACTATAGGTGGTTCCGACTCGTAGGTGACCCGCGATTATTCGCTCAGTCTTCACGTGATCGTAGCACTTGAGCGTATTTATTTACATCTAGTCATGTCGTATAGACCACTTTAGGTGGTTCCGACTCATGTGCAGGTATAGTTAGTGAGTTGGAGATTTGAGCTCTAGATTCAGCCGTATAGGTCACGTTAGGTGACTTCGGTTGACATATTACCTGCATTGATTGGCATTACCTGGTTTACTTACATTTTATGTAGAGGCATTCGACATGGCATATTTCTTAGCATGTTTTCTATATATGTGTATATTCTACTTTCTGGGAAACTATACAGGTTTTACGGCGAGGGGTTAAAACTTTTGATAATGAAATGATTTTGAAAAGCTTTGTTTTTGCCCACTCACACTTTCTGTTTTGCGCCCCTCCAGGTTCTAGTTTGGATTGCTCTTTTGGTGGCTCACGAGGAATTCTCGGCATATCTGACAGATTATAATCAGTGTAGGACCCCCCTCTGGATTGCACTAGGTTTTCTATGCTCTGAATATTGTTTTCCACACTTACGCTCGCACATGTTTGTTAATTACTCTGTGTGTAGTTTGGATTTTATTTGTTCGTACTTTTATTTTTATTCTTAGCTTCTGCATTGTGCACATGGTTACGTCACTCTCACGTGACGGCCAACACGCCTTGATTTTGGTCAGGGTGTATCATAAATTCATTCTTTAATAATATGGGGCTAAAATTTTAGGCTTGAAAGGTTGAAACAAAAAAATTGTTTATAGGTTAAAACCTAAATTTTATGAGCTAAGAATTTTAGATTTTAAGTCAAAAGTTGGAAATGATCTTAATGAGATAATATTTAAATTTTGTTTACTTTCATAGTCACGTTGTATATTTTTTTGAAATGTTTGAGCTAATTCCTCATATCTCATTGCTGGTAGAGTGATAAATCGTTATTTTCCTTTAAATTGTTATTTTTTTGCTGCAAAGTTTATGTATATATGTAAATAACCAATCCAAAAGCGGCGGATGGACGATCACACTCTTTCTCATCAACGCACTGCATCGTGGGTTCATTTATTCCTCATTCTTTAAGATCGTTTGCAAATATTTTTAAAATGATTAAAAGAATTTTTGTTTAATATTTTTTTTGTACTAATTTTTAGCAAAAATGTAAGTAAATTTTAGAAAAGAACTTGAAGTGTTTTTTGCAAGAAACATAAGTTATATGCTTCTTGCAGGAAGCACTTCAAATGCTTTTGAAATCCAAAAGTATTTTCTTTAATACAGCTAATTATTATTAAAGCACTTCCAAACAAGTCTTTTATGTAAGATATAGTTTACAATAAAACAAGGGAATTGTTATTAGCACTCCAAAAATCTCATTCTACACTCCTCGTGTATTTTTCTTTCTAATTATAGAAAGTTAGGAGTGCCAAATGAGATTTTTGGAGTGCTAATAACAATTCCCTAAAACAATTGTAAATAACAAAATTTGAAGATATTAAATTAGCAGATTTCGCAGGCCTAAATCACTTTAAATCAGGCCTAACTTAAAATTTTGGATTTAGAAGAGTTAGGCCCAAGTCCTTTTGATCAAGGATGGGTGTGGAGGCCCAAATCCATTACGAAATTGCTCATTTCAGAATTAAAGATAATATTTGGTACATTTTCTTGAACAATTTCATAAACGAGTTCAAAAATATAAAAACGGGTTTAACGGGTTTCACTTAAATATGTGTATTTTTTTTTTTTTACTTCATCGATATTTTTACATTAAAGGGAGGAGGAGTTCAGCTAAGCCACACAATGGGTGACTTTATTTGGTATCGAATTCGCCATCCACGAGATTTGAACTTAAGACCTTTCAATTTCAAGTGAAGAGGAATACCACCAGACCGTAGTACGAAATGGCAAATATGCGAAATTTTAGAATTCTATTACAACGTGGTATACTTCAACTCTTATTTTATACCTTGCATAAAAAACACAACACGCGACTTACAGAAAACAAAAACTCCGAAGTTTCAAACTCATGGCCTAGACCGTTGGACTAGGAGCTTTTACTTATATAGTCACATGCTCGGAGTCTCGGAGCTTGTGTCTTTGGCATAGGGTATACAATCCAACACCAAACTAATAGATATTACTTAACTCACTCACACTTAATATATTGATAAATATATCCAACTAGGAGTATATCTCAAAGTTCACAGAGTATATCTTATTTCAAACAAAACGATTAGGAGCCGTGTTACAACAAGTGACTTTTTATTATAGTGGTGGAAAGATGTTGAACATTGCATGACAGCGTAGGTTCAAATTCCATCGATATCTAATCTAACATCAACATATGGTCAAATAAAAACAAAGGAATATAAAACACCACGCATGCATATAACACTAGTAGGCATGACACGTAACGAGTGTTAAGTGTAACTACATACGCCGCATTGCCGCAATTGGCATGCCCTAAAAGAAAATACCCCGCATGCAGATTGGCGTCAGGACAACATTAGAAATTTCATGAATTTGTGTCAACTACCAAAATCGATTTGTAAGGTAAGTGTGCCAAAGAAATCTAAAACCCCTAAAATTATGCTATTTTTAGAGACAATTGAATTCGAAAGTTCCACCACGCTTCTATATTCAACGTTTTCGTTGGTCTACTATATTAATATTGTCTCGATAAAATTTCTTTATTTAAGCATTCGATTTTTTCCTTTATGATATAACCGGTATAAAATTTATTATCTAACCTCTTTCACAGGAAAATAACAATTGAATTGCTAATTGTCAAATTGAGTATCAGTCTATGTCACAATTGCCCTTCTTATCCTTTTAGGCTACTTAATGAAAACTAACCATATGATATACGATAATCGAATACGATTGATTATGTAGATTTCACAAAGAGAATCAGGAAATGATCATATTCCATCTGAATGTGGCACACACCGAACCCCATGGACTCAGCTCGCCTTGGCTCCACCTAATCCCATGGACTCACGCGCGGGTGGGGTGCACGCGCTTGACACAAAAAAAATAAAATATTGCACTGACGTCACCCTGGTGTCAACCTGACGTCACGCCCACCTCGGGCTCTCGGGCTGGCAATCCCTCACGGGCCCGGAGCTCGGGCCTCCCCCTTCCATCGGGCTCCCCCACGCTGGAGCAACATGACCGGCCCTCGGGCCATTGTTTTGGACCCCTTCCCCCGAGCAAAACCCAACGCTGGGATTGCTCTGAATACCCACCCACTTCTTGTGACACACAGGAAAGAAAACCCGTGGGCCATAACAATCGCTTTTAATACCACAGTAGATAGACGAAAATACCCCTTACACTTCCCCATATGCCAATCAATGCGCCAAAGCATATTCCAAATTCCTATACCAAAACCGTAATTTCGCTCTATGACGTGGGCCCGTGCAACTGGAATCCACATATACCCCAAAAATCCGAAAGGCTCAGACACACTATCCGCTGTGCGATTTCGAGATTATCGAGAAAAGATGGGCAGGAAGTTCTTCGTCGGCGGCAACTGGAAATGCGTGAGTTCTGCGATTCGTTATCTCCTGTGTTCTTTTCTTTCAATCTGTTTGGTTGCTGAGAAAATCAATGAAAGTCACGGAAAATAGTCAGATTCCTAATATTTATCGTAGTCTCCATCGATCGATTTTCCGATACTTTCTCATCAGCCAAACAGAAGCTTGAATTTTCAATTCCGATCTGTTTTATGCTGTGATTTCGATCGAAGCGAGTGATGATTTAGTTAATCTGAGCTGAAATGTGAATCTGTGTGTAGAACGGAACCTTCGATGAGGTGAAGAAGATCGTCAACATACTGAATGAGGGACAGGTTCCGTCGCAAGATGTTGTGGGTGAGTTGATTGCTCCGATTATTTACTTATGATTTGGATTTGATTTGTTAGCCTTTTTATGCTTTAATCAGTTCATGAGATTTTGTGATCTGTTCGGGTTATCAAAGTGTTAATCTGTTCTGTGGTTTTTATGATCGCAGAGGTTGTGGTTAGCCCACCGTATGTTTTTATTCCAGTGGTGAAGAGTTTGTTGAGGCCCGATTTCCATGTCGCGGCACAAAACTGCTGGGTCAAGAAGGGTGGTGCCTTCACTGGTGAAGTTAGGTGTGTATGTTTATGATTTACTAGCTTTCGTTTCAATGCGGCGTTGGCTTCTGGTTTTAACTTGGTGAATTTTGAAAATTGAGAATGTATGTTGCTGATTGTGTGGTTTTAATGATTTAATGATGTGTTAAGATGTTGATACTTTAGATAGAAGAAAATTTGAATACAACTGGAACGTAAGCTTAAAAGTTGATTTTTTGTGTACGTTGTTCAGTGCTGAGATGCTAGTCAATCTCGAGGTTCCTTGGGTCATTCTTGGTCATTCCGAAAGAAGACTTATTTTGGGTGAATCCAATGAGGTATTCTCCGCGCCTGTAATTCTAATCTGTTTGTCATTAACAATTGCGTGATAGTTTCTCATATCACACACTTCATTTCAGTTTGTTGCGGACAAGGTTGCATATGCACTTTCTCAAGGTTTGAAGGTAATAGCTTGTGTTGGTGAGACCCTTGAGCAGCGAGAAGCTGGCACTACTGTGGAGGTTGTAGCCGCACAAACCAAGGCAATTGCAGGTGCATAATGCAAGCAGAACTCCAATTTCTTGGCCTACTGTGTGTGTGAAGAATATTTGTTGTGTGTTGATGTGAGACTGCTTTATTTTCTTTGTGTACTCATTTAAGTGATGCTTTCTATTGCAGAGAAAGTGAAAGATTGGACCAATATCGTTTTGGCATATGAGCCTGTGTGGGCCATTGGAACTGGGAAAGTTGCATCTCCAGCTCAGGCTCAGGAAGTGAGTAATGCCTTTATCTGATATCTGGATGTGGTTTTGTTACTAGCTTCAGTTTGAAATTGATGTTGTTTGTGTATGTTAGAGCAAGGCAAAAGTGTTATTTGTAAAAAGATAAAAATAAAATGGGCACAATGGAGGAGATTGTTTAAGCTTCTTTGTCTTTAAGGTCTGATAAAACTGAACTAAACGCTGCTTGAATGTGCAGTTCTTTCTAAACTGTCAGCAACCCACTTTTTTGGCTGGGATTTCCTGGGTCATATACTGATTTTATGCATGCATTATATGCATGTATGCATATGCGTGTGTGTGCGCGCGCGCGTGTGTATATATACATATTTCTCCCTGTCTGTTTCACACAAATGTTTCTCCATACAACAGGTGCATTCTGAATTAAGGAAATGGCTTCAAGCAAACGTCAGTTCTGAAGTTGCTGCATCAACCCGGATTATTTATGGAGGTATCTTTTTACACCATTACCGCATCATTTTGTTGTTTATCTGCTTGTACGTCCCGTCCTTTTCTCTATTATAACTTTCTGCTTATAGTGCAAGAATGGATGCTTATTAATTTAAAACACAATTTACCTTGACTGACTTGGGTGAAAGATCGAAACTCGAAAGGTGCTAGAGGATAGGATTAATCTATTGTATGGATGGAGGCTATCATGTGCCAAAATCATTTTGAGTTATAAATATCTCTGTTCTCTTGCCAAGAATTCTTTTATGTCTTGTGTTTGAAATTTGAATTAAGGAGTCCACTCAGTTTTCATGTCTAGTGTTTGTACATATGGGAAAGATAAGTGAACTTATCTTTCTCTGTTCACTTTCACAACAATTGGCTGAATCGAATAATTTTTTCAGGGTCTGTGAACGGTGCAAACAGCAAAGAACTCGCAGGTCAGCCTGATATCGACGGATTTTTGGTTGGTGGAGCTTCTCTAAAGGTAATGATCGTAGGTTATGCATACTTATTGCGTTCACCCAGTTTCGTTAGTCAAAAAAAGTTTGCTTATCCCTAGTCAAAAAAAGTTTGCTTATCCTTGGATTCTTACATTTGTCTCTCTCCAGCCTGAGTTTATTGACATCATCAAGTCTGCGGAGGTGAAGAAGAGTGCCACTTTTCCATCTCTTATCTGAAGAGTTGGACCTGGTGTCACTTTTACATCTCTTATCTGTGAGGTAGCGAATATTTTCCGTTCAATTTTACGCCTACTTCTTTTGAGGAAATAATTATGCGTCTTTGTTTTTTGGTTCAGCACCTGGATATGGGTTTCTCTGTATTAATAAATGTTCTCAAGTGTTATTGCTTTTTTCGCTCTCGAGATCCAAATTTTCGAGTTTATTTGATGAAAGAAAAATGAAATTATTGAAGCTTGAGTAATTGCGGTAACACCTCATATAGTTAAAGTGATGATTTCCGGACGCTCATTTTCTTCTATTCACAATAAAGAGAAGGAGGTATTCATCAATTCCCCCCTGAACTTGTAACCATTAGCCAATTTCCCCCCCCTCAACTTTAATTTAGGCCAATTCCCCCCCTCAACTCTCATAATTAGTCAATTTCCCTCCTTAACTCTTATAATTAGTCAATTTGCACCTACTGTTAATTTTTTAATTTATCATAATTAAACAAGTGTGTGTAAGAAACTAAATAAGATGTATGTTAATCATGTTCCTATATATTTATCCTATTACAAATAGATTAAAATTTAGAATTTTTGAATTTATCATAGATAGTATTATTAGTCATGATAAATCAATATGGAGTAATTTTATTTGATTTTTGACTATACAAAATTGATAATGAAAATGATTGATGTGTAAATTTTTTGTATGTGAATACAATTTTCTTTATAAAAGTGAAAGCTAAGTTCAAGTAAATTGCGGAGAATCGAGCTTTAGTGAAAAAAATGGCTAGTCTATTCATAATTTTCGACTCCTTATTCAGAATAACCCATTTTATTGAAATAGGTCTGATCCATGAGTTTAGGATTATTATTTCTTTTTGTTATTATTTCTTCTTCTACATGCTTTAAACCCGATTCATAACTTTTTCTTATAATCAACCCACATCACATACTAATTGTATTATGTTTTTGTACATTTTACCCTATATTATGCAGGTGAGTTTATGTTAATTTTAGTACTTTGTTGGAAGTTATTAGAAAGATTGAAAATTAAAAAAATAATAGATGGAAAATTAAAAAAAAAAAATTAACAGTAGGGTGCAAATTGACTAATTTTGAGAGTTGAAGGGGGAAATTGGCCAAAATTAAAGTTAAAGGGGAAAATTAGCCAATGGTCACAAGTTCAGGAGGGAAATTGATAAATACCTCTAAAAAGAAGTATGCAAAAGGAGAGTGAGCGGCGGAAATTATTTCACTCAAATTATATAACGCACCAAGTATGAGTGGGCTAAAAAATAGCACCACCAACGAACAGGGAGTGAGTAAAGCTTTCATGATTCCATGCTTATGGCCATAAGGCTTAGGCTACATATCGATCATGTTGGATTGTTGATTGGCTCGTGGCCGATAACAGTTTAACACGTGTTGAAATAACTCATTAAAAATGCAAACATGAACTTTTGCTTATACGTTTCAAACTGTAATTGGCGGTTAAGTAAGAATGATAGCTTCCACTATGACGTTTTGCCTTTGCAGTCACGTCCTTGAATTACTTCATATTTTAGTGATCCTCATATTATTTTCGTATCATTTCGTGTATCTTTGCTTTAGTTTAGTGATATCATTTGTGTTGCGAGTCCGAAAAGGTCACTTTCCATGAGAGGATTTTATCCCGTGTGGTGCCCCCAAATAGATTATGATTCTTTCTCCTCCTAAAGGGATGGGCAGCGGTTATGGCTGGCGGGTAACCGTGGTTATTTACTTATAACTGTTTATGTTCATACCCGTATAACCGTTTACCTGTTGGGTAATTGCAACTGTTTATATTCATGAGAGTATAAGCACGTCGAATCGACACTAGACTATATAGACACAAATATTCAAAGGTGATGTATGTCTCGATGGTAAATATGGTTCAGCCGTCAGAATGCCGAACTCTGAAACTCACTTGTGAGTATCCAATCATAAAATCACTCGGCGTTCAATACGCCGAATGTCGTAACTCGTAATACCTTATTTCCCCGTGAAGGCTAATAAGATGACCTCTGCCAATAAGGATTCGGAAACCCTTCTCAACCGAGACTTGGATAGGTAACCAGTCGGCCTCGACGCAGTGCTGTTTATCCAAACTGAAGATGCTTCGGGAACGGCTGATTCTACGGCAACAATGCTGTTTATCCAAACTGAATGTGTGTTGACGGAAAAAGAAAATGAAAAATCTCAAGTTGCTTGAGAGACTTGCGTATGGCAGTTGTGTGTTGAATTCAAGAAGGCTTGATTGTTGCATGATGTCTTGTATTTATAGCACCAAATCCTCCTTAAGATCGAGTCAAGATCCTATCTGGATTGGAACTTCTTGTTCCTTTCTAACTCCACTTCGACCAATTCTACTCCTATTAGGACTTTGAACTTACCCTTTTTTGAGGCCATATTCATTGCTAGTCGAGAATCCAAATTAAACTAGGACCCCTTATATTAGGACTTCTTTGACCTCTTTGCTCATCCAAACTATTCGTTTTTGCGACAGAACTCGACCATCCTTACTGAACGGCCCAGTATCACCAGGCAGCCAGTAGTATATTTGGAAAAGCTCTGGGCCGAACATTACCCACACTCATCCAAATCCATGTGTATTTTGCCCATCCCTACCCTCTTCTCACATTCTCTATTTTGTCTTTCTTTTTGTATAAAAAATTAATATACGATACTAACACCATTCAAATAGAAGAGGAAAAATAAAAAAATAAAAAATAAAAATAAAGGGAGAGAATCTACTCTCCCCACCCACAAAAATATCTTTATAAACCACACCCCCCCCCCCCCCCCCCCCCCCAAACCCAAAACAAAAATATCTTTATGCAAATTTTGGAGTTGAATTATGGGACGTGACACGGAAACATTTGTTCTTTTTATGTCTCTTTGCTTTGACTTTTGAAACGGGCTTTCACGTGATCCAACTGGTTCCAAAGAAATTCATGCATGCATGCACGAACGTTGCAATTACAATGAAAGGGGAGTGCTAACATAACTCGTGAGTATGTATGTCTAAATCAAATGCTCACAGTGGTTCATTGGTATTGTCGAACTAATTTATGTGTGAGGATTGAGCCTAGAATCTTAAAATAGGAAGATTCTCGATGTATTTAAGGATATGTCTCTCTCTATGGTCACGTGATAAATGCTATCAAAAGAGTCGGTTGATGTAACTGGCGTAAACAACTCAATAAAAATGCAAAAAAGGGAGCTTTCACAAGATCCAAAGTCTTGCAAAGATATTATTCATACAATTCATGAATGTTGTGATTACAATGAAACAAAATAGGAATTGCTAGGCTCAGTCGATCATGTTTAAAAGGTGATTGTGAGTCGTTAATGCAAATGAACATCACTATACATCGACAACTCATAGTTATGACTGATTTACACGCATTGCAGAACTGAATTATGCACGGGGACTAAGCCTAGTGCATTTCTTGCAATTGGAAAGATTCTTGGCTGTGCTCAAAGATATAACTCCCTCCTTTACGATCATATGATGAATGTTATAGAGCCAGAACGGCATATCTTCGACTGTATGTAAGAATCTCGCTTACGATGGATAGATGAGGCCGGTGGTACTGGTTGTACCGCCTCTGTCCGGAAAAGCATGACAGTCGCCCGTGAGCCACATCTCTCGTGAGTTGATGTCGTTGCTCATATTCTATATGTGACCCCTATTTTGTGTGCTTATGACCTTTCCAATCATAATTTTTCAGTAAGTTTTCAACAACAAAAAAAATATACTTTTGGATAATATTGATCAGAATCTGATTAGGGTAGTTGGGTGAGTACAAGACTAAAAAAAAAAAATTATAATATTAGCATGGGGTCAAGGATTACCAAACATTAACAGACTTTAATCAATCTTTAATCACAATTATGTACATATAAAATTGAATCACAATATTTAACATGTCTTTTGCACCCTTTTGGAAAGACAAAACTTTAAGCTAAGGCCAAAGATCAAAAAAATCAAATAATCACTAATTTTCTTGCCTTTTTTTTCCTACGTCAAATTCATCCACTCTCATTATATAATGGTCTCAACTTTTATTTTTTCGTTACATTAGAAACGTTATAGTTACGGCCGCTGTTTATTTAGATTTCAGTTGCCAGCTTTTTATTGAAAAATATTATATTGCTGAATGGTTAATTTACTAAACATTAGGACAACCTAATAAATTGACCCCATAGAAAAATTGAAACAAATATTTGACTGTTTATTTCTAATTTTCTAATTTCCACCCACTTGTTCTGACCGTACGAAATGGGGACTTTTATATGTTTGTTCATCATTTCTTTAACTTATAGAGTGTAGACAAATTAAATCTAAATAAAATTCAATTTTTTTTTTAATAATTTTAATAAAAAGGTCATTTTCATGCATTTACTTTGGGTAGATTTTGTTTTAAGAATTGTTTAAGAGTCGGGGTGCCAATAGAACAATGAGATCCTCTTTGTGAGAATCCTAGAAATCCTCAAATCGTGTCCATTCATCGTACATCATGCGATCAAAAATTATTTCAAATACTTTTATTTAAAATTAAATATGAATAGTATATGACAAAAATTAATCGCACAATATACAATAAACGAATACGATTTAAGAATCCTCAAGATCTTTGGAAAGAAGATTAGGATCCTCATTCCCAATAGAAGAAGCCTCGCAGCAATTAAGGTACAAATACAATATCTATTTCAAAGGAGGGCCCACTGTGACACATCGGCTGATCAGACAAGCGCACTTAAATTATTAGTTAATCAAGATAATTGCACTCAACCCTCTCAAAAGCAAGAAATTTGTATTTTCTAACCAAAAAAGCAAGACATGTAGTATTTCTTAAGGAAAACTAATGAAAATGGTTTGAAAACTTTGAGTTTTAACGATAAATATAAAATAAAGGGTAAAATGAATAATATCATGATTGATTTTTTAGTGTAAAAATGTAGTTTTTTGTTAAAGTAAATAGTATCGGGAGCTTTTTGTTAAAATTCCTTATTTCTTATTCATTGTGTTATAATGATTAATCAGCTACAAGCGACAGCACATTTTAAGGCAAAAACCATGATGTCAACAAAGAACTCTTTCATATGAGAAATGCTAAGAATATTTTCAAAAGTGGATTTTTTATAAATTCTTTTGTCACTTTATGTTTTCGGCATAATATTTTATAATGTTGGCATTAGAATTAATGTTAAACTGTGAGCTGACAAAGAATCTAATAAAAGTCTCACTTTGAGAGATTCTCTTCAACATTTCTCATTTCGCATATATTATATAAGAAGTCATTCGTATTTATTTTAAATCACAGTCAAATGCATAAAAAAAAACTTTTATTTTTCAACATAGAGAAGTTTTTATGTATATAGCATTGCGATTGATATTTAAGAAGAAATTATTTCTTTTATATAAAATCCAAATAATTGTCGTTAGAACATTGTGCTTGGAATTGCTTTCAAGAAACTGACGTGGGAAAGTTGAAATTTCACTTTATAATAGTAGTTTTATTACTTTAGATATTGATATTGTATATAATAAACTCACATTTATCGCGTTATATGTGATAATATGTAAGTTAAAAATAAGGGAAACTTTGGATTCGGTTCTTAGTTATGAATATTCCTTGATTGAAATTTTGTTGGTTTTAATTTTTATTCGAGGTCCCTGAAATTAATGTGATAATTTATTTCTATGTACGTTACTATATTTTTTAAATTAAAAATGAGAAATTTTAGTTGTTTATATAAATGAGATTTTAAATTAAAAAAATCATAATATGTGGGATTAAAAATATTAAAATATAAATATACTATTTTGTGTGTGTATATGTGACATCCCACATCGTCCAGGGGAGTGATCCTTATATGTATATCCTATCTCTACCTAGCACGAGGCTTTTTGGGAGCTCACTGGCTTCGGGTTCCGTAGGAACTCCGAAGTTAAGCGAGAAGGGGGCTAGAGCAATCCCATGATGGGTGACCCACTGGGAAGTTGCTCGTGAGTTTCCAAAAACAAAACCGTGAAGGAATGGTAAGCCCAAAGCGGACAATATCGTGCTACGGTGGTGGAGCGGGCCCGGGAAGTGATCCGCCCCGGGCGGGGATGTGACAATTTGGTATCAGAGCCTAACCCTGGCCGCGTGTGTGCCGACGAGGACGTCGGGTCCCTAAGGGGGGTGGATTGTGACATCCCACATCGCCCAGGGGAGTGATCCTTATATGTATATTCACATCTTTACTTAGCATGAGGCCTTTTGGGAGCTCACTGGCTTCGGGTTCCGTAGGAACTCAGAAGTTAAGCGAAAAGGGGGCTTGAGCAATCCCATGATGGGTGACGCACTGAGAAGTTGCTCGTGAGTTCCCAAAAACAAAACCGTGAGGGAATGGTAAGCCCAAAGCGGACAATATCGTGCTACGGTGGTGGAGCGGGCCAGGGAAGTGGTCCCGCCCGGGCCGGGATGTGTCAATTTGGTATCAGAGCCTAACCCTGGTCGCATGTGTGCCGACGAGGACGTCGGGCCCCTAAGGGGGGTGGATTGTGACATCCCACATCGCTCAGGGGAGTGATCCTTATATGTATATCCCATCCCTACTTAACACGAGGCCTTTTGGGAGCTCACTGGCTTCAGGTTCCGTAGGAACTCCGAAGTTAAGTGAGAAAGGGGCTAGAGCAATCTCATGATGGGTGACCCACTAGGAAGTTGCTCGTGAGTTCCCAAAAACAAAACCGTGAGGGAATGGTAAGCCCAAAGCGGACAATATCGTGCTACGGTGGTGGAGCGGGCCCGGGAAGTGGTCCGGCCCCGGGCCGGGATGTGACAGTATATATATAAACATGGGTACATTCATCAAAATTAGCCAAAAAATTTATTGTATCAAAACATGGGTACATTCTTTAAAATCATAAAAAAGAAGAAGATATTAGGCTTAATAACATTAGTAAATTTCTTCGATTAAAATTGACATGGATACATTTTAAAATCAAAGAAAAAAGAATGTACTCATATAAGTTTAAAAATGGATTAGAAAAAAATAGAATAGATTTTATATATTAAAAAAAAAAGGTACATTTTACATATAACAAATTGGTATATTTAAGAATGAGTACATTTTAAGATTAATTTTTTTTACATGAATGGGTACATATAATTAGCATGGGTCCATTTAGCAAAATAATAATAAAAAAATATATGGGTACAAATACAAATAAACTTTAAAAAATATGGGCACAAAAAGAAATTAATATATAGGTACAAATTAAAACTTAAAAGAAAATTGGTACAAGTTAAAAAAGAATTACAAATTAAAACTGGGTACAAACTAAAACTAAAAATATATGATATTTAGTCATAAATATAAATATACTGATTGTAATATTTTTAACATTAAATGAATATATTTAGAAATAAAAAAATATTTTATTATTGAAATAATTAATGATGTTATTAATACCCAAGGACTTTGATCAAAAATTAAAAAGGAAAATGATTTTAATCAATGAAGTAGCAAAATGAAGGATGAGAACCTAATTTCTCCTAAAATTAATATTAGAGTAATTATTAGTCAGCTGATGATCCGTCGATCAAAATAATTCTCATGGTTAAATCATTATCATCAGCATGATTAAACCAACATTAAACCTGTAACCTAAGTGAGAGAGTTGGCTTTCATTTTTCCTTTTAAATATGAAGTTTCAACGAAAAATCGACGGTACTGTTTATTTTAACGAAAAACAATATTTTTATATTAAAAAGTCAATCCTGATACCATTCATTTTATTTTATTTTATTCTTATCGTTTAAACTCAAAATTTTCAAACTATTTTCATTAGTTTTTTTTTTTAAAAACGCACAGCAGTGGGTGCAGCCATGCAAAAGCTGCCTAACGCACGATGTGAGAGAGAGAGAGAGAGAGAGAGGAAAGAGGGAGGAGGGGGGGGGGGGGGGTTTGGATTTGGAAAATGGCAAAGAAAAGTGTGTTGGAGCTTATCCAAATTAGGCATCTCTCTCTCTCCTTCTCTCTCTCTCTCCAAGTTGCAGACAAAGAAATGTCAACCCACTTTTCTCCTTCCCGAAGGTCTAATAAAAGAACCTTCCCAGCAACCAAACACCCCCATATACCTCCAAAATCTTCCATGTTCAAAACGAGGGGCTTTCTTTGATTCCGTCAATTTTTTTCCGCCTTTCGATTAGTGGGTTACTGCGTGCTCGTGACAGCTAGGTGTTTGTGAAAAAGCCTAGCTGAGAGAGCTTTCACACCGATTGGTGAGAACATCATCTTTGATTCGCGGGCTTCTGCTTTTGCTTGCGCTTTTCAACTTGTTTGCAAACTTGGGTTTCTATTTCTTCCTCCTTTTCTGGCAGTTGGGTCCGGAAAGACCTCTTTTTCAGGCGTCTTCTAGTGATGGGTTCTTGCTTAAGTTCTAGAATCAAAGCTGACAGCCCCCTCCACAATGGTAATTAAGTTTAATCAATTAGTTTCTGATTAACTCTGTTAATTAAAAGTTTTGAACTTTGATTGAAGTTGGTCGGATTTGATTAATGAAACATGCAGTTCTGGAGCTTATAGCAGCTCAGCTAGCTGTTTTATGTTTTGTTTTTGCTGAAAGAGTTGATTTTGTTTGGAATTTTTGTTTCAGCAATTCTGTGTTGGGTTCTACTTCAGGGGTTATGTGATATTGTGATTGTTACTGCTCTGATTCTCCCAAATAAGAAAGTTATTCAAAGTTAATAAGAAACTTGAATTTTATTGGCTTCCATTTCTTTTGCTATATAGAGGCATATCAAAGGCTAGAGCTTTTTAAACCACAACCTTTTAAGCTCGTTACGATCGAGTTTAACTCAGATTTGCATGGACTTGCTGGTTTTTATTACACCCTTCTGTTGTTATGTTTTGGATTATTTTCTAGGATTTAATGGAGCTTATATGTTTTCCCCATCAATTGGGGAGTGGGGGACTAGAGGTTTCAAAGCAAGACCTCTTGGAACCGAACCTCGAACACCATGTTAGATTACCATTGTACTTCATAAGCTGTGGCATCATCAAAAGCTAACCATTTTGTTGTTGAAAGTCAATCGATGCCAAAATTGAGATTTTAGTTTCTGTACTGTATACAGAAGCAACTAACTTGGCCCTACTCTTTTTCATTGTGATGTTATAGATTATTTTTAGAACTTTTATATGATGACTGAATGTTGAGCATTATTTATAAGTTATATGGTATTTGAAATGTGTAGGTTTACATTCAAATAGCAGGGTATCGTCTGTCTCAGTGCCTTCAACTCCTCGGACAGAGGGTGAGATCCTGCAGTCCTCCAATTTGAAGAACTTCTGCTTTAACGAACTGAAAAATGCCACCAGGAACTTCCGTCCTGATAGTGTGGTGGGTGAAGGGGGTTTCGGTTGTGTCTTTAAGGGGTGGGTTGATGAGAATTCATTAACAGCTGCCAAGCCTGGTACTGGCTTGGTTATTGCTGCGAAAAGGCTAAACCAAGAAGGTATCCAGGGTCACAAGGAATGGTTGGTGAGTATTACTTCTATCCTTCTTTAGCTTACATGCACTTTACGAATATTTGATTGATCTTTTTTCGGTGCAATCAAATATTTGAAAATCTAAACGGATGTTTTTAGTTCAAAAGGCTAATATATTGAACCAACCTGAATGAATCTTCCTCCATAATAGTTTTTGCATGTATATAACGTTATATGTAATATTTTCAGAGAATAATTTATTAACTTTGTGGAGCCTCTTGAACTATAGACGGAAATCAACTACCTTGGGCAGCTGCATCACGAAAATCTTGTAAGGTTGGTTGGTTACTGCTTAGAGGATGACCACCGTATTTTGGTGTATGAATTTATGCCTCGTGGAAGCTTGGATAATCATCTATTTAGAAGTGAGTTATGAACTTCCTTCACTTTTTAGCCTTTTCTTTTAGAGTAAGCAGTGCCATTGCTAAGGAAATCAAATATTTCAATATGAACTATGTAAGCATAACTTATTGATTAAAATGTTATTGTTGGAACAGGGGCGTCTTACTTTCAACCACTTTCCTGGAACCTTCGTATGAAGATTGCTTTTGGCGCTGCTAAGGGTCTAGCATTTCTTCACAGTGACGAGGCAAAAGTGATATATCGGGACTTTAAAACTGCTAATATCCTGCTTGATTCGGTAAGTGAGACTTTTAATTGTTGAGTTTCATTGCTTCTAGATGAATTCTGGTATAAGACTTTCTGACACAAAATTTTAATTGAAAAACAACAGACGTACAATGCCAAGCTTTCTGATTTTGGACTAGCCAAGGATGGCCCAGCCGATGATACAAGCCATGTCTCAACAAGAGTCATGGGGACATATGGGTACGCAGCGCCTGAGTATATGGCCACAGGTACGTTTAGTTAACAGGATTGAGTTCACATTACAAAAGCAACCTAATATTTGTATCTACCATTCACCAATTCAGTCTAATTGTGACCATTTAATAATACTAACCAAATAGTTCTAGGCTCTAACCACAGCCAGGCTCCGATCAATATTAGAAAGAAAAAAAGGCTAATTCCTTCATAGACGATGATCATGAGATTATCCAGTCTTTGTAGGTAGTACACCAGTCTATTTCCCATTTACTTCATTTCTACTCAGTACCTATGTTGCATCTGAAACCTCTGCTACATATTACCCTGGCCTCGCTGGAAGATTTCCCTTCAGCAGTCCCCTAATGAATGACCAGCATTTGGTTTTAATTTTCTTGTTCATTTGTTTCACCTCCATGTAGTTGCAGAAAGTTTCGCTGTACTTTCTGGATACATGATTGACTTACTCCTCACTTCGCTGTGTTGAAACAATTTGTTCTCCTTAGATTACTTTGTTTTCCTGTCACACTTCTGCTTTATAAGAGCTACGTTCCTATGTTTCATCGTCTTAATCGGTGCTGCAGCTACCATAATGCTTTATTTTCATCTTAAATATGGTCAAGAATGCATGATTGCTCCCTGCTGATCCTTATTTTACTTTTTATTAGGTCATTTAACTGCGAAAAGTGACGTGTATAGCTTTGGGGTTGTTATGCTCGAACTATTGTCTGGCAGACGAGCTGTGGACAAGAACCGGCCAACGGGAGAACACAATTTAGTTGAATGGGCCAAACCTTACCTTGCAAGTAAACGCAAATTTATCCAAATATTTGACCTCCGTATTGAAGGCCAGTACTCTTTGGATGAAGCCCTCAGAGCAGTTAGCCTTGCAATTCGATGCTTAGCTTTTGAACCCAAGTCTAGGCCAAACATGAATGACGTGGTAAAAGCGTTGGAGCAACTTCAGGAACCCATTGACTCGGAGGGTGCAGGTATCTCTCCAAACCAACATCGCCCAAACCCTCATGCAAATTCAAACCACGCTCCCAGACATCGCAGGCGCAGTATCAACGGAGTCAACAGAGCATCAACTCCCCATCATCCCAGGGCATCCGCTTCCCGCACCCCTACATGAGACATTCATCATTCATGCATGCTTTATCATTAGTTTTATTGGTTCAAAGGAAGAGGGGGATTCAGTCTGAAAGGAAAGGGAAGGGAAAAGAAATAGGAACAAGGCGGCGGCAGATGGTGTATATTGAAAATTGTACGTAACTGCTGACGGACAGTTGATTGTTGTACAGTTTTGTTTTGTGAATGTCTTCTTGGTCAGAGGGGGCGTTGACGGGGTGCGAAAGGTGCAGTTGCATAGGATCCCAAATTTGAAGGGGCTCCTAAAATTTGTCATCTAATATTTATATGTAATAATATTCTATATTTAAAATTGTTTTTGTTACGAAATAAATTATATATTCAAAAAATTATATATTCTATATTTATATGTAATAATATTATATTCTTTATAAGCGTAATTTTTTTTTCTCAATATAAAAATTTAGAGTACAATAAGATATTTTGAGTGCCAATAATACACCATTAGAAGATGGTATTTTTTTTCAATATTATTATATAATAATGTTACATATTCAAGTGAAACTTTAAAGTTAAAGAGTTTTTGAAGTTGGTTTTCTTGTTTGGTTGTTTAAGATTGAAATGCTCTTGATTATTTAGTGAACGTTATGTTTGTAGCTCTTTTTACTCATTATTAATGACATTTTAAACTTGCAATGAATGAATGATAAACTTTGTTTTGATTTAAGTGATTGTTTTTTAACGTCAATACATTGTCTTACATTTTTTAAGATTATCTTAAGGAGGGGCGCTTTTATAAATTTTGTACAGGACCCCCAAAATCTCAGAGATGGCCCTCTTCTTGGCTCCTTTTCTCTCAAGCATTTTTTGTGTCTGCCTGGAATATGAGGAACATCGAGGTTTTAACCCAACATAACCATTAAATTGTTTCATGGAACACTCTGAACCTCTGTACTCTCTTCATAGGATTCAAACTTCATATAGTTTAGCATACACTGCAGGGTAACACATTATGAACTGGAATTGTTAGGGGCACCCACAAAGGTGCGCCCTCCAAAAATAAACGCATGCCACTTAAAACGACAAGCATACGATATTCTTTAGTAAAAGGCGATAGAATAATTCATTTTTTGCTCAACGCATGGCTCCATGCTTTTTCATTGGTCTAGGTTGCCTTGCTTTATAGTGCCAACGCTAGCTCGCTCTTTTTGGTCTAGTCGATGTGGGACTCGCCTACCGCTTATGACTCAACAATTTCAGTTTTTCAGCAGTCGGCATAAAAAACCCACAATAGGTAGCTTGCCCTTTATTTTGTGCCATTCCTCCACAACTTTATTGTGGATTTTTCAGCATCGATCATGAAGGACTCAATCCAACTTGAGCACCTAACCAAGCTTCCATATGGTATAGGATTTGCCATTCTTTACATCTACACTTCAAAATGTTGCTCTCCATTTGTTCCTTTTACTTTGACTTACTAATTGAAGCTCCACAATTGCAAAGGACTTGTAGCTCTGTTGGCTAAGGGCTTTTACTAATGCACCTAAAGTCTCAAATTCAATTCTCCGTCTCTCAGTATCACTTATAAAATAAAGTAAAGAAATTGAAGATACTTATATAAATGATAAGTATAGGTGGTTAAGTTAGAAACAATATAAATACTGAGACTAATCGCTTGTGATTGTCAATTTCTTAAGATCTCAACAATCATTCTCATAGTTATGTTCAAGAATCAAGGTGTATAGTGTATACAATACATAATTAAAACACGACTAACATTCTTCAACTAATATTATGATACTAAAAAAACAAATTTTCTTACATATGATGAATAATAGTATATTATTTTATTAATTCTTATATCATTCACGTATTAATCAATTGACATGAAACATAAATACGTAAACTCGATCATGATCCGTTGCCACCCTCTACCATGTTAAGAAATGCTAAGAGGATTCTCTTAGAGTGAGACTCTTCTCTACCACCTCATAATTTAACATCAACTCTTTTGTCAACATTATAAAATACTATGCAAAAAACATGAAGTGACATTGTTCCACTTTTAAGTGAGTACCTTTAATATTTCTCTTACCATGGTTGGGGGTCGAGCCCCAATTTATGGGCTTGATCCAAGTTGGGCCTAAAGCCCATATCAAGTCCAATATCAGTAAACCGCTGAGGTTTTAGCCACACCACGCTCTTTCTTCCTCTGCTTCATCTTCTTCATCTCGCGCGAAGCCAAAAACCCAATACAGCACAATGATGACAGCCTCATCAACATCGCTAATTCAGCGCGTCTGCGCCGTTCCTCTCGCACGCGCGGCCCGCACTCGTGCCATGGCAGCGGCGAGCATGAACCTGTCCACCACCACCACCACCGCTCCCTCCCTAGCGAAACGGGCCGACCCCCAAGTCCTCCTAGGCTTGTCGGAACCGGAGCTCCAGCAGCTCGCAATCGACTTCAGTCAGGTAAACAAGCACAAAATGCTCCCAGTTTGTTTGCGCAGAATTGAAAGTTACAGAATTTCTGTTTCTGAAAATTTATCTACAGCAAGGCTACAGAGGGAAGCAGCTCCATCATCTTATTTACAAAAGAAAGATTAAAGATATTCAGGATTTCAATCAGGGTAACTTTCTCTCTCCATCTCTCTCTCTCTAAAAAAAGATTTTTTTTTTTCTTTTCTGGGTTTTTTGTGTTTTGTGGGGGCAATGCTAAATTACTGTGGGGTTTTGTGTTGCAGTGCCTCTGGCATTCAGAAATGAGCTTGAGGAAGCTGGATGGAAAGTTGGGAGGTCACCCATTTACCAGAGCGTCACTGCTGCTGATGGCACTGTCAAGGTAATTTCTTGGAAGATGGTTACTGGATAATTCTGAGACTTTTTTTATGGAATATTTTTTGTTGGGATATCTTTTTATAACTCGATTCGAAGTTGAATGGTTCCCATGGATCATGATTGTTTTTAAAAGGGGGCCGTTTGATTGCCAGTAGATAATTTGTGGGTTAGCGGTTAAAAGTTGTGCCCTTGATTCTTGCAGTTGTTGATAAAGTTGGAGGATAACAGATTGATTGAAACTGTTGGCATACCAGTTAAAGATGAGAAAGGTGTGATGCGCCTTACAGCGTGTGTCTCATCACAGGTGATTTCTGAGATGAGATTTAGCCATTGAAATAAAATTTCCCTGCAGTTATGTTTGAGTATTGGTTTTGTGCATGGTTCACTGCAGTGCAGTTCGTATAGAATTTCTTATTAATTTGGGTGAAACAGGTGGGATGCCCTCTTCGTTGCTCTTTTTGTGCCACGGGAAAAGGAGGATTTTCAAGAAACCTCAAGAGGCATGAAATTATTGAGCAGGTATCAACTGTCTTTTCCATGCTCTTATTTTCAAAATCCGTTATGAGTAAGGGCTGTTTGCATGCTCGCTTGTTTATCTCATTTGTGCAAAGGCATAATTGAAATTTTATGTAAGGGTTACCATTGTTGTATGCTAATACATAAGTAAACTCAATATGCATTGTAATTCAGGATACCTTCTATTGTCCAGGTTTTGGCTGTTGAGGAAATCTTCAACCATAGGGTGACTAATGTGGTGTTCATGGGAATGGGTGAACCGATGATGAACCTGAAGGCGGTTCTTGAAGCGCATCAGTGTTTAAACAAGGTGCCTTTTCAACTGTATCTTGTGATTTTTTGTAGCGGCTTCATTTCCATGTTTTATATATAGAATCAAGAACTTGACTTTGTGACATGATTATAAATATGCAAAAATTGTTAACATTATGATCTAAGTGAAAGCTTATTTATGTGGTACTTTATTTTCTACAGGATATTCAAATTGGGCAAAGAATGATCACAATTTCTACAGTGGGGGTTCCAAATACAATTAAAAAGCTGGCATCCCACAAACTTCAGTCGACATTGGCTGTCAGGTATATTATTTTTAAACGGGAATGACTTATTCGTATTTATTGGGGCATTTTGGTTGAACTGCTTGTTCAGAAAAAGAAAAAGAAAGGGTAGAGTTCTGAAGTTAAACCAGTGCTAAACTTTTCTCATACTATTGTGCATCAGCCTGCATGCTCCTAACCAGAAGCTGAGGGAAACAATTGTGCCAAGTGCAAAAGCATACCCTCTGAGTGCACTGATGAGGGATTGCAGGGACTATTTCACTGAAACCGGTAGACGGGTTTCCTTTGAGTATGCACTCTTAGGTACTGGAATAAGATTTAGGAAATTTATGTTTGTCTGTTTTGATCCCAGTGTGCCTACTTTAACAACCTGACAATGATTTTTATTTTGAGTAGCTGGAGTCAATGATGCGGTAGACCATGCAGTAGAACTTGCAGAGCTACTCCATGAGTGGGGACGAGGTTCTCATGTGAACCTGATACCATTTAATCCAATAGAAGGCTCTGAGTATAAACGTCCATCCAAGAAAGCGGTATGTAATTTTGTTTTTAAACATAAACACCTCTTTACTCCAATATTTGCTTTTTTGTTAGTTTAAATCGGTTTTTGATTCACCTGATTTGTTGTGGTTTCTGACAATTTCATTTGGCAGGTACAAGCATTTGCAGCTGCTCTGGAGAACAATAAAGTAACGGTCAGCACACGTCAAACAAGGGGCTTGGATGCAGATGCAGCTTGTGGTCAGCTAAGAAACAAGTTCCAGAAGAGTCCTTTGCCCGTTGACTCTGATAACTTACAAACTGATGAAGATGCTCCAGTTGCAGTTGCATGTTGACGTCGTTGTCAACTGTTTGCTCCTCTGTGCGGTGGGCTGTACGCCACACAGTGCGTGTTCTTGTCCCTTCATCTCTAAGAAACTTGTTAAAAGTGTTGTTCGAAGTTGGAGGTGGTCTGCATCATCTACTTTTGCTACTGGTAGAGCGATATTTTCCCTATAGAGTGTGTTGGTGCGGAAACCAACTTTCTCCTGTACAGATTCGGAGGGTTGGGGAGAAATGTTCCGCGTCTCTGATAACGCAGTGATGCTGGTTATCTACGGCTCGCGAAGGCACAAAATTATAGCACTTCCTCCTCCTTCTCATGGCTTTAATGGTTTTTCATTGCTCATCATAAAATTGCATAATTTGGTGATTTTTTTTTTTTCATTTGAGAAAGAAATCTAGAACCTTGAAGGGCCACTTTTTGAGAAGTAGGAGGAGCGCCAAAGGATTAAAAATCTTTACTCTTGTGATGTTGAGGAGCGCCTATGTAAATTGAACATGCATTGACGATGGACGAACCATTCCAGTTAAATACCATCAAAGACATCTTCAAATAATTGAAAACTTAGTGAAGATTTACGAGTGGAAAATGAGTGTAGAACACTAGAAAGCGAAAAAAAAATAGAACAGTTTCAAGTATACCCCGTGAACTACATCTTACGATTTGTGAAGAAATAAACAATCACTTGCCTTCGCATAGTAATATATGTCTATTGTTCTTCTTCAATTCATTTAATCCGACGGTGAAAAATTTAAAAGGATGTGTGAAATGTAAAAATAAGTATATGAATATCACTATCTTAAAATTTAATATGTGAATGTAAGTGATTATACGAAAGGAAACAAAGGCCCGAAAAAACTGGTCAGGGAAAACCCGGCCCAACGGCCCATCAAAGTACGTCATCAGATGGAGTGTCCGAACCAAAGAGTGGAAGCTGCGAGCCGGCTCTTAAAATCAGGGTTGCGATTCGATTGTTTGAAACAGTCTCTCTCTTCAGAAATTTCAGATCCAAAAAGTACAATTTCTTCGAAGCTCTCTCGTTGTTCGTACGATTCACCGTCTTTAGGAAACTTACAGGTAATTTCTTCTCTTGAATCTTCAAAGTCTTCACCCGATCAGAAAAATTGACAAAACCCTAATTCCAACGGTTGTTTCTTCTTCGTGCTATGTGATCTTGAAACCAATCGAGTTGGGTACTTTTGTAGTGTTGGATATGAGAAGGTACAGCCCGCAGTACTATAGTCCTCCGAGGAGGAGCTACGGCGGTGGCGGAGGAGGAGGAGGAGGAGGAGGTGGGCGAGGAAGGAGCCCCCCAAGAAGGCGCAAGGAGCAGAATAATGGAAGTCTTTTGGTCCGGAACATTCCTCTGGATTGCAGGTCCTGTGAACGAAAAGTTTGGATTTTTTGTGTTTGATATATATATATATATATATATATATATATATATTTTTGGTGGTTTTCACTGTTCTGTTTTCTGAAATTGGGGTTTTGTTTAATTTTGCAGAGCTGAAGAGCTGAGAGCTCCCTTTGAAAGATATGGGGAAGTTCGGGATGTCTACATTCCCAAGGACTACTACACTGGGTGAGCTTTAGTTTTGTCAATGCTTGTTCGTGTGTCGATAATGGTTTCGTAGGTGATAATCTTGGAAAATAAACCTGAGCTTGCTATGTTTGACAAGTGAATGAGCACTGCCTATATCATATAAAAGCTTCAAATGGATGAATTTACTTTTTGTGCTTATAGTTCATGCAAGTGAAACTTGGTTGATAAGCACGCTATTTGAAATTTTAGTTCTTTCAGATTCTGTACTTCCTACGTTGTTGGCATCCTTCCTTAGAATGTGCAATGTATGTGGAATTTCGTAAACTATTTTTTTTAAATATTTATTTTCCACTTTCATAGTGAATTTTTGAACTGGTTTGTCAGGGGTTGTGTTGGTTTGAAGTTTGAACTTTGAAGTTAAAACAAGTCCAAGCCTCACATTTGATGAAGGCCTACTGTTTATCGTTGCCTAACATAGTGGTACTCCAAGCGAGTTAGGAGTAATGTTCAAATGAAGAATCTTCTTTTTTATGAAGCGAAATTATATAATTACAACAATCCAATAGAAGTTTGGTGAGGACAACGTTGATTTCAAGTGCTTCTTATAATCACAAGAATGTGAAGAATTTGTGGCCAACGTTGATTTCAAGTGCTTCTTAAAGAATGAGAAGAATTTCCAAGTTACTTGCATGTTTTGAAGTTGCCTTTCATACTTGACTATAAAGAAAAGGTCAGCCACTAAGCTTCGATTTAACCTGCTTTACGTAAAATCAGCATCCACTTAGGTGGAAGTGCTTCAGAGCTGATGTAAGATATGTGAAGAAAGGTATATTGAGTAATGACATTGTGGTGGTAATGTACTATGCTGAATTTGAAAAGTCACTGCTTTATACTTCCGTCTTTGCTCACTCTTGATTTCTGCTGCTATGTACTGTACTAAGCTTTTTTGAACTTCTATGTAGGGAACCTCGAGGATTTGCATTTATTCAGTTTGTGGATTCTTATGAGGCCGCAGAGGCTCAGTATCATATGAATGGGAAGATTTTTGCTGGGAGGGAGATATCTGTGGTTGTTGCTGCAGAGACAAGGAAAAGGCCGGAGGAGATGCGCCAAAGGACTAGGGTTAGGTAGTTTCTGCTATTCTCTCTCTCTCTCTTATTAAATTGGTTCTGTATGTTTGGAATACCAATTGCCTGTTTTACTTTTTTTCAGAGAGCCATCAGATCATGGTGGAAGACGATCATCTTATTATGGTATGTTTCTTCTGACAGTACAAGTTATATTCATTACGGTTTGCTGTTTCTGACCATAGGAAATCTGGGGTTCCTATTCATTGCTGAAGTGAATAATCAAATCAGCTGAGAAATGTTTTGTTAAATATGCGATGCCATTTCTGTTAAACACTAATCACCATTCTGTATCTGATATGTCACAGGAGGTTCACGTTCTCGTTCACGCTCTCCACGCTATCCATCAGGTTCTAGAAGTCGGTACCGCTCAAGGTAAGCTTTGAAGGTGACGAATTTCCCTGATTTCATTTTATATTAGTTTTGGGACACCCACTGATGCAGGTGGATACATTGGCAAATAACTTTCTCAGGTCCTATTCTCCTGCTCCAAGACGCCGAGGCGACTCTATTTCACCAAGCAGAAGGCGGCGAGACAACCCAAGATCACCCCGAGATCTTCCACCGGTGCGAGATGGTGATCGCAGACCCTATTCTCCAGGTTATGACAATGTTGCTGGACCAAATGAAAACGGTGATGGGTATGACAAGTGAGTTTCCAATTGCTTCACTTTTCTAGCTTATACTGCAGGTCTCTCAATATGCATTATCTTTTGGATGATGCCGTTATTATGAAGTGGTTGATTTTTTTTTAGCATGTACCCGAACGTAATGCTGATCTTTTATGTTGGCCGTATGTTCTTGTTATGCTGTTGTAGGAAACCTATGCGCGAAGACAAGGACGGAAGAGATCACTGGAGGTCTCCTGATAGAGCATCAAGATCGCCATCTGGATCTAGGTCCAGATCTGCTGAGTTATCACCTGCGCGCAGCAGATGAGGAAAAAGGCTGTCATGTGACTGCATCAACTTCGTTCAATGATGTTTGGAAGATTTTTGAATTTTTCGGGTTTGTAAGATCAGTATGACGTGCTTGAGTAGTAGACTTGTGTGCGAACATTTGGAACAATTAAAACCTCGGTTTGGTTTCTTTGGACCGCGAAAGTTCTATGGTTTCATTTGATGCGTCTTAAAAATGTGGTTTTTCGTTAAAGTGAATGGTACAGTGAGCTTTTCGTTAAAGTTTCCTAATATTAATTTGTATGCTGGTCAAATCCGCTGCTCAATTTATAGAAGCATGCTTATGTAATCAAGAAATTTGAAGAATGCGAAACTGAAAATGGCAATGTTGGTTCTATCAAGTAGAATATCTGTTCGAGCACTGGTTGTACAGAATCATGGTTGCGTCACGAGAGATACAGACACATGCTTGTATAGAATCATGTCAACTCCATCAGAGATATAGACACATGGTTGTGTGACTACTGATTTGGCAGAAACCTGATTGTACTTTCATAGTTTTAGTAAAATTATTGTTAGCAGTTTAATCTTCAGCGCAAAACACAATTTCGGTAAGTCACTTTGACTAGGGGCGGATCTACTTTGAGACAAGGTGGGTCATATGACCCCTGAGCTTAGAAATCCTCAATGGAAGATTTGGGACCGTTGGTGCTTCCATTTGAAATTTGAGATGCCATTGAAATATGCCCTCTAACTGCTCGACAAATTGCCTCTATAGACTCTGAACATTACGTTAAAAAAAAATTGCACTATCTTACTGACTCCTTCAATAATATTTTATAGATCCACCACTTTTAACTAATTATGTCCATAAGCAAATGCATCATGAACATAACCCTAAACCTACGTATAAACGAGAAAATCAAGTATACTATGGTGTAGTTGTATTCTTTGCGATGTTTTGGGTTGGAGAGACCAAGCCCTTATTTTAATGTCAAGGTTGTCCGAGTCAAAAAGTGCACCCGCTTTGCCAAATCCATAGCGTATGTTATTTGTTTTCTCCCCATAAATTCAAATGTGTATCCATAATCCACTTGAGGTTTGAGTTAATAGGTGCCTTGAGTTGACCGCCCGTCGTGCAAGAATCCACTGCCCTCTTTTTAGTATTATATATAACTTGGAATCCTTCGTTACAAATACGTCAAAGCATTCATCTTTAGTACAAGAATTCCATTGAAATTGAAATTCCCATTTCTCAGAAGTGAGAGAGAGAGAGAGAGTTAGAGAGAGAAAGATGGCAGTTGGGTTACTGGAGGTGAATCTTGTGAGCGCAAAGGGCCTCGGAGACACCGATTTATTCAGTATAATTTTCTCTCCTCTTTCTTTTCTTTCTTTTATTAGCAATATGTTGTTCAAATTAAACCTCAATGATTTGTTCATTTGTTTGAGATCGTAATTAGTTGAAAGCATTCATAAACCTTGATGGGGTTCTTCAAAATTTTGATTTCTTGTGTTTTCTTCCCAATATGCTCAAATACTTAATGCTGTTTTTTATTTTATTTATTTATTTTAATTTAGTCAACCATTTTGCTCTCCACAATTTGCATTTTCATCTCCAGCTCATTCGTGAAACGTTCAAAACTTCAAACAATTTAAAATCAACTTGTACATGTTTCAAGAAACCCGAAATTTTCCGGATTGCTTCAAAAATTTCGGTAGCAACTGTTAAAATGTACACATATTTACCAGGAGAAGTGGTTGTTTTTTATGTTATTGCTACGAGATCTGGCCTACTCCAACCCGCCACCCTACCCGCCCGCACCACTAAGCTAACGCCGGTGGCTTACAGAAGTGCTTTTTGGCTCTGCTAGACATGTGCATCAATTTCTGCATGAAAAATTACTTCTCTTTTTGTTGGTTGTTGTTGCTGTTGTTGTTCTGAGTCTGGAATGATTGTATTCTAACACAAAGTATGATTTCGCAGCTCGCATGGATCCGTATGTTGTGATGCAATACAAAGGCCAAGAGAAAAAGAGCAGCGTCGCGAGAGGTAACTTCTAAAGTTTCTAATTCACCTCCACTTGCACCGAACATCTTTGAACAAAGTGCTTTTCGTAAATCTGGTTTCTTGAGTTTTTGGACGAACAAGGCAAGCCAACTAAATAAGAACAATTATTGGTATAATCTTGTAACAACAAATTCAAATCTCATTTGCAAATACATTCTATGCTTTGTTGCGTAATGCATCGAACTTAACCAACAGTAGACTTTTTCTGGCACAACCAGAGCAGATAGATTACTATTAGATGGCAAATCTCCCCTATACTCTACGCTGTTTGATCTGATAATCATTGTGGCAACTTCAACTTTCGTGTTCTATTGTGCGTAAACAACAAAGAGTAGATGTACTGATTTGGAATGGTGATGCAGAACAAGGAAGTAATCCGGAGTGGAACGAGAAATTTACATTCAGGGCAGAATATCCAGGGTCGGGGGAGCAGTATAAGATCACCCTCAAAATCATGGACAAAGACACCTTCACTTCTGATGACTACATCGGCCAAGCAACGTAAGTCAAAATATTATTATTTCAGATATAATTTGATTTAGAGCTCAGATTCTTAATTACAATAGATTACTGTGATCAATACACAAGTATGTTTTTGTTTTTATATTAATGAATCTCAGCCTAAACACGAATTCTTTTAAGTCACGTGATGTTACTAATCCACGTGTTATAATATGAATGGATGAAACGTGGTACAAAGACCTATCTACTACCGAAAATAGATATGTTCTCCTTAATTCGTTATGACTGATATATATGGAAGATCAATTTTGGTCTTAATTTGCAGGATATATGTGAAGGATTTATTGGCACAGGGAGTGCAGAATGGAACTGCAGAGTTACATCCTCTTAAATATAGCGTTGTTCGCGCTGATAATACTTATCGTGGGGAGATTAAAGTTGGTCTAACTTTCACTCGGAGGGTAACTTCTTTTCGCTTCATTTTTTTTCCCTTTTAAGTCTAGTACAACATTTTCAACATAACCAATTCTTGTTTGATTGATGTGTGTGTGGTTTTTTTGCTGCATTTTACAGGTAGAACAGGATTATGGGGGACAAACGTTTGGAGGATGGAAGCATAGTGCTGCACATCAATAGAGAAACAATACTTCCGCCGATGGGATTGCATAGCAAGGTAGAGTTTCAGCTTGAATCTGGGCTGACTCCCGATCCGTGGGACTCACGATGACCGTAGTTAAGCTCCTTTAGAGAGGATTTTGGGGCATAGCAAGGGCTGGTGTTGCTATGCCTAGGCTTATTTCCACTTTAGTATTTGTTTGTTGTGGGGTCTTGAGCCTCCTTGTGATCTCTCAAATTCATAGGTTTGGAAGCAGAACTTATCGAGTATTATGTCATTTCTCTTTTTTTGGTTGGTTGTACTCTGTAATCTGTTTGTAGATGAATAGAATTATGTTTGAAATTAAATTTTCGATGACCCTAGTCCTTTGTCGCATCTCCTCCGGCCTAGGCATAGCAAGTGGTGCGATACTTGTGTTAAATAATTTACAACTTAAATTATAAAACTTCTCTCCACTTACGTAATGACTGTGTCGGCCACAATGAAAAAAATATAAATCATAAGAAAGGTGGTTTTGGTTCGGAAACCGAACTTAAATGGGCTTTACCGAAAATTGAACCGAATGGTTTAGGAAGGGGAAAAACCAAAATCGGACCTGATTATTTCGGGTTAAAGAAATTCGGTAAAAGTTCTTCAGCCCAATTTTAAGTTGCTTTTCAGCCTAATTTTGCTTGGCTTCTGAATTTTTTTCTTTTTTATTTTTTTTGCCAATTCACATACGAAATTCTACAACTTTTTTTTTTAGTAATTTCTTATAGATTTTGCCACTTTGCTTCAAAACATTGGCACAACTTAGAGTTCGTTATGAAATCAATTTACTAACTTAGTCATGACAACTCTTGGTTCAAAGTTCAAGCAGTTGATGAGTATTGGCCCTTTAGGCCTCTTTCCCTTGTACATGGTCGACCCCTTCTCCTTGTATAAGCTTGACTCATTTAGATGATTGACCCCTACCACTTGATTTTGAAATGGCTGGTCGTGGAGGTAGTGAATGGCGTCATTGAATTTGAGGTGGTGGAGGCGATGGAGGAGCTACCATTTCTCTTTTGATTCAGATACTCACCTTCAAAATTAGACGCCCCTACATATAACAACAAATCGCATATTATTTCAAATTAGTATATTGTTGTTGTTATTATTATTATTATTATTATATAGCAAATTCAATCTATTGAATAAAAAATAAAAACATGAAATTAAATACTTTACTTACTTTTCTCTAACCCTTTAAGTTTCTTGTATAATATGAAATTGTCAATTGTAGGCTCCTTGTAGAAACAAAATTCATTCCCCTAAGTGAATTATTAATACACACTAAAGTCTCAATCATTGTAGATGTTAAGGAAACTCTAAAAGGATTGACAACCCTCCCACCAAGACTAAAGGCATTCTCTCTAACAACGGTCCTACTAGGAAGAGCAAAAACATCTTTAGCAACCTTATTAGGAGTTGGATTTGTACCATAATTTCCTTTCCACAACATCCTTTGCAAGTTTGCAACCTTCTGCTTGAGGGAGTGTAGGTATTTGGCTTGTTTGTTTTCGGTTACCTAAGAACTTGGATATACTAGATTGGCTACTAGACCCTTTCATTCGAAAAATGCATGATGATATATCAGAACAATCAGTTTAACATATATAAATAGAGAACTTTAACGAAAAATCACATTTTTACACTAAAAAATCAATGCAAGTACTATTCACTTTATCATTTATTTTGTCCTTATCATTAAAACTCAAAGTTTTCAAGCTCTTTTCATTAGTTTAGCATATATAAATATCATATTATTAATTAAAGTTAATAATAACTATAATTTTTGCGGCAAGCATAATGTTTCACTAATCTTGTATTTTTGGCACCAAGCATAATTTTCAATTTGGAACAAGAAGCAACAGCTAGCTAATGACAAGAAGCAACAGGAAGTTCAGTTTTTCAATCTAATGTCAGCAAGCAAGCAACCAGAAGTTTAATGGCAGCAAATCCAATGGCAAGCATAATGGCACAATCAAACAAGATGTCTAATCCTGGCGCCAAGCAACAACAATTCAACGACCATAATTTAAAACAGTTGGCAGCAAGTAAGCAACAACAATTCAACAACCATAATCTTGGCAGCAACCATTCAACAATCAAATCATCAAATCATAGAAACCTAACCTCAATATATCAAGCAGATCAATTTGCAGCACATCAGTTCTTCACTCGTCAGCGGTCCAACTGTAGAAGATTTTGGCGATGCGATTGGAACTGAGTTGTGGTGTTGTGGTCAATGGTCTGGTGTCGCCGGCGTTTTGATAGCCGGAGAAGTTGCAGTGGTGAGGTCGAGAGAGAGATGGCGTCGGAGTCGAGAGAGAAATAGTGAGGTCAGACTCGTCAAAGGGTGAGGTCGAGAGACGAACAATTGAGATCCAATCTCATCCGAATCCAACGGCCACTATTAATTTTTTAAATATAAAATTATATTAAAAACATTATTAGTTCGGTTTGGGATTACCAAACAAACAGTCAAAAGAAATTGAATAACAACAACAAAATATTTTTCCACTAAGTGGGGTCAAAAGAAACCGAATACCATACTAAATTTTTTGATGTTTTTCTATTTTTGGTATGCTTACTAAAACTTTCGATGTTTTTCTATTTTTAGTATGCTTCAGTTTCGGGGGTTTATGTTCGAATTTTCGGTATTTTTTTCCAGCCCTAGTTAAATATATTCTCTGCAGATTTTTTTTGCTTTTCCAAATTTGGTATTTTTTTTTTCTTGTCATGGACTTCACGCCCCCACCAGCCTCCTCCTGCAGTTGAAATTAAATGAAAATTCAATTTGTAGAAAAAAGAGAGCATGGGATTGCCATGCACTTCCCTAACAACAACAATAATGATAAATAATTCCAACTGTATACAATCACTGATTCACAATCTTAAAAGATTATTCCACCCCTGTCAATTAGCTTTCGGTCAAGTAATATTTGCCTCCTTTAAGCTAAAATAAGTCTCGACTTATATACATCACGAAAACAGTACACACTATATATTTGTGATAAGTTCGATACCTAATTATGTCAGCGGAAAAAAAATTCTTACACCACCACATTCTCATTTCTCATGAATTTCAATTTCCCGATTTTCCCTCCTCCTTCCCTCTCAATCTTCTCAAATCTCAACCTCCCCCTCTTGCTTTGCTACCTACCATTAATGGCACCCACGACGTCACCTCACTCTCTCTTTTTAAGCACCTCTCCGCGCCTCAGTAACAGTATAACTTCCAATATTCCTGCAGCGTGCAGCCCTCAAATCTTACTTCCAAACTGTTAGTAGTAGTGATCTTTGCTTCTGGAAACAATGAAATTAGAAGACTTTCTAATGCAACGAAACGAGGAGGAGCAGAGAAGACTTGATCTTGAGGAAGAGGTGATGATGGTTATATAAGTTTTTTGCCCTTTTCCGACGTAGAATTTTGTGTAACATGTTAGGAATTTGTTACATAATTAGCTTGACACAGTCAAATTCTTGTGCGTTTATACAGGTTAAGAAATTGCAGGCGAAGTTGGAAGGAGAACAAACACTCGGCAGGTTTCTGCATTGTGCACTTCATGGACCTGTTCAGTCCCATCCACGTCTTTTGTCCTTGCTTCCAGCTCAGGTACTCTTCTGTTGTCAAACTGTGAATCTGCCGGTTCGGTCAAGTTGATTCTTGCATGAACATGCCGGTCTAAATTCAGTCTGACAATGGCAGGTTGGTATCAACACATTTTTCATGGCAGGTTCAGGAGCTGTTTTCGGAGCTTGCAATGGTAGAGGAAGAGATAGGTCAACTTGACAGAAAAGTCGAAGAGCTGAAACTGAGGTTGTACAAAGAAAGGGAACAAACAAGAGAATGGAAAGTGCATATGTGGCAATTAGGGCAACAGAAGCAGTTGTTGTGTAGAGTGGGAAACCAGTCAGTGGTAAATGAAGAGAGATGCAGATCGGAAGCTTTGAGAAATTTGGGAAAAGAAAGAAGGTTGAAGGATAGAAGAGCATATGTGGGTTCTGCAGCAGATATCCCAAGGTGGAATTTCAGAGAGTCCGATGGTAAACTGCTTGTTTAACAGAAAAGGCCTCAGTGATATTAGTAATCGAACCACTTAATTTACGTTGTATTTTATTTTGTAAGATTTTCGATGTGAGACTATATATTAACCAACAAATCTGATTGGGGCTGGATTGTACCAATAGTCCAATTTTACTAGAGGCCAACCCCATCAAAATCATGTATGCAAGACGTCTATTCTTTCTTAAAGGATGAACGATTTGACTGAAAAAACTTAAAATACACCATCCACA
This sequence comes from Pyrus x bretschneideri, assembly GCF_019419815.1. Taxonomy (NCBI): domain Eukaryota; kingdom Viridiplantae; phylum Streptophyta; class Magnoliopsida; order Rosales; family Rosaceae; genus Pyrus; species Pyrus x bretschneideri. The sequence continues at coordinate 6,403,834 of NW_025999723.1, read as the reverse complement.
CACATGCACTTAAAGTATGAAAAATCTAGTAGACATGAGTCTCTGTCATAAGAGGAAAGGCAAAATATAATTTCTTCAGGAAAAAAAAAAAAACCTGAAATTCTTTGAGTATAAATGAAATTGATGACTCTGTAGCGATGTAAGCCAGTATATCCAGTTTCAAAGCTTTAATTTGATATGAATCCGAAGAGCATATAAAGAAATCTTCAAAGTATGGAGAGAAGAGTGAAGGAATTGCTTTGGCCAACACTTGAATGTTAACCTACACTGGTCAATCAATAAAACAATCCTCACCATCTTACCAACTGTAAACAAAAGAATTTTTATGAAATCTCAACAATATATGAGTTCAAGCAGTCACGTGCATGCATCAATAAATGAAAGAGTACTTCAATGTTACATACAAACCAATTAAATTGTAAGGAAATGTTAGCTACCACGTATTTTGAGGCATTAGAAGATCTTAGGACGAACAATAGCGGCTTAACGATTCTTTTCAAATCCTCCACCGGCGCCATAATCCAATGTACACCAGCAGCTGCTAGTACAACTGCACTATTATTACTCCACAACAATGGCAATGTACATTGCAGCAGGATCTTCACATCATCATTATTCTTTCCAGATGTCAAACTAATCGCGATAAATATTCAGCTGGTCCTTCAATATAACAACGGGATACAGCATTTGTTAATTCAGACTCATAAAGATCATTACTGTTGCCATTGTCATCCAACGCAGAGTTGGTATCTGAGCAATCCTTTTCAGATCGATGATTCCAAGTTCCATGCAAAGAAAACATAATGGATTCCTTTACAAGCCCATGTCTTGCAACTACATATCGCAAAAGGATTCCAATTAAGACTATTTTACCCCATTCTTCCACATCGGGAAGAACCTCACGTAACCTTTTATAATTCCTTCCAATCAGTGACAAATTATTCGGACAAACAGAAGAGAAAGCAGCAGCAGCAGCTCCAACGACACAAGGGGAAGAGTCATTCAACAATATTCCAATAATCTGAAAAGAGAAGACCATTATATAAGAGAATAGCCAGCAGATCATATGATTGAATCAAATGAACATCAACATCTTAATGATATGAACTACAAATACAACACCAAAATCAAACCTCTTCAATCCCCACAGTATTCTCTTCCAGGCGCAAATCGTGCAGCTTAGGAAGCGCACTGGCCGCACATTTTCTAACATACACAGACGGATCTCTAGCACATTTTCCTGCCGCAACAAGAACCAAAGGTGCAATGACGTGTAGCCGGATTCCCGCCATTGTTCTCAGTGCCCACGCCCTCACCAACGGATTTGGATCCCCTAAATCCTTCTGGAAATAATTAATCGATAGCAATGCTTCGTTCGGACGCCTGAATTCAAGTAGACATCAAAATTTCGAAAGCAACAGCAAAAAAATTAGCTCAAAATTTGAGTAAAGATTCAAATGAATTCAAAGAGTATTGAATTCAGCTTACTTTTGAGCATAATGCAACAAATACAATTAAACGAGCTTCTTCACTTCCAACGACTGCGACGCTACGTTCTTCACAACCTGCGATTCCAATTTAACCGAAACGAAATTCAAATTACAAAATTGATTGCTCCGATTTTTCAAATTATATATCAATTTTTCGGATTCGAATTCGACAGTGATGAAGTTGGAGAGGGACCTGAGGGAAGAAATTGGAGACTTCGAATCCCTGGGCGATGAGAGCGAGCAATCGCTTGAGAGCCTCGCACTTCTCGGAGTCGAACCTGCTGTCGAGAAGAGGAGCAATGCTGACGTCGTCGGGATCGTCGTAGAGGTGGGCGTCGGTGCCGATCCGGAACACCATTGTCGACGCCTTGCTTAGAGACTCCGCCGTTGCTCCGAATTGATCCTCCACGGTTTTCTGGTGCTCCTGAAAGCTCACTCGTCTCTGTGAGCGTGTCTGAGTATACGAGATCTAGAGAGAGGTGGGGATGCGAAGGCGACCTGGCAAACGGGTCGGATCCGGCGCGTTAAATTTTATTAGCGGGTTGATGCGCGCCTAACCGATCAGCTGAAACAGTAAATATTGAATTTTTTTAGTGAACATTAGAACTGGTTCTTGACTTGCACTCTAGTTTGATTTCCATGTCTCTCAACTAAAAATTCATTAATTGAGATCAAATTTAATAAAATGTGTAGTATTAGTCTTTTTCGTTAGCTAAAAGTTTTACTAACGGACTAATGTTGCACATTTTGTTAAATTCACCGATATTAATTAATGAATTTTATTTGAGGGACGAAACCTAAAGTGTAAATTCAAGGACTAATTCTATATTATATTTTTAGTAGAGTGATAGGGTTATTAGGTTAAATACTCAGTTGTTAGGAGGAATTTGTGACAATCGAATCCACATCATGATTGTTTTTCGCAACTGCAATTAAACGCCATTTATAATAAATATTATGTGTTACTATGTCATTCATATGTTATATTTCTCACTCACTCTATATTTCCAATATGGAGTAAATTGTAGCAATAGTTCCTCAACTAAAAATCAATTACCATTGGTCTATCAACTCATCAAAACGTGCAGCTATGATTCTTTTCGTCAACTCTGTTAGAACTTCCGTCAAAATGAGTCACATGTGTATCAATGGTCCATCAACTATAATCCAATTGGAGAAACGGTCTCTCAACTTTAATCCAATTGGAGCAATGGTCCCCCAACTTTAACCCAATTGTAACAATGGTCCTACCAACATAACTCATATTTACAGAATTCTGACGAAGTTGACGAAAATAACCATAGTAACATGTTTTGATGAGTTTAGGAACCAATGGTTATAGATTTTTAGTTGAGAGACCATTGCTCCAATTTGTTAAAGTTCAGGGATCATTGCTACAATTTACTCTTCCAATATGAGAAGCAATAACCTATAAGCAACATTTGCACTCCACCCACCCACAACGTAAGTGTTTCAATACACAAAAATTTAAGTATGTAAAGGTCACATCTCGTGTGTCGATGTAAAAAAACCAAACATTGACTACTAGACGTTAAATTCGCACGTGCATGGTTTAATAAATTGATTAAGGAGAGAAAAAATGTGTTGCAAGTGAAACGCAGCTAAAGATGTCAAACGCGTGAGTCAATCACGAGTTACTTGTATCTGACAAAGTTAGAAAACAACAAACCTAGAACGCACATAACGTATCTTTTTTACTATAGTACTTGCTCTCTCTCATCCACTGTGAAAAAAATAAATGACTTGAACTCTTTTTTACAGCAACGATCACATTTGATCGGAAAATAAAATTACACACATCATAATTATATACAAACAATGAGTAAATCAACTTTGAATCCAATTTATTATACATACATCTTTGTCATTAGAACAAAACTATTTACTTCAATTCGACATGAAAATGGGATGCGAAAGAGGCTTTGCATCCCCTATTAGCAATGCTCTAATTAGGGGCTCACTTAATCCTTCCCACACCATTTCCATTGCTGATACACGTATGGATGGCAATAGAGCGGGTTGGGCTCGGACGTTCCACCCTGCATCTAAACTCGTTTATCCAAATCCGAAGTCATAGAATTCCCGCCACTTAGTATTACGGTCTATTGATATTATTCTTTACTTACAAATTTACAATAATTATATATTGTATATCTATTTATATAATTAAATAGAGGATTTTAGATAAAAATAAAATAAAATAGACTACTGATGTTAATACAACTGATATAATGCATGAATAATATTAAATATCTTCTTTATCATAAAAATATTTATACATTTAATAATTAATAAGCATCATATAAATCATAATGAATAATAATAAAAATATGATTACTGATAATTCGCTTCCCCATATAATAAATATTTATAAATTTTTATTAAAAGATGAAAACGATTCAGTTTCAGGTATGAGTTTGGGATGGATACCTCAATAACTATAATCGAACTTGAAATCGAAAAATTTACACAACGGTTATTCATAACCGTGAAACATCCAAAATTTAACCTTCAAAACCGAACTGTTCGGAATGATTACCTGTGTAAATTAGATTTGACGGTTAAATAATTTTATTAAATTATTTCTAAAATTTTATCAAAATAAATTATTTCTAAAATTGTGTAAAACAACAACGATGAAATGCCATAGAGAGAAATGCTAAGGCCTAAAATGGAACTCTCATTTTGTTCCCAAAAAAAGAAATGAAAAAAAAGATGAGACATGTTATAAACTATCTGACACCTTAAAGTTTAACGATAATTTTTAAACAAATATTATAAAACATTATACATAAAATTTATAAAAAAATCCCATTTTGAGAGCATTGCATTTCTGATGACATACATTAAAGAGAAATCCACCTGAGCTAGCTAATTAAACATGTCAGGAAAATTAACAGATTGGAAAAGACATGTCCCCACGGGACCCCATCAAAATTTACCCCGAATCCATAAATTTTAACTCGGAAATCCATAAATTTTCGCCAACTTTCATAACTTTTACCAACTCATCTCATCACTCCCGATTCAGTCAAAGGGTCGTTGACGTCTCCAACTTCATACATTTGTCGCCTTCTCGATGTTCTCACTTGTCACGCACACCACAGTGCTCCAATTACCAATGTCCTCTTTCGCTTTTAAGTTTTATGGCCTCTTCTGACCACTGAGCTGCTGCGAATCTCTCAGGGCCCTGCCCCCAATTCTTCTTCCCCTGCAAACCCTAATTTTGGAGCTCAGGAGCTCCGATTTCCGCAGGTCAATCTCTCTCTCTCTCTACAATTTAGCTGATCGCCGTTGGGTTTGCTTGTTCCGCTACATGCACGTGCTTGTTTGGTTGAAATGTTGAATTTACAGCATGCATTGTTAATTTTGGGTTTCTGGGTTGTTTGGGTTCGAGTTTTGGAGCTTCAGTCTCCGTTTTGTTCTGTGTTTTCACTGATCTGCGGCATCTGCTTGTATAATTTGTGTGTGTGTGTGTGTGTTTGGTTGCAGGAATAACAATTAGGACACTATTTATGTACTGTTTTCTTTCAATTTTTGACGATTTTTCTTTTCGAGTTTTTATGATTTTTTGGGCTTTGTGTGAATTTTGTGTACATTGCGGTTTCATATAGCAAGATGTTTCTTTTAAGGTAAAAATGGATTTTATTTTGGAAATTGTCTTATGAGTGATTTTACAGTAGAGAAATGAGGAATGATGCGGAGACCGAACCCGAATTCTATATATAGAGCTTTCACTACTGTACAAGGGCCAAACTTGTGAAACCCTAAGCCTTAATTTGTGGGATTTCTTCATGTATCTTGAATGTTGGTTATGCATGTCCTTTCTTTTTATGGGTTCGATCTTTCAGCTTGTAACCTGTAACTTGTAAGTTGCTGTTAATTTTGAAACCCCTTAATTCTCTGCTTCAGGGAACAACAAATTTACCCATATGCCTTTCTTTTCCATGAACTGTTTTGGGGACATTTATGTTGGGTTTTTTAGTGCAAATATTGTTAAGTTCGAAAGAAATTAGATTAACAGTATCCTGAACTCTCCAAACTGAACAGCGGCAACTAAACACTTGCTTTTTCACTTTAACCGCGGCTGCACATGTTCATCTTGCCAGAAAATGAACTATTCAAAATCATCGAATTCACATAATAATGACTAGTGACATTGATATTTCGTATTTTCCGTTTTCAGGGTTTAGTGCTCTTTAAGTACCGTTCAAATGGGGAGCGTGGCAGATCATAGCTCTGAAGATGATACGGATATGAGCGAAACAGAACTGGATGAGGAGGTAGAAGAATATTATGAAGAGCTGAAGAATGGAAAATACAGTGTGAGAAGCTCAGATGGGAGATACACTTGCCCTTTCTGCCCGAGTAAGAAAAAGCGGGATTTTGTTCTCAAGGAACTTCTCCAACATGCTTCTGGGGTGGGAAAGAGTACTTCAGATAAGAGAAGCACAGAAGAAAAGGCTAAACACTTAGCTGTGGTGAAATATTTGGAAAAAGATCTAGCAGCTGAAGGTGGTCCATCTAAACCTGTGGCTGAAGAACCACCAATTGATTGTGACCAGGATGAAAAGTTGGTGTGGCCTTGGACAGGGGTTGTGGTTAATATTCCAACCAGACGGGCCAATGATGGGCGATACGTCGGAGAAAGTGGATCGAAACTGAGAGATGAGCTAAAAAGGAGGGGATTCAATCCCTTAAGGGTGCACCCTTTATGGAATTATCGGGGTCACTCAGGAAGTGCCGTTGTAGAGTTTAGGAAAGATTGGCCTGGTTATGTTAATGCCATGTCATTTGAGAAGGCTTATGATGTAGACCATCATGGAAAAAAGGACTGGGAGGCTAATAGTGACCAAAAATCTGGACTTTATGCCTGGGTTGCTCGTTCAGATGACTATAAAGCTTCCAACATTGTCGGAGAACACCTCCGCAAGATTGGAGACCTCAAATCAATTTCTGAAATTACGGAGGAAGAAGCCAGGAAGCAGGATAGACTGGTAACTAATCTTAACAACATCATTGAGGTCAAGTACAAAGACTTGGAAGAGATGGAGCTGAAATGTAGTGAAACTACAAATTCCATTAAGAGCGTAATCACAGAGAAAGAAAAGATCGTTCAGACTTATAATGAAGGTAAGATTTAGTTTTATTTATTCAAAAATGGAAGAGTGCTACTTATCAAATGAAAGAATGAGTTTATATTTTTTTTGGCTTGCATTTCTGATTCCTCATTAGAGTTGAATCCCGAGTATCTATTTATATTCTATTTCTGCAGCTGTACAGTGGCTGTATGATTTGCATAAAGTGGCTTGGTTTTCACCATTTTGGGTTTATTATATTTCATTATCATTTTCTACTGGTATGATGCTGTAGCGACCTTAATTCATGCCATGCATTTTGTTTTGATAGAGATTAAAAAGATACAAACAAGTGCTCGGGATCACTTTCAGAGGATTTTTGGCGACCATGAAAAACTGAAGTTGCAACTCGAAACTCAAAAGAAAGAGCTAGAGTCCCGCATAGAAGAAATGGAGAAGCGTGCGGTTGCCAACGAAGATGAAAGTAGGAAGCTTGCTGAGGAGATTGAAAAGGTTTACTAACTTGTGCTTCATTGTTGCACATGTTGTCTTAGATTTCATGATTCAATTCTTATATAAAATTTATGAATATTAATGGGATGGAAACTAGTTTGTTGAATGTTACTAAAAATTAGCATGCTATTCAAGTGTCATCAAATCGGATCATGAATAATTTGGGCTTCATGCACTTATGTTTAATTTTTTTACAGTGTGTGATGTTTTTGTCTTGGTTACGTTTCGATTGCAACATGAGTTGCATTTATTTGTAGTCACTGTTGTTGAAGCCTTGAAGGATGGTTTCGAACACTTGATAACAGCGATATTGTTTGTTCTTGTAGAATTCCATTAAAAATAGTTCACTTCACTTGGCTTCTATGGAGCAACTGAAGGCTAATGCAAATTTATTGAAACTGGCCGAAGATCAAAAGGTTTGTTGGCTAGTTTTAAGTGCTTAAAAATGATCTGAATGTTATTTATAGATTTCAGAGAAGATCTTTGATGTATGCGACAACCATTTTGATCCAGAGGCAAAAGGAACAGCTCCACAATAAAATAATTAAACTGCAACAGCAACTGGATACAAAGCAAACTCTTGAATTGGAAATTGAGCAACTAAGAGTGAATTTAAATGTTGTAAGGCGCATGGGAGATGACGGTGATGTTGAAGTGCTGAAAAAGGTGGACAACATGATCAAGGGCTTGAGAGAAAAGGAAGAATCACTAGACGACTTAGAAGCTTTAAATCAAACTTTAATTGTAAAGGAGCGCAAGAGCAATGATGAGCTGCAGGAAGCCCGAAGGGAATTGATTAATGTAAGTTTTTTTCTGTTTGATTTTTAATATAAATGTTGCTCAGTTACTATTCTTTATACTAAAAAAGACGTCTGACATTTCAGATGATCTTACAAGAATTCAGGATGTAATTATGTGTCCTTACTTGTATGTTTGCAAAAACTGGTTGATATTTGACTGAAATTGGGATCTTCAGTTTTGTACTGTAATGTGGAATATGACCCTTTGTGCATCAGATATTTCTTAAAGTTCTGTTCTTAGTTTCTTATGCTTATGATAAGCTATTAATATTCTTAATCTGCAGGGATTGAAGGAAATATCAAGTAGTGCACATATTGGTGTTAGGAGAATGGGTGAGCTTGACAGTAAACCGTTCCAAGAAGCAATGAAGAGAAAGTATAATGAGGAAGAAGCAGAAGAGAAAGCAACGGAGCTGTGCTCCTTGTGGGAAGAATACCTCAAGGACCCAGAATGGCATCCTTTCAAAGTTACTACGGTTGATGGGAAACATAAGGTACTTTCTTATATCATTATTTCTCTGTGTTCGGGTTATTTTGCTGTTTTTCTTAGCACAAGAAAGCATCTGACGAAAAAAGTATCCAATTTGTTGACATAATTAAAATATTTCTTAGATTGAAGTAGTTTGGCTATCCCTGTGAGTTACTTAAAAAACTAGTTGTGCAAAATTTGTGATTGTGGTGGCAAAATCCTTTCCCAGTGGTGTAGCTGATGTTCATCAAATATGATCTTCACTCACATGCTTAATTGGTTTGTGTTTTGATGTCATTTATAATTTCTGGTTGGAAATGGACTCTCCGCTGTCTTAACGCATTATGCATTACAATGTGAGCATATATCAATTACTTTTGTCGAAAAATCTGCCTTGAGAGCAAAGATATTTGCAGCGTTATTTCACATAAAAAAAAATGTCCGCATAAATTTGGGTCTTATGCTATTATTGAATCGTCTAATTCTTTTAATCATATTCTAATGGATCTCAGTGCTTTTCCTTGTGAATCATTGGCACTTGCTCGCTGTCCCCTTTGCTTCCTTTTCACTAGTTTATGTTTTTATGTTCAGGAAGTTATATCCGTTGAGGATGAAAAATTGAAAGATTTGATGAAAGAACTGGGTGAGGAAGTGTACAATGCTGTAACATCAGCTTTAACAGAGATCAATGAATACAACCCTAGTGGGAGGTACATAACGTCGGAATTGTGGAACTATAAGGAGGGACGAAGGGCTTCACTAAAGGAAGGTGTTACATTTATTCTGAATCAGTGGAAAACAAAGAAGCGGCGGATGGAGCTGGAATACTGAAGGTCAGTATTCGATGTTTGTAATAGCTTTTCTAACGATTTGACATAAATTTATTAGTCTAATTGATGACTGATTTGCGTATTTTCCATTTCTGTTTCTGCAGTTCCCTCTGGCCAGCTTAATGGATCATCCTCCCTAACACAGATTTGCTGAATAAGTGGTTAACCTGAAGGAGGACTCTGCCTTTAGATGTATTTGTTTTCGTTGTTCGTGAACTTTGCACTTCAAATAAAGGTCTGTATGTGGACAGTACCCAACTTATTATTCAAACTCTCAGGGAACAGAACCATTTCATCACTTCACCTCCATAAAAATTTGTTGCTGAGAGTGAACTGTCGGTATCTGACTTTGGATGTATCAGTATTTGACAATGTACAATAGTACTGCAAGCTTTTCAGTTCCTTTGTCTATCAATTGCTACCTGAATCTTGATGCTAGTCCCATGGACTTCAAGTCTTCGGGTCGAGAAAAACTAGCCTGTAATGGGGTGTATACACCTTGTTTTTCGCTCTTCTTGCGGAGAAGTGTATACACCTTACAAGACAAGGTTTTCTCCATCTGATTGTACTTGAATCAGTTTTCTTTCTTGGTTAATGACTAGCTGAAAATAGCAAAAGGGTACGAGCCGATAAAAATTTATCAGCCAGTCGTACGCATAAATTGCTAACCATGTAGTAGTCTTTGTTTTTTTTTTTTTTTTTTTTTTTTGGAGTTAACTGGAAATTCATTAACCAGGGCAAAAGCCAAAGAGTGCAGGAAAGCCACGAAGGACTAACAACCACAAACATTGAGAAAGCAAGGAGGACAAAGAAATACAAGACGCAGCTGGGCCTCGGCGAATACGTCAAATCCAACACTTTCCAAGCCACCTACAACCTCCGAGGGGGGCAAGGATGGAGGTCTTAGCAACCCACAGAGTTGCACATCCAAGACTAGGTGCACACTTGAAAAGATTTCCCCAACTCCAGGACACAGCTTAGAATAGGAAGAACTTCTCAAGGAGTTCACTCCAAGCCTGCCACCAAGGATGTGATGACCAGTTTGGAATCCGATTCCACAAAAATTTGATGGAAATTCCTCTGGCAAGCAAGAGCACAACCCTCCCAGATCGCCATAGCCTCTGCCATGAGAGCACTTGAGGCAGCGACTTCCAACCGGCACACCTCGACGCAGGGCTTGGGCATCACGAATTACCACGCCCACAAAGTTTCGATCCTCACCCATCCTCCAGCGAGCATCCACATTCACCTTAACCCCACAACTAGGAAGAAGAGACCAAGGAGGACATCGATTCAGCACTGGTGCACGCGGAGGAGGGGGCATGAAGGTGCTGCTCGTTGCCGACGAGAAACAATTAAACGCATTCCTGATAGCAGCAATGGTGATGGTGGGCGATGGCGGGCGCTGGTCGAAGACGGCCTTGCACCTGGATTTCTAAATATGCCAGCAGGAAAACACGACAAGGGAAAGAGCCCTCGATCTTTCCGTCTTACTCCCGAAGTCAACACTCCCAATCCGGAGAAGCTAAGCAGCAAAAGTAGAGATAGAGGCTCGGTCCACCCAAATACCTAGGGGACCTCCAAACCACACGGTCTCAACTCAAGGGCAAATGAGGAGAAGGTGTTCAACTGACTCATCATGCTCGCCCCAAATTGGGCAAGTGGGGGAGGAGGTGCAACGACGTCGAAAAAGATTTCGATAGGTTGCAATAACTCCTCGAGCCCTTCGCCACAAAAAGTTCCTCAGCTTGGGAAGTTCCACAAGGCCTCAAATCATCTTCCAAACTTGTGGGTCCGTTCCAACATTGGCAACACGCTACGGATGTTGACCCAACGATATCCCGATTTAACGGTATAGTTTCCATTCCTTTCCGTCCGCCAAATAAGGTGGTCCGGTCTCGCAGGGTCACCAAAAGAACCTTTGATCGCCGTTCTATCCAACGTCGAAATAACATTGGAGATTGGAGTCAAATCCCAAATCCCCGCGTCCTGATTAATGATTGAGTCAACAGTCTGATCTAAGTCCATCGAGCCATCGTCAGTGGGAATAAGATGACCTGTTGGTATATTCGGGACCCAAACATCCCTCCAAGGGCGGACCGTTGGCCACTTAGGACTTGCCAATGAGCACCCTTAAGAATAAGATCCCTTCCATCCAAAAGACTCGACCAAATTCAGGAGGAACGGCCCCCTCGCTTCGCCCCAAGGAATGAGGAATGAGGAAAGTACCAATCCTTTAGTTAGTACAAATAAAAACGGAGAACTTGTTTACTCATCAATTAATCATTCCGAGGTTCCGAGCTCATGTTCACGTTATGCATTCGAGGTCCCGAGTTTGATGTTCAATGATCATTATCTTTTGGGATTTGGATCTCATTCGGATTCAAATTGTGGAGATCTTAGAATCTTCATATCTTAACTATTAATCGTGTGGTAATAAATTATTTAACTTTTGTTGTACAATAAAGTGCAAACAAAAGTAAAATAAAAATAATAATTCAGTCAAACTGAACGCGAGAGAGAATGCTGCAAACGACGTCGCCCAACATGGGAAAATTCTTTTCTGAACGGCGCCAACTTTCCTGATGCAGAACGACGCCGTTTTCCTTTTCCGCTCTGCAAAATTAACCCTAGTGCTATATATATATTCGCGTTCTGTCTACTGAAAGCCTCAGATCTCCATCGCCTACATCTTCTGTAAAAAAATTAGGGCCGTGATTAGAAAGAGAGAGGCTTGAGCGGCGGTTCCTCCAGACAGACGCTGGAAAACCTAATTGGTCAAAAGTTTCAAGGAGATCAAAGAGAGAGCAGAACACTCGCCGCCGCTTTTCACCCGAATGGCAGGCTTTTGGCGTCTCTGCCGAAACTTTTGCGCTCCTCGACTCTTTGTACCCGATTGGGTTCGACCCGCAATGACAGTCCATCCAATTCTATACACTTGATATGAGCCCCCCTGCACCAGCCTCCTTTTTTCGGTACAGAGGGATTTTTAATTTTTAATTTTTAATTTTAGGGTTTTTTGTGTGTGTGATTTGAGGGTTTTGGGAATATATGGCACTTGTTGGGTTTTTCAGAGGAAGCGATTTTGATTTGCTTTCTCGCGGAGACCAATGGTGCTTACAGTGAAGGCCCGATTCGCACCGTTTCGGTGGGAGTCGGGCAGCGGCCAGACAACCGTAGTGATGGTATCCACAGATGGCGGGTTCTCCCTGTCCCGTTTTTCTACTAAATTCCATCTCACATTTTCTTATATTTCAATTAATTTTTCCAAATTTTGTTTTTTTTTTTTATTGAAAATTGAAATATAATTATCTAATTAAGGGTTCTATATTAGGTTGTATCATTGGTTGATTTTTGAGTTTTGGATTGGACATGATGATTAAAGACCTGGACTGCTTGAACATGATGATTAATAACCCTAAACCCTGTTTTATTAAACAAATCATAAATCCTAAACAATAATAAATCTGAAACAAAGGAGAACAATTCCCCCAAGAGATAGAAGGACTTGCATGAAACGAGGATTCAAGGACTTGAAAATAATTATTAAGGATAAATCGTGGATGATAAGAGGGAGAAAAACTTGCATGAAACGGGCGGGATTAGGGTGTGGAAAAGTGAGAAAATTGTGCTGAAAATTTCAGCTGGCTTAAAACCCAAGACAATGAACAATTGATCTGGAACTGAAGTAAGAACTGACTATTTGGTTCAATTCAATCTGTTGCTTTGGGACGGAAAAGGATCCTGGCCGGATCCTTTTTCTAAAGATCCCGTGATCGTTCTCGTTCATCGTATATCGTGCGGTCAGAAATTATTTCAAAATTTAAAATTTAAAATTAAATATAAATAGTATTTAACGAAAACTGATTGCACGATGTACAATGAACGGTCACGATATACTGCTCATCTCCGTTCATCTAAGTTCCTCTCCAAAACTTTAGAAAGTTGCAATCAACTGAATTATCTAAGTTCCTCTCCAAAACTTGAGAAAGTTGCAATCAACTGAATTAAAAAAATTACCAAGTTATATGACTATAGAACCTAGTCCAACCTGATGTGGAACCAACTTAAACCTCATTTAGACTTCAACACAACGAATCCAACAATAGTAGAGCATGTAGAAAAGTAGTCAACAGTTTTCAGTTTAGTGGTGTGTGAAAGAAAGAAACTTGGCTTAGACTGCTTGACCACGTAGCATGTCCGACAATCAAATATCGACATATCATGGATATTACTGATAGCATTGATACCTCGATATTGTGTCAATATATTTGTCAAGATAAATCGATATGAAATTAAGTGACGATGTAATGACATTTTATTAAATGGTCGAACAAGACACGTGATCAGTTATTTTGACCTAAAATCTCCTCGAGTGAAATGTGAAACAAACACGAATCGGGCAAAATGTTTATTCTTATTCCGCCGCTGGTGGCAGACATCCCTTCAAAGTCTATGATTGCCGGTAAAACAACACCCCAAATGCAAAGTTGCAATTTGCAGAGCATCGCACCGAAAAGCACAAAACGCAGAACAAAATCAAAAGCAAAAAACAGAAAACAGAAAAATACTTGATCGTGTCTAATGGTCTATAAAATTAAAGTATATTAATTATAATCATGATCAGATAACCAAAGCAGCGGGCTACACGACCTTTACCGCCACCTCAGCTGCTTACAACTTTCACTTTCTGGCTTTGAGCTTTTTTCACTCCTCCACCGACCAGCAGTAAAAAAAAAAGTTTTAACTTTAACCCCACCCTCAAAGCATACTTTTACTTTCTCACTCTCTTTTGAAACCAGATGTATTAAAAAGCGGGAAATTTGAATAATTAGACCCTGAAGTTCTTGCCGGTGAAGGTTTGGCCGAACTGCCAGTTGGAAGGGACGATGTTCCAGGAGGTGGAGGTGCGTCGGTCACTGCCTGTCACCCTGAAGGAGAGTGACTGTCCAACCAGGACTGAGTTTGACTGCCAGTTCTGACCCCAGTTGCGGCTCAGGCTCATCCACGGAGTGTTCGTCCCTTTAACGTACGCCTTCACTATATCCCCTGCGCCCGCGACGTTGTGGATCAGAACCAAGTTGAAGTACTTGTGACCGTTGATTGTGAACCTGATTCCACCTTGCTTCCGGCATGGCACTCTGCGTAAAAAAGGGCATTTTAGTCAATTGTCTATTTACAAACGAAGAGATGTCATTCACAACTTTACAAAAAAGAGGAAAAATTAAACAATGCCCCCTACAATTAAAACCTTCATTTTTACTAATTTACCCTCACGATCTTTGCTTTAGTTCAAACTCTCATAATCTTTTAATAAACTTAAATTTGTCAATATTGACTAATAACGGATTGTTTTTATCATTCAAATAAGAAAAACTAACAAAAAATGTGATCAAAATTTGATTCTAACTTGTCCATTCGACTTTCAATTTGATTATTAGACGTTAAACTTATCACATTAACTTTTAGGTTTCCGTATTTGAAAGGACAAAAATAGTCTTAATTTGACAGAAAATTTGAGAAATTTTAATCGTCGTGTTTTAAAACATTAAAAGGCTTAGAACCAAATTAAAAGTCGAGAACAAAATTCAAGAAGCATTGCTAATGTATTTTCGAACAAAAGAAAAATAGAGAGAAACAGAGAGAGCGAGCTCACCGGCGGTAAGAAACGGGGACAATGCCGGCGCGGTACTCAGCGATCTTGAGGAACATGGGCATGGCGAGATCGAAGTGGGTGCGAGGCGGGTTGCACCAGCCGCCATTGTCGCTGGGCTGGGCGAAGTTTGGCGGGCAAAAGTTTGTGGCCGTGACAAAAATGGAGGGACTGCCAGATTTGCACCACTGTGGCTGATTTGCGCACTTGAGTTCGAAGCAAGCTCCACAGCTCAAGCCGTTGTTAAAGAGAGCCGTGCTCAGCGCAGCCGTGTTCACTCCGTAGCCCTGGCTGTACAGATTTCCGTACCCACAAGCTCCTCCTATATACACACAAAAGCAATCAAAATGAGTGGACTAAATTCAAATATTGTTAAACAAATTGGGAAATTTTGATGTGGGTCTTTGAAATTGGGGGTGTAAATCCAAAAGGAATGAACTTTATGGTATGTTATGCTTAGAAAAATGCATGGGGTCATGAAATGTTTTGGGCTTACCCATAGTTCCAGAGGCATCACTGCCGCCATAGAAAGTAGCATGGGCATCCTGCCACGCGGCGCCAGTGTAAACACCAGGAATTCTGGCGTCGACTACAATGGTACTCGCCAGTGCCATGAGAGAAACAATGCAGAGCAGAGGAGCCATGGCGGCCATTGTTTTCTAGAGAGAGAGAGAGAGAGAGAGAGAAGTGGGGGTTTTCGGCTGTGGAGGGTTTGGGTGTGAGGAGAAAGCAGAGGGGGGTGGGGTGGTATTTATGAACAAAGTTGAAGAGAAACAACTGTCCAAAAGTGACCAAAATTATCACCTTAATTAATGCGGCTTTGGTCTCCCCCGGGCGGTAATTGCGTTCAACTCCTTTTTTATTCTCAACAGACGGAAATGCCTTTGGGTTGATTCATTTGGGGCTTTTAGCTTAAATGGTTGACGGTGAACAATCACAAAACTATTTCTATTGATTTTAAATCTTAGAAACCCAAGTGACGAGTTACGCCAATTTCAGAGACCATTTTGAATAAAAAATAAAAACTTCATTTTAACAAGTTTTATAGTGAGGATTGTACTTCGCACATTATGATCTTGGTGCATTTAAGGAGATAGGAGTTTGGTTTGCTTCAATTGCTCTGAGTGGAAAAAGAATATGCTGCTTGAAAGAAATTAAACTTTATTGTCTGAATTTGTTCGTCTCATGTTAACTTATCATCAAATTGTTCTGTTCCGTCAATAAAATTATCTTGATCTTTCTTTAAAGAGAACATTAGAAAAGAAAGATGGGGGGTTTTGTGTAAAAAGGGCGGGTGGTAAATGTAGGGTCAACAAGGTCGGGGCTCAAGGGAGTTGTGATGATATTGGATGAAACCGGTTTGCTTGGTTTGCAAGTTGTGGCATCAACTGCGCCCTCTCTCTCTTTGGCCACAAGGGAAGGATTTTCTTTCTTTTTGTTCCCTCCTTTTTGCCTTTTGACTTTCTAGATAGTGGGTGCATTGTGGACTGTATAGTGAATAGGAGGGAAGACTTTGTACGGATACAATGTTTTTCACTTGAAATTTTATTTTTTTAAAATTACGCTGCAGAGTTCGATTGATATGTATTGTGCCTTGAGCAGGTGTGGTTTTAGTGTTGAATTAAGGGTTTCTCTATGTGTTGATTTGCTCACGGTTCTCTCCTTATCATTTAAATTTTGCGTACTTATTTATTACTATTGCCAAGTTTGCTTCTCAAATCGATGTCTCTTGCAATTAGAGTGGAGCATGTTTATTCATATTGTATTGATTGAGCATTGTAATTCTTTTGTAACTCATATAAAATGATTTCTTTGGAAAATAACATAAGGTTGCCAATAGTGCGAACCTTGCATTTAATGAATATAATATAATATGAAATTCGGCTCAATACAATTAATTAGCGGTGAGCATTACTTGTCACATTATGAAAAAAATACATTAAATCACTCTACAGATTTGAAATGTACAATGATAATCTCACAACATAACACGTCGGTAAAATCTCATATTATAACACGTCGGTATACGTTTGTATTGTCAAAAGTAAAATCAACTAATCAAGAGTGAATCTAGGGATTGGTGGGGAAAATAGCTTCCCACTTTCCTAAAAGAGGAAATGAGATTCCAATAGGCACAGACCTTTGACGCAGCTACAATTTATCCACAAATTGTCTTCTTTTTTTTTCAATTTTCAAAGGGTGCGGATTGGGTTTTATCCTTCAACGGGGCCCAATCATTTCCGCATTCGTCGGTGCTAGTATTACGCCGTGCATCTGTCGTACAACTGCGTACACAGCACATGGGTACGGTGGACCTACGCTTCGCCTACGTCACTCTGGCTTCCAGCTTTTAGTTGGGTCAAATACTCAGTATTTGCTTTGCGACACCTACTGTAATCCAATATATATATACACACACACATATATATAGGGTTTAGGGTCTAGTGTGTATATATATAAATTTATGTATATACAAATGCATGTTTAAATATATAGAATTTTAACGAAAAATTTCTAGTATTGTTCATTTTAACAAAAAACTATAATTTTACATTAAAAAGTCAATCATGGACCTGATACTATTCACTTTACTTTTTATTTTATCCTTATCGTTAAAACTCAAAAATTTTAAATCATTTTCATTAATTTTCCTTTAAATATATTTATATATTTAAATATATATACACACACACACACAAATGCATGTTTAAATATATATATATATATATATATATATATATATATATTTTGGACAATATTATTGATAATTAAGTCCTTGTATATACCTAATCTTATTGAGAACGCCATTATTAAGGATACTTGGTGGCATGTTTATGTCACATCCCTGCCCAGGCCCTTACCACATCCCAAACTCAACTCCACCATAACACGATATTATCCGTTTTGGGCCCCGACCACGCCTTCGTTATTTTTGGGAACTCACACGAGAACTTTCCAGTAGGTCACCCATCCTGGGATTACTCTCGAGCGAACTCGCTTAACTTCAGAGTTCCGATGAACTCCGAAGCCAGTGAGCTCCCAAAAGGCCTTGTGCTAGGTACATATGGGAATATACATATAAGGCTTACAGGATCCACTCCCTTAGGCGATGTGGGATATTACAATCCACCCCCCTTAGGGGCCCGACGTCCTCATCAGCACACTTCCGGCCAGGGATTGGCTTTGATACCAAATTGTCACATCCCCGCCCGGGCCCCCACCACATTCCAGGCTCAACTCTACTGTAGCACGATATTGTACGCTTTGGGCCTCAACCATGCCCTTACGGTTTTGTTTCTAGGAACTCAAGTGAGCAGAACTTCTTAGTGGGTCACCCATTTTGGGATTGCTCTTGCGCGAACTAGCTTAACTTTAGAGTTTCGATGAACTCCGAAGCCAATGAGCTCCCATAAGGCCTCGTGCTAGGTACAGATGGAATATACATATAAGGCTTACATGATCCACTCCCCTGGGCGATGTGGGATGTTACAATCCACCCCCCTTAGGGGCTCAACGTCCTCGTCGGCACACTTCCAGCCAGGGATTGGCTTTTATACCAAATTGTCACATCCCAGCCGGTGCCCTTATCACATCCCGGGCTCAACTCCACCGTAGCACGATAATGTCTGCTTTGGACCTCAACCACGCTCTTACGGTTTTGTTTCTATGAACTTAAGCGAGCAAAACTTCTTAGTGGGTCACCCATTTTGGGATTGCTCTCGCACGAACTCGCTTAACTTTAGAGTTCCGATGAACTTCGAAGCCAATGAGCTCCCACAAGGCCTCATGCTAGGTACATATGAGAATATACATATAAAACTTACAGGATCCACTCCCCTGGGCGATGTGGGATGTTACAATCCACCCCCCTTAGGGGCTCGACGTCCTCGTCGGCACACTTCCGGCCAGGGATTGGCTCTTATACCAAATTGTCACATCCCAGCCGGCGCCCTTATCACATCCCGGGCTCAACTCCACCGTAGCACAATAATGTCCGCTTTGGACCTCAACCACGCCCTCATGGTTTTGTTTCTTGGAACTCATACGAGAACTTCCCAGTGGGTCACCCATCATGGGATTGCTCTCGCGTGAACTCGCTTAACTTCAGAGTTCCGATAAACTCCGAAGTCAGTGAGCTCCCAAAAGGCCTTGTGCTAGGTAGAGATGGGAATATACATATAAGGCTTACAGGATCCACTCCTCTGGACGATGTGAGATGTTACATTTACGTCTTGTTTTCCATTTTTTTTTAATTGATTCATAATGGAAGAGTGATTTTTGCACATAATTTTTCACTTTCTGCATGTTCAGGTTAATTTTTACCCTCCATTCATTTATGATTTGTTTAATCCCATAGTTATAAAAAGATATATATATATATATATATATATATGTATGTGTGTGTGTGCGCGCGCGTGTGTGTGAAAAAGAGTGCAGAAAACATTACTGTCGAAGCTCCCTAAGAAACTCTCTTGTACCATCACCATAAGTTCTATGTATTACACATTATAATCCCAAAATAAAAGAAGAAAAAAGTCACTTGGTATGAATGCTCTACTTCACTGATACAAGAAGAAATAAGATAGGAAATTTTTTTATTTGTATCATTGAATTTGATCTTGCATTTGATTGCATATATAGAATTATTGACAGTATGAATCTCATATTGGAGAAGAGAAATATTCCTAATAGTTTAATAATCATGGGCCTCTCTCTTTTATTTCAATTAGTTTACAATAAGAGAACTGCTCAGGAGACTCTCAAAGTCAGACTCTCCATGAATTCTCTGTCACTTACAATTTAATGTCAATTTTCGTGCCAACATTATAAAATGTTGTGCCAAAAACATAAGGTGCCAGAAAATCCTTGGATAGCCTCACTTTTGAGAGAGTCTTCTTAACATTTATTCACGCGTTAGATCCAATAATTCACGTACTTTCACGTCACTTGATATATGTTGTCACGTATGGTCGCATTCTATTAGAAACTCAAGATCTAACATCGCACAATCATGAATTGCAAGAGGGAGGACAAAAGAGAGGGTGGCATTTCTATTCGACAACACATAGCTTTTTACTAAAGAAAGTGGGCACAGAAAAGCCACAAAAACGGTTAGGAAGGTAATGCTTTGCTGCCTTTTTGGATCAAGGATGTCGATTTGGGTTGACAGAAAGAGATTATTTCGTACCCATCAACAAAATCTAAGAGAGATATTCACCACGTCATCGCATCTCGTAAGATCATTTAGCTGTGTTGTTCAACAACACATCACCAAACCCCTTCGATCGCCCAGTCACCCTGTGTTGGATTCAGTCCCATGAAAACACCATCTCAATGCATGTGAATATTTTCCACGACTAAAAGTCTTGTTTAATTATTTTCTAGGTCTTTCGTTTGTGTGTTTTACGTGTTGTGTATTGTAGAGAGAGAGAGAGAGAGAGAGAGAGAGAGAGAGAGACTTAAATTTTACTTTCAGCGTGGCTTGGTAGATAGAACATATGACATAATTATTGATCTCCTTTGAAGCTGGGAAGGATGTTGATGTTGTTGTTTACTTTGTCTGTGATTCTGTTAACTGTGACACTTATTAGTTTCATCACCCATACGTACTTTATACGTAGTAGTAGTTGATATGTAACCGGGTGCATGTCTTGTTGTGTGTGAGTGTGTTATGCAGTTATGCAATTAGATATGCGAGTTTTATGAGATTCACTCGTCTTACTGTATACAGTGGAGAAATTTAATATTTTAATAAGAAGTGATTATAGCATAGACTGTAACATCCCACATCACCTAGGGGAGTGGATCATCTAAGCCTTATATGTATATTCTCATCTCTACCTAATACAAGGCCTTTTGGGAGCTTATTGGCTTCGGGTTTCGTAAGAACTCCGAAGTTAAGCGAGTAGCGTACGAGAGCACTCACACGATAACGTACTAGGTAGAGATGAGAATGAGAACGTACTAGGTAGATATAAGAATATACATATAAGGCTTAGAGGATCCACTCCCCATAAGAATATACATATAAGGCTTAGATGATCCACTCCCCTAGGCGATGTGGGATGTTACATAGACAACTTAGGAGAAAATCAGCTCATAAATAACTCTTAACTTTAGTTTCGGACAATGAAAATCGATAGAACTAGTCACTGAGTTTGTTCACCGTAAATTATTTTAGTCTTTTCGTAAAAAATCTGTCAATATTCTCGTTAAGTGCCGAAGTTGGTTTGACAAAAATACTCTTAAACGGTGATAACATGGTCATTCATGTGATAATCTAACGAGGATATTGACTAATGTTTCATGAAATGACTAAAATGATTTACGGTGGGCAAACTCAAGGACCAGTCCTATCGATTTTCATTGTCAGTGACCAAAGTGAAAAATTATGCTAATTTCATAAACCATTTGGGTTAGAAAGCCGAAAAAATTCTCTCAATAAGGTAATTTTTAAGAGAATTGTAGATTACTAACTAGCTTTTCAAGTATGTAACATCATTTCTCACTTGGCAAGCAATTCATATAATTATGTGGTATAATAATTGAATACCAAAAAGTTCACTATGTTTCTTCAAGGTTTGGTAGTTGGTACACTCCATTTAACTCTAAATTTTTTTTAAATAATAATAATAATAAAACAAACCATTATTTGAGAGATTGTTAAATCATAATTTTTTTTTTTTAAAGAGAACAGTTGGTGATTTTACCACGACGATCAATCTTTTCGGAGACCAAAAAGACTTATAAAAGCATTTTAACCTCGATGTGCCAAAAAGGGCACCAAATCAAAAGCTTATATCTCCAACTAATCAAAACAATTTCATCACTCAATGTGCCAAAAATGGCACCAAATGCATGTGGTGGTTGTAAAATTACAGTCCTAAAACAAATTGACCTAATTAATTATTATTTTTTTCTTGCTATTAGAAAGCTCATCATCATTCATGCTTTGGAATTGGTTGAAAACTTGCCTCATCCTTAATCTAGCAAGGGGACCATTTACTATATTTTGATGTCTCATCTTTGGATGAAAAAAAGAGGCGTGCAACTATATGTCTAGGCTCCATTGAGTTTTACGCAAAGCCCCTACCATGGAAAAAAAGTTAAATTCCAAGTTTCTCAAGCAAGCAAATTAGAATCATATCTTCAACTTCCTTCCTTTTCATGCACCACACCACCACCACTAGGTTTATTATACTCTAGCTTTTATAATTTTATTCTATATACAATAATACAAGTGATATTTAAGGAGAGGATTCGCAAAACAAGGTCTTGAGTGTAAAAGAGAATGTTTTTAATCAACTGAGTCATGCACTCGTTGCAGTCATAATCAATTTTTTCTTTGAAGGTAACTATTCACACTTTTTTACCTTCCACACACCCTTATTACGTTTTGTCAATTGATCTTCTTTAACCCATTCAATCGACGATCATAAATTGATAGCGGTGCGTGAAAGGTAAAAATAAGTGTGTGAATAACATCACCCTTCTTTTATATATACAACGACATACTTACTATTAGGGGTGAGATGAAAAATTAGTATTAAACTCGTTATCTACGAGATTTGAATCTAAGATAGTGAGACACTAACAAATAAATAGCGTAATACTAATTGGCTGCAATCATATTTAATTTTGATTTCTTTATTTATTATTTTCGTTTTTGTAGGTCGGTAAAGATAAAAGTGCCTCATGAGGACTATAACTACCACATCAACTAGTCTAACTACCACCCGCATTTATAGGGCAAGGGACCAAATTACAAATCATTTTGAGAGAGAGTCAAGTCAATAATATTCAAGAATTCTAATTTTATTTTCCATTTTTTGGGCATTTGGGGTCAATTTATCTATCTTATTTTAAATCAATTGGGCACGTTGAGAAGGAAATTAAACATTTTTCATATTGCTAATTACGTCAAATATTCATCGATGAACATGGGCTAGCTAGCCAGTGCTTTACGCTAAGAAGCCACATGGTCCACATGGCTTTGTTGCCAAGAGAATGTATGTGCATATATACATTAGTACTTACGAGGCAAAAACCCAGTTCATAATTAAATTTAAGTTTTTTTATGGGAATATTTTAAGGGTTTTTTTGTTTAAGTCAAAGGGATTTTGTGTGTTAATATATACATTTGTTTGAGATGACCAGCTAGCTGATAAACCATATATAATGGGCAATTGGAGATGACCTGTTCTGCCCTGAATTTGGAGTCGGTAGTGAATTTTGAATTTGGAACGCGAGTTAAAAACAAAAATAAGTAAATAGAAAAACATAGTAAAACATGGTAAAAATTAAATTTCTCTTATAAAAAAAAAAAAAAATTCTTTTTTATGCTAGTAAAAATTTATATCCCAAAAAAAGCCACATTCAAACTCAACAAAAGCACCCAAGAAAGGATGGATTAGATGAAGGAGACGTGAGCTCTTATCTGTTCCGAAGATAATGTGTCTGCAAGTATGTCAATTTTCTGGGTTGAAAGAATACATACAAATATAGATTAGGTGGGTGGATCACTTCACAATGAAAGAGTTGAAGCTTTGAGAACCATTGGGCCAATGCACTTGAAATTTGGAATGGAGTTACAAGGATTGCAGGCTTCATCAGGAATATAAAATATTAATGATCATCAAAACAACTAAATTAAACCATGTAATTAATTTCCTTGCTTTTGGATTAAGAGAACTTAATGCAGTTTAGTGTATAATTAGTATAAAGAACTAGTGTTTGTTAGAAAGTCAATGTAACTAGATAGGAATGTTTTATTTAATTGATTTGTAATTGATACTTTCTGTTATCGTATTCCTAGTTTCTAGGTCTTCTTGTTGTACAAGGAAAGGTATTGTATATATTGAGCATTCTATCAATGAAAGGAATTATTCTGGCTAAATACAGTTTTCACATGGTATACAGAGCAGGTTCCAAACCCTAGCTCTTTTCTCCGCCGAAACCACAAGAACCTTTTTTTTCGTTCGTTGTCTTCCTTCTCCATGGCTGACAGCGACAACACCATTATCAAGAAGGACGACGGCGAGAGTTTTGCTGACCCTTATTTTCTTCATCCTTCAGATCATCCTGGTTTGATTTTAGTCTCCAAAAAATTGACTGGGGACAACTACAACACTTGGTGCCGAGCTATGGAGATTTCTTTAGGTGCCAAGAACAAAATTGGTTTTATTAACGGCAAAGTGAACATGCCATCTGAAACAAAGCAACCCGATGCTTACGCCGCATGGCAGAGGTGCAATAACATGCTACTTGCATGGATCATCAATTCCATTGAATCTGATATTTCAGATTCAATTCTTTACTTGAAGACAGCCTATGAAGTTTGGGAAGATCTTCGAGAAAGATTTTCTCAAAGCAATGCTCCACGAATTTTTCAGCTTCAAAGAGAGATTGCCTCTCTCACCCAAGGCCAACAATTTGTGGCTGTTTATTACACAAAATTGAAGGGTATTTGGGATGAGTTAGCATCCTATAGTTCTTCAACAATCTGCACTTGTGGCGCACAACATGAAACCAATAGACTTATGCAGTTACTCATGGGATTGAATGAGTCTTACAGTGCTATTCGTGGACAAATCCTATTGATGAATCCACTTCCCTCCTACCGACAAGCGTATTCCTCAATCATCCAAGAAGAAAAACAACGGGAGTTAGGCACTGGATCCCGCAGTCTAACTGAACCAGCAGCCATGGCGGTTCGCCATCAGCAGCAATCTTACAAGAAGCAGCACCAACAGTCGCAGACCAGCAGCAACAGTCGACCTCCTCTTCACTGCTCTTACTGCGACGCTAAGTATCATACCGTTGAGACTTGTTGGCAGAAGAATGGTTATCCACCGGATCATCCCCGTCACAATCCCAACAAGACACGCAACTCCAAACAAAATGATGGTGGCAGCGGCTTCTCTCGTGGAAGTTCTTCTGCTCATCACGTTGCTTCTACTCCCACCATCAAGGATCTTCAAGCTGATGTGCCCAACCTGTCCGAGAAACAATATGCAGACATCTTTTCTGCCTTGACTTTCAAGAATGACAAACCACAAGCTGCGAATGAAGCACCACAAGCCCATGCTGCTCTCACTTCTCCACCACCCTCAGGTTTGTCTCCGCTTGTTCCCGGTCGATGGATCATCGACAGCGGAGCAACGGATCACATCACTTGCTCGTCTAGTTTATTGACAAATTCCATTAACAATACCTCTTTGCCGCCTGTCTCACTGCCTAGCGAAGAGAAGGCTTCTATTACTTCGATTGGCAATATTCAATTAAGTGATTTACTACAATTGAAAGATGTTCTATGCGTGCCTTCTTTCCAAGTTGATTTATTATCTGTTGGAAAAATTACAGATGGGTTACATTGTTCAATGACTTTTTTTCCCTCTTGGTGCATTTTACAGGACCTGATTTCGAAGGTGACGATTGGTGTTGGTAAGCGACGGGGCAATCTCTATTACCTTGTGGCGTTGGCTTCTACTTCCTCTCTGCAAAACCGACCCTCCTGTCACCTCATTACCGTTTCTGCTGACCTTTGGCACCGCCGTCTGGGGCATCCTTCTCCTGGGCGTCTACAATATTTAGCAAATAAAACCTTAAATTTCCCTTTTGATTCACGTCATCGTTGTCCTGTTTGTCCGTTGGCGAAACAAACTCGCCAACCTTTTAGTCGTAGCTCCATTTCAACTTCTAGTTTTTTTGAACTTTTGCATTGTGATATTTGGGGTCCTCATAAGACTGCCTCCCTTACTGGTGCTCATTATTTCTTAACTATCGTTGATGATTTTTCTCGTTTCACCTGGGTTTTCTTAATGCGACACAAACATGAAACACAACCTACCCTTAAAACTTTTTTTGCTTATATTGAAACTCAATTTCACACCAAAATCAAACAAATTAGAGTCGATAATGGGGGTGAATTTTATTCCATGCGGGATTTCTTCTCTGACAATGGGATCATTTATCAACACTCTTGTGTTTACACACCACAACAAAATGGTGTTGTAGAACGCAAGCATCGCCACATCCTAGAAACTGCCCGAGCTTTGCGTTTTCAGTCTTATTTACCAGTTAAGTTTTGGGGGGAGTGTATTCTCACCGCCACTTATCTCATAAACCGTCTCCCTACACCATTACTTTCCAGAAAATCACCATTTGAGATACTATACAACAAACCACCTTCTTATTCCCATATGCGTGTTTTCGGTTGTCTTGCCTATGCCACGTCTGCCCATCCTTCCTCTAAGTTCTCTCTGAGGGCTCATCGATGTGTTTTTCTTGGTTATCCCCCAGGTCAAAAGGCTTATAAGCTTTATGATCTTGAGACACATAAAATTTTCACCAATCGGGATGTTATTTTTCTTGAAGACACATTTCCTTTTGATCCATCCACCACCGCTGCACCCTCCCCTTCCTTATCCGATTTACCTCATTCCACACCTTTACCCATCCCACTTGATCCCATCACCCTTGACCATTCCACCACTACTCCACTAGATATTGTCCCCCACACTTCCACACCGCTTGACCCACCGCTTGACCCATCCCTACCGCCTGACTCATCCTCACATCCTCCCACCTTTCACCCCCTCACGGACCCCCCCACGGACCCCACCCCTGACCTTCCTATTTCTACTCAACCCACCTGTTTTTCCACATGCCACAAGGAGCCCAATGTTCGTCTCCGTGACTACGTTTGCTCGCAGGTGATGCTGCCCCCACTCCAATCTTCGTCGCCTTCGTCATCCGGTTCCACCAAAGGTACTCGTTATCCCATTTGTAATTCTATTTCCTATCACAGATATTCACCATTGCATCTTTCTTTTGTTGCTCACATTAGTCGAAGTGTAGAACCTTCTTCTTTTGCAGAGGCTCTTCAAGACCCTCATTGGCGCGCAGCTATGGATTCCGAACTTGAGGCACTTTCTTCCAACAATACCTGGACTCTTACTCCGCTTCCTCCCGGCAAGCGTCCCATTGATTGTCGGTGGGTCTACAAAATCAAGCATAATGCTGATGGTTCTATCGAGCGTTACAAAGCTCGTTTAGTGGCCAAAGGATTCACTCAAGCCGAGGGGATTGATTATCATGACACTTTCTCTTCCACCGCCAAAATGATCACAGTTCGCTGTCTACTTGCTCTTGCCGCTGGTCAAGGGTGGTCTCTTCAACAATTTGATGTTCATAATGCCTTTCTTCATGGCGACCTTCAGGAAGAAATTTACATGTCCCTTCCTCCTGGTCTTCGGCGTCAGGGGGAGAACCTTGTATGCCGCCTCAACAAGTCCTTATATGGTCTCAAGCAAGCCTCTCGACAGTGGTTTGCAAAATTCACAGAAGCTATCCTTGCCGCTGGTTTTACTCAATCCAAAGCAGATTATTCTCTCTTCACCCAAAAGAACGGTACATCCTTCACAGCTTTGTTGATTTACGTTGATGATATTATTATTACGGGCAACAATTTAGATACCATTAATGTTCTCAAACGGTTTCTTCATACTCGCTTTCGTATTAAGGATCTTGGCAATCTGAAATATTTTCTGGGTATTGAAGTTTCTCGTTCAAAAAGAGGACTATGTATTTCACAAAGAAAGTATGCCCTTGAAATAATCAAGGATTGCGGCCTTTTGGGTGCAAAACCAGTAGGATTTCCAATGGAGGAAAACAAACTTTCAGATAAAGGTGAATTACTCAAAGACCCATCTTTGTATCGAAGATTGGTTGGACGGTTGATTTATCTTACCGTTACTAGACCAGACATCACATACTCCATGCATGTACTCAGCCGTTTTATGCATCAACCGCGTCAACCACATATGGATGCAGCACTTCGAATTGTGCGGTATTTGAAGTCTGCACCAGGTCAGGGCTTATATTTTCAGTCAGATAATAAGTTAACTTTGAGAGCCTTTTGTGATTCGGATTGGGCTGGTTGTCCGATAACTCGACGTTCTACGACTGGGTATTGTATATTCTTGGGGAATTCGTTGATTTCGTGGAGGACTAAGAGGCAGAAAACGGTCTCACTTTCTAGTGCTGATGTCGAATATAGGGCTATGGTTGGAACATGTTGCGAGCTCATTTGGTTACGGTATTTGTTAACAGATTTGCATGTACCCATTTCAGGACCTGCCATTATGTCTTGTGATAACCAGGCAGCATTGCATATTGCTGCTAATCCTGTCTTTCATGAGAGAACACGCCACATAGAGATGGATTGCCATTTCGTTCGGGACAAGATTTTAGACGGCTCTATAGCTACTCGATATGTCAGTTCTTCTCAACAATTGGCAGACATATTTACAAAGGCCTTAGGCAAAGAAAAATTTTCGTCCATGTTGGGCAAGTTGGGAGTTCTTGACATCCACTCTCCAACTTGAGGGGGAGTGTTAGAAAGTCAATGTAACTAGATAGGAATGCTTTATTTAATTGATTTGTAATTGATACTTTCTGTTATCGTATTCCTAGTTTCTAGGTCTTCTTGTTGTACAAGGAAAGGTATTGTATATATTGAGCATTCTATCAATGAAAGGAATTATTCTGGCTAAATACAGTTTTCACAGTGTTTTCTTCTACTAAGTATCATTTGACATGATTGTGTTTTTTTATCTAAATAGTTGTGATATTCTGTTTTATTTTTGGTCATGAAATTTCTCTAGCTTAGATTTGGTTCCTGAACCAAATGTCGGTTCGGTAATCATTTGGTTAGTTTTTATTCTTTTTTATTTTTATTGTGCTTGAGATGCAGGAAAAGTGTATGGACGAATAAAGGGATACATAAGAGTGGTCTGAGGAAAGAAAGAAATAAAGAACAAT
Organism: Pyrus x bretschneideri; assembly: GCF_019419815.1. NCBI lineage: Eukaryota > Viridiplantae > Streptophyta > Magnoliopsida > Rosales > Rosaceae > Pyrus > Pyrus x bretschneideri. Next base: position 6,375,156 of record NW_025999723.1, on the reverse strand, counting down.
GAATGAAAACAAAATTTTAAAAGTGAAAGTAACGTAAACTAATGTTTGGTTTATGATTTTTAGTTTTTATAATTTGTGTTATTTTCCTTATACATTTCTTCAATATATCTCCTAGAATCCCACCATCAATCTCCATTGTTTTATATCCTCATTTCTTCTATATCTTTCCCTCCATCACTAACACAAATTTACAAACTAAATTGTTCTCAAATGTACCCTGAGATATTTAAATTCTACAAGTGTGAAGCATTACTTCCTTTCAGAAACCAATTTGCTTACATAGTAGGACTAAAACTAAATTGTTATCAAACGTGCTCTGAGATATTTAAATTTTACAAAATGTGAAGCATTAGTTCCTCCGCGAAACCAATATGCTTACGTGGTAGGACATGGAACCAATGTTATACGACAACTTCGACAAAAAGGATTTGAAGTTGGGTTGGTCTTCCCAAATTACCCTGGACCACGTCATCCAATTGGAGCCCAAAAACATTTTTGGGTAGCTTGAGAGAACAAAAAGCTACTCAACTATCAAGGCAACTATCAAGGCTTGGGTTGGGCTTGTTATATTTATTCACTACACAAATTTTGACATTTAAATTCATATAACGCTGATAAATAAAGTGGTGAACATCATCATCACCACTTGAGGGTGCTGAGCAAAAATATTCCTTGATAACGTTAAGGCATTTTGTGATAAACATCATCTGGAGATGTGCAGGTAGGAGGTAATATCAATGTTAGTAATAGGCCATCTATCATAAATATTGACATAGTATGATAGCATGCTGATTAATCGGGCTCAAGTTAGAGGGCCTTACTTGAGTTGCCTGATTTAATATCAATGATTTGGCAGCGAGCGTGGCCCTATTTGGTGTTCTTACTTGTATAGACGTGCTGTACTACTATCTGTACCGACTATTTTTAATAAAACTTCGTTAGTGGTAGTCGACTTATACAAGAATTTCTTGTAGTTTAGGCCATTGAGAGACAAATGCTAATTAACATAACTCTTATATACAAATATATCTAATAAAGTAATATATCCAAGAGTATCATTTTTGTAGACATGATTCAAGATTCTAAGGAATTATTCACCCACGATCCTTCTTGTTGTGTTGAATCTTGAAAAGCAAGCACACACACATATATATATATATATATATATATATATATATATATATATATATATATATATATATATATATCAAGCCCTTTATCTAAAGAGATCTTTATTTAAAATAAAAAATAAAAAATAAAAAAGAGATGAGTTGTGGGGGTTACACTACGTCGAACTTTAATGATTCAGACCGTTTATTTTTCAAGTTGCATCTTATAATTTGTCCTTGCAAAATATTAGCCAAATAAAAAATATTAGATACATGTAATTAAGTTCAAAGAAATTGACGAACATTTTGTTCTCTAAAAAATAATGAATTTTATGATGATAATTAAATAGGCAAATGGTTCCCTTCCATCCTACCGCCCACCCTTCCATCCCTTTTGTTTTAGCTGCAACCTGTGTCTCTCTCTCATGGGACATGGGACAATAGCACAGCTAGCTAGCCAAAGCTTGGACGGAGCTACCAAAAGGCAACGACGATAAGGGTCTATCAACAAGAAAGGAATATTGCAAACAAAAGATTTGATGGATTAAAGAAGAAAATTAATAAAGATTTACGTGAAATGTATGGTGCATGGAAAGGTGATATGTCCCAGAACAAAAGAAAAAGGGCACGTGATTGCTAGCTAATTGAGCAAACACACTCCTACAGTCCCACTTGGTTCCCAATTTGTTGGCTAGTCATTGGCTTAATCCATTTGTTTAGTACACTAATCACCCCTACTTTATTCATTTACTTAGCGTCTTTAAGTGACTTGACAACTATCACTTGCATTATTGATGATTACCTATTTGTGAATATACTATTTCTATATATCAAGATTTCTAATTAGAATTTTCTTTAATATGTCGCCACTAAACTCTAATTACGAGGAAAAAATTACGATATTTATGATCACAAAATTAGTTGTTAATAATGTCGATCTTAGCGATATCTCTTAAGACAATATTATTCGTTTGATAGTGTAACTAAAATGTTTCCACCTTCACACATAATCAGTATGATAATAACTCAATACAACATGTGTATGCTCTTTCTTCTTTTAGTACTCATCCCGCGCGACGTGTATGGTGAGTGGTAAAGAAATGTCACAAGATTTATATTAAAGGAATAAGGGAGTGTAAGGGCTACACTCCTCGTGGCATTCAAGTAATTTTTCTCTATAAGTAGGAGAAACATATTGTGTCATCATGAGTAAATCTTTTAAGGCAAATTGAGACTAAACCAATTTTAATAGAACTTTTAAGGAAAACTACCAATCCCTTCCCATTCTACTTAGATTAAGCCCCAAATTGTGGGCAAATGTATACACTTATAAGCATAAGACCATTTATATTTTTATTCTCATTGCACATGACCCACATGTCACCAATGCATGTGCCAGAAATTGTCGGCCGACCACAGTCATTTTGAACGAATCTTTTTTCTGATCAACGAAAATTTTCAAGTCATGGTTCAACAATGACTTAAAAAACAATATGTGGAACATTTTCATCTTCAATTATGTTTTGTTGTGTGAGTTTATTATTTTTTTACATGTATACAAAATAAAATTAGAGAATTTATGAGAAAATTCATTACTTAATATGTTTTTTTTTTGAAGGTCACTTTTGGACAATGACATTGAGATCAGAAAATTTGATTAGTCGGTTGTCAAAAAATTTGATCAATTAGTCACAAGGAAAAGTTTGGCGGATTGAAAATCACGGTAGGATTGAGTGACAATCATGTAGTTATTTTCGATTATAGTAGTATTTATAGAATTGTTTTGGTTGACTTTTTGATTGGTACCTAAACTAAAAACATAGTACTTTAGCTAAATAAACTAAAAACATAGTACTTTAGCTAAAAAAATTCATATAATTGGTATTTAAACTAAAAAATCACTATCTATTATCTACAAAACTTACCACATGACCATAACTTGTGCTGTGGATATTTAGGACATGTTTGAGGTTCATTCTCTAAAAAAAACACTTATTTTCATAAGTGCTTTAATTATAGTTGTTTTGATTTTTTTTAATTAAAAATCAATTACTTAGAAAAGCACTTGAAAGTTCTTTCTTGAATGAGCATTCAACATGTGTTTCTTCAAACAAGCATTTTTTGAGTCATAAGCACTTCTAAGTCTGTCTACCAAACAAATTTAGAAGTGATATTGAATGTTAGAAATCGAAATCAATTTAGCCCTTTTAGAAACAATCTCAAACATACCCTTAATAAGCATTGTAGACATAAAATGATACATCTTGGTTGTAGACAAATTCTCTCCATAAGTAACTCTTCAAAGTGCTTGCTACTAGTACTATAACTAGTAGTATGCCTATTCACTTGACTTATAAATAAAATGCTTCATGTTTGATTCTTGTAAATGTTTAGGTGATATCAATTTATTATATTGACAAGTCGAGGCATTTAATTCAAATCTTCATCACTTTGTTATAAAAGTAAAACTATCGTTGCATATAAAAAATATGAGACTTGCTTAAATCACACGTAACATCAATCAAAGTACATTAATCTCAAAAAATGGAATTGGATTCTCTTCGAGGCAAAGTCTCGAGATTCTCCTGATCCAATAATACGGGTCATTGGAGTTTGATCCAACGGTTATAAATAGGAGGCTTCTTTAAAAATTAAAATAATTGTAGCTGTTGGATCAAAATCCAACGGTCCGTGTTAATAGGTCAAGAGGATACCAAAAGCTTTTCTTCGAAGAGGATCCAATTCCTTAAAAAAATAAAATAAAACAAAAGCACATGAAGCCCATTTCACTTTAAAATAATAAAAAAAAGTAGGTGAAGCCCAAACTCCAGTAGACCATAAACCCAATCCACTCGCAGCCACTCACCCACCAACCAGTCCAAAATGTAACCGACACGCGTGTAAAAAGCAAGAGGGTGACCGGCTACCGGATACGTTGGCGGGCGTGGCAGGACAGTTACTGTGGGTTTCTCGAAGAAAGTGAAGGAAACGTGCAAGACAACTTCTAATCTAGATGGTTTTGACGGGATAACCGCGAAACCGCATTTGGCCACTCATTCCGTTATCTTCCATGCCTTCTCTGCGCGCCACCCAATCAAATCCACTCCTCCTAGTAACTAACGCCGTCAAATATTCCCTGCCTTAATCCGTGTTTTTTCCACTACCACCACTTCAACATCTATGTCCGACTAGGACAGACGACAAGTCATATAAAAGTGTCGCATTAATTCCACGTGGCAAAACATCGTAATCTTAATTGATCGTGTAATGTTATAATTATAGATTTTAAATAATCTTTCTATGCAGAAGTGTAAAATCATTTCATTTTTTTTCTTTTTCTAGAGACAAAGTAATGTTAGTAAAAATAATCTTATTAGTGACCGGATAAATAGTGTATAAACCATTAAAAGCTGTTGCTTAGGAACACGCTAAAGTGTTAATATATAAACAAGTTGGCATCCATATGACAGGCTGAATCTGTTCTTTCATTTAAATAATGGGCCATATTAGAATATAATTAAATATATTTGCAAGACCATAATTTCTACCCCTCTGGAATAGTGAAGCCGCCAAATCAATCCGTTGATCTGTTTCGGAGTGAGTCACGCACTCTGGATGTTACTATAACAAAATGTCAACGAGATCCTCGAAGCCAGTCAATTGTTGCAGCCTTAATGGGACTACGCGGTCAGTCGCCCGTAGGCTCTCCAATATAATCTACATCGTGCCCAACAACTCCCACTAGATACCATCAATCACCAAACAGATCCTAATTTGCCAAATCCTAACTGCATGTACGATTGGCCAGACTAATGGTACCCTAACCCATGATGCGCCTACTACGAGAGAAGGAGTAAGGTTCTCTTTTTTTTTCTTTCTTTTCTTTCTTTTTCTTTTCTTCTATTTGAACGATCACGTTTAAATTACGTCAATATCTTATACTAATTTTTTATAGAAAGAGAAAAACAAAATAAAGAATGTGAGAGGAAGGAAAAGAGTTCTGGTCCGTTGTCTTGTCCCATGTTGTTGATGCAACTTGGCATTAAGCCTTATTTTAACGACTCAGACATTTGGCATAACACTCACAAACTAACTCCCAAACGCCTATAAGTAGGCCATTCGACTCTTAGATTAGACACTCTCATCCCTCTCAAAATATATAACTTACCATCCATCACTCATTTCTAACTTGATCGTCGGAGCACCTACGTCGAGAATTATCCTCCCCGACATCTAGTTTCGTGATCCTTCCCTTATCTTTGTTCTTGTAGGTTCACTCGCCAACCCGAGTAGAATTTGGTCCAACAATATTAAAAGAAAACTAATGAAAATGACTTGAAAACTTTGAGTTTTAATCAAAAGAACAAAAAGCTGTTGTAAGTGAATAGTACTAGGAGTGACTTTTTAGAGTAAAAATATCATTTTCGTTAAAAATGAACAGTACGAAGAGTGTTTCGTTAAAACTTCGCTAATATTAATGGATAACAGTGAATTGTTTGAAGTGTATTTTCGTAATTTGATTAGACACTTAATTACTTTAGAATATACAATTACACATTATTGGGGGTAAGAATCTACGATCACATGGCTATAGCCAATAGAGATGTATGTGGGTGATGTCAAAGGTTAAATATTTTATTCTTTTTCATATTCTAATTATTCTAAGATCGATCGATCAAGGATTCATGAGTGATATAATACTACTATTCAGTTTAACTGTTTACTAGAGATTAATGGTTCGTTTGAACGTGAGTTTAACTGTTTACTAGAGATTAATGGTTCGTTTGGATGTGTTTTTAAAATGACTAAAAGCCCTTTTAGAGAAAATATTTTTAGATTTCAAAAACACTTTTAAGTACTTTTTTAAGGATTTATTTGCAGTTTTACTAAGGATTGGTATTGAAAATATTTTCACTAAAAGCGTTTCTAATCATTTTAAAAGCATATCAAATGAAATCTAATTCGATGGTTGTAGCTAACTGGTACAAAGCAAAAGGGTTAGACTTAGCTTTAAGAAGATGAAATAATAGGTTAACAAATACTCCATCTTCCTCTTTTACAAAATAAATCTGAGTGAGTGATGATAAAAGAAGAAGAAGCATTTTGTCTCGGCTTCAAACTCTGTAGTTGAAGAGAGTCTATGAAGAATCGAATTTTGAGAGGGATTCATTAGCATTTCTTTTTTCATTTTCATTGCCCATTCCAACAAAAAAAATTATCGTCCGAAAATAATAAAATTGTTATTAGCATTCTGAAATTCTCATTTTGCACTCTAAACATTTTATATTTAAAAAAAAAAAAAACAACATTTGTGACAATTATGAAATAAAATTTTCGAAGCGGTAATAATAGTTCTCGAAAATAAAAGGAAAACAAATATGACTTGGGAGGTATACGTGGCAAGAGAACTCTATCTCCACCTCAGCTGGTGGATTGATGGATGTATAAGAAAAGGAGGGAAGGAAGAAGAGGAAGAACTGGTCCAAGAGATAGAGAGAGAGAGAGAGACAGAGAGAAAAAAGAAGGAAAAAAGAGAAGAAGGGGGTTTAGGGAACCTGCAATTACCCGGACATTATTGCCCTTTTACTGGCTCGCCTAGTTTTGTGGTCGGAAAACCATGAAACATATATAAGAAGGGGTTTAAGGCCACTGTTTCTTCTGCATGGTTTTTGTATATACAAAATCATTAACATTTTACAATCCAATTGGGTTTTTCCTTTTTCCTTTTTGTAGAGAGATTTAGAGAGAGAAACCACCAATTCTTGCTTCGTATTCTCGCAGATCTCTTACACATTTCCCAGATTTTCTGTTTTTTCTTTCCCTGAAAATTTGTAGATATATTGGTTTTAGATTTAACCCAGAAGAAGATCTTTGTCCAAGAGGTGAGTAAATCGAGCTTCTCTGCAAGGATTTTGGTTTGATGCAATTTGGGTTTTAGTTTTTGAGAATTCAGCGCTGTTCTGGTCAATAACTTATGGGTTTTGCTTCGGTTGAGCAATTGGGTGTGTTCAATTACTGCATGCAATTTTGAATTTCGATTGAGATCGGGACCTGATTGGGGAATTTGGGTCGTGTTTGGATGTGCTGAATTGGGTTTGATTGAGAATTTGTGGTCGTGATCAGAATCATGGGTTTTGTTTTGCATGAAGTCCATTTCTTTTGATCTGAGGTTTATGGGATTTTAGTTTAGCTTTGAATTCATTCATCGCTGCGTAAAACAGATTACAGAACTAAGATCGGAATTGGCGTTGGATTTGTAATTGCTTTTGCCGAATTGGATTTGATTTGGAATTCTTCTTGTTGTGTATTCAATTTATCAAATGGGAATTCGTTTTCTGGGTTTTGGGTTTATGAAGTTAAATGCAATTTACATTTCTAAGTTCTTTGTACATTAAACAACTAGTTTCAGATGTGATTGGAGCCTTGACTTCCAATTTGGTTCCGGTTCATGCTTGATATTGTATCTGTTCAATTTCCTGGAATTTTCTTTTGAAAAGACCTCTGATTAGGGTTTTAAGATCTGGTTTATGATTTTCTGCATACCGCGGAGCAGATTAGTTTAGTTTTTATTATGTTTTCGTTTCAAGCTTTGGTTCAAGTCTTTCGAGTAGTTTTATATTCCAAATCTTACCGTGTTGGATTTTGCTATTGTTCCTCAATCAGTCTGAGGGATCTGTTTGATTTCTAAGAATTGTGGGAATGATTAGGCACTTACACCTAGAGGGGTGGTTTGGTGGTTTAGGAGACTTGGAGGCCTAATCATGAGTTTTACGTTATTGATCACAGAGGCAGTCTATTCTTGCTATATTTTAGTTAATATGCATCTTTAAAGAAGGAACATTATATCACTACTTCGATCTCATTGTGGGATTTTATTTTGTGTTGGTTTTGATATAGTAGTATGACGTAGGATTCTGAATTTATTGTTATCTTCCTTTTGTGATCAATGAGATTTTGTTTCGATTATGCAAACACATATTCCCCAAGCTAAGCCTGACACGTGTTCTTTCTATGAAATGAATATCTTATGACAGTGAACTGAATGCGGGGTTGATGCTTCTTTGTGTTTGATGAGTTCAAATTGCCATGTATGCTTGAGATATGGTGTTGAAGAAGAGGCTCGATTTTGGATTTAATGGCTTCCAGGTCCCTACTATACCTAGAGCTCCCAGATCAGCTAGGGTAAGCATTCCTGAAATTCTAGGGTTGCCTCTTTTTGTTTTCTCCTTACCTTTTTGGTTTTGGATGATAAACCCTGTATTGAATTCACGAATTTCGGTTACTGGTTTCAGAGGGGCCCACATAGGAAGTCGGTTGAGGATGGCCAATTCTGTGCATTTGAATTATTGGCCTCTTTAGCTGGAAAGTTATTGCAGGAGAGTGAAAGTTCTGCCTCCAGTAATGCTTCTGAAGGAAATTTGCAGCCTGCCTTTGGCATAGACGTTAAGCAGGAAAGACAAGATGAACATAAACCTCTGAAAGAAGAGTGCCCTGATCAGGGAAGCTCCGAAGAAAGCGTTTCTTTAGGGCTGACATCGCAAAATGTCGGTCAGAAGGGCATTCTAAAAGAAATTCTGTGTGCCAACAGTGATACTGTTTTGGAACGCACTTCAGTTATTACAAGTTCAGACAGCTCTGCAAAAGCTGGGCGCCGGGCAAAGTCTGTAATTTCCAGTAGCAGGCCCACATTTCAAAATTATTCTGGTAAGGTAGAGGGGGGATCCTCGGGTATTGTGGAGTCCTGTTATGGTACTGTAGCAAATGGAATTGAAGTACGGGAAGATAGTAAGCTGTTAGAAACTGGAGCTTTGAAGATAGCTAACCCATGCAGTTCCAAGGATCCAACTGAACTGCATGCAAAATATCCTGCAATGCTCAATGGAGACAGCAATGTCAAATTGTCATTGTTCAGGGATCCTGTTCCTAATGCTTCTTTTTCCAGGCATAGGAATGATATTGAATTAGGTAGCAGAGATGATGACGAAAACTTTACTAGGTGCATTAAACCTAGCAACAGGGTGAAGGTCTTTAGGCCTCCACCACGTGTTGGAGACCGAAGAATAAGGAAGTTACTGACATCCAAGTACTGGAAAGCGGCTCCAAAGTTGAGGGAATGTGAGCACTATAGATATGGTAAGTTTCTTATTGTGCTTTGGTTAGCATCATAAATCGATACAAATTCATTTAATGTTGAGCTTATGTTTTTGGTTTTTCTAGATGGGGGAGTAAAAACTATTTATCACAAAAGGAAAACCTTTTACAACCGTGAAAGATCTCAACGTGACACTCTTTATAAGAGGAGGAAACTGGTTGACCGGAGTTCGGTAGTGACTTCTGATGGAGGGTTTAGTGGTGAAAGTGTTTCTAACTCACCTGATAACGGAGATAAAACTGGTCCAGCTGGTATGCTACTTTGGCACAATTATGTAGATATTTTGTTGTTACTGTTTCCTTATGTGTTCTTGGGACTTAAGGCTTGTGGTATTGGTTTTTCTTAATGGTTATTCTTCTGTGCAGCAAACGGAGTGTCAGCTTCAGTTATTGGTCATCAAACATCTTTCCGCTCTGAGGAATCTCATGGTAATTAAAGTTTTTAAGATTTGGTGTTAAACACTTTCCTTATTCGATTGTATAACCAGTATCATTGTGCATTATCTTTCCTTCTGCAGTGAAATTGAGAATCAAATCCTTTAGGGTTCCAGAGCTTGTCATTGAGGTCCCAGAAACTGAAACAGTCGGTTCATTGAAGGTATTAATTCAGATGCATTATTTTATTTTACGTGCCATTGGCCATAAAATAATGTACGGGTTGCAGGTTTTCTCCTTCCTCTTTACGATAAGAATTTTCCTCAAATGGCATGGAATATGCTTGTTTATTCGCTAGTATTGGGTCTTGTTTAGCAAGTAGTTGTTGACTATTCATCACTTCTGGGCCTGAATATTTTACTTTTGTGATATGAAATTTTACAGAGGACAGTCATGGATGCAGTGAATGCCATACTTAGGGATGGTTTAAGTGTTGGAGTACTTGTTCAAGGGAAAAACATAAGAGATGACAACAGAACTCTAATGCAGATGGGAATTTCTTCCAAAGACAGTTTGGATTCTCTGGGTTTTATGTTGGAGCCTAGTCCCGTGCAAGCTTCTGCATTTTTGTGTTCTGGCGATCCTCCATTTTCATGCGAGATGGTGGCCAGGTAATTGATGTGTTGTGAGAAGTCCCTTGTCTAAAGTTGGAATTTTTTTGATTGCCCATTTGGGTCGACTTTGTTTTCTTTCATAGTTGTTGATATGCATGCTGAGATGGTATTTTTCTGCTGGAATTTATGACGTTTGTTTTCTGTATTTAATTAAGTCTATAGCTGCTTATACAATATATTTGAGGCTGTTTAGACAATTAAGAGATGAATTTCCCTCCGGTATGCGTTATTTGATTTAGTATCATAAATTCTTAATTAATGCAATTTTGTAGGCAATAGTGTGTGCTAATTATTCATGATGATTGTGTTATGATGCATATGTGGAAAAAAAAATTGTTGAGCTTTAATCTCAATGGATAGGACAAGTTTTGCATTACGGTTCTGCTCTGTTGACTTGAGGAACAGCTTTTCACATGTGTTCTCATTACAGCAAATATGCATCGTTGTTTCAGGTCCCCAGGCACACCCGTCTTGGACTCTCCAACGTCTGATGTGTTGTCTGACATTCCTCCTATAACCAATTCAGGGAGTCTTGCTGAAACTAAGCATGAACCAGTTTCCTCTCATATTGACATATTGACCAACAAAACAATGCTGGAATCCCAGGCGCTAGTTGCGATTCCAGAAATGAGCATGGAGCCACTAGCCATAGTTCCTGTGAGCCAAAAAACTAAGCGATCTGAGCTTGCACAGCGTCGAACCAGGAGACCATTCTCTGTCTCAGAAGTCGAAGCATTGGTGACAGCAGTTGAGGAACTTGGAACCGGAAGGTGTGATGTTCGTTACCACTTAAATAGTATCAGTGCGAGATGCATGATTCCATTTTGAAGGATAATAGTGGTTTAACAATGTTATGAATCTGCAGGTGGCGCGATGTTAAATTGCGTGCATTTGAGAATGCAGATCATCGAACTTATGTGGACCTGAAGGTAAATTTTGTTTGTATGGTTATCTTGTCCTACATCGCTCGATTATTATTTTGTTTGCAGGTACATTGCCATTGAGTGCTTCTCTGGAAAGCACAAGTTACATGATTTATGTTGTATTTGATGTGCTTTGTGGTGGTTTTATGCAGGATAAATGGAAAACCTTAGTCCACACCGCAAAAATCTCTCCTCAACAAAGAAGGGGAGAGCCCGTTCCTCAGGAGCTTCTGGACCGAGTGTTGGCTGCCCATTCTTACTGGTGCCAACACCAAGCAAAGCAACACAGCAAGCACCCGGCCTTGCCAGCATTCTGAAGATCACAGATGCACCCGACCGATAGGCATGGAGCTGAAAGGTATCCGATTGTATGATGTAGAAAAAAAACAGGAAACGTTGACAGAAACAGGGAAATAAGAAGACAAATGTACAAATGACCCAAAATTTGTGTAAAATCCTCACCCCCACAGTTTAAATTCAATTGCCGGCGTCTCTGTCTGAGGGAGGCCGGCAAATGTAAATGGTTCGTCGGAATAAAGATTATTCTAACAGAATCTCACAGTTGTTTGAATCCAATTTGTTTTTATTTCACCAACTTGTAATGCAGAGAAATGTGAATGTTCATAAACAGGAATAAACTTATTTTAATTATCTTCAATATGTTGCTTCTGTGTTAATAACTTCCATGTGAATGTGATGTGAGTTTCTTGCATTGCAAGTCAGTCAACGTCACTGTTTTCAATTCAAAGATGGGTTGCAATTGCATGATTGAGTTGCGTATAATTTACACCTTTGCTGTTGGACTAATTATTTATCTAATTTTTTGAATTGGCCAACTAACTTGGGCGGTGGCTCTGACATATTAACACATTTGGCACGTGCAAAATCACGTGTAGAGATGAAGAAAAGAAATATATCCTGTTGATTTGTTATCTGGCAAAGTTTGTAGTGTACTACTCAACTTCTTGCCTACTTACCTACGTATTTTGAATTGGTCAGCATATCACCAAGGAACTAAATTGGATCTAAAACACCTCAAAACGGTGCGGGTTCGGGTCACCTGTTTCTTTTGCGGGGTATGGAGGCGGATAACGCTCGTTCAAGTGTATACCTGATTGCGCATGTCCAATTGGTTTAGTGGTACCCAGTTTTCTCTTTGGTAAAAGTAGATCTCAAGTTCAGCTCACTCGATTATGATACCTATATATCTATATTTTTGTTATGATTTTAATACTAGGTTGTGATTGATATGCGAGTTAACCTTATGTTGTAAAAGTATCTTTGTAAATATCTGTGTGCGAGTAAAATTTCATCGGTTATGGATATGTGTTCGCAGGTATGCATGAGGACCCGAAATAAAAGTTGAATTCTTGAAACAATATTGTTCTGTTCACCTATATGAGGGGCTTTTGTGAATCTGATCTCCTCACTCTTGATCACATGGCCATATTATCTTTGGGTCCTTGGCCCAAAATTAAAAAATTAAAACAAAATAACACCCAAAAAAAAAAAAAAAAAAAGAAAAAAGAATAATTCAAAAATGATAGACTTAAATTGAGTTGAGCTTGGTGTGACTTGTGCGAGGCAGCAAGTGTGTAACTAAAGAGGACATTAAATGTAATTAGTTGTGATGAAGAGGGAAGAAAGGGCTAATTAACATGCACACAAGTGATATTATTTGTTAATACATTATGAAATTCACATGCATCAACAATTGACAGTCACTTACACGCTCATAAATGCTAACTTTGAACGATTTCTTTATCAAAATTGTGCACCTTCCCATCCAATTTCGAGTAATTTGGGCCCGGATTTGAGCACGAATTCGGATGGGGAATCATCCGAGGACTGCGATTTTAGTGATGTAGTTCTCAAGTACATTAACCAAATTCTTATGGAAGAAAAGACCGAAATATATCATGAGCCTGCAGCACTTGAAGCTGCTGAGCTATCATTTTATGAGCTTCTTGGAGAGAAGCACTCTCTTTCTCCTCCTTGTGACATGACTTCGTATGCTGATCAAAACAATGAAAGCCGAGATGAATGTCATCCTTCGCATTCTAGTGATTACAATACTACCTCTTGGATTGGCTTTGGGGTTGTGATTCGCGTGAGTACAAATCCTTGCATGTTTCTACTCAGTCCAATTCTCTGTCATTCCATGCCTCATCAAATGGAAGTGGTAATATTGTAGACAGGGTGTGAATTCTTTTCCGAGCACTCTTAGAGTTCCTCACCTTTTGAATTGAGATTGAGTCGGTTGTGCAATTTAAAAGAGGCTCTGAGGAAGCAAGTAGGTTTCTTCCGAATGGTAATGGACAGATTGTTAATTTGGAAAGTAACACGATGTTACTTAACGAGGGGAAGGCAGATGCTATACGTATGGGAGCTGAGGTAAAGAAGAAGAATGAGTACTTTTTCTGATGGGTGAAGAGGAAGGAAGAATCCTTACTGCGAAAATGTGAATGTAGATGCAGGGAAGTGTAACAAGCAATCAGCAGTTTAAACTGAATCAACTGTGAGTTCGGAAATTGGTGATACGGTTTTCACAAATTGCGCACAAGAACAATCTGCTCTTCGTGAAACATTGCAGAACGGGACAATCAAGAATGTACAACAGCATGGTCAGTCGAATGAGGCCAGTGGTAGAAAAGGCCGTGGAAAGAAGTGGGGATGTAAAAAGGAAGTGGTGGATTTGAGAACTCTTTTGACTCTTTGTGCACGAGCGGTTGCAGCTAATGGTAAGAGGACGCACAATGAGTTGCTTAAGCATATCAGACAGCATTCTTCTCTTATGGCAATGGGAAACCCACTGCAAAGACTAGCTCACTATTTTGCTGATGGTCTTGAGGCACGCATGGCTGGATCCGGTGCTCAGATTTACAAAGATCTTGTGTCCAAGCCAGCATCAGCTGCAGATGTCTTGAAGGCTTACTATCTATATCTTGTCGTGTGTCGTTTAAGAGGCTATCGTTTTTGTTCTCAAACAAGACAATAATGGAAGTAGCTGAGAAAGCAACAAGGATAGCATGCGGAAACTTATAAAGTTCCATTTCAGTTCAATGCAATAGCACAAAAGTAGGACACCATTCAAATCGAGGATCTTAAAATTGATCGTGACGAGGTGCTTCTTGTGAACTCGATGCACAGTTGTTTTAAAACTGATTAGGACCATAAATCTGGATATCTACACATTGGGGATTTCAGGAGGGCCTCTTCCACTTTTCCACATTGTTCGATATGAAGATAAATGTCCCGCATGATGCTCCAGAGAGGATTTTGATTGCGAGGGAGGTCTTTGGTAAGCAGGCAATGAATGTCATTGCATGTGAGGGTTCGGAGAGGATTGAGAGACCAGACATACAGGCAGTGGCAGGTGAGGAATCTGAGGGTCGGGTTTACGCAACTTTGAATCAGGAGATTGCGAAGGTAGCAAAGGACATCCTCTCTCTATCATTTGTCAATTTGTGTCACGTAAGATAATCAACAAATTGCCAAGGACAGGACCTGCTAGCCAGATTACTCGGAATCATAATATCGGCAGCTGCAACAGCGTATGGTCTTCGGGTGAGAAGAGGTTTGTTGTTGAAGGGCGGTAGCGAAAGCCATGATTACACTCTTTTAAGAAGGATCAGCAACTCTAATCCGGTTGCCCAGAGGCTTTTTCTACTTGATTGCTACTTCCTGAATCCTCTAGTTTCATACCGCTGTTTAGATCATATTTCTCAAGGTAATTGCGGCATCCAGCATGAGGGACAATCTTGTAATTTTATTTATCTTAATTTAGAGTACCTGTAATTTCTGTTGTACTTATAATCTTACATTGACCATTTTTATCCGCTATTATTTACTCCAATAAGCTATCAACAGCAAGAAATTTGAACTTGGAATTGTAGGGCTTTACCCCGAGGGGAGCCCTTCCAGAAATTCTCAGAGGCCCAGGCTGAACCCAGGCCAGTGAGGGGGTTTGGAAATAGTTTTCAACCAGCAATAGACGCGCCTCGGTTAGAACCTCATTAGCTGCGTCATTGCCCCAAGCGCAAAGATGTTTTGCGCCTTCTGCTTCTGTTCCATTTTATAATCTCTCCAGCAGCTTCCCATCTATCTCTGGGCGATGTGGGACAACAGCAACAACTTTGTCTCACCAATTGTATTGTATTCCTCGCTTTTCCCCCATTCAACAGCTACCTACTTTATCCAACAAAATTGCATTTTATTATAGGCAATAACCCACCTCAAAATTCAGCGCTATTACGATTTACACGATTCAATTTCCTCACAATAACATTGTATTATGAGAGGTAAAAGTCGTACTCATATGCTATTTAGTACTATGGTCTAGTGATATTCTTTTTCATTTGTAAGTGAGAGATCTTAAGTTCAATTCTTGCCAAAACAAAATTGAACCACATTATTATTAGCTCATTGAGAGATTTAGCCACTCCCTCACCTCTTAGTGTAAATAGTATCGTTTGTTTAAAAAAAAAAAAAAAATCGTACTCATATATATCTTTTAGCTATTTGCTAATTTGATTATTTGTCAAAATAATGACATGATAAGTATCGATTCGTTTGTAGATTGGTATGGAAACCAAACTGGCACAACATAAACAAAAAATTGTCATCATGGAGCTTCGTTTTCTTCCCGGTTAATATTTAGTTATTTAGTAGCATGAAAAGAAAATCAATCGCACAATTTAGTCACAATTCTACCGCATTATCAATTTAATTAAGGAGATTAAGGGTGATATTTGAAAAAAAAAAAAAAAAAAAAAAAAACTCGCTGTTGGTTGGGGTTTAGGGTTTTATTGCGAAGAAGAAACCAGGGAAAGAAACAGAGAGGAAGAAAGGGGTAAAGATGAGTGGGGCAGGAAAACCAGATTTCTTCTACAGAGAGGCTCAACGCCTGGGCTATGTGGCTCGCTCGGCCTTCAAGGTATTCATTGATTTACCTTTTTACCTAAAATTCATGTCTCTAATTGCCACTAACCCACCCACATCTTTCAACAGCTGCTTCAGATGCAGAAACAGTACAAGCTCATAACCCCTGGCTCCTCTGTTCTCGACCTCGGCTGTGCTCCCGGCGCTTGGCTTCAGGTCCTTTTTGGTCATTTCAAAATCCTAACTTTATACTCAAATTTCGATTGTCTTCTCATAACATTCATGGGTTTTTGTTGAAATTTGCAGGTGGCTTGCCAGAGCTTGGGTCCCCTAAAAAATGGCGGCCTTGTTGTCGGGATTGATCTCAAGGTCTCATTTTTCACTATCCTTTCGCGTTAAATTTTCTTTCTTTTTCTGTTTATTCGATAATTTATATAGAGTAATTGGGTTGTGAAATGCGGAATTTGCAGAACAGAAGGTGAAGGTTCCAGCTGAGCATTGTGATTCGAGGGTTCAAACAGTTTGCGCCGATGTGATGAAACTCCCCAGAGCCCATGTCAGGGAACTATCTCCACAGGTATTGTTGTCTTAGCTTCTTAGCTTTAATTAACAATGGTTCAAATTGCTTTTGCTAATTTATGTCTTTCGATTGTGAGAACAATTCAAATCTTCACAGCAACTTTTTATGACCAAGAATTATTAGAAACTTGGTTAATTATGCTGTTGTTTCGATTTATGATCACGTTGTCCTTCAACCCTGTTTCAGGATGTTTCAAGGTGTGAGACAAATAATATTTTGGTTCCTTGCCAACTTTTGACATTGTACCATGTGCACATGAATTTCGAACTTAATAAAAACCAATCTTAGCTTTTTGCAAAGGAAAACGTTTATAGGATCCTCTTGCAGATGTAGGATAGGAATAGGGAAGAGATTCATGGTTTTGCCGTTGTGTTTGTGCAGCAGAAAGGGTTTTCTGTGGTACTCTCGGATATGTGTCCCCTCGTTTCTGGAATCTCAAGTAAGGATGCAGCTTTATCGCTCGAGTTAGGTGTGCAAGCACTGAATTTGGCTGTTGGTGGAGCTGCCTTAGCTCATTGCAATAACGAAATTCAAACAGAGGAAAGTAATGATGGGGCAACTATAATTTCAGATGATAATGGTGTATTGCGAAGGGGAGGCAATCTTGTGATAAAGCTTTTAGAGAGTGAAGATGTGCAAGGTCCTTTTCTTAATTCCTTTCTTGTTTTTACCCCTTGTTCTGGTAACATAATAGCAGTAATTGCTCCATTGAAGCTCTGTTTGGATATGTTTTTTACCCATCTTCTGGCCGTTTGTTCTGTAGAAATCAACAAGATTTGCAAACCGCTGTTTAGAAAGGCATCGCTGTTGAGGCCTAAAGCTACAAGATCATCGTCAAGAGAGATTTATTTGATATGTCAAGGTCTGCAGTCACAGGCAAAGACTTAGAACGAAGATTGCACCCCAAACTTTGGAGTAGAAATCCAGCATTTCTGAACATTGTAGGTGTTTTGCAAGACGAGTAAACTGATCGATTGGCGGCTGTGAATTATTGTGTCCTGAATTGAACCATACCACATTCCTTTCAACGACCTTGTACTAAATGTGTCTTTCGAAAGATTACGATTGAATGTTACTGATGCTGTTATTGGTTTTCACTTCTATTTTATGAACCAAGTTGCGATGTCGTACACATTTCTTAGGAGGCTCTGGAAATGAACACTGAAAATGTATGTTGTTGAGTTTCTTAATCAGACGAGAACACTTTACAAAATACAAAAACTTCGTGTGGCGTAAAAGAACCAAAGAAAAAGAAGAAAATTTGTGTTTTCACTACCGATAAATTACAGTATTCTTCTGACCACAAAGAAAATAAGAGCATCTCCATTTACAAGATATCGCTTCATGTATATGTGCAAGAGAATCATCGAATCTGAGTTCGTCCTAGTGACCAAAGACCTGTATCCTTCACTGATGTCTGAAATAACAAACGAAAAGAAAAGGATCAGAAAAGAAGTCGTAACAGATTTTAGGAGGGAAGATTGGATCATGATATTCATGCATACATGTGTCTTCACAGATGGGAAGACGTTCCAGAATCTTAGAGTCTCATCCCCGGCACCCGTGACTATTGTCTGCAGTAAAAGCAATTTTATTTGGGTTAGAACAGAAATTTAGGCTTAAACAAACAAGAACTTGTGCGTATACAGGGTGGCGTATACGGGGTGGCAAAAATGGTGCAATACCTGACCATCTGGTGACATTGCAAGGTACAGAACTCGCATGCTATGGCCGGTTAAAGTGGCAACCTATACAAGAGGACATTCCGGAAGGAATTAGATAGAAAGCTTGCAACCAGAAAAGGTTTTTTCTGCATTTTCTTATGCTTCAAGTCGATTTGAACATTTACAAAGTTTAAAATGAAAAGGCCAACCTTTCCCATGGATGGATACTTCCAAACCATAATTTGATTCTGGGAGTACCCATGAGTGCTGACTATCTCATTCACATTCTTACTCCATGTAAGATTGCAGACCTGTAAGTTTAAGTCGACTTGAGTGAGTTGAGGGTATTCTCTTTGCTTGTAGGAATAACAGAACTGAAATGTACCTGGCTTCCTGTGTCGATGCTGTTCAATTGGTGGCCGTTTGTAGTGTTCCAGAACCGAATACTTCTGTCAGCAGTTCCGCCTCCAGATGCAAGAAGGCCACTCTGGTGGGGTGACCAAGCAATGGCCTTGACAGCAGCTGTGTGCTCTGTCAGCCTCAAAGCCGGTTGCTGAGAATGCTGGTTCCAGACCAAAAGCTGGTCACCAACAAGCCACTAAGTTAGCCATTGACTGAAACATCGAAGAGAGCAAGAGAAGAGAACACGAACGGGAAAAAAAAATAAACAGCTTAGTAATGGCTACCTGATTATCATTGCCACCGGATGCAAGTTCCCTGTCATCATTGGACCATTTCAGCCCACATACCTGAAGAATTGAAATTTGAAGAAAAGTTAATTTTGTTTGCGTTTTCCCAAGAACCTCATTTACTCACAAAGTCTTTTGAAGTCTTCATACCTCAGACTTGTGGCCAACAAGCTTGCTGATGTAATTGTCTGGGACTCGAAGATCGTGTTGAAGTATGTTCCGGTCTCGGCTTCCTGAAGCTAATATGCGCGAGTTCCACGCCAAAACTCCAGTCCTTGTTTGATGCCCGCCCATCGTTCGAACCCTCTTGCACTGCGTCCCATCCCAAACCTAGAACAAAACATCACAATTAATGGCCATCTGTCTATCAAGTGTAAATCAGAGGACTATCGATTCAAACAAATAGCTACCTGAACTCGACCAAGACTTGTGCCAATTGACAAGTATGACCCCTCCCGTGTCCATTGGACAGAGCACACGCCGTCATTAGGCCCCAAGTCACAGAGTTTTGTCACCTGAGGAAAAACAATGCATCACAAACTACTACAAACTGAAGAAAGTGGCAGAGACAGCTTTTGAATTAGACTTCGAAACCACAGAATCAAAAAGTTGGAAATCTATGTTTAAACTCACCTTGCTGTTTGATGCACTCCAAAGATAAACACTGGTCCCCAGTCCAACTGCAAGGACATTTTGGGAAGACCAGTCCACAAGGTTCAAGTAAAAGTCATCTTGTAGTGATGGAGCATCCAGAACCTGCAACCCATCAAGCCTTTTAAGATCAACCATTTTAATTTTCCCCTATAATTCCATTCTTAGCCATACCAACAAAATATCAAGCTATTACTTAAACCATATCAACATCATAATATCGACATAATATCATAATATCAATGCTAGTATGATGATATATACCAACTTATCAAAAAAAAAAAAAATTATGACATATATCGAGTAATCCTGCAAACTAGCATAGGAAATGCAGCTTTTCAAATCAACCATTCTCGTAATCTAAGACCAACTCCAATGATGGGTTAAAAGCTGAATTACCCCCCCCCCCAAACCCTCTCCAACCCAAGGGAAAAATTTGGGCTAAATGCTAAATGCTAAACCAAGGTCAAATTCCTCCCAAAATTTAGCCCATAAATCGAAGTGGACTCCACCCAATATTTATCAGAATTTAAATTTTTTTAGATTAAAATGTTCATAAAATTAATTTACGGTAGTCTGCATATTTATTTATTTTTTAAAATTTAATTTAACAAAAAAAATAGCCTAAGTTCATTCTTTAATAATCCCGGGCTAAAATTTTAGGTTAGAACGGTTTGAACAGAAAAATTGTTTCTAGGCTAAAAACTAAATTTTCCGGGCTAAAATATTTGGCTTTTAGCCCAACCATTGGAGATGCTCTAATCCATCAGATCAACTTGCTACTGCATTACAATTAAGCTAATTAAGCTAAATTGAGCTGAATTAAGCTATATTTAGCTAAATGAAACTATTTTAATCACTTTTTTCTTAGCAAGGTTCTGTCTTTCGTATTCCTAAGCTGCCAAAATTTTCAAAATTAACATTAAAAATTAAAGATCTAAAGAGGGAAGAACAGGTTACAGGGGATAATTGATTACCTTATGGGGTGTCTTGGGGACCTTGCGAGGAGGCTTGGGAGGCGTCGTCTCACTGGAAAACCCACTGTCATTTCTCAGAAGGGAAGGCGAATACGGCGAGTTGGGTCCAGAGTTCTCCGTCTTGAACCGCAACATGTTCTTGCTGGGACTCATTGGGGACGCCGCACCACCTGCAGGAGAAAAAGACCCGAAATCAGACCCGAAAAGCTCCGATTTCAACAATCTGGCATACGCCTCGTTGCCGCCTTCTTTCACCGGCGAGGCCTTCTCGTTGAGCCCGAACGTGTGAAGCCGCGAAGAGGATCTGCAGGGGATGAATCTGTCGCTGCAAGTCGAGGACTTGGACGGCGAGGACAGGTTCGAAATCGCCCGACAAGAACCGGGCGATGCTGAGAGACTGGAAACCGCCCGAAAGGAAACCGGCACGGAATCGAGGCGGAGCAGTGTCTCGGACATCCCGGTGGGGAGGTTGAGCCCGGATTTCCTCGCTTGAGGTGACTCCATTGCCGGGTTTTCTCGGATACGGTTCTTGGTTGCTTGGAGGAGGAGGTGCTGGGTTGCTGGGTCTGAAGAATGTGACGATATCATATAGGTATAATTAATGGGGTTTTGGAAAGAAGAAAGAGGAGGCCAAAGGACCAGCAATGGATGGAAAGTCCGGCCTCCCTCTCTCTCTCTCTAGAGTTTCTCTCTATTGGTTCAGTGTGGAGGAAGACTTGTAACGGTCGAATAACAGTGGGGTTTATAGGAGCGGTGCTGGGGTTTTTTCTTTTAATTTAATTTTTTTAAATTTCTGTAAATAAAAATGTAAGACGCGCAATGTGCATGTATAGAATGCTACAACGGTCATTTTTTTTGCTTTGCTCGAGCTCGTCTATAGCTGGCAGTTTGGTGTGGTTACCAAAAGTAGGCCGTTGCCTTGAATTCAATTGTTTATTGTTTGGCCTTTAAATCTAGTGTGATTCAATGCATCGAAATTTTTTGTCGTTGGATTCTTATTCATTAAATTCATAACTGTATATCCAGTACGTGTCGTATACTAAAATATAGTAGAATTTTTGGCAACAAAGAGCTACCCATGTGCTTTTTACCATATATTCTTTCTATTTTTTATGGAGGGATCGAGTAATTATGAACTAGTAGTGATACTAACCCACGTGTTATGATATGACTAACAGCAAATATATTTCTCAGACAATAGTATATTAAATACAACGTGTTATAATATTAAATATTGATGTATTTGTAACACAACATTATTGTGTCATTACTTACCTAAAAAGTTCTTTTAGGGTTTGGGTTTGGTTTGAATGAGTACAATTGTTGCCCAAGTACCGCATATTAGGGAAACTCTCACACCAAGAGAGACACGCGTGGAGTTTTAAAAGTGTGAGAGATAGAACATTAGCATTCCAAGGGCCATAAAACACAAAAAAGTAACAAATGGAGACGCTCGAGAGGAATGAGGCTATTTCATCGACGATATTAACATGTTGTATGCATCTAGGTTTAACAACATCAATAATGCCATACAATATCAGTGTGTTATGGAAGAAGCTGAGTTTAGTGCCATTCAATGGACATACAGTAGGAAGGGTGACCAAAACAAAACAACTACAATGTATAATACCGAAACTGGTATCTCCGGACACAGTCTTCACCCTACTCATAATACTCTTCCTTGCTGAAAGTTTGTGTCGGGAAATGGGACTCGGCAGCGTAAGCGGAAGCCCCGCGCCATGCATCTAATATCGGATCCAATGCCTTGGCTATCCTTATGGGAGAACCACACAGCAGCTTCATCCGGATTCCAGCCTCCAAGCGCTCGCTCATGCCAGGAAAAATACTCCCAACAGTCATAAATATTGAACTGGTTAGCCCCTCCTCCAGCTCTTGGAACTTAGTTGGCAGCCTCCTCAGTGACACCTCAGTCATATCATCTAAGCCTGCCTGGTCGATCCCAATCCAGTTGGGATGAAATAAGATCTCTGGGCATCTGAACCTTTCAATGCCGAAAACAATTTGAAAATCTTCCTGGGTGAGAGGACGAAACCGTGGTGCTTCAACAGATTGAGGGTTTGCATTATCTGGTTTGGGAACAAATGTTGGGTCTACTTCCTGTCAAAGCAATGATCCAAGATAAATAATCATGAATCGAACAACAATGGTAATCACAGTCAACACATAAGTGAACCAGAATAAACTGACCTTGAGCCTCGAAGATAGACGTGCTAGCTCTGCTTCATCCACATCTGGTCCCTCGTCATCATCATTGTTATCTTTGCTCATGAGTTTGTACAGTTGCCAATCTTCATCTTTGGCACCGAAAGTATCCTCACCCTTGCCGTGATCAAAAGCTGCTGTTGTCAAAAGGCGCATCCTTTCCCTTTCTGCAGCATTTAATCTCTCCCCACGGCCAACATTTCCAGAAAAATTATTCCCATTTGTATGAGCCCCGCCATTTGTCTTAAGTCGTTTTTTCTGTTCAACTTTCTCAGAAAGATCTTTATATTTAGCATGCAACTGCTCCAGATAAAGTTCTGGGTTTTCTCTACAATAAAGAGAAAAGGAGAATACGAAACTAATTGATGAGGAGAAAGTACACATTCCAAAATCCCTAAAATAATCAAGAGGAAGCTAGCATGCTAAGCAGTGAACCACAGAAAATCTTAATTTTGGAAAACATGAATTAACCCTTCTCTCCTTAAAGTGTGACCACAACAAATCGATTTTTTATTTTCTGGTCGAGAAATTAAAAAAATGTGTCACATACAATTGTTTTTGCTCATCTTGTTGATTTTTCTTTTCCCGCTCTAGTTCTTCTTCATGACCTTTCTGTTTAGCTCGCTACCGGCCTTCAGATGTGGTTTTTAGGAACAGCTGTCTCTTTTTCTCCTTCAGCTGTCAAGAGAACAATACCAAATGACTACATTAATGACGAGAGGAAACCTAAAAGTATGAAATAAGGAGAAAGCTCTGATGCCCTCTGGTTGACGCTGTCTTCAAATGTTGGGTTTACGGAGAGGACTTCTGGTTTTTTGAGTCGTAAATAAGTTTCAGAGCAATGAATTGTGTGCAGACTATGCATACATCTTGAAAGTGCAATAGACAATGACTTCAAAATGGTGGGGAATGTGAAGGAGATTTGGCATATACCTGCTCAGGTGAGCATGTTATCAGGTACATTTAAAAGAGGAAACCTTTCGCTTCCTACAGGTTCTGTCTTCTCCTAAAGCCAGGACAGATAGCAAGACCATTTTTGTCACAAACCCCATGCAGAGATTATACTTGTAGCTGAATGCAGCATCAACACCATATGCTGTAAGTATGGAAATGAAGAAAAATTAAATAACTGAACAAAAATAGACATAATAGAGGGAGCAAAAACTACACAGGACCAAAGGCTCAGTGTGGAAGCATGTCTGAAGAGATAAAATTTTAAGTTACCGTTGATATCTATAGATGGAACTCCATATGTCTCAAACAAAAGTTCAGCCATTTTACTGCAAGAGTGAACTGGGTTGCACACGCATTCAGTAATCAGGATCGGATGATCAATCTGTTCTGCCCTCAAATGAACACAAACTTAAGGAAAAGGTCTTATGAATTGAATATACAAACTGATCTGAAACCTTGCATAAAAAAAATAAAAAAGCATTAAATTTAAATATGCTTGTAACAATCTAGAAAAACAAGAACACACTCTTGCATATCATTCATGCAAGCTGATATTGGCAATCTATCGTTAAAAAGAACTGGCTTCAAGATAGACAAAATCATGGTAGAAAAGAAATCTGCTTTTAACAAAGAGAACCTTCATAATCAAAATCTAGAGCTTCAGCAAGTATAGTAAAACGAAGAAACAAATGGTCCATTTTAAATCATACCCATGATCCATTTGCACCCAACCGATCAAGGGCAAAGTCAAGAATTTACAGACGCAAAAGAATATAAGTAAGCCTACAATTCTAAGATTACTGCAAGAAAGCCCGTAAATGTTGCTGCGTTCTATATTTTATACATGGTATATACTAAAATCATGTAAACTTTTCATTTCAAGGAGGTAGGCAAGCTAAATACGAATTGAGTGAGGCTACCAATATAGAATACAATCAGCAGTAAACTGAACTTACATATTCCATAATTTCAAACCGGAGAACAACATTGTTGTCAAAAGCTGAGCGAGGTCCCGACCGCTTGCAATCAAAGTATTTCAACAATGGCCGCAGTTTCCCCGGAATACAGTTTTTTTAATTTTTTGATTTTTTTTTTTTAAGTTACTACCTTCGATAATAATACAAAATTGTACACGGAAAAGCTTCCTGAATCTTGCAAATTAAGCTCCCAAAAATACATAACAGTGAGAAAATCAACCGTACCAGTGGCTTTGTGGCGAGGTCTCTGAACAATGTTGCGGAAAATAACACGAGGCTCGGTCTCTCCTGCCCACCTGAAAATTGCTCCCAAATAAAAACGAAGAAATGAACAAAAACAGCCACAAATTTACGCACACAGAAGTTGAAATTAGGGTTCTTGCGAGGCTATACCCGATGCGGAAATAGGAGGCGCCATTGTCGATGACGATGGGAGTGGAGGAGGGGAAGCGTCTGTAATCGGACTGCCGTTGAATTTTGGGGATAAACGGCATTTCGAATGGAGGAAGCCGAGGCCATGCCTGCGTTTTGTGCCCTAGCTTTCTCTGCTTCTTCTGTTGCAGTTCGAGTGTTCAACCATGGTACAGAAGAAGCAGATGCACAGTACCAGAATTGAACCGGGTCGGGTTTCAAAGCTCACTGAAGTTTCGCTCTAACAGGTTTTGCCGCCAACATATTGAAGCCCACTCGGAAGTTCCTCACGCTTTTCTACTCTGCTGGGCCCCCAAAAGACTGGGCTAAATTGGGCTCAGACAAAGCCCATAGTATTGTTTTGCGTCCCTCTGGGGAATTTAGTTGCATGGAATTTTACTCGAGCATCATAAGGCTATATGCCATTTTTAGGAATTTTAGTGATTTGTTTCTCTTTAATACGAACTGTTGTAACAAATTTAAATTTTGTACAAGTGATATTGGAGAACATTAGTCAAGAATCGAACAGAATACCTAAAGTGCATGAAATTATGAATAAATGTACGTTGCGAATCACTTTAATTACAAACTCTTTGCATATAAAAAATAAAATAAATGATAATAGTAATAGTAATAAATATGAAAATTTTGAAATTCCACCATCAAAAATCTACATCAACTTTCACAGTATCATTGTCAATGGGGCCTAACTTATTGTTTAACAAAACTCAAAACCGAAGAGTTAAATCTCTTAAATGCCACTTGATTGCGGTCGATGTTCTTTCTTGTCTAATTTTACCGCTCCATCGAAAAATATCCCTTGTTTGAATCGTAGTCCAACTTGTTAATTTCTCCATCACCTGCCTAGAGTTGAGCCCTGAAATTTGATGACTAGTGATTTGAGAATCATGAAAATTGGTTTATAATTTTGGAAAATGCAAAATTAACATTGGATATCACTCTCTTAATGTAGATAATATCATTTGTTAATAAAAACACAATTAACATCGTCTAACATTTACTTGTTGAAACTATAATAACAGTCCAACAGACATAGAGTTCACATGTGAAAGGGAAGTACAAATAATAAAAGTACTGATAAAGGCATTGAAACTAAGGCGTGGTGATGAAACATTCCAGGTGAGGATATCGTCCTTAGGGATTGAATTATTGTACCATTGGCAATGGCACTGGCACAGCCAAATCTCACTCAGTCAAGAACATTTGGAGTACAAATGATCTGTCTAATTGTCCTACTAGGGAATCATTGAGGTTTGGGATCGATATATGTGCATTGTTATCTGTTAGAGTTAGATATCTCGCATTGGATACCACTCTTGTTTCACTCTTCAAGGGTTACTTACCGATCTTCTTCAATTAAGTAATCCTTAATACGTTTTTGGTTAACTAAAAACACTTTTGACTGTCTTCAAATTAATTAAACATACCATTGAAATTCTTAATCTTTGAAGCCCCAAATTAGACCCGGCAGTTTCTTACACGACACGAAAATGACACGAAAATAATGGGTTTTGGATCAACACGATAACTAATCGGGTCATTATCGGGTGACCTATTAAGAACCCGTTAATAATAGGTTCTTAATGGGTATACACGCGCGTAACCCGTTTTGACTGGTTAAGAAAAATAAAATATAATTTTAAAGTTTAATTACAAATTTTTTTTATTATAAAATACAATAGCCATATTGTATACATTGGTATATTCTATATTAAATATATATTTTTGTATTATTATTCTATATAAGTTAAAAAAATTAAGTTTTATTTGTTTATTTATTTTTATTATGAGAGTTTCTTATTATCATTAACAGGATAAATTTTACTTAACATGTTGTTGTCCAAAATTAAAATCAACTAGTATAGTATTAGTACAGGCAATAAGACATTCCTACAAGTATGAAAAAAGTGAAAGAATATATAAACACTCGTGATTCATCATTCCTCCATGAGTAGACAATGGTTACACTTACATTATCGTTTAGATTTTTAAAACCCTCCAAACTGTCATGAATATTGTTTTTTTTATTTGAGTGTAAAAGTAATAAAATTAATAATAATTATTGTAGAACTGTAAGAAATGTAAAAAAAAAAAAAAAAAAAATCACTCATAGTGACAAGCTTTACAACTTTCGTAAAGGGGTCAACTTCGAAATCCAACACTATAATCCATAAACCTTAAATTTGTATTTAACCGTCGACTGTCGTTTAGCCTTTATTCTTTATATTGAATTTCATTTTTAAAATTTTCTTTTTTGAAAACATGATCTACTGGGGGATGTAGGAAGATGAACGGTTCAGATCTTTGATATCACATCCCGATATTTACGGTTAATTGAAATATGAGTTGATGTTATATAGTTTGTAGAGACTTTATAAACACCAAACAATATTTTCACTAACGGTAAAACTTTGAACATAATATCAACGATCTGAACCGTTCATCTTCCTGTATCCTCTAATAGATCATGTTTTCAAAAAACAAAATTTGAAAAAACAAAATTTGGTGAGAAAAATGAAGCATAAATGTAAACAACAATCGACGGTTAAATTTTGATCTATAATTTATATGATTATAGTGGCACGTTTCAAAGTTAAGCCCTTCACGAAAGTTGTAAAGCTTGTCATTACAAGTGTTTATATATTTTTTTTTCTGTATTTTTCACATTTCTACATTAATTAAAAAACTATTAAAGACTTTACTTAAACAATAGCCATAGAGAGAGTGCTAATGTAGAAAGCCTCACTGAAAATATCATCAATATAACTCTTGAAGACAATATATCAAGCCAAAGTTCCAATACCGTTTCCCATGGTGATTGATGAGAATTGAAGAGTTTGATTGTAAGAAAATGTGCAAGGTTCCAAACCTTGAAACATAACTCCCTTAATTTTGCAAATCTTTTGAACATTTGATATTTTGTAATGTTCTAATGTTTTTTTATTTTTTATTATGCTCTTATTTTGGGTATGTAAATATGTAATATTTGAAAGACAAATACGTTTTTATGTTTTGAATGTGATAATATGGTATGTATATATTTATTTAGTATTATGTTTTTCATTTGATTATTTATTGGTTCAAAATATATGTCCTTAACAGATAACGGGTCAGGTTATATTACCTGTTAATATTATGGGGTCGATTTCGGGTCGGGTCATTTTACCCGTTTATTTTAATAGATGTTACACGACACGATCTGTTAAGATATTGGATATGACACAAAAACGATACGAACATGAAAAACACGATACGAATGCCATGTCTATCCCAAATGCTACATCCAGCTTGAACTTTGGAAGAGTGAAATTAGGGTTTACTCTTTTAACCGGTTTCCTTTTGCCACGCGCAAAAGCCCAAAGAAATGATCACTTTCGTACTATACCATGGCAAGTTGTTTGTACGTAACAGCCGAGAGAGAGAGAGAGAGAGAGCTAATTAAATAAGATGACTCAGAGTGACAGGCCAATAAGACATTTTCTTAGATATGTTATGAGGAAGAAATCTTTAGTTGTGACGGAAAATTTTAAATTTTAAGTTATTAATCTTTTAACACACATAAATCATCATTTATATAGGGATACGTGATGTACCATCTCGTATAATGATCACATTGAAAAATCTCTCGTTATGAGGTAACATGGCGTCATAGCATCGCATCTGATGGAATAAAATGGCCAGAGAAATAGGGGAATGTAAAAGATATTTCCAAATCCTAGCTTTTTTTTTCGGAGAGATAAACCCTTCCCTATGTGGCTATATAGCCATGCCATGAGAGTTGCATTGCATGGCATCACGAACAATTACTACCCAATTTATACGTACTTTTACTTTTACCCATCCATCATTGCTCTGGTTGAAACTGTTGGATTTGATTACTAAAAAGTAAATCTAAATATATAAATATGAGAGAGAGAGAGATAAAAAGAGCAGTTCAAGAACTGTGTAAAAGAAAGGACCTACCAAAACGGGAAATCTGAACCTTACGAGCAAGAGCCCCGCATGGCACAGTTCGTGTCTTCCACCACAACACAGTTCATATATATCTACGTACGTATACTCAGTCAGAGTCAGATTGCTCCTAAACCCAGAAAGAAAAGCCAATTAACCTTTTCTCCCGTGATCATCCATCTGTCGACTCTCGATGCATGGGATCACTGATTTGATATAATATCTTTGTCACCACAGAACCTAAAAATTCTCCATTTGCAAACACACAAACAAGTCGAGACTTGTAACTTATATCCTAACTAGTTGATCTAAAGTTCTAAACACATGGTATTACTACAACAATTAATAGTTTTTTGGTTTTTTAATATACTTTCAATTCGGTTGGGACAAGTATTTTTCCCTCAATGCCTCTTAATTAGTAGAGAGCAAGAGCTTAGGATTTTTCGGGTTTAGGGTTGAAAAAGTAGAGAGCAAGAGCGTAAGACACCGAGAGCCATTAAAGATTTGTAGCCAAAATCATTTGAGATTCACATTTAACCATACAGTTAGAAATTTCTTAATCATCAAACTGCACTCAGCAATGTTACATGTATATACTTTTGCTGGTTCGTGCAAAATTTGCAAGTCTAATAATTGGTTGATTTTTGCTAAAAGCGAATTTGAACTTCATTATTGCAAGTCCATTTTGAGACTTAACCCACTCTCCCATCCTCTTGGTGTAGATATTATTGTTTATTAAAAAAAAAAAATTAACTGGTTGATAGTCTTCGTATGGTGCTCTCAAAGGGTCTCCTGAATCTGGAAGTGGAGGAAGACTCGAAAATTCTTATTGATGCTTTGAATGGTGTTTCTCCAACTCCCTGCCATCTTCTCACCCTTGATTTTCAACGTCCAGAAGTTGGCGTGCAGATTTCATAATATAATTTCATCATGTCTAATAGGAAGCAAACTTAATTTGTTGTTGACGTTTGGCGTCTATGGGTCATTCGTCTTCAATCCCTTCTATGTAGTTGAATTCCCTTCCTGCTGAGGCGAGACCAGCGTGGCTTTGGGATATCGCTCATTTTTGTTGCCCTGAGGCTTCACTCTGTAATCTTTATTTTTCGTTTAAAAAATACATTATATGTACACCCACTAAATTTAGTGGTTAGTTTTATTTATTTATTTATTTATTTTACCAATAAATTTAGATTATTTAATGATGTATAGTAGTTTTCATTTGTTCATAATATCTTATTTATTTAAACCTAAGGCCTTCATTTATTTGTAACATACAAAAATTAAGATCTATCGCCATGGTGACAAACACTTAACAATTTATTTTCTCTCCATCTATATTATAACACATGATGTGCTGATTTATGTTTCAAGTACACTAAAAGTCTCTTGTGTATTGGGTCTTTTGATGAATTATTAAGTGAACAAAATTAATAACTCTAGCATGATATTTTTTTGGTCGAAATATAGATGACTCAAATGATTAGGTAGACAAGAGAAAAAGTTGCTACTTAAAAGTACACATATATATACGTATATATCTAATACATCTGAGCTGAGCTAACGTACAGATATATACACCAAAGCAAAAAACAAAACAAAAGGTGGGAAGGGAAAGAAAAATGAGAGAGCATGTTGAGAAGAAATGAAGAAAAAAGGGCAGCTGAAATGAGGCTATACGATGTGCAGAGCGAGGACATTGTAGTTTCTAAATGGGGTAAGCTAAACCTATACATCCAAGTGCAAATTGTAAGGCAACGTAGCTGCCTGCAGTTGTCTTGTGTCAAAACACAGTCCAAGTCCTCAGCGAGATTTCAGGGCTTCGTTTTTGACAATCATTTCGAAAACCAGTTTAGGCCGTGCGCCCTAGAATACTAGGTTAGGGTTTTGTGAAAAAAATTATTGTGCTTCATTGTATATATGACATGTACCGGATCACCGGTGCAACTGAGGCTTAGCTAGATATGCGGTCAAAGATTTAAGGGTAAATTATACTTTCGTACCTCAGATTTGGGGTCTATTTCAATTTCTTACAACATCTTTTAAACATTTGACTTTCATACCTTAACTACTATTTTATTTCAAAATAATACCTTT
Organism: Pyrus x bretschneideri; assembly: GCF_019419815.1. Classification (NCBI taxonomy): domain Eukaryota; kingdom Viridiplantae; phylum Streptophyta; class Magnoliopsida; order Rosales; family Rosaceae; genus Pyrus; species Pyrus x bretschneideri. The sequence continues at coordinate 6,343,851 of NW_025999723.1, read as the reverse complement.
GTTAGATTTTCCATCTAATGATCTGTTAAATGCTAACGTGGCTGCCATGTGGCAAAAAAATCATTTTTTATACATTAACAATATTATAATATTAACCCTAAAAATAAAAAAAATAAAAAAAAAAAGCAGAAAAACCCGAACCCAACCCAGATCCCCTTCCTTCCCCGTCACCTCTTTGCAACTCCTATTTACAAAATCCCTTCCCCCTAGAAGAAGAAGAAACCAAACCCGTCCGTTCCCCCCCAATGACCCACTTGCCTTCCTCGACGGTTGCAGGTATTTGGGTTGTGGTTTTACAGGTATTGTGTTGCAGGGGTTTCTAAGAAAACCAGTGAAAAAAAAAAAGCAAAGAAGTGATTAAGGTGGGGGCTTTGAGGTGGGAGAGGTGGAGGGGGATATGGGTTTTGGGGCAAGGAGATGTGTGGAGGTGGGAGACGGAAGGTGGTGGGGGAAGAGGCGGGAGAGGGGTGGAATTCGAAACTCAAACCCTACAGAAGGAGAGGGAAGGAGGGAATTGAAAAAAGGGTGTCAGCGAATGTGTTGGCGTTAGTGTGGAGGAAGAAGAAGAGTGGGCGAGATGGGTAAGGGGGTGGGGACAAACGGATGGGAAGGAAGAGATGGGTAAGGGGGTGGGACGGACGGACGGGAAGGAAGAGATGGGTAAGGGGGTGGGGGTGGGATGTGGGGTTGCGGGGAAGGGGATCTGGGTTCGGGTTTTTCTGGTTTTTTATTTTTAATTTTTTTAGGTTAATATTATAATATTGTTCATGTATAAAAAGTTTTTTTTTTTTTTTTGTCATGTGGCAGCCACATCAGCACAAATGTGGCAGCCACATCAGCATTTAATAGGCCATTGGATGGAAAATCTAACGGATGTATTATTTTGAAATAAAATAGTAGTTAAGGTATGAAAGTGAAATGTTTTAAAGATGTTGTAAGGAATTGAAATAGACCTCAAACCTGAGGTATAAAAGTGTAATTTACCCAAGATTTAATGACAAACATCTAACTATTTTTGTTTATATTATCTACTGGTGCATACTAAAAAACTCTAGGATTTATAATGTTTGTTGGTTTCTCTAACGAAATTAAAATATCAGGGCATGGTAAATAAATTTTGTGTGATTCAAAAATCCATAATTGCATCAAGTTTTAAGTTAATAAAGTCTTTCAATCAAGTTTTTGACATGGTAAACATAAAATATCGGAAAAGTTTCTTTTGAACACTTGACTGGAAAAAGGTCTTAAATCGTGCCTCCCAAGAAGACGATTAACACTTTACCAACTAGTTAAGCATAAACTATGCATCCTAAGATGGTGCTCATTAACAAAAGAACAAAACAAAAAGGAAAAAGAAAATTGGAGGACTTGTTTGGGAGCACGAGAGGAGAGCACGTAGTCCCCACTGGCCACTGGTTTAAAATGAATATTTCTCAGCAGATCAAAAGGCAAAACCTCTCTCTCAACACCCAGCTGACAGATATTCAGATCCTTCTGTTTTTACTCTCGAACTGTGGAATTGGCATTGGCATGTGAAAATGATCCAAGTCACCATACTTGGGCTCCTAAAGCTTTCTGAATATATATATTTTAATTGGGTAAATTTACATTTTAGACTTTTAAGTTTATATGTTCTATTGCAACTTCATACTGTATCTTTAAAACGTTACAATGTCATACACTGACTTATAATTTCGTTGAAATGTCATACATTTATTAGAAAAAGGATTTTTAGTCAATGCATTTGTTTGACCGTTAAATAACAATTTGGGAATCTTAGAACCTAAATTTATGTTGATGTAGATGTCAAAATTTTCACACATGGAAAAATGAATTTAGAAATAAAATAAATAACATAAAGTCAAAAAGTGTGAACCTCTCCCCCTAACAATCCACCACTAACTCAGACCCATGCATCCTCGATGCCTCCTTCCCTAGCCTAACCTACCCGACAGACAACCGCCACCAGTCCACACCTCTTTTCAGATCTGCTCACCATCCTCGTCTTCAGCTTCCAATGTTTTGCTTCTCATAAAATTATAGTATGAGGACAAGTAGTGAGCACTTAATTCTACTTTTTATTTTTTTTTTCCTATGTGGCAAAATTATGACGTCACACTAGCATAAATGTAGGTTTTAAGTTTGCCAAATCATCAGTTAATAGTCAAATAAACGGATTGATGAACAAATGTATGACATTGCAATAAGTCATAAGTTTATGATGACATTGCAATACTCTAGTAGGAAAAACTATTTGCACGATGTGTGACAAAGCAAAATTGTCGCACAAGTGCGTTTTATGCAACGAAAAAAAATCTTCATTGTGCAAGGTTAGTGCCACTTTGCACGACGAAGAACTTTGTCACACAACAAAGTTTGCACGATGTAAAAAAAAATACTCATAGCGCAAAGTCAATAAGAAAATTGCGAGTAATTTTTTTTTGGTGCGAAAAAAATATGCGACGAAGATTTTTCCGTAGCTACCTTGGGCTACAAAGGCGTCGTCGCGCAAGGTTTATTCAATTTTTGGGTCAAAGCATTCAGTGCATGATAATTAGCAGAACATTTGCGTGACAAAGGCTTCGTTGCGCAAAATCGAGTCAGTTTATGTTTACGTAAACTTTGTAATTACAATCCGTTATGTTCATCGCGCAAAATTTTTAGCGATGACAGATTCATCACGCAAAGGGCGTAAAAAACACGAATGACCTTACCGCCATATTTCGAATCTATATGTTTAGGTGATAAAACCTTGTGCGACAAAGGCTTCGTCGTGCAAAAGTTGTTCAGTTTTTAGGTTAGAGCAATCAGTGCGTGTGAATCAGAGGAATCAAAACCGTATTTACTGCAGATGTTTGCACGACAAAGGCTTCGTCGCACAAAATCCCTAACCTTCCTATAAATATGCGCTTGTGCTCTCATTCTTCTTCAGAATGAGTTATGAAAACGGTTTACAATTTTGTAGATTATAATCAATTTGTTCTTTGATTGTTGGTGCGATGGCCGACGGTGGTGCACGTTCGTCAAATACAATGGATGGCGAAGGTTCTAGAAAAGGTTTGCGTTGTAAATTTTGCATTTTGTATAAAGTTTTTATTTAGCCTCAGTATTATGAATATATTTATTTTGTTGATAGATAAGAAGAAAATAGCTGGGGTACGGGTCTGACACACTTATGGTGGGAGCTGTTACCGAATCACTACTGACGAATTAATGGGGATTGTAAAGTTAGATATACACGTCAACTTTTGGTTCGACGTTGGAGCATTGGTGCGAGACAAATGTGTTGCGGTTTGGGAGTCTTGGAGAGCCATCCCCAAGAAGCTAAAGATGCATATGATTGATGAGTTAGCTGTATGTGTTAAGTTATTAGTTAAATAATAATTATATTTGTTAAATTTAATATAAAAGTGGGATTTTAATTTATTAAGTTTCGCATGACAGCGTAATTGGGACATTAACAAAAGTAACCCAAATGTGATGAAGGCAATCGATAACATGTTCAAGTCTCGTTTTCGAGAATGAAAGTTTGATAATCAACGTGCGGCAAAACTACAGCGAGAACCAGAACTACCGGCGGAAGAATAGAATAATGTTGTTTATTTTAATTTTAGTGCTTATTTAATAATGAGATATGAATTAGAACTTTTTTTTTTATTAAGAACGGTTTACTTAAATATGTACTTAATGTTTATTTTGAATAAAATTAATGTATTTTAATTTATATTAATTAATTATGCAGAAATGGTTTTATGAAATAAGTTCTTAATTTATTAAGTATTTATGTGGTTTGAAAAAAAATTGATGATACACCCCGACCCGAAATGTCAACTAGGACTCTGAATCGAGCTGTGTTGGCCGACATCAGGAAGGTGACGAAGCCATAAAGTGTAGTGATGTGGAAAATGTGAAATTTAAACCTAAAAATGCCTAAATACAAGAGTGCGTTGTCAGCGGGAATGAACCCAATTCACACGTGATGACAGAGCATAAGTACAGTACAGTAAAATAAGGTGAGAATTATACCATCGATGATAATTTGTGTACACCAAGATTTGCCAATAATCCCCGTCAGTACGAAAACTCTGCTACTAACACCTGGAGGGGTGAAAAATAAGGGTGAGTGGGCCTAAAAATAAAGTTTTAATAAAAACATTTTGAAATCATTATAACCACTTGCCATAAAATCCATATAGTTTCCAGAAATTAATACTACATAAGTACGAAAATGAATGCATGAGTGCAATGAAAATAGAAGCATGCCATGCCTTAATATCTCAGCAATACTAAGTGTAAGCTAGGTGTGAAATCAATTTAAACTAGCATGCCAGTCGAAGTCACCTAATGTGACTTGTACGATTGGACCTATTGTTCATCAGTCTATGCTAGCACACGAGTTGGAGTCACCTAGTGTGACATGTACGACATGCTAGGTGTAAATGTGTACGCTCTAGTGCTACGATCATGTGAAAGCTAGCGCTATGTGCGGGTCACCTATGAGTCGAAGTCGCCTAATGCAACCTGTATGACAGGCTGACACCTAACTTGGATCCAAGGCGAGTGTGTGGTGCGGAAGGTGAACAATCACGTGAAGGCAGTGCCCTGGCCTGGGGCGAGAGCACTAACACCAGGGTGCAGCAATGATGAGCTCTAAATGAATATATGCATGCTCATATAATGCAACCATTTCAATCACATAATAACTCACTTGAACTTATCTGCACCTTCATAGAATCATTTAGTATAAACACATTTCATAACAATGCAACATTTAAAAGTAATACATTTTCTAAATAGGGCATGAAATGCAATACTCAATTTAAAACATTTCTGGAAACTGTAAAGTTTATACACACACACACACACACACTATAAAAAGGAAAAAGACCCATTCACCTGAGGTTTGCGCTACAACTCCCTAGCATGAATATTGAGGTATCACGAACGATCGTCGCCTAGAACAAATATTCAGTCACGTGTCAGAATTCTTATCAATAGAACACATAACTAACATAAAACACATCCCTAAGGATGTTTTGGAATGATTTGAGACCCTATTGACCAAAAGTCAACCGTCGGTCAAAGATTGACAGTAGGGTCCACAACCCTACGTAACTCGATCCGAAAGATTCGCATCACAGATTTTCGATCTGTAACTTCCAAAGATCCACATTATGCTTCTAAAACATCAAACTAAAGTTTCATTATGATCCAACGGTCGGATCTCTGCCAATTATAAATTCAAGTGGCGGTCAACATTTTATTTTACGAACTTAAGAATCCAATTTGGGAAGATCCGCACGTCAGATTCCCAATCCGTCAGTTCCTATTGTCCTCAAATATTATGAATAATAACCTACTAAAGTTTGGTGATGATCCAACGGTTAAATCATCGATTCAAATAAGGATCAAGTGGCAGACCTTAGCAAAATTGTACCTAAACAATGGAATTTCGTTAATCGGACTGCACCTATGAAATTGGAGTATCAAACTTAGCTTAGGAATGTCAGGTGGCATCTCGGCCCACGCGCCGCAGCACACCGCTGTCAGCTGCCCCGACTCGCCGAAAAAATCAACTATTTCTAAAAATTCTCAAATTTCACATAAATGAAGATCTCAATGAATAGAGCAAGTTTCATACCTGTGGCCAAGTCCAATTTGACTGGAAAAAGCTTCAAATCACCACGAACTTGTTGGAAACCCTAGAAATGAGTGGTATTGATTCGACTCCAAACAAGCTTCGAGGCCTTAACCAATGCATGAGCTTTTTCCTTAAGGTTGAAGAAAGTTTATTGGTTGTGATGGTTGGCTAAGTTTGCTTCAGGAATGGCGGATCACCTCCATGAGGCCCATCGCACCTACCAGTGCTATTTTTCACAGAATGAAACCAAATCTCGTCGAGTTTGGGGTAGAATTCATAGCGAGGATGTCGTAGTGATGTTTACAGGTGATGGTTGACCTTGAAAAGCTAGGAAAACGCCGTGAAAAGCATCAGAAAAGCCGTGGAACACCGAGTTGCGACATGGAAACGGGTCGGGGGTCTGATCGGCTACCCCCTCAACTCTCTCCTCTCCCTTCCTTTTTCTCCTCTCCTATTGGTTCTCTCTTTTTCTCCCTTTCCTAATTAATATGGTTCCCCCTCTTTTCCCTCCTTTATCTTCCTTCTCCACCGCCCATCTTTTCTTTCCTTTAATCTAGGCCACACACTTGGCTTTCCAGATTTTGCTCCAAAAATCTGGAGCATTCCAGAAAATAATAAATTTACAATTTTGCCATCGACTTCATTCGTTAATAACTCATTTGTCATAACTCCAAATTACGTTCCGTTTACGCCCACGCGTTCGTAGCGATGAGCACTACAAGGATACGCGAAGAAAATGGATCTTACGTGACTCAACAAGGCAGTCAACAAAAGTCAATGCATTTGCCTCGAAGGGCATTTTCGAAATTTCACATTTTAAAATTATAAAAATCGTAGTTTTTGGGGAAGGGCCGTTACAATTGAAGACTGAATGGAAAAATTCATATTTTTTTTCAAAAAACGAATTTTTTTATTTAAAAAAAATGTAATGCACGACGAATGGTTCGTCAGGCAAAGGGTTATAAAAAACACAGCAAAGCGTATTTGGATGGCACCAAAAGTGGAAGCAGCATGTTTTGCGTGACGGTGCTTTCGTCACTCAAAGTCTTATCACTTTATTGGATTTAACCAGAATGTAGGAAAGCAGAAGGTGCAAAACAATTGTAGCAGTTGCCATCCTACTGGAAATTCTAGCAACGTTGAAGCTGAGTTGACCTTAATCTTGGAGGTATATTTTCTTAACTAACTTATTTAATTTCCAATCATTTAAATTGTATTGTATGTGGTTTATAATTATTGTGAGTTTATGTATTTGTATGCAAACATTTTTGTATGGATGTAAAAAAAAATGGTTTGCAATGTTCATATGAGCTTATTTTCTCATTTGAGAATTAGTTGGATTTCGCGAATAGATGTGAAAGCATGATTGCAGTCCAATTAGAGCACTTCCACTGGGGGTGGGATAGGTCGGCACACAGCCAAAAAAATGGCTCGGCACCTAGGGAATTCTCTCCAACCCACAGGATTGCGTGGCACCCAGCCCAAAATTGACAGACCTTGGGACTGGCCTTAATGATGCCATGCTAACGTCAAGGATGGAATCGACGACTTTGATCTACGAATGCGATGCAGTTGTGAAATGTGAGTCCACTGCAGAGAGAGAGAGTGTGTGTGTTTGAACCCGGAGAGGGATTCGAATCACTGAGAGAGATCTAGTAGCACCGAAACCCTTGGACCTACAAAAACGAACAAAGGGAGAGAGATCTGAGGAGAGCTCAAGCTTTCGGCTTCAATGGTAGGACCTCACACCATGCACCGATGCCGTATGCAAGGCCATGGTTGGGTTCCTTAAGCTCCATGGATTACAAAAATAATATTTTGTGTTTGATTTGTTGAAGGTTTTGAAGAGGAATGAGAAGGAGAGCTCATGGGAGTGAGCTGGAAAAGAAAGTGAGAGGGAGAGAAAATAAATAAAGAGAGAAGGAAAGAGAGAGAAACAAAGAAAAGAGAGAGAACTGATCAAATGATTGGGTAAGGAAATAGGTTTTTAAAACGTATTAAAATCATTATTTTAAAGGTCCAATTGGAGATTCATTTTATTTAATCATATCTTAATAAAATGGACTAGGCTATTTTTTGTTAGGAATGGAGATGCATTTGGCCTATTACTGTTTATTGGGGTCTATCATTGTTCACTGAGTGGATAAATGGGCTGGGTGTTAGCGCAAAATTTTTAAGGGTGGAATTGCTCTTAATTCTTGAATTGTCCCAAAATTTTGGACAAGTTGAGAACGCACAATTACATGTTGTATTTTGTGGTTCACGTATTAGAGTTTGAACGTGGGAAATTTGGTAGCATTTATTTGCGTTCTTTGGGTGCATCGTAGTTTTTTTGTATCTACGTCATGCACTTGAAGAACTGCAAGGAGATACTGCTGAAGTTTTCCAACGATCAAACTCTAATGTATTGGAATCGTAAATTACAACACGTAACTGTGCATTCTTGAATGAAATATGACCTATACTGGAGGCATAAGGTGGCATGTCATAATTGAAGTTGTTGTAACCTATGTAAATTTTTTATGTTTACAGGTGATATGAACAAATAGTGGATACATAATCCTAACAGATGTGCTGATGATTATTTGGATGGAATAAATCAATTCATTGTTTTTGCAATTGCAAACAACCGGGGTTCAACTTAAATTCGGTGTCCTTGTAGAAAGTGTAACAACTCAATGGTTGAATATTTTGAAACTGTTTGATACCATATAGTCAGAAATGGGATAATGGAAACCTATATTACGTGGAATCATCATGGAGAACAAATACAACATGCTTCATCCTCACACAGTACCCGAGTAATGGAGACAGTTGAATCTGTTGTGGACCTAAATGAACAAATTATGGACATTATCAATGATGCTTTTCCAAACGCTAGTTCGAATATGAATGAGGAAGTAAAAGATGACGTCCCTCCCACCATGGACAGTGAAGCATTTGCAAAATATGAAAAACTATTAAAAAATGCTAAACAAGAATTATATCCCAGTTGCAAAGGATTTTCGGTGCTCACGACCATTGTTGAGTATCAGCATGGCAAAATAAAGTTTTGTATGTTGAACCAGTGTTTTGATTACTTTTTAGGGGTTTTTAAGAGGATGTTCCCAAAGGACAATTGCCCGCCTAAAGATCATAAAAATGCAAAGAAGGTACTAAGTGGTGTTGGATTCGGATATGAAAAAATTCACACGTGTAAAAATAATTGCATTTTATTCTACAAAGAGAATAAAGCATTGGATAAATGCCCTATATGTAATGAGTCGCAGTTTAAAATGACCTCTTAGAATAGAACAACGAAGATTCCACAAAAAGTAATGTGTTATCTCCCATTAAAGCTCAGGTTACAGTGATTGTATATGTCGACACACACTGCAAGCGACATGAGGTGGTATAAGGATAGACAAGTGGATGATGATGTTATGAGACATCATGCAGATGGAGATGCCTGGAAAGAGTTTGATTGGCTATACCCTGATTTTGCATGTGAGCCCCGACACGTTAGATTGGGACTTGTGACAAACGGGTTTAATCCGTTCAGGGTTCTAAACCAAAATCATAGCATTTGGCCAATCTTCATAATTCAGTATAATTTGTCGCCTTGAAACTACACGAAAAAAGAATATATGATGATGACATTGTTGATAACGAAAGATCCGAGCACGTCTATTGATGTTTATTTACAACCATTGGTCAATGAACTAAAAGAATTATGAAAAAACGGTGTTCCGCCATACAATAAATATACCGGAAAGATGTTCACTTTGAGAGTAGCAGTGATGTGGACTATAAACGATTTTCCTGTGTACACTATAATGTCTGGGTGAAGCACTAAGAGTTATTACACATGCCCAGTTTGCAAAAAGAACACAACGTCTGGTTGGCACGCAAGAAAAGATTGTTACCTAGGGTATTGTAGATGGTTGCCGTGGAACCACGAGTGGCGTTAGAACAAGATAGCCTTCTTCAACGACATAGAACTTCGGCCAAGACCCAAAGAATGGTTCGGAGATGAAATTTTGGCTCAGGTGAATCGTTTGGACTTTGTTCGTTGGGCAAATATATAAATAGGACAAGACCAGACACACATATGCACTGGACACACAAGATGAGGTTATTCGAGCTCTCGAATTGGTCCAAATTAAAATTGAGACACAACATCGGTGTAATGCATGTTGAGAAAAATGTGTTTGATACACTGGTCAGAACTATACTAGACATTGAGGGAAAAACAAAGGACGCAATAAAAGCTCAGATCGATCTGGAAAAAATGGGTATTAGGCTAGGTTTATGGATGACAAGGGACGAAGACATAGCCAGAAAGAAGCTTGCATCGTTTTCGGTGAAATCAGATAAGAGGAAAGAGTTTTTGGAGTTTTTATCTTCTGTACAGTTTCTGAATGGGTATGTTTTAAACATCGGCCGTTGCGCAAGCGTGGATGGAGGCAAATTTTTAGGCCTCAAGAGTCATGATTGTCATGTGATACTTCAACGCTTTCTCCCAGTGGGAATTCGACACCTCTTGCCCGAAGATGCGGTGAATTCGATTATGTTGTTGGCGAGATATTTTTCTCAATTAACTGCAAGATCTTTGCGCAAGTCTGATGTTAAATAGTTGTGTGACAATATTATTGAAGTGTTATGCAAGTTTGAACAAATATTTCCTCCAGCTTTCTTCACAAGTATGATCCACGTCATGATTCACTTGTCGAATAAGGCACTTCTAGCTGGACTCATCAACTATCGATGGATGTATCCGATAGAAAGATATTTAATTGCAATAATTCCTTTAGTTCATGATGTATGTACTAATTGACTTATTTTACACGTTATTTTGTTTATTGATGCAGACTACTGGGTGAATTAAAAAAAGAGTGTACAGAATAGGGCAAAGCCCGAATGATCAATTGTGGAGGCATAGGCTGCATTTGAGTCGCTTACATTTTGTGCAATGTACCTACAAGACATTGAGACTATGTTCAATTAACAGCAACACAATAATGACGATGGTGTGAGAAGTGAAAAACTTTCTGTTTTTGCCCAAATTGCACGACCCTTTGGCGAACCAATCAGAGGGGAGTCATTTAACAAAATAGACATGGAGGTAACAATTGTAATGAGACAATTACCTACATAGATGAGCCTGAAGAGTTGATGAAGTGGGAACATCCTGCACATTTATATGCCAAGAAGCATCGTGAATTGTTTCCACGTTGGTTTCGTGAAAATGTAAGTTGTTCGTGTTTTGGGCTATTTGCATAATTGTAAATGGTAAACTAACACATCAACTTTTTATCATTAATTTAGGTGAAGAAATTGAAGGACATGAATTCGCCCGTTTACATTAAAGAATTGTACAACTTGGCTATTGGGCCCCTAAGCGCAGAATTGTACTTCGATTGTCATGTAAATGGCATCAAGTTTTTGGCAACTAATTATGATGACAAGCTGTGTACGAAAATAGTGGGGTAAATGTCCCTGGTGTGGGTGACATTGCAGACATTGATTTCTACGGAAAACTGACAAGTGTTGTGCAATTGCTTTACAAAGACGGTTGTCAAGTTATCCTGTTTAAGTGTCGCTGGTTTGATACAAACGCACGTAGGGTTGGAGGCGTTATTTATTTAAACAAAAAAATAAATTAAATTTACAAATATGCGCGATGATGTTTTGGAAATGTTTGTCGCGCAAATATTTAAAAAAATTCATTTTTTTTTATTTAAAAAACTGGTTGTATGACGAAAATTTGAACACCCTTGTCACACAAACATGTAAAATTTTGATTTTTTTTGTCAAAATTTGGCGCATTTTTATTTTGGCATGTTCACTCTATCTCTCTCTAACTCAAACGCCACACCATCTCCTCGTTGTCGCAACATTACTAGGTAAGCACCTAGTATCCCTTAATTCACTCTCCTGTAATTCAAAGATTTATCAGTGCAATTTTTCATTTTTATGTTGAATTCTTTTAATTAGAACATTTAGGGATTTAGGGTTCGAATTGGGATTCTTGGGTTAGGGTTTTCGAATTGAGATGAGATTTGGACCTTCCATTCAAATTGGAACTCTTGCTCTCGATAGGGTGAGCATTCACATTATGAGAACCTTGTAACTTACCTGAAAAAGAGGATCAAAACCTGACTTATAGGATGCAACTGCTCCACCTATCATGGTAGCATTTGCTGTCAGTTTCTTCAAGTTTTGTAAGTGTCTTCCATTCATAATTTGTACAAGTTTTGTAACTTTCTTCAAGTTTTGTATTTGATTAGTCTTGAGCTTTTACAAATGAATTACATCGTCATGTATTACAATTGAACATTATAAGCACAATTTCTAATTAAAACACATACTTAAGATAGTGGAAAATTACCTTACTCCTACATTCAAACATTATCTATAATTGTTTGTATTCCTATATTTGGCAAAATGCTTTTGAAATGCTATTACATGTAATGGTTTTGTCAATGGATGTGTCACCATGTGATAAGTACCAATATGCTCCAAATCGTCAATTCATTTTCTGATTTCATCTCGAAGCTTCAAATACTTAATATATATGATTCTTGAAGCTTCTGACTTTCTGTTATTCTTGCCAAAGAATATAGTTGAGGAATTGTCACAGAAGTTTCTGACCTTCTGATGTTCTGTTGAACAACATTTCTCACTATCATTATGTCATATATCAGGTTTCTTAACCACACACATTACCTCATTGCTTCAAAACATCCTATATACTCTGGTGGTTTGTTTTCTACTTCTGCATAAGACTACACCACCAGTTAATATGAAAACATACCAAATTCTGCATCACTATGACAAATCACTTCCAAATTTTCAACTCGATGAAAACCTATGATAGAAGCTTATGTCTTCTTTAAGTATCTTAATACCTTTTTACTTACATTCTAGTGTGCAATGCCAGGATTTGATTGAAATCTACCTAACACACTCAGTGCAAAGGCCAAAATCGGTCTAGTGCAAACTATACATACATTACACCCCCTTTGGCAATGGGAGCATCACCCCCACTGCAATATAATTCTTTTCATTCTATCACTTACAATTTCAATGCCTAATACATAATAAGCTTCACCCAAACCCTTCATGTCAAAGCTATTGGACAACATTTGCTTGGTCTCATTCATGATTGTTTTTTTTTTTTCGAACTTTGTCTACAACAGCTGAACAAAACTTTATTCATATGTGGAGATGTGGGATGTCCGTCCAAGTCATGAATATGATACTTAAGTACACACACACACACACACACACACACACACACACACACACACACATTCATCCTTACCTTTAGCCAGAATAAGTACATGTTTGCCCTCTTCCATCATTCATCGATTCCTTGCAAGTTGCATTGCCTTGCAAACTGTTTTTCAATACAAGGTTTATTGACTGCATGCTTCCTTGTCCTTGAATTTGATAATTCGATTCCTTCTTTAATGGTATTAATGAAATTAAAGATATATCTTGTTTTGCTTCAAGGTTAGGATATTGTTTAGTATATCCAAACCAAATTAAAGTAGTGGAATGTAACTTTTTTATTAATTGTTTTTGTAGATGTCAAACTTAATTTCAAACCGCATGGCAACTAGTAGGGTCAGTTAAACACATTCTCCAGCAGGTAGAGCTACTGCCACCTTTCCACCTGATATGGGCACGATGGGTGTTCCTCCGGTCACGCCTTTGGGGCCAACGGTGTCTACGGCTCCTGCATCATCGACTTCTTCAATAATGCATCATGTACTAAGCGCCCAACAGACTCATCAACAGCTTCAGAGTTCTGATGAGGCTGAGCAATCTAGTGAGGCTTCCTCTGTCCGTGGAGAGGGGTCACAAACAGGTAATCATCATTCTCATAGTATAATCGAAATTTTGGACTTTTTTTTTGTTGTTATGAAAATCGAACTTCTAAATTATTTCGTTTTTTGGGTAGGTTCATAAAAAGTCATTAGTTACAACATATTGTCAAAGCGGGTGCTGAAATATGTTGGTGGATGACGAAAGAAGATCCCCAATCTTCTTGAGAAAAAGTTGGTTGATAAATTCTTTGGTTACACTCTTAAAAAGTTATCTTTCTTATTCCTTTATTTTCTCATTAGTGAAAATCTGTAGTATATTTTTCAAGTTACGAATATGATGTGTTAAAATTTCAAAAAGACGAGACTACTCACATCGATATTGTTCTCAACTTACATAATTACATGTGCAATCCAATATATGTGTAGTTTCTTCATAGATTCACGGCCAATGATGCAATTAGAAGGGAAAACACTTGATACAAGTTGTAAATTTTGTTTTAAAATCCCCAATTGGTATAAACTGTTTGAATTGTTGGGTGGATGTGTTGTTTTTGTTGTTATATTGTTTGCAGGTTTTAGGAAATGGTTATAGTTTTAAGGGAGGTTCTCCCTAATTTTCGGTAGAATAGAAATTTGTCTAATGTATACTTTGTTTATTTGGTAGTTCAAAAAAAAAAAAAAAAAAAAAAAACCAAGGGCCCGTTGTGACAGCCCGTTCCGAAAATTTTTAAAACGTACGCGTGAAAAGATAATTTTGCCCCTAGTGTGATTTCTTTACGTTGTGTGGTTGTTTTTGGTTGGTTGTTGGCTGATGGTGGACCACACATTCCCCCCCACACACACACTCACCCTTTCCCTGTCCCTGCTACCTGTCCCGTGCCATTTCTCTTCCCATTTTCCATCCAAACGTACAGACACACCCCAAAACCCATCAAATCTTCACAGATTGAAGAAACAAAGTATATATCCATGCTCGTGAGGTCCGTAGGAGTCCAACCATACCCATTTCAGGTAAGGATACCTTCGTTTTCACGTCGAACTCAAGATACCCGATTCTTGTCACTGTTCATGCACACGTAAATTCTTATGTTTTTGGGAATTTCAAGCTTGTAGGAAGCTTGGTGAGGTCCCTAGGAGGCTCGGGGTGGTTCGTTTGAAGGTTTTGGACGTTGGGATAGTGAGTTTCAAGGTTGGCCGGAGTTGGTGGCGTTTTCCCGGAGAGATTTTGTGGATTTTAGCACTTGAAAGTGGTATGAACTTGTTCCTCTCGTTGTAAGCTTCAATTTGGTACCAATTTTGTGAAATTTGGTTGAAAAACGAAGAAGATAGGGCTATTTGAATTTTTCCCGATTTTCCGGCACCAGTGACGGCGCCGGAGCCTCGCCGGAGAAGACGACGAAATATTCCGTCAAAACCGACGGAATATTCCTAACGGCATTGACGGAATCTGTTAAAGTTAACGGAATATTCCTGACGGCGTTAACTGACGCCGTCGGCTTGCCAGGCACGTGCCTGCACGTGGCCGGCGTGTGGCGGCGCGTGTGACGGTGAAATTTTTTTCTAAAAATATGGGGATGTTCCTGAGGTTGAGTAGATCACGTTGGTGTATTCATACACCCCATTTGAGCATTGTATGAGAAGTTATTTCATAAAGTTGGTTATGTGCTTTAAAATTAACGTTTTTGTAGTTGTTTCGCATATAGGTGAGACCTATCCCGGGGACGAGCGTGGTCACTTGAGGCAAGGGGGTTATGACCCTTCTACTTACCAGTGAGTGGGCTTTTGGTTTTCCGTATATACCTATATACTTATACTTTTCCCAGAAATTGATTTGAAATGTTTATACATTATATGCCATGTTTATTGTTTGCCATTTATTTATGCATTATTAGTAGTATATATATGTGTGTATTGGTGCTGTGGACGCATAGGTAAATGCCAGGTGAGTATAATTTATATTTACGTTCAGTAGTGATTTGTGATACATAAAGAGCTCATAACCTGCACCCCCGGTGTTAGTGTTCCCGCCCAGAGTTGGGCACAGTCCTTCACGTGATGTTCACCTCTCGCACCACACGCTCATCTTGGATCCAAGTTAGGTGCACAGTCCTGTCGTACAGACCACTTTAGGTGGTTCCGACTCGTAGGTGACCCGCGATCATGCGCCCAGCCTTCACGTGATCGTAGCACTTGAGCGTATTTATATTACACACAGGCCTGTCGTACAGACCACTTTAGGTGGTTCTGACTCGTGTGCAGGTATAGCTAGTGAGATGGAGATTGAGCTCTAAATTCAGCCGTACAGGTCACGTTAGGTGACTCCGGCCGACAGATTACGTGACATTGATTTGTTACTACCTGAGCACTTGCATTTTACTTAATGGTTTTGGCATGGCATATTTCTGTGCATGACTTATATGTATGTAGATTATATTTTCTGGGAAGTATACAAGTTTTACGGTGAGGGGTTAGAACTTGTTTTGAAATGGTTTTTGAAAAGCTTTGTTTTTGCCCACTCACGCTTTTGTTTTGCGCCCCTCCAGGTTCTAGTTAACTAGCACGTTTGGTGGCTTCCCTGAGGATTTCCCCGGCATTACTGACAGACTATCACCAGGGTAGGACCACCTTGGGTGTGCTTTTGTAGTGTCGTTTTCTCCCGGACTGCACTAGGTCTTTGTGCTCTGGACCTTGTTTCACACTTTGCTTGCACATATATGCTTTTACCTTGTGTTGAGTAGTTGGTTTTTATTTATTCGTACTACTTTTATTATTATTTTATTAGCTTCCGCACTGTGCACTTGGCTACGTCACTTCCACGTGACGGCCAGCATACCCTGATCTCTATTGGGGTGTGTCACCCATGCAGACTTCTGAAGAAGTCACCATTATATGGGATCCTCGACATCATGCGGTTGCAATAAAGAAGTAGCATTGTGTGTTGGCCAGCAACATTGGCTCGGTTATCAGGAATCATTGCCCTTTCTATGAGAGTCATGGAAAGTTGTCCCACCTAAAGTCAAGGAAGTCGTTCTTCATGAATTATCGATAAGTATTTTCAACATCAAATACTAAATTTTTATTAAAGTATACAAATTATTATAAATTTTAACTACTATTTATTTGTTGAGTTTTGCAGCATCACTATGAGTTCACCAACCTCGATGTCAATCAAAACCAGTACATCAATGACCTTTGCACCGATAGGTTCACTCAATGGAAGAGCGACCTCCAGAAGCATTATGAGAAATATGACGGTCTGGAGGTCGCTTTAACAGTTAGGTGTCCTATAGAGTTGGTGGACCACTGGATGAATTGGAGTGGCTCTGCAGCCATTTTCAAGATGAAAAATACCTCATAAGTATAATATATATTTCAATAATATTTAATCAAAATTTTTATATTTTTAAATAATATGTTAATTTTTTCATTAGTTTGTTATAAATATCTAAACTAATGCGTTTTTTTAAATTCAACAGAGAAAAGTGAAGACAAACTCAATTAATCGGTTGAAGAAGAAACTTCTTCACCGCTCTGGCCCTCAGTTGTAGGCATGAGAATGTTCACCGAGGGGTTGGGAAAGCCCGCCTTTGGGACCTGTCTGCTTCATCCTCCAGGCAGAGAACAAAAGAGGTCGAATCGCTGACATCTGAAATGGCGGACCTAAAGGAGCAAATTGCCACCCAGCAGTCTCAGCTTGCGGCCCAAAGCAAATTTGATGAACCAAATTCGTCTCACCCTTCAAATCTCTAGCATTCGGTTCCCCGAAATGTAGCAGCAACACCACCAACAGGCGATTGTGATGTACAAGACTACATATTCTAGTTTATTTTTTGTTTTAAATTGTTTTCAAATTTTAAAATATTTCCTTCCGTTGTATGTACATTTTCAATAATTTTTTAATTCAATATTCTTGTTTACATTTCCTGTTTTTTATTTCATTAAATTAAAAATTATTTAAAAAATTAATTTTAAAATTGGACTGCGACGGCCTTATGTCCATCGTGCAAGGGTCTGGGGGTTGAATCCAAGTTTCATCACTCGGAGTATCACGCGCAACGAACAATCATTCGTCGCTCTTAGTTTTGCGCAACGACCACCTGATTCGTTGCACAACATTCAATTCACGCGTCAAAGCACTTTCCTCTGTCACGCAATGTTTGACATCACGAGCTTTGAGCAACAGAATTCGCGCAACGTCTTCTTTGCCGCCCAATGTTTCCAGCTACCGTATTTGCCTTTGCGCAACGGATGTCCCTTTGTCGCCCAAGCAGTTATGCTTAGTAGTGATATTTTAAAAATAAGATATGAAGTTACAATGCAATTCAAACTTGAGCTTGCAAAATGTAATTTACTCATTTTAATTTCATTAGAATGGTTCCAAAAGCTGTAGTTTAATAATTTCATTCAATAGATCCACTATTTATATTTAGCTTGTTTGAATGTGCTTTTAAAATGATTGAAAACGTTTTGGGAAGTAATCCTTGGTAAAAGCGCAAGTGAATTCAGAAAAAGCACTTGAAGTGTTTCTCATAAGCACTTTTACTTATTTTAAAAACACTTTCCAAATGAACTCATTGTAAACCAACATAACTCTCCTGAGTTGTTGCACAAGATATAGCTAACGTTAGATTCAATATATATACCCCAAAGAATGGTTGAGAGAGACATCCAACTGATATGATTAAATATGTGATGCCATATTAATTATAATTATAATTGTTGAAGCTATATATTGACCAATTCACTGGGAATATACTTTGAGGCAATTTTTTCTTTTTTTATGAAACGTTAATGATCATATGTTGAAAAGATATAAAATGTAGAGCATTGCATGATTAAGACCTTGATGGTTCAATACTTCAAATAAAACAGAGCCATCAATTATATGTAGACCCAACATGGACCCAGTATATGTATATGAATATATTGTAGACTTTACAAGTTCATGCTAATCAAAACACAGAAGCTTTATATATTTGGAGAAGACAGACATGATGAATTGCTAGACGATCAAACACGAGGACTAGTTAGCTTGAAGCACTTCTATTTATTGCTGCTCCTTATCCATAAATTGATGCTGAGTTCTAGAGTTTGTGAAGTGTTGCACCGTGCATACGAACCTCAAACTTATATAGGCATCTGTCTCAAGGATCCTAGACATTAACGGATTCTAGAAACCCTAATGTGCCTATAACTAGAATACTAAAGTCCATAAAATTGTATTCCACGCAAGTTCCCTTAGCCTATGGAAATTAATCTGGGTTTCACTCTTCCTCGTGGCATAAGGAATAGTTCACTAATTATAACTCAAACCCTAGTTTATTTCGATTACAACTATGTAAACTAATCAGAAGACATCAAGGTTCTAAAAAACGCTAGGCGAGGTCTAGTGCCTAGGCGGATTTAAGTAAATTTATTGTAAATAAGTGCATATTGACACTTACAAAGAATTATACTTATATGAAATCCATGGATAAGATAATAAAAACACAATAAAATGCAAAAAGAGTATCCAACAAGTCGAAAATTTAAAAACACATTAAGCATATATGTCATATAACCATAGTGAGGAATAGGATGACACATGTACAACGAGTTCACAATTTTAAATCACTTGGACTTCGATAGGATTTTTTATTTTATTTTTTAATTTCATTAAAAAAAAAAAAACCACGTAGCTCCGCCTAGAGCCCATCCAATTTTTCTAACCGATTTGCAAGAAAACATCTCAGTTCATCACTGCCCAATGTCTAGGCGGCTGTCTAAGCCTTTTTTTTAGAACATTGGAATACATAGATTTTTTTATATATTTTATTTGTTATATAAGTGATATTAGGAGGTGAATTTGAATTAAAGACTTTAAGTGCAAAAGTGAATGTTGAGGCTACAGATTTTTAAACTTTTATTCGTTGGTAGGTCATAAATAAACTTTTTTTAGAGGAAACATCAGAAAAGATGCGAGTGTTGCAATTAAAGTAGTGTTATTAACACACATTTTTTTACTTTTTATACATCTTTATTAACTTTTGTTCTTGATCTATTTCAATTAATTTAAGTCGATGGTAAAAAATTAAGAAGGCATGTGAGAAGTAAAAATAAAAGTAGAAGCTTGTGAACCAACAAAATCTCAAGACTCCATCGTGACGTATTTTCCTACTAGAGAACAAAAATAAAAAATGAAAAATAAAAACAGTAGTTAGAGGGACTTGATCTAGGATTAAAGAACAATAAACTTTGCCTTGATCTAAGAGCTGATTAGCAGAAACCTCAACAATCCGTACGAGGTGGAGTCTCAGGACTCGAGAGATCAAGCGTGTTTTCTGTGCGCGCGCGTTGCTCGCTTTGATCGAGTCGGATTCTTGCATGATTCTCTGTGAGGTTTTAAAAATTTATGAATCGTGTCTGTTCATCATATATCTTGAAGTGAAAAATTATTTTAAATATTTTTATTTAAAAATAAACATAAATTGTACTTGATAAAAAATGATCACATAATTTACAAATAATTTACTATGAATGAACACAATTCACGAATTTTCATAATCTTCATAAAAAAATCTGAAAAAGATACTGTTGGCTTTGATCCACTTCTCTGTCTTCGACGCCATGTCCCTCTCTCTCTCTCTATGTGTCCCTATCCATCCGTACAATTTCACTCACATCAACACAATTTCACTCACATCAACTCTTTATATTCTCACTGCTTCAAAGTTGACAGATTCCAGCTCCCTCCCCCCAATAAAAAAGCTTTGCAAAATTATAGTGGCCCTTCTGCTGCTTTGTACTAATCTGAAACTATTGTTCTTTTACCGATTGGACGGAAACAGTTGCTTTATGGTCTTTGTATTATATAAAATATGAATTGGCGACCCTAATGCAAATTTGTCAAAATCTATTTGTTCGGTTGGCTTTGTTTTCTTTTTGTTGCTTGGGTATATTTATTATTAAAAAGTTTTAACGAAAAGTTCACAGTACTGTTCATTTTAACGAACAATCATATTTTTACACTAAAAAGTCAATCATACTACTATTCATTTTACCATTTATTTTATTCTTATCATTAAAACTTAAAGTTTTTAAACTCTTTTCACTAGTTTTCTTTTATTATTAAAGGGTTGAGAAATTTGAGTTAATTCATATCATAGATTAGTCATAGCAAGTTTACATCGAACTCGCAATCTAAACTAATCGAACTTAAAACCTTTTTCAAGAAAGGTTCTTAAAGCCAGTGAATTTCAATTTGCTTCTTTAATAAAGTTTATCTTAGACGCCATAATTATGATTCTCTTCCAAATCCTTTTTCTTTGGTTGAAAATGATATCTTACCCCCTGCTACGATGCACTGCAATTTTCATTTATTCTAATTTTGGACCACTGCAGTTGTCCACTGAAAATGGGAAAATTGCGTATTCAAATGACTTTTGAGTCGTGCAAAATGGCTGATTCAAGTATACTTACAAGGCACCTAATAATTAACATGAAACGTGGTTAGTGTCATTGTGTTAAGGACTCAAGCAGTCAGTAGTCGTGATTAAGTTTATTGTTTCTTGTACGTCAAGTATCACGCGTGTATATAAACGCACCTTGTGGTATCATTAATATTCATTCAGTTTTACAAATCTAAATGGTATCAATCATCCCAGTCTCTTTTATATGACACTGCTACCAAATACGGGTGAGCACGATCCGATTTGGTCTGGTTTGAGCATAAGCTTATTTCATTACCCTTTTTTTTTGGGCGTTATGAGACTAAAGCCTAATTAAGCTCACAAGCCCAAAACAAACGAAAGCCTCCCTTCATATGCTTCGAACTTGCCCATCTAACTTGCCAACTCCTCCTGATCCTCGTCATCGCTCTCTGCCCTACTAGTCGCCACCGCCCCCTCCTGATGGTCAATACAGTTGGAGCTTTAAACCGAAATCTGTTGGGTTTACTGGCATATTATTGGGATTAATTTAATTTAAATAACTAAATAAGCAGCTGAAAATAATAACTAACATGCAATATGTTAACTTAATTATATATCTGATTGATTGTAATTGGTAAATCAACAAAGTAAGGAGTCAAGGAGATTAACGTACTTGAATCTTTAGCCATGTGCCACATGATTAGATCACCCCTATGCTTGCAATTTTCCTCTTCATGATTAATCACCCGAAACTCCCCAAGTGTTGAGTCTTCCAATAGTATCCACACTAATAAAATTAGCAATGGATTATGGAGTGATTGACTTGATGTGCTAGCAGTATCTCTCACTTGGATCAATATAGAATGGGCGGCACACAAGGTGTTTTGGCTCATGATTTTTCTATCTTTTCTCTAAGGGACAAAACTGAACAACTTTTGCATTGTGGTTATGAGAGAAACACAGGGAGTATTTATTGCCACACCTCTCTAGGGTGAGGCGGCATGAACTTGTTCCATGTGCCTAGCCCAATCACTTGCTCACTTTGGGTTTGTGACTTGGACCCTTTTTTAATTACATAAAGCTCAATGTCTATTTAGTTAAAACCATGTCCAATAAACGCAAATAATTAATCCAATATAATTAGCAATTAGTTATATCTAATCATCATCCATATAAAGTTACTAGAACTTATCACATATGTGTGACCTTTTAGGTTCTAACTAAAGCTGGCAGTAAAATTAATTAACAAAATAATTTAACTCCATAAACCATGAGTGACACTTAGTAGCATTTCATGATTGCCGAGATTAGTAGAAGTATACGCGAACTAATCATGATACTGTTTCGAACCTTGATTGTAGTTACAATCCAACTCGATTCTTCTTTCATCCATATCCCGCTCAAGATTTATGTGATATGGGTTTATGTCAAATCACATACAATCATTTATGATCGCCATGATGAATATCATGTTAAAGCAATTATTACAAATATAGCTTGATCAATAGTTACTCTGGCCAGAGATTTCCGAGATGAATGTTCAAGCGGCTTCGAGGGATATCTTCTTTTATTGAACAATTACCAGAAGGTGATGAATTCTTTATTGCACATGCATGTACCTTCATAATTGTACATGTGAAGCCCACTTGCTACACTCAAGCAGTTCACTTTCCTGAATGGAGTGCAACCATGATGATGAATTTAATGCTCTTTTGAAGAACCACACATGGCCTCTTGTAGCATCTCAGTCTTTTCAAAATACGGTTAGGTGTAAGGGTTGGTTTAACATTGATGTGCTTTGAAAAAAAAAAAAACTATTTCTGCTGTACTGTGAGAATAAGCTCATTTTTGCAGCTTCACGTTTTCAGCTTTTTTTCCCCCAAAACTGTGAAAATAAGATGTTTTTAAATGTTTACCAAACATATTTTTGAGCTCAGCTTTTTTTTAGACCCACTTTTTATAAAATCACTTCAATACTAAACCAGTACTAAGTGGGTAATTAAAAGCAAATGTAAAGTTGATGGCTCTATTGAGCGCTATAAAGCATGCCTTGTTATGAAAGGCTTCCATCAACAACATGATTTTGATTATGATGAGACACTCAGTCCCATAATGAAGCCCACAACAATTCATTTTGTACTTAGCTTGGCTACTTCTTGATGGTGGTTTTTTCGCTAGTTGGGTTCAAGGATACAGTTTTACATGGGGTTTCTCAAAGAGGATGTGTATGTGGCTCAACCACCAGGTTTTGTTGACCCTAGTTTTCCTTCTCATGTTTGTAAATTGCATGCATCTATGAGCTTAAGCGGGCACCTCGAGTATGGTTTCATTAGTTTAGCTTATTTATTAATTCGCAATGGATTTCGACAAAGTCAGGCAGATCATTCCCTTTTTATTTTTCATTAGGGAAATTGTTAGATGTACTTTTATATGTTGATGATATTGTCATCACTGGAAACTTGCCTTCTACCACTGTCTCGTTTATTTCTTTGCTTATCAAGGAATTAGAACTGAAGGATCCTGGCCCGCTGCATTACTTTTTGGGCAGTAAAGTTCAACGGTCTTCTACTGGCCTTCATCTCACTTATCAAAAGTATATCGTTAACCTTCTCCATCGCACTAACGTGCTTGACTGCCGACCAACCATTACTCATATTGCTTCACGCTCGCAATCTCCTTTCGAATCCCTAGGAGTTTCGAAAAATTCTTGGCTCCCTGCAATATCTTACCATGACGCGTTGGACATTGCTTTCACTATCAATCATATTGCTCAGCTTATGTCTTGTCCCACCATGACTCACCTTATTGTTTAAAAAAGGATCCTTCGCTATGTTAAGAGTTCTCTGGAGCTTGGCTTGTTTTTAGGCCTCATAAGGGTCCTCTTCTTCTCCGTGGCTATTGATACAGATTGGGCTGGTAGAGCTCTACTAAACAACCAACAGTGTCACAATCTAGTGTTGAATCCGAGTATTGTGTTCTTGCTTATGCCTATGTGGAGTCCATTTGGGTCTCTTATTTGCTTCAAGAATTGCAATTCTTGACTCTAACTTTGTTTTGTGATAATCTTAGTACTACGTATATGGCGGTTAATCTAGTGTTTCATGCTCGTACTAAGCATATTGAATTAGATTATCATTTTATTCATGAGAGGGTTAACGCACAACGTGTTCTTTATTCCTTCTTTGGATCAACCTGCAGATATTCTAACTAAAGGGCAATATCTCTAAATAGCGGTTACTCTTTCTTCGTTCCAAACTTTTCTTTTCTCGACCGTCAAGTTTGCGAGGGCATGATAAAAGTAGCGGGATACTAAAGGAAACCAGCTCTCCTTAGTTTTAGTAATCCTTTCATAATTGTATTTCTTATGTATCAAGTTACTATTTAAATAATATTCATTCAGGTTTACAAATTACAATGACCTTATAGAAGTGGGAAGGGGTGGGGATCAGAAACCTCTCATCGCTATGCGCATATTGCATGAGTTGACAAGAGATAAGGCTGATTTGGTATTGATGTACTTTGAAAAGAAAAACTGTTTCTGTTGTACTGTAAGAATAAGCTTATTTTTTTGCTTCACATTTTCAGCTTTTTTTAACTCAAAACTGTAAAAATAAGTTGTTTTTAAGTGCTTACCAAATACCTTTTTGAGCTCAATTTTTTTTTATAATAAGCTTTTTTTTTTTTCTGTTTTTTTTTTCCCAAACAAGTAACTAAGCTCAACTAAAAACATAAAAAGGAAATCAATGGGAATGCTTATTATAAATTATTAATAGGAAAACTAATGAAAAGAGCTTGAAAACTTTGAGTTTTAACGAAAATGACGAAAATGTGTTGTAAGTGAATAGTACCAGGATTGACTTTTTAAAGTAAATTATGGTTTTTCGTTAAAGTGAACAGTATCATAAACTTTTCGTTAAAGTTTCCATTATTAATAGGTGCGTAGTGATTGATGGGAAAGTAATTAGCCATCAAGAATTGGGGGTGACTTGAGCGAAAGTAAACATAAACATAAGAGCTAAAGAATAGAGGGGCGCTTAGGAAGACTAAGATGGATTAGACATGTAGATTACAGGAAATTAAAGGGCATAAACTTGTAAAACTTAGTCCCTCAAAAGGAAACAAAAGTGGAAAATGAAGGATCCAAACAACGAACCTTAAACCCTAGCTAGAATTAGATATATAGGGTCTCAATTAATACACGAATGTCAGGGGTCTGGGTGTAGGGGGCCTGTCAATTGATCCCGACCCTCAAGAAGAAGAAATATTCTT
Organism: Pyrus x bretschneideri; assembly: GCF_019419815.1. NCBI lineage: Eukaryota > Viridiplantae > Streptophyta > Magnoliopsida > Rosales > Rosaceae > Pyrus > Pyrus x bretschneideri. Next base: position 6,318,718 of record NW_025999723.1, on the reverse strand, counting down.
ATGGAGGACGCAACATATTTATCCTCCAAACCTAAACGCCATCCCCACACTACCCCAAACATCAACAGCAATAATATTTGAACAGGATCACTATCACCAAGTGTACTATTACTGGTTAAGTTTTTATTTTCCAAGCCACTTAGTACTATGGTCTAGTGGTATTCATCTTCACTTGTAAGTGAGAGGTCTTAAGTTCGATTTTTGCCAAAAGCGAATTTGAACCGTATCGTAGTTGTGGAGACTGGAACTTCTACACGCAAGTAGCGGACAATCATAGCACAATCAAGGTAAAAAATGATCAAAATATGTATTTATTCAAAATCTATTTCATCAATCCTCCCCACAAGGTAACCTTCAAATTATTTATTCAAAATAGGATTAATTACCTAAATTAATTGATTAATTCTCTAATTAATTAATTAATTTTCTAATTGATTGCAAGATATTATTTTGACATAATATTTTGCAATTACACCCAAAAACCATCAAATGTGGCCAGTTCCCATCTCTCCAAATAGGCTGGCCACACCCCTATAAATACTACCTCATTTCTCCAAAAACCTAATTCCAACTATCTTGCAAAAATTTTCAAGTTTCTATAAAAACTTTTCCCTCAAATTCTAACTTTGGCATTAGAGGTTCTTTGGCCAAAGCCCCCTTCTCCCCCCCCCCCCCCCCAACAAAAGGCTCTTGGCCTTGACCTAAGGTGTAAATTGTTTTGCAGGTGTATTTTTTTTCCAAGAAGAAGAAGGTGGAAAATTGCATCCACAAATTGGTGCTTTCATTGAGAGTTTGAGTCACACACTAGTAGAAGACTCTCGTATTCAAGGTTTTTCGTTTTCTTGTCCATTTGTAGATTTTTCGTACATTCTTATTCTTGGAATTTTTATTTATAAAAATTCTTCGATAAAACGTAAAAGAAAAGTACAATGGCAAGAGATTCGGAAACCTCGACGAACTGAAATTCCAATGTTCAAGAATTAGGAACATGGCGATCCACAAGGCTCAACATGACGATGAGTGAAACGGCACCACCCCCACGGGTCACCACCGTAACAACCACCACGACAGCCACCCTCAACAAGGTCTATGGCCCCATGACCACGACCCAAGCCGTGCCATCGAAGCCCACTAAAGCCTAAGGCTAAGGCCAGCCGGCCCAAGCCACTCAAGCCCAATGCGAGCCTAACACATTGCTGAGCTGAGCCCTAGCCTCGCACCTACGTGCGCTGCACACCGAGCAACCCACTCCCGTGACCTTGCCCACTTCCGTGGCCTTCCAAGCAACCCAAATCAGTCAAAGACCAGTCCAATCGTTCCTACTTCATATTTATGGGCCGATGAATGAACCGGGGGCATTTTCACCACATTTCTCCACAGATTTGACATTTCCCAACTCAAATCTTGCTCCCGGAGTCTACCACACTTCCACTACTCAAGGAGACGCGTTCTTTCCAAGCTATTCCAACCCAAACAGGGAAAAACACTTGTCCCGACAAGTCATGGAGTTGACAAGCTCTCTTGCTTAGCAGACAACCTTGGTGAATTATCTTTTATAGCGCACTGAGACGTAACTTGCCCCAGACAAGGTGTTTCGAAGTAGGACAAAGGCAGACGAAGAACCTCTCCAGCAGCGTCCTGGTAAGCAGCCACTCGACCAGCCATGAATCGAGCATTCTGGTAGTGTACACACCCGACTGGGCCCCTAAGATAGCGCATACTCTTGTCTTAGCGCGCGGAGGATTGTGCACTCTCGACTAGGCCCACGAACAAGTATACACTTACGGTTAGAACCACACACCAATAATCAACATAAGAAACCTTTTAGGCGAAGTGTTCATTCGCGGTTAGGCCCGCAAGAAGCATCATCTACCTTATATTGGAGTAAGCAGCACGAAAGGTAGAGAGAAGCAGTCATTCAGTCCGGCTCAAGTTCAACCAGCAGCCTGAGAAGAATTCCCTCGCCTGCTAGGAACGAACCACATACACCGCCACCGCAACATAGACTAACCGAGCACGTAGAAGAGTAGCCTAGACCAGTAGGTCAAGATCGGGGGCAGCCAAGGCTCTTAAATAAGTGATTGCGTGACTTCTAACACAACGAAGTCACTGATGTGGCACTACAATGGGACATGACCAACATGAACAGGTCACCTTTCATGGACGAGATCGAGCAGGCAGAACCTCCACGTAAGTTTAACATGCCACATTTCACATATTTCAAAGAAGATGGAGATTCGGAGAGAAACTTGAAGCACTACCGAAGCACAATGGTTCTTTACCTGAATAACGATGCTCTTATATGCAAGATATTCGCCATCACTTTACAAGGCGAGGCATAAGATTGGTTCCATACCTTACCATCACAATCCATCCAGAGTTTTGATGATTTTTCCTTTGTTTTCACCAAAGAATACTCATCCTATCGCTTAATCAAGAAAAAGTTTGACCACTTGTTCAGCGTGAAAAAGAACCTAAATGAGTCATTTTGCGACTACGTGAAGAGGTTCAAAGCAGAGAAGGCAAAGATAGTCGGATACGACAACTTAATAGCAAGTGCAGCCTTCCAAAAATGACTTCCAAGACCACCTGCTATTTGGGGAATTGATCATGAAAAAAGATCTAACTTTGGCAGACTTTTTCGCTCTAGTAAAGAAGCATGCACTTTGGGATGAGGTTCAGCGAGCAGACAAGGCACTCGAGTAGCCTAGAAAAGAGTCGGCAGTGGTGGAAAAAAAAAAAAAAGAACGGGAAGCAGTACAACAAAAGCAGGTAGGAGGCCAAGCGTAGAAACTAACCCACAACCAAAGAATGTCTAACGACCAAGAACTACTCTAAGTTCTCAATCTCGATCCACCAAATCCTTTGTGACATAAATGAGCCATGGTTCAAGTTGTCGAAATAATCAAATGGAGATATTTCCAAGTTGGATCACACCAAGTACTGCACGTTCCACCAAAGTCCCAGTCACACAACCAATGACTGCTACACTTGAAAGAACTACCTAGATAAGCTCGTAAAAGAAGGCAAAGTCAACATATACTTAGACAAGTTGGCTACGCAGCTTAGAAGGAATGCAGATGCCGACGAAGAACCGCCCAACAAGACGATTCGGATCAATGACATTTTCGTCGAATTTGAGCACTTGGAAGGCACCAACAATTCAAAGAAAAGGAAGATCCAGCAGTCTTTACTAGTCTCGCAAGTCCAAGTAGTCGACACCCAATCTTGACCCATTATTGGCTTCACCGAGCAGGATGTTGAAGGCGTCGATTTCCCACACGACGACACACTGGTGGTATCTATCCAACTGGCCTATGCCATAGTCGACAAAATAATGATTGACAATGGAAAGCAAAATCATACGCCAAGCGGAGGTACTCATCGAATTCAACGAACACACCTTGACTGTCATCGGCCACATCACACTTGACGTGAAAACACCGCCAATTGTCTTAAAGCAGACATTCATAATAGTAAACGACCCGTTTACCTACAAAGGGATTCTAGGGAAATCTTGGCTAATAAAGCTGGATGCCGTCACTTCAGTCAAGTATCAAAAAATCTGATTCCGCATCCTAGGATGAGGAGTCGGAGAAATCAAGTATGACTAAGCTGCATCTCAACGGGTGCAAGTATTGAAGGAATCAAAGAAGAAGACCTTTACCCTCGTAGAGGCTATCGAGGTCTAAATGGACGATAAAGCTACCAAATTGCAATTACAGTAAGCGGATTAAGAAGATGGTGTCCAAACCAATATGTTAGCAGATGAGATAAGATGAAAACCCGAAGAGGACGTCGCACACATCATTCTTGATCCCACACAGCTGAAGAAGACTGCTAGTATCGATTCACGTCTGAGCCCAAAGGTAAAGGAAGAACTCACAGCTTTCCTTTGGGAAAATCATGACATCTTCGCTTGGTCACCTTCTGACATGCCCGTCATCAACCCCAAGATAGCTTGCCACAAGTTGCATGTCGACCCCATTGCCAAGTTGGTAATCCAAAAAAGAAGACATTTTGCACCCGAATGAGTGACGATCATTGAAGCGAAAATCGATAAGCTACTAAAGGCCAGATTCATAAAAGAGGTAGTACATTCAACATGGCTTGCCAACATCGTGCTAGTAAAGAAGAAAGAAAAGGGCAAATGGAGGGTTTGCAGACTACACAGACCTCAACAAGGCATGCCCAAAGGATCCTTATCCACTTCCCCGAATCGATCAATTAGTAGATTTGACTTCTGGGAACCAGCTGCTCAATTTCTTGGACGCCTACTTCAGCTACAACCAAATAGCCATGTACGACCTCGATAAGGAGAAAATCAAGTTCGTGATCGAGCAATGCATTTACTGCTACAAGGTCATGCCCTTTGGCCTCATGAACGCAGGAGCCATTTACCAAAAGTTAGTAAACATAATGTTCAAGAAGCAAATTGGAGTAACAATGGAAGTCTATGTCGGCAACATCATGGTGAAGGGCAAGCAGCAGTCAGACCACATCGGTAACCTGGCAAAAACTTACGACATCCTTAGAAAGTTCATGATGAAGCTCAATCCGGCCAAATGCACATTTGGAGTATCTTCAGGCAGATTCTTAGGGTACCTAGTAACCCAACGAAGAATAAAGCACATCCCAAGAAAATTCAAGCGATTCTAGAGATGAAATCTCCAACCACCTTGAATGAGATCCAAAGCTTGACTGGACGAGTAGCCGCCCTCAACCACTTTCTTTCGCGGTCCACTGATCGATGCAAACCCTTTTTCAAGGCCATCAAGAGGGCACAACAAGACAAATGGGATGATGAGTGCGAAAGAGCTTTCCAAAACCCGAAGAAGTATCTCACGTCACCTCCCTTACTATCCAAACCGGTAGCAGCAGAAGACTTATACATCTACTTGGCAGTCTCTGAAGTAGCAGTGAGTTTTGCTCTCATACGAGAAGTGCTAGAGGCCTAACTGTCGATATTTTACACTTCTAAAACTCTTCTCGATACAGAAACTAGATATCCAAAGATCGAGAAATTAATTTTGGCCCCGGTTGTTCTCGAAAGCTCAGACCGTACTTTTAAGCTCACACAGCCATCGTCATGACTCAATATCCTCTACGATCAATTTTACATGGTCTAGAAGCTTCTCAACAAGTGATGAAATGGGCGTTAGAACTTGGCCAACACAGTTTAGTCTTCCAACCTCGCATGGCGATAAAGGCCCAAGCCTTGGTGGACTTCATAGCAAAATTCACGCATAGCCTAATCAACGCAACAGAATGGCCCAATGATGCCCCGGAAGTAGCCAAGCATACCTTAACCGCACCTACTCCCTCCAATGGAGACTTCTAGCATTTTCATGTTGATGGCATATCCAACTACAAAAGCTCGGAAGTAGGCGTGGTCCTTGTCACCCCAGATGGTTCGATGCTCGAGCAGGTGATCACTCTAGGCTTCAAGGCATCTAACAACGAAGCAGAATACGAGGCCCTACTAGTAGGCCTCCGAATGGCAAAAGACTTGGCAGTGAAAAAGCTCACAATTCATTTTGATTCCCAGCTAATCAGCAGCCAGACTATTGGGCAGTACACGACAAAATATCTAAAGATGGCACAATACCTAGAGAATGTACGCAAGCAACTTAAGGCATTTCAGACTTACATTTTTACTCAAGTTCTGTGGGCGGATGTGCTAGCTGGCCTAGGCTCTGCCCTCGACCACCAATTCAAACGCTCTATTCTGGTGAAGTATTTAGACAAGCCAATCATGCAATGAGCAATCAATTTAGTAGGGTCAATGCCGCCAGCTACTGGGGGCAAGGGCATGATGATCGTGGCAACCGATTACTTCACTAAATGGGTAGAAGCAGAGCTCATAACGACCATGACTTAGGCGGATATAGAGCGCTTCATATGAAGGAACATCATTTGTCGATTTGGCATCCCTTAATCCATCATCACCGATAATGACCTGCAATTTGTTGGCAAAGTTTTGGCATAGTTCTTCCAAAAGTATGGCATCAAGTAGCACATGTCCACACCTAGATATCCTAAAGGCAATAGGTAGGCCAAAGCATCCAACAAGACGATCATCGATTACCTTAAGAAATCTTTCACCAACAAGAAGGGAAAATGGCTAGACAAACTCCCTGGATGTCTATGGGCATATCGCACCACCAAACAACGAGCCACTAATGAGATTTCTGGCTCGTTGGCATTTGGTTCAAAAACAATCATTTTTCCCAGTCATCGTGCCAAGTATCAACACTTTACTGCTAAGCATTAAGCATAACAATAAGGAGATGGCCATAAGCTTAAATCTGGCAGATAAGAAGCGCGAGCAGACCATCACCCGCATCGCAGCCTACCAGTAGCAACTCTTCTCCAGCTATAACAAAAGGGCCAAGATCTGGCAGTTCAAACCTGGAGATCTAGTCTTAAGAAAAACCTTCATCACTGCCCGCAAGGAAGGCTCTAAAAAGATGGAACCCATCTAGGAAGGTCCGTACAAGATTAGTATAGTAGACGGCAAGGGTAATTACACCTTCCCTACCATGAACAACAAAGAGATCGCAAATCAATGGAACGCCTACAATATGAGAAAGTACCATGTGTGACTTCCCACTACATCAAAGCCCAAAGAACTCAAGCAGCTCAACGAGCACCACCTCGCGAGCCGAGGATTATCCAGTTGTTATACAGTCTCTACTTTACAACTAAGTTTTCGTTCGTTTCACTCTTTTTTCAATAAGGAATTCATAAGTACTTTACAACTTGGCTCGACTACATGTCTACAATAATTGATCTCTCCTGCACTTCAAAAAGATCGCACCCTTCTCAAGGACTCATCGCAGGAATTGCATCACCCGAGGAACCAACCATGTTCTCCAGTGTGAGAGGGTAAACCAATTCCCTGACACTCATATGAGTTTGTTCTCCAAAGCAGGAGGATAAACTCTACATTCCGAATATCAAGACGTGGATAAGTTGGGCTGCCCTAATATAACTAGATGCACAATAGCTTACGCCGAGATTCCCAGAAGTAGCCACAATGGTATTTTTCAAGGCTTAGCTAGCTGAAGGATTTTGGGTCTCTTGGCCTAATCCACGAGGAATCAGGCCCTAGAGATGGAGACGGCATATTATGCAGTACGCCCTATGAACGAATGCCCTGGAACCGTAAAGCTGCTACCGAGTGAACTAAGATAGCCTTCAGTTTCCAGGAGACTGTCTATGGCTTGCCCTTCGAGTAGTAAGTCGCGTTAAACTTATACAACCACACATTTATGTGAAAGGTTATAGCACGGAATAACCTACGCCAAGTCTTAAAGTGTTGTGATACTTGCAACGTAACCTATGAAATTAGAGAAAGCCAAAGTTAATAGCCAAGTGATCACGCCGACTCGTCTGCTTCTGTAAGTAAGGTATCCGACTGCAGAACTTATGGCTAACAACTTTGCAAAGTTCCACACCAACACCTACGGTTGCATGGGATACGCATGCCTGTCTGTTTATAAAAAAAAGTAGCACGTCTGCCACTAGTCTATAAAGTCTAAGGTTAGGTTATGAACAAAAGAAGCGAAGATGGAGAAAAGCGAAGGAAGCAAATTTATTAAATTTTCTAGCAAAATTGATAAACAACTAGCAAATACCGAATGAGTTCAAGCAAAAAACATCAAGGAAAATAAAGAAAATCCTAAAGACTACCTAGAAGACTACACTTTAGCATCTTGGATGATCCACGACTACTTAGTCGCCACACCTTCAGCAGCAGCGGCATTATCTGGCGCTTCACCCCCTGTTGCTCCAGCTTGGGCATCAGCTTCTCCGACTACTTCACCAATGGAAGCCTCGAAAGTAAAGGTGAGCAAGTCTTTCGGAGAAATAGAGAATGTCATGAAGTCTTTACCAAAAAACTCAAAGTTAGACGGTCTCCCAAAGAGATGGTCTACATAACCTAGCTTGTAGAAATCAGCTTGACTTTGAGTAAGCAAAGCCTCGAACCCAGCCTCGAACCCTTCAACTACTCATTCCCCTCTAGCAGACTAACATGGACCCGCTGCAGCTTCTTTACTTCCTTCTCCAGACTGTCATTGATCTTCAAAGCACTTTAGAGTTTCAACACTTGAGGTTCAAGCCTATCAACAACCTTCTTGAAGTGGATCACTTGGTTATAAGTAGCAATCAACTTTTCATCCTTTAAGTAAGCAGCGAAGCAAAACTCAGAAATGGCACACTCAAGGTCATGAATTTGAGGTATGTAACACCCGATCTCCTTCTTTACACTTTCATACTTTATTTGGATCACGTCAAGCCTAGTCTTCAAATCCACGATCTTCTGGTGAGCGGTCTCAAGCTACAGAGAAGTAGGGGCAGAGATATTAGACCCCTTCAAAGCGGTAAGCTCAGATTTCAACCTTTTGACCTTCTCGGCTGAAGAGTAAGCATCAACTACCACAATCCTTACCACCTTCTTGGTAGCCTTGGTGTCCTCTTGATCAAGAAGCATAGTCTTGGCTGTTAGAATCACCGTCTTCGACATCATAGCCAGCATAACAGTCATTCTATACTCAGTCGTGTGCTTCGCAAAGGAACTTGGGCAAACAACCCCTTTAATGCCATCAACAAGCTTGGCACACATATCCATGTCTTCAAGCAGATCTGGTTTCAAGAGTGCATAAATCTCAGCAATTTCTCCAAAAACAGACTTGGTGGATTTCTCACAACTGCCCATACGAATATTCTCCTTCTTTTCAGCAGCCAAATTGATCTCAGCAGCAGAGAAAACGGGTTTTAGAGCCACTTTAGCAGGCAAAGGCACCTTATTGCTCTTCATAATAGCAAACGTCTCCAAAGGTGAACTACACTTAGCCCTAGACGGATGTTTGGGCACGAATTTCAGCATTGGGGGCACAGTGGAACTCCTACGCTAAGCAATCATGTCAGCAATCGAACTAGTCGCCTTCAGAATGGCAGGCGTCATTGGCACAGATCTAGCAACCTCCTCTTTTTCGCCCTTGGAGGAAGTCAAGTTAATCATGAGCTTGAGAGCAGCCGGCGAACCTTCTTGAGCAACGGAAGAAGTTTTTAGCTTTTTCTCAACCGGCACCTCTTGAGCAAGTGAGGAAGATCTATTTTTCTCACCTTCATTTGCAGCAGGCTCCATAACAATGATCGGGCAAACCAATGCCTCAACCTTGATTCGCTTTATCTCCTCTCTTGGGGGCAGGCCACCTTTCTCCCGATGAAGAAGACTAAGCAGCTAACACCACTCACGATACTCAAAAGGGATAACTAGTGCAATATGCACCTTCTTCATGTCTGGATAAGTCCTAGGAATCGAGCCGAATTCTGAGTTTATAAGAGTAGAGGAAGATAATCAGTAAATTATATAGCAGCTTAGTAAAAGTACAAAGCAGTGAATGATTGAGCAGTCTACTTATTGGAGATGAAAACCGTCAGAACACACAGCTCAAGGGAAGAATCAAACTCCCATTCTCCGCTTATCTCCAAAGTCTCATTGGCCCAGTCATGATCTCCTTTACTCGAGTGATCAAAAAGCCTATGGTGAGATTGCAGCTGCCTAACTCATTCAATATGGCCAATGTCAAAGAAATACTAAAATCCGTTGACAGTCAAATCCAAGTTAAAGAATTGGCTTAGATTATGAAATCCCACCATCACGCGAACCTCATTAGGAGAACATTGGGCAGGGGCACACTTCATGGAGCAGAGCACCTCTTGGAAGAAACGCGGCATGGGAAAAAAAATCCCAATATGAAGTAATAAGGATGGAACTTGATGGCTCTCTGATCCCCACCACATGGCTCACGGCTGCTACTTTCCTTAACGCGTCTTACACACACCCCAAACATAATGGTATGCCTATATGCCTCAAAGACTCGTCTTGACGATACAATGGCGGCACACCATCATCATTCTTGTGGCTCGAGGAAGACATGCTTGAAGAAATTCGACAAAAACATGAGGAAAATTCGTTAAACGACTGCACACCAAAAAAAAAATGATGGGGCACGGCACAACAAGCCCCAGGGCCCAACATGGCTCTTAGCTTCTTTCTTATTTTCTTCTCACAAACGAGCCCAAGCTTGGCCAAAAAAAAAAAGCCATTTAATCCCCGCGGTCCAAAGACAGCAACCCAAGGAGCCCAGCCTGAGCTGTCCCTCCTCTCACCCTCTCGGCCTATAAGCCTCGCAGCCCCATCCAACCACAAAAGGGTTGGCGCCCCCACATTTTCTCTCACCTCTCCCGCACAGGCCCAAGCCCAACGATCCAAACGCCGACCCAAGCACAACGACCCAAGCCATGGCGCCCCAACGCCTGAACTCGAGCTAGCCCACGGCTCGAGCCAACTTGACACGACATCAAGCCATTCACGGCAACAGCCCTACCGTGGCTTCCCAGCCACATTTTCATACCTTCTCAATCCCCATCGAACCCAATTTCAAGCCTTGAGGATCCCAAAAATCAAGAAGACAAGGAAAATTAATTTTTTTTCTTACCTAGAAGCGACGAGGAGACGAAGCAAGCAACGAAAGACAATCCTTTGCACAGGCAAGGTGTAGAAGATTGCTAGTGGAGGGGGAACAAATATCCTCTAGCTCTCTCTTTTGTAGGGTAGAATAAATTGCTCTCTAAAGTTGATTTAATAATCTACTTAAGGTAGACTTAAACAGACTTTGGGAGAAATTTATTTCCCTTTTCTAGAAGGATCTAATTTCCTATTAAAGAGAGAATCTACATCAAAATAGGAAACAATTCTATGTTTCCTAAAGCAAGAAGATCTTTACACCTGCTGCCTTTTTCTGCAAGCAGCCCAACAGGTGTGAGGGCATTTTGGAGCCAAAAATAATCGAGAAAAATATCGAGGCAACACGTGGATTCTTGGGTAAAAAATGATAAAATTACCCTCGAGACACACCGGAACTTTTACGCATAAGCAGTGGCCAATCATGGTACAATCAAGGTCAAACGTGATCAAAATAGGTATTTATTCAGAACCTATTTCATCCATCCTTATCAAATCATCCCCACAAGGTAACCTTCAAATTATTTATTCAAAATAGGACTAATTACCTAAATTAATTGATTAATTCCCTAATTAATTAATTAATTTTCTAATTAATTTCCTAATTGATTGCAAGATATTATTTTGACATAATATCTTGCAATTACACCCAAAAACCACCAAATGTGGCCGGTTCCCATCTCTCCAAAGGGGGCCGGCCACACCCCTATAAATACCACCTCATTTTTTGCAAAATTCTCCAAGTTTCTCTAAACACTTTTCCTTCAAATTCTAATTTTGGCATCGGAGGTTCTTCAACCAAAGAGCCCCCCCCCCCCCCAAAATGCGAGGCTCTTGGCCTTGACTTAAGGTGTTAATTGTTTTGCAGGTGTATTTTCGTCCAAGAAGAAGAGGTGGAAATTTGCATCCACAGTAATGTAGATAATATCGTTTGTTAAAAAAAAAAATCATTTTTCAATATCATCTTAATTTAATTAATTGATTGTAGATAGAGAGGGGTGGCTCTTTTAATTCTTTTTCTGATTTTTTTGCATCTGTGGAGCACAGACTGGGTCAGAGAGGATTAAAGTTTTTGGTCAATTTGGTACCAAAGATTACGATTGATAACTGTTACTCCTCCTCATATCTCTCGTCACCAACCAATCTCTCTATCTCTCTCTCTCTCATCAAATTACCACCCTACTCGCTCTGCTGAATCTCTATATATTCATGCCCTTTGACTCTCATCACTCCATCAGTCTTGTTCTACATCTACTTCCCTTTGAGCCTTCAAATGATTTCTTTTATATTTTCACTTTTTCATAGCCTGTTTAAGCACAGAGAAGAACTATATAAGGCTTTACCCTTTCTTTTTTTCTCTTTTCACCGTGTGGTCAATGGGTCTGTATATATAATTATTCACATTAATACCTTTACTTTCAGTATATAAAGTCCTTCTCAGTCATCCCTCCTCCCCCTCCCTTAATTTCTCTCTCGATGAGATTTAGGGTTAGATCGATATCTAGGGTTTCCTCTACCTTCTGTCGATTCGATCGATTTTTTTTTTCAAACCTCTTTAGCATGGGAGTGATGATGGATGCCGTTAGAAAAATACCATCTAAATACAAGAAAGAAAACCCAGTCACTTTTTGCGGGTGGAGCATCATCAAGATTCACAATCTTACTTGGGTTCTAATTTTAACCCCATTTGATGATATGAGAATCTTGATGATGCTGCAGCAGCAATAAATGACTAATATCATCATATGTTTTAGGGTTATGGTGGATCATCAGCATCATGGGGTGCAGACTGGATACTTACTACTAGAGGGTAACTCCTTCAAATACGGGCGAATATTTATTTTTACAATTTTTAGGGTTATGGTGAATTTGTTATTTATTTGAGAGAATGGCATTATTATCGTTTTAATTTGCTTTTAAATAACTCTAATCTATGTTTAAGGTCACTAATCTTGACACTGCTGCTTTGTTTTGTGTTCCTATTGCCTATTCGCAAGTTGATTTTTTTAACCAGCTAACCACACATGTTTATGGTTTGGGTTCTGTGTCGGTTTTCTTGGCTTCCACCTGCACCATTTAGAGTTTTGCGATGCTGTCATTTTCGAGAAAAAGAAGAATAAGGGACTGTTTTTTCAGATGGGGTTTGATTTTCTGAAACTGTAAACCTTGTCCTGATCTGAAGACTGTCTGTACTTTGGTTGAATGGTACAAGAAATCATGGCCACCTTTTGTTTATTGGGTACTTTTGAGCTCTCTAAATATCCCGTTTTATTTTGGCTTTGGTTTTCCTACTCTAGATCGATTTTTACCATCTCCTATGGCGTTCAGATTTGTGGCCAGCTTTTGCCCTTATAGTTAGACATGATTTATTTGAAATATGAAAGAAAGTCACACATACCAATAATTGTTTTGCATCCTTATGGAAAGATAGCTGAATTTTAGTTTGTCTCGTTCTCAGGAGATCTTTCTACATATTTTTTGCAATCTTTTCTATATTTTTTGTTTGAGTTTATATGGTGCGCTTATGGGATCCTGAGGTTTTGAATATAAAAAAAAATTGACTTCGAGTTTTCATTATAGATATGGTACTTTAGGGTTTGGAGGAGCCAAACCTATCGCTATATATGTGACTTGTTTTGTTTTCATAAATGTATAATTTACATTCTTTAGAACTGTCTGTCTTGTTTATCCTTATTAATTGGGTTTTAATTTACTTACTGTTACTACCAAGTATGCTGAATATCTTGTTAATTTGATGCAATATTTGTTTGCAGTATTTCATTAATATGATGCATAAGCTGGTGGGCAAAAATTATTAGGGAGGTGAATTTCGCTCACACGTTTTGGCTTCTCACAGACCCTCTTAGTTTATGGGCATCATATTGGATAAATCAAACGAAATCAACGAACATATGATGTATCAGGAGTGTGTAAGTAGCTAATATAAAAAGAGTGTTTATCATTTTCCTAATTATTACACACTTTTTAGGTCTCTTGATGTTGCAGGAGTTTTCATTTCTGAAGGTGAGTTGTTCTTATTTGATGGTACACAAATAGTACGTAGCATATATTAACATGTCAGAAATTGTTATAAACGTACTGAAGTAATTTTTTAGCATTACTTGTTTGCATATTGTTTTGAGAGATCCAGAGCAGCAACAATCAGTAGTGATCATTTATTCATAGTTCAAGAAACATATAGAGCCAGAAACATTTTAATGTGCGTAAATGTTTTAACATTAGGACATTTAAACAGGGCAAAACTTGTACCGAATAATACATTACTGAGCTCACCTATCTCAAGCGTGAATTTCCTTTGTCCTCGAGATATCGTGTGTTTGTGTGTGTGTGTGTGTGTGTGTGTTCTATGGAACCTGTTCTATGCGATTATGTGCATATATGCTTAAAAAAAATTGTAAATTTATGTTGTTTTTGTAAGCTGTTTGGAAGAAGATTTGAGTGCCATTTTATGTTTTTCATTTTTTTTTTTTTGGTATAGCAGTTAGATAGCTAGATGACACCTTTTGTTTAAAAGGGAAGTCTTATCCAATTTGACATGACAGGATATAAACTGACGATTAGTAGACAAATCGAGGCATCGATAGGCACTTTGAGAGGGGGAGTAGCCGAGATAGAGACAAAGGCGTGAACTGGGTTGTAGTTTGTTATAGTTGTAGGGTCTTAGCAATGGAAAACATTGGCACCCAAATACACGAAGTTTATGATAATGCAGATTTTGTCCAAAGAGAGTGGTGTAAAGGGTAGTCTTATCCAATTTGACATGACAGGATATAAACTGACGATTAGTAGACAAATCGAGGCACCAATAGGCACTTTGAGAGGTGGAGTAGCTGAGATAGAGACAAGGGCGTGAACTGGGTTCTAGTTTATTAAAGTTGTAGGGTCTTAGCCATGGAAAAGGGTCTTAGCCATGGAAAACATTGGCACCCAAATACACGAAGTTTGTGATAATGCAGATTTTGTCCAAAGAGAGTGGTGTAGGGAGAGACGTTGGCAAGTGTTTGTGTAGGCATACAATTGATAAGGTAAATAGCGGTTTGGAAGGCATATGACCAATAGGAGAGAGGTATGGAGACATGATGGAGAAGTCATAGATGGAGAGGATGAGACTTCCCTTTTATTGTTTACCATTGTGGAATGGTGATTCGATCTTTGGAATCTCTTCCATCATTGAGAAGAGGAGTATCGACATGCCAAAACTAGTTCAGTAGATTTGATGACATCATAGACCTGCAGCTGATCACATGCATGGAGGAATATTTAGGGTTATATGTTTGTGTTCAACACACAGTCTTGAGAGAATCCGCCTTCTTTTTTCATGTTTGGTTCTTGTACAAATATAAAAACAGAAATAAACTGAAAGAAAAACAGTAAGAAAACTGTTGATATGTTTTTCTCTTCCACATCTCCCTCTGAACCAATTAATGATGCTTTTTGATTAAATTTTAATCTGATGCATGCCTTCCAATCAATATGGTGGTGGAAAGTTGGTGAAAAGTTCTTTTTAATATATGATTTTCCATAAGTTGGTGAAAAGTTCTTTTAATATGGCTTGGCCTTGGATCAGTACTGGAGGCAACTTCTATGAATTCCTCCCTTAATTTTTCTTCTGAGGAATATTTGCACACTCCTTTTGCATCTTCACGCTCTCCACTCTGTTTCTAGGCACAAGATTAAATTACGAACTGTAAATTAAGGTATAGAAACAAGTCGAGGAGTAAATGGGTAGAAAAAGAGAGTGAATTTCCTTCCCCTTTAAATTTTGCTGCATTTATTTTTGCCTTAATCTTTGGAATCACAAATTGTACAGACTGGGCTATAAGTTGTTGCCGTTGAGTGAGGGTAGAAAGCCCAATCCATTGGGCGAGGATAAATTTATTGGGCTATATTTTAATTTGGTCTTTTTGTACACATAGTATATTTTGGGAAACTCATCCTTTGTATCCAAATCTCAGTGGTTGTATATCTATAGCAACTTTAGGTCATCTCTATCCAGAACAGCTATGAACATAGTTCCGTTTGAAATTATATAGTCATGCACAAAATTATTTCAAAATGAATAATGTCAGGCCATACTTATATACTGTATTCAACTAAAGGACTAAACATAGCATCCTCAATAATTTTTTAGTTTTAAGTTTATATTTTAAATTTACTGGCTAATTTAACTAAACTATCATTAGATATTTTCAAATATAACCGTTGAATTTGAATTAATTATTAAAAATAAGGAGATGGGCCCCAAATAATTGGCTAATTAAGAGGGAGTTTACATTTGGCCAAGCCAGATGCCTCGTTGGCCAAATAATGGCATAGTGGGCTATATATAATTATACCACAACTATCAGTTGGAGATGAGTTTTTAGATAAATTAGGCAATTTTACTTTTGGACATTTAGCCATCTGCATTGGAGATGGTCTTATGCTCACAAGTGATTTTTGTTGAAAGTGTTTTTTTTTTTCAAGTACCTAAATTTTTTTTTTATATAATTTTAAGTCATTTTTTTAAAAGGACTTTGAAAGTATAATTCTTTTGCACAAAAAATTACTTTTAAAACTCAAAAAATATTTGTTATATGAAAGCAAGAATCACTTTTAACTATTTTAAAAAGTCCTAAACATGCCTTAAATAAGACATTTGGGTATTTGAAACAGAAAGATCAGATTAGTTGCAAAAAGCATGAGGAATCAACATTTTCATATACCAATTTGCATGGTCTTACCATATGACAATATCATTTTTGGGTCATCTAATCTGAGGAAGGGGAACAATATCACTTCCAATCATGTCCATAATCAACCTAAGATATCAGAAAATATTAACCAAGAACTAGAACTAAAATTAAAACATGATAAGGCACTAAATTGCCTTAGTCGATTTCTTGTCATTCTAATTAATTCTCTTAATTTAATTAGTTAATTTGTTTAGATTTCTCTCTCGATCTTGCTTAAAAGTTGAATGAGTTTTGGTTGCTACTTGGTTGTTGTTAATTGTTTTGGTTTATATTGTGTTTGTTTTTTAGTTTTATGTGGGTAGTGGTCATAAGCACATGTAACTCACATGGAGATAGATATTTATCTCTTCCCACTTGATCAAATTAGACAAGGATCTAAATGTAATTTAATCACCATTAGAAATAAAATCTTGCTATGTTTATACAATAATACCAATCTTCCCAGGCCAGAAGCATATTCTTGAACTTCTGATAAATAGATATTATTCTTAATCTAATTAATTAAATTGCTAAATAGGATGCGACCGAATAGGACAACATATAAATGTTAATTAATTTGAAACAATCACATTGTTACTCAGTCAAACAACGCTATAACTTTGTAGAAAACCATGTTCTGATATAATATATCTTGTAAATCCTGGATATATAAAAGATCATTATTATTATTATTATCCACTGTTGCAATTACTTTTCAAGTTTGCAAATATGCAAATCAATCTCAGGGTATACATATCTTTCGTTTAGCTGTTTGAGTTTTTCCAAGTTGATAGCATGCAGTAAGCATAAGCAACTTTTCTGTCAATCATTAGCCCTAATCACTAATTAAGCAGAAAGAAAGATAGCATGCCGAAAGATTTGAAGGGTATTATCATATGTTCCCTCATCCGATTAGTAACATGGCATAACTTAAGGGAGCTGCTAATGATTTTGGTGCCTGAAAAAGGAGGGTCCAACGAATTGTTTGCAACGTATCGAACTTTTGGTCCATGGAAAGTAATCAATGCAGGATTTCTTTGTTGTAATCAAGAAGAAGGTGTTGCCGCAAAAGAAGATAAAGATTTGTTCAAAGAGAGATTAATCAACTTGTTATTTGTGTGTGCGTTTAAAGCTATTGAATAAGTAGAAATCTCTGTTTGGGATTAGGTCCATGTGAGTGAAAGTAATTGATCTTATAAATATGGAGCGCAACTGAATCCACTTGGAGGGACACAACTCAATTTTTATGTAGGAGCTGGTAATGATTGAGTTTGCCGCAGAAAATGGTTCATGGAAATTAGGAGTAGTCTATGCAGAAAGTGTTGCTGCAAAAGCAGATAATAATGTTTGTTCATAGAGAGTCATCAATTTTTGAGTGTATAACCAATGAGTGGAAAAATTATATACATCTTTGTCTGGGATTTTGGTGCATGTGTGTTAAAGTACCACTAAATCAATCAATCAAGATTCCCAAAAAAAATCTGACTCTTGGAGGGAAGCAAAGGAAGCTTTGCTTTGCTGCTTCACTGAAGCTTTGACTTATAAACAAATAGTAAACTACGAAGAAAGTTAGGTTTCTCCATACGGAGAGTAGCTCAACGTATTTTAAGCCTATTAGGTCTCTCATGCCATCAACGTGGGACTCATTTTCAACACGCATTCTCACTTGTGAGGAATTTTTAAGCTTAACACATAGGACAACCTTCTCTGATATCATAAAGAAAGTTGAGGTTTTACCATAAACCCAATTGGCAATATTAGGTGTAGCATAACTTACTTATAAACCCATGCAATGTCCCGTTTCCCATCAATGTAAGATTCATTCTCCACAAACTAATGCCTGGCCTTAGAAAAGACAATGCGTTCTTGTTTCATAATTGGGAGGAAATTTGAGAATACTATGGGTTTGAGTACATTCAATTTCACCCCCCCCCAAGTGCTGCAGATACAGTCACTTCGTTGAATCTGCTTTCTTTTGCTCACTGAACCAAAGGTGCCTGCTTATGCTTTGGAGTGCAGAAATTGCAGTGTTTTTATTAGTTCTTATTGCTTACAACTGGATCAATTGTTTTGCCCTGGCTTCTTCAGAAAACTCTTGAAAAGTAATCACATTGCAAATATTGTCACAATATTGGCCACAAATATCGATGAATTTCATCAAAAAATAAATTAATAAATTGAAAAGAAGAACATGCAGCAAATCTTAGTGAGAATTGAATTAGGATCAGATGATACAATGAACATAGAAATTAAAAATTTTAAACAAATCATTGTCGTGATTATCATTAAGCCAGTAATCAACCTTGAAAATGAAGTTATCGGAATAGAAAAATTGTCTGCAATCGACTTAAATGATTTCCTGCTGATTCATATGTTAATTTAAGCAAAGATAAGTTAGTCATTCTCTTACTTTCTTTGTCTCTCTGTAAAAGATTTCAGTATCTACATAGCTAAACACAGCAGAGGAGGTAATGCTGGAAGCTTATTGACCCAAGACATATTTTGCAGCACTAATTAAGAGAGAATTATTAGTTTTTTTTTACTTGCAATGATATCTTTCTTGTTTTGTGGTAATCTGTATAGCAGACAGCTAAACAACATGAAGATATTATCATATATATATATATATATATATATATATATATTCCTATTCAAACAGATTAAGACTTCTAATCAAATCAAAACATTTCTGGTGCAGCTGCTGACTTGGCGGGTCACGGCAAAAGGAAATAGTAGGGGGAATTACTTGGGGAGGGGACAGCTAGGGTTTTACAAAGAAGGGGAAACCTAAATGAGTGATATCATATTGAATTGTAATGTGTTAGTTTCATTGATATCATAATAGTACAAATATATATTAGTCAATTGGTTTCATACATGAGATAATTTACTCTGATACCATAAAGAAAGTTGAGGTTCTACCATAAAACCAATTGACAATATGGAGACTAGCCCCACTTGCTTATAAGCCCATGCAAAATCCCTCATCTCTTCAATGTGGGACTCACACTTAACACGCCCCCTCAAGTGTGGCAAGTTTTCAAGTCAAACACGTGGACAACACAACGAGGTGACGTGAAGTGTGTGTGTGCTTATAAGTAAGTTGGGCTAGTCCCCATATTGCCAATTGGTTTTATGGTAGTACCTCAACTTTCTTCATGGTATCAAAGCAGGTTGTCCCACGTGTAAAGCCTAACGGCCACACGCAGTTCACGTCATCCCGTTGTGTTGTCGACGTGTTAGACTTGAAAATTCACCACACGTAAGAGGACGTGTTGAAAGTGAACTCGACATTGATGAGAGGAAAGATCTTACATGGGCTTATAAGTAAGTTTGGTTGCTTTCCATATTGCCCATTGATTTTACTATAAGACCTCAACTTTTTTCAATTAGATGTCGCGCTCATATGGTATAGATATGAACATCGACATGTTCCTTGTGACATGTTGTCATATAGAATTAGTACTGTCGCGATATGTTATATGTATGTATATACACACTTTACACATATTAAACATGTATGCTTTGTCCAATTCACATGTAGTAATAATAAGAAACCATATATAACTTCCGCATAAAATATTCAAAGATGTGATTTGCAACGATTAGGAGGAATGGCATCTTTAAACACCTGGCTATATTTATGCATGACTTAGCAAAAGATGATCTAAGAAGGGGGAACAAAATCTCCTTCAATATGATCATAATCAACCATAAGATCACGCAATTGTTAGAAGAACTAAATTAAAATATTATAACGCATTCACTTATATTAATCATAATTGTAAGATGATTTCTTGTTGCTCCACTTCATTCTCATTTAAGTTAATATGTTAACAAGTAGTCGACAGCAATATGAAAATAAGTTTTCATTTCAACAATAATATGGGGAAAGGTGTCTCATGTCCCCTTAGCATCATCTCTCTCTCTCTCTCTCTCTCTCTCTCTCCCCCCCCCCCCTACACACACACACACATAAATATATATATATATATATAAGTTGACTGAGTTTTGCTTGGTAGTTGTTTTAGTTCTTTTGTGTTATGTTAATCCCCGGAGCAATTAGTCGCTTGCATCTGGAGAGGTTTGGATTCTTTGGAACATGTAGCTCACATGGTGTCGTCTGAGATATTCTAATCTTTTCCCATTTGATTAGAATCTTAAGCAAATAACTAATGCAGCTAAGTAAATTCCAACTTGAACTCATGCATCATTAGGAAGAAATTCAATCTTCTTCTCGTAATTAATTTAGCTCATGTAAATTTCAGCACCCTTTGCTTCTGCGAAGTTAAACACTAAAACTAATTAAAGCAATAAAAGGAAAATGAATGCATGGGAATGTCCTTTGCTAGCTCGTGACTAATTCACTTTCAAACAAAAACACAAGAAAAGGAGGAGCGAGCATATGATGCATGATTATTTAGTTAAGTAACAATTATAAATAATTAATTAATCTGCTATAATATCGCTACACCAAAAACATTCATCAACTTCTGTTTAAATAGTATGATTCCAAATAGCCAAGTAGGACATGACCAAATCGGACAACATATATAAGTGCTAATTAACTTTAATCAATCAGAATATTTAGTCAAAAAATCCTCAAAACTTTGTGGATCAGTTAGAAATTAGACTATTCTGGTATATATGAGAGATCTGTTTATTAATTTTACAGTCTGCACAGCACTATGAAAATCAACCTAATGGTACGTATCGATCAGTATCTTTCATTTAGCTAGCGCTATGAAAATCAAACGCTTGGTACGTATCGGTATCTTTCATTTAGCTAGCTGTTCTTCCTGTTCCTAACTCCTCCTAGGGTACGTAGTTCCCAATTTTTGGCACTTTCCATACTTCGTGGGTGCAACATCAATAAAATTCGCTCATGATCAAGTTACAGCTGAGATCTTTCCAAGTTGATATATAGCATAAACAACTCCGGTGACATATATATGTCAATGATGAGCTCTCATCACAAGCAATAAGGAAAGATAGCAACACATTTGGAGCTGCTATTCCATTTGATTTTGGTAGAGGAAAAAGGAAGGATCAATGGATTGTTTGCAACGTATCGGACTTTTGGTTCTTAGCAAAGTAGTCTAATCAAGATTTGTTTGCAATAATCAAGCAGAAATTGTTGCTGGAAAAGACGATAAATGTTTGTTCAAAGAGAGAATCGTCAATTTGCATGAAACTAATCAATGAGTGGAAAAATAATCTCCTTCTGGGATTAGTTGCATGTGTGTAAAAGTATCATAGTGCAATGAAATCAATCTAAGAATTCCAAGAAAAATCAGCCCCTTGGAGGAAAGCAAGGAAACTTTGCTGCTTCACTGAATAAACAAATAATCAACTAATACGCCTGGCTTCATACAGATAATGTGTTTCGTCCGGTACATCCAATTCGGATGAAAGCTGACACTAAGTTGAGTACGACTCCGCGCCACCACCCACCCCCCCCCCCCCCCCCCCCCCCCCCCCAAAAACAAAGTGAACGCTTCAGTTGTTTAATTTGCTCTCTTTTTTTTGCTCACTGCGCCAAAAAGTTGCACTTCTTTTATTGGTAAAAACTAGATCAGTTGCTTCTTTAGAAAACTAATGAATCAAGTAATGACAACGTTGTCACAACATTGTCCACGAATATTGATAGTTAAATCAAGTTAAAAAAATGAAAGAAAAAAAAATTCCGTGATCTATAGAACAACATGCAGCAAATCTAGTGAGAGCATTTGCATCGAGTCTTTGCACATGATTTTTAATTATGTGAAGATACAAATGAACATGGAGATTCAAAATCTCAACAAATCATCGTCGGAATTATCATTAATTAAGTCACATAATCAACCAAGAAAGATAAGTTTTACTTATGCATATGGTATTATATATATCTGCAAGGTTAAACACAGCAAATCTTTTATTGTTTTGGGGTAATTAAAATTGTAGAGGTGTCTGCAATTTGTATGGCAGACAGTCAAACAACGTAAAGATACCAATTTCATATATGCATATATATAACTAAGAACTAGTACAGTAATCTATTTCTGTTCAATAAATAGAATAAAAATTTGGTGGAACGATCAGACATGCTAATAATTAAACAGAAAAATAAATATTAATTTGATGAGAAATGGAGACAACTGAGGATCATATCAATTAGAAAACTCTTAGCCAATTAAGCTTAATTTAGAGGGCAAGAGGAAGCAGATTAATGCATTAATCAAATCAAAGATTCCAACTCTGCATTTGTTAAATTGGCTCTTGGAGTACCATCCGCATGTGCATGGCATATTTGTACATAATTAAAACGTTTTTTGGTGATGAATACTTTTGACTGGCCTCGCGGCCCTCCCCACCATGTTAACTATTTTCCAAGTCAAATGATGAGGTACGCATAAGGTCCATATGAAAATAAATAAATAGATAAGAAAAATATTACTTGATAAATATTTTTAGAGTTCTAGTGTTCCCCCTCCCATTAACATGGCATGCTAGAAGGTGGCTGGTTTGGCTGCACTTTGTTTTGCAACTGTTGCATATTGTTTTTGCAGATATATCATATATATTATTTGGTATTAATTTTCAGACTTAATAAAAGACTCTGATAAGGGTTTTGTGGAATCACATATGACAAGAATTCCCTCTAAGCATCGGCAATTTATTCGTAATTTTTTTTTTTTTTTTTTAACAAACAATAGTATTTACATTAAGGGTGTGGGGGAGTGGGTTAAGTCTTACAATAGGCTTACCATAATAATGTGGTTTAACTTCTCCTTTGGCGAAAATCGAACTTAAAACCTTTCACTTACAAGTGAAGAGGAATATTACTAGACCGTGGTACTAAGTGATAATTTATCCATAATGTTGATATTGGAAAAATTGATAAGATATTGATAACATGTCGAACGTTTTGTTACTGAAATATTAATTATATTATCAAATAATGTTAATGGCAATTTATCGACAGTCCGGCCATTAATTAAGAACGGAATTATTGATTATAATTTTTATTTTACTCTTTCTCACTAATTTGCAGCTACCTTGTCCCTATTAATACTGTTTCTCATTCTTATTATTGGATTCAAAATTCAATACAAGAATCCAACGCACATGTTCAACAATTCGATCAAAAACAACAGCAATATACATAAGCACATCTTAGAAAAGAGGAATATATAAAATCTGTACCACTATTTCCCTCCACGAAAATTGAAAAGCTAGCATTATTAGTTCCCAAACCTTAAATTAAAAACAAAAAATTAAATAGTAACAGAAAGGACAAAGGACCGAGTAGGACAAACTGAGTTAATCAATTCTAAAACTTGATTAATCAAGTCTAATAAGGATTGAATTGACTAACCCATGATCCTAGATGCCCTCCTACTGGTTGCTGATTTAGGTTCTAGAATCTAGACATTTTCATTGGTTCTTATTCCATGTGGGAGGTATATGGCTGCATGCATGTTAGTACCTTTCTGAGCGGCGGCATGCATTAATATATAACAATTCTTATTATTTACTGGTTAAGTTAATATGTTTCATGGAAAAGCAAAACAAAGATACTCATGAAATCCAATGGAAGAAAAGCTTAAGAAGTATTTTTATAGCAAGCTGTTCCCCATTTCATGAACATGGCATGTTTAAAGAGGGGTTCTGCATGTATAACAATCAGAATGGTCATTGGTTATGGTACTTCTGCGCTTAAAAAAACTGATATATGTCGATATGTATTTTTTATTGTGTCGTTCATGTATTTTGTTATTATCTCATATTGATTGTGCTTAGCAAGATATAGAGTTTGACAAATTCACTCTAATGTGTCACTGTATATTAATTGAACGAAACTGTCAACATTCAATTTACCAATCATAAGTTCAATTATTTCTCAAAGTTCTTTGTAGTTTGTGACTTTTGAGTTTCAGGATATGTATATCATAATAAATACAATATGATTTACAATGCTATATATTGAGTTCAGCTTTATATTC
The DNA here is from genome assembly GCF_019419815.1 of Pyrus x bretschneideri. Taxonomy (NCBI): domain Eukaryota; kingdom Viridiplantae; phylum Streptophyta; class Magnoliopsida; order Rosales; family Rosaceae; genus Pyrus; species Pyrus x bretschneideri. The sequence goes on along the minus strand of NW_025999723.1, from coordinate 6,294,461 downwards.
TTCTAAGTACAAAGCAATATGGGATAATAACAAAGTACATGAATAACATACTTAGATAATTAACAATCAAGGATAATAATCGTTTATCAATATGAATGAGTTCAGTTGACCTTTTGTTGATGAAATAGTTGGAGAATGTACAACGTGGAGACATTCATCACTGTTCATACAGTAGCGAATGTAACAAGCACTAGCAGGTAAAGATTTTCATGTTTTGGCCATGAAAGGTTTTCTGAGACATGAGATATATATACAGAGAGAGAGAGAGAGAGACATATATATATATATATGCTGCTTATTCATGAGAAGTAGATGTAACTTTTCATACAGCATGAATATGTGAACACTGTTCGTCTACATGCACTTAACTTAATAACGAACTCGACCAATATGTATGAATACAATGATTTTGTTGTACACTAATATTAGGGTATATCAGCCCTTGATATTTGGGGTTCTATATCTAACCCTAAAATAAAATGAAGAACAAAATTACCAAATTGTTGAAATCAATAAAATTGGAAAATAAAGGAGTTTACCTATCAAACAAACTTCATAATGCACCAAATGCCCTAGTATTAGGGCAAAAAAGCCATTTCCTTGTATATTCAAAACAGTGTATTTTGCATTTAAATCGAGCTTCGGAGTGGAAGACTTTAGAAACTCAAAATATGATTTTTAGACTTACGCTTGTTAAACTGTTGTAAAATCTGATTCCCTAATTGTTCCTATAGATTTAGATTAAAAGTTTAAAATTTTGACTTCATAATTCGTATGGTGGTTGTATATAATCTATTTTTCTTAAACATATACGATCCATATGCATATGCATATTGGGAGAAAAAATATTATATAGACAATTATAAGTAATTTTAAAAAAATAAATAAATAAAACAATTGGTGGCAAGTCACGGTTATTCACTCCTTTCGAAAATCGGAAAGATTCACAGAGATATTTCAGCATTTCTGGCCACAAATTTAGCTTCCACACTAACCGATGATTTCAAATCCGAAACTTCCAGTAATTAGAGCTTACAGACTTTGCCGCAGCTTTGATTGACGTAGGAGCCGAGAAGGAATCATACGGTTTTTAAAATTTAATTTTCATGCCCTTAAAAATAAAAAACTAATCTCAAATCTCCAAATCCATGTTACCATTTATGTGCACGTGTAGGCAGCAGATCTTCTCTCAGATGAAAACGTTGACGTTTGACCAAAAAGTAAAGCCCAGGAGGGAGTTTTGGTCCGACCGACACGTGTGCAAAGGGCATGAGCAAACTCAAATTTTAACGTACAAACAACCGTCAAAACACGGCCCACTCCATGACACTGTTGCCATGTGCAGCATGTGATCGCACCCTATCCTTACTACTAAAATAATTAACCTATTCTCAATTTGCCTTGCACACATTTTCTTATCTAATTTTTTTTTGGAGGCATGGGCTTGTGGGGTAAACAAATCCGACCATTTTAAAACAAATCATTTGCCCATAAAACGAAAAACCCAAAATAAAAAATAAAAAAAATCTAACCACCACGATATGGTTTAATAGTTGGAGACGAATTTCAGGATTGTATTCTACACAATACGTCTTGGATTCAATTTATTGCGTTGGTGAATCACATGATGATGGCTAGTAAACTGAAATGCCTCTGTAAAAATCTTTGGACCCACACAGTACGTCTTGGGTTCAATTTATTGCGCTGGTGAATCACACGATGGTAGAAAACAAACCCACCCCAAAATTTTCCCACCCCTGCTTGCAACAAATAATCCCACATTTTTTAAAACGTTTTTTTCCACCCCGCTTAAAACCATTTTCCCTTTTTTAATTTTGAAAACGAAAAGATTTTGTTTTGTTTGAAAACAATTTAAAAAAAAAAAATGAAAACGCACCCATGGTGGCGGTGGCGGCGGATGGGGACCGCCACCGTAGCTAGCACCATGGGCGGGAATGTCCCAAACCCGACACATAATAAATAGGACCCACACGTCTTGGCAATTTATTGTGCTGGTGAATCATACGATGGTGGCTAGTAAACTAAAATGCCTCTATGAAAATCTATGGACCCATAAAAAGAATGAAATATCGTGACAAAACCATCAGCTGATCTTCTTAAAAAAGAAAAAGAAAAATTTAATATGTTACCAGTAGAACATTGAGACGTGATTGTAAATTAATTAATTAATAAAATCATCATTTACTATAAATGTGTATTATGCAAAGATAAAGAAGTAAAGTAGTTAAAGGGATGACATATAAAAAAAATTTAAAAATAAAAGCCTCAACCTCCTATGCCATTTATAATACAAATTCCTTTGTATCATTTACACTAGAAATTGTACATATGTTGTCTATAATCCATAAATAATAGTATAAAAGAAGGCTACATTGTAAGTGGTCGATTGTTTTAGTAGAAGGGATATTCTTTTTTAACTAATTGCTTCTTGAATTCAAAGTCATGTCCGCCTCTTAGTGTCATTTAAAGTAGTATTATCATTTGTAATAATAAAATTAAATGACTACATTGGACATATCATTTATGTGACAACTGATATCGTTATATATCAACGTAGCTCATATAAACGAATTTGAACCACATTATTGCTAACTCATTTAGGCTAAGCATATCCTCTTCCCCTTAGTGTAGATAATATCATTTGTTAGAAATTTAAAAAAAAAATTAAAAAAAAATAAATGAATGAAAAAAGAAGAGGTAGATCATATGGTAGGAAAACCTTCAATGACATTGTTCAAAGAAATCTTGTTTGAGTAAATTCTAACTCTTATAATATTATTCAACACAATGTATAAGGTTATATACAATAGCTATGACGCAATTGATGCTAAACTAACTCCTACAATTAAGCTAGCATACCACAAAATAGGAAAATATATTACAATTAATTTGATATCAGCTAGACTGATTTGTTACTTGAATCGTGCTTTTCCTTCTTTAATACCCCCATCAAGTTAGAGTGTATATTAATCACTCCTAACTTGTTGAGTAATACTGCAAATTGTGGGCAACCTAGCGCTTTGGTAAACAAATCTGCTAGTTAATGATGTGTTCAAACATGAGCAGTCTTGATCATTCCTTCTTAGAGCTTTTCACGAACTAAATGACAGTTGATTTCGATGTGTTTCGTGCGTTCGCGAAAATCTGGATTTGAAGCTATGTGGAGGGCCGCCTGATTGTCACAATGAAGCATAAATAGCTGCAATTGTTTGACATTTAAATCAGCAAGTATGTATCTCAACCAGGTGATCTCGCAACAAGTGGATGCCATGGAACGAGAAACTGTGGTTTGTTTCTTAGTCTTCCAAGAAATTGGTGAGTGACCAAGCAAGATGCAATATCCAGTGACTAATCTTCTAGTGTCTTTGCAACGTGCCCAATCAGCATCACAAAAGGCTATTAATTGAAGTAAGCTGGAGGCGGAAAGAAACAGCCCTTGTCCCGGTGTTTGTTTGATGTACCGCAGAACTTTATGTGTAGCAGCAAGATGTGGAATACGAGGTTTGTCCATGAATTGGCTAAGAACGTGTACCGCATACACCAAGTCAGGTCTCGTAATCGTCAAGTATATTAATCTTCCAACAAGTCTTCTATACACAGAGGCATCATTTAGTAGTGCACCATCAGTTTGCGTGAGTGTGAGATTCAGCTCCATGGGAAATTTCGTAGGCTTTGCACCAAGAAGGCATGTATCCTCCAAAATTTCTAGAGCATATTTTCGTTGTGAAATCGTAATGCCTTTGTCTGATCGTGCAACTTCTAAACCCAAAAAAAAATTTAACTTTCCAAGATCCTTAAGCTTGAACCATTCAGATAAGAAGCACTTTGTTGACTCGATTTGACGCAAATCGTTATCGGCCAGGATGATATCATATACATAAACAAGCAGCGCTGTGAATGAAGCACCTCATGTTTGGATTAACAATGAATAATCTGCTCGTGATTGATGATAACCAGCAGATTTAAGAGCTGTTGACAACTTCAAGAACCATTGTCTAGACGTTTGCTTAAGTCCATACAACGATTTGTGTAATTTTCACACTCGAGTCTCCCTATTTCATCCAAAACCAAGTGACAGTGACATGTATACATCCTCATGAAGGTCACCATGAAGAAATGCGTTATTAACATCGAGTTGGTGTAAATGCCACCCTTGGACAGCGGCAATGGCAATGAGAAGACGAACTGTACCGAGCTTGGCAATAGGGGCAAAAGTTTCACGGTAGTCGAGGCTTTCTACTTAGCTATAACCCTTCACCACCAATTGGGCCTTATAGTGTTCAATAGTACCGTCAGGATAGAGTTTAACCTTGTAAACGCATTTGCACCCAATGACCTTCTTGTTGGGTGGTAGTGGCTGGAGCGTCCAAGTCTTGTTGGCTTGGAGGGCATCGATTTCATGTCTCATGGTAGCTCATTCCCGTTCACTCATCCATGTCAATGAACCCAAAACATTTTCTCTAGCCATGCATGATGAACATTTTTATCCCTGCACGTGATGCATGAATAGGCTTAAATTGAACTGAATTTTGACTGAAAATCCAGTTCGACTAAGACTATAGTTGCAAGCATAATCACTAGTGTAAGGCTAGTTTGAGATTCCAACGCTTTTTAGAGAGAAAAAAAAATGTTTTGGATGTGATTTAAGAATAATTATATATAAAATAAAATAATTAATCGTTTGATAAACTATTTTAAAAGTGATGTGAGTATAAAAAACAATATAAAATTGTTTTATAATTTAATAAAAGTGATATTAGTGTGTGTGTGTGTGTGTGTGTGTGTGTGTGTGTAATGATAGATATAAACATGGTAGTGAGGGTGGTAGTAGTGACAACCGTAGCGAGGACCGTGATGGTGAGGGTGGCAGTGGTAGCAGTGACAACAGTAGCAAGGACCAAGGGTGGCAGCAATGGTGATGGCAACAAAAAAGGTAGGAATACGGTGGTGTCAATAGTGAGAGGTGGTGGTTAGGGTTTAGAGGTAAACAATGATATTATGGAGGATGGCAACAACAATTGTGACGGTTGTAATTATGTGGCATTGGGAACGACTGTCGTCATGATAGCAATGATAACGATTGTCGTCATGATGGCGATAGCAGTGATGGTCGTGGCAATGATAATGGTTGCTCGATCGTAATAATACAAGGAGAGTTATAGAAATACAAAGAAAGTTATACGTCGATCATAGAGAGTTCTACTTAAAGCAGTCGAATGATATTTCCCATCAGCTGACGAGACTTACGCTAGATTGCTGAATTCAATCAACGTGTATTTTGCATGCGGTTAAGCTGGATCTATTGATTCATCAAACCTTACCTGATGACACGTCGCTACAGGTGATCTCAAAGCCTTTTTTTTCATTCATCCAGCCATACAAAAGGACATATTTCTGGCCCCCGACGCTTACGTAATGTCACATCCCTACACAAGCATTTTAATTAATTTGTACCCACTTCAATTTACTTTTGAATAAAAAAAAAATAGTAACTTTTTTTTTATTTTATAAATCAATGAGAATTAATAAATATAAATTAACAAGAATGTGTAGAAGAAAAGAGAGTGTGTGTGGAAATCATTTCATAAGAAAAATAAAGATTTTAAAGCATCTACAAGCAACTATGCATACTCAAATTTATTGTGATGCGAACTTTGTTGTTGTACGCTTTGTAGCGGTTGGACAGAATTCCTCGAATGCTTGTTTATGGGTGCATTCTCTTCACGTGAAAGCTCAGTCGGCTTGGTGTTGGGATTGTCTTTCTTTTGTTTGTTCTATAAGTTCTTCGTTGTAATTTTTCTTAAGAAAAAATTACAAAATTATTTATGTCTTTTAATTCTAAATTTCGGGAAAAGGATATTTTAATTTAGAGAAATGAATGAATTGAACTCAAATGCAAAGTACGGACATATTAAGTTTTGGATCTTGGATTTAGCATGTGAAAGGAACCCAAAAATGCATCTGTCTTTGGCAATAAAGATGTTGGGGACTCTCAGATTTTTGTGGATCCCATAATATGACATAAATGGTGTCAAATTCACAAATTTTTAGGGTTCGTTGTCTCACACTATATAATTTTCTGCATTAGAAGAATAGACACAAACCATACATATGCACTTGAATCTTGTTTCTTTGTTTACATTTTCTGCATTATTTACAAATTATCATCAAAATTTATTATAAAATCTCCATTTTTCTTGATGTGTTATATCAATTGGCCAAATAAATGTGCTGATCTCCTTTCATGCAAATTCGAATTACCATTTTAATAAGTTCAAGTAGTATAAATACCGTCATCTAAAAATTCACTTTTCAACTTAACTTTTAGGAAAGGTGTGCCTCTTATTTGATCTACATTGGTTTTTTTTTTATTTTTTAAATTTATTATATTAGGAGAGTTCGATATTATCCCAACAATTTAAAAAAGAAAGAGTTTTAAATTAAAAACTCATGGAAAAAAGCTAACATCTTATCTACGTAGATGTTTTCACTCTATCTCTCCATAGATCTTTTTAGCTTTGTCCACAAAGATCTTATTTTCCCCAAACCCTAGAAATTCACAGTTTACTGTGCCAAGCTGAGATTTGCTGCATTTAAGTTCCCTTCCCCTCCTCTGTTTCACTGACCTAAACAAGTCCATGACGTGTGCTTTGGGAACCCACCACATCACAATAATATTATCTTCCTAATAAACAACCAAAATATATTATTAAAAAGCAACAAAAATTTCCCAAAATTGTAACTTTAGCAATAATATAATGTTATTCATATCATATTTTTGTACCATATTTTCATACTACTTTAAGTGATATTTGATGTAAACAGTTACATCATTTGAATTAATCAGATTTTTAAATTTAATTTATTATTTAATAAACTAATAATTAAGAAAAATTAGTTAATTAAATAATGATTGTGGTATACGAAAAATCTTTCTTCTTCATTTCCTTAGGTTTTACAAATTTTTCAAATGATGTGGCTGTCCACATCGGATACCATTCAAGGTGGTATAGAAATGTGGTATAAAAACATGCTATGAATAACATTATACTCATAATATATTCCCTAATTTTATAATCTTTACTAATTAATAAAACACTCATTATCAACCAAAATCCTATAAAATTACCAGTTTAACTTTCTAATTAAAACAATATGAATAAGAGTATGAGGTAGAAATGTAATTTCTCACAATCAAATTTTGTTGTTTTTATTTTTCAAAACCTCATCTACATATAATCCTAACATATATTTAATTAACATAATATAAAAAAATAAAAAATCTTCCCTCTCTCACATTCTTTATCACTCTCTTTCTCTTTCCTTCAATTTCAAAAACAAAAATAAAAAAAATTTCTATATGCTATTGAGATTAAGAAAATCAATTATGGTGGACCTCTCGAGGCACAGAAGGCCCCAGGTGATGCCCACTGCCACACTCATCTGCAACCTCCTCAGTTTTTCTCCTCCACCTCCTTATAAATACGAATCTCACTCACCATTCCTTCCCAAATTTACTCACAAAACCCCTCTGATTTTTCACTTGTGATCTTCTTTTTTTCTCTCTCTCTCTCTCTAAAAACCCAAGCGATCAGAATCACAAAAGATACCAGCTTTTTAGAGAAATGGCTTCTGTTTCTGTACCTGCTGCTGGCGGCAGTGCTGCTACTGCAAGCGCTTCTCATCACCATCCGCCTCCCTTTTACTTCGACGAGAAGTGGAAGCTGTCGAAGAAAGAAGCGTCGTCGAGATCGAGCCGTTCATCTTCTTCTATCCATCTCATGAAGAATTCATCGCGGTCGAATCGACGGTGCTCGTTTTCCAGAAAGTGTGCGAGGTTGGTGAAGGAGCAGAGAGCTCGGTTCTACATCATGAGGCGCTGCGTCACCATGCTCATCTGCTGGCACGATTACAGCGATTCATAAACAGAGGGAGAAAGGGGAGGTCTAGAGAGAGAAAGTCGCAATCTTTTGCCTGTGTTTTTGTTAGATCTTTCTGGGTTTTGTTTGCTGCAGAAAACCCAGTTCAGAGTCAGCTTTTTTTCTTGAGGAACGAGCAGGAGGAGAAAGATTTAATACTTGTACATAAATTTTTGCTCTGTTTTTGCTTTTATTGATTAGATTTTAGATTTTTTTTTTTTTTCCCTTTTTTTTGGCCTCTGAATCTCAAAGCAGATGAGATGGCTGCTTGAAAACCATGAGACATATTTCAATGAAAATAGAGCTTTTGAGGTCTAATTCTAATTTCTTAGTCTTCCCTTATTTTCCTTTTGATTTTCTTGCCATTTATGGTAAAGTTCTTGCTTTTTCTGGGCTTGGGCTAATCAGGTGATCTTGAATTTTGAGTTTGAAGTGATGGGGTTATGGTTGAAATATTTTATTTAGCATAATGAGAGGGGGAGATTCTTTTTTTCAGTAATTCAACTGTGTTGCAGGCTTTGTAGCTGATGCAATTGTGGGATGTTCTTCTAATCTAAGGATGAGGATTCACATGATCAAGAATGAGGATTCACATGATCAAGGAATGTGGACCGTTGAATGAAAATCTAATTGTTTATATTCCTTGATTATGAGGAACCTCGTCCTTAGATTAGGAGAGGATCCTGGTCCGCAATTGTGGATCTGGTGAGCTAGGCTGACACAAGTAGGATTCATTTTTCCTTGAATTTGTATTTTATTAAGAGGTGCGCTATTCACACATCTTATTTTACTTATTACACATTCTTAGTTAATTTTTATCTGTTGATCTTTTTCGATTTATTCGATTCAACGGCCAAAAATTAGAAAAATACATGAGAAGTAAAAAAATGCGTGAATATCACATTTCTTTTCTTAATTGTTAATGTGAATCATGGATGTTAGAGATTAATATAAAATTGGGAAATTCTCAGTGGAGGATGGACCAACATGGGAGAGAGAGAAGATAGAGAGGGTAGAACAACTCATGGATGACGGTGATTTTCACACTTCTAGTCTCTTCTCGTGTGGTTGTTTTTTGCTCTTGATTTTCATGTTCGCGAACATACAAGTGAAATTCTAAATTACGGAAAAGAAAATTCAAGGAGGAAATTTTGAATTTTTTCTCATATTACAATATGATGGTAAATTGTAAACTACTATAATTTGCAGACACAAAATCTCACGCTCGAACGTCTAGGAAAATTTTGAATTTAACGCAACCACAGTTCACTTTCTATATCAGAAAGCACGAAAGATGCCCTATTTTTCTTGCATTACAATTTAAATGTCGTACGAAATGTGGTAAAAAAAAGTTGTGTGCAACCAAAGCATAGTGCAATCAGCCTGTCACTTCTACCTCCCATGCTTCTGTAAGTAAAATGACCAATTTGCCCCTAGATATTTTAAATGTTTGACCAGTAGAGGACCACTTTGACCACTTATCTAGTATGGCTGGACAGGGGCAGTCTCGGAACCTTTTCCTGGCTTCATCGTTCGTATATATATTGCTATTCAGATTCCCAAACTGCTCTTCTAAACATGTGAGGGAGTCTGATTACCATGCATGTGCGGGGGCATTTGCGTCAATTCAGAAGTTTACAGCTGGCTTTGTTCCTAGTTTATTTCGTTTCAGTGGGGGTAATGATGTCCTCATGGATCGGACAATAATGTTATCCATACCATGTTTTTGTACCATATTTTTATATCATCTTAAGTGACATTTGATGTGGACAGCCACATCATTTGAATTAAGCAGATTTTTAAATTTAGTTCATTATTTAATAAACTAATAATTAAAAAAAACTAGTTAATTAAATAATGATTGTGGTATACGAGAAGTTTTTTTCCTTCATTTCATTGGGTTTTGCAAATTTTTCAAATGATGTGGCTATTTACATCATTTATCATCTAAAGTGATATAAAAATGTGGTATAAAAACATAAAATGAATAGCATTACTAAAACAGGTAATGTGCCAAATACCTGGTTTTGAGTTTGACATAATTTTCTAATACGTTGTGTATTTTGTGCATTAAGATTTTCAGGTGTTAAATCCGTAGTTAATGATTTAATCGCAAAAATTTAACATCTAAAACTCCTAACGTATAAGTTATACTGGGTGCAATATTTAGTGACCATGCTTTTGATACGGAAGTAATTCACACAAACAAGCATTAATAATAGAGAGGTTTAACAAAACACTTCTGGTACTGTTCACTTTTAACGAAAAACAACATTTATACATTTCCCTAATACTATTCACTGTACCTTTAAAAGGGGTTTTTCATTAAAAATGAAGTTTTTTTGGACTTTTCGTTAGTTTTCCTTTAATAATAATCTCCGCACACAACACAAGCACAAGCATCACCTGTATAAATCTGTTACAAAAATAGCATATACAAAAGTCCTATACTATAGTATACGTAATGTCACCGCTAGAAAGCAAGACCACATCAAACCACTGACAAACAAGACCACATTAAATCATCGTTGACAAGCGAAGCTACATCACATAATCACTCACAAACAAGGACGGATCCACATAAGGACCTGGGAGGTCCCAGGACCCGTCGGCGATCCTAAATCACTGCTATAAATTTTCCGAGGACTCCTCGTACTCGAGCATGAGGTCTGTGTAGGTTGTAGGTTGTAGGTTGCAGTGTCTGTCTTCTTCTTGGAGAAGATGACCGCGCACGGATAAGAAAGAAAATAGGGACCCTTCCTGTCTCTCTCCTCCTTGCTTCTACCATGGTCTCATCCGTCGGTGCCTCCCACTTCTCCTCCAACCTTTCTTTGTCGTCTAGTGGGGGCAATACATAAGCCCAAATTTCCCCAAATTATTTCAACCATCTTAGTAATTTTTCTTATGGGTGAAATTTCCTTCATAAGGTTAGTAAGATGGATATGATCTGTCATGGGTTGGTGAAATTTGGGTGTGGAGCTGCCATGGCTTCGGGAGAATGGGGAGGAAGGCGGTTGGTGGAGGTATGGCAGCTTTGTTCTTAGTGAGACAGAAGGTGGATGTTTGGAAACTAGTAAAAGAAAAAAATGGTGTGTTTGGTTAGAAAGATAGTGGGAGTTTGAGGAGAGTTTTATTTGACCGGTGTTTTAAATTTAGTGGTTCATATTAGATAATTAATAATTTAGGTACTCCCTAGTAACTTATGAAACCTCGTAATAGACGCCTGAATTATGATTTTATAATTTGTAATATTGTTTTGCATTTAATTTTTGAATAAAATGTATTATATTTAAATTTTCAAAGTTATTTTTGTTCATAAATTTTTTGACCTTTGTAATTAAAATCTCTCGAATTTAAAATCCTGAATCCGTCACTACTCACAAACGTGGTCACATCGAACCATGGGCCAAATTTTCTAATCAAGCAGGAAACTTGAATTAGAAAGTACCATGGGAGGGAGTGGCAAGTTGGCACACTGGCTGACAAGGCATGCCGAAGCAACATCTACATATGGTTCACACACTCAAAGTCTTTCCTTGATAAGAAAGAGGGAAAAACAAAGACAAAAAGCACGAATTTTGCTCTAAGTAGATAATTTTCCTTTCAGAAAAAAACACGAATATTGTTTCTCGTGTTCCTGTACACATCGTTTGAAAAGCAACGATGTTTACATTATATTTTGGGATAAGGATTGTATGCCCTTCCACTTCCAGTGCTCTCCTGTGTTTTTTTGTTTCTGTGGTCACGGTTAAGCTACATTAAAATTTTATATTGCTATTCATTTTTGTCTTATTATCTCTATAAAAAAAACAATATAAAATGTTAACGTTGCTTAACTGTGACCACAGAAAACAAGAGAGTACCGGAAGTGGGAAGGCAGACAATCCTGTGCTATATTTTGAGGTAGGGTTTTGTAAAATACTAAACCTAATCATAACTCATGCATTACCACCATTTCCCACGCTTCTTTCCATCTGCTTTTTTGCTATTTCTTAGGCTTTTCTCTTCCTCTATCTCTCTTTTTTTTTTTTTTTTTTTTTTGGTTCTTTTTTTCCTATCATTGTCTTTTATTATTGTTATTTTCTGATGGTTGTGTATGATCTATATATATTGGTCGAGGTGGTCAAAGAGAAAGCTTTGCTTTGCTAAAACCTTGATCCTTTTTATGCACTTTAATTAGAGGCAATCAAACAACCATCAATTCAAAAGATCATGCTTTATTAGGGTTTTGACTGTTAATCATTGGGATTTAGCTTGGCGTGCCGAAGGAGCCGAAAACGAACAAAAAGAAAAGGAAAAAAAGGATCTCGCATTGGACTATGGAGAGGTAATCCGAAGGACCCAAGAGATTAAACAAAGAAAAAGTGAGAATCAAATCTTCACACAAATCTAAATCTTTCGTATGATTAGAAATGCTAGTGAATTTTTGGATGTCCCTTGGACCATAAACTGAATGATTCGTCCTTTTTATTCCATTTCGTTAATTTTTGTTTTACCATACACATTTGATGTTGAAGCATTGTTTACTTAATATGAAAAGAGAACTATATGATATCAAAAGCTAGAGTTTTGCAGAGAATATGTTAGTAGTTTTAAGCAGTTCTTGCGTTTACTTGGTTCACTTGCACAAAATTGGTTAATAGCATTAGGCAAAATGTAATGCATGATAAAATGTATATATGTGCGAAAAGGATTGAAGGCTCAAATGTTCTATACGTTCATGCAATTTCATGCTAATTTAATTTATATTATATGTATTAGTAGTTAAGCAAGATTTTAATTAATTATCATGCCACGTTAAACAAACAATTCCACGCCAAGCAAAAGTGGTGCAGACCTCAAATGATAAGGGGAGAAAAAGTCTATATTCACAATAAAGCCCAAGTTGCTATGTCGCCGTTCAACACTGGAGAGTGTACGCAACTCCCTGCCAGAAAGTTAAAAAGTCATTCTCTGATGGCTGCTATGACTGCTGGACCTCAATTGCGTGACTTAAGTCCACCCCAAAAGATAAGAAAATCTTGAAACTTTATCTTTCACTGATTTCACTTCATTACTATAGGTTTACAGAGTCAATTGAATGTCTATCTTTAATGCATGAATTGCTCGATATACATGCAAAGCATGCTTATGATACAAATTGAGATCATGTTTGTAATTATATATGTCATGCCATTCATATGAGTTTTGATTGGAGTGTATTAATTTCTTTTGTCAAGGAAGTGCTTAAGCCTGCATTAATTAGTTCTAGACACTTACTTATCATGCCTAAATATCATTGAATAGTTAAGTACGAGACTTTCACTAGTAAAAAAAAAGTCTTGTGCGACAAAACACATATGTCGCCCAAAGTCACTTTGTGCGACGAAATTTTGTACGGTGAAAAACACATCGTCGTGCAAAGTTACTTTGCGCGACAAAACAACATTGTTGCACAAAGTCTTGCGCAATGAAAACACATCGTCGCACAAAGTCTTTAGAACAATAAATAATAAAAAATTTTAAATCTTTGCACGACGTAATTCAAATATTTCGTCGCCTAAACCAATTTATTTTTATTTTTTATTTTGTATGTATCTGATTGCAAAATAGGGGAAATCTGCCACATTAAAATTACCTTCGGGGAGGTCCGTTTGATATCCAAAAACTGCTCAGCAACAGTCGGACAAGTGGGGAATGTTGGGGTGAACCAGAAAAGTTTGGGTAAAGCCGGATCTAAATGTTGGCTGGGTAAGCCGAATCCATTAGTATGGAACATTTTCTTTTCCAAGTGAAATCCCCTAGTATATGAAAGAGTGAAAAAGTGCTTTCGTTGGTGTGGAATAAGAAGTCTTCGTATCTTAATGCATGTATTTATTTTATTCAGAGCTATTAGAGCGGGATCCACTTTTTGGGGAATATGAGTCGAAGCAATAACAAGAATATTTATAGTGGAACATCTTTCACAATCCCTTATAAATAAATAAAATAATTCTTATTTTTTCATAATAATTATTTTTTTTTATAAAATTATTATTTAAATAGCTGCAAGATAACATTTAAGAAATTGAACGGTATATATATTTATTAAGTAGCTTTAAATTTATTATTGTAGTTCGAATCGGGTTTTTGTTAGAAAAATAAATTATTGTAGTTCGGATCGGACTTTTGTTATAAAAATATATTTTAAATTGACGATCGAATTTGTTCATTATATTCATATAGGGTTAAGGAGTGTAGCTATAAAAAATCATCAAAATTGGAGTTGAAATAACCGTTAAATCGTGATTTTTCGTTTATAACTGTCGAAAAGTTTTGTCTCATTCCTTGATGTCTAAATGTTTGTTTTTTGCGATTTTTGGCGTATACGATCTCGAAGTATATACAAACAAGTTTGACGGTTGGATCGTTGAAACTAGTTTCGTAGAATGCGTATCCCATCAAAATAATAGATTCACTTACACTTAAGAGTTTATTTATACTTTCATCAAGTATGACATAAGATTTTGTGGTATCCACTAGTGTAAATATTTTAAATTGAAGAACGAATTTAGTCATTGTATTCATATAGCGTCAAGGAGTGTAGCTATAAAAAATCATCAAAATCGGAGTTAAAATAACCATTAAATCGTGATTTTTCGTTCATAACCGTCGAAAAGTTTTATCCCGTTACTTGATCTCTGAATGTTTAGTTTTTGTGATTTTTGGCGTATGCAATCTGAAAGTATATACAAACAAATTTGACGATTGGATCGTTAAAACTAGTTTCGCAGAATGTGTATTCCATCAAAACAATAGATTCACTAACACTTAGAGTTTATTTATACTTTCATTAAGTATAACATAAGATTTTTTGATATGCACTAGTGTAAATATTTTAAATTAAAGATCGAATTCATTCATTGTATTCATATAGGGTCAATGAGTGTAGCATCAAAATTGGAGTTAAAATAACCGTTAAATCGTGATTTTTCGTTTATAATGGTCGAAAACTTTTGTCCCGTTACTTGATCTCTGAATGTTTATTTTTTGTAATTTTTGCGTCTGCGATCTCGAAGTATATACAAACAAGTTTGACGGTTGGATTGTTGAAACTAGTTTCACAGAATGCGTATCTTATCAAAACAGTAGATTCACTAATACTTAGAGTTTATTATACTTTCATTAAGTCTAACATAAGATTTTGTGGTATCCATTAGTGTAAATATTTTAAATTGAAGATCGAATTCATTCATTGTATTCATATAGGGTCAAAGAGTGTAGCTGTAAAAAATCATGAAAATTAGAGTTAAAATAACCGTTAAATTATGATTTTTCGTTTATTCATATATATCAGTGTAGCTGTATACATGCATCACACAAACCAATTTATTTTTGTTTTATATTTTATTTTATATTATAAATTTTAAAATATAGTTATTTTCGTAAGTTTTTATTATTTTTTAAAAAATTTGCACGACGAATATCAATATTTCATCGCCTAACCGTTATTTACTTATTTTTTATTTATTTTTATATTTTATATTGTTAAACTAAATTATTTTTTTATTTTTTATTATTTTCTTTGCGTGACGAATGCACATTTTGTCACATCTCGACCCGGGCCCCAACCACATTCCAGGCTCGACTCCATCATAGCACAATATTGTCTGTTTTGGGCCTCGACCACACCCTCACGGTTTTGTTTTTGGGAACTCACACGAGAACTTCTCAGTGGGTCACCCATCATGGGATTGCTCTCGCGTAAACTTGCTTAACTTCGGAGTTCCTACGGAACCCAAAGCCAATGAGCTCCCAAAATACCTCGTGCTAAGTAGAGATAAGAATATGCATATAAGGCTCACAGGATCCACTCCCTTGGGCGATGTGGGATGTAACACATTTGGTCGCCTAAACCTTATTTATTTTAATTTATTTATATTTTAAATCGTAAAATAAAATTATTTTCTTTTTTATTATTTATAAGAATTATTTTTATAAATTTTGCACGACAAACCAATATTTTGTCGTGCATAATCCTTAAATTTGGATGGGAGCCAAAAATGGGATGTGGGAACTTAAAAAAAAAAAAAATTTTTTGAAGACTTTGTGCGATCAACACTTCGTCACGCAAAACTTTGCGCGACCAACACTTCGTCGTGCAAAGCTCTAATAATTTGGGTGGGCACCAAAAATGGGACGCGGGAAATTTTTTTAAGACTTTGCGTGACCAATATTTTGTCGCACAAAGTGATATGGCTTTTAAAACCAAAATAACTCCTCCACCATTTTCTCAATGTCTTTCTCTACTCTTACCTCTCCTCTCTCTTTCCCTCTCCCCAAATCCGACCCTCTCTCTTACACTCACTCCTCTCACTTAATCTCTCTTCACTATCTCTCACTCTCACTCACTCTCTCATCTCTCTCACTATCTCCTCTAATTCTCTCACACTCACTCCTCCCTCTCATTCTCACGCACTCTTAATCTTGCCAAAAGGTATATTCTCCCCAAATTTTAATTTTTTTTTCATTAATATGTGTATTTGGAGTTAGTTTTGAGTTTGGTGCAGGGTTTAGGGTTGAGTATACGATGAGGAGTGGAGTGTGGGGTCGGATTTGGGGTATACCAATTTTAGGGGAGATGATGCCAATTTTTTGTTATTATTTTTTGTTATTTTTCTATTATTTGACCATATATTTTTTCTGTAGAGAATCGTCGAGACTTTGATGGCTAAAGTTGAGGATTAAGAAGCTATCGTAACATATCCCCACCACTACCACAACAATAGACTTGTATTAGGATTTTATTATTGTACTTTGTTAATTTATGTGTACATTTTGAATATATTATATATATTGGATAATTTGATCACTATTTTTCATATGTAAGTTTATTTTGAATATGTCAATTTAAATTAAAGTAATTAAAAAAATAAAATCATACAATTAAATTAAATTAAAAAGGTAAAAATTTGAAAAATCTTGCGGTACCAAATATTTTGTTGTGTAAAAATCAATATAAGAGAAATAATAAAACAAAAAGTCAAAAACCTTGCGCGACAAAATATTTCTTTGCGCAAAATATTAAATTAATTTATTTTAATTAAAAAAATTTTAAATTAAAAATATTTTGTCGTGCAAAGTAGCTTTGCACAACGAAGATTAATTTTCATCGCACAAACTCTATCATCACGAGCTTTGCGAGACGAACCATGTGCGATCAAACTTTCGTCACGCAAGGTTTTGCAAGACGAAATTGTACTTTGCGCAACAAACTTATTTCGTCGCGCAAATTACATTTTCTAGTAGTGATTGCTCGTTCTATAGATGACTCCAACATAAATGTGACTTCACTAGGGACTAGCCCATTACTCTTACAATGGCTCTCTGCCTTAAGCTTCTGGAGCACATGCTGCCAATAAAATTAAACAAGAGAAGTTTCTCTCAAATTTTATTTTAGTTATAGACTATAGTTTCTTTCAAATAACTATGCATAAAGATTACTTACCCTTTATATAGGTTTATGCTTTAGATGTCTACCATCAAGAAAAACGAATTTCTTGACAAGTCCTTTTTAGTGGTTTCAGAACTCATGGCACTTGGGTGCCGAAAAACTCTTAAGCAATATCCTCCTTGAGTCACAAAATGGAGTAACGTTCGAGCAATTCGTCGCATTTTCTACCATGTCACCTCACCAACAATTTCCGAACTCAATCTTCAAAGCACCAGACCAATGAAAATTACAGACCCAACAACTTGGGGGCTCCGTGCCTGTACAAAAAATTCCAGCATGCTCATCTCACTCTTCTATAACAAGATCCAAGGACACCACCATTCTCGTCTCCTCTATCATTGTTGTTCACATGCTTCAGGTCCTTTTGGGACATTGACACCACGATGTCGTTGCCGCACTTGGCGTTTCCTGCAATATCGTTGGACTCCGTTGAACTATTGAGACTGACTAATTGCCTTGCCTTGCTATTTTAAACTGTTATATTTATGTTTTCTTATATTTTGTTAGCTTGTTATGGAAGACTGCACAAGCATATTGGTTATAATTTCTTGACGAGGAATAGTTTTTATCTCATATAGACTTGAAATAACACAACAATGTGATTGTAAGATTTTGCTAAAGACAAATGCTTATGAACAATTTAGCATATGTTTGTTGTGCATGCGCATGCATTAAAAGTTACCGACGCAAACTATTTAAATGTAAATTTTTATTACTGGGGACCAATTTCATTAAAGGCCGGTAAATGAAGTTGGTCCAAAGAGCCATAGGAAGCTTGTACGAGATTCTTCACACTTTGCAATTACAAAAGCTGACCCACTCTTATCCTTTCTTTGGGGCACTCTATCATTAAAACCATACTAAGTACTTCTAGTACGACATTTGGAACGAAAATGATAAACACATTATTTTTAGCTCTTTATATAATTTTGTTTGATGTTATTCGTCGTTTTTATTTGCAATCCAATAACGGTAAATAAAGAAAAGTTACCCAAGCATTGTTGATTATGCTTTTCCCAATCCAAATTCCTAAACATAATATCCAAAGTGTAATTATCAGCAATTAGCATGGCTTTGATTATGCGCCGGTAGAAGAAGAACAATCGGGAGTGAAACTGCGTTTGGTCAACCGTCACATCACGCACACGCCAGCCTGAAGGACATGATCAGCTCCGTGGGAATCTGATCGGAACATAAGTTAATCAATACGTTACGTCCTGTCAACAGATAATCATCCAAATCACGCTCTGCGCTGTGGAAAGAAATCTCTCTTTTAAAAGCCTAAAAATCAAGTGATTTAGGTTTTTGAAATTTAATCTAAAGGTTAAAAACAGAGAAGTTAATAAAAAATTTTAAAAATTATAATAATTTTTAACCATTTGATCAAATTTCAAAAGCTCCGATCATTTGATTCTTGAGCTTTTGAGGAAGAGATCCGGAGGATCTCTCTCCCTACGCCATTTTGGACTGTTGCTCACGTGGAGCTTCGTCAGGACCCCACAATCATGCGGGAGAGGAACTCCTACTTGGGTTTTGACTCTCTACCATCTCATTAACTACAGTTTTACCACAAATATTTGATGTTGAAGCATTGTTTACTTAATGTGAAAATAGAACTATATGAAACCCCCAAAAAAGTTGAAACTGTGATGGATAAAAATACTTGTGGAGCGCCGTCGTCTTCTCCAACATCCACGAAGGCGGAGGATCCGAGGCCACTACTACCATCGCAGCTTCTGTTGCTGTCAGCACACGGGTGACTGTCTTTCGACCGTTGAACGGACGAGATTACTGCAGCCGGAGGATCCTGATAGAAGGATCCAGCGAGGATCTTGTTCCCTTTGTCGAGATCCAGACGGATCCGAGACTCCGATCCGTGGCAGGAGTACTTGATAAGTACACCAACTGAAGATGTAAACTCGGGATAGCGTTGTAGACCTGCGCTCGCCGGAGCTCCTTCCTAAATCTCGGATCCGAGCTTTACTACATTAGATCGGCAAAAGTACGGAACAGGAAAAAAAAAAAAAAAAATCTGCTTCCCTTTGCTCGTCGACCTCTCTAGACTGGATCATGTCCGACTAGTTTCCGATGAGGATGAAGACCATGGGTGAGTTCTGGATCTGACTCTGATCGCCCCTGCTGTTCCTCTTTTGGGTGCCCGATAGGTCGCGATCCAGACGGATCCGAGATTCCGATCCGTGGCAGGAGCAGTAAAGAGTAGTTAAGAGAGCAGGGTGAGGATCAGTTTGCTGCGTTATAACTCAAAACAAAGGAGTTCACTGCTGCCTTCCTGTCTCAGTAGTGGGGTGGAGTTCTGGATCTGACTCTGGTTGTTCAGCTAGCGGCAAGGCTGGTGAAGGACCCGATTTTATCTTGGCGAGTGAGATCGAGCGCGGCGTGGCTGTGGAGGAAAAGATTGGTGAAGTGAAGTCTATGGCTTGTGTCTGGAAGATGATGGCAGAGCCGATGAGGTCGCTGTGACCGGCTATGAAGATCTTAGCAGACTTGTTGGAGAGGAGGAAGACTATTATTTGGTCACGGGATTAAAGCATGGATTTGTGTTTGATTGGACCGGTTCTTTGTGTCCAAAAATAAGCCGTTTTCTGGTCATTTTTCTCTCCGGGTGTGAGAGTGTTTGCTCCTCCGTGAGTTCCGCCTCTGTGCGTGTGGTTACAGGTTAGTTTCGATCGTGTGTTTTTGTGCTTTTCAGGTTAAGATCTTGGGGTGTTGGGTAATTGAGGCTCTGAAAGCAGGATGGCGTGGGGTGACAGGGCCTAGGGTGTCGGAAAGGATCTGGGGTTTTTAAATTGGTGTGTTGTACTCCTCGAGGGTTACAGAGGCTATTGTGTTGATCTGATTGGGGGTTTTTACTTCTGTCAATTTGGGTTTGTGGGATCTGTGCACTTGGGGGTTTCTGCTATTGTGGTTTGTTTGGGGGGAAGGTGGAATCCGTCAGCTGGTATTCCAGTTGTGGTTCTGTTACTTTGGGATGGCGACAAGTGGAGTGGATGAACTGGTGGTTCAACTGAACCAAACACTGGAATTATCAACCATGGAACAGGGAGTCAAATTGGTTGGGAAAGTTCTTACGCCAAAACCATTGAATAAGTGGGGAGTCAGGAATATTCTAAGAGCGGCTTGGAAAGAATTGGGTGAGGTGGAAATAAAATGGGTAAGGGAGAATGTCTTTATTATTTCAGTCAAAGATGAACATGTAGCTTCAAAAATCCTTGAGCAAGTTCCCTGGGCAGTAATGAAAAAGGTGTTCTGTGTCGTGAAATGGCCTCCGGAGCTCGCTTTAGAGGAGCTGGAGCTGGATGCTGTTCCATTTTGGGTTCAAATAAGGGGAATTCCGCTGGGCTTAGCCTCTATCGAGAATGTGCAGCGTGTAACCAAAGAGGCTGGGAAATTTATAGCCATGGAGGATCCCGGACACGCCCGTGGTTTTGTGCGAATCAGAATCTTAGTGGATACGGAGAAACCACTATTCAAGGGATGCTGGATTCGAAGGGATTCAAATAAGGAAACCTGGGTGGAATTTCGGTATGAACGTCTTCAAGATTTTTGCTACAGGTGTGGACGGATTGGGCATATCAATACTGAATGTTCTGTTGAGATATCTGGAGATGGGGAGGTGGCGTATGGAGAGTGGATGAAGGCACCGCCGGTAAGGGAGGTGGCGATATCGACGAGAGTGGAGTATGTGAGCAGGGGGGAACGCCGACAGGCCGGGGCAGTGCGAGGATCGGGCATCGCGGCTGTACAGAATCAAGGTAGTTTACGGATGTCGAAGGCTCAAGGAATGGAGTGTAATCAAACCATGGAGTCAGGGGGAGCATCAAAGAGTCGAGGCACAGGTCAAAAAAAATGGCGTAGAAGAATGCGGGGGGAGGCAGAGGATACGTCTTCCTGCTCTGAAATGGAAAGCATTAAAACAGTGGGGGAAGGAAGGTCGGGCGAGGTCCAGGGGGGTAATAACATTCTGTCCACCCAGGATGAGGAACCTTTATGGGGTAGTAAAAGAAGTGGGGAAGTACAGGATATGATGCTAAATCAAACTCCTCAGAAAAAATTCAAGGGCCCGGATACGGAAGAGATTTACCAAGGAAGGGGGGCAGAGACAGGGAGGAGGTTAAATTGCAAGGAAGGAGAACTATCGGTGGATCGAGCGGGCCGTATGACGGGTGCAGATAAGGAAGAAATAAGTGAGAATCTTGGAGGACAGGAAGTACTGGAAGGGGGGTCGGATATTGCTAAAGAGAGGATGGTGACAAGGAAGGCGGGCAAGTTGGCTCGGGGCGGTGGCGGCTGGCCTTCTACAGCCGCAGGCCAGCCATGAGTTATATATTCTGGAACTGTCGTGGGCTAGGGTCGGACACGACAGTCAGGGCTCTCCATGGGCTTATTCGAAAAAAGAGACCCTCTATGATCTTTTTATCAGAGACTAAGATGAAAGATCATAGAATTCTAGGTGTGAGGAGGCGATTGGGTTACTTACATGGATTTGATGTTTCGCCAATTGGAATTTCTGGAGGGTTGAGTTTATGGTGGGAGGACAACCTGGAGGTGAATATTATCTTTTCGTCCAAGCATATTATTGATGCTGTGATGAGAATTAAAGGGCAAATGCAATGGAGTAGGATTACGGGTGTGTACGGAACGTCGTATAGAGCTGAGAAAAATCTATTTTGGGATTGGATGGTTAACCATTTTACCCCCACAGACATACCTTGGATTTGTGGTGGGGATTTCAACGAATTCCTATGGGATTATGAGAAGTCTGGAGGAGTTGAGGTCTTGTACAATAGACCAAGATTCTTAGAAGAGTTTCTGTCTTCCTCTCAGTTGATGGACTTGGGTTTCAATGGGCCAACATTCACGTGGAGAGGGCTGAGAAAAGGGGATTGGGTGGAGGAGCGATTAGATAGGGTCATGGCAAATGAAAAGTGGCAGCAACTCTGGCCGAACTCCCATGTTATGCATGAAACGGTTTTAGCCTCGGATCATTGCCCAATTGTTCTTAGTTCCATATCTGATGGGCAGAAAGGAAGGAAGATGTTCAGATTTGAGGCGTTTTGGGTCTCGGAGGAAGAGTGCAAGAAATTGGTGGAAATGAGCTGGGACCAGCGGCATCAGGGTAGCCCTGTGAATAGGTGGGTGAGATCTTTAAACGAATGTCGTCATCGTTTGAGCAGGTGGAATCGTACCAAATTTAAGGGGCGGGGTAGCAGGATCCATGATCTCCTTTCCCAGTTAGACTCACTCCAGCGAGACTGGGGTCCAAACTATGGTGAGATAAGGGAGATATCTCGGCAGATTGATGAGTTAAGACTCCAAGAGGAGAGTTATTGGTGCCAGCGATCGAGGGTTAAATGGTTGAGGGAGGGGGATGCAAACACTCAGTTTTTTCACTCTTCAACCCTTCAGAGGCGTAGGAGAAATAAGATTGTGAAGCTTAGGGATGAGAATGGGAACTGGGTGGAAAATTCGTCTCAGGTGCGTCATTTAGTGGATAATCACTTCTCTTCAGTTTTCAGCTCGGCAGGGGATCGTAACTGGGGGTCGCTGCTAGATTGCATTAATCCCTCGGTCTCGACAGAAATGAATGAGGCGCTAACTGCACCGGTTACGGAGGAGGAGATAAAGGAGGCTGCTGGTAATATGGGAGGTCTTAAGGCTCCTGGCCCTGATGGATTCCAGGGGATCTTCTATCAGACATACTGGGAGATTGTGAAGGAGGATGTTTCGGCTCTAGTCAGAGAGTTGCTTCAGGATGTTGCGGGTTCGAGATTGATAAATCAGACTAACATAGTCCTGATTCCCAAAGTTCCTAATCCGGAATTTGTGTCGCAGTTCAGGCCTATCAGCCTATGTAACTATTCATACAAGATACTGTCAAAGATTCTTGCTAACAGGTTGAAGGTATTATTGCCTAAAATCATATCGCCATCTCAGAATGCTTTTGTGGCGGGTAGACAAATTCAGGATTGCATTGGCATAGCCCATGAGATGTTTCATTATTTGAAGGGAAGGAAAGCCAAGAATAGATTTGAAATGGGGATTAAACTGGATATGCAGAAGGCGTATGATAGAGTTGAATGGGACTTTTTGGATGCGGTAATGGAAAGAATGGGGTTCAGCAGTAGTTGGAGAGCGATAATTAATGGATGTGTTTCGTCTGTGAAGTTCGCTGTTCTCCTAAATGGGCAGACTGGAGAGTCTTTTGCTCCCTCGCGGGGTCTCCGTCAGGGGGATCCTCTTTCTCCTTATTTATTCATTTTGGTGGGGGAAGTTCTTTCCAAACTGTTTCAGGGTGCGGTGGACCAAGGTAGGCTGGAGGGGGTGAAGATTGGTGGATCTGGACCCGTGATTTCTCATCTCTTCTTTGCGGATGATACCCTTCTGTTTTTGCGGGCAGATGTGAAAAACTGCAGGAACTTGAAACACATTCTGGACAAATTTTGTGTGGCGTCTGGGCAGAAGGTTAATTTGGAGAAATCCAGTGTTTTCTTTGGGGCAAATGTTCCGAAGGTGAACGCAGATCAGATGGGGAATGCCCTTGGTATGGCGGTGGTTAGCAATCCGGGGACCTATTTGGGGGTCCCTGCTATTTGGGGTCGGTCGAAAAGGCGTGGTCTTGCTTATGTGAAAGGAAGAGTAATGGAAAAGCTACAAGGGTGGAAACAAAGTACTCTATCTCGTGCTGGTAAAGAGGTTCTAATTAAGGCTGTTATCCAAGCTATTCCGGCGTACCCAATGTGCATTTTCAAATTCCCCGCCGCCGTTTGTCAGGAATTGGATGCGTTGGTGGCTGGATTTTGGTGGGGTTGCAAGGAGGGAGCCCAAAAGATTCATTGGGTCTCAAAGGAGGTTTTGGGTTTGCCAAAAGACTTGGGTGGTTTAGGCTTCAGAAACTTTATGGAATTTAATGATGCTCTGCTCGCTAAACAGTGTTGGCGGTTAATCACGGAACCGGACTCGCTGTGGGCTAGGGTGATTAAAGCCCGGTATTTTCCCCATTGCTCGATATGGGATGCAAAGAAAGGTGGTAGGGCTTCTTGGGCATGGAGCAGCCTCATCTGTGGAAGGGACGTGATCAAGGAGGGTTCCCATTGGCAGATTTTAGGCGGTCAGGAGGTGCGGGTGTGGCAGGATAGGTGGCTTCCATCCTTGCCTCTTGGACATCCGGTGCCGGTTGGCCAGGTTGCGGTTACTCCCAGTTTGAGGGTCAGTGCGCTTATCTGTTCGGAGTCGGGGCGGTGGAATCTTAGGTTTTTAGAGCCATTTTTATCGGGGGAGGCATTGAAGGCTATTGAGGAGACGCCTCTGGGGGATCTAAGTCGTAATGATAGGCTTATCTGGGATTTGAGTAAGAACGGATCGTATTCGGTCAAGTCGGGTTATAGATGGCTGCAAGGTAGATCAATGGCCAGGAGGGACAAGCGTCGGCCTTTTGTTCGTGGGGTTCCTAAGGAGTTCTGGAAGGGGATTTGGAAGCTGGAGGTGCCCCCCAAGTTGCGTCATTTCTTGTGGCTTACGATGCATAATTGTCTTCCTACTCGGGAAGCCCTGTACCGACGACGGTCCTCTCTGACCTCTACTTGTCCTATTTGCTGCTGCCATGATGAAACCATTGAGCACATTTTCCTTTCTTGCTCTTGGGTTGAGCCAATTTGGTTTGGTGGGGCTTTGGGGTATAAATTGGATCGTCTTTCTCTTCCGTCTTGGCTGGAATGGATTCAGAAGGTATTCTCTCCGAATTTATGCAACTTTGGAGATACAATATGGAGACAATCATATATTGTTTTTACCTGTTGGTGTATTTGGAAAGCTCGCTGTGATCTTGTTTTCAAAGGGATGTCTGTTAACCCTTTAAAAGTATTGGCTGATGTATCTGCGGCTATGAGCTCATTTATTGGTGCTAAGGCTATGGTTGGGGTGAGGGGAGGGTGTGACGGGAGGAGGGGTACCCAGGTGGCGCAGTGGTGTGCTCCGGCCTATCCTTTTGTGAAGATTAATGTGGATGCTAGTTGGTCCAAGGCCTCAAAGATGGGATTTGTTGGATTGATTGCGCGGGACATGGAGAGAAAATTTGTGGCTGCAGCGCGGTATGCTATTTCTGCTCCTTCTGCTGCTGCAGCGGAGGCTTATGCGTTGTTGCACGGGTGCAAGCTAGGTGAAGACCTGGGTGTAAGGTATGTAATTCTTGAGTCGGACTCCCTTGAAGCGATTAATTGTTTATCTAGCTCGCTGTCTAGGGGTAGTTGGGAGGCATTCCCGGTGCTGGCTCAGGTTAAACAGCTGGGGGGGAAGTTTCTTGATTGCCGATGGTCTTGGGTGCCCCGTTCTGCTAATGGCGTGGCTCACAAGATTGCATCGGGTAGTTTTACGGAGATGAGTGATGTCGTTTGGGCCGTTAGGCCCCCATCTTCGTTGGTCTTTGTATTGAATAATGACGGGCTACCTTGTCCTCATTAATTTGTTTTGGTGGTGTCGGGGGTGACGCTTCTACTTGGTGGAGGGGTCTTTGTGGTTTACCCCTTGTCATTGCTTGTTATTGTATGTTTGTTTGCCTCTTTGTAGGCCTTTTATGATATGGTAACTGGTGTTCAAAAAAAAAAATAGAACTATATGATATCAATAATCATCACATGCGTGCGGTAGCGAAGCCAAGAATTCTTGTGAAGAGGAGCCTCTCACAATGTAGAAGGAAAAAGGGTAGTGTCTATAAAATCACTAACCAAAATACCATATAATACGTATCCAACGTAATCATATTCATCTTCGAGGAGTTTTCACATTTTGAAACAATAACATGAAAACCTCATCATTTATACTATTGAAAGAATTATTGAACTCAATAGGGAGAATCAAGAAAATGTTTAGAAATCCTAACACTAAAGTAAGAGATAGAATAGAGTAGAAACGAATAAAAATTATAGACAATAATAGCGATTTACAAATCTTATCGTTACTTATTGAATAAGTTTGTAACTTTTTTTATTAGTTGAATGAATTTGGAATTTGGAATGACAAAAAATATGAAATCTGAAATTTCGAGAATGAGATAGGAAATAGCTCTCGAATCTCTGCATTGTAACGTGAAAGAAATCAGATTAGAGTGTGAGGCAAGATTTTTTTATTTTTATAAGTAAAAGTAAATGATGGGTTTGATTTTAAAGGTTTGATTTGTGATAAAGGACCATAACAAGAGATAATGATTGAATTTATCTGAAGTGTTGAACAATAGGAGGGTTTTACAGCAACAGAAATGGGTAGACAAACACACATATATATGTTTTTTTCAAGATCACGATAGGCCAAAGACCACCATGGTCCCTTGATGCCTCCGCCAGTGGTTATAAGCGGTTCATGCATTGTACAATTTACTTGGTTCGGATGCACAAAATTGATTAGTCACATTAGGCAAAATGTGATGCATGATAAAGTATAGATGGTTGTAAGATTTTGCCACGGACAAATGCTTATAATGCACAACTTAGCGAATGTTTGTCGTGCATGCAAAGAGGCATATCCAGTGCCCAGAGTTGGGTAGCTTGTACTGAGATTCGTGACACTTCGCAATTATAAACGCTGATCCACTCTTATCCTTTCTTTGAGGGCACTGATCAAGGTTTTTCCATGCCTTATGGGTCCATCATAAAAACTTTCATAAGTACTTCTGCTAGTATAACACCTAAGCGAAAACAATATCAAATGGCAAAATGAGAAAAATACATGTTTTTAGCTTCGCATACAATTTTTCTAGGTTTATAGTGTGTTCGTTTCAAACTTTGAGATCTTTAACAACTAACATCCTCCCGCTGACGCAGAAAAAGACTTTGCATTTTGACTCTTCTTGTTGTTTAATTTATCTAATTTGACGATTAAAAATAAATAAATAAAAACTGTGCGTCAAAACCGCTTTCCTGTCTAATACTATTTTCTACTTTTGTTTATACATTATGCAACCATATTAGTCACTTTTGTCATTTAAAAAACAAAAAAAACATGCGTTACATTATTTATGATTTTTATTGAGATTACCCAACCATTGTTCATTATCCTTTCCCAATCTAAATTCCTAAACACTAGCCTTTACGCGTGCAGAAGACATTTTTTGAATTACGACAATAGCACTCAAATTGAGTTCCTTTGTTTCCCATCATTTTCTCAGCAACCAAACAGAGAAAAATTGTGTTAAACTAAACAGGTAGCAGTTATGAGTTGGGCTTCATCTCTTTAAATTCGTAATATTTTTAACATGCATGTCCATCATTATTTCTTTAATTTGTTTTCGAAATGGGGTAAGATCATGTTGGTTTAAAACTATTGTTAACATGTCATCATTCAACTAACGTTCGTAAACCAAAAAGAAAAAAAAAAAAAAAAAAGAGAAATTGATGGAAAAATTATTAGTCTAACACTATAAGTTGCAAAATCTATATCGCCAAATTGTTTTGGCTCAATGATAAGAAAAGCCTAACATGACTAAGTTGTAGTGCAAAGAATCATCAGTCTGACTCCCTTGAATGATGAAAATGTTTATAATCACAAAGTTCTCTGAATTTGGAGAAGATATATCAAACAAAACAACGAAAAGTACGGAAAACTAAACCCAACCAAGTGGTTTTCTTAGAGCAAGAACTTGGAGCTAACACAAACAAAATCTATCAAATTACCAATATGCAATCAGTGAACAATTTCATAACAAAAACAGCTAAATAGACCCAAATGAGATTAAAAGTTAAGAATTCACCAAACCAATTGAAAATCTAATTCTAAAATTCCAAACACCCACCAAATGATTTCGAATAAAGTTCTAGAGTTGAATACATGTTACTGATACATAAGGGTATAAAGAATGAGAAGTAAAGTATGAAAATTTTAAAATGAAGGGCCAATCCTACTCTTTGGGAAATCACATTTTGAGCCTGGCTGCTTTTCAGTTTCACTCTACCCTTAGATTTGTTCTTCTTTATGGGTAGACTTTCCAACCAAACATCAGTTCACAGATATAATTGTCCTTGGGTACACCAACACATTCCAAAATCATATATATTCTCTAATATAAACTAATTCTTACCTAATTAACATGTTCAAATCCTTATTTTCTCATATGATTATGTACCAATAGGATTAGGCAAATCTTTACCTTTACCAAACTGATGTCTGGATGCACGTCATCCAGAATTTGATGACATTATACCTGAATCAGAAAATTAAAAAAAAAAGAAAAAGAAAAAAGAAAGAATTTGATGAGATTATACCGAATCAGAAAATTTGAAAAAACAAAAAAAAAAAAAAGGAATTTGATAACATTATAACTGTAAAACCCAAAAAATCAGTATATATCACTTCCTGTAAAACCCCTTCTTGCGGAGGCTAGGGATTTGGAGCCTCTGAGAGAGGTCGAGAAATCTGTGGAAGCAAATGGAAGGGCCCTGCTTTTCCATCTTTCTTCCGTTTCAGGATGAGCAACACACGTATAGCAGGAAGAAAATCCAACAAAAAGGCACACGGATGAGGACGCATGGGCAGCGTTGTGCACAGTGAAACAAAAAGCAGAAAAACAGAAGGAATAAGGTGGAGCAACGAGGGACACGTGGGTAAATTTACAAAATTACCCTTGTATTATCTTATGCATTCATTTTTTCTGTTTTGATTTTTTTTCGGCCGAGCGGCATTTTTGTCATATTCTTTTTGTCGAAGTCATGACATCAAAATTAACCTCCGGCTTTATATATAAAAGATATTTACTAAAAAAAATTATTATTAGCATTTCAAAAATCTCATTTAACATTCTAAACTTTCTTTAATTAAAAAGAAAAATACTCTTATAAAAAATGTAAAATGAAATTTTTAAAATGCTAATAACAATTATTGTCAGCGATGGGTCTGATTTATATGATGGTAGATGTAGAACACTCCGGCTTTATATATAAATATCTTTTACGTTTTGGTAAACTGTGCTGATAAGTAGCTTGGTTAACGGTCACATCACGGACACGCCACCCTGAAGGACATGATAGGCTCCCTGGAATCCGATCGGAACATAAGTTAATGAATACGTGGCGTCCTGCAGATAATCATAAAAATCAGGCTCTGCGCCATTTTGGACCGTTGCTCACGTAGAGCTTCGTCTAGGACCCCACGATCACGCGGGAGCAGAACTCCTACGTGGGTCTCTCCCGTTGCATGCTTCGTGCACAGGGATGGACCCAGAGTTTTAAACGCCGGTGGACTCAACTTTGAAGACAAGAGGTGGAGGGAGTGAAAGGAGAAAAAGCCTGATGTGGTGGGGTCTAATCTGGAAATTGGAGGAGTAATTTGTTTTATCTCTGCTCATGCTCATGCAGTATCCAAATCATCAATGTGAAATGAAAAGGGCTGGTTGTTCTTGTTTGTAACCGAACAGGAAAAAGAAAAGGACCGGTTTTGGGGCTAGAGAAAAGAGAAACGGCAGCTTTTAAGTTTTCAACATGAATCCAACTACCATTAGGACTTTTTTTGGGTAGGAAAGGGTTTTTCTTCGGATCTCTTTCTCTTAATTCATTAAGTTCAGAAATCGAAATCGTTGAAATTTGATCCAACGATTAAAGTTATTATAACTTTTTAAAGTAGGTTCCTGTTTGTAACCGTTGAATCAAATTTCAACGGTCCAAATCTCCGAATTTGGTGGATTAGGAGGATTTGGTAGGCATGATGTGATGAGTTATATCCAATTAAATTGGACTTATAATCAAACTGATGTTTGTCGTTTTGAATTGAACATAACTCAGCCGACGTTTGTTGTGTAAGAACGTAACTTGGATATAATAGGACAAAATAGGTTACGAATATCAAATAGAGTGAGTTATCTAACATGTCTCATGGTCTCCCACACTTCAACGTCGTCAAACAAATTCTAGCATGTTCTCTCAACTTCAGTGACAAATTAATATCAGGTTTTTGCATGTGTGGTTGCTGATGATTAAATTATTAACTAAGTGTTAATTAACGTACTTATTTTATTAATGATACATCATATCATTTATAATTTTGATCTAAAAAATTAATCTAATTGATCTCCTTAACATTAATCGTGGTACGGTAAAAACTTTGAGCGGTACTTTATGCTTCATCCAATTATACTTTTCCCATCATTTCAGCATCTGCTGAATCACACGCTACACGTGCGCGTGGGAATTTCATTATCATCATCGAGTCATCGTTATATAAAGACGCCATCTTTCCGCGTCGAGCGCATTCTTCATCAGACGCCGATGGCCACCGAAGCTCCCGGCTATACCACCCGATTTATCGTCTCCCTTTCAACCCGACGACCCGATTGCCCCTCTCCGTTTCCGAAGCTCCTTTATCGCCTCGAAACGGGTCAGTCCAACTCCAACTCTCTCACCCTCACTCCCAAAATTACTGATTTTTGTATTTTTTTTTAATTTTATTTTTTCTCACCTTGTTAATTTGAGATTGAAGTAATTGGTGGATTTTAGTTAAAAACCCTAATTTTATTAGTTTAGCTTCAATTACTTGTTAATTTCTGTTTAGAACAACAAAATTTAAAACTTTTGGGGGGTTTTTGTTTGTAATTGTATCAAAAACCCGCTAGGGTTTTGAATTTTTTTATTAATGTCTTGCAATTTATCATTAGTTAATGGAAATTCCTCTAGGGTTTTGAAATTTTTTATTAATGTCCTACAATTTATCATTAGTTAATGGAAATTTTTTTCCAAAGATACAACCTTTCTGGAGGGTTTTTTATGCTAAGTAATGATGTGGTGGATTTGCCTTTTTCATATCCATTGTATCATGTCATGGATTCATGTTTGTATGTCTATGACATGACCAGAACATTGAAGATTGCAACTGCTGCAGCCATGAGTGATGCAATTGATTTATCCGGGGATGGCGGTGTTCTCAAGAAAATTGTAAGGCGTGCAAAGCCAGATGCAATTGCTCCGACCCAAGACCTTCCGCTCGTTGATGGTAAGGGCTAGAGTGTTGTTGCTGATCATATTTATTTTTCGTCTGTGCACTGGGAACATTTTGTGATTAGGTTGAGTGGAAATACCTAACAAACTTATGTTCAATTTGTTAATAATCATATACATTATGTTGGCAGTTCATTATGAAGGCATTCTTGAGGAAACCGGCGAGGTCTTTGACACGACACACGAAGATAATACAATATTCTCATTTGAGATTGGGAAGGGCAGTGTGATCAAGGCTTGGGATATTGCAGTGAAAACCATGAAGGTTAAAATAAGCTTCTCTTTGAGGCTTTTTTTTGTGAATTTTTTAAGTCCCTTATTACATGTTTTCTCTTTTGATTGTTTCATCAGGTTGGGGAGATTGCTAAGATCACTTGCAAGCCAGAATACGCCTATGGAAGTGCTGGTTCTCCACCAGATATCCCACCCGGGTAATGCCTTTGTTCTATTCATTATTTTTCTGTCAAATTTTTTTTATTAAGGGACACTAGGAGTGCTAGTAGCTTTGTTAAGTTAAAAATATGTTTGCGCAGCGAGATGCCAAAACAACACTGTCCAGACATAATTATCTCCCAAATGTGGATAGTAAATGCTTATAGTAAACAATTGCATCTTAGTCTATGATTTAAGAGTTATTTGGTTGGTGATCTTCGATTCCCAACTATAAACCAAGATATTTGTTGAATAGATGTAAAATCTCCGGAAGCATGTTGAAAAGAAATGTACATAAATTCCAGGTGGTAAGACAAGGGAGGGCCTTGACGCTCGGTACTTGCCAATTTGTGCATTAAGTATTCTGGTGTATGACTGTATCCAAGTGTTCGTAAAAGTCTACATCAATTTTCTTGGTTAATCATGTTTTATTTCTTGTTACAAATGGTGTCGCTCTACAATGCCTTTGGAATTAATTCATCGTCCATTACAAATTACTCCTGCAGTGCAACCCTTGTATTTGAAGTGGAGTTAGTTGCTTGCAATCCCCGGAAGGGATTAAGTTTGGGTAGTGCTTCAGAGGAAAGGGCTAGGCTAGAGTAAGTCCATTTACTTTCATATTCTCCATAACTTATATTCCAGATACATAATGCAAGTCCTATTGTTACCGTTGAACTTTTTGTTGGTTCCATTGAGATCTACCAACTTTTTTGTAACCAGTATGATTGATTGAATTTTGTGTTGGTCCTCACAACAGAGAACTGAAGAAACAGAGGGAGTTAGTTGCTGCAAACAAAGAGGAAGAGAAGAAGAAGAGAGAAGA
Organism: Pyrus x bretschneideri; assembly: GCF_019419815.1. Classification (NCBI taxonomy): domain Eukaryota; kingdom Viridiplantae; phylum Streptophyta; class Magnoliopsida; order Rosales; family Rosaceae; genus Pyrus; species Pyrus x bretschneideri. The sequence continues at coordinate 6,261,803 of NW_025999723.1, read as the reverse complement.
GGCCAAAGCTGCAGCCGCTGCTCGTATTCAAGCAAAGTTAGATGCCAAGAAGGGCGGAGGAAAGGGAAAAGGGAAAGCAAAATAGGCACTCGGTCGCAGACTCGAATATTTGCATGAGCTTGATCCTTCGTATTTAAGTAGCTACAATAAATAAATTTAATTCGCGAGTTAGACCGAACTGTGTCCTCCATAAATAAGTTATTTTCGGACCAGAAAAGATGTTATTGATGTGTTATTGAAATATGAGGTGTTGAATTATTACATAATCCATGCTTTTATTTATTTATGCTGAATTATTGCATTTCTTTACTGTGCTGCCTGGAATTAATCGGCCCGATTGAAATTTCCTAGATCGGAAATTCCGATTCTAATAATTTCCGGCTGCTAAATTCTTGACAAAAGTTCCAAATTCGGGAACTTTATGAATCACAAGGCTTTAACAAGGAGATTTCAATCAGATACACAAAACTTGTATTGCAAGTATCAATTTCTTCACCATTGAATGACAAGGTCTCGTAAGTCTTTAGATTTTTAGCCTCGCCTCTCAAATCATGAGTAATTTAGGAGACGCTGTTGAAGATGTAACCCTTCTGCCTGACCCCCTTCTGTGACTTCATCAAGTCTTCCTCTATCTATGGCAGTATCAAGCTCTCGAAATCCAGGCCGTTCAAGTTTATCTGCCTAGACATCTCAGTTACAGCAGCTGGCAGCGGAGTAGCATCTTCAGTTACACTTGATGTATCTACTGCAGAGGATACACTGCAAGGAGGCAGAACATTGCGTACATTGCATCCTCCTCGATCTACTTATAACTTCAAGGATGACATGGAGGTGTTCTACCCTCTAGTGGATGTTCATCCAATCACACGTACACTTGACAAGCTGTGGGATGCTGACAGATCAAACAAGGATCATTTGTTTGCTGATAAGAAGCCACCTTCATCACTTTTGTTTCCTTGGCCCGGTAGGATCTTTAGTTTTCTTGGAGGAAATGAATGCTCAATGTCGAAGTTCTGAATGATAATTTGTGTTATTCCTTGGTGCAGGATGACATACAATCGTTGTTGTTTGCACTATCAGATTCAACTCCTGCTCCATCATCCAAGAGTGAAGACTCATCCGTCACCCTTCCAGAAGCTTGGGGTTGTGAGAGATTTTCTGTAAGTATAACCGCCTGCGGCGTCTGTCATTCTCTTTTCCATCTCGCATTGGGAAGTGACCTCAGAAATCAGGTTCAATTTTATCTGGATTGCCAGAACGCATATCCTCCAGTGCCATGCTTATTATGTCCCCCCGGTTAACAAAGGCCTTTTGGGACAGGCTAAACCTTGATTCACCAACATCTTTGGCCTTTCCTCAAAGATTCAATCTAATTATGCAGAGAGAATTATCGCCACATCAAACTTCAACGACAGAACGTCCATGGCAGTGGGTTTGCCGGAAACAAATTAAGCAGCAGCTGAAGGCCGAGAAGAGGTGAACTGTCGAGTAGCTTGTTGTCCAAGTCAGACACATCAAACTGCCACACAATCAGGTGCTCTTCCACGCAAGAAGAAACTCTTGATTCTTTTCGGAATTCCACACAAGAAGATATTTAAATTTTAAGAAAAATTCATACGCGAGAGGTACGCATCTGTTATCTTCTTGTTCTTTTTTTAAGTTTCTGGAAAACCAAAAGCTGAGCTGATGAAGGAAGTTAAGCCTCTTCGGAAAGAATACCAGCAGCACCGGCAATTGCTTTGAGCGCCCGTGAAGATTGTTACTCTTTCTATTTTTTTTTTTTTGTGGATTTGGGATATGTATGTCGCTTCAAGAGTTATAATTTGCAATTTCCCCCAACACTGTATTACTAGAAAAGCCTTAGATTTATGAGTTTTTCAATTTTAATCCAATCACAAGCGCTAAAAAGGCCACGTTCGTAGGGAACGGAGATGTTATCGCTCTCCAAAAATTCATCCTGCACTCCTTGGTGAAAAATTAATCCAACCACAACAGCCACATGAATTGGGATCCTCTCCGGATCTCTATGTCTAGAGCTTATGGACAAAGAGATCCGGACTGTTGAAGAGAGAAATTCAGACCCTTAGTTTGTGTAAGGTGAGCCGCAAGATTGGCTAATAGGAGCCACAAGATTAAAAATGAGTGGTTGGGATCTCTTGGTCCTTTAGCTCTGGACACAGAGATCCGGAGAGGATCTCAATTCCCGCCATGTCATGTGGTCTACAAAGACCATTTTTTTATACGGATTTCAAAATACACAAAATTTGTTGTTTTGAGGGCATAATATATTCAGCCAATTCAATGCCTAAATGTCAACATAATTACAGCAATGCCAATGCTGGGCATAACCCTTGAATCTGATCCATCAGTGTGCCTAACTATGCAGGAAGGTACATCTACAAGTTACTCTGTTATAATTAAACCATGTAAGAAGCATCCGTTCCAGCTTCTCCATTTTCATGCCACCCTGATCCTGCTCGGAATTTACATACCGGACAGGTTCCCTGCTGCCTCAGCCATGGATCAATGCAACTAGCATGGAACTGTAGCAAAACAACAGAAAGAGACAATAATAAAACGAGATTTTAGAATACCAGAGCACCATTACATAAAAGTGTCTTCTATCACAACAATGCACCACACAAGGTTTGGAGTGCAAAATGAGACTCCTCTAGTCCAATTAGCTAGAGATGTGTTTTAGGTTCATAATTTGCATGAGTGAGAGAGTGTGCGGTGTGGGGACGTGTGTGCACGTGTGTGTGTGTATGTAGGGTCGAGCAGAACTAGATGCATTTTGTAGTTGGGACCAACCACACATTACTCCGTATCAGAAGAATTTCTTAGCAAACATTTTTGTTCAGCAAGAAATCCTAAAACTTGCAACTGAAAAATACAGGAAAAAGAAGCCTAAGAATGTCAAACCACTGAAAAGAGAACCGAACCTGATGCAAGCATGGAAGGCTGCGGATTAGTTCTCCCACAGTAACTTGCTCCAGGCAAACAGTACAAGTCAGTTCATCTTCCACTGCTTTTGTGCTCCCAACTGTGTCGACAGTTTCTTGCTTCTTCTGCAAAATAGAACAGAAAGATACAATGCCACAGAATAAATGCACTGCTATCATATCATACACAAAATTTCTTCTGGCTGTACTCATACAAAATGAAATGCAGGAATCTCTTTACTCTTATAGAGTGACAGAAGGGTGAAAAATACAAAAGGAAAGAGGGATAATATATAGCCAATACCTCAGCAGGTGCTGAAGATGAAGCTTGTTGCATTGATGAAGCACCACTGCATACAGAACAAAACCATGATAAAACAAATGTATTCAACATGAAAAGGCTAAACAACTATAATTCAATTCATTCTTCCATTTGTCTCAAAAATTCTTGGACTCTTTATGTCTAAATCAATCACTCAAGGAAAAAAAAATTAGAGAGCTTACATTTGAGGACCTGGCACCTTGTATTTATGGACCGGAAGAGCATTTATCTCTTCCTCACTCATAGAAGAAGCTGCTGGAACATTATCAGAATCCAGAGCTCGCAAAGTTTCATAATCTGGTATTAAACAGTAGAGTAATTTGGCATAAAACTAAAGGCTATAAAAAATACTAAGAGACAAAGCTATGGTTTGGCTAGTAAAATTTTTATAACAGCCATGAATGGGGTTTCAAGATGTAAAAATCATTTTCAGACACATTTAACCACTAACCTAGGTCATCAAATTCCCGGTCAAGAAGTGCAAGCTGAAGCCTGAGGCCTTGAAGGCGCCCTCTTGTTGCTAGGGCTATCGATGGTGGCATATGCAACCGCAATTCAGTATGGCCAAGAAGGCCACTTCCTGCTGCAACATGAGCCTGTGCTTGAGCTTGAAGTTGTTGACATGTTGCATACATCCTTAATGTTGTAGCCATCAAAAAGACACCAAGAACTAGCCAGAGCTACATGCATAAGTTTAAAAGAACGATGTTTAAATTTCTCATAAAACAACCTAAACGAACAGCAACCTGGACCAGTAAATGTAGCAAACCAATTTAACAGACTCAGAGAAAGACAATACCAGAAAATTTGGTGACATCTGGTGTGAGTTCAGTATCATGAACAGCAAAAGAACTGGCCATAAGACAACACATAAACAGATATCAGTACCAACCAACAAAATTACAAGACTATACAAAGGGTAATATTATAGGCACCTGTGACAAGAAAAGCAATTGAGTTGGAATTGACAGAGCGTGGTGGATGAACGCGCTGAGATAAAACAACCAATATCAGTACAAATTAATGAATAATAATAACTTTGCCCCTGTTCCCTAGAAGGTGCAATTAGGCCCAAAGGGTATTGGCAAATGAGAAAAATAGAAAATTGCATACACACTGGCCATGGATTAAAACATGAAATTCAAACCTCCACCCTTGAAAAAGGTCGAATTAGGGCCAAAGTCAATGGAAATATGTGAAATACAAGAAATGTACCACTGCACGCCGCTCTGTTATAAATTCCGGGAATCCACTTTCGATATCCGCCCTGGAACCCCGGAATACAAAACTCATGTCTGTAGAGTTCCAAAGCCCTCTCTGCTCAAACTATGAAGTCACTGACTTTCCAATTCACTGAACTGAAACACGCCAAGAAAACACATACAATCAGTAATCCTCATAATCCACACACAAAAAGAAGCAAAATACTGGTAAAAAGTAACTCAAGATTCCCAATTGACATGCAGTAAGAAAATCACCAGTGAAAAAAATAAAAAAACCAAAACCCAATTAATTCCAAATTCCTGATACAAAATCACAAATCAATAAGAACCCTAATCCCTAAATCACGTTCCCTTAGCTATGCAATTAACCACAAAAAATTATTCTTTGAACTTTAGTGATTCAGGTCGCAATCGAATGCTGTGAGAGATTAAGAATTACAGAGGCATATTAGAAGAAGCTTTCGTAAGCTACGATCAAGAAAATCAAAGCAATCAGAAAATAAACAAGGGACTGAGAAACGCGAATAGACAAAGGACTCACAGAAAAGAAACGACTTCGGATGGCTCAGATCACAAGAAACGGCAGCGTTTTTCACGAAAACGCCATGCAAGCGCTTCTTCGTTGGAAGAAAGGGAGCGAGTTGGAGCGTGCAGAGATCTGAGTCGACTCGGACGCGTTTTGCCGCTCCTGTCGGAACTGTTTGGTTTGTTTAACAACTCTACGAAGATTTTAGTTCAATTAGTGTTTCGCTACGACACCGTTTCCCTCCTGGTTGGTCTTTAACGGCTGCTTTGACTGCGAAATCTCGGAGACTCCTTTTCGGTTTCAACTTTCGGGCTTCCACAATCAGCAACCAGTCCTAAACGCACCGTTCTGATCAACAAGAAACCAAACAACACAACCAACCAAGAAACCAAAATTAGGTTGTCTATCAAAAGTGGTGAATTGTCATGTTCGTTACAGTGCGTTTACAATCTATTATGTTCAAGGTTTAAATCATTCATTCTCTCATTAATTTAAAATAATTGAATTTTCTTGAGGGAGCAATTTCAATGTAACAGGTTGAAAGAAGAAAATGAATTAGGTTTTCTATTGGTGAATCTCTTTCGAGTAAGTCCCTCTAGTTTTAAGGGCCTCTTTGGATTGATTGTGGCCAATTAAAATGGACTTGAGTCCAGTTTCTTGTTTGTTGTGTTAAAATGCAGATGGGCAAGACTGGACATGATAGGTTATGAATCACAATAGAATGAGTTATCTAACTTATCTTTATACATGAGTTACAAGTCATGTCTTACATGTCCATGCCAATCCTATTATATTCCTAAGGCTCAATCTCATCTAGCTCACCAAACAGACTCTAAGACTACGTCACCAATGTGACCACAACAATAAAACAAACAAACAACGTAACTCTAACTGGTTCTAAGATTACGTCACACATTTGACCATCATAATAAAGGCCGTCATAGATAAACAAAGGGAATTGTTATTGGTACTCCAAATTTCTCATTCTACACTACAAACTTTCTATACTTAGAAAGAAAAATACACTTGTAAGAAGTATAGAATGAGATTTTTGGAGTGCCAATAACACTTCTCTAAACAAATTCGCTTTGACTTTTGTTGTGGTATAAATAGGCCACATTTTGTTTTATTTATGATCACTAGGGGAATAGTTTGTTTATTATAGAACTTAAAAAAATATATACATAGGGGAAAGGGGGAGGGTTTCGAACCCAAAACATACAGAGAAAAACTCAACATCCTATCTAGTAGGATATTAGATCATCTGCATTGATTTTCATGACTTGATCATTAAATTTTAAAAACATATTTGACGAACAAGGGATTTAGTACATTGTGTATCAATTTCAATGAAAATTTGAGACTATGGAAATTGCATATTATCTTTTATCACATATGTAGGGTAAATTGAGCAAAACATGGGGGAGGGAGACAATTCAAGTGCAAATTAATGTATGATTTTATAATATGTGCAACTCTTGATAGATTAGGCACCCTTCACCATCCTCTTGGGTCCCACGGAAAATCCAAACTCCGCCGTTGGAGTTGGAATCTTGAAGAAATTTTTAGTTATAATGGGAACACGGATAGTGCATCATATGTTTTTATGTAAGTGATAAAAAGTTTTAATTTTTAAATTATTAACCTTTTAACACACATATCTCATTATTTATATAAAAACGTAATGTATCATCTTGTGTGAATGTCATACTGAAAAATCTTTTGGAATCATGGGCAATCGAACCCTGCAACATTCTACCCCTCCTGCCCCACCTGCTGTCACTAAAATACATCTTCATTGCCCAACACAGAGTTACAGAATCTCACTGTTAAAAAATTAAAATAAACTACAAAATTACTAAAACAGAAAAGTTAAACTATTCAAAGTACCACCTAATTTTTAATATTTACGCAAATCCCCATGACCACATAATATCTGAACAAAATGGGCCACCTATCTTAGTACCAACAACTTTGTTCGGCCCACCATGGTCCACACAATCACCCAATGAGACAAGTCTTACCCTTCACCACTCATGTCCGAGGACGTCATTGGTTTGAAATACCTTCACCTTATCGTATTGATTTGTAAGTCACCAAAACTTTGCCAGCTCAGACCCAGCCCGGGTCCCACTTAAGCACCTAGGCCAAGCTTTTGACCAGCAAGATCACACCTAACCTCAGCCACTCCCACCCTAGATTTCTCCAAATCAAATTCCATCCACAGGTTCTGCTGATGATAATGACCAATCACAAACGCCTCTATGCCCAGCAAGTCAGAGTTCCCATATGTGAAGCAATACACCTGATTCCCGCCCCTCACCATTCCCGCCACCCGATACAGCAGCCTCTCCCCCGACACGCTTATCTCGGCCCCCCGAAACATCAGCGTCACTGTCGGCAACTCGGGCAGGCTCGGCCGGTTCGTGGGGACTTGGAAACACAAATCCATCGCTCCTTGGAACACGAAATTCGGGTCGTCCAAAGTTTTCAGAACCGGTTTGGTCTGCTGAGCGAATTCGTTTTTCAGCGCGGTGTAAACCGGACCGAGTAGGAAAGTGAACTGGGTCCCCGAGTCGACCATTGTTTGACCCGCCCCGGTATGGTCCGGTACGAAAACCGATTTCGGGAGTGGTAACACCTTACCTCCAACCCGGATCCCTTCCAGCTGGACCGAGTACGCGACCCGGTCGAAGTACGGTAATGGTGTCGATATCTGAACCAGAGGGGTGTAATTTAACGGTTTGAGCCAACCGAATTTCGCTTCGCCGAAAAGCAAAATACCGGACGAGTCGCGATCCGATATGCAGTAGGAAAATTTCGGAAATCCCATCTGTGTTACGAAGGACAATGACCCGCGGTTCATGCCCATTAACCCGGTTGTCTTGGCGTCCTCGTCGGCGTTCGAACTGGACCCGGAATCCATGCACCCGAATATCGTACCGGGTTGGGCTGACGACCCGAGATTGAAAGTTTCCAATGCGAGGTTGCCTTCGATGGAGGAACCGTCGGCGTAGGAGAGAATGGCGTGGCAGAGCTTTTTCGGGTCGCAGGAAACGGGATTGGGGAAGTCGCTAGTCCGGGTCCGGCAGACAGGAGAGGAGCAGGGGACTGGGGAGTAGGACTTGGATGCGAGAGGGTTAAAAACAAAGTTGAAGTTGGGAGCTTTTTTGCAGCGGAGCCAGGAGAGCTCGCTGCCGGTGTCAAGGACCATGGTGACTTGCTGCGGCGGTGAGCCGACCGAAAGGGAGATTGTGAGGGTGACGTTGTGGTGGAAGGAGAGCTTGTTGGTGGATTTTGGGAGGTACCCTTGAGGGAGGGTTTGTGTTTTGAGGGGTAGGATTAGAGTTTCTGGTTTTGGAGCAGAGAAACAGAAGGTGGTGTGGAGTTGAAGAAGAAGAACGAAGGGTAGGAGAATGAGCATGGTTTTTGGTGAAACTACGAATTGGAGAACTGAAATCGAATGGAATGTATATTTTTTTTTTGTTGGATTTGGGATTTGAATGCGTTGGTGTTGCAGGGGAGTTTGAGAGAGCGAGAGTTTGTGGCGGGGTCTTTGTATTTGTTGCAGGTGTGCGTGAGTGGTGAAAGGTACGATTTTTGGTTTCTTATATGCTACATAATGTCTCTCTCTCTCTCTCTCTTTCTCCCAAAATTTGGTTTAAGAAAATTTATACATGCAAATCACATGATTATGTATTTGTACCTATAAAGAGATGTTATCTAATCAAAGTTCTGATTTTATTGCAAGGGGTTTGTAATTAATCAAGCTCTTAAGAACATTTACTTCCGTAATATTAAACGGTTAAAAGCATTAACTTTTTTAACCCGTATCCATTATATATATGATAAGGAAACTAAAAAACAACTGCTGATGTTAGGAAAGGAATGGGAAATTTAGGAACGAGTAAGAACTTTAAATACTTGGGGATACAGAAAATAAGGAATAAGTCTCATTCATAATTTTTAGGATATTGTATTACTAATTTTCTTAGAAAGAGACGATATTTTTCTTCTCATACTCATTACTGATAAGTAAACATATCTTAATGTATTTTTTATCATAAATTTGTAATAATATTAAAGCGCGCTTAAAAGCAGTTATATTGTAATTTGTATCCGAGAACTATGTTTCATTCCCTTCTCTCGTTTTCATTGTCTTTAACGTAATTCTTTCTCATACGTGCTTTTTGTCTTTGAAGGTATCGGGTTTTTGGTGATGGAGTCTTCCCTTTTCACGTACGTATGTTTTCAGGTTGAAGTAGGTGCATTCCTTTACTTATAATCTAAAATTGTTCGTATATAAAAATTGGTTTTTACTCTTCTGCTTTCTTTGCCTTGCATGAACAATTTAAAGGTCAAATTTTTATATTCTTACCTCCTAAATTTCTAATGTGAGGGCGAGTTTTAGTGCAACAAAAATGTTGTTTCTTTGTGATCGAAAGATTACGAGTTTAAGTCGTGAAACAACCTCTTTATAAAGCAAGAGTAAGACTGCATATAATAGACATTTCATCTGACCATATGCTTTGCTATTTGCTTGTTTATTACGAGCCATGAATATATTAGTAGCTAGACTGTGCTTAACCCTTCCCTTTCTGATTGATTAAGCTTCGAATCCAACAGCCCAAAAAGGTGATTAAACTTTGAAAAGAATTATTCACCTATTACTACTCCTAATAATCTTGTTCATAAATAAAGTTTCAAATCAAATCTCCTTATGGAGAAAGCATCACCTCAATTATGCTATGATTTTCTTCAATTTTTTCTGTACTTTGCACTAATCAAACAACTTATTTCCATTGTTCATGATTTTTTTTTAATAGTTTTTCATTTAATTTTTTTTTTGTAACGTTTTACCACTTTTTTTAGTTTTAGTAAGATATTCATTATTTTGGTAAATAATGACTAAGTACAAAGACGATAAAAACCCTTCAAGGATTTCAACTCGACCCAAAGGAAAAAAAAAGTATCCCACATGCGTTACTCTGTAATGTTAATGTTTTACTACTTTAGTTTTTTCTTCTTTCTTGTTCTACTGCAACTCATTGTTATTGTATTAATATGAAAATGAAAGTTAATGAATTTCAATTATCTCTCTAATCTTAATTAGATGAGCTGGTGATTAACAACCAATCTGACCTATGTGAGCTAGAGATTCGTGAATTGCCGACATACCCTTTGAGAAGGCATTATCTGGAAGGTACAACTGGAGACAAAAATGTATGTTGCTCGGAGATGAGAAACTTATATTATTAATTTAAGCCTTGACTCTTAAACCTTTTTAGTAGACAATTATTTGATTAACTACTGTTAAGTATGTATTATATTGTCAACCCGGCCCTAATATTAAACAAATGTTTGAACTTTCGGCATACATGTAAACCCTAGACTTTGGTCCTGAAGGCAGCCCCCTCCCTGGAACTGTTTATCAGTCAAATTAAGTGTCATTCAGAACCTTCTACTTTATTGAGAAATGCTTTATTGCATGACAGTCTTGACGTACCATATGCCATTTTAGTCAGTCAGTCAATCTAACTTCTTGTTAATTTGAGTCGCTGGTCATTTCAGTTATTATTCAAATTTATAATCTGAACTCAAAGTATAACACAACATATTATATTGTTAAATTGTTAATTTTGTGTTGTCTGAGATTGCCAATTTCAGCCACGGATCATAGCAGTTTTATTCCTATCTGATGTTATGTTTCATATTCAAGTTGCGGAGAATAGTTATGTTTACTAGTTAGTGGGATTATTGGACCAGTCATTTAGTGGAAAATGATTTTCATTTTAGATAAATCAAGTTATTGTTAGAATGTGTAATCTAAATTCTGAATACAATGACATAGTTACAAATCAAGTTATTTTAAGAATGTGTAAATGTATATATCATAATTGATGAATAATGATTGGTGTACCCAATTAGCTACCAAAAAGAAGATCCATGATGCATAATCTCATCAACAAGCTTGATTACCGCTTAATAAATATGCTGGTTCCCACACGGATTAGGGGTCAAAATCTTCAAATAATGTGAAGCATACTAATACCAAAAAGATTGTGACTGAAAGGGAATCGTGCGCGTTCTCTGATGATGTTTACCTTCCCATCACAATACCTAGGCATGCAGCATGCTTTGACAGCAACTATGACAAAACTAAATGCCTCACAGGAAGGACATAGCTGCGATCGATGATAATCTTCAAACCTAATAGTTTGAAGGCTTTCAAGTTACGTGCATATATATTATCAAGTCAAGCACTCAAGCTTCCATGGCCAACCACATGTCCCTGTGTGCGTCCATCAACTTGTTTTTGTTCTTGTCCATTAGCTTAGTTACCCTTAGGGACCATCTACATTGTCAATGCCAATGAAAGCGCCCTCACTGTCTAGAGTTTGAAGTTTTCTTCGTTGAATGCAAAATACCAAAAATTATTAGCATACATGGGCAAGTTGATTTGGAAATATTTCAAAAGTCTTCAACTCCTTAATTCCTAGACAATGGGACAAAGAGTTGCCACATAATTGGAGGAAATTTTAGCATACAAAGTGAGAAAATTTTAGGGGAATTTCGTTAGAATTCAACTTTTCATTATTTCCTGTAGATTATCTTGTATGTTATAATATTAAACTATGAATTAAGATGATTGAATGTTTAAGATGATATTAAACTGATATTTGCATTTACAATTTGTGCATTATACGCATTAGACAAGATATGTATGGTTATCAAATAACATGTCAGATATTCGACAAAAAAATTGAACTTTAGTATTTATATTATGAGAATAAAAGCTTCTAGTATCCATTTTTTTAGCGATCTTTAACGAAAAGTTTCCGGTATTAATCATTTTAACAAAAAATCATATTTTTACATTAAAAAGTCAATCATAGTACTATTCATTTTATCCTTTATTTTGTCATTATCGTTAAATCTCAAAATTTTCAAGTTATTTTCATTAGTTTTTTTTTTTTTTTTTTTTTTATAAAGAAAAAGAAGGTCAAAGTACGTAGGTAAGTTGCTTTTGATTATTCTAGTGAATTTGAGGTCACTAAAGATATTATCAAAAGCAAACATGATAGTTACTTGTGTGATTGAATAATGATGGTTAGCTTTAACAATGCTAGAGAGTTGGAGGAGTCAATAGAACTAAACAGTTGAATTAGGTATGCTTTCTCAATCAATCAGACAAACTCAAGGGACAAGAGAGGAAAGATATGTTGCATGCAAAGCTTTTATATACGTGACGTGAGTTGCATTCTTCCTCAGTGGACGACTCTTTTTCAATTTCCAAGTGCAAACGCGGTTTGGCAATCGGTCACCAACTAATTTGTTCTTTCTCCAAGTTTTGTTACTCTTAATTCTGAATAAAAAGAGTACATTGCATTGAGAGTGTGAATTTTACGCCGAAAAGTTTAGAGATTTTGTATTGGTATATTATAAGGAATCGAGTCCTTTTTTCAGATTATAAATTAAATTTAAAGTGAAACCTCAACTTTTTTTATGCTTTAGAATAAGTTGTCCAAGATAGTAATAGCGTCGTCTTGCCCACACATGAGTGCGTGAGTTAAAAAATATTGAAACTTCAACTTTCTTCATGTTGTTAAAAAATATCTGACATGTTATTGGCTAATTAGTTTTTTATTAAAACTTCATCATATTGAAAGTGTGACTCCTACAATGGGATCTCTCCCACTATTTTCTAATTTGCCAATTAATTTTAAATTGAAACTTCAACTTTTATCGTGTCATTATAAAATATCTTATGTTTCTTGGAATAACATAAAAAAAAAAAGGACAAATGAAAAAACCCCTAGTCAAGGATTGAAATGATAATGTTACAATTATTATAAAAGATCTTATTTTGTTTTCATAAAATCACATCTTCATGAAGTGTTGTGTTGCATGGGAGAAATAGTGTTATATAAATAATGACAGTGTAGAGTATTTGCCCACCATATCTAATTTTATGGGGTTGTTGACATTAGGTTTAAAAATCTATGGCTTAACTTAAAATTGATTAAGTACCAACCGACTTTGACGAAGTATGAAAGTAATTAGCTCGACCATGATGTCCACCGTCTTCAACCAGCTTGTTAAATATTGCAGTGTCCCACATTTCTTTTATTGAATGACCATTGCTGTTTCGTCTAGCACGAAAATGAAATTCGAACGATCTCTTTTAAAATTGAGAAGATAAGTATCAGTAAGTAAGGTCATCTCCAATAAAAAAACTGGCCAGACGGCTCGTTTTAGCCCTATGACTATCCAAGAAATTAATATTTTAATGAACAGTACATAGCCATATTTGCTTCCATCTCCAACCGAGGGCCAAAGGGCTATAGGATTCGCTTTAGCCCTGTCACAAAAAACCATCTCCAACCGAGGGCCATAGGGCCAAACATAATTTATTATTTAAATTTAAAAACTACAACAACTTAAATTTTAAAAACAACAACTTAAATTTAAAAACTACAACTTATATTTAAAAAAGATAAATTAAATTTAAAAACTACAACAACTTAAATTTAATATCCATAATCAACAACTTAGGTATTTATAGGGAAAAAAAATAGAATTTTTAAGAATTAAAAAAAAAAATTTGGCCCAAAAAATTAAAAAAAAAAAAATTTTGAATCCAACGGTAACTGGAGTCAGCTAGCCGTTGGATTCAAAAATTTGTTTAAGAATTGTTGTCAGATATAACCGATAGGATTAATAACAATGTTGTCAGTTATATCTGACAGCAATTCTTAAATTTCTGGCTAGCCCTTTCAGATTTTGTGGGGCTCATGAGCCCTTTGGCTTAGCCCTTGGTTGGAGACAGTTTTTGGGCTATTTTCAGCCCTCTGGCTCTCTAGACCTTTGGTTGGAGATGGCCTAAGAAACACGATTAACGAATCGGTCTAAATAGAACTTTCCAATCAAAACTTGACTAATGTTCTAGGCCTAGCCAATATTAAGTAGGGCGTCATTAACCGTGGTTCGCTATCAGTTGTTAAGAAATTTTCATTGTGCTCGGAATACTAATGGCACACTATGTGTTGTTATTATATGAAAATCCAATGGTCTTATTTCCATTTTTTCATATTTTGTTTTGCAGGGTTGTCAGTAAGTAGAGGAATCATCATAGCAGCAATTCTGGCAGCAGCTGCCTTCACGCTGCTCTCTCTCTCTTTGCTGCCTATGCAGGCTATGCAAAATTGGCACAGATTAAACAAGGTACAATTCCCCTTCTTTAGTTTTTCTAGGTGATACTCTCTTTAAACTAATTTTAAGACTAAAGTTAAAAATTCAAACTCGAATGCATAAAGAGAGCGTATTTACACTAGTCAATGTGGCTGCGGCCACGACTCGGAATTTAGATTTGTATTTTATGAGATTTCATACTAGATGTTTTAACGTATGCCATGTTTTGTGAGTCACATTATTTATCCAGAGCTTAGCAATGCAGGCCTGGCTGCAACATGCATCAACGAGTACTCTAGCTTGAAGTTCAAGTATGAAACCCTCGAAAAGGTCACTAATTATTTTTTAAGTTGTTAATTTTTTAACATAATTATTTCACCACTTGTTTGGTGACACGTAGTGTCCCATCATGTGTTTCTAGCACACTCAAAATCGAGTCTGATCCCAAATTCCCAGAACAACCTTGCATAATACTGAAAGCCCACAAATCGACAAGGGTTGAGGGCAGATGGGCTAACTCTCTTTTCTGAATTATGAGAAAAGGGTTACGGGTTGCCGTGGGAAAACTCTTGGCCCCTTTCCCATACAAGTGAGAACAGAGAAGGGAAGCAGAAATTGGGAAAAAAATTGAACCTCTCAGGTATTCAAACAAATACAGGTTTCAACGAATCTCTTACTACAACTAGTCAAACAACTCACACGTAAGGCGTCTTACGACAATTTAATCAAATGAGTAAATGCGTGAGTCGCTGAATGCGCGACAAGAGTTGATGGATATTTGTTATGTAACTAAAATCTGTCAACTCCTATCTAACAAGAGATTTTTCAGTGTGATCAGTACACGGAGTGGTACAACACGTGTTATTATACAAATGATGGGATACGTATGTTAAAAAGTTAATAACTTAAAAAATAAAGTTTTCCACAACTTCTATAAAAATACGTGGTGTATCATCCGTGTTCCCGTTAGTAATATCCACCCAAATCGAAATAATATCCATCCAAATCGAAATATGTCCATCCAAATCAAAATATGTGGCCGAAGACAGAAGGAACTGAAACAACACAAATCAGCGGAGGATCGAATCAAATCGAGTTCCAAATCCCTTCAAGATATTTACCGGTTTCGATGGGGATACTGTTGGGACCAAAATAGTTAAAAATTTCAGGTACAAGTACGTCCGGCATTTTCTATGATTTGTTTTTTGAGTAAATTGTAACAATGATCATTCAACTTTAATCAAATTGAAGTAATGTTCCCTCAACTAAAAATTCATTACCATTGGTCCCTCAACTCATCAAAATGTGTACTATGATCATTTTAGTCAACTTCGTCAAAATTTTGTCAAAATGAGTTATGTTCCATTGCTAGAATTGGAGTCCCTCAACTCTTCAAAATGAGTTATGAGAGAAATTTCCAAAAATCCATGAATCAAGAACTGGAAACCATAGTTTACTACATGAGAGATATGTTTTGAAACCAATGTATAATCTCAAAGGTGTCATCGCCCTTGAATGCTGCCATGTGTTTAAAAATTACGATTATCCAACAAATATTTGTCATGCAACGTCACGCGCATGAGAGTGTATCTAATACTACAGTCATCGATGACAGAACTTGAAAGAGAAAAAGGAGATCGAGTGCATCAATCAACGTTTATCCAACCCCAAAGAGGGAATACAATCCTATTCAGATTCTTTTGTGAGGATTCCAGGGATCATTTTTTCGTGTTTGCTTATCGTACATCGTGCGGCCATAAATCATTTTAAATTTTTTATATTTAAAATTGAATACAAATCGTACCTGACGAAAACTGACTGCATGATCTATGATGAGTGGATACAATAAAGTGATCTTCGAGATCCTCACAAAAAAAATCCGAAGAGAATCCTTATCCCAAAAGAGTAAGGGCAAAAAAAAAGCCTGAAAACCCAACTAAGCCTCAACAGTAAAAAGTGACCGTTTCCCCACTTCCCCAGTGGGAAAATTTGAATTATCAAACGCAGCATTGTATTTCTAACTTGGATAGTGAAAAAACCTTATCTTTTTTCTTTTGTCACTGTCCTATGGAGTTCATTGGCAACCGAGTCACCGACAAACGTACCCTCAATCTTTGTCACTCATTTGGAACACATGCCAAATCCAACAAGATAAACCAACATTTCCATATTTCCAATGTGATTTCGGCAAAGAATTATTCCGGAATGATTCCTAATTGTGATTCCAAGTTCGCGTATGACATACGTCGCATATCAAACAGTAAATTATGAGACTGATTAGTCGTGTATAGTTAAACTATTATATATATTACATAAACAATATTGCATACATTGTCGTATGGTAGAATTTACCGAACAAAAAATGGTTATACCTTAGGCATTATACATTTTTTGAAAAAATAATGACAGGTACTATGCTAGGAAGTAGGAAGGGAGTATTATGAAAATAACAAACTGAGTCTACCTAAAAATTACAAATTCATGAAAATTGAAAGACGTTTTTAATAGAATACATCTATGAAAAAGCACCAAATCTAAATTCTGATTTTAGATTTCAGTCCCTGAAAACTTGAAATCTCAACTGGAGGTCCTTCTCCATTTTTTTCTGCTTTTCTCTTGGATTTTACTTTAACTAGCTTTAGTAATTTCTTGGGGATTTTCAGGCCCTTTTCCCACAGCTCAATTAAACGTCAATTAATCGGCCAAATCGTGAGCTCAAAAGGTCCTTCACATTCACTCGTTTTCCCCCCAATATTTACAGCACGAGTGAATCAACCAACGGAAACGACTACATTTTCCACGTGTCACCATCTCACAATACCGCTATTCACCTCCATAGACCAAGTCCTCCGCCGCCTTGGCGTCGACGTCTCCGCCGGTTCCAATTCCATAAACCTCAGTCTTTGATGACTCGTCGACGGAGGGGGCGTCGGCGCCCCAACCCTCATTTCCGAACCCGAAACCAAACTCGCTGCCGACGACCCACCCCCGTTAAAACAACCAAACAGATTCATAAAAAACCTCCTCAACCCACCGCTCTGTCTCCGTCTTCCACCATTTCTCGTCCACGAAATCCTCCTCGGAGCTCCGCCGCCGCTAAACCCGCCGTCCATCTCGGTATACACCACCGGCAGCTCTCTCTCGGCGCCTCTTCTCCCCCCGCTATATCTCCCCACCGCGAATCCGCCCCCAGGCAGCCTCCAGATCATAAGACCCGCGTTTTCGTCTTCCTGCTGACCCGTCTCGGGCGACGAATCGGCCGGCAGCTCGTGTCTGCATACAGGACACGAATTCCGGAGCGCAAGCCACGGCAGTATACAGTCGGAGTGGTATATATGTTTGCAGGGCATTTCCCGAGCTTCCGTGCCTACTTCGAACGCTTCTTTGCACACGGCGCAGTGATGCTCCGCCGTTATGTGAGCGTCGTCGAGTTTGATCGTCGGCATCGAATCAATCGCCAATCTCGACGCCGATCTCTGCTCGCATCCGCCGATTCCATTGATCTCAATCTGCGACAGCTGTTCGAGTAGGCGGTCGAACCCGGACCCGAGTAAAAACTGGGACATGCTTGCAGGCAAGGGCCGGAGCCCCGAGCCGCTGCCGTCGTCGTAAAAAAGGTCGAATCCGCGGCCTTCCTCGATGGTGGCGGCGTTGTCCGCCGTTGTTCCGCGGAGGACGATGACTGGATTGAACGGTGAGCGGTCGCCGTTGTTTCGTCGAACTCTTCGAGGTCCCGAAGGACCGGAAGCGGTATGATCCGGATTGGAACCGGAGCCATTGTTGGCTCCAACCATGTACATCGCGGCAGCTGGGAACCTCCTGCTGCGGCGCGAGTCCACGTTTCCGAAGCGGGTCGGGTTGTTGATCTCCTCCACGAAGCCACTCTCGCAGTCCGGGCACAACACTGAGGAAGATACGGCGGAGACGGTGGAAGCGTCGGCGTCGTTGAAGACCCTAACGAAGCGGCTACATCTGTAGCACCAGTAAGACGGCGTCGCCGCGGACATGGAGACGGCCAATCAACGCTCTCGAGATCGGAAAACAAAACACTGCCGCTGAAAGTCCGAACGGGATCGAATTTTCGCAATCGTAAAAGCCCGGTTTGGGAAACGGGAAAAGAACAAAACGCCGAGAGAAAAATATATAAAGGGTTTCTTCGGAAGGTCAAATTTGATATTTTGCGCGTTGAAAAGACGAGGACGAAAAAAGATTTATGGTGGTATTAACGGCAAAACCGCGTCGTCTTTGTTAGCGTGGTGAGGACGCTGTAACTCTCCGACACGTGGGGGGTTGATCGGCTGAGCGCATAACGACGTTTAGTAGCGTTAGATATCAATCGATCGAGTTTTGGAGGAGACGACGCGTTTCCAAGTGGAAACGGAACGGAGTTTCGGAAGCCGCGGGAAGAAAGGGCTGCGCCGTTTTTCAGTTGTTAGTTGAGCTATGCGAGCTGGTGCGAAAAGTTAGAGGCTTCTTGTAAATAGGCCGACGTGGCAAGACTTTTCTTATTTTAGATTTTTTTTGAATTTATATTTATTTTTCTTTTCCTATTTATGGGAAAACGTGTTAGGTAAATGAAACAAATTAAACTCTCTAATAAGACAAAGAGGAGAAAATTTTGATTGTAACGGAAACATAGTTCGTACATTACGTGTTTTTATATAAGTGGTGGAAAATTTTGTTTTTTAAGTTATTAATTTTTTAACATACATATCTTATTATTTATATAGTGATACGTAATGTATTACCTCTTGTATTGATCACACTGAAAATGTCTTGACAAAGAGTTAAAGATACAAAAATAATTAGATTACTTGTCTCACATGGCTTTTGGGCTTTTGCCCATATCTTCAAATTAGCACATTGTTTTGATATTTTTATGTTTACTATTTTTATTTTTATTTTTGGAATAAAAGAGAAGAAAAAAAATTGTCGTTCTCAATCCGACTCCATTTACTTCTACTCATTAGTTTATAAGATCGAAATAGAACTATTAGACTATCTCCAATGGTTGGGCTAAAAGCCAAATATTTTAGCCCTGAAAATTTAGCTTTTAGCCCATAAACAACTTTTCTGCTCCAACCGTTCTAGCTTAAAATTTTAACCCAAGATTATTAAAGAATGAACTTAGGCTATTTTTTTTTTAAATTAATTTTTTTTAAATAAATATGTAGACTATCGTAAATTAATTTTATGAACATTTTAATCTAAAAAATTTTAAATTCCGATAAATATTGGGTGGAGTCCACTCCAATTTCTGGGCTAAATTTTGGGAGGAATTTGGCCTTGGTTTAGCATTTAGCATTTAGCCCAAATTTCCCCCTTAGGTTGAAGTGGGTTTGGGGGGGAATTTTGGGAGGTAATTTGGTTTTTAGCCCACCATTAGAGTTTGTCTTAGACTAATGAAATATAGACAACCATAATTTAGAAATTTTAAATTGAATTCTTGTTAAAAATAAATTTGAATTAAATTATTATAATTAATTTATTACGAATTTAACCACTCACTCACGTAAACTAAAAAGTTAGATCTAAGTTGTTATGAAGTCACTAAGACTCCCTTCCATCTCTCTTTACAAACCGTGTGAAATTCTCTCTAGTTTCTTAATATGCAATCACCCTTGCAGTTGGACCTAGCCTTTGGCCTGGGTTCTAGTGGCTACCTTGTCAAATCTTCTTCCCCTTTCCCTCATTCTCTTGTTTCCTTTCTCTTTTTTTCACTTTTTCCCAGAGATTTTTCTCAGCTTTCATGAGCTCTGTTTCCAATTTTTTCGTGAATTTGTCACACCTTTGGGCTTCATGTCCCTCCTCTCCTCCCCTCCCTAGCCTATGGCCGTTACTTTCCATACTCAAAACTCCACCTCCCTCACCTTTTCCCTCTGCCTCCCTTTGTTAGTGCAAAATTGGCAATTCTTGACAAAATGCCTGACTTTCTAATAACTTAGATTTGTTACACATTTTCAATTGTAATTGTTTAAGTCTAAGGATGTCTCTCACACTTTTGATGCAAAGATGTTACGTAAACAAGATACTTATTCAGGTACGTTTGCACGTATGCATTCAACTACATTCACCTGTTATCTCATGTTATTGTATTTGGAATAGGACTCTTGACCATTGTGTGTTTTATCTCTTTTAAATGACTTATCATTTCTATATTAATTATTAAAACACACTTTCAAAACAATCTGATTGCATTGGGACTTATCTGATTGCATGTTGGTGAGAGTCATCTGATTACATGGATTGCGTTCTTATGGTTTGCATCATGGGGTGATTTGAGTCTTTATAAGAGATGTCAGAGTCCTGTAGAAGTCAAGCCGCATATGCATGAATATTTGGTTCTTTGTTAAAAGCATCGGCAGCAGCTTTGTGTTTTGAAAAGATGAAAAATAATTTTTATGTTGTTGCCATCTTGTGGTTTCAATAGCATGCGTGTTTAAAGAGAAAATATTGTTTTCATGCTATTTTCATTTTAAGTTGTTAATTGAATGTCAATTATGAAAATGTGTTTTGTGATTTTCGTAATTGATTGTTTTTCAAACAAACACTTCATCATATAAACATTTTGCATGATTGAGTTTGTATCTTGCAAAGTTCGAGGAAAAGGTGATTGACGATCGTGTTAGTATTGTGCCACTTCAACTTGAAGAATGACGAAAGATCGAATAGCAAAGCGCGAAGACGAAACTTCCAACTAGTATGGTTGTCTAGTTGATGAGTTATTGTAAGTATTTATGTATTCTTTCTTTCTTAGTGCTTGCTGGCTTGCTAGCCCGAGGATTTTCCCAATGGTGGGTTTTGCCTCATTAAATCCTACATCATGTGCATACTCCTTATATTTATTCTGACTATTTGTGTAGGATTTAGTTTGCATAACTGATTAATTTAAACCTTAATTTGGATTAGTTTTAAGTTGGAATTTATTAATATTTCTAGGTTAAATTAGTACCCATCCTAGGACTTTCAATTAGCACCAGAGCAGGTCACTATATATATTTAGTGAGATCTGTTGGATCACTAGGATGAATCATACAATGGGGTCGATATCCCATCCACCACACTTTGCAGATGACAACTACGTTGCATGGAAGGCAAAAATGAAATCATTTCTTTGGGTGCTTAACGACAAAGTGTGGCTTGCGGTTGAAGAAGGTTGGGAACCTCCAACAATTAGAGAAACCAAAGGCGAAGAACAGTCTTCTGTAAATGTTTCTATGCTTAAGCCTAGAAGGGAATGGAGCGAAGATGAACGCAGCTCCAGCACATTCAATGAAAGAGCATTGAATGCGTTGTTCACTGTCGTTTCGCCTGAGCAATTTAACTACATAAGTAAATGCACAACGGCGAAAGAAGCTTGGGATATTCTTGAAGTTACTCATGAAGGTAACTTCACTGTCAAAGAATCCAAGCTTCAAAATCTCATCACAAAATTTGAAAATATCAAAAATGCTAGATGATGAGAGTTTCTCCGACTTTTATGCTAAGCTTAGTGTAATTGTCAATGGTTGTCACAATCTTGGTGACAACATTCTAGAACATAGGATTGTTAAGAAAATTCTAAGATCTCTTCCTTTAAGGTTTCATGTGAAAAGGACAGCTATAGAAAAATCAAGAGATTTAAACACTTACAAGTTGGAACAATTAATTGGATCACTATAAACAAATGAATCTGACTTCACTGAAGTTAAGAAAGGAAAAAATGTGACGTTCAAAGTCAATAATGAAAAAGTGAATGAGGATTCATTTGAAAACTTGACCCAAGATGAATTTGCTCTTCTCACCAAACAGGCAAGAAAATTTTTGAAGCTTAGAAGTTCCAGGGGACGTGAACATCGAAACAATTTTGATTCAAACTCCAAAGTTTCTTGTTCTCGAGATGTCTCTAATGGAAATTCCACTAAGTTTGTGAAACTTGGTGAAAAGAAAAGTTCAAATGATAAAGACAAGTGTTTTGAATGTCAAGAGTATGGACATCATGCTCATGAATGTGCCAACACTCTTAGAAAGTTGAAGGATGAAAAGAACAAGGCTTTAACCTCCACTTGGAGTGATAGTGATTCAAAAAAAGAAACAGCATCTGAAGATGATGACGAAGTGGTTGCGTTTATTGGAATTCTTGATGGATATGAAACTGATGACTCGGAAGTTGAAGAACCTGATTCCATAGAAGTCTTACAAAAATATACTGCACTTTATGATATCAAACAATCTGATCATGTATATCGATTGAAAAAAGCTTTGTACGGTTTGAAACAATCTCCTAGAGCATGGTACGAAAAACTCTCAACTCATTTGTTACAGAAAGGATATACTCGAGGAGCTGTTGACAAAATCTTGTTCGTTAAAAGAATCAAGAATGATGTAACGATAGCTCAAGTATATATGGATGATATAGTGTTTAGTTTAACATCTGACATCCTTGTAAAAGAGTTTACTGAGGTTATGCAGAGTGAATTCGAAATGAGCATGTGTGGGGAACTGAATTTTTTCTTGGGATTACAAGTCAAACAAGTTGAAAACGGTATTTTTGTCTTTCAAACAAAATATGCAAGTGAGCTAGTTAAGAAGTTTGGTTTGAATTCTACAAAAACAATCTCTAATCCTATGGCAACAACCACAAAACTTCACAAGGATCCAAATGGAAAAAGTGTTGATCAAACACTTTATAGGAGTTTGATTGGAAGTTTATTGTACCTTACTGCTAGTAGGCCTAATATCTTTTATAGTGTCAGTGTTTGTGCACGATATCAAGCTGATCCAAAAGAATCCCATCTGGAAGCTGTCAAAAGAATCATCGGGTATGTGAGCGGCACGGTTGATTTTGGATTACACTATTCTTTTGAAACCAATTATGAAATTGCTGGATTTTCAAATGCCGATTGGGCAGGAAATGCTGATGATCGGAAAAGTACTTTTGGATGATGTTTCTATGTTGGAAATAATCTTGTTGCTTGGCATAATAAGAAACAAAATTGTGTTTCTTTATCCACTTCCGAAGCCGAATACATCGCTGCTAGTAACTGTTGTACACAATTGCTTTGGATGAAGCAAATGATTAGTGATTATGGCATTAATCAAGGCACTTTTTCTGTTTTCTGTGACAACACTAGTGCTATAAACATCTCCAAGAATCCTGTTCAACATTCTCATACCAAACATATTGACATTCGTCACCACTTTATTCGTGTTTTAGTTGAAGAAAAGGTTTTAATATTGGAGTTTATTGCCACTGAACATCAACTTGCAAACTTGTTTACTAAGCCTTTAGACACTCATCGTTTCGAAACTCTTCGAAAGGCATTAGGAATCTGTCGTGTTCTTTTCTTTTTTACTTAGTTGTTTTTTTTTTTTCATAAAAAATACGCAAAAGAAGTCCAATTTTTGTTAGTCTACAAAACTTTTGTCTACCGCATTATCTAATTCGTGCTAAACATAATATGTTCTTGCTTTGGTGGTTGATACTATATGTATGTTTTCTGATTAAACATGACTACTTACCTGCACCTCCGCACCTTGTGAGCTTTTGAGCCTCCAGTTAGTGTATGCATTTTTCACACACTTTTAATCGATTCTGTGTGCTCTATCTTATGTGATTTTTAACTCTCTAGAACTTGCTTTGCGATCTCTCGAGGCTTTGTATCGCTCCTTACTCTTCTTTTGAGATGAACGTAAGAATTACAATTTTTTTCATCATATACACCAGTGCCTTATTAATTTTTCCCTGTCCACATTATTGAGCCTCTCCTTCAGTTTATATTCCCTGCTTCAATTCTTATACTCTGGTTCTCACCTCAGTTGCACAATCCAAGCCAGTTGAATCAATATTTTTTTTTTGGCGAGAGTCCGAGATTGTTTCACCATTGCAGACCAAATATTGTGATGACAGAAACTTTCCAAGTCAAGAAAAGCTACCTAATAATAAAAAAAAAAAATCAAGATTCGTGTGTATGACACACATGGTAGTTGTTTATCTCATAATCCATACCCTCTCGGTCATTTGCTCTGATCTGCCGACACTAGGCCGGATATGGTTGCCAAGTTTGATTCTCTCCTTCATGTTCCTTCCCCCAACCAGCACATCGAATTTCCCTTGAGGCCAAATGTTTTGCGGTTACAATTAAAGTAAGGGTATTTTTACATACCCCTTAGCCTCACCTTCTATCCATGTGTTACTTTGTTTATATATATTTGCAGGGATTGGTGAATGGGTTTTGGATTCGGTCACTGTCTCTTGGTTATGCATCCATGGTGAAGAAATTTGGATGTGGTGTGCTTTTGGTTGCAGGTTTAGTACTTTGGTGTGGCGATGGGCGGAGCCAGGATTTTTTTCTTGGGTGGGCTAGCTGAAAATAGTACCATAAAATCATATGTTTATTTTTTTGCTTATATAAAATTATGTAATAATCAATATAAAAGAACAACAATACAATATGAACTATTCTTAAAATCATAACCCTAACCAATAAATTCAAGGATCGTATAAATAATTAACCTACTAATTAAATCAAGAATAAGTAAATAAAGTGATTAAGAACGTACCAAAGGTGACATTCATTGGAAAATCGCAACAGAAAGTAAGAAATTGTGGAGATAGAGATTTAATTGTGGATTTAAAAAAAAAAAATTCTTTTCTTGAGTAAGAAGCACAAAGGCTAAATTACATATGGTAAATAGTCTTTTTCTTTAAAGAAGAGGATAAAAGGGGACCATAAATATTACTAATTTATAATTTTTAGCATAAACGTATTATTTACTACATATCCTCTACTAAATATACATTAAATAATAATACGTATTGAAATTGAGTAGGCTATAAGCATAAGTTTACAAAAGAATAATTCGATTCACAAACCCATTTTTACGTCCAACACAGCCTTATTAATTTTTTGTCTATGATAATTTTCAATTTATTCGATCCCAACAACTAAAAATTGAGAGGGGTGTGTGAGCAGTAAAAATGAGTGCATGGATAACAATACTTTTACAGAAAACCTCCCTGAGTCCCTGGGCTACAGCCCACCTTAGCCTTGTGGGTGGCTACACCGTCGATGTCTTGGTCGGTTTCACCACTCGATCATTTTCTTTAATGTTGTAGCTTCGGCAGATGTTGCCATTACTTTTGTGGTGATGACGGCGTCGGACGCTACTTTGTGCGGTTGGAGATTATGGATTCGGATTTTTGTTTTGCTTATTTAATTAGGTTGAGCTTTTATGTATCTGATTTTCCCCAATGTATTTAGAGTATTTTACCTTCATCTGTGTTAGCCTGTAACCTTCTTTCGATTTAACGAAGTTTACATTTTAGATCAAAAACAAAATAAACCAAAAAAAAAACCACTCACTCTCTTGGAAGGTAAAGATGGGCCTAAATGGGCGAGCTGGAGTGACAAGCGGCTCGGCTGAGGATGCGAATGTGTTACGGCTAACTAGCTGAGTCATGATTTGAACTAGTTCGTTGTCCAACACGTCATCATCATCACTTCGTCACATCGCATGCTTCTTTGTCTTATTTTCATTGAATGCCTGCGCTTTCCATTCATACATTCATTTTGTATTTTAATTAAAGAAAACTAGTAAAAAAAATTTGAAATTTTTTAATTTTAAAGTTAGATGTAAAATTAAAAGTAAAATGAATAGTATTATAATTAATTTTTTTAGTATAAAGATATAATTTTAGTTAAAGTAAACAGTATCAAAACTTTTTCGTTAAAGTTCCTTTATTTATATCGTATTGATTAGTGGATCAAGTAAAAATTATTTTAACGAAAAGGCATCAGAAAATTGTAAATATTTTACAATATTCCAGCAATTAATGGTCGGTTTGTTCAAATTATCAGCATCAAAAGAACTCGTCCCACAGTTGCAACCAAAACCAGAAGAATCTGGCGTTTTCAATTATTCTCTGTAACCCAATCGAAACCCTGGTTCTGAATTTCTATATAAATTTCTAAGCAAATTACTCAAAGCATTTTCCTAACATTTTTTTGTTACTGAATAATGTATAAATGATTTGACGATATATCATGGAAACATCCTTTTAAATTTTTCATACATCTCTTTATTTCTAATCAAATAGAATCAACCGTCACATTCAAACAAGGATGTGTAAGAAACTAAATAAGATGTGTGTTTATCATTTCCCTATATCTTAATCCTGTTAGAAATAGATCAAATTTAGAATTTTACAATTTATCATAGATAATATTATTAGTCATAATAAATCAGTATAGAGTAATTTTATTTGATTTTTGACTATACAAAATTGATAACAAAAAGGCTTGATGTGTAATTTTTTGTATGTGAATATATTTTTCTTTATAAAAATGAACACTAAGTTCAAGTAAATTGCGGATAAAGATATTCGAACTTTAGTGCAAAAATGACAAGCCAATTCATAATTTTCGAGTCCTTATTAAGAATAACCCATTTTATTGAAATAGGTTCGATTCCTTGAGTTTAGGATTATTATTTATTTTTATTATTTTTTTCTTCTTCTTCATGTTTTAAACACAATTCATAATTTTTTTTATCTTATAATCAACCCATATTACATACTAATTGTATTATGTTTTTGTACATTTTATCCTATATTATGCAGGTGAGTTTATGTTAATTTTAGTATTTTGTTGGAAGTTATTAGAAAGATTGAAAATAAACTCATTTTTAAATATTCAAATTAAAAAAAATGCATGAAATTAGAATGTTTTAATTTAGTTTTAAAATTTTAAAATGAGATACAAATACTAGTGAAGAAAAGGGAACTTAACCTAGTAGCTACTCAGTTCTTTGACGCAAATTTAGATGTCCTAATTTTTTTATTCAAATTTGGACTGAATTTTAAAGGAAGTTTACAAATAAAATACAAAACAATGTTTTTGTTACGACATTAATTAAAAAGAAAAATTAATGAAAAGGATTTGAAAACTTTGAGTTTTAACGATAAGGACAAAATAAATGGTAAAGTGGATAGTAACATAATTGACTTTTTAGTTTAAAAATGTGATTTTTCGTTAAAGTGAATAGTACCAAAAACTTTTCGTTAAAGTTCTCATTATTTTATAAATGGAAGAAGTGATTTTCGCATACATTCTCTTTTCGGTGTATATGATTGTTTATTTTTATTTTCAATTAAGAAAGAATCATGGTAAAAAGAGAAAAATTATTTTGGGTGCGGACTAAGCCCAAGAAATAAAATACTAGCTAACAATATCACGGCCCAAGGTCTGGCCTACTGTATAATCCTCCAAAATAACATCACAGGGCTTTCAGTCATATAAAAAAATCATGCATAATATAACCACTAATCACAGTAAATATCATTGATCATCAATCACAAAAACAGTAGTCTGAGAATCACATTCCACTTCCAAATATCTACAGCCTGAAGAAAGTAGCCTAACTTAGGTATAAACCTATGCAAGGTCATTGTAACCACTAATCGTAATATAACCACTAATCAAAGTAAAGATCGTTGAGGTTTCACCGTAAAACCAATTAATAATATGAGAAGCAGTCTAACTTAGGTATAAACCTGTGCAAGGTCCATCCTCCATCAATATGAGATTCATTCTTAACACGACCTTTCACTAATGGCGAATTTTCAAGCCTAACACATAGATAACACAACTAAGTGATATGAAGCGTGTGCGGCCATTTGTCTTCACAAGTAGGACAACCTGCTTTGATACCATGAACAAAGTTGAGTTTCCACCATAAAACCAATTGACAATATATAGAATAACTTAACTTACTTATAAGTCCCTGTAAGGTCCATCATCTCATCAATGTGAGATTCATTCTACAAAACAACCTTCATCCCAAACAAGTTGAAAATAGAAAAAAAGAGAAATTGGCAACCAAACACCTTATCAAAGAGGTTAATTACAACAAAAAACCCAAAGTAAGCACATGGTTAATTTACACCCAAACAAAATCATCATATACTTTAATTAACAATTAAAAAAAATTCCCAAAATCAGTTAAAAACAAAATGATCAGCATTTACAATCATATACCTTATTGAACAATTCAAGAAATAATAATTAATTAACCAAATATAAAAAATAAAATTACAAATTAACCCCGACGAAATTAATATTCATTTGTACATCCACGTACGGCGGTCCTAGAAACAACGAAATCTTATTCTTTCATTGTCTTAGGGTTAAAGATGCTCACCATCTTCTTAAACTGATCGACAAACGAAGTATACGAAACGGTACCATCATTCCCTGCAAGCACTTTGTACTTGTCCTTCCTTGTGAAGTTGGTGCACTCAAAGCCTAACGTGGAGGCCAAGATTCTTTGCACGTAATTTGCAACATCATGAGGGCTTTTTCCAGACGAACACGTGGCTTCCACAGGCAACTGGTTCAAGAACGTGACTTCGTAAACTGGCCTAGGGTTCATGAAGAAGAATATGGGGT
Source organism: Pyrus x bretschneideri (assembly GCF_019419815.1). Taxonomy (NCBI): domain Eukaryota; kingdom Viridiplantae; phylum Streptophyta; class Magnoliopsida; order Rosales; family Rosaceae; genus Pyrus; species Pyrus x bretschneideri. Next base: position 6,233,169 of record NW_025999723.1, on the reverse strand, counting down.
CCAAAGCTTTCCAGCCCTTGGCTGTCGTTGCATGGAAAAACCCTACCCTGTAGTTCATGGCCACCGGGACGATTCGGTTTGTAAGCTCAGCAAAGAGTGCACTAAACCTCAAAAGAAAAGGTTCACGACACGTCGTTCCTTCGGGGCAAACCACCAAGTCCCCTTTGGTTAGTTCACGCTTGATTCTCTCAGCATCGACGTGCCGAACACGAGTTAATCGAACGGTGGGGATTGGGGATAAGAGCTCTGATAGTCGAGAGATAGAGTATGTGACTGCTGGAATTCTACGTTTAAGTACGGTGGAGAGTATAACGGGATCCATTAGGGTTCGGTGAGTGCAGACGAAAAGCACGCCGGAGTTTCCACCGGAGAAGGGCGGTGGGGGTTTGCCTTTCACAATGACTTTACCCCCAAATAGTTGAGACATGTAGGGTATAGCCCTCATCGGCAATATCAGTCCCATGAATAAGCGAATGAAGGCAAGTGAGATGCCTAGGGGCATCCATAGGAGGATTAAGAGAGCGGTTGTGGGCGTAGGGCGCTTGACTAGTCGACCGTCATGGAAGATCACTGGGAGTGGTCGGAGGACTTGCTGCTCATCATGCTTTTTGTTGGTGATCATAAATGGTGGGTGGATTTCTTTCTGCAGAGACAAGCCATGCAGGCATAATTAATTTACTGCATTAGTACGTACGGGACCAAATCAATTTACTTAATTATTTAGCATGCACCATTATGTTATATGGAGGCAGATTCTCTGCCCTCCCACTTCCCATGCCCTCCTGTCTATGTGGTCACGGTTAAGCCACGTCAACATTTTATATTACTATTCCTTTTTGTCTTATTATCTTTATAAAAAAACAATATAAAATGTTGACGTGGCTTAACCGTGACCACACAAAACAGAAGAGCATAAGAAAGCAAGGGAAGTGGGAGAGCAGAGAATCTGCCTCCATGTTATATATGTGCTACTTAAGTTGATAATGAATAAAACAAACGGTTCAGATCCTATACTTGTAATGTATCACATCAGTTGTTAATAATGCTATTCATTTCTCATATATATATATATATATGTACGTACCTTGCATAGGGATAAAAATGAAGAACCAGATGATGAAGTCCGTCCCAACCCTAACGTCGGTTGTTCCTCATCCACAAACAGATTGGCCACTCGGTTGTACATGTTAATTTCACCTTTAACAAAGCCGGTTGCAAACCCAAATCGGTTTACAATAAGCTCACTACCAATAACTTCATCAGCTCTCAAATGCTCCTTAACAAACCTCTCCACCATAATCCTTGGCATCTTAGTCACCACAACTCTCCTATCATACGAGCTAAACACTTTCCAAGCCTCCATATCTAAATCATCCATGTAAAACTTTGGCAAAACCGCTCTAGCCACGGACTCAATCTCTGATTCTGGAATACCAAAAACAGCCACAAAAATCATCAGCCTATGCCCGGCTTCCTCCATACCTATCATCTCCAGAAACCGAATAACCGGCCACATCATTAACAAGGCGGCAAACCGTATCAAACCCGTCGCCTCAAATGCTACCAACATGAAGTAGGAGAAGGGGTCAGGATCCCTCAGAAGTGTTCCTTCGAGCTCCGAGACGATAGACTCCATTGAGCTAGTAATTGTTTGCATTTGTTTTTCTTCGCTTTCTTGTTCTTCTCGGTTTGGGATTAATTAAGCTAAGGATCATGTGGTTATAAGTACCATATTTGGCTTGGGTTATGAATATTTGACTGGTTAGAACAATGTAGGAATGAATCAGTTTATCAGTTTACAACAACCCTAATTACTTTATAAGAACTTTTGTGATCAGTCTTTCTCACTCTAATTCGATCTCTTTACTTTTGCGTTTTTGAGGTGGATGTAGCTGCAACGAAAAAAGTATTATACGCCATGTAAATACACACAAAAGATGGATTACTTAACCCCAACAACTTTGTGACGTGGACGTTTAATTTGTGATTCAAAAAGTCCATCTGTACACACCTAATAGTAGGTCTGACTTGGTGCCTTTAATTAGGTCACTTACTTTTAACATTTTACAGCGTACGTGATTAGTGTTCACGTTATTCGATCAATCTTCGTATATAAGGCTTGCAAAGAGTTGTGTAACGATGGTTTGGTCACCCCACGTTCATGTTGCATGGGGAATTAAGACTCCAATTACCCAATATAGCTGTCTGATGAGGAAATTTCTGCGAAATTTCGGTTTCGATTGTCTCTTTTGGTTTTTTTTCTACGTTTTAGATTTTGATGTATATAGTTTTGTATGGCATTTCCTTGTTCTTAATAGAATCAACGGAGTTTCTTCTTTCCCCGTTAAGAACATTGTACGAATTTCCTTCGTGCCACTCAGTATTATGGTTTGATTGTATTCCTCTTCGTTTAAAAGTGAAAGGTCTTAAGTTCGAATTTCTTTGATATCGAAATTAGGCTGCCCATTGTATGGCTTAACCGAACTCTCCCTCTCCTAATATAAAAATATTGATGTACCAAAAAAAAAAAATGGAGATTTCGTTATAAAGTTTACATGGACATAGTACAAAGATCTCAGAGATGTAGGTTTACAATTGCCTTAGAAAATGAGGGAGAATAATAGCAAAACGACATACATTAATCATACTTACTTCGCATGCTTAAAGGTTTTCGTTCGGATCCAATACAAATTACAGAAAAACAAGTGGAACATCTCATATACTTTGTTTTGACAATATTTGACTTTCATGGCCCGTGGCAGATTTAAAATTTGAAACTTGGGGTTCCCATGTTAAAGGTCCAAATTTTTGAGACAGAAATATAGCGCTAATAGCTCAAATAAATTTCAGGTTATTTAAGGATGTATTTTATCAAATTAACACTTGTTGGGTTTGTGTCAATCAAATTATGTTGCGGATATGTCAACATATATTGATATTTATCGAAATAATCTGATGAGTGTTATCAAGACCGTTTGTCGAGTGTTGTTGATGCAACTTGTAGAGTGTTGTCAAGCTATGCTTAGCAGACATTACATTAAACATTTGGAGAACACAAAAAAACTCGTACCAAACATTTAGAGGGTTCCCCTAAGACCTTAACGTGCTTGTTTCCCGTCCTCCGAATATCTGGGACAACCTTAGTCCCAGTATGCATGTGCCCTTGTTCATGCGCGTCCATGTATCACCAAACAAAAAAATTTCTTCTATGATCGGTGTGAACAGGATAAGGTTGAGAACTTCAACATGTGAGTTAAGGAAAGCTAACTCTGGTTAAAAGTCAAGTAAAAGCGAGAGGATTCATATCCTTGGAAATTGTTCGGCAATGGTAATTAACAAATCTTTAATATCTTCAATATCAAGTTTTTGTGTTGATTAATATGTTAATAAATCAAATAAGATCGTAATCAATAAGGAAAACATATCAAATTCGCGTGGATCATACCTAATAGATCTCCTACAGAAAGTCGAATCACTTGTTAAAATGAATTGGGTAAAATCTCCTATTGATCCTTAAATCAAGCAACACATGCATATATGCAAAGCAATTAGCAAAGCTTGCAAGAAAAATCAATTCAAAGTAGGTTAACCAATCTAGCCATTTGCCGTCTCCGGCTTTCGTGCAATCAAGTATATATGCTGCTAATCAAGGTTAATTCGCTTTATTGACAAGGAAGATTTCTGCTCCAAGTTAGTTAAGGTTGTTTTGAATAGATAATGAAAACCAACCTTTCAGTTTTAGCAAAAAGAATATACATATTGTGTGTTATTGTATTAGTTTCTCCGCAACAGTATGCAATTGTGACGAATATGTTATAGTGTGTCTAACGGCTAAAACTATGTGTACAAGATACCCTGGACAACACTAAAAAATCACTAATCACATACCCAATTTCAATTTGTATCCATACTTTTGAGTTGTCACAAGCTACAATCACATGCTTCGGCATAAACCGATACACGTACGTTGTTTGGCAGGTAGATGCCTTTCGATTAGCCTAAAGAAGTGAAACCATATAATTAGGATAGTGCCATCCACACACCTCTTTTTTTTTACCTCTCATACACCCTCTTGCTAGATCAAACGAATTGAAAAAAAAAATCAAATAACATAAATTTAGTAGAAAGCATGTGAGAGGTAAGATAATGTGTTTGGATAGAACTACCCTACAATTAAGTTCAATTTCCCAAACCCAAAATAGGCCCAACATAGGTAGATCAGGCCTTAAAGAGGAAATTTTTTAGCCCAACTCACCAAAATGTTGAAATGGCTGAGATCTTTTGGGGTTCTGGTTTTAGGGTTTGTAATCATTGTCCGTTAAACAGAATGGGGAAGCATGCAAGTTGATGTATGATGACCTAAACGAAACTGATGACATACCATAGAACAACAAGAACCACAAGCTGGTCATAGACAGCTGATAACAACGCTATTGTTAGCAGGCATGATTTATATTTTCAGTTACATTGCAGATATTCGAACGCTTGACCTAATTTAATCCTTCTTTTTGTTAGTAGCATGATAGCATGTATTTCATCATATTTTTTTCTGTCCCAAATTGTGTCCTCTATTTATATAGACATGCAGATAATTTACTAATAAGTGGAACTCCCCAAAACCCATATCTGCAAGTGAATGGATATTTACTTTTTTCAAATAAGATCTTTAGCATAGTTCACTGCCGTCTTGAAACAAAGGCAATTCGGTGCAACTAGGTATTGTTGATGCACAAAATCAGTGAGATTTTGGAACAATATAAAGTGTCATATTTGTGACATTCGCAAGATTGCTCCGGTCACCCAATGAGGATAATATGTAAAGAGATAGAAATATGGAAGCAAACACAGGATTTACGTGGTTCACCCTAAGTTGGGCTACGTCCATGGGGTAAATAAGTTCTCATTAACAGTGAAGAGTTTACACAATACATAAGTTCAACCATAATCATCATTAGTGAGTTCTAATGACGAGTTTAAGTACAATAATAGCATTAGAGATTAATTGTAGGAGAAATGTCTTCTTTTATAGTTGAGGAGAGTCTCTGGCTTCTATCCGTGGTCGATGTGAGACTCTAAGAGCTTTATTTTGATGTTTGACTCGTGTCGAGTTGTGATGGGCCTCTTGGTTGGAAAGAAACTATTGTGATTCGGCAGGGTGTCTCAACACCAATCCTTTAGTGGGTCCCTGAAGGTATGTAGTTAAATGGTACTCGGTAGCTTTGTGATTGGTGAAGTGTGCTCGGTAGCTCGAAATTGGTAAAGTATGGTACAAACATGCATGAATACATACATTTTTCTTACCATCTGATTTGATTATGGGGCTGCGAGTTGATTGGTGCTCGGTAGCTTCGTGATTGGTGAAGTGTGCTTGGTAGCTCGTAATTGGTGAAGTATGCTACAAATATGCATTAATACGGAAAATTTTCTCACCGTCTGATTTGATCATGGGGCTGCTACTGAGTGACTTGTTGTAGTCTCTTAGGCCATTTCCAACCGAAGGGTCCAGAGGGCCAGAGGGCCGAAAATAGCATGAAAACTGTCTCCAACCGAGGGCTAGGCCAGATGGCTGTGGAATCTAAAAGGGCCCCACGAAATCGGAGAGGGCTAGAGGGCTGGCTGCTGAGGCTGGCCAAAATTCAAATTAATCATGTCGGTTAAAACTGACAAGAATACATTCATATTATTTAGTATAAATGTATTATTGTCGGTTATGTTTTAACCGACAGGATTGATTTGAATTTTTTTTTTTGCAGTTTTATTATTATTTTTTCTTTACGAAAATTTTCCTATAACTTCTATTTTTCATTTTTTTTAAATTCTATTTTTTTCCTATAACTTTTATTTTACAAAATTTGTAGTTTTTAACAACATTTAACAAATTATTAAAAACATTTCTAGTTTTTAATATTTGTTAAAAAAACATTTAATAACATGAAACTTAAACAACATTTAAGTTGTAGTTTTTAAATAATAAATTATGTTTGGCCCTATGACTCTCGGTTGAAGACGGTTTTTTGTGATAGGGCTAAAACGAGCCCTCTGACCCTCGGTTGGAGACGGAAGCAAATATGATCATGTACTGTTCATTAAAATATTAATATTTTAGAGAATCTTGGAGGGTCAGAGGACTAAAACGAACCATCTGACTAACCATCGGTTGGAAATAGCCTTATATTGCTCAAATAATGAAATCGCAGGAAATCGGCAGACGGGTTCGAAAGTCGGATGCTTTCTAATGGGACGGAGCACAAGGGCAGAGTTAATCTTGAACAGTCACATATACCTATCGAAAATCGTTCGTCTTTTTTGACAATCTTAAGTAACCCAACTTCCACCAAAACGCCGACGATGGTGACTGGACCTCGTTGTCCTCTTCCACCGATGCGACTGCTACGTGATAGCAAACCAATTTTTCTTGGTTTCCAATAAAGTTTTCAGTTGAACCACAACAGTCGGTTTAGCAGTTTAGCAGATCATGACATTATACAATTTGAGATATTTTTTATATCCAAGTGTTTTTTGTTCAATGACATGTATTATTCCGCTTCATGTTCCCGAATCTCTCACATCCCACGTGACCACCTCAATAAAATTCTCTTTTTCTCTTTTGTGAGCCAATCAGAATGTGACACTTCACATTTACAAAGTCAAAAGGAAATTGTTGTAACCTGTTATCTGCCACTGCCCTTGTTTTATCATATATATTTTAAATCAGAAAAACCAGGTGCACCGAAGAAAAATTAAAACCATGTAAAAGAGTGAACTAGCTAGGTCGTTACTTTTACTTTTCATATTTCACCAACCTTTCAAATCAACAAAGATCACAATCACGTCAACATATCTGCTAGGTTGAAATTGCTCGATTCCTAGGCTCAAGGTTGAAAATCTAACTAAATGATTAAGATAAGATTAGAGATCGATGCATGAGCGTGTAATATATTTATATACTATATACATTATTGACAGTAAGGTAAGCAATGAAAAGATCATTACCGTATGCAGTTACCTACTATGGATAAGCACGGGAGATATGGTTAACCATGAATTGCGCTTGCCAAATTTCGAGGTTATGCCTCACCTTCTCATCTATTCTTTTTATGTATATATAAATCTATTCCTTCGATTTCTTTACTAAAATATTCGTATATCTGCAGCTGAGTTGACGTTGAAAATCGGGAATATAAAAGATAATATAAATAATTGAAGTGTTTTATTTATTTATTTATTTTGCTTAAACAGATAAGGGAATTATGCTAATACAAATTTCTATATTTATTTTCTGGGTAGTAGTCGTGTTTAAGTATAATTAAGGCACAAGATTCTTAGGGTTTTAACCCATGAACTGCAGACAGAAAAATAGTTTATATATATGATAAGAAGGTGCGTAGACTAGTTCGTGATAGCGATCATGTAGAAGAAACCACAGACAAGTCAAGTCAGGTGACCCTCTCCTAAACGAAAGAAAGAATATGATATGAGATGATGGATGAAGTGACTCACTGAACGGCATCGTTATCCACTGTTTCTGCAAAAATATTGTAAATGTAAACGAACTGTGGCTGACATAATCACAAAACTAACATTGTCACAATACGTAATACGTATGCCCTTTCTGTACTTTCTTCTTCTTTTTTATCAGTGCTTTTTTCTGGTCTATATATATATAAGAAGAAAAAGAAAAAGGCATCTTCTTTGCCCATGGTTTGGAGAAATTTTCAATGTAACGGGAGTAGTACATTACATGTTTTTATGTAAGTGGTGAAATTTTTAATTTTTTAAGTTATTAGCATTTTAACATATATATCACACCATTTATATAGTGACACGCGGTATACCACTCCGTATGTCGATCACATTAAAAAATCTCTCCATGATTTGGGGTCTTGGTGGTAGGGCTGGTAGCTAGGGTTTTGTTGCGTCGTGAAGTTTATATTTCTGTGGGTTTTTAGAGGGTGGCAGAATTAGTGAAGGTTTAAAATAAGTTAGTCATCATTCCATTTTTAAATTACGTTGATATATGCTAAAATTAGTTGAGTTTTTATATTCAATAGGCCGAGTTGAGATATATTTTATCATTCTAATTACTAGGAAAGAAGTGGAAAAATCTTGAAATTTCATTTAACGATACTTATCTTCTTGATGTTGAAGGAGGGTATTAAATTGAAAATTTCATCAATGTCGATCATAAAAAACCAGTCATGAGCAATTAGTCTAGGGGCATTTAGTTTCTATTTGATTAGAGAATGTCTCAATAATTTGGATAGATGCGACAACAGTAAATATTTGTAATGAAAAAAAGAAGTTAAAAGCGTGTGTATTGAAGAATTCTTGTGGCCTTATTTGTTACCTAATTAAAATCTCTCCACTATTATGAATGTGCCAAACATGTCATTCAAACTTTCAAAGAGTAATTGCCATGTCCTCCTAATGAACGAGATTTAGCGACTCTTACTGCAATTAGGTATCACACCTTCAACCAAGCAGCCATGTTCCGCTGGGTTCTCAAAATCAAACTAGGATGATTACTGAGATGTGTTGAATTCATGGTTTTAAGCTTGGAACCTCGAACGCAACTAATAACGCGAAAACACCACATTTTTGTACCACAAAATATCAAACCCAGTTTTTTGAACAAATACATGCAGATGAATGATTCAAAATAAATAAGTACTATTGTCGAGAAAAAGTTATGCAACAAGTTTTTTGAGTAGAGATTTGTTAATATGCTTAGAATACGGAGTGATACACCACATGTCATTATATAAGTAGAGGGAAGTTTTATTTTTTAAGTGTTCCTCCACTTGTATAAGTGTAATGTCATACGGTGTACCACTCTATATTCCGAATACATTAAAAAATTTCTAATCGGTTGAGATGTTTAGTAAGGTAAAGCCGTAACTTGACCTAACTCATCATTATATACTTCGTAAACTTGAATTGCAGCACTGTAACGTAGGAACAATTGTACCCATATATGCAATTTACTAATTATTTTTAATTTTAAAACCTTGAACTAAACTAATTAATTTATGCCGAGTAAAAAAAAACAAAAATTAATCCCAAGAAAAAACAGGCAGGAGGGGCTGCGGTAGTCGATGAATAGAACCCTAAAGGACCTCTTTGTTGGAACCAAATCCTGGCCGTCATTTCTCGTATCCAACGGCTCAGATTCCTCCACCGCTCGTGCTTATCATTGCCTCTTTCTCACTTCACTGTCTCCCGTCTCCCTTCTCTCCTTCGTCAAAAAATGGCTGAAAACATATTTTTGATCATCTAAGCTTTCGATTGTCGTCTCACTCACCACAAAAATCTACACTTTAAACTATTCTTTTCAGCAATTCTGAGAAATGGGTTCGTAGTTTTTGATGGAGAAAATCACTTTATCCGATGTTTTGGAGCATTCACATTTGTTTTGTAGCCTAAACCCGAGCTGAAAGTTTCAATTTTTGTTCACTTTTCAGTGGTTTTTATTCGATTTTTTTATGATTGTTGTTGTTTTTGATTGTATGATATGGTCTCCGATACTTATTCGATGATGTCCGACATGTCTATGAAATCGATGTTGAAAAGCGGCGAGTACAATGAAGATTTGAGCATGTTGATTCGCGAACAGAGGCGCCAGCACGAAGCAAGTGAGCGGGAGAAGGAACTGAATATATACAGAAGTGGGTCGGCGCCGCCTACCGTGGAAGCTTCGTTAAACGCGGTCGGTGGCTTGTTCGAGGCGTCCTCGCTGTCGGGTTTCACGAAAAATGACAGCAAAGGGTTTGCAACCGAGGAGGAGCTTCGCGCCGATCCAGCTTATGTGAATTACTATTATTCCAATGTCAATCTCAATCCACGGCTTCCGCCGCCGCTCCTTTCAAAGGAGGACTGGCGTTTTGCGCAGCGGTTGCAAGGCGGAGGTGGAGGTTCGGCGGTGGGAGATAGGAGGGTAGGTGGCAGGAGTGGTGGTGAAGGGTCACTTTTTTCTGTGCAGCCGGGGATTGGAGGGAATGAGGAGAATGGTGTGGCGGCGAGGAAGGGTGCTGCGGAGTGGGGCGGTGATGGGTTAATTGGGTTGCCGGGGTTGGGACTTGGGAGTAGGCAGAAGAGTATTGCAGAGATTATTCAGGTTAAGTGTTAGTAAAGTTTTTTTTTTTACTGGTTTATATGATAGCTTGTTATCTTGAATGTTGAATGTTGTTTGCCTTAGGATTATATGTATTCATGTTAGTTTTCTTGTTGTAATAAAGTTTGATGAGCTTAAGCGTATTGGAGTATCAAGTGATTAGATGTCATCTCTAATTTGTGTTTTATAAAGGCTTAGTCTTTACGTTTCTTCGTTGATCTTTTTGCTTATGTTTTGTGTTTTGACCATCATATGATGATCACTCGATACCTAGCTCAGCTCCTCTAAGTAGGGTGCGCCTTGCGGTTATCCTGATGAAATGGAACAAGTCAATCATTACTGCCCTTGATAGGGTTCTCTAAATCGTTAGCCGATGAGACTAATTCCATGAGATGGAAGTGCTCATTGGGACGAGAGATTGAACTAGTTCTCCTGATACTGGTTCAAGTTGTTTTAATTTATCAGGTTATTTGCTGTAGACACTGATATTGAAAGTGGAATTGTTTTTCAGTAATGCTTTTATCTTCCTTTTTAGTTATAATTTTCATTCTGCATAAATGTTTCACCAGTAAAATATAAAGTTAATTGGAATGGAAACTCTTTCTGCTTAAGGTATTTGGATGTAGTGGTCTTTTTGTTGTGCGCTTGTTTTTCCTGGTTAAGTTTGATTGTCTGCTACAAATTTTGCAAAATATAAATTGAATTTGTTTATCAGATATGCTGTCTAAAACTCTTGATATTTTAATGCAGGATGATATACATAACACAAATGTCTCAAGGCACCCTTCTCGTCCAGCTAGCCAGAATGCGTTTGATGTTGATGCTTCAGATACCCAGTTTGCCCATTTACCGGGAATGTCAGCTGTTCAGAACGGGGGTTCATCCAGTTCTCACACATATGCTTCCGCTCTGGGTGCTTCATTGTTGAGAAGCAATACACCAGACCCTCAGCTTGTAGCTAGGGCTCCTAGTCCTCGAATTCCACCAGTTGGTGGAGGAAGGACTTCCTCCATGGATAAAAAAGTTGGCAATGGTCAAAACTCATTCAATGGTGCCTCGCCCAATGTGAACGAGTCTGTAGATCTGGCAGCTGCTTTATCTGGTATGAACCTGTCAACTAATGGTAGGATGGATGAGGAGAATCATGCACGATCACAAATTGATAATCACCATAACCGTTATGATATGCAAGGTGATCGGAATCATAATAAACAAAATTCGTACTTGAATAAGTCTGATTCTGGGAGTTTTCATCTGCATTCTGCATCCCAATCTTCTAACAAGTCTTATCAGAATATGGCAAGAGGCAGTGGATTTGGTAGGGATCTGAATAGCCCTTCATATATGTCCGATGATCTAGTTGATATTAATAATCCTGCTGTATCTTCTGCGAACTCATACTTAAGAGGACCTGTGCCAACTCATCATGGCCGAGGAAGCTTACACTCCCACTATCAGAATGTAGACAATACCTCATTTCCGAACTACGGCTATTCTGGTAGTCCTTCGTCTCCATCCATGATGGGTAGTCCCCTTGGTAATGGTAGTTTACCACCCTTATTTGAAAATGCTGCTGCTGCATCTGCAATGGGTGGCTTGGACTCTGGAGCATTTGGAGGTATGTCTCTAGGACCAAATCTGTTGGCAGCAGCCGCTGAATTGCAGAACATTAGGGTTGGAAATCATGGTACTGGGAGTGCTCTTCAGGTTCCCATGATGGACCCATTGTATGTTCAGTACTTGAGATCAAATGAATATGCAGCTGCACAGCTTGCAGCCCTTAATGATCCCACAAAAGATAGGGAAGGCATGGGTAGTATGTACATGGATTTACTTGGTTTGCAAAAAGCTTATTTGGGGCAATTTCTCTCACCCCAAAAATCACAATTTGGTGCTCCCTACGTTGGCAAGTCTGCTAGCTTGAATCACGGTTATTATGGAAATCCAGCATATGGGCATGGGATGTCTTATTCTGGAACACCATTGGGTGGTCCCCTTCTTCCAAACTCTCCTGTTGGACCTGGTAGTCCTGCCAGGCACGGTGAGCGGAACTTGCGCTTTTCTTCTGGGTTGAGGAACATGGGTGGAGGTCTCATGGGAGCTTGGCACTCCGAAACTGGTGGAAATTTGGATGAAAGTTTTGCGTCCTCTTTACTAGATGAGTTCAAAAGTAATAAGACTAGATGTTTTGAACTTTCAGAGATTGCAGGGCATGTTGTTGAGTTCAGGTAAATATTTGTCGCTGTTTCTTTAAAACTTTGTGCCTTGTATGTTTCCAGATATCCACAACTTAATTCACTCATATAATACCTTGAACAGTGCCGACCAGTATGGAAGTCGGTTTATTCAACAGAAACTTGAAACTGCCACAATTGAAGAAAAGAACATGGTTTTTGATGAAATCATGCCGCAAGCCCTATCTCTTATGACCGATGTGTTTGGTAATTATGTGATTCAGAAGGTACCATTTCCCCTTAGTTTGATTTGCCTTTATGTGCTATGTGTTCTGTGTATTAGCATGTCCATGATATGCAGTGGTTTAGTGCCTGAATGAAAATAAGTTTTGCAGTTTTTCTTTTATATGTCTGACTTTTGCACTTTGAGTTCAGTTTTTTGAACATGGAACTCCAGCACAAATAAGAGAACTTGCGGACCAGCTCACCGGGCATGTGCTGACCCTTAGCCTTCAAATGTATGGCTGTCGAGTGATCCAGAAGGTATGTATAGTTAGTTGACTGAAGACAGTAACTAATTTATCATATTGATATTCCCTTGCAAGTTTTACTATCTGGCTATCATACAAACTTAGAAGGATTACCTTCTACATATTTGTATGTGTTGCAGGAGACAAGATAAGTATCTAACCTAATATGTTTGGGGGTATCCCTGGAAATTATTTGTTAGTAAAACGAACAAACTTTTTCAGTCTCTTAAGAAAACTCCATTTAATTTTGGGTTTTCTCAAGTTTGAATTTCATGAGTCACAACAGTTGAGCTCATTGTTCTTGTACTTCCTGGGAATCGGAATACGACCTAGTAGATATAGATCATCTAAGATTTTAGAGAAAAAACATAGGTTTCTTACTTTCATAATTATGTAGATTCTTTTCTTTTTTAGGTTTCGAGGAAAAATAAATGGTTGATGATATCTATCAAATCACCAGAACTTGGCTTTCATGTGCTTTCATTTTGCTGTTCAGGCTATAGAATTTGTTGAGCTGGACCAGCAGACTAAAATGGTAGCTGAACTGGATGGTCATGTTATGCGTTGTGTTCGTGATCAAAATGGCAACCATGTTGTTCAGAAGTGTATTGAATGTGTACCTGAAGATGCCATCCAGTTTGTTGTTTCAACTTTTTATGATCAAGTTGTGACACTCTCAACTCATCCATATGGTTGTCGTGTCATACAGGTTAAGAACCTCTGCTTTCTGACTCACGCCTTCATACTTTTGCATATGCCTATTGATCATATATGTTGGATATGTTGAAGATAAATGATTTTGAATGCAACTATTGCCATTCTAAATGGTATTGCCATTCTAAATGGTATAGTAACTTTGATTTGATAGAGAGTTTTGGAGCACTGCCATGACCCCAAAACGCAGCAAATAATGATGGATGAGATTTTGCAGTCCGTTTGCATTTTGGCACAAGACCAGTATGGAAATTATGTCGTGCAGGTTTGTTTCATTTCTAAGAAACTTTTGTCACTCTACCTTCTTATTGTTAAATAAAATGAGCCCACAGTGGTTAGATGGAATCTGTTGTGAAGTATCTAACAGACCTCTTAATTTAATCGACTAACTTTCATTGTTGGATGTTATTTTGGTTCTTATTTTATACAGTATAGAGGTTCAAATTTGATTTCTCTACATTCTGGTCTCACCTTAAGCTCAAATTTTTTTGGGCTCTTCATGAATTTGTGACTTCACTTAACCTGTCAATAAAGTTCCGTATCATGCTAATAATGGGACTGTTAGTGTCCATCATGTTCATTCTGTGGGCGTGATTCCAGCCTTTTCATCAGTCACAGTTCAATTTAGCCTGGATTTGGAGTGTTAAAAAGAATAATACCCCATTGGTGAGATAGGGTTCTTGATATTAGTATCAAATAGAGCTCTCTATTTAAATGAGATGATTTCAGCTCCAGTCCACCCCTCGCCCACCAATTTAGTGTTTTCATTTTTGTTTTCTTTGAGCTATGTTTATACACCTTACTTGGCTTATTGATTGAGTTTATGCACCCATACTTGATTGTTTCCTGGTGCAATTTATTAACTCAATACGGTTTTGTTTGCATTTACAATGAGTCGAAAGACAAATAATATATTTGGTGATGGATCTGTGGAAGTATAGTTTGGTAGATGCTATTGTTAATTGAACCGTAATCACATGCTTTGAACTGTTACTCAGAGAGTTACCTCCCTGCCTCTGGTTTTGTACCAGAGCCATTACATCAGGTTGATGACATAATATTTTTTTAAAAGAGGTAATAAATGTTTTATACCTTTGGTCCTTTGTGCTTTATAAACTTGCTGTAGATTTCAGAATAGGTTTGCATAAGCCAACTCAGAAACCGTAAAAAAAAAATTAAAAAAAAAAGGCTGCCACTACAATTGATCCAATGTCCCCTAAGTTGGTAGCTTGACGTTTACCTCAAGGACGTGCATGTAATAACTGGTTTCGTGAACTTTCTTTTTTTACTTATCCCAGAAAGGAGTTGTGGATACTTTAAATTGTGGTTGAATTTGGAAACAACAATATGTAGCCTTTGCTGTATAAAGTAAATTATGTGTTTTGTTCTTCGTTTACATTGAACTCAGTTTAACTGATTGTAATTACTTTTACAGCATGTGCTGGAACATGGAAAGCCACATGAACGGTCATGTATAATTAAGGAACTAACCGGGCAGATTGTTCAAATGAGCCAGCAAAAGTTTGCGTCGAATGTCATAGAAAAGTGTTTAAGTTTTGGAACTCTTGCTGAACGGCAGGCCCTTGTAACTGAGATGCTTGGTACCACTGATGAAAATGAGCCCCTTCAGGTTTGCTGGTTACTATAAACTTTTTAGTGCGGTCAATGTCCTCTTTCATTGTATTATAATTTTCTGTATTTTTTATTTATTTATCTTTACTGCTTTTCTTATCTCAATGTGCAATCTTCTAATAATCGGGTCAAGTTTGCGTATTTGGGTTTCCCGAACTAAGTGGGATCCTTTTCAAAGTGCTGAAGAGAGTCGATGTCTCTAACTTTTGGGGATTTTATGATAGTTACAATTTGAAGTAACTTATCCATACACATCCGAAGCTCTTATGATTACTTTTATTATGATTATGCTGTTACCTGAAATGATGGTTTCTTAGGTTGAACTTTTGAATACTAGTGAACTCGTTGGGTTTACTTCCAGTTATTATCTTTGATCAATAGCTATGATGTTGTCTGTTATATCTTATGACACATAAAAGTTAATTGTTGCCTCTAAAAGTCTCAACGACACTTTGCCTCATCTTTGCGAATCATTTGCTTTTTGATGCATCTAGCTGTTTAGGCAAATTATTTGGATCGTGTCCTTAGTATGTAATAAAGATTGAACAATGTGCTAGTAATGACTATTCAAAGCTTGAATTTGTTAATGCATATCATTTTCTTTTTTTAGTAACATTGCCGACTTTTCGAATGAGGTCGACAAACTTTTAAATTGTGATGGTTTTTCAGTTTGGTATTATCAAACTTTCCAAGTACTACGTGGTTTTAGGAAAATGATTTGCCAGGGATTGGTTTTTAAGACGGTAATATGCATAGACTAGGGTCTTTCAATATCCTTGCTTATTCTTGTTCTGTTTGAATTTAGGCGATGATGAAGGATCAGTTCGCAAACTATGTTGTACAGAAAGTGCTGGAAACTTGTGACGATCAGCAACTTGAACTAATCCTTAACCGAATTAAGGTTCATCTGAATGCTCTGAAGAAGTATACTTATGGGAAGCATATAGTTGCACGTGTAGAGAAACTTGTTGCTGCTGGGGGTACTTTTTCGCTATCTTATTACTTCTTTATACTTATTGATTGTTGTTTCTAGCATAAATAATATGATTTTCTAACGTAAGATGTATTGTTATTCCTCGTTCATGTTTGGATTCTTATGCTACTGATATATGAATCCGGGTTTTCTCAAATTGCTAACAAGGTGCTCAATCTTATGCAGAGAGGAGGATTAGCATTCTGGCTCCCCAGGCATCTGCTTCTTAGATGGGGCACGGGAACGAAGTTGTACAGCTAACTGAGGATAATGTGAGCCCCTCTGTTTCATACATGTCAAGTAAAGGCTCTGTCTATGTATTGAGATGGATAAGGCTCAACGGAAACAAAGATTGTTGGTTGTACTTCAAACTGTACATTGTTAGTTTGAGGATATACCTTAGAGTAGTCGCGGCTCAGACGGTGAACACACCTGAGGCCCCCTGCAGAGGAGATAAATTTAGTGTACAAGTTTTAAGGGTGTAAAAAGCGAGGCGGTAGTAGAATTTGTGGTCGTGACTGTACAAATGTTTTACCAGGTGGAGTCCTCCATAAATTTTTTTGATGTATGGCACCCTTTTCATTAGTTTTCCTTATTTTCTAATCAACTTTTTTTTATTCGAATAATTTTTCGAGTTGGGATTCCATTTACAGATTCATTATGTCATGCTGTTGTATGAAATCTCAAATGTTTCGTTTGCCCTTTAACGAATGTGCATCGATATTGTCGTAAATGCATCAACAACGTATCAATAAGTTTCATTAACTCATTTGCGACAATGATATCGATAGGTAATCCATGTCATACCAACAAAGAACAGACATCGGTTCCATACCGGACTAGATTCTAGTTAACCAAATATAGAAACTGGAGCCAGCAACAAATTTTTGTTCAGAGAAACTGAAACCACAATACCAAAGAACCAAAGTAATACATAGCAATGACAAGACAAGAAAACCCCACCAAACCTACCCAGCATTTTGCACTAGGGTTTGGTCTGCTCAAATCAACCATATTTAGGAGGGCAAAACGTAATGACATACCTAGGAGCCGAACAAGTCTTAAGCCCTGTAGATTCATCAAAGGCGTAGCTATAAGCCCTAGGACAAATAGCCTTAAAAAGATGCCCAAAAACAGTAGGCTTGCAACTCTCTGGGTCTGCAAACTCCCCTCTGCAGCAATACCGGTCCGATTTCCCGGCCAAGCAAGCGCTCTTGCACCCCACAACCCTACCTTGTTTCTTGACCACCAAGGCAAGCGGGCAGCAAACGTTCAAGTCAGCCTCACAGGCAGCAACTCCACACCCACCACCGCCACCACCACCTACTGGCCTCATCGAAACCGGCACATTGAAACCGTCAACCAAACTCACATCGTAGTAATGCAAGGCGGATTTCGAGGTTCCGAGTGTCATTTCAACGAGAGTGGCTGGAGGGACTCCGCCGAGTCCCCTGCATTGTAAGAGCCCGACACAATCACCCGTTTGGCATGTGCCTCTGCCGGTTTTTTCATCAAAGCAGCAGTCTTGCCTGCCCCATAGTCTGCCTGACCAGTTTTCAGGGACGTTAAGGACTTGTTGCTCGCCGCTGGAGAGGTGGAAGCCGCCGTCTTGAGGTGTTGTGTGGCCTGCATTGCCAAGGATTCCGGGCCATATGCTTTCCTTGCAGTTGTTCACTATGATGAGTTGAGTCCCATCTGCACACAACAATGCTATTTGTCAATCTAAATTTTACAGAAACCACCAAATAAGGAACGTTCAGCGTTCGATTCTCTCCGATGTAACCGAAAAATTTCGCATAAAAAAGGAGAGACAATTTGATCACCTGTGAAGGAGAGGGAGATGAGAAAGGAGAAGAGGAAGAAGATTTCAGGTGAGATTGGCATTTGTTCATATGAGCAACGGAGATGTGAGTTTGGTAACTGGGAGGCTCTTTTATTTACTCCGTGTGGAAAAGTGAAAAGGGGAAGGCTCCTTCTTTCTCGCCATCACGGAAAGGAGTGGTAACTTTACGAACAACTGCACATGCAATGGCGGTTTGCAAATTGCAAGAGTTCTAGATTTTCCTTCTTATTAAAAAGACTAGCAGATGCCCACACAGTGTAAACAATTTAATTTAATTTTTTTTATTTATTAAAAAGTGTGATTAGTTTTTAAAATTTAAAAAACAAATCAATTATGAAAAAAATGAAACAATGATGGAGCAGTTTCTTTTAACGCCGGTATATTTTTTTATTTTTATTTACTTTTTAATTTCATAATAAGGCATGCTATGTTTACATGGTTGTGTTATTGGCGTACAAAACAACAAAATTTTTGTGCAGGTAATTACTAACTTTCTCATGATTTCCATTTTTGTTCAGTTTTGGTGAGAGGTTAGAATGGTAATATGATACAATTTTGGTTGATAAACATGATTTCATTAATAGGTAATTTGAATGAGATTGATATTTATTGAGGCATTGCATGTGAGTTAAACGAGTTGATCAAAACATTACGCTTGTATTTTTGCATTTAAATTCCAATTATTCTTTCTATAAATCTGAGTAGTTTAGTCTGTTAAAAAAAAAAAGCTACCAAGGTATTTGGTACCTTTTGAGATAATTCGAAAAGCTAAGGAAGCCATCCTACAAAAGCTTGAAGGAGGATGACATGATAGTTCAACATAACCAATGATGCTTTCCACTTTTAGAATAAGTTTATCCTTTTTTGTACTAGAGTCCCTTTACAATAGCAGTTCTGTTCATGTGGATTGGATCTGTGAGCGTCATGAAGCTTGTCTATATAAAAAGAGGATTGCTTATTAAGTGAAAAAAAAGTGAAGAGATGATGTTTGGGAAATAATGCGTTTGAATAGTTCCAATAAGGAAGTAGGTTCGGAGAAAAAAAGAAAAAGAAAAATATTACATGAAACAAGTGCATTTCTTTGTTTTTTATTCATTAATTCTTTGATCTATTTAATCCTGAAACTACAACAATAATGAAGATGTGCATGGTGAGAGGGAGTGCAAAAATCACTTCTCTCTAGTCATGTAACATCCCACATTACCCAGAGGAGTGGATCATGTAAGCTTTATATGTAGATTCTCATCTATACCTAGCACGAGACCTTTTGGGAGCTCACTGGTTTCGGAGTTAATCGGAACTTCGAAGTCAAGTGAGTTCGCGCGAGAGTAATCCCAGGATGGGTGATCATTTGAGAAGTTCTCGTGTGAGTTCCCAAAAACAAAACCGTGAGGGCGTGGTCAAGGCCCAAAGCGGACAATATCGTGCTACGGTGGAGTCGAGCCCGGGATGTGGTGGGGGCCCGGGCCAGGATGTGACAATTTGGTATCAAAGCCAATCCCTGGCCGGAAGTGTGCCGACGAGGACGTCAAGCCCCTAAAGGAGGTGGATTGTAACATCCCACATCGTCCAGGAGGAGTGGATCTTGTAAGCCTTATATGTATATTCTCATCTCTACTTAGCATGGGGCCTTTTGGGAGCTCATTGGCTTTGGAGTTCATTGGAACTCCGAAGTTAAGCGAGTTTGCGCGAGAGCAATCCCAGGATGGGTGCTCATTGGGAAGTTCTCATGTGAGTTCCCAGAAACAAAACCGTGAGGACGTGGTCGAGACCCAAAGTAGACAATATTGTGCTACGGTGGAGTCGAGCCCGGGATGTGACAAGTCATGTGTCCCATGTACATGGAATGAAAAATATAAACACATAATTGAACAATGTTATAGCTTTTATACATGTTTTCTCACTTGAAATGTGAGAAATCATGAATCAGGGAGCAAAATAAGGAATCAATACAGATTAATAAGTTGATTGTAGAAATTGAATTACTGATTTAATGTTACATTTGGTATGTGGAAAAAAAAATGTTGGGGAATGGGAAAATGTTGCATTTCCCATGCATAGTAAGTTCAGGCTTGAGAAATGATTTTCCGGCCTATAGAAAAATTGGGATAAAGTGAATCCTTCCACCCCCTTGGTATTCACTTTCTTTCCTCAAGGAAAAAAAAAACATTAATTGGTATCTTTTTACAACAAATATTGTCACATCCCGGTCCGGGGCGGATCATTTCTCGGCCCCGCTCCACCACCGTAGCACGATATTGTCCGCTTTGGGCTTACCATTCCCTCACGGTTTTGTCTTTGGGAACTCATGAGCAACTTCCCAGTGGGTCACCCATCATGGGATTGCTCTAGCCCCCTTCTCGCTTAACTTCGGAGTTCCTACGGAACCCTAAGCCAGTGAGCTTCCAAAAGGCCTCGTCTTAGGTAGGGATGGAAATATACATTTAAGGATCACTCCCCTGGGCGATGTGGGATGTCACAATCCACCCCGCTTAGGGGCCCGACGTCCTCGTCGGCACACACGCGGCTAAGGTTAGGCTATGATACCAATTGTCGCATCCCGGCCCGGGGGGGATCATTTCTCGGCCCCGCTCCACCCGCCGTAGCACGATATTGTTCGCTTTGGGCTTACCATTCCCTCACGGTTTTGTCTTTGGGAACTCATGAGCAACTTCCCAGTGGGTCACCCATCATGGGATTGCTCTAGCCCCCTTCTCGCTTAACTTCGGAGTTCCTACGGAACCCTAAGCCAGTGAGGTCCCAAAATGCCTCGTCTTAGGTAGGGATGGAAATATACATTTAAGGATCACTCCCCTGGGCGATGTGGGATGTCACAATCCACCCCGCTTAGGGGCCCGACGTCCTCGTCGGCACACACGCGGCCAAGGTTAGGCTCTGATACCAATTGTCGCATCTCGGCCCTGGGCGGATCACTTCCCGGGCCTGCTCCACCACCGTAGCACGATATTGTCCACTTTGGGCTTACCATTTCCCAGTGGGTCACCCATCATGGGATTGCTCTAGCCCCCTTCTCGCTTAACTTCGGAGTTCCTACGGAACCCGAAGCCAGTGAGCTCCCAAAAGGCCTCGTGCTAGGTAGGGATGAGAATATACATTTAAGGATCACTCCTTTGGGCGATGTGGGATGTCACAATCCACCCCCCTTAAGGGCCCGACATCCTCGTCGGCACACACGCAGCCAAGGTTAGGCTCTGATACCAATTGTCGCATCCCGGCCCGGGGCGGATCACTTCCCAGGCCCGCTCCACCACCGTAGCACGATATTGTCCACTTTGGGCTTACCATTTCCTAGTGGGTCACCCATCATGAGATTGCTCTAGCCCTCTTCTCGCTTAACTTCGGAGTTCCTACGGAACCCGAAGCCAGTGAGCTCCCAAAAACAAAACCGTGAGGGCTTGGTAAGCCCAAAGCGGACAATATCGTGCTACGGTGGTGGAGCGGGCCTGGGAAGTGATTAGCCCAGGGTCGGGATGTGACAATTTGGTATCAGAGCTTAACCCTGGCTGCGTGTGTGCTGACGAGGACGTCGGGCCCCTAAGGGGGGTGAATTGTGACATCCCACATCGCCCAGGGGAATGATCCTTAAATGTATATTCCCATCCCTACCTAGCACGAGGCCTTTTGGGAGCTCACTGGCTTCGGGTTCCGTAGGAACTCCGAAGTTAAGCGAGAAGGGGGCTAGAGCAATCCTATGATGAGTGACCCACTGGGAAGTTGCTCGTGAGTTCCCAAAAACAAAACCGTGAGGGAATGGTAAGTCCAAAGCGGACAATATCGTGCTACGGTGATGGAATGGGCTCGGAAAATGATCTGCCCCGGGCCGGGATATGACAAATATGAGGGAATGGTAAGCCCAAAGCGGACAATATCGTGCTACGGTGGTGGAATGGGCCCGGAAAATGATCCGCCCCGGGCCGGGATGTGACAAATATGTCCTCATTGACAATTTAAAATGTCCATTAGATCCCAAAAAGTGATAATATTAACATCATTTTTCATAAATTCTTTTAGCGTACTAAACATAACCATGTGAAACTCACTATAAACGTGTTAGTAAATACTTCAAAAGTCATTAACTGAAGTAATTTCAAAACCTGTGTTTCATTAAATGCTAGAAGTTCATAATCAAAATAATTTTGATACCCATTTGACGTAAATAAACATCATTAATTCTAGTTTTGTATTCATCAATTAATGTGACTTGCAAACTGTACAAAATAAAAAACTACGAAAAGTCAGCCAAAAATTTTACATACTAAACAATGTAATTAGTGAAATTATTTTTGAATTGAACAAAATAAAGAAATTAAAAAAAATATTGTTAGACAGAACGAAATAGAAAACCAGACTTAACTACCACGAATCGCCGGTTCACTCAGTTTCCCGCGGCGGCCGGCTCGAGTTTAGAGTACAATCACGGCTCGTCAGCCAGGCAACCGGAAGGTTCGGTTTCTCGTTATCCAAAACCGCTACAACTAATACCTGACCGGGTCTTTCGGACAAAAAAAACCCAAAAATTCTAAATAATGGCCAAAATAACCGGTTGAGCCAACCCTAACCGGTCCATCCGGTCTCCTCGCCCCCCTTCTAACCTCCCTAACTCGGTTCTGTTTCCCTTCCTCTCTGTTTATCTGGAAGCATTCAAACCAGAAACAAGTAAGCTCTCTCTCTCTCTCTCTCTCTCAATTTTAATTCAATTAATTTAATTGAGTGTATTATCTGCTTCATTTGGTTGCTGGGTTTCTGTTAATTATTTGGTTTAATTCTAATTAAAGAAGAAAGAAGAAAGTTCATGTCTTTGTTGTAATGGGTTTTGGCATTTTTGCATAAACTAATTAATTCTCAGAGGTTTTAGCCATGGCGTCGGGTCTGGTAATGGAGCCCGTGCCGATAACATCGCAAAAACACGACCCCGCATGGAAGCACTGCCAAATGTTTAAGATTGGGGAGAGGGTTCAGCTCAAGTGCATATATTGTAACAAATTGTTTAAGGGTGGTGGGATTCATAGGATTAAGGAACACCTTGCCGGTCAGAAGGGTAATGCTTCAACTTGTCTGAGAGTTCCGCAAGATGTTCGGGCTCAAATGCAGCAGAGTCTAGATGGGGTTGTGGTGAAGAAGAGGAATAGGCAGAAGCTTGATGAGGAGATTACTAACATTAACCCCTCACCAGGTGAGGGGGAATTGATTGCTGTTCAGAATGATGTGAGCAATGGGGTACAGTTGATTGGAGTTCCCAAAACGCTTGAGCACAAGGGGTTGTTGGGGAATCAAGAAGGAATGACAAGTGGGAGGAGTTTGGAGAGAAGGAAAAGGGGGAGAGGCAAAAGTTCTTGTGCAGGACATAGTGCTCTTGTTGTTAGTAATAGTGTTGCGTTAGGTCCTCCAAAGGTGAACAATTTTGTTCACGAGGCAATTGGAAGGTTTTTGTATGATATTGGGGCCCCTCCAGATGCAGTGAACTCTGCATATTTCCAACCGATGATCGATGCAATTGCTTCAGGTGGTTCAGGGGTTGTGCCTCCTACGTACCATGATATTCGCAGTTGGATTTTGAAGAATTCAGTTGAAGAAGTGAGGAACAATATTGATAAACATAGGGAAACATGGGGAAGAACTGGTTGTTCAGTCTTGGTCGATCAGTGGAACACAGAGTCAGGTAAGGTTTTGCTAAGTTTTTTGGTGTACTGTCCTGAAGGAACAGTTTTTTGGGAATCTGTGGATGCATCAGACGTTATAAATTCATCGGATGCCCTTTACGAACTGCTTAGGAGAGTGGTAGAAGAAGTTGGAGTAAAAGATGTGCTGCAGGTGATTACTAGTGGTGAAGAGCAATGTATGGTTGCAGGGAGAAGGTTGACTGATACTTTCCCTACGCTATATTGGACTCCATGTGCAGCTCAGTGCTTAGATCTAATGCTCGAAGATTTTGGTAACATTGAGTGGATAAATACGGTCATTGAACAAGCAAGGTCCATTACAAAGTTTGTGTACAATCATAGTGTAGTGTTGAATATGGTCAGAAGGTCTACTTTTGGCAATGATATTGTAGAACCAGGCGCCACTCGCTTCTCAACAAATTTTACAACACTAAAACGACTGGTTGATCTAAAACACTGTTTACAGGTTATGGTTACTTCACAGGAGTGGATGGACTCCCTATATTCAAAGGAACCGGGGGGACTGGAGATGTTAGATCTTATTAGTAATCAGTCATTTTGGTCCTCATGCATCCTAATTGTTGGCCTGACAAATCCTCTCTTGCGGGTTTTGAGAATGGTTGGTAGTGAGAAGAGGCCTGCAATGGGATACGTGTATGCTGGAATGTGTCGGGCAAAAGAAACAATTAAGAAAGAACTCGTCAAGAGAGAGGAGTACATGATATACTGGAATATCATAGATCAACGATGGGAACAGCATTGGTGTTCTCCTCTTCATGCTGCAGGCTTCTACCTTAACCCCAAAATATTTTATAGTTTCGAAGGAGATATGCATGGTGATATCCTCTCACATATGTTTGATTGCATCGAGAGATTGGTTCCTGATACAAAAGTCCAAGATAAAATCATCAAAGAGCTAAATTTGTACAAGAGTGCTGCTGGAGATTTTAAAAGGAAGATGGCAATTAGGGCTAAGGACACTCTGCTTCCTGGTGAGGGCCTAATCTTTTCGATTGTTTTGTTATTTCTAACTTCTGTATCATGACTTAGCTCGCAATGATTTAAGTACTAGCACATTCAAATAAAGAAAAACTAACTAAAAGTCCTCAAAAACTTTAGTTTTAATCAAAATGACAAAATAAAGGTCTAAGTGAATAGTACCAGGAGTGACTTTTTAGGCTAAAAATGTCTTTAACGTTAAAAGTGAACAGTACCAGGAGTGTTTTATTAAAACTCCCTTCGAATAATCCATTCGATATACATTCGTGCATGCTAACTGCTAAGTGAGATAAATATTGCTGTTCCAATTCAAGTAGCATATATGACAATATAAGCATTTTTATGTATTAGATCAATTCAAGCCTTCAATTTTGTTTACTGCCAGTAAAACGGAAGCTCTTTAATCTTTTGGGTGTATTTGGTGTAACCACGATGCCAAATTACCTTTCTTCCACATATTGAAAGTATTCTTGGAACAGAAACTGAACTTGTCATCATTGTGTTCTGTTCTTTGTTTTTGAACCTCTCACGTTTAGCTAAATTTATCCACAATGTACTTTTGTCTTAGCTGAATGGTGGTCAACATATGGAGGAGGTTGCCCAAATTTGACACGCTTGGCAATCCGAATTCTCAGTCAAACTTGCAGTTCGATTGGGTGCAGGCGAAATGAGATTCCTTTTGAGAAAGCACACAACACAAGGAACTGCCTTGAGCGTCAACGTCTCAGTGACCTTGTCTTTGTTCAGTATAACTTGCGACTGAAACAAATGTAAGCACAAAGCAATACTGTTATGGAATTAAGAATGGCGGTTTAAAAATAGTGGGGAGAAATTCCTTTCCTTTTGCTAATAATAATTTTTGTTTCTGCACAGGGTTGGTAAGAACAGCGAACAAGATGTTATGGATCCTATATCATTTGAAAACATTAGCGTGACAGAAGATTGGGTTACTGGGAAGGACATGTGCTTAGATGACAATGGTAGTTTCGATTGGATGGAACTCGATTCAACCTCTGCCAGCACAATGCTTTTAGGGCCGTCAAATGATGATGCCGATGACTTGGGCTCTGGTAATTTTATACTTGGAAGTGGACAATTGCTAAAAATTAAATGAGCTTTGTTCTTAATCACATTGTACACTGATTAACCTTGTTCTATATATGCAGGTTTTTATGATTATGAGATCTTTAGTAGAGCAAAACACGGTGAAGAGGAAAATGTTGAAGACAATGTAGAAAATCATTAGAGCCTTATCCATGAGTAAGTTATCGACATCAAGGACCCATGGTTACGAATCATCGCCTTGTAGTTTGCAGCCGAGCAGAGGAAGATGTAGTTAAGTAGATCTGCATGCCGTGTCTGGAAGATTTTGTAGCCTCCACACAGGTAGTTTTCATTTTTAGAGTGTAGTGCATTGTAGCTGATAATTTTAAGCAGATAGTTTGTAGCAACTAAAATGTTGTTAGAAAGATGAAATTTCCAATCTAGTTCTCGTCCAGATGAAATGTAAAAGTATTAGAAAATCTGTTCACTCTATCTTGGGTAAATTTAAAATTAAGCTGGTTTTATATGTGCTATGTTTCATACTACCAGTTTCTTTGAGATTGAAGAAGAAACGGGGTTTTCTACAGTACACTTATGCATGAGGTGATACCAATTAACGCAGCAGAACAATAAGAAAATCATTTAAAACTTAAAACACACCAAGAACACGACCTCTAAAAATATTATTAGTCGTATATCATGTTATTGTCAAAATTATTAAGCCATGTAAATTCCGCGTCTAACACACCAGTGCATTGTAGAACTTTTGAAGAAAACGAAGTCCTTTTGGACTTAAAAATATTGGATATTGCAGCTGCCTTATGGTATTTAGAGAATGTGACAATGTATCTTCCTTGTTTAAATAAAAATTTCATTGCAAAGATTTTTTTAATTAATTTAAGATCGGAGTCTACTCCCCTTCATTATGTACATTCGAACATACTTTTTAGTTTTTACGCTACAATAACATACTGTCAATTTCCGCGGCCTACTTTCTCCTTCGAAATAACATCGTAAGAGAAGATGTAGGGTTCTTCTAATCCTTTTGGGCAGTCATCTAGCAGCCCGGTTAGGTCCCAATCGGTATTTGGGCAGACTTGCAGCGCAAGTAACAATCCTTTTACTCCCAAGACTTTTGGTTTTGGCTCGCAAATAGGGAGTTCCACGTTTGGAGGAACTTCAACTGGTGTATCTGGCTCGCAAACGGGGTGTTGTTCCATGTTTGGAGGAACTTCAACTGGTGTATTTGGTGCAACTCAAGCTTCTTCACCTTTTCCTTCCTCCACAACTTTAGGTCATCAATATCGTCACCAACTTTTGGAAATATCAATACAACGCCTACTTTTGGAGGAACTTCAACTTCTAGTCCTTCATCTTCACCTTTCGGTGGTTCATCTGGTTTTGTCAGAAGCCCATGTTTGGAGCATTTCGGTCCAAACCTGCTCAAACAAGTCCTTTTGGTGCTACCACCACCCCATCCTTTGGTGCCGTAAGTGGTCCGGCCTCTGGTGCTACCCTCCACCCTCCGATTTTGGTGTTATAAGCACCCCAGCTTTTGGAGCAACAATTTCCCTTCTGACCTAAAAAAGAAAATTGAATTCCCTAATTCTGATCCTTCTGAAAATCAAACCTAGCTTGAATCAATCATATGGTCTTACATGTTAAGATTAAAATTTAGATATGTGAAGGTATAAACTAGTGAAATTTATAATTTCACATTCGGGTTCATATTAACCAAAGGAAGAAAGTCCATGGGAGAAACGATAGAGATATAAGGCAGCACAACAAGACTAAATACAAGATTACACTACACCAATCCAACATACGAAGACAATGCAACAACATTAATTGTTTACCCTTAACATCCTTACAAAAGTGCTTCTCTCCTCCCTCCCTCCCTCCAATTATAACCTAAAAGAAAAGGACTTAAATGTGTACAAGCAACTTCCATCATCACTCCTAGCCGTTGGATCAAAGTTTTCTGCAGTTGGATCAGTACAACCTTCAGGAACTGGAACATTCACTTGCTGCGTTGCTTTGCCTGCACAAAGACCAATTATAAAACCTTTAATACACACACATATTTTTTCTTTTTTTTTGGTGAACCCTTATACATTTTGTAAATTTACCAAATCAAGCTAATGGATGCAAACCTCCCAGAGGATCTCTGAATATCAAGGGATCTAACCGTAGAATGTTCTATCTGTCCATAGCATCTGAGTTGGCATCACCAAGAGCAGCCTCGCTCAAGTACTTATCAGCCAATTGAACTCTCTTCACATTTTCTTGCTCTTGGATAAGCATGTTTCCGAGGAGCTTTTCGATTGTCATCTTCGGCTGCTCGAAAGTTGAGGGTCCTTTCTTTGAGTTCACAAGCTTCTTCCCAATGCCCTCCACGCCAACACCCGAAATCCACTTCCTCACTTCATCGTCGTAAACCCTAGCCCTCGAGGCACCAAAGAAATCTGCAAAATCATGACAGAGGGTCAGAATGACTATCTGATAACACAACATGTCAAATTGTATGATGACATGACATACAATGTCTGACTATCTGATTATATAACGTGTCAGGCTGTTTAAGGTACAGGAAAAACATTTAGCATATAGATTGGCCCGGGAAGGTGTCAACAAGCTTGACAATGTCTTCCTTAGCAACATTGTCACTCCTGAAGATCCCAATGCAGACTCCAATGCAATCTTCGCGGGTGGAAGCCCAGTAGAACTTCTCCATACGGCCGTCACGGATGAGAGGAGCGTACAATGTTGAGAAACCGTTACTGGTGACAATGATTGGGACACGGGGGTTCTCCTCCTTGTTGGACATACCCGGGAGCTGGACGTTTGTCGGGTTATCAGCAATGTTCATGAGGGTGGCACTAACCATTTGGTTGTTGACCGTGTATTGGGTGGTTCCACCAAGCCGACCAGCTCCTGCATCAAGATCGTTGATGAAGAGTGCACACATTTTACCCTTCTTGATAATGTCGGCCGCTTCACGGTACCTTTGCCTGATCAGCTTCGCGGGTTCTCCTGTGTTTCCACTTTCCAATTCATTCTCCGGCACTCACCATGATAGGGCCGAAAAAATGCCATCAAAAAGCTAGGCTGAGTAAGAAGCAAACTTATCTGACCAAGTGACCATAAACTAGTTAGTTCAGTTTTTAGTTAAAAAAAAAAAAAAAATTGGGAACCAAAATATCAAGCCAAATTTTGAAAACTCATTAAAGTAATTTTCATTTACCAAAAAAAAAATATCAGTTCTAAGAAAACAGTTACTAAAGAAAATTTCTGTTTAAATAAAAAAAATTGATAACAAAAGCGAAAACTGGAAAAAAAAAAAAAAAAAAAAGTTATCAAACGACTCCTTAGTTACTTAAATTTCCGATGTTGACATTTCGAGTCTAATACATGGATAATTTAACTTGACCTTTGCCTCCCCAAATACCCAAGATGAGAGGAACCTGCAAACAAAATTAAGTGATGATTCAAGTTAAGTTCCTGCAATTAATATATTTTTGGAAGAAACTCATAGTAAAATCTTTGATAGTGATATTTACCTGATGTTAGGAAGGGTCATGTTGGCAAAGTTGTACCTACTCAAGAACCATCTTGTTACCATGTTAACAGCTGTAATAACCCGAAACTTGGAAACCATTATATAGGTCGTGGATTTGGCAACGTGAAATATTCATAAGAACATATATGATCTATGAACTTACCGTAGGAGTTTTGACACCCTTCTTGTCCCACATCGGGCAACAATGGTTTTTCACTAGCTTTTATATAGGCTTATTCATTCTTCTTAGTAATTAGAACTTAGACTATTTGGAAATGAATTAAAAGCTTGGGCCTTATGGTTGTGTGAATTAGGCTTGATGATTATACTATAGTTGTGTGAATTAGGTTTGATGATTATATTATAATATTAATATTAATTAATCAAGACAAGGGGGCACTTGGGGCCAATGAATTAAAATTAATCTGATCAATTAGTTTTAATTTCGAATTAAGTTTTTAATTAAATTAATTAAAACATTTTGATTAATAGACACAACTCTTTGGAAAGAGTTGTATAGCTTCAAATACATTCAAAACGTGTTTGAAGAGGTATGAAAGAGCCTATATAACTGGAGTCTTTAGTTCCATCCAGAGAGTAAACACATAAAGCAATTCGCTAGAATTCTATAATCCAATGCAGGTTGTAGAATTAGGTAGTTGTATCCTGGTCGAGCAGACGTTGTAGAACCACAAGCACATGAGTGGGACGGAAATACTGTTCGAAGGACATAGCGTTTGTGTTAGCCTCTACCTTCAATTCATTCAAGTTAATATCATTTTAATTTTTTGTACTTATCGTGTAATTGCATTCTGTATTGCAAGTATTTTTGAATAATAAAGTATAAGTATTTCAGTTCTGTATTTCTGTTATTTTATTGTTTCTAAATTGTTCTCCAACAATTTACTAAGAATAAGGAATAAGCTTATATAAAGGCTAGTGAAAAACCACTGTTGGCCAATGTAGGACAAGAGGGGTCTCAAAACCCTCAAAACCAATTGGCAATACGAGGAGTAACCCAAAATCATATAAGCACATAACAAACCTTGTCCCTCATTGATATAGGACAACTGTCAACCCGCCCCCGCACGTGTGGCGGATTTTCAAGCATACATGTGGACAACAGCTGGGTGACATGGAGCGCGTGTGGCCATTTGGCTTCACACGAGGACAACCCGCTCTGATACCATGATGAAATTGAGGTTCCACCATAAAACCAATTGACAATATGAGGAGTAGCCCAAGATCATATAAGCACATAGCAAACCTTGTCCCTCACCGATGTGGGACAACTCTCAACACCTGGAAGAGGGAGTCCACCGTACCCTTTCCTCTTGTGATGTCTTGTTGGTCATCGGAGGTGTCGAAGGCAAGGCCTCTCCATTTGTCCTTGTTGGCTTTTCTTCTTCCACCTCCGCGACAATCCTGAGGCTTCCGGAGGAAACCTTGGAGCTGGTGAACCTTGAGTTCACTTTCTTCAACGTGCTTCCCAAAAAGGTTGAGCTTGGAACTGAAGCACTGCTGCTAGAGCCATTCAGGCTCAGCTGCATTAAAGTGCAACCAGTATTATTGTGATCAACTTCCAAACTGATCACAAACCCATGCCTAATTGTTTCCCAAACTCACATAGGTATGAATAACTTCTCTTTCCCAAAATATGAATATGAAGTATTTATTAAGTTGATTCTTGGTTATATATGTAGTTTGGATTCATAGGACAACATAAGTATTTATCTGGAAGACTTGAAAACATTAGTCTGACAGAACATTACCCTAAGTAGGTAACTAAAATATAATTAATGACAACCAACCACTGTTTAGCTTCTAAGCAGGAGATTGTACATACAACACACACAAAAAAAAAAAAAAAAAAGAGTTATGCCACAAAATAGGCGGAAAAGGTGTACTACCGGTGCTCGGTTGACAGCTCCAATGGTAGAGACAGCAGTGGCCATGATCTCCGTCAGATCAGACGGTTGTTTTCTAGTGTGAGTAACAGAGAGGAGGGGGCACTTCCGGTTGCCTGCAAGCACAGTATGCTATTCTTGTGTTTTGGAGGGAAAAGAAATCAGAACTGGTTTGTACTTATGGTACTTGTTTTTGAGTGCAAAGAATTTGAAATCGTTTGGATTTGCTTGTTGAATGGTTTGAGACCATAGAATCAAGATTGCCTTGATGACACGTGTCAAACAAGGAGTGCATGGAAACTCAGTCATTTGACTCATTTCTTGGCACTTGAGGTTAGTGTTTAAGCTCTCTTCTTCTACACAAAAAATTAGGCAATTTTTGTAACAAGAAAAAGTAAAAATTAGACAATTTATTGGCTACAGAATTAGAAGAGACTGGAAAAGCCCATGTCTACTATTGTGGGGTTTTATTTTGTTGTTTTCTTATAATGGAAATGCATGGAGAGATCTAGCTAATTCCGGTTGGAGGTTACGGAACAGAGTCATGTCCAAATTCTTTTGGCTTGGGTTCCTCCTCCGTCTAGGACCTTACGTTAAATGTGAATGGTGCTAGGCTTGGTTCTATTGGGGTGATTGAAACTGGAGGATTAATTAGAGATTAACACAGTGATTGAATCACTGGTTTTATTGCTAAAAAAGCAGTTAGGGAATTTCACATCTTATCGTGAAGGTTGATTTTGCTTTGGTGGTCTCTCACATTCATGGTTCCCCTAGCCTTAATCATCCTCTATGCGGTCTTGTCTCGGATGCAGAAGTTTGATAAAAGAGAATTGGAGCTGCAATTTGCAGCATGTTCATAGAGAGCGTAATTTTGTAGCTGACGGGTTAGCTAGCCAAGTTGGGTTTAAATAGCGCGATGAATTTTCAACAGCTTGCGAAGCCTCCTCCTTGTTTAGTTCAAACTCTTTCCGATGACTGCTCTAGCGTCGCTAGAGCTAAACTAGTTTTTCCTTAGTGTTTTTTCTCTCTCTTTTCTTCCATGTTACAGAAAAAAAAATGCATGGAGAAATAAGGTGCACCATGAATAAAATTTGTGACTAGCAACAATTCATTTCCTTAAAAAAATGGATTTGTGGAAGAATTTTAACAAAAATGTTTGTGTTATGCTAGGAGCCTAGAGCACAAAGTTCAGTCAATCAAAATGTTTACAGAGTCCAAGGCCTAGATCAGATCATATTGGGCTGGCTATTTTGTTCCTATGAGCTAGAGTCATGGCCTCATAAATCTACACTGATAACAATCTCTAAGGGCGTGTTTGTTTGCCCTTGTTAAAGTTCACTGGACTGAATTGCTTTGCTGAGACTACTAATCCCGTGTTTGATGCGAACTGGACTAAACTTAAATGAGACTACGTTGGACTCGTTCCGATTAAGTGCTTCGCTAGTTCGTCCTAGTGAGACCCCCCAAAAAGCATGGGATTCCTAATCCCGTCTCCAACATCATTTGCACACCCTTGTCGTCTGCAACTCCGACTCCCTTACATGCCCAGATCTCAAACCCACTGCCTAAATCTCAAAATCAATACCTAAAATTCAAAACAAAAAAAATGCAAAACCCCCATAATTAAGCACCTGCAGACGAATCCCCCATACAAATTCAAAAAAAAAAAAAGGAAAAATCACCAGAAAATTTTGAGATTTCCTAGAAAATTAGTGAAGGTGTTAGGTGGGCCTCCAATAAATCCTCTGCGGGGAGAGTGGATGAGGAAAAATGGGAGAGGGAGGGAGAGAGTGGGCAGAGGAAAATAGGGAGAGGTATACAGAGAGGAAGAGAATTCTAGAAAAATGGTGAAACAGGATACAAAGAGGGAGAGACTGGTCGAGGAAAAGGGGAATGTCTTAAGATGATTTTAGAAAAAAAAAAGAAAAGATATTGGGTATTAGATAGAGATGATTCTAGAAACAAAAAAAATGATAAATTCATAATAAACTATTAATAAATAAAGATTAAATAACATAGTATTTGAGTCTTTTAGTTATCCTGCTTCTTAGTCCGACATTGCATTAAGTTAGTTCAGCTTAATCTAGTCTGAGCCAGTCCAGTTTAGTCCCTGAAGCTAGTACAGTCTGAGATAGTCCAATGCAACAACGCACCATAAGAGTCCTAACCTGGTCCATACCTCAAAACTATTGACCATTTCACTCATTAACACGACATAGCACAATTTGATTGTGCAGATAAAACTCATCAAACTAGTACAAGTGGTGGATTGCTTGCAATCAAACCTTCCTTATCTCTATAGTGTATATTTTTGTATAATATCACTTGCAACAAAAATAAAAACTCTTCCAACAAGCTAGTAACTTCATACGGCTTTAACCACTTATTTAAACCTACTGCACAACATTTTTTATAATCTGAACCGACAATTCTCTAGGTTATCAATGAAAAATGATCTGGGCAAGTTTCATTAAAATTGAGCACCATCATTCAGTTTTCTGACTGCGACCTGATAAATAGATAACAATAAAATTTACAATAATAGTTAAAGGGCTAAATATTTCCGATTGAGTAAATTATTGTAAGAAGGATCTATCAATGAGGACCAACAAAATGAATGATTCAAATCAAGAGACCACTTTGTGGAGCGGGCTTAAACGAGTGATTAGAGTCGTATTAAATTATTAATTAATTAGCGCTTAAGCAATGTTTTTTATGCAACCTTTTAACTCGTTATCACGACCACACATCTCAATTTCACAAGTAGAAATCTTTAATCATATGAAGACATATATAGACTATTTCAAAATTTCACTCATTAAAACGACATGAGAAAACCTATGTTCCATTCTAATCCTGTATATTAATTGGGACTATATATAAAGGAGAAAACTTATGTTTGTCAGTTATAATACTAATATAAGTATGATAAATAATGCTACTTTTACCACATTATTATGGGAGCATTTTTCCTCATCATCATAACTATGGTGTATGTTCACCATACACCTGATCATCTGCCATATGTCATTTCATATAACTCTAGTTAATTTTCATCTTAAATGTTACTTTTCGAGTTTTGAAAAAAAATTAACTAAGGTTAAGGGAAAGGACACATGACAAATGATTAGGTGTATGGTGAGCATACACCATATTTTATGGTGGTGAGCGAAAATGCTCTCCATTATTATATCATATTATTCATCACCTTATGCGGCAATTTACATGGACATGCCACATCTTTAGTTTTAATTTTATTATCTGTATAATTTAAACACATTCTTTTAAATATATATATATATATATATATATATATATAATTAAAAAGCCTAATTAGAATTGATTAGGTCTCACGTTCCGTTTTCCAGTCCCTCTCACGCCCAATCTCCTCCCTCCTTCCCCTTTCAACCTTCAGCAATCTCCATTTTTTTGTCAAATTTTATTTCATTTATAGTTGATCATATTTGTTTTTCTTTTCATTGTCGTAAAATAAGGGTTAGCTAATCGTTTCATTGAACAATGCCTTTATGTGCATATTTGAAAAATTGGAGGAGTCAAAAGGAACAAGTTTTCTATCAGATGAAGGTTATGGGGTCACTATCCTTGAAAAATCCTCAGATTTGTTCTGCCATTGCTTTGCTAGCCAATTATTGAAATGGGGTGTGCTATCCACACATCCCTTTTTACTTCTCACACACCCCTTGTTAATTTATGCCCGTTGATCTTCTTCAATTCATCCGATCTGACGGCTGAAAACTAAAAAGGTGTGGGAGAAGTAAAAAATGATGTGTGGATGTCACGCCCCTATTAAAATTAATTGTGCTTTCTTCTTCTTTCTCAATTGGCCTTTTGTTTATTTTTTAATTATGTTCTTTCTATTTGTTCTAGAAAAGACGAGGAAGGAGGATGAAGAAGCACAAGAATCCAAGACAATTAGAGGAACCTTAAGGAGGGAGGAGGAGATTGAGGATCACAAAAAGAGTATTTGAGGACGACTGGGCGAGAGAGGGAAAAATATAAAAATTGAAGTGTTTTAATTCAAATTAATATCTGTTTCCTACCAAAAACTAATAAAAATTAGTAAAACCTATATAGAAATCCAAGTATACTGTAATTAAGTGATGTGTATGTCCAACTCAGTCGCCACATAAGGTGGTATAATAATGTGGTAAGAAGAGCATTATTGAAGTATACATCACTGTTGTAAAAATCCCCACCTAGGAGCTAGGTGGCTGGCCACCACCCCGATTAATGCCTAGGCGTTTGAAAATTAAGAAAGAGCACCTAAACCTGCTAAGGCGCCTGCATAGGCCGACTAGACACTCGCCCAGACCCGCCTAAGCACCCACTTAGGTTGCAACTCAATTAGACAGAAAATAGATATATTTCATTTTGCATTTTATTTTTTTTCAATAAATTGTAAGAGACTTGTTGAATACTTAAATGAACACACATTATATGTTTGTTCCCAATGTTTTCATTATGTTCCAATACTTCATAATATATATGTCATTCTATTTTGTAGTTTACGATGAAATTATATATATATATATATATAATGTATAAACTGACACTTATTTACACAAAATATAATAGATTTACTTAAATCTGCCCAGTCCGCTTAGGTGCTCGCCTAACCGCCTAGGCACTAGACCTCAGCCCGCTGCCTGACTAGCGCCTAACGTTTTTTTAGAACCTTGATAAGAATATTGGTCCTTTTTAAGTTTTTTCCTTGCCGTTTATTTAAGATGGTTAGTCACACAACATAAACATGATATTGAAAACAAAAACTGATTGACATACACAACTTGTAACAAACAGAGACGTTATTAAGAAAAATTACGTTCATGTCTTACTGAAACCATTTGCTGTTGAATATGCAGGACAAGAAAGAAAACGCAGCGCGCAAATTAACATATAGAAAACCTGGAGCAGAGACGTGGGCTAGTCAAGGCAATGTGCTCCTGCTCTACACCCAAGTTTGAATCTCCTTTCCCGTTGTTTAGATTAATTTAGCGTAGAACATCCTTAGTATATATAAAAATTAAAAATAAAAACATGGAAAAACTGGAAACCACACTTCTTAATCCAGATGACTCACAAAACCACATACTTCCCAATTCCCATGATTCTTTTAACTTTAATATCTTTTTTCTTATGATTAAATACTCTTAAATACTCTCAAGACTCAGTAGTGTGCGGTGGAGAATTAAAATGAAAAACTGTGATCAACTTGATTACTTCAGTTGATGACAGCTCAAATGTTTATCAAGAACACAAGGGAAAAAAAGGATTCACATGCAGCAGCCTTAAAGCCAGAAACTATGGCATTAGGAACAAACAAGCACAAACAGACACCAAAAAAATGTGAGCTAAGCTAGCAAACCCTAGCTAGCTACCATTGCAGCTGGGTAAAACTAAAAAGGATCGATGCATAATTGAGCCATGATAGGGAAAGACACTTTCATCGTTAAACTCGAAACCCGAAAACGGAAAGTTCCCGCCCCACCATCCCCCTCATACATTCCTTTCTCATGCATCAATTAATTCTCACTCGACTCCAAAAGGAATTTCACAGTTGTGAAATGTGAAATGACAGAAAGCAGAAAAGTTCATACATTTTGTTGAAAATAGCGTTTTGTCCCCTCCAGCTTACTCTCTCATTTGCCCTAATATTTCTGCTTTTATAACCTAGGGTTTGTGGGGGGCTTTTAATTAAGCACTTATTACAACTCCTTGCCGAACACAGGAGATAGCTAGGGTTTGTGGGGGGATTAACAGCTTGCTATTTTTGAAGCTTTTTGTGGTGTTCCGGAGACAAGAACAGTCATCTTAGACCGGCCCGCCAGGAATTAAGTGGCCAACAGCCAACCTGATAATGTAAAATTAAAATATAAACATGGGGACTTAAGACGTCGTATTATGGATTTAAAACAAGGTTAATAATGGAGAATTGAATAGCATAACGACAATTAGACGCCATGAGTCACAGGCTCTATATTCAATCCCTATGCTAGGAAACTAGGGTTAATTAATTAATAAGAAAACTAATCTCATTAGTTAAGGAAAGAATGACATAGCAGAAATCCACCAACCCCATCATTTGATTTTGACTCAAGGTATATTATAATTTGCAACAAAGTATTTTTTTCATGAGCTCCTCATGCACTGGCTTATCGACTCGTCAAATGGCTGCCCTAGTAAGTGGAATAGAGGAGAATTCCATGGCCATCTACTACTAATGAACTTTTAGTAGAGTAAAATAGTTTAATTACATTAATGAAGGTTGTAGAAAAGTAGTTCAATTTGATATTTGCAGCCCTGAAATTCTGACTAATAATGGCTTCTTTTTTCTTTTACAATTCGATATTCTAAAGTATTCTAATTTACATAGAAAAAGATTAATGCGACAGCAAGGAAGTGGAGATCTACTACTCTAGCCAACTGTTAGAACCCACATTTGCTACAGAAACAAGATTAACTAAGGTTATCTCTATGGATCGAACCCTTTTAAGTTTAAAAAGTTTCTTACCCCTTCTCATACTTGACCTAATTAAGTTTATTTTGGGCAAGATATACTTTACATATACGGGAAAGAAATGTATGGCTATTGTACTTGTCTCTACTAGATATTCAAGAATAATGTACTCATTAGAGCTATATATGATTCTCATTTTCCAACTTATGATGATAACGATTAGGTCTTCCATCAAGTATATTGGACTCATTCTTGAAGATTCTTTAAGAATAAGGACCCTTAATTTAGAGGCATTAATTAATCAGGAAATGCTTACCCAATTTGAGATTGATGATGTACCCCATAAAGGAGACCCAAAAGAACAATAGCTTTCACTAAAGTGAGGATGTCCTCTTTAGAAAACAAAAGGAATACTTGACCCTTCCAAGTGATGGCTATAAAGACAATCTAAACTTTGGATAAGAACCAGTCAATTTATAGTACCACCTGAAAAAAAACCTTGTCATCACAGGTTTAGTACTAAAAGCTTAGGACTATGACAGGATTAGGTTTTTCATGTGGAGCATGCAAATTCCTACGGCGAAAATGCACAAGCGAATGCGTGTTCGCTCCTTACTTCTGCTATGACCAAGCTGCAGACCACTTTGCAGCGGTGCACAAAGTGTTTGGTGCAAGCAATGTGTCCAAGATGCTACTACACTTACCGGTACAAAATCGAAGTGATGCTGCCATCACCATGTCTTACGAAGCGCTAGCTCGAATGCACGATCCTGTGTATGGATGTGTCTCACAAATCTTTGCACTCCAGCAACAGGTTTCCATGCTGCTAATTTACTCCAAACTTCTCACTTACACCTGTCAATACATAATTTTGTGCGCGCCATTGATCCATCAACCTTTCCTTGCAGGTCGCATACTTACAAGAGGAGATCGAAACTCTTGGGAACCAAATGGTTAATTTTGCAACTTGCCATCCAAGTAATAGCAGCAACACATTCACTGATCAGTTGCAAGTACTTTCACAAAATGGTGCTGTTGACACACAACATATCCAGAACCAGTTACCAGAACTACCAATATTTCCACACATAGGAACTGCAGCTGCCAACCAAGGGTTTAATAGTGAGATGGATATAGAGATGCCTCCTGTACATGAATGGGAAGAAGTGAAGTTATTTGGTGATCACTCTACACCTGATCCTTTAAAAAGATTTCTTGAAGGCATGGAGCAAGACATGTTGGGAAACAATGCATGGTCAAATGAGCTGCTACAAGGGATTTATATTAATTAGCTCTCAGAAAAATGCAGGAGCTAGTTCAATACGAGCGTAGGTTGACAGGAGAAAAACTTATTTGCAACTAGAGATTTATTCCTTTGTCTCTATCTCTCACAATCACGTGAGTGTGAGATAAAAAGCAAGTGGATAAATCCTCGTGTTCGTGCTAGAATTCCGTATAGGAAAAGGCAAATGTTCTACTAGTTTGTTTCTTCTCCTTTGGTTTTTGTTAATCGATTCAGGTTCTGAGTCGTTGAACCTTCTTAGCTTGAATATGTAAAAACATCCTTGCATTGCATCAGTTATGCGTGGCTACCCTATTTTTACCTTTTCCAAGATCATATTCAGCATGAAACCTTTATTATGTTTTATAATACCTGCGCCAAACTTTTGTAGTCAGTTGAGAGTGAGTATCATTAGGACTCTGATTACGGGAGTGTTGAAAGTTGATTTCAACTAACTAATTAAAGCACTTTTTATAGTGTTTGACAAAAATAAATCTAAGTGCTTTATGAAATTAGGAGTTTTGAGGCCTTTGAGGAAGCACTAAGATGTTAATGTTTATGAAATTAAGAGCACTTCCATCCGTTTTACTATTGTCCAGGTAGGTAATGGCAGTTCAATGATGTTACTGTTCATTTAAAAAAAATATATAATTGTTTTTGTGCAACTCTATATGTTTGCCATTGCCATGGCGAAAAGTAATGGCCTTGGTGCACAATAAAGTTATTTAATAATTAGCGAACATGTTAGAGTATTTTTTGTTTTGGAGTGAGAAAGATGGTTGGGTGTTTATAAAAGAAAAATATTATATATGATGTTGTCATATTTAAAATAAGATTGTGATTGTGTAAATCTTAGTGTATTTAGGGATATATTTAAATTTTCCTTTTAGCAGTTAATATCCTATTAGAGTTGTAATTATAAAATGGTAAGGATTTAACCTATCATACTACTATAAATAAAGGCACAATGGGATGATAATACAACACACACCTCAAAATTAAATCTCTCTCTTTCTCTCTTATTGCAGCCGGCCTCCCTCTCTCTATTCCCTAGAATAGTTTAGTCAAATAGGCCTACAACACGTTATCAGCACGCTCTTACCAAAAGCTAAGGAACTGAAGGATCGTAGGAGGAGGCTCTATTCTACAAAACTCAAAGCCTTTTATTTGCTTTCTGCCAATAAAATACGCTTAAAATAAAGGAAGATATTTGAAACACGAAACACGAAAACATTCCCTATGATGCATGAACCCCTCTATGTTTATATTTTCCTTCCGATATATATATCGTATATGTTTCATATATTTGTCAATATATATATATGTGTTTCATGCATTACATAATTATATTGCTACGTGGAATCTGAGAGTCAAAGCATATAAATAAATTAGAAGCAATTTAGGGTTTTCAAACCCTAGTTATGTCAAAAAAAAAAAAAAACAATTATGGAAAACTCTACGGCACGACCACCGCACTAGCCTGCAGCCCAACCGCGTGGAGCACGCCACCAAGATGATGTCGTTTTGACGTCTAACCCATGGTTGCAACCCGTTAGGCTTGTCGCAAGCAAAGACAACCTGACCTCCTTGGCCTGGGTTTGGTTCAGATTGGGTCTACAACACCAGCCCATCTACTAGCACGCCACGTAGCCGTTTGCTAGGCTCTACCCTCGCACCCATGACCCATCACCAGCAACCCATGTGTTGCTGGGCCTGGTCCTGCGTCTTTGGCCCACCTACAACAAGCTTGTTTCACTTGCTGGGCTTTGCCTATGCCTTGGCCCATTTGCTAGTAGCCTTATGCTGCTGGGCTTGACTTACCCCAACCCAAAAACCAGAAACCCACCTTCGGCTAGGCTTCCCCACACCAACCCGCAAGCCAGCTTTGGGCTGGGCTTGATCCGTGCATGGTTTTTAGGCCCAAACCAGCAACTTTTGCTACTGGGCTCACCCAAATCCCTCGGCCCGAGGCCTGTAGTCTTCCCCGTGGCCCTATGGTCTGTAGTCGTGCTGCAGGGCCATCCCTACATCGCAGCTAGCCCATTTTTGGCTGGGCCGCATTACCTTTTTTGACCCAACGCCAATTTAAGGGACATGTCAAACTTGAACAAACTCGATTTCACCGCTCTGGAAGTATCTGGAAGAAACTACCTGAAATAGGTATAAGATGTGAAGCTTCATCTTACTGCAAAGGCTATTAGAGCCACCATCGAGGCACATACCGACGACAAACTTGTCGACGAAGCTCAAAAAATTACTGCAATGATCTTCATTTAAAGACACATCCATGATGCACTGCAGACCGAGTACCTCGCTAAGGAGAACCCACGCATCCTCTGGCTTGTTCTGGTCGACCGTTTTGATCACTAGAAATACATTTACTTGCATGAAGCAAGACACAACTGGTAGCATCTATGCTTCCAAGACTTTAAGTTCATGAATGAATACAACTCTGAAGTTTGTAGAATCTGATCACTGCTTAAGTTTTGTAAAGTGGACTTAATCGAATCAAATCTCCTGAAGAATACCTATTCGACCTTCGATGCCACAAATATTGTCCTACAACAACAATATAGGGCACATAAGTTCACCAAATTTTTGGATTTGATCTTTGTTTTACTTCTCGTTGAAAAATAGAACCAGCTTTTGATGAAAAATCATCAAGCTCAACCCACTAGCTTCAACGCCGTGCCTAAATTGCATGCAACCAATTGTAGCAGCCACAAATGATGCAAAAATCGTTGTGGCCGTGGTAATGGGCTGCAAGCCCCACCACAGGCCCAAGGTCAACAGAGCCAAGGCCCACCCAAGGGAGGAAATTTGACCCAGAAATGCCAACCCATTACCCCTAAGGCCCCAAACTTCAAGAACATGAGAAAAGTTACCGTTCAATCAGCTTCCACTAAAATGGACATGTGCTACCGTTGTGGATCAAATGATCATTTCAAATGTTTGCAGAGCTACCCTCGAGGCCATTGCCAAGTATCATTCCAATCGTGAGTCTAACTTTGCACATGTGGATCATCCCAAAGATGCTACTACATCCATGGAGATATCAGATTTTCAAGAGGAATCAACTCTTATGGGCGAATAAGTTTTTATTCTTCTAGACATGTTTTTAGGGTGTTTTACCCCTAGTGGCCAAACCCATTAGGAGTGGCCCATAATTTCTTGGTTTATGATTTAATTTTTGGACAATTTTTCTAAGTATTTGGAATAATTTATTTGGTTTTGGTTTGTTTTGAATTATGGATAATTGTTTTATGGATATTATTTCTCGAATTGATTAATTGAATGAATGGAATTATATTTATGCATGTGAGCAATTCAATCAATTTATTTCTAGGTATGTCTAATGGGGAAGTTAGTTGTCTGGCTAATAGTGCTACCACGCACACCATATTGCGTGAGCGACACTATTTTACTAACTTTGTACCTAAGAACGCACATTTGACAACTCTCCCAGGCTCATCCAACCTAATTGAAGGATACAAAAAGGCTCGTATCATGTTGTCCAATGGTACCGTCTTAACCATTAAAGAGGCCCTCTATTCTCCACATTCGGGAAGAACGTTGCTGAGTTTTAGAGATATTCGAGATGATCAATATCATGTTGAAACAACTAAAGACAATGGCTCTGAATTTCTTTGTATCACTTATTATGAGTATGGCCAGAAGCGTATTCACGAGAAGTTGGAACGTCTCCCGAGTGGGTTGTACATAACAACCATTCAAGGCATAAAAACCCACCATGTGGCGGGCCCTGTGCCTGAGTTCTAGAGCACTTTACTATTTTGGCATGACTGTATGGGACATCCCGAACATGACATGATGCATCGTATCCTCAAATCATCATATGGGCATCATTTACCTCCTTACGTTGGATTCCTGCCATTCAAAACATGTTCTTTAGGGAAGTTAGATACTCAACTCTCAATTACAAAGATTATTCACAACCATCCTAAGTTTCTTCAGAGGATTCAAGGGGATATTTCTGGACCTATCCAACCAACATGCAAACCATTTATATACTTTATGGTGTTTGTTAATGCATCAACACGATGGTCACATGTTTGCCTGTTGTCCACACATAACGCTGCATTTGTGAAACTTCTAGCACAAATTAATTAGCTAAGGGTTCACCACCCTTATTATCCAATCAAGTCGATTCGACTGGATAACGCTGCAGAGTTTACGTCACAGACTTTTGACGATTATTGCATGTCAGTAGGGATTGAAGCGGAACATCATGTACACCATGTTCACACCCAAAGCGGCCTGGCAAAAGCTTTCATAAAGCACCTTCAATTGATAGCTCAGACTTTGGTTATGCGAACCAAATTGCTGATATTTGCATGGGGCTATGAAATATTGTACGCAGCTATGTTGGTCTGCCTAAGGCCCATAGCTACCCAACCTCATTCACCGTTACAATTGGTTACTAGATACGAGCCTGACATCTCGTATTTACGTGTCTTTGGGTGCGCAGTCTATGTGTCAATAATGCAACTACGTACCAAAATAGGTCCTCAGAGAAAAACGAGAATCTATGTCGGTTATGATTTGCCATCAATTATTCGTTATTTAGAGCCCTTGACAGAAGATCTCTTTACCACACATTTTGCGGATTGTCACTTTGATGAAATAGTTTTCCCGTCATTAGGGGGAGATAAGCATGCTAACGTTCTTGGAGAACGCCACGAATTGTCGTGGTATGTTCCCACTATGTCTCATCTAGATCCCCACACTGCCCAATCTGAAACTAAAGTGCAACAAATTATAGATCTTCAGATTGCTCAAAGTATGCCAGATGTTTTTACTGACCTAATTAAGGTGACAATATCACATATACCTGCTGCAAACGTACCTGCAAGGATAGACGTACCATGTGTAAGTCGTAACACTACCTGGGAAGGTCGGACCGTCCCCGAAGGTGGAAATGCCACAACTTCCACGTGGTCTAGTACATTGGTGGCTAGCCAATCATCTGCTCATAACCTTAAGTGTGGCAGACCCCTTGGTTCAAAGGATTCACAACCTCGGAAGAGGAAATCAGCACCAACTAGTGACCCTAGTTTGAATCAGACCATCACTCACTCATCTGTTCCAATGCATAAGGTTATTCTAGATTAAAATGATGTCTTAGATGAGATAACCCGACCTCCCGAGAATCACGACCTACTACGCAATATTGGATGAGGTTTGGAATCAGAATGAGATGATCGTCGATGATGCATTTACATACACAGTAGCTACTAACATCATGCTTAGCGATGACATTGAACCAAGTTCCGTTGATGAATGTCGACGTCAAACAAATTGGTCAAACTAGAAATAAGCAATCCAGGTCGAACTCGATTCACTTGCGAAATGTAAGGTGTTTGGACTTATAGCTACTACTCCATCACATGTGAAGCATGTGGGCTACAAATGGGTTTTCGTAAGGAAGTGTAATGAGAAGAATGAAATAGTGCGATACAAAGCACGCCTTGTAGCGCAAGGCTTTTTCAACGCCCTAGGATTAATTATGAGAAGACGTATTCCCCTTAATAGATGTCATAACGTTCCGCTACATAATCAGTTTGGTAGTTTTTGAAAAAACTGAATATGCAGCTTATGGACGTGGTAACCGCGTATCTCTATGGGGATCTAGATACAGAAATCTACATGAACGTTCCAGAATGACTT
This sequence comes from Pyrus x bretschneideri, assembly GCF_019419815.1. Taxonomy (NCBI): domain Eukaryota; kingdom Viridiplantae; phylum Streptophyta; class Magnoliopsida; order Rosales; family Rosaceae; genus Pyrus; species Pyrus x bretschneideri. The sequence goes on along the minus strand of NW_025999723.1, from coordinate 6,188,554 downwards.
CCATTGATTGATTCAAATAGTTCTAGACCACGAAACACTCTCTATTAGATTGAGGAAATCACTTTACGGATTGAAACAATCCGGCCGGATGTGGTATAACTGTCTGAGTGAATATAACAAGTCAGGGTTATGTGAACAACGAATTATGCCCATGCGTGTTCATAAAGAAGTCACATTCCGGATTTGCGAGTGTTACAGTTTATGTCGACAACATGAACCTCATCAGAATTCCTGCAGAGCCTAAGGAAATTGCCATTCACTTGAAATCAGAATTTAAGATGATGGATCTTGAGAAAATTTAATATTGCCTCATCTTGGAGATCGAGCATTGTTCGAAAGCAATCCTAATGCATCAATCGAACTACACCCAAATGGTGTTGTGACGTTTTAATGAAGATAAAGCGAAATCTTTGAGTACTCCTATGGTCGTTTAGACTCTAGATGCTAAACAAGATCCCTTCTGTCCAAATGAGGATGAGGATGAGATTTTGGAGCCCAAAGTTCCATACCTAAGTGTAATTGGGGCTTTATTATACTTGGCTCAATGCACTAGACCCGACATCTCATTCCCTGTTAATTTCTTAGCTAAATACAACAATGCGCCCGCACCCAGACACTAGAATGGTGTTAAAGACATTTTCCGCTACCTCAAGGGTACAATGGATTTGGGCTTGTTCTACACCCACAAATCCTCGAGAAGTGCCACCCTCTCAGTTCTCGGGTTGATTCTGATTACGCAGATGCTGGATATCTGTTTGACCCATATAGGGCACGTTCTCAAACATGTTATGTCTTTACCATTGGAGACACTGCTCTATCTTGAAGGTCTACCAAGAAAACGCTAGTTCCGGCTTCTTCGAACCATGCTGAGATTATTGCCCTGCATGAAGCATCGTGTGAGTGTTTTTGGTTGAGAGCAATCATGGAACATATTCAAAACACTAGTGGCCTTACTTCTGTCATTGACCTTCTACGACGATCTTTGAAGACAATGCAGCATGTATGAAGCAGTTTAAGAAGGGATACATAAAGGAGGACAACATCAAGCACATATCGCTGAAGTTCTTTTATTCTCACCAGCAGCAACAACATCAGAACACTGAAATCAAGCAAATCCATTCGCAGGACAACCTAGCCGATCTCTTCACCAAGTCATTGCCCAAGTCTACTTTTCAGAAGCTCGTCCAAGGAATCGATATGCGTAAATTATCTGAGTTGAATTGTTTGTAGTTCTCTTATTTAGAAGTTATATCTAACTCAGGGGGAATATCCAGAAGCATACTCACTTGATTTTAATGTACTAGTTTTCCTACGATTAGGAGCATTTTTCCGACTAGGTTTTTGCTACCTAACGAGGTCTTGATGAGGCACCCATCATAGGATGATCATACTTCGTTGAGTTCATTACTTTTGTCCTCTTTGACGTTTGTTTTAGACATTATGCATACTTCTCACTTTTCTCCTTAGTTTATGAGTTTTCACCTACCTTGAGTTTTACCATAGCAAGATTTTGTGAGTTTTACTACCAATGCATACTTTCTTTAAATTTGAGACTCGCATTCGCCCGTTGTGCCGCCGACTTCATCAACTATTCTACCTTATCTGCTGAAGATCTGATGCGATGTTTTGTTTAAGTATTTACACACTCAAGGAGGAGTGTTGCAATCATATTTAAAATAGGAATATGACTATGTAAATCCTAGTGTATCTAGGGATATCTTTGAATATTCCCTTTAGTAGTTAATATCCTATTAGAGTTGTAATCCTAAAAGCGTAAGGATTTAACATATCCTACTACTATAAATAAATGCACAATGGGATGATACAACACACACCTCACAATTAAATCTCTGTTTCTCTCTTATTGCTGCCGACCTCCCTCTCTCTATTCTCTAGAATAGTTCAGTCCAATAGGCCTACAACAATATAATATTTTTGTATTGTTATAAATAGTGTTCTCATGTTTTCTTAAATTTTCAAATTGTTTACAATTTTTTTTTAATTTTATAAATTGCATATTATAGAATCGTTCGACCTTCTGACTGTTGAAGATTAAACAACAGAGGATAAGCCACATGGAAAAGCTTTTGCTGCTTTGTTGTATTAAAGCCATGCGGGCCCCACGATAACAAAAGTTATTGGCTTCACTTTCTCTTCAATGCTAGACAAAAAAAAAAAAAAAAAAAAAAAAAAAAAAAGCCAATAAGATCCTCTCCGGATCATTTTGATGAGGATCCTGAGGATCCGTGAATCATGTATGTTCATCGTACATCGTGTGGTCAGTTTTTGTCAAATACTATTTGTGTTTAATTTTAAATAAAAATATTTAAAATAATTTCTAATCACACGATGTACGATAAACGGACAGGATTGACGAATTCCCGGGATCCTCACAAAGAGAATCCGGCAAGGATCCAGATTAAAAAAAAAAAAAAAAGCATGGTTAACATCACAACGACGTTAGCATTGCCAATTGACACAACCACAAACAACCATCAATTGGGTAAGCAGTCGAGATCTATGAGTCCCACGAATTGCCCCCCATTTTTGCAATTGGTAGATCATTTTTTGTCCGGCAATATTTGTGCGTGCATCGCTGGAAGTACTTTAATTAGTGATTTCATAATAGTAATTCCACCCGTTGGAGGAGGGTAAGGGCAATGATAAGTAATTGTCAATATGAAAAGTAATTACATTTATGCAACTCCACCTGTTAGGCAAAAGTAAGGGTAATTACTATTCACAAATATATATTTTTTGCATTTTTATGCCTTGTAGTGTGTTTAAGTATGAATTACGTTAGTTTGTTATTTGAAAATAAAACTTCATGTTTAACTCCAATAATTTAATTTCAAATACAAAACAAAACATAGCATTATAACAAGCATAATTAATTAAAAATAAAAGGCAAATCCTAGCGTACTAATATAACCAAATACGATATTAAAACAATATTATTCTCAATAGCCTACAACCTAGGGCATCCAACGTTAGATATTGTGCTTTGAATTTACTCGAAAAATTCTGCATGAATCTTCTTCCACATTTGTCGCATACTTACCTCATTTCTCGTGATTAGGTTATGAGCAACACGCACCCAAGCCTCAAGCAAGGAAACGTTTTCCCTGATAGTGAAAATATTTTTTTTTCTTTTCTATTTTTCCCATTTTCTACTGTTGGATTGATCCTAACCATTGATTTCCTTACTCATCTAAAAATTAGACGCACCAGGTCGTGCCACGTGACATACTGATCATATTTTCAATTTCTTTTACTGTTGAAAACCCAACGGTCCAGACCATTAGGCCTTTGAAAATTCAACAGTTGTGGCCAAACCTTGCAAAGAGCCATTGGGCTCTGATTTAAAGAAAAGGTGTGAGACCTACTTTTTGGTTGCTAACGCCATGCTGACATTGCCCTAAGCTAGCAGATGCAAAGCCTGGCAAAGAAAGACGGGCATTCAAAAGGGCTTGGTGGAGCCTAACACTTGTGAAATTAGGTACTAGGTGGAATATCCAGCAAATAAAAATTTAAGTTTGCACAGTAGACTAGTCAAATGAGCTAGTCAACTAGCTACAAGTTAGTTAGTGATATAAAGTATAGTTGCAAGAACAAAACTTAACTAACCAATACATTCAACTAATCATAGTTTGTCCAGATTAGTTTCACAATAATAATTTATAAGCTTGAACACATTTACAAATCAGTTCATTATGCAAACAGCAATGACAAAGCAATTATGAATTAAAGTATGTCGGATTGACTAGTCAAGCTCACTAGTCAACTAAGTACAGATTCATCAGTTAATCAAACGCAATTCTACAAATCAAACTTAGTTCACTACAAGTTATCCTAGTCAACAACAATTCAATTCATTGCTCATAATATGCAATGTAAACTTAGTCTAACACTATCAAATAAGAATTCATAAGATGCATGAAACATATGCAAGAAAATAAGATATGTGGACAAGCTTAAAAGACAACAAACACAATAAATTTTTGGCCAGAAAAACTCACATCTGGGTTAAAAGACTAGGGACTCTCCACTGAGTCCTATCCACTAGTATAATCAAGGTTCATACAAAGACCATACAAGCTCAATTCCTAGATCCCTATCTACGGAGCAGTTTTACCTTTGTGCCACATTGCCTTACATGAGGTGGATTTCTTCAGTCTTCACGAAATGGCAGCTCCTTTTGAGCTCTTCACCTTGTGGCACCAAAATAGTGTTGTCTCCAGTCTCCACAAGATGATAGCTCCTCTTGAACTCTTCACCTTGTGGCACGGAGAACAACACACAAACTATGGGTTAAAAAATTGGGGACTCTCCACTGAGTCCAATCTACTAGTATAATCAAGGTTTATACAAAGATCATACAAGCTCAATTCCTAGATCCCTATCTACGAAGCAGCTTTACCTTTGTGCAACCTTGCCTTACACGAAATGAATTCCTTCAGTCTTCACTAAGTGTCAGCTCCTCCTGAGCTCTTCAATTTGTGGCACCGAAATAGTGTTGTCTCTAGTCTTCACAAGATGGCAGCTCTTCTTGAACTCTTTACCTTGTGGCACCAAGACCAACACACAAACTATGCATGTGATGATATGGCAATGATATGCAGATCTAAGTTCGAATGTCTACTCAGTTTCACCAGTCAAACACTTGAAAGATGAAATTGACACAAATCCAAAAAAGATGTCAATTTGAATATTTGAGACTTGAAAAATTGACCTAAAAACAAAGATCAAAATCACAAATACAATCTACCCTGATATGCAATGATGTGGGTATTTAGTGCATGAATGTGATTTTGTGGCTAAGGTTTTCAAGTAAGAATAAAGAGGCAGCCCCAAGCTGAAAATAACTCTTTCATGAAAATGTAAAACTCCTAGCCAAAACAAATAAGCATATAAAATGAATTTAAGCAAGCAATTTTTAAGGCTTTTTAGCCAAAATGGTCCTTGAGATTTTCATAACACATAACTTTGGTCCCTAAGATTTAAAATCAATAGAAGTTGTCTCTGAGATTGTCCATCATCCATTATTTTAGTCCTTCCATTAAAAAATTCTATTAAGTGGTCCCTGAGCTTTTTAATGGAATGACCAAAATGATGGTTGGTGAACAATCTCAGAGACCAAAGTTATGTGTTATGCAAATCTCAGGGATCAAAATTATATGTTATGCAAATCTCAGGGACCAAAGTTATGTGTTATACCCTTAACTTAACGGAGTTTTTTAACGGAATGACCAAAATAATGGATGGTGAACAATCTCAGGGACCACTTCTATTGATTTTAAATCTCAACAACCAAAGTTATGTATTATGCAAATCTTAGGGACCATTTTAACTAAAAAGCCCAATTTTAACGATAGATTTAGAAATATTCGATGAAGAACATTACCTATAAAATATGTTTAATGCTCCTAGGAGATTTGGGATGAAGATGAAAATAAGGCTCTAAAAAACTTTTCCAATCTCAAACCTCAAAAACCAAATGAACCCTAGCATGATCTTTAGAAAGAGAGGCATGGATATTTCAGATAAAGGGAGCAAGCCAAGTCCATAAACAATCAGGAAAGATCTAAGGTTAAAATCACTCTTGGAAAAAAGTGTCAGTTGACCCATGTGGGTTGTCTTAAAGTATGTGCCCAGCAAACTGACAAGCAGCGAGATATTTTGACAAGATAGAACCATTAGACAAAATGAATTGGAAATATTAGCATGAAATGCACATGTATGAACAAACCTTTAATGTGAGAAGTTAAGCTCTTGAAATGAATATTTCTAGCAGTATGATCCCAAAAGAAGCATTTTAACCCTAAAACTATGTAGAACATGTGTGGTACAATTTAGAAGAATTAAAAAGGAAAGCCAAACAATAATTATATACTTCAGAATAATCTCCTTTGGCTTTCCTTGACAAAATACCCCAAGCCTAAAACTAATTTCATTCAACCACACTCGAGAGATGAGCGAAGCAACAGATCATGTAAAACAACAAATCTTGACAAGAACAAGTGAAATTTATCATGGATAAAAAGCTTGCAAGATATAAACACAACTAAAATTTTTCTCTCCCATTTTGTCATGGTAAGACAAAGTTAAGGCAGAATATCACAATTCGCCCTCCATTATTTGGACCGTTGTAGGAAATTTGGTGGGTTTGGCACATTAGAGAATAGCCCTTGCGTTTGCTTTTCTTGGACTGCTGAAATTGCTCTAAAACGCAAACGCACATGAATATGTGAAAAGCCCTTAAATTTTTATTGAATGTTTTTTGTTTTTCATTTCTATCAAAAATGTCATTGTCTGGATAAGACAATAAACATAAAAGTTAGACAACAATTAGAAGGAATTCCTAAGTACTTTTACAAGGGAATTACTGATAATTTCGGAAGCAACTTTTATCTCATATTTTTTTTAGTAAATTGTATCAATAATCCTTCAACTTTAATTAAATTGGGGCAATGGTCTCTCAACTAAAAATTCATTACAATTGGTCTATCAACTCAGCAAAACGTGTAATTATAGTCATTTTCGTCAACTCCATCAGAATTTTGTCAAAATGAGTTATGTTGGAAGGACCATTGCTACAATTGGCTTAAAGTTGAGGGACCATTACTCCAATTGTGCTAAATTTGAGATACAATTTCTCCAGTTGGATTAAAGTTAAGAGATCATTGATACAAATTTTCTTATTTGATTTTTCATATTTGCTCCTTGATTTAGTCTCACATGCATGACACATGACTCATTTTGACATAGTTGACAAAAAGGACCATAGTTGCACGTTTTGATGAGTTGATGGACCAATGGTAATGGATTTTTAGTTAAGAGAGCATTGCTTCAATTGAAGCATAGTTGATGGATCATTACTACAATTTACTCTAGTCTTTTTTTTTATACAAATAATATGATAAGTTACATTAAAATCATCTAAACTGCAAGAATGAGAGAGTTTAAATTCAAAACACAACGCAATGAATTTAAGAGAAAAATCTTACCCATCAAAGCAATCCACTATTTGCCACCTTTTAAATGTGTTGATAATTACATCTAATACAAAAGTTAGAAGATGCTTTAATTTTATAATAAGTCCTTTTTTAGTCCCCACTAGTACGATCTCATCAAGTAAAACAGAATTCTTTGGGTAACAAAGGCACATTCCTTTTTTTTTTTTTTTGGAAAGTAAACTTGGAGGAGAAGACATCACTATAGGTTTTTTGTTGTTTATTCTATCTCTGGGCAAGGATAGGGTTTGCCCATTTACTAGTTAATGATCTCTTCTTGGAAGAATCTGTGGTTTTTAAATTGAATAATGCTTGTGTTCCCTTACGAAATAACTTACTTGTTCCCTCACCTATGATTATAATTTGAATCATTCATTCTCTTTATCATCATCTAAAGATTAGATGTGCAAAAAATTATTCAATTTAGAGATCATTTAGCCATCTATCTGTGTCACCAATCAACATTTTTGATAACAGGTAGCTAGCATTCTCATAATGAATTGTTCATTTGTTTGATGCACATGAATGACTAAATGATCTCCAAATTGAAGGAATTTTCTCATATACGATCTTTAGATAATGATAAAGAGAATGAATAGTTTGGATTATTATGTTCGTCTGGTGAAGATACGTTAATCATAGATGAGGGAACTAGGAACACGAGCATTATTCATTCTAATTCTCCTTTATTCAAACTGCAATTCATCATTGAGAAAATAACGAATTTATATACAAAATGCCTCAATCGTACCAACACGTAATAACTAGGAGTGTGCTAAACTATTAGTAAAGGTGGAAACTACAACATTGATTTTCCCATCTACTATTTCGACCAATAGGAATATTCTTCTTCAGTTGTAAATTATAAGTGAGATATTTTATATTTAAATCCCGTGAATAGTAAATAAGTGAATAAGCGTCTTTGTTTACATTCCTTCTGAGTTATTTGGCCTGTAAATCAACCTCAAAACCAAGGTTTCCCTTAGTACTCATTATTGTATTGGATTTTCATTAGGAGATTGAATGAGATGGGATAGCACTAGATTGGATAGGACAATTTTAATAAGGAAAATTTTATTTGAACCCATGTAACCTCTCTCTACACCCATATTGATTTTTATTAAAGAATTAATATCTCTTTAAACCCAGAGTTATTACCTAAACTATCCTCCCAAACCCAATTCAAAATGTAAAATGATCCTTAGACCCATTTATAGCATTTTCCATGGCTACAAATGCAACCTCCTTCATGTTTCCATGGTCGCCATCCTCGACGCATACACATGGTCTCTCTCTTTCTCATCACCAACACCAAGTAGTTACAGTAGTTGTGCATCAAATTCAAGCTGTTAAGTGTTTGATGCTCCAGGGATGTTAAGTCTACAAACGGAGTTTTTAAGAAATGGGTTGTGTAATGGCGTGAAGAACGGGCATGCAAGACCGAGATGGCGGCCAAGAGGTCTAACAGTACCAATGGTTGTTGGAAGCACTAATGATGAAGCTCAAGTGTTTCAATTTTTTTTTGGGGGGGGGGGGGGGGGGAGAGAGAGAGAGGAGGGGGAAGTGGCTTCATCTCAGAATGGACTTGGGTACCTCTGGAGTAAGGTTTGCACTGAACGACATGCAAAGGACTATTCATGCTGAATGAAAGAGAGAGTACTCTTTGTTTTTTTTTTGCTTTGAAAAGTTTCACAAACACCAACTTTTCAATTATGTGTTATACGATGCTTGCTTGAACAAATCTGACCTCAGTAGCCTTATAGTGCATTGAAAGCTTGCAGTTGGAAACTAACATTTTTCTTTCACCTTGTCTGGTTGCAACTCCTTATCAACAGCTAATGTTGCACAGTCGATAGAAGCACTTTCCTTGGACTGAAAAAAACTTGTTTTTCTCTATAAAAATTATAGGATTTTAGCTGAAATGAACATAAGAAATCATGGTGGAGTTTAATTATAGTGTGTGGGATTATTGATAAATTTTGGTTTTATTATTAATTTCATATTATACTTGATGGTAATTATACAATGAGATTAAAAAAAACAATTAACATCTATAATTTAAGTTGAGGGTAAAAAGAGATTGCAGGGTTTAAATAAAATTTCCCATTCTAATAACCATACAATGTTAATATTTTGCATAACATAAGATTAAAGAGGTGTCTTCATTGAACAATATCATTTGAAGTTGCGTTTTGATACCCTCGGTTCGGTCTTCAAGTGCTAGGTCCTAGGTCGGTGTCCAGCTTAGTTAGGAGGTCTTGGGTCCGAAATTTGAGTCCAGAGTAATAAGATTGAGCCTTAAGTGCTAAACATAAGATTACATTAACGATAATCCAATACTGCTGCTTATGGCCACCAAATGGTTTCCGACTTACATAAATGAGTGCAACACCATCGTAACGTCCTGATAGCGGTACCTAAATGCTGGTTTGGTATGGGATACTAAACCAAAAATGGCATATCAAATTCCGATCCGAAAATTTTCAGGACGAAAATCTCATGACCGATCCCGAACCGAAATTTCGGGATTCCCGAAATATTTTCGGTATTTCGGAATTTCCCGAAACCGAACCTGCATCAGAATCCAAATCATCTAGATTGAAATTGAAATCATCCGAACCTGCATTAAAAATCCAAATTGAAATTGGAGACAAAGTGACAGTGAATCAGTGAAGATTGATGGTCGAGAAAGAGACAAAGTGAAGAGATAGACCCGAGCCCCCAATTCGAAACCCTAACTTTAATTCGAAATCCCACACACAGAATCACTGGAGAGAACCGGAGGTGGGGATGAAGCCGTGAGGTGTGGTGGTGGCCGGCGTGGAGAGAGTTCATCGGAGTGAGATTATCATACAGTGGGTCGCTGCTGAGGCTTCGAATCCAAGAGAAAGAAAGAGAGCGTCTGAGACTGAGTGAAGGAAGATGAGAAAGGCAAAATGAGATGAGAGAGAGTGAGTAAGGACGTTTGTGGGTTAGGTGGTGGTGGATTGAGTGGAAGGTGCCGGTTTCTAGGTTGTAGAGAGAGAGAGAGAAGAGAGAGAGAGAGAGAGAGAGAGAGATAGACAGAAAATAAAAGAGAGATAAAGGGTTAGGTGGTTTACGGGTTGTAATTGTAGAGAGAGATGAGACAGAAAATAAAAGAGAGATAAAGGGTTAGGTGGTTTATGGGTTGTAATTGTAGAGAGAGAGGGTTCTTCTGTCTTTAGAAAGCAAAAGCACCCGTGACCCATCCCATTCCCATGTGTTTGATAAGACTTTTGTCAGCACGCCACAAACTTAAATCATTTTAATAATATAATAATAGCCTATTGCACATTCCAACATATATATATATATATATCCTAATTAATAAAATTTTATTTGTCAACCAAAAGATGATAACAAGATAAATTAATTTCTATCACATAAAAAAATAATGGACAATAATGTAATTTCATATATCCAAATTTTATTATTTTTTATTAAAGCATCACTTATAGGAGATGTTAAAATACCTCCAATATTAAAAAAAAAACCTCTCACTCCCCCACGTTCTTGCTCTCTTTCTCTCTCTCCTTATTTTCTAAAAAAATATGTTCATACAGACAAAGTGTGTAAGCAAATGTTATATATATAATATTTAGTAAAATTCGATTCGAGACTAGAATACGGATTATTTCAAAGTGTGAGACCGAATCCCATACCAAACAATTCAGGATTGATTCGATTCCAATACCAAAATTTTCGAGATTTTTTGTTCTGTATTTTTTCGGTTCAGTTTTAATATGATTTGAAATTTTCGGTATTTTTTTCCAACTCTCATTTCATGAAAATCCTTCCCCAAAAGGACTAATTGAATGATGTGACTTTGTATGTGTACGATTGAGACCGGCGTAATCTATACGGACCAAGTCTACCTTGATAATGCGACCGAGAGAAAAAGGTTGGGCTGAATAATAACTTTATTGTTCCAGTCAAGCCTGAACTAAATCCAACCTACCCCTGGATGGATCCAACCAACATCTTTAAAGGAAATGTCAAAATGTGCATATCAGTTATAACAGTGAAAAAAGATCCACGAATATTCTCCAATTGAAATGTCAAATCTTATGTGGCGATGACATGAATTGCATCAAAAGAGGTAGCTGTTAAATTTGACAGCAGTTTCAAATGTTTTTTTAATAATTATTAAACGTATCTTATTAATTTTTAATTAGTTTAATCATTTATTACAATTAATGTTGAGTTGAACAATCCAATTATCCTACTTTTTTTCTTCTTTTCAATCAAGGAAGGTAAACAGATTACAGATTAAATTGTAAATATCCTTTATTAAATTTTAATTAGTTTAATAATTTATTTTATAAATTAATAATTTAATTTGACATATCAGTTAGAGAACAAGATTTTAAAAAATATCAAAATGCCACATAAACTGTCAAAATTTAAATTTTATGTTCAAAATTTAACATCCCTTTTTAAAATAGTCGTACTTGCATCAACTTCTCGAAGCTGGTGGGACGCACACTTTCTTGGGATACTCAACCAACGACTAAGTGCACTTTGTGTTTGAGGTAGGCAAGAACTGTGCCAACTTTCTCGCGGTTTGTGTATATGAATTTCATTCGCGAATTATGTAACACTGTAATGGTGTTATGGTGGGACTCTCAAAGGCTCACTGGTCACAGTTGGTGGTGATTTTTTTTTTTTTTAAATTCTTTATAACATGATAATTTAACATTAATTTATGTATTAATATTATAAATGATTGTGAAAAAACATAATGTGTTATAGGGTTCATAGAGAGTCCTCCTTTTTAAATGGTCTCTCTAACATTTCTCTTGTTAATATAATGGTATGAACCTGATTTGTAATAATGGTATAACATTGTTATAGTAATGATTTTAACTTTTTATATAATTAGCCACTTAGTACTACGGTCTAGTGGTATTCCTCTTCACTTGTAAGTGAGATACCTTGGATACGATTCTCGTCAAAGACGATTTTGAACCACATTATCGCTAGCATATTGTGAGGCTTAACCCACTTTCCTACCCAGTAGGCTTAACCCACTGCCCCACCTCCTTCGTATACAATCAATGCATTACAGTAAAGAATGAATGCATTTTTATTCAACTCAAAGTTTCATGCTTAGTATACCAAGTTTCATCTATTTTCAAATATCAAACTCATAATGACAAATTCTAATGAGACTCTTTTAAAGTGAGACTTTTTATAGACTCTTTATCACCTTACTGTTTAACATCAATTTTCATGCCAATCTTATAAAACATTGTGGCAAAAACATGAGATGACACAGAATCCATAGAAAATCCAACTTTTGAGAGAGTCTCCTAAACATTTTTCCCTCAAAATTTCCAAATCATGGAAGGCCTTGTAAGCTCAACTAAAAAGATTGGCAATACCCAAACGCACAAACGAAAACATACAATGCTAGCAACCTTCTCATTTTAATTTCTCATCTCTGTAAGTGTTATATGATATCCAAATCTTCTATTTTCCAAATTACTTTTTAAAAGTATTTTCTACAAAAAGAAGTAACTAAATTCAAATTCAATTAATCATCTCCCTATTATTATATAATAACTAGACCCATCTCAATATTTTAGTTTCTCACTCACATTATAATCTCATCTTTGACAAAAAAATTAAAAATTTTAAGTGCTATTTTTCCATCCACTATTACTCCTAAAATAACCTCTAATATATATCTAAATTATTTTGTTAGAATAATAAATATTAGAGTGCTGATAAGCCTACCGTTAAGGCCTTCCTTCCCGATTTTTATTTCAGTTAATATTTCAAATTTTGGTCAGTTCCTATATCTCTAACTGATTGCAACTCTTCTTTCCCTCTCCACCACCAACGCAACCCCCTTCCAAATCCCACGACTAAGCCTCATACCGAATTCCCAAAATCTCATCCTCATCTCCCATTTCCAAATTCGCAATAATCCGATTCCACTCGTCCAAACCCAATTTCTTCTTCTGGTCTCTCATTTCATTTTTCAAAGATTTAGGTCATTATTTTATTAGTAAAATGTTGTGAATAACTCTTATATGTGATTAAACTAGAAAAGTAGAAAATGTTTTTTTCTTTTTGGAAACAATGAAGAAAATGTTTATTTAAAAGAATTGAGACAGTTGCAGTGAAATGGTGAATAGACAAAAGATTTTTTTTTTTCTTTTTTTGCTTTAGTCCTTAAATATTATTTTACATGAGGTAAATTGATATTAATTTATTTATTAAAATGTGGGTAAAAAGAATAGACAGGGGTGAGTTTATCAGCATTTTATAATAAATAGGCCATTACGTCCTTTTTTTTCAGCATTATAACTAAATAATAATTAAACACTAAAAAGTGTTAACTTTGTTAATCGGAACATTTTAACAATTTCTAACATAGTAGATGATGCTTTATTGCAGTGGCAAAAAACGACTGTACTTTTGCGCTCTGGTGCAAATTCTATCTCATTATGCCTTTCTTTCTTAACAACTAACAATTTGACTCACTAATAACATCGTTTGTAAAAAACATAAAATTTCTAGCATGGTTAATTTGTTGTAGTTACTCATTAACAAAGATGTAAGAATAAACGGTTCTGATCATAAACTAAAATCGTAAAAAAAAAGAAAAAAAAAGAGAAACGTTATTAAAAATAGTCCAAATCAAAGATTGCTAGTCCAAATCAAAGATTGCTAACATCCACATTCATAGCTGACTTTCGTACCCCTTTTGGACTTGCACACCCCTCTTTAAAAGTTCTTAAGAGGGATACGTGGAATGTGTTTATCCTTTTCCTTCGATGTATTTCGAGTCCTAACACATGACTCAGTCATCGGTCATGTTCCTGCGGTGTACATTTATTTCCTGCATGTTCAGTCAATTCATGCTGATCCAGAAATAGAAGAAAAACACCATGACGCTGCATTTTCTTTCAGAAAGTGCACATGCAGAAGTCAATTGAATTCTTGGAGATGTTAACTGCTCCTTATCCTGTCCTTAATTTTCAATTTGATTTACCAACTTGGCGACTACCATACTCTTGTTTAACCACCCTTGACCCGGACCAACATTTTTTTCCTCCTTCGGAGGGGGGAGTTGGTGAAGAACCAAAAAAGGAAAGTACCCCAAAATTATAGCGGAATATATGCCACTGATCGTATTTTATAAGAAAGTCAAAACGCATAGCAATGTATATATGAGTAGTTTAGAATACCGTTATAATAACATCCCCATTGTACATATTTGGGAGATGATAATCTCACAACACTTTTTCTCCTACACCTCTCTTTACTTCTAAGCACCTGATTTGATAAAAACATGATTAAACAGAAATGCGTAGAAAGACATCGGGCGTATAGCCATCATTTCCCTATGAGCTAACAAAATTCCGTGTCAAATTTCCAAATAATGCAAATTGACTATCATGCATTGACATTAGTGAAATTTTCCCACCATTTTTTTTCTTGACGTCACCTAAATAAATATTATAAATTAAACAAAATAAATCCTAACAACTCACTTCTTCTAACAAATGGCAATATACTCCAAATAACTTGATGAGCTAAAACAGTCAAGTCTGGCGACCAACACCACCAATTATTTCTTTCACCACTTGTTTAAAGAAACAAGTGTCAGGAAAAAAGGAGAATGACAAAAAACAAAAAGATCTAATTCTAAACCAAACACCATCTCAAATTCATCTAAAAAATTATCACATCCAATTGTACCAATGATCCAAAGTTTCTTGTTTCTCAAACATTACTTGATCAATACTGCAAACATCAAAGGAAAGCACATACAATCATCTGAGTAAATTCTATTAAACAAAAGGCATGTAAGTAATTTACAGACCCTGACGTAGCCAAGTTGACTAAAGTTCTCCCTACTCAAATTCGAATCCTCCTCCCGTAGTTTAATTAGAATACTACTCGACATGCAATCAATTTGGATGATTGGGAACTGTCATCTGTGAACTCCCTATTGTCTCCATAATCCTAAAGTCTCTAAACAACTTAACTAAGAACTATGGCACTATATTATTCTTCATATATGAGCATATCCTTGTATAAACAAGATGTTTCTCGTGGATTAAAGAGGAATCAATTATGTAAACAGTTCTCTTAGACCAAACAGGAAGTCTCTACACACTGTCAAATCTGTCGATCGACCCATCAAATCATACAGCCCTAAACCCTAAAACCTGGCAAGCATAAAGGCAACGATACCAACCTGCTCTCAAGTTATCTCCCGTCCAAATAAATCTCAATGATACTCCTGTCGGAGCATGCACTTAACTGGAAACTCGACTTTCAATAATTATCCATGAAACGACATTTTTGGGAAGATGCCGATGACAATATGCAGAAGATCAACGGTTGGCATACATTACTGAATTTAACGGTGCATACACGCTTAAGAATTCATAATCCATGGGACGTTATTGAGTGAACCGGAGACACTAAAGCAATGCATAGAAAGACTCTTGGAAAGCTTACCAATAACGAAGAATTTTCACAAACAATTTGCAATGGAAATTTCAATAGCTCCAAACCCCTCCATCTTCTTGACTATTTCTTCTTCTTTCCCCCTACAGATAATTAAACGAAAGATCGAACGAACAAAATACATTCATATGATCCACCGGTTTCGAAACAAAGCTACTGATAAAGAAAAAGTAAATAAAACCTAACATCAAAACTACAGACTTGAGATATAACAAGCAAAAGATATAAACAAAATAGATCTCCTACCTTTGCTTGCTGCGCCTATAAGAGCTGCCAAAACATATTTTTGCACAAAACCAAAAAACAAGTCAGTGATCACACCAAATCTCTCTTTTTCTCTCTCTAAATCTTTGTTGTCTCAGTAAGATGGAGGTCTCGGAGGGGGAGGACCCCAGAAAACATCATGAGGGATCTGACCGCCATTCGCAAGTAAATTCGGAGGCAGATTGTAAACAGCCATTGCACTAGCATTCTCACCAACACCTCGAGATCCCGAATTCACACCTGATTGCTGCTGTTCCTGCGGTATCTGCATTCCTCCTTCTCCACCTTGCTCTTCCTCGAGTGGCAGCCTTTCATATGTTGCATTTGTGAACGTAGCTGCAATAACAATCACCGGACCAGAAGCCACCAATGCTCCCATCACGGTGCCTCCCACCACCTGCCCCTGGCCGCCCGCCAAGTACACGGTCAGTCCTGTCGCGCCAGGCGGTGATGGGGCAGGTAGGAACGCCCCTGACAACGATAGAATCTCAAACCTTCCGTGCAATGTAATCACTCCAGTTGGCGCTGCTGGTTGCCGAAGAGTTACATTAGCGACAATGCCGCTGCCGCTCAGGACAGAGACGCCTCTATGCCGTCTTTGAGAAAAGGTGGCAATGCTGTCTACAATGTCGCTGCCGCTGCTGATTTCCAAAACGTGGCTTCGGAGAGCGTTGGGGCTCTCTTTAGTGATGACAACGGGCGGTTTGGGCTTGTTTTTGGAACCAGGGGGGCGGCCACGCGGCCTCCGGTTGCTACTTCCTGGCTCGAGGCTGTCATGGCTGCCGCTACCGGTGTTAGGGCCCTGATCATCGCCTTCCAGGTCATTGTTGTCCCGACCATCTTCGTGGTGCTTGTTGTTCTGCTTGTGAGGGCTGGTGCTGCTGTTGGTGGGAGTAGTGGTGGTGTTGTCTTGGTCGTCGAGTTGTTCCTCGGTGTTTCTGAGGTGGAGAGACGGCGGAGTCGAGGAGATTGAATCCACATGACCTCCTCCGCCCATGGAAACATTTCCAGCCCACCATCGATTCGCCATGGCCTTATAATTAAATCTTGGGAAAATATAGAATAAAAAAAACCTAGAAAACAAAATCCAAATCCGAGCAAGAAAGGAAACAAATCCAAATCCGAGCTCTTGCTTTTACACTCTTTCTGTTTTTGGATGCATAACGACAACCACGGTTGAACCACCTATCTAGCTAATTAAGGAAGGTAAAGATAAAATCTTTATCTTCTCTCTTTAATATTGCACCTCTCTCTCTCTCTCTCTTCTTCTTCTTCTTTGTTTGCTTGCTTGCAGGAGCAGATTGAAAGATCTCTCTCCAATAAGCAATATAAAAACAATCTCCAAATCCAACAGATAGAATCCAAAAACCTTGTCCCTTTTCACAAAACCCACCTAAACCCAATCTCCTTTTTATTACTTGAAAACCCTAAAAGCTAAAAACCCAGAAATATTAGATCCAACAAACCCCATTTAGAATCCAACAACCCTAACCCTACTTGTTCAAAAACCAAATCCAACCTCAACAATCTTCATAACCCACCACCCAAAATACCCAACGATTCACATATTTGAGCTCACAACAGTAAAATATAAATATATATATGTATATTTTTGGGTACCCACAAAGTGCATCCCTTGTGTTCTTCTCTGATAAGCTTTTTGAGTTTGAGCAGCTTCTAGCTTTTCTTCTTTCTTCCTTGGAGCTTGGTTTGCTTTGCCCTCTCTCGAGTCTAATCAATGGGAAATCTTGGGTTGGCCAGTACGAGCAAACTAACCCAAAGATTTTGTTTCTGTGGTTGGGGCCTCTTCTCCTCTGTATTTTCAGTCTTATCTCTCCTCTTTTCTTTCTCGTTCTCTCTCTCTATTTCTACTGCAAGACTGCACCTTTTTACCACTTTGGGGGCTGCGGGGGGGGCGTACGTTAAGGGTCCCAACGCTCCCTGGCGTACGATAACATATCTTTAAACTTGTAAAAACAAAAACAAAACAAAAACAAAATAAAAACAAAACAAAAAAATTATGAGGGAAAAAGAAAAAGGCGGTTTTGCAGAGAGTACCTGGTTTTTTCTTGTCCCTCCGGTTTTGCCTTTACAAGTTCCGAGCTTCCAAGTTGAGTGAGATTTTAATCCTCTACAGTCATCACCAACTGGACTCTCCAACCGCAGCCAACCACCAGGAAGAAAAAAAGGCATCTTTGTACATCGAAATTACCGTTGTGCCCTCATGAGGTGACGTGCGGGAATTTGATTTGACGTTGAGAAAGCAGGGATGGTGGAAAGGTGCAGGGCAAGTGTGCAAGCCAAGGTTAAGAATTGGAGTTTATCTCTCCTTTTTTGAGTTTATACAGACGGAGAAGAGAGAGAGAGAGAGAGAGAGAGAGGAGTGTAGGGTAACGTGCGCTTGGAGTAGTGGGAAGTCGTCATTGTCTGCGAGTCGCGACACGGTATCGAATGCCAATGTCTGAAAACATCACCGCCAGAAACCGCGACCGATGACCCATACTTAATGCCGTCTCCAGTCATGTAGGAAGCTTCGAGAATACGGAAAAGGATCCTCGCCGGATCCTTTTCTTACGGATTCTAGAAATTTCGTGATCTCATCCGTTGATTGTATATCGTACCATCTATTTTTGTTAGATACTATTTATATTTAATTTTAAATTTTAAATTTTAAAATAATTTATAATCGCACGATATACGATGAAAAATATTCGGCGAGAATCTTTTCCCAAAGAATACCGAACACCAGTTTTATCCACCTCCAATCATACCAGCCTAAATTTTTCCAATCTCACGTGAAATGAAGATGTTGAAGCCCGTCGATACCTAATAAGAAATGTCAAATGACGACAGTTCGGTTAATGTAACAATTTAATGTTTTATGTCCAATTTTATGTTTTTTTAATTAAATTGTTAAATATTATCTTATTATTAATGCAAATCTTAATGGTTGTTTTTACTTAAAATATTGTTGAAAGGTTAATAGAATAAAGGACTTACTATTAATTAGTGAAAAATAAATTTAACGTTGATGTTAAAGACAATCAACAGTCGATAGGCTTAAGGGCTTTATGTATTTAGCCTTAAACTAAATTTAGCCCTGGTTTTTTTCAGGCCATCTCTAAGTTAAATCGAGAAAGGGATCATATGATGATCCATTTCATCTAATCTTTCTTATTAAATAATCTGGACTTTTGAAATTTGATACAACGGTTACAAACAAGGATCCACTTTAAAAGTTATAATAATTTTAGTTGTTTAATCAAATTTTAAGGACTCGAATTGTTTGATGAGAAGGATTAGGTGGAATGGATCTGAAGATGATCCCTTTCCGTTATATTGAGCCTTTAGCTATGTTTTAGTTTTTTTTTTTAATTAATATTTTAAATAATATTGTAGAATTAAATTTGTTTATCTCCCGCCATGTAGAGTCAAATTTTGTTATTTGGCTTGTGATACACATGTTGGGGCTGTTGAGGAGCTTGGAAGCCTGGTATACATAGTCTGTACTTGAATAACCTTTTATTTATTTATTTATTTAACAAACAATATTATTTATAGTAAAGTGAGAGAGTGAGTTAATCATTACAATGGATCAGCCATAATAATATGATTCAAATTCGCCTTTAGCGAAAAATGAACATAAAACCTCACCTACAAGTGAAGAATACTACTAGACAAATAGTACTAAGTGGCTATCCTTAACTAAACTTAGCCCTAATTCTTTTTAACAAATTCATGTTGGCACTGTTGCAGGGACGAAGCCAGAGATTTGTATGAGCGGGGGTATCCTCAAATAACAAAGTCACAATTAAAAATCTCAAGAATTTATTGAACAAAACACTAATATATTAATCCATAAAGTTTTTCATACAATATATTACAATATTCCTCGAATCGTTTTCATGTTTTGAAAACGTTGTATAACAATATCATTACCAATACCATTAAATATCTTTTTATATAAAAATAATCATGTTATCATTCATCCATTGATCTCTAAATTAGAAAGCTAAATTCTAAATTGAAATGCCAAAAACAAATTCATGAAGTAAAGTCGTATAGAATACCTTGTGGAGTAAAATTCTTGTGTTGAATTTTAATAATTGATTACTTGAACACCAACTGTCTATAACACTCCAAATTCAATTGAGTTTTGGTTGAATGAAAGGGGAGGAAAAATCTGGAGACGTTGAGGACTATAATTGCTTTGTCATACGTGGTGTGATGAGTTTTTTACGGATTAACGATCTAGGGTTAGAAAAACGGGAAGGCACAATTAAATTAATTCTTAATTAAATTATTATCAGATAGGGCATTTGGATCCAAAAACGGTAGACTAATTTAGCTGCCTACCAATTTTTTTAATTATAATTTAATTAGGGCTGGTTATTGAGAATTGAAACCCAACTATACATTTTTTTTAAATGAGTGGGGGCTGCTGGAGACAAATTTTGCAAATTAGGGCTAAAAATGACATAATCTTTGGTTTGAGATGGTCTTCGTATATTTGTTTTGGCCCTTGGTTGAAACTAAAAATTGCGTGTAATTTTATTTACTGGAATGGCCTACATTGTCAGACGAGTCATATGACTTGTTCGTCTTTTAACACAAAAATTTAAGATCCGTTATCCAAATATATTAATGAATTCAACGATTTGTAACATGATCTGAAAAAAGTCAAAACCCTTATATTACATTGCAAATTGTAAGAAGAAAAACCTCGAGTTGGGCAGCTAATCAAATCAAATAATGTTGAATTGTCATTGTCAGTTACTTGCCCCTATAGTTTCACCATTAATATTGTCAAAAGTGATATCAGTAGTTTTGTATCCAAACAATGTCAAAATGTGAGTGCGAACCTAGAAATAGGCCGAATTTATTTTAAAGAATTTTAACGAAAAATTTATAGTACTGTTTATTTTAATAAAAAATTATATTTTTACATTAAAAAATTAATGTTAGTACTATTCATTTTATCTTTTATTATATCCTTATCGTTAAAACTTAAAGTTTTTAAACTTTTTTTATTAGTTTTCTTTTTATATTACTCTTCAATTTGAAATAGCAAAAAAAAAAAAAAAAAAGAAAGTAATTTGATGGTTGAGTAGCACAACTTTAATATATCCCATTATACCAAATGATCAGGATTATTAACCAATTGGTTCAACTATCTTACACCAATTTTTAGATGCTTCGGGTTTAGTTTTTACTTTAAAAAGGCGAATTCCTTTTTTTTTCAAGCTTCAAAATTCAAGAACATTTTAATCACTTACTATTCAATTTTAATTTTGAAGAAATAAATATGTATCGTAAAATTTATGGGGGTTTTAACTAAAAATCTACAATATTGTTTACTTTAATGAAAAATCATATTTTTACATTAAAAAGTCAAATCTAAAATTATTTATTTTATTATTATCGTTAAAACTTAAAATTTTCAAATCTTTTTCGCTGCTTTTTCTAAATTTTATTTGGGGTTCGTATGTCGAGTATTTCGTTTTGTTGGCTTTACCAATGTTAAGCCTAATGTGACAGTCCTAAGCCTAGGCCTAGGTAATAGCTACTGCGGACACTCCATTGGAAAGTTGATGTGGGCTTATGAACAAACTTTGGCCACTGATATGTGACAGGTTTTTACCGTTTTTAAGGACGCAACTTACCTTCTATTGTTCTACGTACTATGTAGTATCTCCTGAGTTGTTGTGAATGAATTTTACATTAATAGAAGGATAAATTTTACGTAAGTATATAATAATTTAAGCTACTTTATATATTATCAATTAGTTTTTATAGTACAACGAATTTTACATTAATAGAAGGATAAATTTTACGTAAGTATATAATAATTTAAGCTACTTTATATATTATCAATTAGTTTTTATAGTGGATTCTAAATTTTCTTTATAATATCATGGTAGGTTGGTTCACAGGTGAAAGTCAACGGTCACATGTGCTCCAATGTTTAGACTTGAAAATTTGTCATACGTGTGAAAGGTGTGTTGAAAATGGATCTCACATAGATGGGAAGAGAGACTTTACATGAGCTTATAAGTAACTCGAGCCACTTTCTATATTGTAAATTGATTTATAGTTAAACCTCAACTTTCTTTATAAGAAAGTAGGAATTGAATAATAAAATTATATTTGTTATGCCACGTGAAAAAAAAAACCATCGTTTTTAACAGAGGTAACAATCTGATTTACAAATTAAAAAGAGAATTGTTATCAACATTTCAAAAATCTTATTTGGCACTCCAAACTTTTTATAATTAGAAGGAATAAAACACTTATAAACAGTGTATAATAAAATTTGGAATGCTAATAACATTTTCCATTAAAAAGTAGCAACTGATCTAGTATATTTATAACGCTACTTGCTATTTCTTTAAGTTAGCAATTTGGTTTCGACTATATATTTTATTTAAAGATTTTAAGATAAATTTAAGATATAAATATTTCAAAATAACAATTAGAATATGGTGAGTTAATTGAAGAATGAGTTGACAAATAGATGAACGAAGGACAATTTATAAGAAATTTTCTCTAACTTCTTTGGGGGAGATAGTAACTAGCAACTAGCATATGACTATGCACATTGTGTGTTTGAATATTTTTTATTTTTGTTTTTAAAAGAGAAAAAAGGGAGAGAGAACGAGGGATTGGAAAGAGAGGTTTTTGGTTTTTGTTTTTTGTTTTTTATTTTTTAATATTAGATATATGCTAAAATCAAATGTATGTGAGCTTCAATAAAAAAAATAACAAAATTTGGTTTTGTGAAGTTATATTGTTACTCATCAACAATTTTTTTCTGTGATAGAAGATTAATAATCTTTTCATCATCATTTAGTTGACAAAGAGAATTTTAATAGGTAGTGTAGATTAGTATATCCACATTTCAAATATTAACCCATGTTTACATTTTTACCCCTTATGTTTTATTCAGGATAGTTTCTAAAACTAAGTCATGAAAGTTTTTATCCTCACACGAGATTTTGAAATTGCATCAGTTGATATTTTATCTATGTTCGGTGCATGTCAAATGTTAGACTTCTTTATAGACTACGGAGATGGAAAAATCATATTTGCATATCAAGTTGTGCATCTAATTGTCGTTTTGGAATACAAGACGTCGATTTGAAGAATAGCTAAAAGTAAAACTTCATGATTATTGTTGACTATTGTTGGTTAACATAGTGTAAATGTGACTTCTAAATCAACACAAAAATTACATAAAACAATAAAAGAAAACTAAAATTTTGAAAGTCAGAAAAGCGATTGGCAACGAAAGAAAATAATTTTGACGCTAAAATCAAACTACTTTACAAGTTTAGAGTCCGTCTGATAATCATTTTAGTTTTTAGCCAATTTCTTGCACTGACTTGATCAACAAATTGCAATTCATCAACCTGAAAATATCAATGTCAAACACGAGCACAAAAAAAAGTTTGACGCCGGGTAAAAGTACTAGTTAGAACTAGCAATCTCAAGTTCTGTACATTGTAAACAAATCAAACAAAAATATTTCACCACTCTGGCAAGAAATGAATCCTTCCCTTCCAGATTTTCTCGACATAACAAAAAATTGGGGTGTGGGGAGTTAAAAGAGGGGCCTAAGTACCCTACTACGAAACACGACATATATGATCATCTTCAGACAACAAAGTTATAGAGACGGCGTAGAGAAGAAGACAGTATATGAAGGAAGTTGAAGATGAATACTAAGATAAAGTTTGATCCGTTTGGGTTTTCCCCGACCACCGTGTATAGCAGTTCCATCTGTGCTAAATCCCGAGTCTTGCAACTCTAAGGCCAAAATTAAGAGGTAGCCTGCCAGAACATGACCGCCTCCCTCTGTACTACTAAATGGTGACGACCATGTGTGCTTACTAATCTATCTATTCTATTAAGAGAAGAGGGTTCGTCAACTTTTTGCCCTCACTTTTAAATACACAAGGTTGACATGAGGAGGGTAAAATAGTAATTTTGTATATTTTGAACTTTTCCCCCCTTTTTTCTATTTTTCCCTCACATTTGATACACAGTAAAATGGCAAAATAGTAATTTTATATCAAAATATTTACATAAGATTAAAAAAATTGCCCCTTTTTCTTCCAATTTTACCCTCACTTTTGAATACACAATGTTAACATGAGGAGGGCAAAATAGTAATTTTGTATCTTTTGAACTTTTCTCCTTTTTTTCTTTTTTCTTTCCTCACTTTTGATACACAATATTTACATAAGAAGGGCAAAATAGTAATTCTATATCAAAATATTTACATAAGATAAAAAAACATGCAATTATTAAGAGAAATTATCTTACTATCATTTTTTTCATACACGTAAGTGAAATCATGATGTTTTTTGGATAGTTTGAATGAAGTGAAGTGGTTGCGCTTGAGGAAAACGTGAGAGGAGGTGGACGGTTGTTCACACACACAGTGTGCTCATCTGCTAGTATACCTTAAAGAAAACAGATCCGGTTCCAATGACTATACAACATTTTTAACCGCCACCGCTAGAACCTTCAGCAGGAACGGTTTCAGTTGGAAGCATGGTGCCCGTTGCATCAGAGACTCGCCCTGATTCACCCTGCTTAGTCTCTGACTGCTCCAAAATCGGATCACGGGAAACTTCAGACTGCAAGGATGGAGCAATTTTATTTACATGCAGCCATGTCAACTCCCACAAGCTATCATCTCCTACGTCACTTTTGTCCACAAGAACTCCCCTTAAAATCATTACGATTAAGGTGTTCTTAAGTAGCTCCGGCACTTGGTCCCGTAGCTTCTCACATTTTCTCCCTCCAACTTTCACCTGCATATAATTTTCCATTCGATTGAGAACACCCAGCCATAGTTTGCTGAAGGTTGTTAACTGCGATAGCTCGGGTAGTAACTCCAGAAAAACTTTGGACAAGAGCTTCAAGGCTAGGATAAGCGTGCCTTCCATGTAGCGGTATTCCTTTGGGGAGTGTCCCTGTGCAATTTCAAGCAAGTCATCAAGCATTGTGAAGATCACCGTGTCAAAGCACTGTAACCACAGGCCATGTGGAAGAGGAATCCCATCCACTCCAGTCAAGCACTTCCGTAACATGGACAAAGCATGGTTCCTAACCTCTTCTCTCTGGTCCAAACAAACTTTTCTCAACCCCTGAACAAGCCGCAACCACATTTGCCCAATATCCTGAGACATTCTCACAGCTTCTTCCTCATTCATAGATTGGTTAGCATCAGAGGCCCACCTTGATAAACAATCAATAGAACCTGCCATAAGATCCAGTGCGCACACAGATCGCTCCACCTCTCCAACACGAGACTCAGCAAACTGCCTTGATGCGTCAACACAGAAAACATAATTGGCAGGCAACAAATGAGCTCCTTCAGACATAATGAAGAACAGTGCATCGAACCCAGCCTCTGAAGCTTCTGGGTGCGGAGCAGTAATGGAGAGTAGTGATGTAGTTATGCGCCACCCCAATTGTGATCTTATGTGAGAGGCATTTGCTTTCACAAGGCGACCAACTTCCTGCGTAATTTGCTCACAGTATGCATCCGCAACCCGAGCATCAAGCTTCAAAACAAGTTGCAACGATCGCAAAAGATCATCAGCAAGGTCCTCTTTATAGGGAAGCAGCCGCTGGCAAATCCGAAGAAGTCCAAAAACAGCCTTCTCTACCAGGGCACAAGGCATCACGGTAGACTGAACAATGTTCGATATGTGCTCATACACAATCTGCCAAAGAAGCATAATCCTATCCCTGTTATTTAGGGTAACAGCTATCAGCAACTCCAAACAGAAAACTGCAGTATCTTCATCCTCAGGTGAGCTGCTCCCTTTCTGGGGTCGTCCTCCAGCCCAGATGAGTGCCCGTGCAAGCTGTAACAGGGATTTAGCCTGCAGAAACTTGCTCTCCGAAAATATGCTATCAATGTGGCACTTTTGAATTGTCTGAAGGGTGCGCTGATGAACCACAAGTTCTTCTTCAGTAGGCTGTGATCTCGGCTCCTCAGTGTCAAGAGATAATAGCTGAGTAAACCGGCCCATCAATCCATAGGATTTCCTAGGAGTACTCAGAGGGGGCATAGGAACAGATGACAGAGAATTGGTTATGGCCTTGCCATGACCTGTGTCAGCAGAAAACTCAGAATCACCAGCTGCTTCACCAGCCACAAAAGCCGACAGAAGACCAAGTTTGTGTAATCTTAAGATACAGTCAAGAACATTTCTCCAGCCTGTGCGAATGTGATCACCATATGTATTGGCAATCGTGAAAACCGTCATTGTTGACATTCTAGCTTTTGGGTCATCACCAAAGGCTAAAACAGGTTCCTCATAAGATGATGAGTTTAAAAGGGTTGTAAACTTACAAAGAGACACAACCAGATCGTCGAGCACATCTTCAAAATGATAGCATGCTGCAATCTTTGCAACAGATAAAAATCCATCAATGCATTTTTGGTAAATCTCTTCGTGTTCTGCATGATCAAATACCACAGAAATGGCAGCAATTGTGGGGCCTGACATTATAGCAAACATATCCTGGTCAAGGTAGGCTCTGGTATCGGATTCAATGAATGGAGCATTCTTCTTAGATTTGTGTATTAAATCAATCCAACGGCTTGGGTTCATTTCAGGATAACCAGCACCTTGTTCTGGAGTTGTGCGGATCTCATTCTTGCATGTTGAGTGGTAAAGCTCTGAAAGGAATTCTCGAGGTAAATCATCACCTCCATTGATGTGTCGATTATTCCGAATGAAATCCTCCTCTGTCATCTTCTTCTTCACCTGAACATTGTGCTGGTCTGTGTTGAGCAATATAATTGAATATGATAACAGGAGAGCAGAATCCTTGTTAGCCAGAATTTGTGGTGATTGCTCATAATATCTCTCTGAGAATGCTTCAAGCACCCTTTGTATTTTTTGTGATTCTCCAGGCAATCGAAATGTCTCCAGAAACAGTCGCAGTGCACTATCCAAATGCATGTCTTGGAAATCAAAGGTACCAGCAAATTTATTAAGAACCTGAATACAAAACTCATCATGGTTTCCCAGGAAATCCCCAACAAGATTCTTGTCCAACCCAGCAGTGTACCTGAAAAAACAGGCCACACTTTCAGGATCAAGTTTGTCAGGCAAGAGATGGGTTCCTTGGAGGAACTCCAGCCCTTTCTTTGGGTCATGGTTAAAATGATCAGCTCCAATCATTAGTCCTCTCTTTATGTGCTTCCTTCGGCGAACAAATGGAACCCAATGAGTTGGATCACTGTAGTTGTCACATTTCATCAACCAGAATGCAGTATACTCATCAAGATTCATAGGGGGAGCTTGAACAGCACTAACTGAGTCATTCCCTGCCCTCTCAGCCATTCCCTGAATAATAGCAATAAGACCATCCAAAGCAAGAATGTGAATTGAAGACAAAAGCAAATTAACAGGGAATGCACTCTTTGACAACAGATTAGCAAGCTCTTCAAAGACATTATTGCAAGTTATGTCACAATCTAAGTTCGCGTACATCTCCACCATGAAAGTTTTCTGCCGGCAGAAGTCCACAACAGACTCCATGGCAACCTCCTGCTGCTGATAAGAAGCCCCATACCTGCTTTGCACAAGCCTCAATATCACACATGAAAAGAAAGCCTCAAGCTGTAGCTTAAGTTCAGTGCGGAGATGGTGATACAGACTGAGGACAATGCTGCATACCATTGAAAGAATAAGTGGACTTGTTGATAGGCCAAACTGCATCAAAATTTGAAACAATTCATCCTGAACCAAACTTAATAACTTGGGGTGATGCCGAATGGAGGACCCGCCTAACTCTATAGCGCAATTAACCAAACCCAGTGCAAAAAGGGGGACATCTTCGTCAAAAGCTATGGTATTATACCTGGGACCCATTCCTATATGCTCAACCACATTTAACAAAGAACACAGGAAGTCAAATATTTCCACCATGCAGGGAATCCCAAATGGCTCAGCCATGAGATGCACGTCATATTGATCAGCCTCCTTCCTGCTAGAACCACCAGCTGTCTTTTCATCAATCCCAGATTCTACAAGACCTGAGGAAGCATGCAAAGCAGGATTTGTAGATAATAGATGACTATCAAACTGAGAAATCATGTTACCATTCTCCAATTGTCTACTCCCAGAAGCATGCTCATTATTTTGCCCTGCAATCTGCACAAGAAAAACACCATAAATTCGTGAATAAGAAAAGTATTTAAGACTGGACATCTGCAGGTTTAACTTGTTTCACTCTCGAGAATTAACAGATCACCTCTATGCTAAGACCCAATAATACTTGTCAATTTTGATATTAGAAGTACCTCTCCATTGATGGTATTGCTTCCATTTGGCAATGCATGTTCAGCATGGTGAACATCTGGAAGGTGTGAGAAAATACATCTAATAAGTTCATGCATTGTGTGGCGAGCTATCCGCTGCAACAACTCACCTTTTGTTCCCGCTTGATGGACAATACGGAAACATGTGTTCACTATAATGCAAACATGCTGATTGGTCAAAATAACAGATGCTTTACTCTTCATGCAAGCTAGAAGAACCTGCAGTATCTTCATCAATACCACTTCTTCTGATGCAGGATCAGTCACCTCAAATCGGCAGCCAGTGATTGCATCAACTAATAAGTGCATGGCATCTTCAACATTTAAGGAATTTTGATTGATTACATCAAGTGTTAAGATATTGTAAACAGAAGACAAAGCCACACCAGTAATTGGTGCACCAGTTTCATCCGACCTAATCACATCCAAAAATGGCCGGAGATACGCAGAAGGATTGACGGAATGCATATGGTGCTTCCATGAAAAGATTTGCTTGCGTAATGTCTTTAAAGATTGGATTAGAGGGTGTTCCAGCTGATCATCACCAGACAGATAGCGTCCTCCCCATCTTACATTCCTCCTCATAACCGCTAATACAGTGCCTATTTCTGAATTAATGATGCATGCTAAAGTAGCATGATTAGAATGCGTTGCATCACATTCCCCATGTTTTTCCTCAATTTCCTGGATTCCACTTTGCAGCTTCAGACGCCCCATCGTTCAACAGAACCCAGATTCTACCAGTATTTTCCAACTTCTACGACCGAAGCAAAGTAGCATATGGGTTATCGCATACTTTCAAGATCTACCAAGCTTAAATACTCAGTAGAAATCCAACAGATCAGCTTACCGGGCAATGAAACTCCCCAAAAGTTCATAACTATTAGCACCAAATTCGAACAATCACGACCGCCATGGAATCATTCAATGACATTATAAATCTTCATAAAACCTGAAAGTATTCGACAATTTCGATTCTAATAATAATATAATCCATATTCCAAAGACTCAAGATTTGATTCTAATTAGAAAATTTGAAACTAAACAAATGCTAATCAGCAGCTCCCAAAGAAATGGGAGTGAAAAGGAAAGTGGGGATTCGTAGTGATCTTTAGCATTTCGAATCCCACAGTTTGGGTGCCTCAGATTTGGGTGAGAACAGGAAAATCAAATTCCGAATTTCATATGGGCACTAACCCGGAAGATTCCCGCCCTTCGACGTGGACGGCGATCTCATGCCGGAAGCCTCTGAGTCCGGTTTCGCGGCGGTTGCCGGCTCTAATCGTCAAGTTCGGGTTCGACCCGTTCACCAACCACCTTGGTACCAGATGTCTTGGTGAACTGTATAACAATGGTTTCCGCTGTTTTGTGGGGCATAAAAATGGGATCTTCCAATATAATGTCTCTTCAAATGTGGACCGTCTGATTTCTTTCGTTTTTCATGATGCCCATAAAAAAAATATCTTTTTTGTTTAATACAAAGAAAAATTATTACCCTTCAAGATCAAAAGATATGTAGTAAAATCATAGAGAATTCGAACGTACAACAAATATTATCGGTCAAATTTGAGACTTCCAAGATATCAAACGAAAAATATTACTAAACTGTATATTAATTAGTATAAGAATTGTTATTGATATTTCAAAAATCTTATTTGGCATTCCAAACTTTTTATAATTTGAAAGAATAATACACAATAGTGTAGAATTAAATTTTTGAAGTGTTAATAACAGTTTCCACTAGTATTATGTTAATTTTGATTTATTCATAATTACGGCTAAAATTCAATATATCATGTTATTTTGTAAATCAACATGAGGGCTCAAAACAAAAAAGCCAAGCTCAGGTTTGCCTCGTAAAATTTGATTTACGTTAATGGAAAAGAAAAAGAGTTTAAACTCAAAATGCAGTGGGTTAAAAAAGTAACGTAACCTTGTAGTTTACTTAGAATGATGGTTTTTAAAATAATTATGTCGAAGCAATTTCATTGAATAAATTTCATTCCATATGACTTTTCGGTCTTTTCCCACATTGTTGAACCCATCTGGTTGTGAAAGCGTCAAAAGTTGAATTCGAATGCTGGGGGAAGAGCTGTATTGCCCGTAATCTAATTCCTCCTCTACCACAGTACCCACACAAGACTCAAAACTGCATCATCAAATACCAACTTTCGCAACCAAACATCTTTCAAACAACCACATCAGTAGAAGTTAGAACGAACCAACAATTTGCGTTGCACGAAATCAGAATCATCGATGTCAAACATGGCACGATAGATGCCGAGTAAAAATACGAGTCACGTGTGGCAATCGTTGAATTCTGTACATTGATGAACAAGGCAGTACAGAAACATAGATGGATTCACTAGCTACCTTTAGGCAAAGAGTAACACTGCAACAGAATTATCCGGAGGCAAATGAAGGAAGACGAAGATGAGTACAAAGAAACGACCAATCCGCCGGGTTTTTCAAACACTAGTATGTATATCAGTTCCCACTGTAATAATCCACATCTAGCAGCTCTACAAAAAACAATCAAAGATGTCGTCTGCAAGTTTCTGTAACATAAAAGTTTCGTAACAGGATGCCTCCTACAATAACTAAGTATTCGGGATCACGCGTGCTTATTAATGTGCACGAACAGGACCAGTTCTAGTTGCAAGCAACTATACAACAGGCTAATTTGCAGTGCCAGAAACTTCTGGCGACACCATTTCAGTTGGAAGTACATTACCCTTTTCATCCGAAACTAGACCTCCGTTTTCACCCAGCTTAGTCTCGGGCTGCTCTGAACCTTGATTGGGGAAAACCTCAGATTGCAAGGATGGAGCAATGTTATTGACATGTAGCCATGTCAACTCCCACAAGCTGTCACCTCCTAGAGCGCTCCTTTGCACGAGCACTCCCTTTACATTCATCTCAAGCAAGGTGTTCTTAAGTAGTTTGGGTACTTGGTCCTGAAGCTTCTCACTTTTTTTCCCTCTAACTTTCACCTTCATGTACTTTTCCATTCGACCGAGAACACCCAGCCATAGTTTGCAGAAGGTTGTTAACTGTGATAGATCAGGAAGCAGCTGTAAGAACACCTTGGACAAGAGCTCCATTGCAAGGATAAGAGTGCCTTCCATGTTGCGGTAGTCCCTTTGGGAGTGTCCCTGTGCAATTTCAAGCAAGTCGTCAAGCATTGTGAAGATCACCGCATCAAAGCACTGTAGCCAGAGACCGTGTAGAAGAGGGATCCCATCCACTCCCGTCAAGCACTTCTGCAACAACGACAAAGCATGGTTCCTGACATCTTCTCTCTGGTCCAAACAAACTTTTCTTAGTGCCTGAACAAGTCGGAACCACATTTCCCCAATATCCTCAGACATTTTCACCGCTTCCTCCTCGCTCACAGCTTGCTTAGCCTCACAGGCCCACCTTGCTAAACAATCAACAGAACCTGCCATAAGATCAAGTGCGCACACAGATCGTTCTGCCTGCCCAACGCGAGATTCTGCAAACTGCCTTGAAGCATCAACACACAGAACATAGTTGGCCGGCAACAAGTGGGTTCCTTCTGACATAATGAAGAACAGTGCGTTAAACCCAGCCTCAGAAGCATCAGGGTGCCGGGCTGTGATAGAGAGTAAGGATGTAATTGTGCGCCACCCACCATGGGATCTGATGTGAGAGGCATTTGCTTTCACAAGGCGACTGACTTCCTGTGTAATTTGCTCACAGTAAGCATCAGCAACCCGAGCATCAAGCTTCAAGACAAGCTGCAGGGATTTCAAGAGATCATCAGCAAGGTTCTCTTTATAGGGAAGCAGCCGCTGGCAAATCCGAAGAAGTCCAAAAACAGCCTTCTCTACCAGAGCACAAGGCATCACAGTTGACTGAACAATGTTCGATATGTGCTCATACACTCCCTGCCAAAGAAGATCAATCCTATCCCTATTATTTAGGGTAATAGCAATCAGCAACTCCAAACAGAAAACTGCAGTATCCTCGTCCTCAGGAGAGCTGTTCCCTTTCTGGGGTCGTCCTGCAGCCCAAATCAGTGCGCGTGCAAGCTGTAAGAGGGATTCAGCCTGCAGAAACTTGCTCTCAGTAAATATGCTGTCAATATGACACTTTTGAATTGTCTGAACGGTGCGTTGATGAGCAGCAAGTTGTTGTTCAGTAGGCTGCGATCTCGGCTCCTCTGTCTCAAGAGATAAGAGCTGACTAAACCGACCCATCAATCCAGAGGATCTCCTAGGAGTGCCTATGGAAGGTACATGAACAGATGAAAGAGAATTTGATACAGGCTTCCCAGGCCCTGTGTCAGCAGAAAACTCCGACTCATCAGCTGCATCACTGGCCACACGAGCTGGAAGAAGACCAAGCTTGTGTAATCTTAAGATGCAGTCCAGAATATTTCTCCAACCTGTGCGGATGTAATCACCATACCTATTGGCAATTGTGAATAGAGTCACAGTTGCCATTCTTGCTTTTGTGTCATCACCAAAGGCTAACACAGGCTCCTCAACAGATGATGGGTGTAAAAGGGTGGTAAACTTACAGAGTGATACAACCAGATCATCCAGAACATCTTCAAGATGATGGCATGCCGAAATCTTTGCAACGGCTAAAAATCCATCGATGCAAGTTTGGTAAATCTCTTCATGTTCAGCGTGATCAAATACCACAGAGATAGCAGCAATGGTAGGGCCAGACATTATAGCAAACATATCGTGGTCTAGGTAGGCTCTGGAATCAGACATGATAAATGGAGCACTCTTCTTAGATTTGTGCATTAAATCAATCCACCGGCTTGGGGTCATTTCAGGATAACCAGCACCTTGTTCTGGAGTTGTTCGGATCTCATTCTTGCATATTGAGTGGTAAAGCTCTGTCAGGAATTCTCGAGGAAGATCACTGCCTCCATTGATGTGCCGATTATTCCGAATGAAATCCTCCTCCGTCATTTTCTTCTTTACCTGAACATTGTGTTGATCTGTATTGAGCATTATGAGTGAATATGACAGCAAAAGTGCAGCATCCTTGTTAGCTAGAATTAGTGGTGATTGCTCATAATATCTCTCTGAGAATGCTTCAAGCACCCTCTGTATCTTTTGTGATTCTCCAGGCAATCGAAATGTCTCCAAAAACAGTCGGAGTGCAGTATCCAAGTTCATATCTGCGAAATCAAAGGTACCTGCAAATTTATGAAGAACCTGAACACAAAACTCGTCATGATTTCCCAAGAAATCCCCAACTAGATTCTTGTCCAACCCCGCAGTATACCTGAAAAAGCAGGCCACGCTTTGTGGATCAAGTTTGTCGGGCAACAGATATGTTCCTTGGAGGAACTCCAGTCCTTTCTTTGGGTCACGGTTAAAATGATCAGCTCCAATCATTAACCTTCTCTTTATGTACTTCCTCCGGCGAACAAATGGAACCCAATTACTAGGATCACTGTAGTTGTCACACTTCACCATCCAGAACGGAGTATACTCTTCCAGATTCACTGGTGTATGTGCAGAAACAGATCCATTCCCCACCCTCTCGGCCATTCCTTGAATAACAGCAATAAGGCCATCCAAAGCAAGAATGTGAATTGAAGACAAGGGGCAATTGACAGGGAATGCACTCTTTGACAACAGATTAGCAAGTTCTTCAAAGACATTGCTGCATGTTATGTCACAATCTAAGTTAGCATACATCTCCACCATGAAATTTTTCTGCCTGCAGAAGTCAACAAGAGCCTCCATAGCAACCTCCTGCTGCTGATAAGAAGCTCCATATCTACTTTGTGCAAGCCTCAATATCACACAAGAAAAGAAAGCCTCAAGCTGTAGTTTAAGTTCAGCGCGCAAATGGTGGTACAAATTAAGAACAATGCTGCACACCATTGAAAGAATAAGTGGACTCGTTGACAAACCAAACTGCATAAGATTTCGAAACAATTCATCCTGAACTAAACTCAATAACTTGGGATGATTCTGAATGTGGGATCCACCCAACTCTAAAGCTGAATTAATCAAAACCAAGGCAAAAAGAGGCACATCTTCATCAAATGCTATGGTATTAGATCTAGGTCCCATTCCCATATGCTCAGAAATATTTAACAAAGAGCACAGAAAGTGAAATATTTCCACCATGCATGGTACCCCATATGGCTCAGTCATGAGATGCAAATCATATTGAACAGCCTCCTTCCCAGTAGAAACCGCGAGTGCATTTTCATCAATCCCAGGTGCTACCAGGCCTGAAGGAGCATTTGATGCAGGACCTGTGGATAATGGCTGACTATCATACCCAGAACTCACATTGCCATTCTCCAATTGTCTACTCCCAAAAGCATACTCATTATTTAGGCCGGCAATCTGCACAAGAAAAAACAACCACAGATTCACAAAGAAGTTCTAAACATTGGACACCTGCACATCAATTAATAAGTTTACACTATATAATCAACAGAACACATCTAGGCTAAGACCTAATGCATCCAAACTTTTTTAGTCGCAGTACCTCTTGTTTTCTAGTAGTGCTTCCATTTGACAGTGCATGTTCAGTGTCGTGAACATCAGGAAGGTGTGAGAAAATACATCTAACAAGTTCATGCATTGTGTGGCGAGCTATCCGTTGCAACAACTCGCCTTTTGTTCCTGCTTGATGAACTATACGGAAACATGTATTCACTATAGTGCAAACGTGCTGGTTACTCAACATAACAGATGCTTTACTCTTCATGCAAGCCAGAAGAACCTGTAATATCTTCATCAATACCACTTCCTCTGATGCAGGATCGGTGACCTCAAATCGGCAACTAGTGATGGCATCAACTAACAAGTTCATGGCATCTTCAACATTTAAGGAATTTTGATCAATCACATCAAGTGTTAAGATATTATAAACAGATGACAAAGCGACACCAGTGATTGGTGCACCAGTTTCATCCGATCTAATCACATCCAAAAATGGCTGGAGATACACAACAGGATTAATGGTATGCCACTGATGCTGCCATGAAAAAATTTGCTTGCGCAATGCCTTTAAAGACTGTACTAAAGAGTGTTCCAGCTGATCATCACCGGATATATAGCGCCCACCCCATCTTACATTCCTCCTCATAACCGCTAATACAGAACCTATTTCTGAATTGATGATGCATGCCAATGTAGCTTTATTTGAATTCATTGCCTCAAAGTCCTCGGATTCTTCTTCAATTGCCTTGATGCCAGTTTGCAGCTTTAGACGCCCCATCTCTGAACAATATTCTTTTGAATAGAACCAAAGTTCTAGCTGTATTTACCACCTTCTATATAGAGAAGGCAAAGAAGCATAGGCAACACATACCTAGTTGAAATTCAACATATCAAGTAAGCTAACTTAAGTACAACAATTAATCAACAAGCGTAAATCAAAATGATCGTAATCATATCATATGCAGACATTTAAACTTCCATAACCACTACCACTGATTTTCAACAGCCATGACTGGCCGGCACCCACCCTCATTGCCACTGTAACCAATATCACAACCATAACTTCCGGTCTCGGTCTATAATTTAAATGTCTCGCTCTATAATTTATATGTCTTTAAATGTAAACATACCATTTAAACACACTATAAACAACATTTAAAACCTACACTACCTTCACTAATAAAAACATAGTCAGGTGGTATGCATCATACTTAAACTCCAACTATCAGTTGAATAAAACTAAAATTTCAAGCAACGGAAAATTACTCGTAAATTTCCATTAGAAAAAGTAAAGATTTGAATCTAAACAGATAACTTAAAACCTAAAACAAACACTAAGCAGCTCCTTCCCCCACCCCCCCCCCCTCGGACATTGGCCCTTCCAATGCTGAATCCCAAATTCGGACGCCAAATGTGCTCCAAAACATCAGATTTAGCAGAGACTGAAAATTCAAATTCCAAATTTTCGTTTGGCTACTTACCAAACAGTCCTGCTTTCCACCTCGCCGGCGATCCCGAGCTTGACGCCTCCCAAATCCGGTTCCTTCCTCTCCCCCACCGGTTCGGGCACAACTGCAAGCTTCGGGTTCGACCGCTCCGCTTCTCTGGTGACAGATCCGGCGCGATCCATTAAAATCAGGAAAATAAAAAACGCAAAAAAAATAAAAATTCGGAATGCGAAGGAGACTTCATGCGAGTGAAGTTGCGTGAGAGAGAAGAATTTACCTTGGTTGGAAAAATGGAAGAGCGAGGTCGAATCCCTAGAGTCCGGCCAAGGATCTAGAGGACGAAGAAAAGAAAAGTAAACGAGGAAAAGAAGAAGAATTCCACCGTGTTTTATTAGTTTGGCTTTTTTTTGGGTCTGAAAAGATAAATGTATTAATCCGATATTATGGTACAGGCTAACTCAAGGGAAGGCAAAATTATTCAAGTACGTTTGGGGAAAAAATGATATATAAAAGTTCAGCTTAATTAAATAAATTAATACGGGAACCTAAATCTCTAATTTTTGACCATAAAACGTAGTGTCTGTCACTGTTACAGCCATACCGAAATAGTAACACTAGAGAAAACGATCGAGGGATGAAAATGAACAATACATCATAGCACAAAAGTAGCAAACCCACAACAAGAAGCACACCACATCCATCCAGATTTCTTCATCAAAGATGCAAAACCAAAAGATAGGCATTAGATCCAAATCCCATTCACAAATCCCAGCAAATATATACGAACACAGTAACACATGGATAGAAGGTGAGACTAAAGGATAAGTAAAATACCCTTACTTTGGCCGAAACCACAGTACACTTGGCCTTGATGGAAATCCGGCAAGTCGTTTGGGGGGGGGGGGGGGGGGTGCATATTTGACCCAAAGTTTGCAAATCAAAGCAAAGGATGGGATGAAGATGGTTGGGGAAAGGATGCAGAGGGGAAAAGTGAGGGGATATGGAGTTTTGGAAAAGAATGGCCAGAGGAGAGGGAGGGGTAGAGAGGAGGGACATGAAGTCCAAAAGTGAGACAAACTCACAGAAAAGTTTGAGACAAAACTCAAGGAAACTGAGAAAAATCTTAAGGGAAAATTGAAAAAGAGAGAAGATAATCAGGAGAAAAAGGGAAAGAGGAGAACAAGTAACTTGGACAAGGATAGCCACCGGCACCCAAGCCAAAGGCTAGGGCCGACGGCAAAGGAGTTTGCAAGGTTGAGAAACCAGAGAGAGTCTCACACGTTTTCTCCTTTTTACTTTTTAGCCAAAATGGTTATTTTAGATTGGCATAACTCCTCACTTTAATCGTAAGGTTTAAAACCAATAAAAGTGATCCCATTGTCAATCATTTTAGTTCTATTATTAAAAATTTCCATCAAATTGAAGAAACCACTCGTTCAAGTTGAGGAGTTGATTTGGCAAAAATTCTCTCAATAAATCTCAAGAACAAAAGCAAGGAGTTATACCAATCTCAATGACTGTTTTGGCTAGAAAACCTATTATTTAATTTGTGTTTGGGAGATTGTGAGAGAAAACAACTTTTTTTCCGATTAGATACTTAAGTGTTGATTACTGTGCTTATTTCCTATTTGTGATATATCACAAAATTTGCTTATTCTACGATATTAAAAAACTACCACTTAGTACTACGCTAGTGATATTTCTCTTTACTTGTAACTGAGAGGTCTTAGGTTTAATTCTCGTCAAAAGCAATGGTAAACCACAAACTTCACCCGCTCCCTTACCTCTTGAGAATAAAATAATATCGTTTAAATACTTACAAACAAAGCTACATTGTGATGAGTCTCTTTAACAAATGTGCTAATAAAGTTTTTTATTACGATGATATATTTCTCTCTACTTACTTAAATTCCACGTATAAATTCAAATTGCAGGAGTTGGGGCTCTCACTCATAGGTGTGAGCAAGCGGACAGAACCCCGGCCGCATTTATCCATATTCAGATCTCGCTCGTTATCCGCTGACACAAAAACAGAGAAAAAAATCCGACTGGAAATTCTCAAATGGCGCTTCTCAACGTCTCCATCTGCTCTTCCAAACTCCCCCCAAAACCCTTCCTCTCTCTCCCCCATAAACCTCACCCTTCCCGCCAACACCTCCCTCTCTCCGCCAGCTATCCTCCGCCCCAGGTACACTGCGCTACCTCGCCTCCTTCTCTCCTCCATTTCCGCTTATCTCGCACTGCGCACACCCGCGTACGTTAGCCAATTCGCTCTGATGAATTCTCACTTTTCAAATTTCCTGCACAGGTTGTAAAGAATCGCCTGGAAACTTCTGGAAGTTCTGTGTTGTCACTGGGAGAGTCCGTCTGTAAGGCGAGCCTTATCGCTCTGCTCTCGGCCTCTCTGTTCGTAGCCAATCCTGCATTCGCCTTTAAGGTAAGTGTTTAATCCTCAATTCCAATAATCTGTTTGGTTCCCGAGAAAGTGAAGGAAAATTACTCAATGTACTAAGATTTCGTCTCGTTGTTGGTGAAAGGGTGGGGGTCCGTACGGTGCGGAGGTGACTAGGGGCCAGGACCTCACCGGCAAGGACTTCAGCGGCAAGACTTTGATCAAGCAAGACTTCAAAACGGTCCAAAATCGATCGAATTTGTTATATGCAAAGCGTTTGATGCTTTTACATTCGAAAATTTTGAATCTTTGTGTGTTGATTTTGTTGCAGTCGATATTGAGGCAAGCGAATTTCAAAGGCGCCAAGTTATTAGGTGCTAGCTTCTTTGATGCTGATTTAACAGGTACATTTGTTTTCAATTATTTATCATCACGAATGCTGTAACCTTCGACTGGCGTTGGTACGTG
The DNA here is from genome assembly GCF_019419815.1 of Pyrus x bretschneideri. Classification (NCBI taxonomy): domain Eukaryota; kingdom Viridiplantae; phylum Streptophyta; class Magnoliopsida; order Rosales; family Rosaceae; genus Pyrus; species Pyrus x bretschneideri. The sequence continues at coordinate 6,149,651 of NW_025999723.1, read as the reverse complement.
TTGCAAATGTTTAGGAAGAACATGGTTAATGGGTTGTTTTGTTTACTGTGATATTCTCTTTCCAGGGGCTGATCTTTCTGATGCAGATCTAAGAGCTGTGGACTTTTCTTTGGCCAATGTGACAAAGGTGAACTTTGATGGAACATTCAATTTTACATTTGATTAATAAGAAACCCTAATTTAGATGTTCTGGCGTTCCACCATCAGTTTTGTGGTAAATGGTGAAAAATGTAGATAAGGGGATAATAGTGGGACTGAAAGTGTTCCCAGTAACTTACGAATGTTCAGTCGATGAGTCTGAAGTTCCGATTTCCAGGAGTTATGGGGTTACAATGTGGAATAATAAGCAGAAGGATGAGAGAATTCTGGCTGTAATCCGTTGTTTGAGTCCTCTTAAGTTGGCAACATAGGGGGGCCACTTTTATGGAGAATTTTACTTCTTTTCTCTACTATTTAATTTGGCTCAGTTTTGTTTCTTAGTAAGATTTGCAGCTCGGATTGTTAATCATGAATACCTCCACACCTTTAGAAAATTATCAGTCGGAAGCTCTCTTCGCATTGTCATTTTTCGAGGATATTAGAGGGAAAAAGAGATTTGAGGTAGGTTAGAGTGATGGAGTTTCATGCTTTATCAGGTTTGTTTTGATCGGGGTCTGGTTAACTTGTGATGCAAGTGCCCTTCAAGCAAGTTCGCAATAGCATTCTTAATGGAGATTCATGTGTTTTCTGTTTTTGAGATTGCAATGAGAATGAAATTGGTAGAGCTTTCCAATCAAGTTCATTAGAGAATTTTGAGGAATTTACCCTGAAATAGCATCATATTTAGTAGAAAACAGTTAAACGAGTCATTCAATCAGACAGCTAGCCTTCAGTAGTGGAAAATGCTTTCATCAACTAGTTTGGCTGAACCTTATAAATTTTCCACTTTCCCAGTTTTACAGTTCTGTTAGTTTTCACCCGAATGCAGTTACGTTCCCATCCCTTGGTCAATGCCTCAGGTGTTGGTAGTAACAGTTGGGTTGAGGTTCCACTGGTCCCAAAGTTCGAATGTCCAAGCATAAAAAATGAAGTAGGAAAGGTTTCTAACTTCTCACTCGCACATGTTCCACTTCTGCAGGCGAATCTGAGCAACGCTAACTTAGAAGGTGCAGTAGCCACAGGCAACACATCTTTCAAAGGGTCAAATATTACGGGTGCAGGTATGTCAAGATTTTGCTCAATGCTAATATTTGCTAATGCTTTGACTTAACCCTTACCATTCGGGACTTCATCTCAAGGTTTACTCTAATCCATTCGAGCTACGTTTAATACTACAAAGAAAATGGAAAATTAGACAACAAAAAAAAAGATAAGCTTTTCATCTCGTTGCTGTATCTAGTTTTCTCTCCAGTCTACACAGCAGCTTCAGTTTTCTTTGGCTAGTTTCCATGGAAACTAGATGATGGAATGTTTCCATTTCCTTGGGGCAAACCAAGCATATCTTAGTTTTCTAGGCTGCGTAAATTCAAATCGAGTGTACATAATCAATTTTGGACGATTTTCTATGTATGTTGCCAGACTTCACAGATGTGCCTCTGAGAGAAGATCAACGGGAATATCTCTGCAAAGTTGCCGATGGGTAAGAATACGATACTTTATATCTCTACACATTCATCTTCACAAATCTGCTCCATTTTACAATGAATCCACTGTTCTGTTAACAGGGTGAATCCGACAACTGGAAACCCAACACGTGAAACCTTGCTTTGCAATTAATAGATCATTGATCAAAATATAGAAAGACATTGTAAGGAGGGAGTTGGTTAATATTGGATACACGGGAAGCTGCAATTTTCACGAATGGAGCTTGTTACTTAATCTGATGTAACTATTGTATGGTATGTAGGTAATTGTTCGTTCCATTTATTCAAATGCATACATGAACACACGTAAACTATGGCCAACCAGGTACGGTTTGATACAGATACTTTTATCAGTTAACTTTTTGTACCTTTCACCGTGTCACCATGTTTCATGAAACATTAGCTTTGCCGTTCGTTCTTATTAACACAAGTAGACTAGTTATATCACGTGATCGTATGCCTACCTAATGCTTCTTGAGGATTACTTTCTTTAGCAGAAATAAAGAAGAGAGATTGAGATACAGAGGAAGAGAGAAATTACAAGGGGTAGTTGCTTAAGTGTGGACTAATCTAAGCGTTCGATTATTGCTTGAATTAGTTACATAAGTGGAACGGTTGAATAGGCTAATCTTGGTTTTTTAGTCAAAATGGTCTCTGAAATTGTTATAACTCCTCATTTTGGTCCTTGAGATTTAAAATCGATAAAAGTGGTTCCGGAGATTGTCCACCGTCAAATATTTTGGCTATTTTATGAAAAATATCCATGGAATTGAAAAAATCACTAGTTCAAGTGAAGGAGTTGATTTGATAAGAATGTTATCTATTTAACAGATATTTCTCACGAAATGATTAAAATAATTTATGGTAGACAATTTCATAAACTATTTCTATTGATTTCAAATCTCAGTAACTAGTTTGGCGAAAAAACCGTCAATCTATAAGTAGTATGCTAAGCCCCCACAAAAGGCCTCTAAATTACGTAGTCCCGCAGCATTGCCAAATATCCTAAACAGACATAGTGATTGATTCTGTGGGTTTGCATGTCCTAATCCTAATCTCCAGATCTCCATTCGTTATGACTCCTCGGTTCGTAATCTCACAGCATTGCCTACGTGGAGCCGCCTCCTACAAAATCACACCCATTAGATTAGACCACTAATCACAAATTAATCTGAAAACATATCCACTAATCTACTGTGGAACGTGGGAACAAACTCCCCTACAACGGGGATGATTGGGGAAGTACGTTAAGTTAGTTACTCCTGTCGTGTGAGTAACATATAACAATGTATGATTAATTTGAAATACTGTCGTAATAGCATTCCTAATGCATATAAGTTTAGAGCTCGTTTGTAAGTGTTTTGAAATGATCAAAAGCGTTTTTGGTGAGAATGCTTTTAGAACCAATTCTTTATAAAAACTCAAGTAAATCCCACAAAAACATTTGAAGTACTTCTTGGAAGAATGACACAACTCTAGGAATCACTTCAAGTTCTTTTACAGCCCCAAAACATTTTCTCTGAAACCGCTTTCAATCATTTTAAAAACACTTCCAAACGAATCCATCCAGCAAAAAAACTCAAAACATATATAGGACCCATGTGCAAAGCAAGAGGAGTATTATCATTTATGAAAAGAGCTAGGGTTACCTTTGTCCAATAGCGAGGGTCCATCTTCTTTGAGGAGACTACAATCCTCTGCGTTGCATGGGCATATTCTGCTCTCTCACATTGCTTTCCTTCACTGGCCACAAACCTCCTGTAAATAGTCACAGACCCGCCCCTAACAAATATGACCTGGTCCAAGAAATAAATGATGGGCTGCTGACACGGGTCGGAACTCACGGGTCGGGTATTGAATGTGAATGGTCCGTCACTCCAGGTCCCCCACGTCTTGAACGTCTGCAACGGCATCTGAAGATCCATAGCTCCGATCAACGACGGGTAAAGCTGAATGGTGTAGCCCCATGAAACGGACATCGACCATTTACTCCGGTGGTCGTAGCAAAAACTTTGTTGTAGGATCCGGCCCGGGTCGAGCCGGTATGCACGAAGGAGGGACTTGAGTGAGTCTAAATGGGTCTGGTTCGGGAAGATGGGTTTCATGGAGTCCAGGTGGTGAAGTGACACAAGTGGTGTTAATGGGTGCGCAGCTAAGATACCGTACGGGTCACCTCTGATATCAAACTGAAAAATTACAATATACCAAACAAAAAATACGATAAGCGTTTTGATTTATAAAATCATAAAATATTAACGTAATGGCGTGATACTACTGTCTTACTAAGTTTTACTAAGATTGAATACTGCTAGACTAAATAATCGTGTTTAACAATTGAATTATAGGATATATTTTTTTATAATTTTAACATTTTTAATAAGATGAGAGAAAATTGATTAATATGGTTTGAACATGTAAAACGAAAACCTACATACACTCTGGTTAGAATATACAATTATAAGACAGAAGCTTAAGACCAAAAGGGTAGAAGAAAACTTGAGAAGACTTGGACAAAGACTCTAAGAAAATATTTGGATTACTTGATCTAACGGAATATTTGGCACAAAATCGAGCATAATAACTTTTTAAAATTTATAAAACCAATTTCACTTAATAACATAAGACTTTGTTGTTGTATCATTAATTTCGACCATACAATTATGCCGGTGAAAGCTACTGCCTTATCAAAATTCACCCACCAACCATCTTGCGTAAATGGTTGGAAATTTTGAAATGCGACGAAGCATGGAGGAAGATAGCACACAAAGACACAGCAGAGCCGTTATTTTCACCGGGGCCACCAGAGAAACCTCCGACAAATTTTGAAACAACCACTATCACACGTACGAGCGACGAAATTACCGTTCATAGTTGATCAACAGTGATCGCGAAATAGCTCAACCTTACGAGAGATATCACAAGCATTATACATTTCTATCTCAAGCCATGATGCACATAAAAATTTTTATTTTCTCTCATGTTAGTGAAATTGTGCAAGACCAGTTTAAAATAGGGATATGATATCCACACATATTCTTTTACTTTTCACACACCTCTCATTAATTTTTATCACTTTATTTTTTTCATTTCATTCGATTCGACAAGCTAAAATTAAGAAAATATATGAGAAATATAAAAGGGTGTGCACACCCTTTAAAGCGTTTCAGTTGCATGGAACGAAACCGGATCCTCCTGACCAGGATGGGAATCCTCCTGACCAGGTCATCTAGATTTTTGAAATTTGATCCAACAGCTACAATAATTATAACTTTTAATGAATCTTTATGTTTGTAACCATTGAATTAAATTTCAAAGGTTTAGATGATTTCAGGAGGATGCCCATCCTATGCTATGCTCAGGAGGGGATCAGGTTCCGCATGGAACAACGCAAGTTGTCCAATCTTACAGTTCAAGTGTGGACTGGAATGCTTTACGACTGACGTGTGGAAGCAAGCATTAGCTACCAACTTTTTCAATTCCATGGTTCCATAAACGCCACAAAAACTCGTACAGTAAATGGGTACATATTCCAAAAAATAATTTTTGATTACTAAAAAATGAGTAAGAACTCTTACTCTAAAAATTCTAGTTGGACAATCTAGTGTAGAAATACATCAACGGTTCGTAATACTTTTATCAATTTTGTTCATCTGTTTTTTATAATTCGATGACTAGACGACCTTAGTTTTAATTGAAATTTTGTAAAGATAATATTTGAACAGTGATTCATAGTGTGAACAATTCCAGTCGTAAACACAAAGTTTCATAAATTGAAAACGAACAATTTTAAATAAAAATCTTACGCATTGTTTGGGTAACCAAATATTGTTCTATTCCAAAGTTTTTCTAAGGAAAGTGGTTAAAGACAGAGGAGGGCGATTTCATGGTCATTATGTTTTGGGCCACTAAACACGCTAATATCTGTCGTAATAAAGTAATGCAGAATATTCATAAAGAAAGTAATCCTATGAAGAAAAAAAATTCAACTTCAAGGACACGTATCCAACCTTTTTGCCATAAGACACGACAAGCCAAACACATGCAGGCAGCTTTTAAATTCCTCAAATATTTATAAAAAACAGAGGAACTATAATACTACCAATTATAATATGGTTCAGGAGCTTAAAATATTCACTTACTTTTTTTAATAATAATAATAACTTAAAACAAGTTCATTTATATTTTCGAGTCAATGTTTTTTTAACAAGGGCAAAACTAAAATTTTTGTACAGTGAGACATTATTATTTACGCAAAGATCCAAGTAAACTTGAAATTGGGCGTGACGCTCTAAGTAGCATTAAATTTCTTTCTTCCAAATTTTACATTAGAATTGGAACGTAACCTAATTCTAGTTTTATGTCGCTGTTTGTAAAAGGTTGTCAGCTTCTTATGTAGGATTTACTCATTTGAAATCCAAAGAAAAATACTGCTACACCAATAATTGAACGGTGTTTAACTCTAATAATTATTGTTGTCTGAGTTCAAATTTTGATTTAAGCTTTCTAAACGTGGGTTATCAAGGTTTTCCAACATAATCGACACTCGGGTCGATTAATTAAAACCATCTGTTATGATGATTGACGAGGTGAGGTGGCGGCTCACCATTGGTTATCTAACCGAAATTCAAATCCATGTCGTTACTTCATACACGTGGCGCTGACCCAATGACCCGCCCACTCTTGCCGTTAAAAATGCGTCACAATTTTATCGTGTTTCGGACATATTTTTTTTTTTTAAATCTTTCCGCAAATAAAAACGGTGAGGAATGTGTTATCCATATATTTTTTTGTTATTTCTAAAATATCCTTTATTAATTTATGTTTTTAATTTTTTTTGAATTTATAAAATAAAAAAAGTGTGTGAAGTAAAAAAAGGGTGGGGGATAGCATAGACTCTGTATTCCACCACCTTGTCCCCTAGCAGCTAAGTAAAACCACCGAGCACCGCCGCTTGCAACCAAAAAAAGCAAGAAAAGTATAACGTACCTGGTGGAACCCACCGAGTTTAGTGAGCGGCACACCCATCTCGCTGACGCAGGCCGATACCCGCTCATCGGAGCCGTAGAAATTAGAGTACCTCTCCAGACAGCCGTCCATCAGCTCGACTAGCTGTGCCGCGAGTGGGTAGCTGATCGCGAACCCGCCGCCGCCAAACGCCATGTCGTACGCGTGCATCACGTCCTGCTCCACGCTCTCCGAATTCCCGCCAATGTAGTACATCCGGCCGTGGTCGTACCTCGCCAGCACCGAAACCAGGTTGTCGGTGAAAAACACCGTGTCGTCGTCGCCCATCACGAACCACCGCACGTTGGGCAACCCGAGTTTAAAGCTTTCGTACACAATCCGGGCGATACGAACCGCCGATTGGGAACTCGAGTACCTGAACCGGGTCCAGTCCTCCGACGCCCGATACGGAATCGAACCGGAGAAGTCCGTTTCGTTTTTGGGTTTCGCGTCGAGCCATACGAACCCGCGGGTCGTGTTCGGGTCCCACCAGAGTTCCGCTGACAGGCTGCGGTCACGCCACGTGGTGAGGGAGGCGCCGATGCCGAAGAGAATGTGTGTTATGTTAGTGGGTTCCGGTTCGGGTCCGGGTCCCGGTGCTACAGAGTCGGCTTGGGTCCGGACTAGGTCCGGCATGGGGAACCAGTGTGACTTGCTGGAGAAGGCGGAGAAGAGCGCGAGTGAAATCGACGTGACGAGGCAAAGGAGGAGACCCAAGCGCAGGCAGAGGACCAAGTAGTCGCCCGTTTTTTCCTGGAATGGGAACAAGTTGGAAGCTTTGAGCTGTTCCTGCCGAGTCGGACTCGTTTTCTGCATTTTTTTTCTCACTTTTGCCCCAAAAACCCCTGCACAAGTTTTAATTTGAAACCGGTAAGTCCCCGGGGAATCGGGTATTTATGAAATTGCCCCGGACTGCAGAAAAATCTCTCATGTACGCCCAGACCCAGAAATTCTCGTATCAGAGCTTCTGGTTGAGAGACGATGAAAGGGTCAGGGTAGGAGGAGAAGTAGGAAGAATCCGTACGATGATAAAGAGTAAGAACAAATGGGTTTTAGAGAGAGAACGTATGTGAATTGTGTTGTGGGAGGAAGAAAAGAAGAAAATATATGAAGGAGGAGTGAGAAAGCTGGCTTTTACTTGTTTCAGAGATGGGAAAATATTGGGTGTGGTTTGTGCTGGCAGAGGTAACTATACGTACGCAATTTTTGGGGCGTCGTTCGTTTTGATTTTTTATAGGTGTAAATACTGTAAATATGGAAAAAATATGAGATGGGGAGGGTTACATATTTTATTTGATTTTTAGGGCAACTCCACCGTGGGAGTTTGTTCGGGGTACAGGCCAGGAAAAAGGGCCCGAGAGCCTGGCGTGATAGCTCCAGCGTGGGGAGCTCCATGGACAGTGGAGGCCCGAGCACCAAGACTGTGAGGAATTGCCAGCCCACGAGCTCGAAGTGGATCTGACGCAGTGTTGACATCAGCCTAATTTTTTATTTTTTTCTGTCAGGCGCGTGCACCTCACCCGCGCTTGGGGGCACGTCACCCGACACGGTTTCAGCGCCTGGGGCTCACGGCGCAGTTTCAAAAAATTACTGTTGGGAAGCCACGTGGCTTCCCATGGTCCGTTGGATCTCAACGGCTATATAATGTGGACCATCCAATTTGCAATGGTAAAAAAAAATCTTATTTAATATCAACCGTTGGATCTGAGATCAAAGGTTGATATTATTCTCCTTTATAAATAAAAAAAAAGTTTTAAAATTTAGAAATGTTACCGTTGTGCCACGTGGCACAATCTGGAGTGTTGGAATTCAATTTTTTTTTTTAAATCCAACAGCAGAGATTAATTAGTTGAATAAAAATATTTAAAAATTGTAAAAAAATGAATAAAAATCCGAAAAAAAAATTGTTTTTACTTTTCTATAAATACCTTCTCATTATCATTTATCTTACACCACAATTTCATATTTTCTCAACTACTTTCAACCAAATTCCTATCTTTCTCTTAAAGTTTCAATCCATTTTTTTTTCAACCAAATGACTACTGATGCAGGTACGAATTGGATGCTTCTTGAAGATATTGCATTGTGTACTAGATGGGTTGAAGTTACTCATAGTTCCCTTACGGGTAATGAGATGTAGTTGCGAGAAATGTGGAGTCTTATTTATACCAATTATCTTGAGAAAATGGTTGGGAAAAGAACCAAAGAATTGATGTACAGTGGTTGGAAATTACTTAGCTAATCGTTTAGTACGTGGAGAGACGTCTTGGCACAAGCCAGTACTAATATTCGAAGTGGGGAAAATTTCGCGGATCAGGTAATAATATATTATTTATTTGTTTGTACTATACCTAAATTTACATTATAAATATTTGTTTGTATTATTTATTTGTTACCTACCTTCATTATAATTGTGACAGCCCGTCCCTGAAAGTATGATTTTTATAATTTTTATTACGTGAAATTCCGGGAAAATCCTAGGGGCAAAGCATGATTTTTGAAGACGTATGTGATTCTCATATATTTTGTCATATTTCTTGACATATTTGGATAGAGCTCGATCTTACGGACGCGTAGGCATAGGTAGAAGTGAATTTGGAGTTATGGTTGAAGTTTTATTGAGTTATTGATTCAGCCGTACAAGTCACGTGAGGTGACTCCGGCTAGCATGTTGATGAGCTGTTAGGTAGCATGTTGATGAGTTATTGATTCAGCCGTACATGCCACAATAGGTGGATCCGGCTGACATACCATTTCATAATGATTTATTTCACCTAGGTTACTTATTCTTGTTGAGATATTTGACACAACATAACTGTGAGACTGTTATTTTGGTTATGGTTTTAAGTTATAGTCATGCCTGTTATTTTCTGGGAAATTATACAAGTGTTAAGGCGAGGGGTTATTACTTTTGATAAGTGAATGGTTTTTGAAAAGCTTTGTTTTCACCCACTCACATTTTCTATCTTTGCAACCCTCCAGGTTCTAGTAGTAAAGTTTTCGTATCGACGATGATTCGTGGCACTTTCCAGTACAGGTGGCTTCTTATGATGGTATGATCATTATCTTACCTTACTGTACTCTACTTATGCTCTGTATTACGTGTGTATGGGTCCATACCTGCTCACTGCGCACTCATGTATTTAGGCACTTCTAGGTTTAAATTTATTTATAGTTTATACATTATCACACTTTATGACTTCATCACCTTCCAGATGTTGGCCAGCACAGCTTGATTCAGAGTCCTAGTGGACATTCCGGGTCGGGGTGTGTCAAATCTCGAGCTCACCTCTCACAAACCCCTTTCAAACCTACACGAATCTTTGAATCTTCATCAATGGCATTCTTCATCTCAAAGCTCTTCGACGAGTGCAACAAATGTAAGGATTTCATCGACCGGAGCGCCATCAAAACGCTATGCTTCGAGAGTGACCTAAACACGACTCATCAAATTCTAGGGCCACTTTTCAAAGACGCAGTGTCATCGTGCATCACCAACCTCCTCAAGGAACAGTGCCTGACACCCTTGCTGTTTATTTGTTACCTACTTTCATTATAATTATTTGTTTGTATTATTTGTTACCTACTTTCATTATAGTTATTTCCTATCTCGCATTGTGTAGCAACTTCAAGCACAAGCTTGGTATGGTGCCAAAACCAAAACCAAAAATAAATCATTCAACAGGTGGGAATGTTGGAATCTTGTCAAAGATTATCCTAAATTCAAAGTTGTGCATGTCGGTCCAGAAGTTTTCATGAACATCACCCCACTGCACTCTACACCTGATTATGGCTCGCATGTTCACGAAGATGAAGCAGAAGAAATGCCCCAAACGCTCCCCTGAACAAGCGTCGGGATCGACCCGTTATCCAATTAGGCCTCAAGGTAAGAATGCTTCAAAGAGAAAAATGAGTGCTTCGAAGAATGATTATGCAAAGTATATGAAACAACTTGCTCGCCAAGGTGAATTGACTTTGGCGAGGGAAATGGTGAAATTTGAGGCTGATAAAGCTAGAGAGGAGGCAACATCCTTTTAATTGGTTAAACAATTCTTCCCCTTGCTGATCGATTTCCCACAACATCCTTGAAGAAGAAGAAGAAAAATGAAGCAGAAACTATGAATAATGATAGAGATTTTGATGAAGAAGGAAGCATAAACTATGAGTATTGATAGAGATCTTGAGAAAATTGGTGTGAGATTTGTGAGGATGGATGGTGAATTACATGGAGGATTTAGAAAAGGATTAGGTTGTAGATAATGTCACGTGGCATGCCATCATTCGTTAAAAATCTGATGGAAATCTATCCTCAAAGATTGTAAACAGATTATGACACGTAGCGCGACGTGATTGGTTAATAATCTTATCGGAAATCCATCACCAATAATTATATTTTTGGATAATGACACGTGGTGCAACAAGTACGATTAGAAATCTTATTGGAAATCCATCACCAATAATTGTCTTTTCGGATTTTATGACAAGTGGCACAACGAGAACGATTAAAAATCTTATCCGAAATTACAAATAAAATTATTTTGTATTATTTTATAACTTTTTGGATAATGACACGTGGCGCAACGAGAACGATTAAAAATCTTATCCGAAATTACAAATAAAATTATTTTCTACTATTTTATAACTTTTCGAATAATGACACGTGACTCAACGACAAATAAAATTATTTTGTATTATTTTATAAATAAATAAAAAACTAATATTTTATTGCTTATTGCCAAGGCTATTGAAGTGCAATGGTGGAGATGCAAAAGGCGATTACTGTTCATTAAGGGCAGTTACTATTCACTGGGTGGATAGCATAGTGTATTGCCTGTGAGGGGTTCCCACGCTGAAATTGCTCTTAGGGTCTGTAATTAGTAAATAAGAAAAATGTTAAGCATATCATAATTTGACGTGACAAGTAATGTGTACTATTTAAATGAATGTTGTATGTATTACGTTATTTATAAATAATTATGTACTATAGCAATTTCGTTAAGGAGATTGTGGTTCTTGTTTCAAAGAAACTGTCATGCGTTATTTCATGTAAATTATTGAGAAAAAGCAAAACCTATGTAAAACATACAAAAATATAACTAGAAATTTTCAATGCAAGATGTCCGGACAAGTCCTCTTTCAATTGGGAATGGGGACGTTCGCTAGACTAGTTATTCGTATAGTTGTGCATTGAGTTTTCAAGCTTTTTGTGTTGGTTTTGATCTATTATCGAGTTACAGTTGTATACAGCCTAGAACTTGAGAATTAAAAATTCAAATTTAACATATTAACCTGAGTCAGACGATTGGTGAAAACAAAAAATGCGCAAATAGATGGCGGGCGGCATTTGTGGAGGTGGATGTCGTTTTAAGAGAAAAACATAACGTATGAGGTTAAATTTGATTTTCATATGTATTGAATGTCATTTTCTGTCGTTTTCAGAGAAAAACATAATGTAGGACTTTAAAATTTGATTTTCATATTATAGGATGTCATTTTCTTGGTATAAACATTATTAGTACCATTGGAATCATCCATTAGTTAGTGACTAAGCCTTAATACTTGTCAAATTACTCATGGAAGTTATTCATGTTCGCATGTTCATAAACGACTCAAAAAATTTTGATTCTGAAAATGAATTATGGTGAAGGAGTGAATGCCGAATCACTTGAGTTACAAGTTTGATATCCAGCAAATTAACTAAATATTTTGAAAATTAAATCAACGCCAATCAAATCTTCACATGTGAACTACCCTCATTATGCATCCAATAGAATCAATGGATCGCTTAGAAATGCTAATAAAATGGTTGAAAACGTTTTTAGATAAAATGTTTTTACGTTTCAAAAACACTTGAAGTGCTTTCCAATGTTTACTTACATTTTTGTCAATAATTAATACCAAAAACATTTTCACCATAAATTCTTTCAGTAATTTTAAAAGCAATTTCAAATCAGATCGTCTTTAATTATTACTAAAATGAGAGATTTGATGAACAGAGAAAATGCCACCTCCTTGTTCTTCTTTTTCCCTGCACAAAACCAAACCTTTACATTTTTAGGTGTTTGGGACGATGAACCCAACTAAATGGAATCATGAGGGAAGGTGATTCCTCTGCATGATTAAAAAATGGGGTAGAATACACAATATTTTGATAAAGATAGTGATGGAACGTACACGTGTCCCCGCATACATGGTCTAATTAATTGTTTCTCTGATTTGAATATAATTGTTTATTTTGTACCTAATTTAACAAGTAAAAAATATTAGAGAGATCATATTTTGTAAATTCTCTCTAATAAAAGTGAGACATAGAAAGGCGGAATCTATATAATGTCAAACAAGGAGGTATAACTAACGACTTCTACAACGGCAAACTCGACGAAATCATGTATTGTGGAATTTATCTTTATTACATAAATGGTTTAGATGTGGTTTACAAAATATGGTCTTACTGGCATCATTATCAGTGTGCACCTCCAGTTAAGAGGATTCTAGAGAGATCATATTTTGTAAACCACATTTAAATCATTTCGCTAATAAAGGTAGAGTTCACAATCAAGTAGATCACACTACTATTAAAGATATGGTTTAGACGTGATCTACAAGATATGGTCTCTAAGATTTTTCCCGAGAAGATATTTTTTAGTGTACCCCAAAAGTACTAGTACACTGCCAAGATATCGTTACGTGTTAACGAAATAAAAATATGTGAAAGTTTTTTTATCCACGTGTCTTTGTTTCTGGGCATGGGATTGTTAACTACATTGTAAAAGATAAAGAATTGGTACAGAGGAAGAGGAAGATGATAGAGAGATACAAAAGAGATTCTAGAGAGAGTTTAGAAACAAAAAATAGGATTTGTATTAACTGACTAAATGAAGATTACATACACTATTGTTATAAGAGAAATCATAACAACCTTACTAACTATATTAATAACTGTATTTCTAACTGTATTACACTTGTACCTTAATACTCCCCCTCAATCTCAACTGGGGAAACCCAGATTGAGATTGGAAGAACATCTGCAATCACTACTAGGAAACCCAAATAAACAGAACAGCTTGAACCAACTGCAACCTTGATTCTGTAAATATGGAAATTCTCTCGAACCTTTTCTGAATAAAGAGTTTGTTCTAGCTGCAGAGCAAAGGCACGAGTGTTATATCAACAAGAACCTTTTATGACAGATACAAGCTGCAGAGTAGCAATGAACATCAATCCGCTCCAAATACATTCACTGACTCACTGCAACAAACTCAATCTGCAAGCTCAGTAGGAAGCACATCCAAAAGTCTAATATTCCTCTACCTTGTGCAGGAGCTTCAATCAAAGAACAACTTCTTGTAAAGTTGTAACACACTTTCATGCTGGTTATAACAATTTCTTGTGGGTTTACCCTTCGTGGGATTTACCGTCAACAATCTCATTCAACTTGGCTTCGCCCTTTAATATTTACAAAAACAGAAAATTAACAAACTATGGGGTGGTATCGAACTTAACTATAGCACCACGGGATCGCCCTTCGTGGATTTTACCAAAAAACAACTTCTTTGAACAATGGCATTGGCCTTCACAATTTCAACAACTGAAAATCAACATTTATGTAGGATTACCCTTCGTGGGATTTACCTACTCAAAACACAGGATTACCCTTTGTGGGATTTACCTATTCACATCACAGAATTACCCTTCGTGGGATTTACTGTTTACAACTTCTTTAAACTTCATCATATAACCGGACTTACCGTAGATTCATGCTAACAACTGAGTTGGTTAGACTCTGAAATTATAGGCTGAGATAAGAAAACATACAGCACAAGCAATGCTTGAACAACAATAACAAGAACATGGACTAGGTTGGTCTTATGGAAATTATGTTCCTTCTGATCACCTGTCACCAGTCCTGAGCCTCAGAGACTCCACTCAGTTTCAAGAACCCGTTGTTGCCCTATATGCCCAAGAAGCCTTTGCAGCACGACAAGGGATGCCCCAACAGACACCAGAACAAGGCATAGGTTCATACTATGAATTCGCAACTCTGTCACTTGTAATATCCCAAATATCACAAACACTGATCTTGAAACGAAGAATCTTGAAAGCAAATATCGCAACCAACTGGAAGAACCTAGAAAATGAATGACTCTATATCAACTGAATGACTGCATATATCAACAATTTTCATAGGCAAGAAATATATATGGCTTTGTGCCTCAACAATTTTCCAAACAATTCAACACTTTTCAACAACTACAGAGACTGGAAATGGCTTTGTGCCTAAATTTTAACCAAAAGAACTGATCAATTTTTCTAAGAATCGAAAAGAAATGACTTAATTTCACGATTGTCTGCAACTTCCAAAAGCATAGCCATTGCTTCAAGAAAGAACATCTTAAGGGAAAGAAATGAGACATTTGAACCAGATTTTTCAAACACCCATCTTGAAAAAAAAATCGCAGAGCCCCAATTTGCAGAACCCTAAAAAACCTGCGAAGAAGAAAGAATCTCCAGCACCGACAAAAACCACCATCTCGAACAACTCCGATTTGAAACAAACTTTGCAATGATCTTCACATGAAAATTTTGAGCTGGGCAATTCGTCAAACACTTGGGATGAACATAGGTCTAAACGTTCTTCCATACCAGAGAACAGAGCACATATCAAAATCGCAGAAAATAGAATTTAGAAATCCAAGATCTCAATCAACAGTGCAAAGAATTAGTCCGGCATTAACCTATTTCCCATAAATCCAAACAACCCATCTCTCCAAGAAGCCAGAGGATTCCCCCGTTACCAAATCACAACATGAAAAGAAGCTAAAAGAAGCTTATTTGTCGCCGCCGCTACCATATTCAGAAGAAAAAAAGAAAAAAAAATCTCGACGGCCCCAGTTCGTCAAACCCCGAAGCGAACCTGAATCCCTAGCTTCCAGACTGAAATTCAGCAATTTGAGACTTGAGTTTTGCTTGCATTCGCCATTGAAGATGACCCATCTCGACAACCGTCCACCGACGAAGGAAAAGTTCAAGATGGACAAGTTGCCGTACATTCACCACCTCCGCTAGCATGGCTCGCTCGCTAAGCTCACGTTTTGGTCCTTCGTCTTCCTCGGCATGATCTTGATCTTCTTCTTCCGCTCGCCGTCCTCCAATTCTCTGCCATTCTGTATTCCTTATGCTTAGACACCGACAACGACTGCCCAGTACCCATTGGACTTCGCCGCGTACGAACCATATCCAACGTTGGTCCAGGAACCAATGGATCTTAGTTCTTTGATGGCAAGTCTGTCGTCAACAAGGCCGCACGTGACTTCCCCAAGAACGATCAACCCAACAAGAAAAATCAACCAGAAAATACCGAAAAATCAACCCGTGAACAATCGCAGAAGCACCAAAAATCTAATGGAAATTGAAGAGAAACTAAACTAAGAAAAAAAAAAAGTAAACTACTACTAAGAGAAACCACCAGAATCCATGACGTGAGACTGATAGCTCTGATACCATGTTAACTACATTGTAAAAGATAAAGAATTGGTACAGAGGAAAAGGAAGATGATAGAGAGAAACAAAAGAGATTATAGAGAGAGAAATATGATTTGTATTAACTGATTAAATGAAGATTATACACACTGTTTTTATAAGAGAAATCCTAACAATCTTACTAACTATATTAATAAATGTATTTCTAACTGTATTATACTTGTACGCTTAATAGGGACGCCACATAACTATATATCTATGTCATATAAGTTATTATGCTGAAAGTGAGACATATAAATCCTGTGGTCTAACTAAGCAAATATTAAATTGCATAATATAAATTTTATCTCCGTTCCTCGTACGTACATGATTTTATGTGTGGATGTAATGAGTTGTTTATGTCGAAAATTGAAGAAATTTTGTAAGAATTTATAAGAACTTTTGAGCACTGTAATTGTCAATTACTTTTAGGCTTGGAACCTCAACTTATTATAATAATGCTTTTATTCACGTGTGAAACGTAGTACTCGTAGGTGCTTTATGTTGATTAGGTACATGCTTTTAATTTGAACCTTAATTTTTCGTAAAGATATCATGCATGTTCACTCATGTGAGATTTGCGAAACTTAACAAGTACATATACTTTACATTAACCAAATAATAGTAAAATAAAACGAGCAACGTGTGCAATATATAGTATAATAATTGTATCGTTGTCAAATAAAAGAAAAAGAAACTTTTTTATTTAAAAAGAAAAAAATGATGACAAAAATAAAGAAGAAAAGTTTTAAATTATATTAGAAAAAAGGCCGGCATCGGTTTGTTAAGGATTATTGGGCCACTGGCCGAAATGTTAAAAAGCCCAAATTAAATGGTATTAATCCACAGCATGACCAATAAGCCCAAATTAACTGGTATTATTGATGGGAATATGGGATGATAAGCGTCTAAGAGCATTTTCATCTTTTAGACCATCTCCAATTTTTACGTTAAAATTGAAAAAATTTAACCTAAAATTTTAATTTAAGGGTTGGAGATGATCTTAGAATGATATAATTGCCTAGGCTATTGGGTAATTAGCAATTATTGCCTTGTAGTTGCCCAAGAATATCTACACCCTGTAAATAAATTTCTTGAACAATTGGCATAAAAAAATTATTAAGAAAAAATATATCATGTTCAATTTTCAAAGCAGATTTTTAACTAATCCCGTCATGCCACATGCTATTATTGAAATTACAATTCCATCCCATTCATTCCACGGTTCATATTCTCTTAAATTTTATTTGTTTGTAATTAAGTATAAGTTTTAAACATTTATTAATAATAGAACTAATATGGACGGTTGGATGACATTTTTTTTCAATCCTAGAGTCTAGGTGGTGCCACATTGACAACAAAGTCTTTTATAGATTTTTTTTTTTGAGTTTTTTTAAAATCAGGATTAAATAGACTGTCGGATTTAGAAAATGCAATTGTCCAGATTCTCGGATGACTTGCGCCCATGCACTTGACACAAAAAAACTTTATAACATGAATGGCGTTAGCCTGACGTCATATTGTCTCAAGCAGGGCCTCATTCCAATCTCGCCCCGACTGCTTGCTTCGTGGGAGATGGGCCCACCCAAGAGGTGAGGCAATTGGCATGGGCTGGAGCAGATTTTGGAGGAGTTGGGGGATTCTATCACTCAATAGGTGGGCAATTTGTAGGAGTGAGGTTGCTCTAATGAATTGGCTAGTGTCAATTTTAACATTTATTTTAATTATATTGTTAAATGCATCTTAAGGTGAGTTGATCATTCACGTGCGGACACCCAATACAAGTTAGGAGTATTTGCCCTTTGCATTGGCCTTATTAGATATTGCATGTGTTTGTTTTTTAGGGTAACAAACTTATTTCCAATTTTTTTTTTTTAAATGTAGAATTCTGAAAAAATGAAAGAGACATCCCCTAAAACTTTTATTAGCATGATCGTATTAGATTCTAAAACAACTAGTAAACTTCTCATGTTATGTTAACAAGGGAAGACAGCTAAAATCTGAGGCTTCAATTCAAGTAAATGTATTTTAATTTTTTTTTAAATAGTGATTGTATTATATACATATATTTATAAAAATTATATATGACCGTCAAATATTGATTGTATTAAATACATGTTAATATTATAGCCTAGCCCCACAAAGTTTAAAGGTAAAAACTACAAAAGAAAATTACAGCCTCATGATATTTGTGCCCTTAATTTTTTTTTTTTTTAGGGATTTCCAAAAGTTTAGGAGGAGGGGAGGCTACCCCATCACAAGGTGAGGGTACACCACTAGCCTGTTTGAGGATTTATGGATACTGTCTTAGCCTCTTTTTTTTTTTTGTTTTTACAAATCTTTCATCAAGAGGGATTGCCGGCAGTAAGACTCGAACTTAACTAGACCTTGATCCAACAAAAAGAACAATCTTTATCAACTCAACCAACCATTTTTAGCCCTCAATTTGTTATTATGAAAGACAACATTGAACGATCTTAAAATTGTGCCATACTAATTTTTTTCTTCCCAACAACCGAGATCGGATGAGAGAGAATCAAACATGATAATACTCTCCATTGGTTTTGCCCTTGATTTCTTTTATCAAGTTGGTTTTACTCTTGATTATGGTCCATGCATGATTATTACTTGTTTTAGTCGATTACTTTAAACTAATTATACTTGATCAACAATACTATACTTATACAACTTGAATTAGTCACAATATTCAAACCTTACTTAGTTGAACTAGTGCTTCAATTTTCTTTCTTTTTAGTCACCAAGTGTCACGTCATATATACGAGTCCATGACTGGACTCTTTCTCTCAGTCGGCAAATGGAATATTAAAATTACAGATCCCTAAATAAATAGGTTATTCTTAATTAATAAGGTTTATTTTCAGTTCTTTCCTTCTTGTTTTTGTATTCAAAGTTATAAATATCAAACATTATCGCGTTCCTTTTCAAATTTTCTTGTTCCACAAGTTGAGAATGAAGACATTTTAGATAGAACCCTACAAGTAGAAGACAATCCTAATAGTGTTTTTTTTTGTTTTTATCAAATTAAATCAAGAAGGCATTCATATATATTCTTTAGTAGTCAATGTTGTGATCAATTGAATGGAGCATTCTATGTTGTGTACCTTCTGTAATTTGTTTTTATTATATATTATTGAAGGAGAACAAGCAAACCAATACAAAGAGAACAACTAGAAGTAAAAATCAATGGAAGTCGGCGAAGGATTAGATCAGTTGAATTATACGTAAAAATTTGATTGTCGAACTTCTATCATAGCCTACTTTCTTCCCGCTCATAGCAATTTTTTAATAACCAAGCCTCTGGATTTTCCCTCCAACACACCATAATCAGAGCAAGTAACTGAAATAACTTTAAAATATAATTCTGTACTGTAGCCTTACTCTCTAATTTGTTTAGGGTTCTTGATTTACACAAAGCTTGGCCAAACCCAATTAACAGAAAACATTTTGAATTATGAAACATCTGGCCACTACTAAATGAAAGGGAATCAAATCCAGCAAATTATCTCGCTCTAAGCTCCTAGCTTGAGTACTTATGACATCCCTACCATGAAAGCATTTTTTGTTCAATCAAATAGGATATTTGACCATTCGACAACCTAGTATTTTAATTTTGACTTAAATGTCAAAATGGTTCTCGTGTTATAGTCATATGACCAATTTAGTTCATATGTTTTTGATTTGGCTAATTTAGTCATTGTGTTTGTTTATGTTAGCCAATTAAGGACATTTCATTTAATATTTTTAAAAAATTCATAAGAAAAATTGTATGAGACATATTTACCCTTTCTCTTTACAGAAAAATGAAAATCAATGAGAAATAACACATATAAGAGATAAAACTTCCAATCTGAAAAATGATTAAGGTTGTGGCATAGAAAAGAGAGATGGTAGTGTAAGGAGGAGGTCGGGGAGTTGGAAGGAGAATAATTTTTCTTTTAATTTTTAATTTAATTTAATTTTTAAATATTTTAAATCAAATAAATAATTTTATAAATAAGTTTATAATAATTTATAATTTTTTTTATAGAAATTAAGTGGAAATGTCATTAATTGGCTAATAGAGATAAACACAAGGACTAAATTGGCCCAATTGAAAACATATAGACTAAATTGACCCGATGACTAATCTAATCTTAGGTTTATATACGTGTTAATTGAGACACTTAGTACTATAATTAAGTTATATTTTTTTGCATTCGTAATGTCGAGTTCTTAAGTTTGAATATCATGAATATTGAGTTCAATTGCACCTCTTAATATAAGTATACCCAATGCCTAGTAAAAAGCGAGCAAGAATTTGGAACTTCCAACTCGAGTTCGAACTCCCACATGTATTCCACCAACTACCTAAACTACATGAAAAGGTAATTAATTTGTTATTAATATGTGATGAGATACTTCTTATACTCATATGTATACACAATTAATACAATGATTACTTCACTTAATACGTTAATTCATTTGGTCCTTGGGTTGGCAGGTGGCTCGTGCACTGGCTTGTCAAAAAGCTTAGCATATAGTGAGATGATAAGGTCAACAAATAGCTCGAGTTCCAATTTGTCATTTTGTTTCATGCCTATTGTATTCCTTAGATCATCTCTAAAGGAGATGTCAAATTTTGAACACAAAATTTAAATTTGAATGCTTACGTGGCATATTGATTTTTTTATAAATTTTATTCTCCAACTGATATGTCAAAATTAAACTATTATTTATTACATTATTTACTTTTTTATAGTTGTGATTAGTATTTTAAAACAAAAGATAGCTATTAAAATTATAAAAGGTATTTATTAATTACTAAAAATATATTCGAAGCTGCTGTCAAATTTGACAGCAACTTCCTCTGTTGCCTTTCCATGTCATGCCACATAGGAATTGGCATTTCGGTTGGAAAACACTAATGATGTCTTTTATTACTGTTATTGCTGATGTGGACTTTTTAACATCTCCTTTGGAGATGCTCTTATAATTTTTTTTTTTGTCAACCATCATTTTTCTAATTTAGTGTCATTTATGTGAAATCCTGTTCCAAATTATGTGTATGTTCATTTTAACGGAATTATGAAATGATTATTTTACCCCTTTATCCCCTAACCCTACACGGATCTTCCCTTTCCCTTTTGGCATATTTTCCTTATCTTTGTCTGCCACGTGGCACACCCACCTCATTTCCCCCTTTCTTTCTTCTTCCCCCCCCCCCCCCCCCCCCAAGTACACTCTTTCTTTGCTCACTTTCTCCCTCTCTCTCTAACGCATACAACAACCAAAGCGACCTCACCATCTGGACTTCCCTTATTTCCCTTACTTTTCTTCGATCTCACCCTCTCATTCCTTCTCGTCATTGTGCTTGTGACTCCGATGAGATTCCGAGTCTCTTCGATCAAGGTAAGCATCCTAGAACCCTTTAGATTATGTTCTAGGTTAGATTAGGTTAGTTTTGAGAACTTTGGTGACATTTGAACGCAGAAACACCTCGGGAGGAACACTTTCCAATTTTTCGGTGAAAGACCGTAGGTTGCAGGCCATTTTCCAGCCAATCTCGACCTTGATTCTACTCCATCTTGGTACGACTTAAGTCCTTACTCTCTTATCTTCATTTTGGATTTTGAATGTGAATTTTGGTTAAGAGTTGACCCCAAAACGGAGTCGTGGGGATTTCTCAGCCAAAACTCCGGCCTTCTCCCTCGCAAAATCCGGTCAAAACCTAAACCCAAGCCTTGGGCCCGGCTACCAGGCCCAAACCCCTTAAACCTAAAACCTAGGGCCTTCGGCCCACTAAGCCAACCCAAATCAAATCCCTTGGGCTGGGTTACAAGCCCAAAACAACTAAGCCCAAACAATTTCCCTACGCCCAAAAACCAAAAGGAACTCAGGCCTTTGGGCCGTGTAAGCTTGGGTCTTCGGCCTAAGGAACCCAAGCCCAGAAACCCTTTAGGCTTAAGCCCAAACCCGGGATCGCCCCAACCTTAAACCTAGGAGTGTAGTGAAGGGCTGTCGGTGCTGGCGCGTGAAGCATACTCGCGATTGTCGACTTTTCAAGCGAACTTTTCGCGCGACTCATCTCGGCACGTGGCGGTCGGAGCTGCCACAAGGGAGTACTCGAGGTCCCCCCTTATGTTTTTCGACATCCTGAATTCGTTTATGACGTCCATTTCTCGAAATTCAATCGTTATGGTAGAGTTTTATTAATTAGACCATTTATGTGCTTAGGTGCGATTATTAGCGGCATTTCCATCCTTCCTATTTCGCACGGCTATTCGACGATGGAGTATCTGTGAGTGGACCCCTTTTAAAATGCATATTTTACTATTAGAAATGCATATATGAAAAGCATGATTTAATGGTTACATTTTATGAAACGTTTTATGATTAAAGTAGATTTTACTTATTATGAGATATCATGCTTTGTTGAGAATATTTTGGAATACCATAATTTATCGATTTTCATGTTCATTGTAGTATATATGATGGATGACTATATACTATGAAGATGTTTTGAGATATATGTACTGATGTTGGAAAGATTATATTCAATGTTTTTTGCTTATCTAGTGGTCATTGTTCTACTACGGGCGATGATCCTTATATTGACTTTGGTCGGGTGATGTAGTGGCCTACGGGTCGGAAGATATTTATTTTGGCCTACAGGTCGGGTGATGTAGTGGCCTACAAGTCGGAAGATATTCATATATTTGGCCTACAGGTTGGGTAATGTAATGGCTTTGGTCGATTATGATACCACTATTTAGCACATTATATACAATATATGTTATATGAAAGGTTTAATGGCATGCTAGGGTTTTCGGAAAACCTATTACATATTATACTATTGGGTTTTCATAAACCTTGGGGGTTAGTACGTTGATGAATAACTGTTTTAGTATTATATTTATCAACTTGGTCTACTCATGTTTGTTTTGCGCCCCCTCAGGATATAGGAATAAGGCATACGATCCGAACTACGAGGCATTCCCCTACCAATGATATTGTGCCATCCTCTCTGCTTTTGACATCACTTGTAATAGCACTTTCTGTCACACCTTTCGCTTGTATTCTAAATTAGATGTATGCCCTGAACATGTCATGCATTATCACTATCGTTTTTAGTTGACGACTGAATATTATTATATTATATTGAGTATTTCACAACGAAATTTGTATGCATGTTTCATATGTTCTTGGCATATGCATTCATTAAATGGCTTGCGTCACCCTCGGACGTCAGCCAGCATGTGGCCATCCCGCTAATTTATGTGGAACAAATTGATTTTTTGTTTACAATTATTATATTTCAGCCTTATATATAGATAATGTGGATGAGTTTGATACCAAATACATAGGTAATGTGGATGGGTTTGATACCGAATGTGTAGATAATGTGGATATACAGGTTTTGATACCTATCACGTAGGCTTTATGACCGACAAGTCTTGCTCTCCTAAGGTCGTCATTTTGATGACCTGAGAGGACCAAATACATATTAGTCATCAAATTATATTAGTTTTGATCCAGAAGCTTAAAATGTTTGACAACTTAATAGATCAAAACCAACTTAAAATCCATGAACCATTAGAAAAATCAATTTCTTGTTCTTCGTTACTAACACAAACTAATATAAACCTTAGAAAATATAAATTAATATTTTAAATTGTCAAATATTTTAAGCCTTTGAATATAAACTAATATAATTCTATGGACACTAATATGCATTTGGTCCTCACAAATTCTCAAAATGAAGACCTTAGAAGAGCAGGACTCTATGACTGACAAGTTGTTTTTTATGAATTCAAGTTTTTAGGGGAGCAATTGCAAGTTTTATAAAATTTAAATTCATATTTGATCAAATAATGCATTTAATCAAGATTTTAATTTTTTTTATTTATCTAAAAGGGAAAATTCATCACTAAAAAATCAATCCTAACATTTGATAAAAATTAATTACCAAAATATTTAATTTGGATTTTCTCTAAAATATGGGGTGTAAAAAATTACTTGTAGGGAGGATATACATACGATTTAAGTGTACATGTAGCAAGGTTATTTTATTTTATTTATTTATTTTTTGAGTTGAAATGATGGTGGTTTATTAAGATAGAAATAATGTCAAACAGAATCGAAGAGGGCCTCCACAAGGTAATATTTATTAAAACGTCCGCATGCATTCATGCTATGTACTTTTTACTACTATTGTCAACGTAGGATTTCCATATTATGATCATGAATATGCTCCATTGCATATACATATATGCTATTGAACCAGTCGTTAACTGTCACATTATAAATATTGACAATTGATCAAGCTATTACGAAGATAACTAATTTTATACAATGCCTTGGGGAGAAGAGAATTGATAGTTCTAAGTGAAGAAGTAATCTTACCCAACTTGTTGTACTTAACCATTTCTAATTATATAAGTAATCGGTATATTTGACATTTTTAATTCTTTTCTTCAAACCCAGTTCACCAAAAACTAATTTAATGGATATTTTAATATTAACTAAGATAACGAAACTATAAGCAAACACTTAAAGTCTCACTAATTCTGCATTATGAAGTAAAAATATATTAATTATTATTTATGTTGCACAAAAATGTCATATATATTGACTTGTTAACTTGGCGTGATATGGAGGAAAGTTACAAATTATGATTCTGCACACGTGCTCTACAATAAGAAGATAATTTGATATGATCATATCAAGACTGATTGGGTCTTTCAAATGAACAAGCATCATCATGTGAAATTTATGAAAATGATGCTTTCACCACATTCAATTTATGTGCCATAAACCTTGGTGCTTGATCCAACATGTGACATTGGGGTAGACAAGGACCTACGAACTTCTAGGGTTGTGTAAACACAAAAGAAAACAAAAAGAATAAGACATGCGTAATGGAGTTGTATACTATTGTATACTATTGTATGCATCTTAATAAGGGTATAACTAAGTAGAGGCGGATGCAGGACTCTATTCTTATTGCATTTCAACAATAGTGGTAGCCTGTACTATGTGTTTCACTTGAAGGCTTTTTCCTTCCATCTTCTTCTTGGCATACAAGACTAATGTGGTCTCACTGGGCGTGTCAAAACTATGTTCGGGCGAAGATTTCTCCGGAGAGGGCTCATCGGCTCTCAGCATGGCTCCCCAAGGGAGTGGCACTTTGGATCAAGTCAAGGACAGTAAGTCCGATAGAGCCGAGGGGGAGTACCATAGTATTGGTGGATGAGCACCAGAAACTCAGAGCAGCCATCAGAAGTTCTCAGTCCATGATATCGGTTTCTCCCATAAAGGGGTATCTGACAGTAGGTTCATAAATTTTCAGAAGAATTAGAACCCCCACTATTTCGAAGATTAAAAGGAAATTTATTCTCATAAAAATCAGCATCAAGTGACTCAATTATGACATTTTATAACATTCAATTTAAACATTCCATTAGTAGCATATCCCTTTCCCACAAAAACCCTATTTTTAATAAGAGTATACGTATTTGCTCCAATGATTTGAGTGGTAAAATTTTAAGTTTATCCTTATTTTGATAAGAAGTCTTAATAATTACTTTTAAAATCCTCGAATTTTTTTAGTCTTGGTATTTATTAGAGTCTCGGGTTTAATATTTTCGACAGTTTTTGATTGAATATTTCAAGAAGAGCATTTTATATTCATATTGCACATCACACCAAATATTTTCTTTTAGTTTTTACTGTGAGTCATTTCGTCGAGCACTTGGCTGACCTATACTATTGTGCACTTAGCATATATTCTTGCCCTTTAATGCTCTTTTAGTTATGTTTTTATGAATAAAACAAAAAATTAAATCATATATGTATAAGGCTGGGAGATCAAATTTATAAGACGAATGGGAGGAGAGATGGTTAATGGGTCTTCTTATTATTGAGCTGTCATAATCAACTCAAATATTCACCTCTTTATGGTCTTGGACGAGGATCAAGTGATAGAGTTGCACTAGAGAGATGAAGATGTTTAACTTTTGTTGAACTCATCTGTTTTTACGGCAAACAAACGATTGAAAAAGAAATATTTTTGGAACTAAGTATATTTTTTTCAAACAAAAAACTGAGAGGGGTTAGGGCACATGCCCCAGACCTTGATCGCATTCGCCTCTAATGAGAAGTAGTACACTAAACTCTAACTGTTGGAACGAAATTCGTGCATAGCCATTACTCTATGAATAATGGAATGAAATTCATGCACTGACATTGGTCTATGAATAATTGTCAAAATTCCATGAACATCTATGTATAGGGGGTTTAGGAGGAGGGGGAGCGATTGAATTTGTGAATGATTGCCTACATATCTCTTCGTCAGAGAGGGAGAATCAAATCATGTGTAGTTCCATGTATGAGCATGTAATGATGCGATGACCATGTAGAGATGCGCTGAATGAGTTGTGGGTTATCTTGAGATATGGGATCCTCTCTTGAGATATGTTGTTTAACTTTTGTTAAACTCATCTATTTTTACGGCAAACAAACGATTGAAAAAGAGTTATTTTGGGAACTAAGTACATTTTTTTCAAACAAAAAACTAAGAGGGGTTAGGGCACGTGCCCCAGACCTTGATCACATTTGCCTCTAATGAGAAGCAGTACACTAAACTCTAACTATTGGAACGAAATTCGCGCACAGCCATTACTCTATGAATAATGGAATGAAATTCATGCACTAACATTGGTCTATGAATAATTGTCAGAATTCCATGAACATCTATGTATAGGGGGTTTAGGAGGAGAGGGAGCGATTGAATCTATGAATGATTGCCTACATATCTCTTCGTCAGAGAGGGATAATCAAATCACGTGTAGTTCTATGTATGAGCATGTAATGATGCGTTGACCATGTAGAGATGCGCTGAATGAGTTGTGGGTTATCTTGAGATATGGGATCCTCTCTTGAGATACACACACACACACACCCCCCCCCCCCTCTCTCTATATATGAATATGGGATTATCCCTTGAGACAAGGGATACCAGTTTCTTTGAGCTCTAGATGGGTATATTTATGGGGTTCATTGAGAGTCCTTATAAGGCTAGATATCCGTATTAAAAGTCAAGAGAATCCTAATAGGAAATCTAGAAAGAGATCATTTCCTATTAAGTTAATGATTGCTTGAGATGCACACCAATCCCATGATAATAGGAGTTCCCAAGATTCTCTCATAATCAGAATACGATCATGATACATTTCTTGAGGACCAATTACGTCATTCTTAATAAGGGCAGACCTTATCGATCGTTTCGGTGCTTATTAGATTGACTTGTTCTGATAATACCTTTAGATGATCCGATCAAATCATGTAGGTTATTAAAACCGTATTGATCTGATCGTGTAAGGCAGAGGGTCCGGAATTGGATCCTTTTCAAAGCTCTGCTAATTTCTCTAAGGTCCAGTCTTTGTAGCTTTTCCCGCCTTGGTCTGATGGTCCGAAAATCATGATCCTCCACTAACTAGCCAGTAAGGTAATACATTACTAATGAGCTGTTTGGTACCCCTACCATTTAACCTCGTAGTTTACGCTTGAGTGTTGATCATTGTGCCATGTTACAATGACGGTAAGTCAAGATAATAAGACTGTATTTATATAGTTATGTATATAATTAACGTGAGATTCAATTTGTTCATAGTTGAAATCTTCTTCTAAATAATAGTCTAGATAACGTCCTAGGCGTTTACTTACCACGAAAAGGACTAAATGATTAGGACAATTTGCACTGAAACCATTGATCATCAAATTGATTTACATGTCTCATCTAGCTAACCAGAGATTCAAGAAAAGACACCAATTGGACTAAGTTAGCTATATATATACATATATATATATATACATATATATATATATATATATATATATATATCCCCGAGAGATATATAAGTTATATCAATTTCACCCTCACTTCACAGGTCTTTGTCTTGTCTGTGGAACTCTCTTTCTCATCATGGATTGGTCTCCCTTCCCGCTTACGGCGATGGATGGATCCTATCCTACATCTTATTCTAAGCTAAAAACAAAATGGTTCCCATAGAGTCATCATGCTCTTCTTCTTTTTCCTTTTTTCCCCCTAATAATATCCCCAAATATAAATAGTTTGATGAGTACCTTTATTTTAAAAGAAGAATTTTGGTCACTCAGTATTACGGTCTGGTGGTATTCTTCTTCGCTTATAAGTAAGAGGTATTAGGTTCGAATCTTGTAGATGACGAATTCAATACCAAATTAGGATGCCCCATTATGTGGCTTAGCTAAACTTCCTCCTCTTAATATAAAATATATTGTTGTATTAAAAAAAAACTGAATAATTTGTATGACACGATGACAGTGTTGCATGCAATTTTTTCAATATAACATGGTATTATTAACATGAAATGTTATAGTGTGACCGTATCGAAAAATTGTTATCTCAATTCAGAATAATTTTGTGCGTGTCTGGCTAGCTAGCAAGCTATAGGTAGCTTACATAACTTAGGCATTTGATTTTGAGCAGTATTTGCGCACATTTCTATTTCTTTTCCTCTTATATATATATATATATATATATATATATATATCAATTATCAATTAACGATTGTTAGTGTTTTCATGCATGTGGATCAAAGCAAATGCATGACAGTTGCTTGTAAAGGGGGCCCTCTATAAATTCCCAAAATAATACTAGAAACAAGAACTGTGTAGAAAAGGAGCTAAAAACCAAAAGAGTAGCTTCATTGCTAGAGCCAAAATAGAGGAAAGTAGGAAACCCACGGCGTAAAGTTAGTACCAAGACCCTTTCATCTGACCTCTTTCTCTTACTCATATATTCTCAAGTTCCCACCATCATCATCTTCACAAATGAGACCAATATGAGAGAGATAGGAGAGGATTCAAACTCTAAACTTGGTTGCAAGGGTTAACGATGATCTCTCCTATTAAAGCTCTATGCCCCACATCACAGTATTCAATTCTATCAATTTTATTATTATCGATCACTTAAGTTACAAGTCCGGTTCACGAATCAGTATTTACTATTTAAGTTATTCTCAAATTATATATTCAGCTCAGGATCTCATAAATACCTCTACTTTAGTCTTATAACACTGGTCTCTCTCTCTCTCTCTCTCTCTCTCTCTCTCTCTCTTTGGTGGGCTAGCTTTTGTGGATGAAACAAGTTCAGTGCTGGGTGTGGCTCAACCGCAGGAAAGAGAAGATCTTGAACTCATCATCAGCACCATCAATGAACTCATCAGCACTCATGAGTGGTAGCTCATCAACAACATGGGAAGAGAAGGCTTTTGCTGAAGATGCAGCAGGGCATGGTCCTCTTGGTGGTTGCATATGGCCTCCAAGATCTTACTCATGCAGTTTTTGTATGAGAGAGTTCAGGTCAGCTCAAGCCTTGGGTGGCCACATGAATGTCCACAGGAGAGATAGAGCTAGACTTAAACAATGCTTTAACCCTAATATTATTGCCACTACACATGATCATCATCATGTCCCACATCATCATCGTCATCATCATATCCATGATGTACATGATCATCATCATCATCATCATCAGCCTATAGCCTCATCAGGTCACAATCTTGACCCTAATAATATCTCGTCAATATCATGTCCTTTCTCTTCACCACCTTCTTCTAGGGTTCCCCCATCTGCAGCTAATTTACTAGCTATTCAAAAGGAGAATTCAGGTACTGAAGAACCAGCTTTTTTTCTCTCTCCTCCTTTTTCTTCTACTACTACTGCTACTGCAGCTCCATCTTGGTCATCAGATAATTCAAAAGCTGATAACCAATTGGAAAAGGAGAATATCAGGGAAGACTCCATATCCCTTCAAGGTAATTATGATCATGGCGATCACTTTAATGTGGAAACCGACTTGTCGGTGGGCTTGAATATTTCGGCTGTCAGCAGAAGCAGATCACAAGGTGGTTCTTGTGGGGAAGAAGCAAGCATAAGTTGTAAGAGGCCTAGGAATACTACTAATAGAGCTACTTCTTCATCATTTCCATTTATTCTACAACCAGAAGTAGAGGTAACTAGAGCACTTGCGGCAAGCTCCATGGAAGATTTGGATCTTGAGCTCAGGCTTGGTGACCCTCCCAAGGTGAAATGAAAGTGTATAGTTGGCCTGGCCAATCGGCATGCAGTTGTATTATTGGCTAGCTAATCATCTTGATCATGTTAATTGTTGCAGTTAATGTTTTAATTAGTTTTTAGGAGAGAATTAGAAGAAATTAATCAATTTCAATTTCTGTTTTTTCTCCTCAACCTTTTTCCATCTCTTTCTTGGAAAAACCCTTAATTAAAGATTCAAGGGTAACAGAACATGCCAGATTGAGGTTCCATGTGCACATAATTGAATTCAAGATTAATTGATTGCACTTTATTTTCATAATTATTTGTCTTGTCAATCAAATATCCATTTTTCAGTTCTGATCGATGGGTTTTTGTTTCCAGTAAATTAGTTACTATATATTGCTAATATTGATGTGATGATAACATGTTATGCTTGAAACTGGAAGTTAAATGACATAGAGCAAACTGAAAAAGCTACACAAGAAGTAGTTGGAATTTTATATCTTGATATGGCAGGGAAAGATATGATAAGTAGTGTTGCATTAGGGTTTATGAGAGGTGTGATATGTATTCCATTCCACGGTTCCACCTGTTAGATAGCTAGATAGATGAAGGTCCAAAGATGTATAAAGTTCCCATAAAATTTTAAAATCTACCAGGTTTGCTGTTGCAGTTCAGGTTTTAAAAAATTCAAACAATTACACAGTAGTTACCATTAGTTGACTGCCTGTTCTCAGACTACTTGAATCATGAGAGAGAGAGAGAGAGAGAGAGAGAGAAGCTTCTTTGTGCTTGTTTTTATGTTTATTTCCCTTGTTGTTTATCTTCCTGCCAAGAGAGGTAGAGACTAGGGAACTTAACTGTATCTGTGAAGCTGCAAATATTGTTGAAAGAACTGACTAGTAGCTGACATCAAAAGTCATTTCAGCTACAATATCCCATAGTGTACTGAAAGTAATTCAGAGATCAATTAATACTATATACATTATAGTATATAATTAACATGAAACAAATCAAATTCCAAGATTTTAAGAAGCACTTCTATGGAATATCGATCTGTTGATCTCTTCTGTAATTCTATGCTATGGTAATCACTCTCTAATCGTCCAAATAGTCCATCAACTCGATGGAATCAAATTCGATTGATTAATGTAACAAACAAATTAAGAGCACCATTAAATAATCCGGGCACAGAGAGAAACAAATAGTCCTTTGTTTTTACTTTTGGAACCATTTTAGCTACATGTTGAAACCCTCAACGACCAATCACCAACCGCCCTATAGATATATAAAAATAAAAATAAAAAAGTCTTAGAATGGAGAGCAACTTTCATGGCACATGTACACTATTATCATAGCGTTTGGTGTCAATGATACGATGCCATGCAAAAAGCAACATATAGGTAGCATCATATCATTGACACGGGACGCTACAATGGCCGTGTACTTGTGCCATAAAAATCTTCTCTTAATAAGTTTCCAAAATTAATGTCAAAATTTCAAAACCCTATATAGACGAGACTCCTATCTGGTTATAGTAATGCAGCAACCCTAGAATATACATACAATGGTTTCTTCCCGCAGAAGGGTTTTAATGAGTGCGTTTTTTCAACGTTTTCTTTATAAGGTAAAAGGATGATGAAACATCTCTTTTGATGCACTTTCAGATGGTCTCTACTCTCTGGAGGGAATTTATCTCTGGAGGGAATTTATGTTACCCCAACAATATTTTTACCACTTTTAGGCGATGGAAGTGAAAAATGGAAAGACTTTACTTTTTGATGTGCATGCTTTCATCACACACACATGAACATTTCCATGAGCATGCATGAATTTCGAGGTGGGTAAAAAGGATAAATAGGTATGGAGGTTTTGGTTTTACTTTGGTTTGGATGAGGGCGCTGTTTCTGTGTATGGGTTTGAAAAGTTAACGGTATTATTTTGGGGCAGTGTCTGGTCTGGCTGTTCGAGTAGTTTGGTTCGTTTGGTTTTACTTTTTGCCGGTTATCGAGGTCTGAAAATATTATTGAGAGATGAGTTAATTTGAGGTGCAGTTGTAGAGCCAGAAAATCACATGGATATGAGATGTCTCTCTCTTTCCTCTGTTTATTTCCTTCACTGAATAGGAAATTTTTACAAGGGAATGAGGAGATATTGCAGTACTGATCAGCTTTAAGTGAGCTTATGACAAATTGGATAGTGATCTTCATAAATGGCTTGTGGTTTTTGGTTGGTTACTTGGTTCTGGTGCTTTGTTTTGAAATTTTTTACAGCATATTGGTGTATGGATGCAATAGTGTTTGAACAGTTAAATTAAGATTGTCAAAATCCAGTCATGCAAATGAATCTAGCCGTCTAGTATATTGGTGCATCGTACACACCGAAGCAGAGTAGCATTGTAGCATTTCGGCTTTTGCATTTATACAGACATCTGACCCAACTGTTGTCCTTGAAGGAGAAGCTTGATTCGGCCTAAAAGTCCAAAACTTGAACTGTGATATGAAGCCCTAGTAGTGCATGGTACGTTCTTGGATTGGCCGGAATTGGGCAAAATGCTTATAGGATTGTGTATTTGTGTGAGAGTTTATAGGATGCATGTGGCCCAAACGAACATGTATCATTGATGGAATGAAGATTTATGGCATTGAATTGGTAGCATTTTCGTTTTTTCATTAATTTTTTTTATTAGAGAGAGAGAGAGAGAGTGAAAGTCTCTATCCACGAAATAAAAAAAGGTTTGAATTTGGGATGCTATGGGCTAAAAAGAGGAAGGTTCTGGTAAGATTTTAAGTCAAGTATGGTTCACACTTATTACCGAGTTCTTTTGTAATAAAACTCAACATGTATGTTATTCCAAATTAAACACATGTTACTCGATGTTAAGCTTTATCAAAAAGACCTTGATGATAATAAGTGTGGAATTTTTACGTATAAGATGTATATTATCTTTTATATTTTTGACGTGGAACTCTATTCTCCAACAAAAAGCTGTGTTATTTTTTCAATAGACCTATTCTTGCAAGATTGGTGATTCAAACATTGCACTTCCTCGGTATGGAGTATGTTTTTAAATGCTTGAGCTACAATTTTTTTTTTTTAACAAACTTGAGCTACAAACTCTTTGAAAACTCAAAGTTGTTTTTCATTTTATCATCATTACATCACATATACATTTTTTCAACCTCTGTCACACTAACGCCTATCACTATAGTCTTTTTTCTTTATTATTTATTTCTCATATTCCTCTTCGTGTCTAATAAAAAAAGGTTTGAATTTGGATGCGATGGGCTAAAGAGGAAGGTTCTGATAAGATTTTAAGTCAAATATAGTCCACACTTAATATTACTGAGTTCTTTTGTGATAAAACTCAACACTTATGTTCTCCCAATTTAAACACATGTTGCTAGATGTTAGGTTTTATCAAAAATACCTCGATGATATTAAGTGTGGAATTTCCACGTATAAGATGTATATTATCTTTTATATTTTTGACGTGGGACTTTATTCTTCAACAAAAAACTGTGTTATTTTTTCAATAGACCTATTCTTGGAAGATTGGTGATTCAAACATTGCACTTCCTCGGTATGGAGTATGTTTTTAAATGCTTGAGCTACAAGGGCTTTTTTTTTTTTTTTTTTTTTTTTTTTTTTTGACAAACTTGAGCTACAAACTCTTTGAAAACTCAAAGTTGTTTTTCATTTATTATCATTACATTAAATATACATTTCTTCAACCTCTATCACACTAACGCCTATCATCATATTCCTCTCCGTATCTAACATAAAAAATGAAAACGAACAATCAAAAACAAAATAAATATAAATCAATTTTTTTTTAATACAAGATATATAAACATTGACGGCCAGAGAATTTGAGTTGTACGATGAGTCTGTTTTTAAATTAGTGTCAAACTCAGTATGCAAAGTATTTTTATGAGCAACTCATTATTTCTAAATCGGTATGAGACATTTAACATTTAAATGCTTAGTTTTTATTCCCCCAGATAGAAATAATGGATTGCTCATCAAAAACACTAACCATTGGCAAATAACGCTTTACTGTAGTGGTGTAAAGCAATCATACCTATTCCCTCTAGATGTTTATATAAGTGCCCCAGAGAAGAAAACTTTTTCATTTTTCATATGATTAGAATAATTAAAAACGGGTTGCGGTTGTGACTTCGATTAGAATCTGAAAAGGGTTTCTTTGGGTTTTGCTGTGGGATTTAGGTAAAACAATATCAGGAAGCCAACCACTGAGTGCACTTCTGAAGAATATTCATCACTCATCGCTACCAACTTAGAATCTACTTACCATCTTTCCCAACTTGTTCCTCTCTTGAAAGCATCCGGGCAAGGAAGCATTATGTTTATATCCTCTGTTGCCGGGATGGCGGATACATTTATGCAGTAGGTAAAGGTGAGGCATTCCACTGTTTTTGTGTCTTCTTTTGCCCCATATTATGATTATATTCGATTGAGTGCGAAAGGAGAAAGCCAAGTCTTTATGTTTTGTCTCCAATTTTCTTTTTTCAGCTGCAATCAATCAGCTTACGAAACATCTGGCTTGTGAGTAGGCGAAAGACAAATATCAGGAGCAATGCTGTCTGCCCTTGGGACATTAGAACCTCACGTGTGGAACATGTAATTCTCTTTCCTCGCTATGGCCATTCAGGTGCTTCACCTACACATATAATTCTTCTGTGTCTGGCCGAAGACTGGGCGCATTTATTCCCAACAGTGGGCCAGCCCACTAACCCAGGCTCAATTCCTGGCCGGAATTTGCCCCAATTCATTTTTGGCCCAAGGGATTGAGCAAGTTTGGACGAGTTTAGAACCTAAAATTAGAGTTTTACTCAAAAGGTTAGAGTAGGTCTAAATGCAAATTATATTGATTGTGAATATGTTAGTTCTCTTTCATCGGGTTATTAGGTATTCGGACAGGCAATTTTATATGAGTTACATGCTTACAAATGTAGTCATATACACTTGCTAATGTTCAGATGTATTCTGGAAATATAGATACAAGAGTAATCGACATACTTCTTACGTCGTGTTCAACCTAGGAAAGTGGCAAGAGACTATCTGATAGAATGTATGAGGTATCAGCAGCTCAAATATAAGACTTTGAACAATAT
Source organism: Pyrus x bretschneideri (assembly GCF_019419815.1). NCBI lineage: Eukaryota > Viridiplantae > Streptophyta > Magnoliopsida > Rosales > Rosaceae > Pyrus > Pyrus x bretschneideri. The sequence continues at coordinate 6,114,268 of NW_025999723.1, read as the reverse complement.
CAAAAGATGCATAAAGGTATCATTTTGTAGACCCTGCCGTGGGGGCTTTAACCTATATCCCACTCAGTATGCTTTTCTTGCAAATGATATTCGATAATTACTAATTTTAGTGGTTTAGAGTTGTGGAAACGGAAAGGTTGTTCTTTTGTGACAAAAAAGTTACGGTTTCGAGTTGTGGAAACAGTCTCTTTACAAAGCAAGAGTAAAGTTGCGTACGTTCCTCCTCTCTCGCAAAGCGAGAAGCCTTGTTGACTTGAAGTTGACCTTTTACTAATTTTAGTGGGACACAAGAGGGCTACATGCAGACATGTGCCAAAGGTCATAAGTTGAATTTCTTTTTGTCTCATGGAGAATAACACTTTGCCTTTTCATATGTGTGCGTTTACTTTGCGAGGAATGAGTATTTTTAACACCATCGATCCTCCTCTCAATGGTTGTGTTGCATTTCCGGTAGTCTTTTATCATCATACTGAAGCATCGTCATCTTGTTTCCCTTTCCCTTTTGCACCTCATGTTCTCAGGAATCAAGTACTGAAACCTAAATTAGTGTTTGTGTCCCACCATTTCACTGGATCGTGCTGAGTTTTTTTTTTCTCCAGTATAGTACACATCCAACATTACACGTCTCTTACTGTGATATATTCGATAGAATGTTGATATGCACCCCATAATCTTATTTTTCACTCACTTTTTAATGAAAAATAATTAAAAAACTTAAAATGAAAAACGAATCAAACCTTCACATTTTATCTCTTCATCTCTCACCACTTTCTAGCTCTTTTGTCCCCCATCTTCTCTTTTGTCCACCCCACACACCCCAAATTCTCTCTCTTCTTTTCTCCCTACTTTTCAACCCTTATCTTGAATTGGAATTTGGGAATAAATGTGAACACGAGTCTTAAATCCAGATCTGGTAGGGGGAGAAAGAAAGAGATAAAAGAGAAACAAAGAAGAAAAGAAAAAGAAAGGAACGTAATTTTTCCAGAGGCTAAGAGAAAAAGAGCTGTCATCATCATATTTTATGTTTGGTTGGGGTTGCATTCGATTGGGTTGACGAGGACTTTCGTGCTGTTCCATTTTCGTAAAATCTCCAAAACTCATCCATTTTTTATATTTATTTTATTTAAAACTTAAAATTGTTTGGGATATAGTGTTTTGGTTTTTTGAAACTTTTTCTGGTGGGTGAAAATAAGTGGGTGGGAAAATAAGACTATGAGGTGATCATAGTAGCACTATTAGATATTGTGCAATAAGAATCGGCTAATGGGTTGAGATTAGATACAAATTAAGACACATCCAGGATTCGATTTTCTTGCATGGAACCGAAGAAAGAGATACTTTAATCCCCTAACATTGACGTTGATTCCGTGCATTTTATGTTTATGTAAGATTGGATCTGCCGTGCAATGGGAATGTATCAAAAATTGGCTTCCGTTGAAGTTTTCAAATTTATATTTGACCATTGTTCTCTATTTATCGATCTGTTGTCGGGTACGTATAATTTAACAAAGTTGCTAGCTGGTTTCAGTTGCTGGATAACAAGGAGTTTTTGGAAGAGAGAACGTCGCGAACTCCTCTTGAGCGCATTGCAGAGCCTGAGGAAGTCTCATCTCTGGTAGTATTCCTTTGCCTGCCGGCTGCTTCGTACATCACCGGTCAGATTATTTCTATGGACGGAGGAATGACTGTAAACAGTTTCAACCCTACTAGCCGGCCATTTTGATCCTCTGTCTCTCACATTCTTACCATTCTTGCTTCCCAATGTTTGCACATTTTTTGGATGAATGGATTTGTACCACTCATACTGTTAGCAACGAACCCTTATCTTTCTAAGTGATATCAATTATATGAATTTTAGAAAGTTACTATGCTTGTGGAACATTGGAATAAAATTGTTGCAATTTCGAGGAGTGGCTATTAAAGCTCTATAATGATCATTAGGCGCTTCTTTTTTGTCTAATTTTGTTACTGGTGAATAGTATAGAATGATTTTAATGAAGTGTATTTGTGATAATCTTTCACCAATGATGCCAATGCTTAATGCAATGTGATGGGATTGGATTGGATTGAATTGCTCTAGAGATTTCAAAATATGTCCATTGTCGGAGAAAATAAAAGCATTATTAGAAGTTTGGTGAATAGAAAACTTGGACCTTCTCATCTGACAAGATATTAATAGTTAAATATTTATTCTAAAATATAAAAATTAAATCTAACAGTTAAAATATTTTATATAAAAAATACCTTGTAATCTGAAAATCTAACGATTGTGAAAATCGTACGTGGAATTAAAATTGGACATAAAAAGTAGTGCATAGAATTAATAACGGCGCCGCATGGAAAACGAAAATACTTTCTTTATTGCATAGACAGGTGTACAGATGGATGAAGACGTGAGATATTTTCTGGTGAAAGGAACCAGATGTGGATTGTTTGTCCTCTCATTTTCATACTTTTTTTATGTCTTTTTATGTGTGATCACGATTAAGTCACGTTAATATTTTATATTAATTTTTATAAAAATAATAAAACAAAAAATAATAAAAATATAAATTGTTGACGTGACTTAACTGTGACCACATAAATATGAGAGCATGTGGAGAGTATGGAAATGGAATAGCAGATAATCCACCTCCAAAGGAACCTACCTTACCAGCAAAACAACGCCTCTTCCAACCAAGTTCCTTCATTTCAAGGCAAAACTTGTAGCAAGAGAGCGACGACAAACTTTACATTATGCTCAGAACACAAGTGGTACAACACATACAATTATATAAATAGAGAGATTTTTATTTTCAAGTTGTTAATTTTTTAAAACAAATATATCACTATTTGTATTATGACACGTATCGTTTTATTTCGTTTTTCGAGTACACTAAAAAAATCGTCGTGATTGATGTGAGCAACTGTGTCTTGTGGTTTGTACGTGGCAACCAACATCACCTGTTCAACGTTGATGCACCAACGCAACAACCCTCCACGTCTTCCAAAACCATCGAAGCGTTTTCGACGTCTTCTCTTCTCCTCTTCCTCCCACCTTCTGCAATGTCGTGGGTGTTGGGAATTAGGAAGTTCGAATACGTGTTGCCATCGTGATGCATGTTGATAACCTAGAAGGTTTTCTTTTACGGAATTTTTGTTGTTATTATTGTTGATTTTCGGTCCAATTACTAAATAAAAAGGCATTCCAAGTTCCAACCTAACTGTCCATTATACAATGAATTTAAGAGTATTCTTATTATTTTTAAGTGAAAATTTTAGGTTTGATTCATGTAAAGCATTTAATATTTGTGTTGAACTTAATATTTAACTGTGTCATTTTAATGATAAAGTATGATTAAATTGGTACTGCTACGATGAGTTTTTCATTGTCTAAAAGTCATTCGAACTAAAATTTAATATTTTTTCTCAATTAAAATTTAAACTTTCAATTTGACTATGAGCTTTTAGTTTTTTAGAACCTTAGGCCTCGATTGGTAAGGCCCCTCAAAACCAAAAGATGCAAATCAAAATGAAAGCTTTAAATTTAAACCATATTATTGCTAGTTTATTATGAAGTTTAAGCCCACTCTTTCTCTTTAATGTAGATAATATTATTTATTCAAAAAAAAATACAGAAAACTTAGTCTCACAATAAAATAATAATAATAATAATAATAATAAGATTTAATTTATTTTTTACGATAATCGAACTTTAGGCCTCTCATATATAAATGAAAATAAATTCCATTAAATCAGATAACTAAGTGACATCAAATAAGAACGTTGAGTTTCAATATCCAAATTTTGTAATTACGAGCAGCGAAGAAATAAAAAAGAAAAAGAAAAAAGGGAAAGGAGAGGAGACGACCCTTGGTGTTGGACCTAACCAGTAACCAAGATGGGTCAAGTGAACCGTGGTCAGAGGAGGATGTTGAGGTTGAGTCACTCAAGGACAGTGACTGACCCTTTATAACCATTGACGTGGCAATTCATCCAACTTGTGGGTCACGACATGTGGGGAACCGGAAACTCGTTGCTTGACAGCCCATACCCCTTACGTGGCAGGTAGTCACCGGTTGTTCCTACGTTATTACGTTTGGGCCACTATGCTGTCCTCGCCTTTTTTATACGGCCGAAAAACAAAATAATGTTTTACTAAGACTATTTCTAATGGTTGGACTAAAAGTCAAATATTTTAACTCGAAAAATTTAGCTTTTAACCCATAAACAGCTTTTCTGCTTCAACCGTTCTAGCCTAAAATTTTAGCCCGGAATTATTAAAGAATAAACTTAGGTTATTTTTTTTGTTAAATTAAAATTTTTTTTAAAAAATAAATATATAGATTATCGTAAATTAATTTTATGAACATTTTAATCTAAAAAAATTTAAATTCCTATAAATATTGGATGGAGTCTACTCTGATTTCTGGGCTAAATTTTGGAGGGAATTTGGCCCTGGTTTAGCATTTAGCCCCAATTTTCCCCTTGGGTTGGAGTGGGTTTGGAGGGGAAATTTTGGGGGGTAATTTAGTTTTTAGCCCACCATTGGAGTTGGTCTAAAGTGTAGAAACTCATTCTTAAAATTATTTAAGTTTAAATTATCGAGTTTTGTGTTTATAATTATAATAATTTATATTATAGATTTTGCTCTAAATATTATTTTTGTAAAAAATAAAGAATTAAAACTACATTCTTTTAATCAATTATTGTAGCTAATACATAGACGGTTCGTAATGTTTTTACTAATTTCATTCATTTGTTTGTGTACACTTCCATGACTAAACGAATTTAGTTTTAGTTGATTTTTTACAGAGACGATCTTTATAGCGAGACTTATAATATGAACAGTTTTAGTCATAAACACAAAGTTATATGAAGCAATAACGAACAATTTTGAATAAGAACTACGCCAATTATTATTAGAGAAAAATGACAAATCAACATTCAGTATGAAATAGAAACCAAACAATACAACTACGCCTAAATAGCTTAACAAATCTTGTAAAAAATTGCCAAATCTAGTTACAATAATGTGTTTTTCTTCTGCACCCATACATCGAATTATCATTTTTTGTGGTGTGAAATTAATATATTAAATTGAATACAAAAATCTCTTCCTAATTGGGAAAGTCCACAACAAAATGCTTTTATTAATTTTGTTCATTTGTTTGTGTACAGTTTGATGACTAAATGAAGTAAGTTTTAGTTATTTTTTACAGAGATAATCTTTATAGCAAGACTTATAATATTAACAGTTTTAGTCATAAACACAAAATTATATGAAGCAGTAACGAATAATTTTGAGTAGCAACTTCTGTCAAATATTATTAGAGAAAAATGATAAATCAACATTCAGTATGAAATAGAAGACAAACAATACAACTACGTCTAAACAGCTTAACAAGTCATGCAAAAAAATTTCAAATCCAATAACAATAATGTGTTTTTCCTCTTCACCCAAACACCGAATTATCTTTTTTGTGGTATGAAATTAATATATTAAATCGAATACAAAAATCTCTTCCCAATTGGGAAAGTCCACAACAAAAAAACTTTAGCTATTGGTGTTACTCGCATGTGGGAAAGAAAACCAATCTGGTATATCCACGATGACGCCACGTGGTGGTATATGGAGGCAGCGATTAAAATAAAATTTAGAAAAATATTTTAAAAAAGAGAGAGGGGTCGGTCGTGGACCACATGCGTGTCGAAGACAGGACACCGCCTATACCTAACGTGTTAACCCAAAAGGAGGCCACGTATACGTGTCGAGAAGGACGAAGCACGTGTTCAAAATCGAGGTATGGTGGAGATGAGATGGACGGCGGAGATGAGAGCGCTCTATTCAGTAGTTCGACGTCATACCAACTGGACAGTGTCGGATCCTGCCCGAGATGGTGACGGGCAAGCTGCCCGCGATTAGGCGCGGTGGCCCCCAGGTGAAATTGTTGCGGGTGATGAGGTGGCGCTCTCCTCCTTCGTTTAGAAAAAGCTCCATCCAAACCCGTTGTATTGAAATCCATTTTCTCTTCGTTATATACAGAGAACTCCAAGCATCCTCTAACGAGCAAGAGAAGAGTTTGTTAAATTTTTTTGTTGGCGTTGTTTGTTGATCGATTTTGGTATTGGTCTAATTGATTTGATTTGCGATGGCTGGAATGTGCTGCGGTGTTGTTGGAGAAAGCGAGGCGTCGGCGGCGACGACGACGACGACGACGACGATGGACTCGAGCTCCAGGACCTCGCGGCGGAGGAGATTGGACCTCTTGCCGCTTAAGTACATAGCTGAACTGGCCGTCCAGCCGACGGCGGAGAACGGGCGGAAGCGGCAGAAGATCGATATGTACCGGTCCTTATCGTCCGTACCACAAAACGCAGCCGAGAGCTCGAAAGAGGGACTCGAAGAGTCGAAGCCTAGTGCTACGGTGCGTGTTGTGGAAGATGATGCTGGTGTAAAGGATAGACGTGGTGATGAGGTGTCCGAGTCTGTTCGCGTGGAAAACAAAGCGGTTCAGGCGCCGGTCCAGGACAGTCCCCGGTTCGGTATGACTTCGGTGTGTGGGAGAAGACGAGACATGGAAGACGCCGTTTCGATTCACCCGTCTTTTTTGCAAAAGGAGAATCCGGAATCTAACCGAACTCACTTCTACGGCGTTTTCGACGGCCATGGCTGTTCTCATGTAAGCACACTAATCCTATTCAATTAGCCTAATTAATCTTCGTTGTTTACTTAGCCGCTTCGCTTTCGATTTTTCGTTTTTCGTTCGGAATTTAATTTTGTTCTTAATTCGATTTTCTTCTTCAGGTGGCCTTGAAGTGTAAGGACCGATTGCACGAGATCGTAAAGCAAGAGCTCGAAACCGAAGGCGAGACCGTACAGTGGAAGGACGCCATGGAGCGAAGCTTCTTGAAGATGGACGAGGAGGTCCAGGAAGGGAACCTCAAGGCACAGAGCTCGAACTGCCGGTGCGAACTCCAGACTCCGCAGTGCGACGCCGTCGGTTCTACGGCGGTTGTGGCCATCGTCACCCCGGAGAAGATTGTCGTCTCCAATTGCGGCGATTCCCGCGCTGTGCTTTGCCGAAGCGGCGCTGCGGTTCCTCTTTCCTCCGATCATAAGGTGTGCCTTTAGCTCCCTCGCTTTTTTTCCCGAGAAACAAACACAAATAGTGGATTAAAATTAAATAATCGGTACTTTTTGGATCTGATAAAGTCAAGACTACAAATTCATTGAACCGAATCTGTCGCTTTGGCGCGTGAACTAATTAGCACTTTGATTGCGCGTACACAACACGTTAGCTAACGTGCGATTACATTGATTGTGTTTGTGCAGCCGGATCGACCCGACGAGCTCGTTCGGATCGAAGCAGCGGGCGGGCGCGTGATCTACTGGGACGGCGCGCGAGTCCTCGGAGTTCTTGCCATGTCGAGGGCCATCGGCGACAACTACCTGAAGCCGTACGTGATATCGGAGCCGGATGTGACGGTCACGGATCGGACGGCGGAGGACGAGTGTCTCATCCTTGCCAGCGACGGCCTTTGGGACGTGGTATCCAACGACACCGCCTGCGGCGTCGTGCGCATGTGCCTGCGCGCGCAGACGGCGGCTTTGCAGTCGGGGTTGTGCTGTGATGCGGCGGCGAGCTCCGACAAGGCGTGCTCGGACGCATCCATTTTGTTGACGAAGTTGGCCTTGGCTAGGCAGAGCAGCGACAACGTCAGCGTCGTCGTCGTGGATTTGAGAAGACCGGGGAGGTCCTAAATCCGGTGTCGTTTGGTTACGCGATGATGATATAATTACCGATCTAGCCTCAGAGAAAGGGAAATTACAAGAGAGTAGCTTTCGATTTGTTAATTTTTAGTTGTGGGCTGCTCGTAATTTTCTTTTAATTTACAAGTTGAAGGAAAGAAAATTTAGATTTCTTTCTCTGAGTCGTTTGGTTTATTTTTTTTCTCTCTTAATTTTTAGTTTTTCTTTTTATTTTACAATATCCGCTTTGACTGCAGAACGTTGCAGAAATGTGCTATTATACGAACTAAATTGTTTTTTTCTTTTACTTTTGGATGTTTTGTTGCTTCTCAAAATCAATGAGTTTGCTTAAAGTGTTGTTATTGAATTTCAAATGTGATGAACTTGTTTTTATGTAAATTTTGTAAGGTAAGATTATGCGAGATTAGCTCTTGATCAATGTTGCAAGATAATAACCCTCTTTTGAAAAAGGAAGGACCGTCCCACCTAGAAAATCCTCCGCTACTAGATTTTATTAATAATACGATGAAAAGGGAAAAAGTAAAACAATGAGGGGACCAGGCCAGTATACCATAAACAGTTAAACGAAATTGATATGTTTGTTAACAATATGAAGAAAAAGGAAAAGTAAAACAATGAGGGGACCAGGCCAGCATACCATAAACAGTTAACGAAATTGATATGTTCTGGTTTAGACCATCTCCAATGGTTGGGCTAAAAGCCAAATTTTTTAGCCCGGAAAATTTAGCTTTTAGCCCAGAAACAACTTTTCTGCTCCAACCGTTCTGGCCTAAAATTTTAGCCCGGGATTATTAAAGAATGAACTTATGCTATTTTTTTTTGTTAAATTAATTTTTTTTAAAAAAATAAATATGTAGACTATCGTAAATTAATTTTATGAACATTTTAATCTAAAAACATTTAAATTCCGATAAATATTGAAAAATCACTAAATTTCCCACAAAGCAAGCCGTCAACTTTTACCAATCTTTCAACCCTGGGCTAACTTTCAATTCACCAAACTTTGAACACCAAATTTTCAATTCACCAACCGTTGAACACCACACTTTCAACTTTCACCAACTATATAAACACCAAACTTTCAACTTTCACCAACTATATAAACACCAAACTTTCAACCAACCATTCACCACCAAACTTTCAGAAATCATCCTCTATATAAACATATGTCCAATATTTGTTGATCACACAACCTTTCAACCTTCAATCATCCTTTATATTCACCCATTTTCAACTTTCAAAGAGTTTTTGTTTCCTAAAAATCCTCAATATCTCATCAATGGGTGATAGAAGAAGGCGTAGTATGGCAATGCAGATGGCACAATACCAAGCAAGGATGGAGATTGAGGATGCAGAATTGTTCAATGCTGAAGTTGAACTATTCAACTCGTTTATGCAATCTGAGCACAATGGCGAATCTAGCCATCGTGGTTCTGTCACGGGACGTTCATATGTGCAGCGTGATAGAGAAGAGTGTCATGATCGAATGATGAAAGATTATTTCATCGAGCGTCCGAGATTTCATGCTCATGATTTTCGGAGGCGGTTTCGGATGAGGAGAGAGCTTTTTGAAAGCATCTTGAATGCAGTTGTCAATCATGACCAATACTTTGAACGGAGGGTAGATGCCACCGGCCGACAAGGTCTATCACCTCATCAGAAGCTCACATCTGCTTTTCGCATGCTAGCTAATGGATGCTCTGCAGACTCAACTGACGAGTATTGCCGCCTTGCAGAAAGTACTGCTATTGAGAACCTGAAGCGCTTCTGTAAGGCAATTGAAGGCATATATGGAGCCACATACCTCCGCAACCCAAATCGTGCAGACTTGAAGAGGCTTCTACGCAAGGCAGAAAAAAGAGGCTTCCCTGGCATGATAGGAAGTCTCGATTGTATGCATTGGGAGTGGAAGAATTGTCCTACTGGTTGGGCTGGCCAATTCAAGGGCCGTCATGACAAGCCAACCATCGTGCTCGAGGCTGTGGCGTCTTACGACACATGGATTTGGCATGCTTTCTTCGGTGCTCCTGGATCAAACAACGATATCAACGTTCTTTGGTCTTCTCCTTTATTCGATAATGTTGTCAATGGATGGGCACCAGAATTTCGGTACAAGGTAAATGGTAATAGGTATGAGCTAGGTTACTACCTAACTGATGGTATTTATCCTAGTTGGTCTACTTTTGTCAAAAGTTTTTCTCATCCTGATAGTGCAAAGAAGAAATTATATTCGCAGAGGCAAGAGTCTTACAGGAAGGATGTGGAGAGAGCGTTTGGGATTCTACAAGCTCGATGGGCCATTGTTAGAGGGCCTGCACGATTTTGGCAGTCCGAAGACCTCCATTCAATCATGATGACGTGCATAATTTTGCACAATATGATTGTGGAAGATGAGTACATTGAAATTGAAGAAGATTCAGACGAAGATGTGGATGATGACCAACCAACACATGCAAGAGCTATTGCAAGAGATGTTGAATATCTCGCTCCAACCACATATGAGACCCGACAGGATAGGGTCACCTTGAGTGAGTATATGAGACGTTTAAATAGAATTCAAGCTCCTCAATGTCATGACACACTCCGTAAAGATTTGGTTGAGCATGTATGGCGCCGAGAGGATTTGTTTGAACAAATACATAGGTATTTATAGAGTTTTTGGGTGAATTTTGAGTTAAATATTTTTTTTTAATTATTTTAACCGTTAGATTTAAATTTGGGCCGTTAGATCTTTTTTTTTACCGTTAGATTTGATTATATTTGATCTCAGCCGTTGGATTCAATGTATTTTAAAATAACATATTTTAAAAAATCAAATTTGAATTTGGACCGTTGGATCAACCAACGGTCCTTGAAACACATCCGTTGGATTGCAAAAATAGCCGTTGGACTTCAGCTGGGTGGCCGACAACCCGCTGACAGCGGGGCCCACCCTGTCGGGCAACGTTTGCAAGCGCACCGCGTGGGGCGCGTACGCGAGTGAACGGGCCGAGACTGGCCTTTGGGCCAGCGAGTCCAGTCGCGCGGGGGGGGAATTTTGGGGGGAATTTGGCCCAACTTTAACATTTGGCATTTAGCCCAATGTTTTAGCATGGGTTGGAGATGGTTTGGGGGGGAAATTTGGGGGGAAATTTGGCATTTAGCCCATTGTTGGAGATGGTCTTAAGAATTCTTTAGCTTTTGTCATTTGAAATCGGGTTTTCATAATTTTGTTGCTCACGATTCACTGTCAATGTCCACGTCCTCAACATCAAATTGCTCCCCGTGACCTTGAACGGAAGAGTGAAAGCCCAACGCAATCTCTTTTTATCTAATGAGTTTTAACGAAAAGCTTATTCATTTTAACGAAAAATTATATTTTTACACTAAAAAGTCAATCATGATACTATTCACTTTACCCTTTATTTTGTCCTTATCATTAAAACTCAAAGTTTTCAAGCATTTTTTATTAGTTTTCTTTTTTATTAAACATCTCAGAAAAATTAGATATCAAGTAAAACAACTATTTATTGCACTAAAATTAGCAAAAGCATCCGTCAAACAATTTCTTTCCTTGAGAATATGCGAAAAACACAAGCACAAGCGCCCAAGAACTTTGAAAAACCATGAAACATCCATGGAGCGACTTGATAAAAGGTGGATGACATGCATAGAACATCAAACGTTCTGTCTCAATGCATGAAAAAATCTAAAATTTTCTCAATTTTACGGTGAGGGCAAACATGTCCCAAATACGTTACTTATTTAAATGTACGATTAACATTGAGATTATCTAGATATTGATCCTAACTATGAGCTCGATTGTATGTGCTTTTAAAATAACTGAAAACGTTTTTAGAGAAAATGTTTTGAGTTTCAAAAGCGTTTTAAATGTTTTTTTACATAAAGCATCGGTTTTTTGTTTCTTTCAATAAGTACTTTAAGTGTTTTTATAGGATTTACTAATATTTTTAGTAAGGATTGTTTCTAAAAATATTTCTACCAAAAACGCTTTCAATCATCTTAAAAGCACATCTAAACGAGTTCTATGTCAAATGAATAATTGAAGAACAAGTCAAGTATATTCTATAAAAATAGGGAAGCGACAGATTTCGAATGTGTTTAGTTCATGTAGACCTGGCATATAGGTCGTTCACGTGAATCGTTTGGGACCCCTTCTATCTCCGCCACCGCTGTCGCCGTGTGCAGATAACTGTGAGCTCTCTCTCAGTCTCAGCCACCCGAGTGGCTGGCCAAAGCTGGATAGATATAGTCCTACCGATCGGCAATTGAGGTGGGCTGAGTGGGCAGATTTCGGGGGCTCCACACCCGATTTTTATTCCTCAACAACAATGTTAGGGGAACACACACATTGTCCCGCTCAATGAGATCCCGACACGTAGCGTTTCGTATGTGTTGCTGGCCTTGCGGCATCAGCATCTCTTAACTGGCTTTGATTTGTTTAGATTCTGATGGTGATGGGCATGGACCCAAATGTTACCCTCAAAATTAAGGAAGAGGAGGAAGAGCTTTTTCTGCCACTTTAATAACGCCAACCCTTTTTCAAAAGGGTAAGAAATGAGGTGGTGGTATGATATGTTGGTGCATCCTTCCTCGATTGAGATGAGTAGGAGAACAAAAAATAACGTTGAATGATCGGCCGTTTTACATGCTTTGGGATAAATGTGCATAGAACCGGAAATATATGTTTGGGTAGTACTCGTTACGTGACAGTGTTGTGTGTAAAATTACGCACGTGAATATATTTCTTGGCGGCCGTCAAGACTTTTCCTTTTTTTCTTGGGTATGATATTTCTTGGATTAATGCTATATTTATTACATATTTGTACCACTTCTCTAATAGAGGTAGGGTCCACAAACACATGTGGATCACATCTTTATTGAAAAATGGTATAAATATATGATAAAAGTAATATTTTTGTATTTCTTGTGATACAAATTTAATTTTTCTTGAGTGCCTACATTCATTTAGTTTCAGCACGCATATATGATCGTCGAATTTAATTCAACAGATTTTTGTCAATTAGCTTAAGTTAAATATGTTTTAACATTAAATATATGTAAATTCGAGAAAAACCGATGCAACTAACAAATGCTCTTCTATGATCGGTTAATCCAATCAGATTTTGTCTCAAACTTTGTTGCAAAAAGTAATCGTGAATTCAAATATCATGCATGATAATTGTTGAATAACTAATCAAGTGATTGAAGCGTCAAATAATAAGTAAAAGTAGTACAAAAACGAATCACGTGATCACTAAAATTTTGATAGGTGACCAAATCTCGCACACGTGTATCATTATCAATTCTAAATTCTGATATTATATGATTCTAACTGCTCGTTGTTGTCAACTGCAAAATTATAAAAATTCCAGTTTCAATTGGTTGGTGTGATGAAAATTGAAATAGTACTCAAATTTTATGATACTATGTTCCTTCTGGCTTCCTTGCGAGTCGTCTGATCCAATTTTCTTTTTTGTTTGGATTTAGTTGTGTCCCACTCCTCAATCCTCTAACCCAATTGCACTCTTTTGAAGAGAGGGTGACAAACTTCATCGGATCCACTCTACAACATAAGACTTACATAAAATCAATGTTTGAGATTTTTTTTTTTATACGGTCAATATTTCCATGAAAATATATAAGAAATCAAATAAACACATGGAATGGGCGTTCGGAAAAACTCTTAAATTTCAGTTAAAATCAACAGATTTTGTCGATATTTTCGACACATTAATTAAATATCAGAGAAACTCTTATATTTTATTCAAACGACATTCTCTAAAGTGTCATTTTAAATTTTATTATTTTCATTTAAAAAAAACAACTGGTATCAATATATCTATCGATGATTCCACGATTTTGCATATCGATATTTTTGTTGATACCAATATTGTAAACGATGCATAAAACAAATTCACCATTACATAGTTTCTCAACTTATTACAATGACGGTGAACATATCCCGTGTAAATGGTTTTTTACAAGGAATCCGGATTCTCTCCGGATCCTCTTTGTGAATCTCGGGGATTTGCAAATTGTGTTTGTTCATCGTATATCGTACGGTTAGTTTTTACCAGATACTGTTTGTATTTAATTTTAAATAATAAAATTTAAATAATTTCTAACCGCACAATATACGATAAACAAATACAATAAACGAATTCTCATAATTCTTATAAAAATGACTCGAGGAGTGTCCTTTTTCTTTTACAGGCACGCACAAACGTTTACGCTTTTTTGTCAATCGTCTTTTTATCGGGTCAATTTTATTAGCTTGCCGTACATATATAATCACGTGGCACCCTTACTAGAAGAGAGGACACAAAATAATCCAACTATGTTATTATATTATATAATACCATGTGAGGTGGACCAATCAAATAATGAAAACGCATTACACAATGAAATAATTAAAAGAGAAGAAATAAAAAAAGAGATCACCCACCCACCCACACCTTAGGGATTTGACTTAATAAAACAATATCGAATTTAATACCATTTAATATCGAATTTAAGACCACGTCACTACTTGGGAAGCAATCAAAGTCAGAAGATCGATGATTCGTACACTTGGAAACTTCTATTCGGCCTGGTATTGCAAAACCATGTACGGTTTACTATATGATTATCATATCTTTACACCTAGTTCGTTTCTAGTCCCGTAAATTCTCATATTAGTTTCTTAGTCCTCGATAATCATGGAAAATTTAAGAACCATCCGTCATTTTCGCTAACACCATCTATTTATCCGTTAAATTAGGGGTACTTTAGGAATTTCATCTCTCAACACTAAAAGTTAATTTCTTTTTGTGTAAGAAAATTGAATACGTTGAATTTTTTTCCGTGGTTCATTATGTGATTTGTTAGTTGTTGAAGTTTAGCCACGGTTTGATTTCCTACCAACTTTGAAATCGCATTGTCTTAATTTACTAGTTGCTAAAGTTCAACCTCTTTCATTTGTATTTTTATAGTTCATATTTCATTTTGTTATAAGTTTTAGATTTTAATTTATACTTTTCATTTGTTTTTTAGCTTCTTTTATATTTTCTGAAAAGTTTTAAGTTGAAGTTCCTAATATACGCTTAAATTTAATGGAAAAAAAAAAGACGGCATTAGGGACAAATTCGAGAATTAAAGAACTAATATAATAGTTCAAAGACTAAAATTAAATTAGAAGTAAAGTTTAAGAATTATGGTTACGATTAAACCTTTTATACAAAAATATTATTCTTTATTTATTTATTATTTTTTTGTATAATATAATTCAATCTGGATCATTATGCATGGGGGATGTAAATTTGTAGACAGCGGTGCAGTGCGGTGGGGTTCGGTCGTGACTCAAATGTCTTCACATCACATGCTATGTTTGAAACTTCGAGCACCTGCAGATCTTTTTTTTTTTTTTTTTTCCTAGTTGCTGAGAGTAAAGGAACCCTTTTCGTTGTGTTCGCCGTTCGGATTAGGTTAGATTAAGAGTTCGATTGTTTTCTTTACAACCCGAGAAAACGCATTACCATCTTCCAACGTATAATTAAGCACATTCTTTGGTTTATCTTAGATGATTTAAAATTTGAGAAAAAGATTTAGGTTTGATTACAGAATTAGTAGACTAAGCATATGTTCTGGTAATTTTCTAATACAGTAGAAAAGATCATTTACATTAAATGTTAAGTTGGGTGTAGAGAGATGGAAGCAGGGTTCGGATAAAATTTTCCTCGTTCTAATCTATGTATGAATGATTTTGCAAGGATCGGATTAGAAACAAGGTTTCTGATTTTCATTTCAAAGGTTTTGGATCGAATCATAATTTTTAATTTACAAATGAAATCGAAGTTATCTCAAATTTTTTTTTAATATAATTTGGAATCTATATTGTTAATGCTGAAACTAGTAAGGTTAACAAAGGACATTGACGGTCAAATACAGGTGCAAGGGGTGAGATGAATCATAGTATAAACACGAGAAAATATAGTGGGTTACCCATAAACATAGCTAAATTCACTGTAATTTGTATATATATATGTGTGTGTGTGTGTGTGTGTGTGTAAGGTTCAAATATTACATCGAGGGGCTCAAGAGCCTTTACATGGTATGGTGAAGGAGAACAATCGGGCTTTGCGAGTCAAGTTGCCCCCTTTCCTATGTGAGAATGACTTATATGACACAGGTACACCGCGACAATGACATTCTGTACTAATGAAATAAAGATAGTGGTTTTACATAGCGGTGTACCAATGCTATGTAAGTTGTTCACGTCCTATGTAAATGGCTTGGTTTAGTTGGTTTGGTTTGGGTTCACCACCAAAAATCTCATCTTGCCAATCAAAGTTCAAAAATATCATCTCATCTCATATTGCACTCCGTTCGGATCTTCACACTTAGTTTGAGTATAGAACGAGATTTTTGAAGTGCTAATAATATTTTTCTATTTTATTTTATTGATCAAAAGATTATGTTGGACCAAAGATTCAGTCAGATTTAGGTTTAGGTTTTGGGTTTAGGGTTTAGATTTAGGGTTTATCAGTCATTCTCTCCTGCAAAAATGAATGTGCATAAGGGAATATTGAGGGTTTGGTTTAGAGTATGACTGAAAAGATGTCAATTTCTTTAGCAACCATTTTCAAAAATAAAATTTGGACTCAAGAAATGACTTTTGCGCACCTATTTTTTTCTTTTTGCACTTCCATATATATATATATATATATATGTGTGTGTGTGTGTATCAATTTTCATGTGATATAAATAAAAGTGTGTATAGAGAGAAGATGTGTGTGAAAATCACTTTTGACGGGCTTCGTCTACTTCCTTTCACTCTTTTATCAAAGCAATGAGCTCCATCTCCGTTGAATTGAGTTTCTTTGATCTCTGTAAAGGCGTCAATTAGAAATGAATTTTGCAAATCATGAGAAATTTATACCAAATAAACTGATAGCCTTCAATAAGAACGCAGCCTCAAATTTTTTGAGAAATCAAAAAATGGATATCGATATGACCAATATGTACATCGTACGCCTAAAAAATTCTTGAATAAATAAATCATGAAGAATTCTATCAATCTCTCTGAGTACCGGTCCATGGCACCGTCAAGCGATGGTGTTTGACAATCTGGTTTGCTCATTTTCCCTTTTAGAAGATTAGTAAGATACAATCTGGTCATCATGTCCCAATGCTTCAACCATGCAAGAGGCGTTTTTCGGCAATAAAGAGTCTATAACTTGCATGAGGCCCCTCAGATGTGTCTCTTATACTGACGCGCCAACCCATGGCATTTCCGATCGCCTGAAGTTCATCCATGATAGAAAGAGAGTCGCGGATGTATACACGACCACCAGGTCTTAGCATCCGGTCCATCTCAAGCATGATTGTAGAGATATCGCATCTGTTATAATGTTATGAATCAAATCAGGCTTTACAGAAAGAAAACAAAAACAAATGTGTAAAACCGCCACTTCACTCCCAATGCATCTCACTCCCACCCCAGGAACAAATCCAGATAATCCAAACGTCAAATTATGGAATGAAAACTTCAAATCAAACAGTCAAGCATCGACATGGTTATAAACCTCAACCTCAGCCAACGAACAAAAGAGAGAAGGCATGCAGGATGATCCCCACAAACCAAATATAATTCTGCATTGCTTTCCTTTTCCAGTCATGATTAACTACTACTCAACAAGAAAAAGCCTTTCCATTTTCCCAACCCTTAAATTAACAACTTATCAGAAGTTCCAACGCTGTTCTAAAGTAGCTCTGTTTCAAATTAATCATAACTACTAATATTTTGGTATTAGTTCTCAGTAAGTTGCTACTCCCCTCATAAGCAAAAATTCTTGTGCGGTATCATCTAAAGCACACAATGACAAGATAGTGATGCGAAATAAATAAAACTAAAAAAATAATGAAAATGTTTAGATTGGAGAGAGAGAGAGAGAGAGCACCTTTTTCTCTCAATAGAAAAAAGACCGCCTGCATGCAATAAATCGTAGGTTCGTGGGTATGTATCAAATGGTTCACACCTGATACATTTAATGCAAATGAGTAACTTTTAATCAACTTAACTTATTATAAGCAGCAATCATGCTATACAAAGAAAACCAGTAGGTAATGTACCAGTCATGCATTACTCCAATGAGTCCACGGTCATATATAACAGGTAAGGTGTTGGGGCCACTAACAGGAACCACATTCATAACCCAGCAATTCAAATCATGTTCAATTAGTGCCGCTGCAAATCTGCCAACCAATTAAGAGACCAGAAGTAATGAGAAAATTTTAGCAAAAAAAATAGAAATGGAAGACCAGTAGAGCACAAGATAAATACAATACCCTCCAAAGCCAGCTCTCATGTCCATTACGTTTCTTAATTTAAACTTCTTCCATTTTAAACCACGAACATAACCTCCAATTAACTCATCGTTATATCTGGATTCTGCTTTGAAGAGCTCCTTTCTGGATATATAGGCATCAAGTTGTATGCTCTGAAGCCGATCAGGGGGAGTTTGCAAACGCGCAGGCCATGCTGTGACATTTGCTCCATAACCATTTTCAGGGAGTCTTGTAATGCATGACTTCAGATCAACATACCTGAATCATCATACAAAGAATACCATTAACCTTCAGAGAACAAGAGGCAAGTGCTCTACATGCACATGGAAGCTCTTTTGGATCTGCAGAAATAAACTTTTAAACTCAAACTAGACCTCAAAAAAAAGGTCAATTCAGAACCAAAAACAAAAGATAAAAGGGAGCCCAACATTTTCAAAGAGTTCCTTGCAGGTTTATTCCAAATTATCTCCAATAAAAAATATGTATGGCTTTAATGCAAAGGAAAGTGGTAGGACGGAAAACAGTTGGTATGCTTTTAATTGATATCTGAATTTGATGAATAACCTATCTTCCTTTAAAAAATTATCAACTCATTATTAAGAGAGGAATCGCGGATGTACCAAACTTTGTCTGGGTCATCACTTGGATCACATAATGGAGGTTTGGTTCCTTCATCCCGATTCAGATAACAGCTGTTGTTAACCGGCTTTTTCCATATTGCAACGTAGCCTTGCTTCGACACCAATTCCCAGCAAAGCCGCTTGGTGAGGTTAAGCATCTCTGGAAAAGGAAAAATGAAAAACAGATTTTATTGTTTCCCAGGCCCAGACATGATTAGCAAAGCAGTGATGTCATCAAACAAGAAGTTAGTACACAATGTTTAGTTGTTTCCCAGGTCCAGATATGATTACTAAACCCTTGCAACCGCTTCTCTTCTCTTCTCGATCCTTCACATTCTCAAAACTAAAAACAGAGTCATACATGATGCCTAAAGGAAAGCTAGATTAGAAAGTTTCGTGTGCAACAAACAAAGTTGTTTTGCTGGCTTGTTGGTTAGTATAGGTCTTCAAGAAACAATTGAAATTGAATATTTGTGATTCACAGTCAAACAGAAATTATAGTTTGTGGGATGAAGTGATTAACTGGAGGCACAAAATGTTATTTTGCTCTCGATTCATCTGGGCCAGGAAACAAAAACTGCAGAACTTTCAAACACTAACTAGCAATCAATACACTATTAAAAATTTTCACCAAAGAAATTTTTCGTGGTAATACCTTGCCACTGCTCCTCTAGAACGTCTTTGTGCTTATAAACTGGCTGTGCTGCCCAAGCAAAGTATCCTCCTGCCCTGAGCATCCTATTAACCTCAAGCAGCAATATGCCATCTTCATAACAAAGAAGCGAAAGAGGTAAAGAAAACACAATCAGAAGACATCCACCGCGTGACCATCATGTAACTAAGGCAGTTCAGAGGAAATTAAAAAGTTTAATATAAGTTTTGCATACCATCACGAGTCCAGTTAATCCTACAACGTGAGCAATGTATCAAGTCAAATGCCTGACTCGGGTACAACAAACGGTGAGTTGCAAATGCTGCTACCATGGCAGGCACACCACGTTCAAGAGCAAATTGAATCTGGTTCTCATGGACATCTTTAGGTGCAACTGACATGGTAAGGACATCTCGCGACAGCAGATACGCACCAAAACTCGCAACGCCACATCCAACATCCAAAACAACTCGTATATGCCGTCCAAAGGTGATTTCAGGGACCGCCTGCACGATTAATACTTTGACCATCAGATGATCAGAAGAACAATAATCCAATGCTCAAATTACACATTTCCCAATTCCGTCGAATTTAAACAGTATTAACCTTAGAGATATCAGTCAAGTAACCATTTGCTCCATGTATAAACTGTGTACCGCCTCCCGGAAACTTAAACTTGTTCTTATGTCTGGTAATCCAGTTCTGACCCCCTTTATCTTCCACTAATTTTGTATGAGGTACGTTGAAGTACCAAACCTGCAATGAAGTGACAATTTCGGAAGTTTGAAAAGATTAATGCTTTAATCTTAAAAACAAATACTTACATACAGAAAGCTAAAAACTTTAAAGTCTCAGAAAATACCTCGTCCCGGCTTTTAGGCCATGGAATTGGGGTCTTGTAACTCTTGGGCGGAGGAACCAAGCAATTCAAACCCCGACCAGCCTCCGGGCAATGCCGCTCGAACCGCTCGCCTTTTGCCGTCGATTTCAGCCTCTTAATCGCCTCCACATTATCCAAACACGGTATGTACTCGCTCATACTCTTCGGGCAGAGCTCGAACCTCTTCACACTAACCCGACCCGACCTACTCGGTTCGCTCTCGGGCACAGTCCCGTTCTCGCTGCCCCAATTCTCCACCACCTCATCGGGATCAAAATCCCCCACCTCGAACTCGTTGGACATGGTGCCATTCTCGTCGACGATCCCGAACCTCCGGACCACATCGGGCGGCGGCGGAGGCGGCAAAGAAGGAGGAGGTGGAGGAGGCGGAGACGGAGGAGGCCGAGGCGGCGGAGACGGAGGAGGCGGAGGCGGAAGCAGTGGAGGTGGAGCTAGGGTTTCGTTTATGAGTGCGGAGAGATTGAAAGGCTTGTCTAGATTGGGCGAGACGGAGACGGCGGAGGGTGCTCGGCGCGTGGTGGTGAAGAAGAGGAGCTGCTGGGACCCATCGGACCAGTGCTTCCCAAGGTAAAAGCAGGTGACTGCTATCATCACAAATCCCCAAACTTTCAGGATCAATGGGATTCGCAGCCAATCGCCATTGCCCAAAATCGCCATGCTTTTGACTTTTCAGGCAATTAATTCAATTCAATTGGGTGGAATCCGAAAACGACGAACGCATCGAAACGAAACGAAACGCAACGCAACGCTGTGTTTTGGTGGGTTGAATCGGAACCGGGGTGGCCAAAGAGTGAGAGCAGTGAGGATCTGAAGGTTGAGTGTGGTTGTGGTGTGGCCGAAGAAGAAGACAGACGGTCACCGACGGAGGTGTGAAATTATTTTGTGGAGGGAGTGAGAGATGGTGACACGTGTGCAACTGGCAGAGGTGAATTAATCCGCAGTTGGCAGGGGTGAATGTTGCGCGTAAAATATCCAAATAAACTGTAAAAACTGATCACTTTGCAGTGTCAGACATATAAACGGATTTAGCGTTTTGAACAAATAAATAATCATCTAAATTTTCATACGTTAAATTATTTCAAATGTAAATTTTTTTTAGAGAATAGTTATTGAAAAAATGATGTTGTTTACATGTGAATGGCGTTCATTCTTTATTGTCGATAACATGTCAATACGTTTTGTTCGTTATAATGATATATTGTTTATATTGACAGTTTATTCTATGACTCAATAATAAGTGTATGCATATACTCATTATAAATTATAAACACGGTAATGTTCATGTTCATGGGATCTGTTGGAACCAATTACACAACTATAGTTTTAGAGAATGAGTGGTGTGACATCGTGAACCATACCTGACAAAAGAGCCTTAGGTTAGGCGTGTAAGAGATGAGTTCATGTAGAGAATTGTGTGTTTTATTATTCCTAAATTAGTGTGTTTATAGAAACCTTGAATCATTGTAAGGAAAGTAATCTTTATTTAATCGGAAAAGTATCTAGGAAGTAATCCAGAATAAGATATCAAATCTTTCTAAAATTATGATTACATTGCTTAATTCTCAAGAAATCCTAATTTGACATGAATTAAGATTTCCTTGTTTAGGAGCCAAGAAATATTTATATTCTATAACGAACTTAAAAGTTAAAAACTAATGGATCTGTGCCTAACTATCTTTGACAGAGATAATGTTGAGGGTTTCTCGATTATTTTGACGACCCAAAGTACCATGTGTCATGGGCCAAAATTTACGGTACCACATATTCTAAACCAAACATTTTTTCTAGCAAAATGAAAGCCGTCAACTGTAATCAATTTATATTGTTTTAATGGGAGTCGTAATAGTCATCAATGTATGCGATAGTAAGTAAAACCAGCCCATTCGCCCATGGTGTTGATGGTGTTCATGTATGACATACCCAAGTTTGATGTGCGATGCTCTTATTTTTCATTGTGTTAATAAACGCAAAATAGGTTTGTAATTTGATTGCATATCCATTTCTAGTAAATATGCTCTAAATTAGGTCATATAGAAATGATAACGATATTATCTCAAAAATGAGATTCTTTATAGATGTTCTGCCATTTAATGTTTTTAACATAATTTTTTATCATGTTGGCACGAAAAATGACTTTAAATTATAGAAAGACAGAGAGTCCATAGAAAAATATAAATTTTTCAGTGTGGGAGAACACAGTCAGTACACCAAGTGTTATAATGCCAGTAATTGAAAATTTATTTTTCAAATATTCAATCACTTGGTATATCGAATCGAGTTTCTGACCCACTGAAAAATCTCTTCATAGAAAATCCTACTTTGAAAGAGTCACGTTAACATTTCAAATTCCAAATCATAATAATTGATATGTTTTAATGAATGGACTTGGGCCTAAGTTTGCTAATTAACCAAATTAATAGTTAATTTACTTCCAAGTCCTAAAACTTAATAAAATAATCCTTTTAGACCAAATTTTCTCAAGTCCATCCGGACACGTCACCCGAACCGAAAAGAACTATAAATTCGAATCGAGCCCCAACCCATCTGGCCCGTCAGGAAGCAAAAACGACCCGCTTAACCCCAAAAAACCTCTTCCGTCTTCTCGAATCTTCATCTCTTCTCCGGCGACGCATCGTTTCTCCTCCCCAATTCGCCACCCAAAACCCAAAATTAGGTTTTTATTTTCCCAATTTGCGCAATTTACATGCCATGCCAAGGCCGCGCCTTGACCTCTTGGCTTTCTAGGGTTTCAGCCCGGACCCGACCGTCCGATGCCGCCGATTCGGAAACATTTCAGAGGGGCGAAATCGGGTGAATCCATGGGGAATTCGAAGCCTGGGTCTGACCATGAATCGTGCTCGAGATCGATCAGCGAGACTGTGAATGGCTCCCACCGGTTCACGATAAAGGGGTATTCGCTGGCCAAAGGTATGGGAGCTGGGAAGTACCTGACGAGCGATACGTTCACGGTGGGCGGATACGATTGGGCAATTTACTTTTACCCCGACGGTAAAAACCCCGAGGATAGCAACGCGTACGTCTCGGTTTTCATTGCTTTGGTTAGTGAGGGTACGGATGTGAGGGCTCTGTTCGAGCTGACGTTGGTGGATCAGACGGACAGTGGGAAGGACAAGGTGCACAGTCACTTTGATCGCGCTCTCGAGGGCGGGCCGTACACGCTGAAGTACAGAGGCAGCATGTGGTATGTGTTTAAATGGGTTAATTGGCGGATTTTCGTGCCTTAAAGTTTCAATTTTTATGATAAAAGCGAGTACATTCCCGGTGAATTGTGGGTTACGGATAGGTTTTAATATGTTTTATGTGAAATAATGGTGATTTAGCAGCTTGGTAATCAATTGGGTAATTGGGATTTGAATGTGATTGGTATGGGTGTTCTTTCAGTGGGTATGTATGTGATTATGCTAGATTGGCATTCTAGTTGTTATATTTGGGGCTTATAGCTTAAGTGGTTGAGCTCTCTGTGACATCGGTCTACCTATCTCCAGGCCTTAGGCTTTGCTTTCCAAAAAAAAAAACGAGAGAGAAAAAAATGCATAAAACCGTACCAAACTTCAAATGGATACTAATTTTTAAGATATATCATTGTTTAGTCTGATGTACTAATGTGTATGTTCATCCAAATCTTGAAATGAACCATTCCTCTTCTGTTTTCTTTTTCACATTGTTGTTAGGAAAACCTAGTTTGAATTGTACTTTTATTTAATAAATCACTTGGAAAATCAACACAACTAAAGAAAGAAAAGATGATTTTGGTTAGGATTTTTTTTTCTCCATAGCAAATGTAAAACAGACCCAGAAGTGATGGTGATAATAATATTAAAGGTCTGAATGAGTTATTTATGATATGCTTAGTTCAGACCCGAGATACATCTACTTTAGAAATGTTATATATAAAGAAATTATTTTGTCCGGTGAATATTAATCATATTAAAGATTATATTTTGGAAAATCCTAACGTTTCATTATCAATATCTACAATCTATACTATTGTTAAACAGAAGTCTACCTGTCAACTGTTTTTGCAAAGTTCTAATTTGAGAAGTTCATCGTTTATTGTTGATCAGACTGTTTATAGATTTCTTTCAGTTTATGTAACCTATTTTTCAATTTTGGTTAAGCTTACTGATTTCCGAATATTGGGAATTTATGTTCAGGTGGGAACTTTCTGCATGTTTCCGTAATGAGATTTACTTTTGTAATTTCAGGGGTTACAAGAAATTCTTCAGAAGATCAATCCTAGAAACTTCTGAGTTCCTTAAGGATGATTGCCTTGTATTGAACTGCACTGTTGGAGTTGTCAGAACTCGCCTTGAGCAACCAAAACAATTTACAATCACTGTTCCATCATCAGACATGGGACGAGACCTAAGGGACTTTCTAGATTCTGAAGCTGGTTGTGACATAGTTTTTCAGGTTGGCGATGAACAGTTTAAAGCTCACAAGTTGATACTTGCTGCTCGGTCTTGTGTATTTAGAGCGCAGTTTTATGGACTTGTTGGGGATTGTAATGTGGATAAAGTAGTTGTGAAGGATGTTGAGCCCTTCATCTTCAAGGTAATGCTTCATGATCTTGTTGCTTCCACTTGTTACCATATGAATAATAGAGTGCGTTAACATTTGTGCACTTCTGTGTCTCTCCATAATTGACATTCACCTTTTACACTTTTATTAGTAGTCAAAAGGTTCTTTTTGAGTTCAGTTATCAACTGAACAAATAAGAAATCTTAGGTTGATCAAAGTCAAATGCTAGTATTATTTTGTTAGATTAGGAGCTTTCAAGACAAAGTAATGATGATAATAATTACAAGTTATCATATAATGCATTGAGTTGTTAAATTCACTTAAATATAAAAACTTATCTACAGGTTAAAGATTATCTGGGAAAGTGATATTTGTTTCTTCTTATGTTCACATTAGCAAACTACAGTGCTTGTTGGGGTCTGCTTGGTTGGTGGTATAATTATTGCAGGAATCCCCTAATATGAATTAGAGAGAGTCATCTTAAGGTTTGAGTTTTTATACTGTTGTTGTTCGATTGTTTACAGATATAATCAAATGTGATAAATCAAAATTAGCTGATGGCATGTCTGGATTCAGATTCAACATGTAATTAAGGGTACATGTGGGAGTTGATTGCTTAGAACTGGCCTCTAATAAGTGAAAAGTTGAACCAGTTTGAGCTTGTTTCAGTAACATGTAACTGTGAATATTACGCTGGTCCATTTGTCTTTGTTTCATTAGTTGAGATTTAGACTAGAAGTTCGCTCTTTGCCTTGTGGCCAATATTCACAGTGATACCGACCTTTCCTTATAAGTTATATCCATATGGTTTTATTTATGTATGCTCTTATTTTGAACACGTTTAATGAATTTAATAGAGATCTTGGCCCTTTTTTCCAGGCAATGCTTCTCTTTATTTACACGGACAAACTTCCTGATACACACGAAGTTATGGGCTCACCACCTTTGTGCACATTCACTGTCATGGTGCAGCATCTGTTGGCAGCTGCAGACCTGTATAATCTAGATCGACTGAAATTGTTGTGTGAATCAAAGTTATGTGAAGAAATCACTACTGAGACAGTGGCGACTACACTTGCGCTAGCTGAACAGCATCAATGCCGACAGCTTAAGGATGTCTGTCTTAAATTTACAGCAAATCCGTCGAACTTGGGAGGTGGGTGTTACCCATAGATTCTGATGGTGCAAGCTTTCAGGTTATATCAGTTTTGAATTTTCTCTGTTTCTTAGTGTCTCAAGTATCCTTGATGTAGTATCATGCATGCCTGCGTCATCATGCATGTTGCAGATGTCCTTATCAATGTCTATGGTTTCAGGATGTCAATAAGGACGTTCCCTTAAAATTTATGATATTTCCATTTGGGACGGTGGGACCTCTGGTCAACCTTTCCGTCTGGGTCCTCTAGTCAGCCTATGGTGACACCTTGATATCTGGCTGATCGAGGGGCAGCATTCTGGGAATGGTATAGTAGGATTTCTATATTGGCTGATTGTATATAGGTTCTTCCCCTATACATTCTTTTTCCATTAAGTTATAGAAAGGAAAGAATTACGACGAATTTCACTGTTTCTCTCTCCAATGGTAGAAGAGTGATTCAAAAAGTTGGACCCTGCATGAAATTGTTACAATTTGCCATATTTTAGACCCTGGAAACTGGTTTAAACCAGAAGTGCTGTTAATTGGTCTTAACAAGGCACTGACCTCTTCACCCAACCACCGTTTGCTGTATTTAAACTCGAATACAGTTATCAGTTTGTTCCAAGTTTTTAGGGATTAACCGATGAATTCCATATTGGTTGGTTAATAATTGAATGACCATTTTGAATGGTCTGGAACATCTCAAGAGTTCCTATAATTCCATTAGCGTGCATTGATTTAACCGTAGTTCCTTATCCTCACCTGGTTGAATGTCATGGTTATTCTGCTGAAAATATTGGTTGACCTTATCATTGTGATGCATTTGATATGAATCTGGACGGTTTCCTGTTGCAACATGAATTTATGTTACTACCCGTGAACATAAATTTTCATGTGTTCTTTCTCAAAGCTTGTATTTTCCACATCCGTCCTCCTGCAACAATCACTTTCAACCTTTCATAGAGGAATTATTTTTTATTTTCTTTGCATGTAACTCCATTCATTTGGTAGTGTATGTTGTAAAACTGAATATAGGACTCATGAATGCTCGTGATTTTTGCAGCCGTAATGCAATCAGAAGGGTACAAGCATCTAGAAGAGAGCTGCCCATCAATGTTGGTAGAGCTGCTGGAGACATTTGCAGCGGTGGATGACAATTCTAGTCTTCTGTCAAGTCGGAAGAGGAGTGGCAGCAGCATATATGGACTAGATTTGCCAGCAGATGGGGGTGGGACTGTAGCAGAATCAGCAAATCCCAATGGTAGGCGCGTGAGGCGGCGGTTTTAGCATATGTAGGTTCCTGGAGGCCACAAGCCTGAAAGGAGTGGTAGTCATGCATGGCGGGCGTGTATTTGTCACTTATCGTCTTGCGTTATGTCAGGCACTCCTTGTATAAAGGTTCTGTGGGGGTCACTGTTGTTGGATGTAAAACTGAGAATTGTATGGTTACATTGTGTGTTATGTAGGAATTGTAGGTAGTCTCTCCTTTCCAATGGAATCTGAAATTTTTACTGAAAAGCATAGAGTTTTTAGGTGTTGAAATATACTTATTCAGTTTTAGCTTAATGTTTGCTCAAGTAACAAGCAACTCCGAGGCAATTTCGGACTCGCGGTCTAAGATCTTCGGGGTTTTTTAATAACATTTGATATGAAATGTTAAAGTTCTTTAATGTTGTACACCGTTTTGATGAAGAAGAAGAAGAGAAGGGGGGGGGGGGGGGGGGGGGGAGGGGCGGCGAGGGAGGGGGAGGGGGAGAGGGGAGCTATTATACCAACAGAAAGATGTATATGAACTCTTCTAAAGTTGAAGTTATAGGCTAACGTGCTAAAGAATTCAACAAATTGAATTCGTTTGGGGTTACATTGTTAGTGTAAAGGTATAACTCCATCGTTAGTTCAAGAGCTTGTAGGTTGAAGTAGTTAAAAGAGTATTAACCATTATGCTTGAGATTCTTTGTTCGATTTCCCTTAAAAATGGCTCCATGTCAAAGAAAAAACTATAAAATGAAGAATTTAGTTACAATACTTACATTTAATCGTTAAATGATGATTGTGTTAAAAAGATATAAGTATTTTAGTCAATCCCATTAATAAGATGATTGTGCACACTTCTTTTGGACTAGACTGCTAGTACATGGCCACACTCATGGTCATGGGCAGAGCCACTAAGGGACCAGAGTGGTTCTAGGCCTATATTGACAACTGTGTAAGAAATTTCTAATAGCCTCAAGCTTGCAATTGTAGAACCGTGAGACATGAGAAAGAAGATGAATTATCTTCATGAAGAAGTTGAGTTGAACGATGTTGTGTCTTATATTTTTTAGAAACTCATGGATGGGGTTTAAAATCGTTCTTAATATTATTTCTAAAGCAACCTAATCAACTATTATTTGCCTTCTTTTTCTGTCAAATGATTCAAATTAGATTTCTTTGTATTTTCTTCCTATAATTTCAAATTCATACACTTCTTCATCCTTTTGATTAAATTTAATGGGTCTTTCAGTTTTGTGAAGATTACTTCAGTTGCTCATGTTATGATTCGAAATTTTTCTCAATACATATATGAAAGGTCTCCTCACACAAAGAGTTTTAGCTCTACCACTGGCCACACTTTTTGAATATTGCAATGAAAATCATAATATTGTAATAGAAATCAAATTCATTACCAAACTTTAGGAGCATGATAGAAAGAAAAAATTACATAAAATATATTGATAGTCACATATAGTAGATGCTACTGCTGATAGGAAGGTAGCTATTTGAGCTTTTTGTCTCCAAGAGAACTTGAAGCGTCCTGAACTGTGGTATCAGGCCAGAGAAAGGCACCCATTGCAAACTCTCGCTTGTGCGCTAAGTCACCGTGCATGGGCAACCCATATTCGGCAAGAAGGCGGTCGAGCTTCCACTCAGCCATGCCCTCGTAGTCCTTTTTGGTGTATCTCGGGTAGTGAAGCGGCATCTTGAAGAAGCCCACACCGCTGCTTATTTTTCTGCTTTCCATCTGATTTTTCTGCTCTTACTAATCACTATGCTCGATCTAGAAATTCGGTTTTCTGTGTTTTAGTTTGGTGTTGTGAGCTTGATTTATAGAGATTTTATGAGAGTTAATCCTTGAAGGCTCCAGAGGCATGATTAGGGTTCACAAGAATCGGTTGGCATACCTTCTCATAGCATGGTATTTACGTGCATGTGTGCATCTGCATGTCTAGGGAGAGACTCTTAACGAGAACAGCATGACACTAACCCAATAAGAAGGCTAAACCAAGCATTGGTGGAGACAAGGAACACATACAACATGCATCTACACACCCATTATGTTATTACGGTTCGACTCTTTTTCCGGTTATGCTGGATGTATTCCAACTTTAGACCTCTCTTAAATTTTGTCAGCTGTATTAATGAACAAGTCATATTTGTATTGAGTAAGTTTACAAGGATCAATTATACTTGATAAGTGAGGATTGGTCAAGATTCAATACGACACTACTTTTATTTATTTATTTTTGTTTCGAATTGTTATACCATTCATCTTTTCGTTGAAGTAGCCCTTGAGTTAATCAAGCATCAACGCACTACTCTAACCAGACCTAATTTTGTCCGAGCTCTCGACAACTATGTGATGTTTTTGTTGTTCTTAAAACGAAAAGATTCACGAGAACCAAAACCCTAAAAACCCTAGCTGGTATTTGGCCCCTACCACAGAACTTCACCGACACAATCTCAACTCCCAAGTGACCCTATAAAATGATCCCAAACCAAAACTAAATTACAGGGTGCGAATAAGCAACTTGTACGTGTTGCCATATGGTGCCTATAAACCGAATAGTACGAGTCTGTATTCGATAATGTTATCCAAACCACTCAATTCTGTAGGCCGCTGCATGGGATCAGATGAACATCCAATCGTAGCCACACGATCAGTTCTGAGACCGACAGATGATTAAGTGAGACGCATATAATTGGAGGGCCCGGACTTGGTGCATTGGGGGGGGTATCACGTCGTGCGGGTGCATGAGGTTCAGACATGAAACGTATGTGTAATACAGTTAGATATTAGTCTAAATATGTGGTGTGTTTACGGATCCGTACGCATGATCACTTTAAAAATAGCGACCCATGCTCTTGATTGTGGGGACTTTGGGACCCTTAAACTCAATCATCAAACTATATTCCTAGCCTCGTGATTTGCTTCAACTAAATTGTGTGACTAAGTTAACCATACGATTGAGGGTGAGGGTCTACTCGTAATTGTCGGAGACAATGGCGGAGTCAGGATAACAAAGTAGGAGGTTTGATAGTGGATTAACAGGCGAAGTTTGGATTAAATTGAGGTTAAAATAGGTAAATCAATGTACATAATTTTTTATTGGATAACAAAATTTGAGCTGGACTAGAGCCGAATCTAATTGGACAAATGTTTAATCAGACATCGCTTGCTCTAAAGTTATGTGAAAATTTAAGCTTGTGTGCAGTGTAAAGTGCTCTACTAATAAAGACACTCAAATTGATGATGTGATAACTTTATAACGTATTATAAAATCGAGCAAATCTTAATAAATTTCTTGAATCCTAATGTACAATGTGGAAATTTTTAAGGACAATTACGCACGAATGACTAATCTAAGTATTGTTCGGTAATGGTAACATGGTAACTGAAGCAAATTATTTTTTGATGCGGAAATGATTTTCCTTCTTTTTCCCTTTTTTGCTATTCGAATTGAAGGGGGGCCAAATTGAGGGAAATAATGAGGCCAATTTTACCATGTAATAAGAAATTGAAAGATTTCGTTGAAATTGTTCGTTTGGAAATTTCCCGAAAAGCTAATTGTAGGTTCTTCTCTCCATTAGAACAATAGGGCCGTTATGCTCATTACCAAACTTGTTGAAGAGATAAAATATAACAAAGGTATATCTTTTTTATCAAAGGTTGATCCGATAATGAAAAGAAGAATTAGGCCAAAAATTAGGATACATTAATGGAAAATATAACTTGCATCGAAGAAAAGCAAATGAAATATGCATGAGGCCCATATATGGAGGGAATTGTGCCGTACACAAGGCTTAGGGAGTATAAGTGGCTATTCGGATCCGTTCTCAAATCACCACTCATAAGTGGTGCTATCAATACATCCGTTTTTATTTTTCATACATCCTTCTCAATTTTCGATTGTCAAATTAATTGAATTGAAGATGATTAAATAGTAGAAATTATCAGAGAATGTGCGGCAAGTAAAAGGAGTGTGTGGATGTGGATAGCAATACCCTTTGTGGGAATTAGATCATCTCCTAAGCAGAAGATCAGGATCCTCCTGACCCACTAACACGGGCCGTTGGATTTTGATCCAACGGCTACAATTATTATAACTTTAGAGGGACCATCTTTTTGTAACCTTTATATCAAAATCTAATGGTCCGTATTAGTGGATCAGGAGGATCTTGATCTCCTGCTCAAGAGAGGATCCAATTCTCCGTTTGTGGTTTGCAGTCTATCCAACGTTTCTTCAGGTGTTCAGTTCAGTTCAGGCGTTAACTGTTTTGGGTTGGGCCACTTGTGGAAAGCAGAGACCGGTCAATATCCAAGGGAAGGGACCGTACTAGGGCACACTTAATTGGTTTCCAAGTTAGGTTTTGTGGTGGACTCTCTCTCTCTCTCTCTCTCTCTCTCTCTCTCTCTCTCTCTCTCTAACTTGATTGGATTGCATGACGGGGGGACATGGTATTGTTGGCATGAATGAATGTACATATTTAGGAGAATTAGAAGGTTATCCATACACATTTATACCAAAAATGCTCTAGCATTATTAGTGGTGGGGAAATGTAGAGAAAAACAAATGGTCTTTCTCATTCATGCTTCACTTAATTTTAATAATCATTTTTTTTATGATCTTGTTTCGGATTGCAAAAGTTTGATCATAGAGAACTGGAGTTGTTATGTGCAGCATGTTCATAGACAACGTAATTTTGCAGTTGATGAGTTAGCCAAATTGGGTTTAAATAGCGAGATGGAGTTTCAAGAGCTTGTGGAGCCTCCTCCTTGTTTAGTTCAAACTTTTTTCGATGACTGTTCTAGAGTCACTACAGCTAGATTAGTTGTTCCTTAGTTTTTCTTTTTCTTCTTCCATGTTACCGAGAAAAAGAAAAACATATGACTTTAAGCAACATTAAGTATTCCATAGTAAAAAAAAATTAAAAGTAAAATGCACAATAACAATACTTAAAATTGTTGGTCTAAAAATTCGTTGAATGCAACTTGGTATGTCGAGCCACAGACGCACTGCTTATTTGGTTCACGCGTGAAATACTAAAGCTAGATGCAAACAACATCAAATAGCAGTCAATTTGCATGTTTCCAAGCCATTTGGTCTAGATACTCTAATAAATTGATATTTTATTTGGTTATATATGCATATGGAGTTGGTGGTCCTTCTATAACATATAAAAAACTTGTCATTTTATTTGGTTCATGTACAAATATGTTTGTATTGTTTCTAAATAAAGAATTTGTTGAAAATTATAGCTTCCAACTTGTAGCATGATGTGTATGCAAGTTGTCCTCTTTACTAAACAAATAAGGAAAAAGGAGTTAGAGTAATACTCAACCACGATAAGTGGCTCAATAAAAAACATGCATACAACAACTCTTTAAAAGAAAAAATAAAGGAGGTTTTAGTTTTGATACTTAATAAGCTGAGTTCGATACTTTGTAACTGTGGAGAGGTCCTAGCCTTCTTCGGTCCCAAGAGGTTTAGATAACTGCGAGGAGGTCCTAGCCTTCTTCGGCCCCAAAAGTTAAAATGGTAAAGTTTTGGAACTACCATGCCAAGTTGTTAGGATCTTTCTAATAATAGAACAAAATAGAAATTAATAACATATAATTCTAGTAAAATATCATGCCCTTCTTCAACTATTCGACCTGCTCCTCGAAATAAGTAAATTTATTTGGTTCAAAGTAAATAGAATCCACAATACAAAAATATAGCTACTAGCACAACAATCTAACAATATCTTCTTTTTTTTTTTACATAAAAATAAAATGTCTCAAAGTTATTTTATCAAGATGACGAGTGCGATACTTGTGCTATTTGCACAACTGTTTTTATTCTTTGCACATTCTTCTTAATTTTAGACAGTTGAATCAAATAAATTGAAGATCAAAGACATAAAATTAATAAAAGTGTATGAGAGGTACCTTAAAATTGGTTTGTGAAAAACACTATCATACTTAAATATGACTAAATAAAAAATCCTACTACATTTTTTGAGATAAATATAAAAAACAGAAATCATGGAAGGAAAGAATCGAAAAACATTTTCAGAGGTCCTAATCAAATATGCGGACACGTGGTAGCACATAATCATTGGGGGCTCGCATCAGGTTCCACCACGTGGTGTGATGGAGAGACGGCCACGCCAGCCCCGAACAATGCTCTCTGTAGTTAAGGGAGCCCGACCTTCCAGAAACTTCCGGGAACTACTGGCTTGCAGCGGCCGAGGCATCTTGGGGTCAAAAACGAGCCACGTGTCCACACAGCCACGCGGGAATCCAACGTGGCGTCCCCATTTTCCTGTATTTGATACGGCCCCATTTTTAGCAACCCAGCAAAATTAGGGCACTTCCCAAAAACGTACTCAAAAGTCCACCGAAGCTCAAAAAACTTAAAAGAAAATTCCGAAATTTCGGAAAACGAAAAACGAAATCTCGGATTAGGAATCCATTTCCGTTCCCTGTTTTTCGGATTTTATCGAGCGATGAATGCGGAGGGAATTACGGAGGGAGAGAAAGTGAAGATGGAAGAGGGGAAAGAGGAGGTGGTGTTCATGTGGGGATATCTTCCCGGAGCTCTGCCCCAGAGATCGCCGCTTTTGTCGCCGACGATCGTGCGGACGGCCGACGCCGAGTACGCGTGGAAGGATGTATGCGGTGGCGGCTGCGGCTTCGCCATGGCCATATCTGGTGCTTTCTTCGAACTCTGCCTCGGTTTTTTACTTTCTGATTGCAGTTTTACCCGCTGTTTGGACGCCGAGAAAATGTGGGAAAATAAAGCTTGAAATTTTATGCTTTCTGCTATTTTTTTTCCATATAAAAACATACAGCATAGTAAAGTTATACAGAGTTTTTATGTCTGAAAATTGCTGCTGTACTTTATGTATCTTTTTCTATTTTCATTTCCACATTCAAATTGGGGAAGAATTATAATTTTAGTCTACACACACACATACATATATATATATATATATATATGTATATTCTAAATTGCTCTAATCCACGGGGAGGGAATGTCAACTTGGTTGCAACAGGACGGGCACACTGTCTTGGCAAACTGGCTTTAACCCGCATTTGGCTTAATTTGAGGCAGATGATGGACTCTATTATTTTTCTCCCCAATGCTGTTTTACCATATCTTTGTGTATGTTTGTCTTTGATGGTTGTGCTGCAAAGTACGTTTCTGTTTGCTCATGGTTCTTTGTTGGTATGATTTCACCCAGAGCCTGGAAAGCTTATTACATGGGGCTCAACAGATGATCTAGGCCAAAGCTATGTGACATCTGGGATGCACGGGGTACTGAAGCGATACACGACACTTGGTTCGTTCATTGGTTTATTTTGTTAATTTGTTGGTGGAATTAATTGACATTGTTCTCGATTTTGCTTGTTAAGGAAAACCCGGAGCCTTTTCCACTTCCGAATGAAGCTTGTATAGTACAGGCGGCCGCGGGTTGGGCCCATTGTGTTGCAGTCACAGGTAATGCTGATTACTGCATTTTTCTCAAGGAGTAGATTTTTATTCAACGTAGTGAGTAAAGGTTTAGAAACATCTGAACCCTTTTCTGACAAATAATTTCTTCTGAAGATGCCAAGGGGGTTTGGAATTAAGCGCATGAAACTAGACCGACTGAAACAATTAGTTGGTAACTAATTGAATTGTGGAAACAATTTCAGTTTCCATGTTCCATCGTTATTAAGCTATTATGAGTATTGAGGCAGTCAATAAATTTTGGTTTTTAATGCAGATAATGGAGGAGTTTACACATGGGGATGGAAAGAGTGTGTCCCATCTGGGAAGGTCTTTGGGGAGCAATCTATGGGTCCAGACGGTGTAAAGGATGCCTATGAAAGGCAGAATTCTTTTATGACTGAGCAAGGTAATTCATGTTTGGCCTCTTTTCTTGACAATGACAAAAACTTGTTTTTCGTTCATTGCTGACTTATTTATGTTTATAATATAGTTAGCCCTCGCTCTCAAGGCTCACGATCCACTGCTGCAGCAGTTTCTGCTAGCGAAGAAAGTACAAAGCGAAGAAAATTGTCGTCAGCAAAACAAGCGGCTGAAAGTTCATCATCTGGTGATGAACCTCCGTCAGCATTGCCATGTCTTGTGGCATTGAACCCGGGAGTTAGAATAGCCAGTGTTGCCGCTGGAGGGCGCCATAGTCTGGCATTATCAGGTAATTTTACCCTGTTCTGATTTTTACCTGTATGCGATGCATAGTCTCTTTGCATTGTGGTCATGAAATAAGGTGCGGAATGAAGTTTCAGAGTTAGAAATTAGAATATTTATAATATCAAGCAAGACATAAGGTATCCTAATTTCCCAAAACTTCAGATATAGGACAAGTGTGGGGATGGGGCTATGGAGGTGAAGGGCAGCTTGGTCTGGGCTCCCGCATACGTATGGTATCCTCTCCTCATCCTGTACCTTGCATTGAGTCCTCTTATGGAAAAGATAGATCTGCAGCACTGTCTCGAGGAACCATGGGTTCAGACGGATTTGGTGTTAGGGTTCCTGGAAATTATGTGAAGGGGATTGCCTGTGGAGGGCGACATAGTGTAGTAATCACAGGTACAAATTTTAAGTTCTTTCTCCAATTATTTATAAGCATGGGCACCCGAGCTGGATAGTACTGTTACTGCCAACGTCTTTAATTAATCTTAGATACTCAATTGGTATTTCTTGCCGTTAATATGTTATATGTAAGAGATATTTGATTAAATACTGAAGAATCAGTCACTAGATTAGGTGAATGATCAATCATTGGAATCATGGGAGCCATTTTCAAAACTTCATAGTTATAGCTGTTTATAAGTGGGGAATTAGAATTGACTTATCACAGGAATGGCATTACTGTGGTTAGTGTATCATGTGGTACAACTGAGATGTTAAACGATTTTAGCACTTTAGCTTTTATGTTTTATTTTACATGTATGTTTGTGATTTCTTTCTTGCATTTCAGATGCTGGAGCAGTACTTGCTTTTGGTTGGGGGCTGTATGGACAGGTGAGTTTTCTGCAGTATTGCACTCTTTGCCTCACACTTTTGCTTCTTCAAGAAACCATAAGTGCTGTCTGCGTTAATTTTATTTCATCCGTATGCACAACATATTACTTCATAGTGAAAAATCATTGATCATAGTGCTTTTGGCTTGTTGGTGGTAAAACTGCTATTGATGACCAATATGAAAATCCATTATCTATAGTATTACTGGATTAGTACCTAAACAAGATGTTACCGGTGTACCAACCAGGCTGGAATGTCTAATTTTTAATTTTTGTATCCATCCATAACTCCATACAAAACAACTAGCAGGTGTTCCCCAAATCTTAACCATTCTACGGTATCATTATGTAGGTATAGGAATGATGGAGAAAAAGCACTGTAGGTGCTCAAGATGAGGTTCACTCAAATGGATTAATCTATTCTATTCCTTCCCAACATTACCAATAGTGCACTGTTGCTGACCGTTTTGGCTTATTAAAATAAGGCATAAAACTGATTTCCTTGTCATTTTTGTTTTTTCAAGTGTGGGCAAGGAAGCACAGATGACGAGTTAAGCCCGATTTGTGTATCTTCATTACTGGGTATCCGGATAGAGGGTGTTGCGGCAGGACTGTGGCACACTGTCTGCATTTCAGCGGATGGCGATGTTTATACATTTGGTGGGAATCAGTTTGGACAGCTGGGAACCGGAGCTGATCAAGCTGAGGTAAACCATGAAGTTTACCTAAATCTATCCTTTGTTTGGCTATAGAATTTGACATCCTCACTAATTGAGAAGTCATAAAGTTACTAGAATATGATATGATTGCTTTGATTCATAGGTTTGTCATTCAGGCAATGACGCAACGGGATGATAACCCTTAATTTTTCCCTTAACTCGGCCATAAAATGTTAATAGTATATAGGTAGGGTTACTAGGGTAACATAAATTAAATAATCGATAATATTTACGTGGCTACTTTTGCAGTATTTTCAAATCATCATTGCCAATATTCATTGAATGTTGCTTTCAGAGAAACTGTTGAACTGAATTTTCTTGAATTGTGGACCAGACGATACCAAGACTTTTGGATGCTCCAATTCTGGAAAATGAGAATGCAAAGATTGTTTCCTGCGGGGCGCGTCATAGTGCCATAATCACGGGTATGCTACTGTCTACTTTTACAAGCTCCCTAACTCTTTTATGATAAGCGACTTTATCTTTCTTTAAGCTAACTAGTCTTTCCTTTAAGCTAAAGAAGAGATGGTATCCAATCTTAATGTGGTTAAGCAAATATGATTACCTCGATTATATTTGGTTACATGTGGTCGTCTGCATTGGTCCAGAAAACAGGAAGTGATTTATAGAGAAAGAAACACGGAAATTTGGTCAGCTCATAAGAGCCTTCACAAGTCCTTGGAAAATTCCAAATATTGTGTTTAGGCTAGTAAACAAACGAAAAACAGTGAAAGTGTCTGAAGTTGTAGGTAGCATGGATAAAAATATCTATTTAGGTGGAGATATCAGTTGCTTGGGTTTACAGAAATATCGGTTTATGTCATAATTTTAGTTTAGAAGATGTTGAAGTTGAACTTGTGTGGATTAAAACCTAAAGAGATTCTTAATTTATTTGTGTTTCATGTAGATGATGGGAAAGTTTTCGGCTGGGGATGGAACAAGTATGGTCAGGTATTCCAGCTGTCATCAATAGTTCATGTCGATGCTATGAATGTATTTTGCGCTGCAATGCTCCTATTTCTCGTTTTGGCTTGCAAGTCTCATACTGTGGTTTTCTGTTGCAAATTCCAGCTTGGCCTGGGTGATGTGATCGACCGCAACATTCCGGCTCAAGTCACGATCGACGGATGTGTGCCGAAGACTGTGGCATGCGGCTGGTGGCATACCTTACTGCTTGCTGAACCTACTTGAGTTCTCCTAGTCCAAAGGCCACGGTACAATTTTGTTAGATAGCAGTGTTCATTGAAGTTGGTAACTTATTGGTTAC
Organism: Pyrus x bretschneideri; assembly: GCF_019419815.1. NCBI lineage: Eukaryota > Viridiplantae > Streptophyta > Magnoliopsida > Rosales > Rosaceae > Pyrus > Pyrus x bretschneideri. Next base: position 6,076,071 of record NW_025999723.1, on the reverse strand, counting down.
ATGTACATACACTAGTTTGGAATGTAATTGTATGTACATATACATATGTATTTATGTATGTATAATGTATATGCATGTACCTCATTCTTTCATGGCGGACGTCTTCCATGTCTGATACGGTTAGGATATCGTAATATGTATCAAATTCGACGATGTACAACTAAGGTTGTGTATAATTGGAAGTGGCTGTGATGTAACCAAACGCCTGGAAATGTTATGTAATTGTTATGTAATTGTTCTGTATTGTCTTAGGAAATTGGCAGCTATGTGGGGAATGCTATGGAAATTTCCTTGATTCATCTGTGTAATGCGATGTCTGGTGCAAACTTGCAAATCAAACGTTCTATTTTTTTTTTTTTTTTTATATTCTCGAAGTACATTTTCTAAGAGAGAGACTTACATGCATCTAGAACACTAGTGATGGTGTTCTAAACTATCATGCAATATTATGTGTTTTAACTCGTTCACTTGACATTGCTTTATTAATTCGGAACAGGCCTTCAATGAAACAAGTCACGGACGAGCTTGAGTACATTGCAAGCGTTGCCGCAACAAAGGGTTGTCGATGTCTATTTTTTGTTCGAGTTACCTGTCCTATTTGGATAATGCACGGTTGTGTTTTTGTTTAGCAGATGCATATGTATGTTAAGAGATTATATTCACACCCTAATTTACTTCTACCACACTTTTTTAATTTTTAATATTTTCTATACACCACTAACATTTGATAAAAAATATTAAAAAATTAAAAAGATGTGGGAGAAGTAATTTGGGATGTGTGAATATAATCTTTATTACCAGAGTTTTGCATGTACAGCTTGAGGTGAAGGTTTTGCTTGCTGAAATGTGAGTTTTTTTTTTTTTGTTTTTTGTTTTTTGTTTTTGAGATTAGGGTTAAGGGGCGTGCCTTAAAGAATTTTTTTGGAAGTATTGGATACGCCAATGGGCATACCGAAAAGGAGGAGAAAGTATGTTATTCGCTTACGTCTACAACACTCATGATCCATATGTACACAAAGCACATGATGAGTATTATACCATTGAGATTCTGTTTAGATTTCTGTGTCCAGAGCCTTAATGATTAAGAAATCCAGACTACTCATTCAAATCTTGCGACTCCCTTTAACCCACCTTACACAAATCAAAAGCCCAAACCTTTGTCTCCCTTGAACAGCTCGAATCGCCAAGTCTTTGGACGCCAGACACAGAGATTCTCTAATCCAAAGCATATTCTCTCTAGAAAGAAGCTCAATTATGAGTGGCAGGGGAATTATGTAGTTGGCCTTTTTGGGTGGACTTATAGGCTTGAAGAAAGATTAGCACTAATTATGTAGACGAGCCTTCATGGTCAAAGGGTTTTTGCTTGTTTTCTTTTTTATTCTGAAAGATGGCATTATCAATCATTGGCTTAGTTTCTAATAAGCGATTAGCTCGAGCAGAGCTGTTAATTGGTTGCAATCAACTCTTTCAAATGATTTCTTTGGCTGGTCTTCTGTTTTGAATCTTTTGATTCTTTCTTAAGTAGGTAATGAGTAGAAGTGAGACCTAAAAATAGGCTTTGAACGGACCAACTACCTGGATACTGTAAACACGTTTAGACTGCTTTTAACACACTTTGAGTTGTGCCTGAAACAAAAGGCAATAGAATAATCAGATCTTATAACTAATTTACTCATATTATAATATAGGTGGACGATTATTTTATATTTTAGAGTGTATTATTAATAACACGCGTTAGTGGTGAACTGGTCATGCTATGAGACAGCGTTCTAAGACCACATTATAATTTCTCCATGATAAGAATGCATATTCCATTGTTTTGGTTAAAGAAAGAATATAAGGATTACATTAATTTGTTAATCTTCTTGTTTTACCCTTGAATTTTTTTTGTTCCTGATTATTTCTGGCTTATACTAAAAATGGTAGCTTGATTAAGAAAGTTGGTGACCATATGAAGTAAAGCCTAAAGATTTTGAATAGTCAAATAAGACCAAATTCACAAATTATTTTTGCTTTTTCCAGAAGACAGATGAGTTGGGCTGACTTGTCCTTTACTATTTTAACTGGCATTGCACTTCTTGATTGTATTAAGGGAAGATGACATGCTCCTTAAGGCTTCATTAGTAATGGTGGGTATGAAATATCGAACACTTGATTTCGGGTGCAGTTCGTTAAGTCGTCCTTTACTTTTAAATTTTTAATTACTTAAGTTGCAGTTTGCTCGGAAAAGTTGATGACTTGCCATTTGACTCAAGTCATATCTTTTTTTTTAAAGATATTGTTGGAACCAAAGTTCTGCACCACCATGGATGGTAGGGAGTGTGAGAACATACGACCATAGACAAGAATAAACAACTGTGATTAACGTAAGGTACTGGTGTGGTACCAGGCCAAAGGCTTTTTAATAGTCAAGTTAGTATAAAGATCTTAGAACTCCTTTTATGATTGTGAATACTTGCAGTGCAAAACATTCCATAGATGGTGGGAATATCCAAGAATATAAGCAACCAATACGAACCCTAGTTGGACCAGGTTTCCATGTCTTGTGAAACATGTATGGTCTATCTCAGCAAGGTCTGTAGGGGTAGTAATCCAATGGTAGTAAAAGATGACACTTGTCAAAAGATAGAAAAGGTAGTTAGAGTTAGTTACATTGTGACTTAGGCAGTAAGATTTGTGCAAGGTAGTATATAACCTTGAGGCTGTAAGATTGTATGACATATAGAAAAATACCAGTTGAAGAATATTCATTCTCTCTCTCTCTCTCTCTCTTCTTTGAACAATACTGTGAATTTCTTCATCTTTCTTGGCGTCTGGTTTCTATGCATGCCAACTGTTTGACAAAAGTTCGCAATTACCATTATGCTACAAGTTTTCAGTTTTCTTGCAGCAATGGTTTCTACCTCTCAACTACAAATTGTTCAATCTCCCATTATCTCTCTCATTTCCATTGTTTCAACATCTGTCACAGTCAAGCTTGATGAGACAAACTACTTGGTTTGGCATTTTCAGATGCAGCTTTTGCTCTAAGGGCATGGAATCATGGGGTTTGTGGATGGTTCCACACCTTGTCCTGCTCGATTCACATGAATTACACCTAGTGGATTCGAGGTAGATTCGGACGAAATTGGTTCTTCCATAGAATCTGATGGCTACAAGATTTGGAAGATGCATGATCGAGCCTTGATGCAGCTAATTACTGCAACCCTTTCATCACCTGCAATTTCTTGTGCCATCGGGAGTACTAGTGCTCAAGATCTTTGGACACGGCTCAAGGAGCAATTTTAGATTGTTACAAGAACAAGTATCTTCCAAATGAAATCAGAATTGCAGAATATCAAAATGGTTAATGATTCCATTTCTCTTTACTTACAAATAATCAAGGAGACTAAAGATTATCTTTCTGCGGCTGAGGTTAAATTTGATGATGATGATATTGTAATCCTTACTCTTAGTGGTTTGTTTGGTTTAACAACACTTAAAGGTTAAAGGTTCTATTTCTAACTTGAGGTCGGCCACAAGGCCAATTACTTAGAAGTGGAGCATAACCATATATATGCATGCATGACGTGCTATTTTGTCAAGGGGCTCCAACACCAAAAGATCAACGAATTGTTTAGGTTGTTTGGATGAAGACGGCAATTTGGAACATGCTGACGTTGACCAACATAAGTAAGCCTTAGTTTTGGCGCAAGACAACTACGTTTCCTTAATTGTATGATTCGGGTGCATAAATAAACGCTCGTATTTGCTTCAGTTACAAATCTCTTGTTATGATGTAATCAATGTAAAGCTCCATTATAATTTCTCCATGATAAGAATGTATATTCCATTGTTTTTTGGGTTTTTTTATTTTTTTTATTTTATATATAAATATTTTAATATTTATTTAATTTTTAATTAATTATTTTTAAAATATTCAATTACTTTTTTAATAAAAAGTGGGTCCCGCCTCAAGCCACGTTAGCATTTAATGGAAGAATTGACAGACAGCTGATGAAAGGTATGACATTTTAACAAATTCGAAGATAAGGTATGACATTGAAACTTTTTAAAGACTAGGTATGAAAACGTTAATGACCCAATAGTTGAGGTAGTTTTATGTAATTTACCATTTTAGTTTAGAAGATGTAGAAGTTGAACCTGTGTGGATTAAAACCGAAAGAGATTCTTAATTTCTTTGTGTTTCATGTAAAGGATGGGAAAGTTTTCAGCTAGGGATGGAACAAGTATTGTTTGGGTTAATATTTGAACATTGGACTTAGATGAAGGAAAGCCCAAGGGTGCCAAATTAAAAGAGATTTGCCTGAAGTCCATCATCAAGCCCAAAAGCAAATTGAGGCCTTCTCAGCCAAGATACAAGCCACGTGCTTACCATTGAAGTGACAAGTGATGGAGACTAATCTACTACCAGCCAAAGAACACTTTTCAATGGTATTACAAGTAAAAGTTGATGACTCACTACCCTTCAAATGCTTTCGGGCAAGAACAAAGTTACAGCAGTCGGGCTAATCTGCCTATAAAAGGAGGAAGAGGCCCCAGAGATAAAGACACTCAACCAATCAACACAAACATACAAACTCTGCTCTCAAGCCAAATTTGCATCCAAAAGCTGTAATCAGCTCAGATCTCAGATCTTTTAGTGACAAGCTATCTCTTGTCCAGTTTAAAGCTCTGCTATTTCTCTTAGTGGCGTAGTATCGATTCCCTCGTGTAAACTTGTTTACCATCCATCCTTTTTTAGCATGTAAACCCTGTAATTACAAAGAGAAGTGACTGCAAGAAGTTCAACCTTGCCATACAAGGTGAAATCTTACTTGAAGCTCTTTGTTTGTTTTCCAAAGTTGTAGATCTATTACTTAATGCATTCTCCAGTACATATTCAAGTCATATCCACCTGTTTTCCTATTTTAAGAGTTCCATTTGCATTTGGATCTGGTTAGTTTAATGGATATGTTGTCATTAAAATCAATCAAAAACCAAGTAAATGGCTTAAAGGGCTCTGGACTCCCTTCATTTGAACATACAAGACTATGAACTAAAAGTCCTTGTTTACAAGGCAAGAAAAAGAACTTAATGTGGACTTAACCCATCCACGACAATCCTTTGATAACAAAAAGTCCGAGTAACTTGGGACGCAAGTAATCGACTAAAAACACTCTTATTCTACATATGCTATACTGAGATAGCAGTGGCACGCGTAGCACTCAGTTAGTTTTGATTGTGAGTCTCAAGGCCTACACCTAAGGCCCCACAAATGCATCTTTTAGAACTAACTTTGTCCTCTTCTTATAGCACATCAACAAGCAAGAGCCCGACTACACATCCAAAGTGCCAATCCCTAGGGGAGCTATGCTGAGGTCCGAGGATCCTTCTCCAGAGAAATCTTCGCCCGAACAAGTATGGTCAGGTATTCAGCCGTCATCAATAGTTCATGTCGATGCTATGAATGTAGTTTGCTCTGCAATGTTCCTATTTTTCGTATTGCCTTGCAAGTCTAATACTGTGCTTTTCTGTTGCAAATTCCAGCTTGGCCTGGGTGATGTGATCGACAGCAAGATCGACGGATGTGTGCCGAAAAATGTGGCATGCGGCTGGTGGCATACCTTACTGCTTGCTGAACCTACTTGAGTTCTCCTAGTCCAAAGGCCACGGTACAATTTTGTTAGATAGCAGTGTTCATTGAAGTTGGTTACTTATTGGTTACATGTACATACACTAGTTTGGAATGGAATTGTATATACGTATACATATGTATTTATGTATGTATATGCATGTACCCCATTCTTTCATGGCGGACGTCTTCCATGTCTAATACGGTTAGGATATCGTAATACGTATCAATTCGACGATGTACAACTAAGGTTGTGTATAATTGGAAGTGGCTGTGATGTAACCAAACGCCTGGAAATGTTATGTAATTGTTCTGTATTGTCTTCGGAAACATGCAGCTATGTGGGGAATGCTATGGAAATTTCGTTGATTCATCTGTGTAATGCAATGTCTGGTGCAAAATTGCAAATCAGCGTTCTATGTTTTTTTATACTCTCAAAGTTCATTTTCTAGGAGAGAAACTTACATGCAACTAAAATACTGGTTACGGTATTCTAAACTATCATGCACTTTTATGTGTTTTAACTCGCTCACATGACATTGCTTTATTAATTCGGAACAAACCTTCAATGAAAGAAGTCGCGGAGGAGATTGAGTACATTGCAAGCATTGCCACAGCAAAGGGTTATTGATGTCTAATTTTTGTTCCAGTTACCTGTCCTATTTGGATATTGCACGGTTGTGTTTTTGTTTAGCAGATGCATATGTATGTTATATATTACCAGAGTTCTGCTTGTACAGCTTGAGGTGGAGGTTTTGCTTGCTGAAATATGAGTTTTTATTTATTTATTTATTTATTTTTATTTTTTATGGTTTTTGAGTTCATTGGTTTAGGATTTAGGGTTTAGGGACGTGCCTTAAAGAAATTTTTTGGAAGTATTGGATATGCCAATGGGCATACCCAAAAAGATGAGAAAGTATGTTATTCGTTTGTGTCTACAACACTCGTGATCCATGTGTACACAAAGCACGTGATGATTATTATATCATCGAGATTCTCTCTGAATCTCTGGGTCTGGAGCCTAAAAATTATGAGATCTGGACTACTCATTCAAATTTGGCGACTCCTATTAACACACCTTAAACAAACCAATAGCCCAAACCTTTGTCTTCCTTCAACAGTCTAAATCTCCTGGTCTTTGGGCGCCAAACACAGAGATTCTCTAATCCAAAACATATTCTCTCTAGAAAGAAGCTCCATTATATGGGTGGGCATGCAAATTATGTAGTTGGGCTTTTTGGGTGCACTGGGCTTAAAGAAAGATTAGCACTAATTATGTAGATGGGCCTTCATGGTCAAAGGGTTTTTGCTTGTTTTCATTTTTATTCTGAAAGATGGCATTGATCAATCACTGGTTTAGTTTCTAATGAGCGATTAGCTCGAGCAGAGCTGTTAATTGGTTGCAATCAACTCTTTCAAATGATTTCTTTGGCTGGTCTTCAGTTTTGAATCTTTTGATTCTTTTTGTTAAAGTAGGTAATGAGTAGAAGTGAGACCTAAAAATAGGCTTTGAAACTATCTGGACACGTAAACACATTTAGACTGCTTTTAACACACTTTGAGTTGTGCCTGAAACAAAAGGCAATAAAACAATCAGATCTTATAACTAATTCACTCATATTATAATATAGGTGGACGATTATTTTATATTTTAGCATTTATTATTAATAACATGCGTTAGTGATAAACTGATCGTGCTATGAGGCAGCGTTCTAAGACCACATTATAATTTATCCATGATAAGAATGGTTAAAAAAAGAATATAATGATTAAATTAATTTGTTAATCTTCTTGTTTTACCCTCGAAATTTTTTTGTTCCTGATTATTTCTGGCTTATGCTAAAAAAGGTATCTTGTCGTGTCTATATTTTTTTATTTAATTAAGAAAGTTGGTGACGATATGAAGTAAAGCCTAAAGATTTTGAATAGTCAAATAAGACCAAATTCACACATTATTTTTGATTTTTCCAGAAGACAGACGTGTTGGCTGACTTGTCCTTTTACTATTTTAACTGGCATTGCACTTGATGATTGTATCAAGGAAAGATGACATGCTCCTTAAGGCTTCATTAGTAATGTTGGGTATGAAATATCGAACATATGATGTTGGGTGCAGTTCGCTAAGTTGTCCTTTACCGTTAATCACTTAGGTTGGAGTTTGCTGGTAAAAGTTCATGACTTGCCATTTTGACTCAAGTCATATCTTTTTTTAAAGATATAGTTGGAATCAAAATTCTGCACCATCATGGATGGTAGGGAATGTGAGAACGTACGGCCATAGACAAGAATAAACAACCGTGATTAATGTAAGGTACTGGTGTGGTACCAAGTTAGTATAAAGATCTTAGAACTCCTTTTATGATTGTGAATACTTGCAGCGCAAACCATTCCCTAGATGGTGGGAATATCCAAGAATATAAGCAACCAATATGAACCCCAGTTAGACCAGGTTTCCATGTCTTGCGAAACAAGCATGGTCGATCCTAGCAAGGTCTGTAGACCTTGCTTACCATATCAGAGCTCAACAAGATGTAGGGCATCATTGGTCTATTTAGTCGGCTTAGTTCAATCAGAACCATAATCAGATTTCTAAGGCATTTTTATTCTGATTTGCCTTACTCCGAACCAAAATATATATATATGGTTCCACATATAACAAAAAAAAAAAAGAAGCCAAATTGTTACTTCAATTGGAGACTTCAAATCTCATTCACACATACATACCCCCCTTTTGGTTTGTTTGGTTTAACAACACTAAAGGGTTAAAGGTTCTATTTCTAACTTGAGGTCGGCCACAAGGACAATTGCTTAGCAGTGGAGCATAACCAAATATATATGCATGCATGACTTGCTATTTTGTCAAGGGGATCCAACACCAAAAGGTCAACGAATTGTTTAGGTTGTTTGGATGAAGACGGCAAATTTAGAACATGCTGATATTGACCAACATAAGTAAGCCTTAGTTTTGGCGCAAGACAACTAAGTTTTCTTAATTGTATGATTCGGGTGCATAGATAATGCTTGTATTTGCTTCAATTACAAACCTCTTGTTATGATATAATCAATGTAAAATTCCTAAAAAAACTCGTTTTTATTTTGTTAAAAGTTGGAACCTTGCTTCGTGGTTGAATTTCTCATGGTTGTATTTGTACTTACTAGTATTCGAAGAGTGATGCTATTCATACCACATTTATTGATTACATTGTCGATGACCTCTCAAATATACACAAGTCTCACATATATAGATGAAGTTTTCACCTTGATTAGAAAACTAATAAGGTGATCGGTAAATGTGGTACAAATAACATCATTCGTATCAGAAACAGAGAGATTTTGTTTTGGTGCATATCAATGACAATTTTTTTTAAGAGGCAAGCAAAAGTTTAAAGCTGAAATTAGCTGGAGTTTGTGCTTATAGGCAAAGCGATTTGGGTTTAATTAACCTTTATGTGGATCTTGCATTAGAAGCAAAACCCATCAGGTATGGTGGTATAAGAGGATACGATCTGATACATCAAACATAATAATTATAATACAATTAGTTGAAAATTAAAAAAAAAATCAACTAATTATATTATTACACTTAATGTATCAAATTATGTTATTGACAGATTGAAAAATTGCTCTGATGTAAGCTGCATCTTTATTTGGAATATATTTTTTTCTGCCTTGTTGGCAAATTTGGCTGCAACTTGCAAGTTGATATAAAAATAATAGCGATCGGTGGATCTCAAATTAAATATGTCATATGTCCTCTAGGATCCCTACCCATTTATCTTTGGACTACAAACTTTTTATTTTTCTACAGTTGAGAAATCAAAGTCATGGCACATAGTTTTAGAAGTAGTACTACGATATTAACTCGATAAACTCTTTATTTGGGTTGTGTGAACCCTAATTATTTGCATTGTAAAAAAACATTTATCCATGTAGAATTATCTCTAAGGTGAAAGGGTGTCTCAAACTTTAAATCAAAAAAGTTTACTAAACACGACAAGTGGTTCAGGGGGAATTGTGGTTGAATTTTAGATCAAGTTTATTCTCTGCTCTTGAATTTGAGGTACAAAGTTAGCAAAAACACAAGTAATTCTCTCATTGAAACCTTAAAATCACTATTATAAATCTTTCTTGTGAGCTTACAAACCTTTCAAGAACATACAAATGATTTTAATTTTAATTTTAATTGCTTTTTTTTTTTTTTTTTTTTTGCAGAAGCGATTTTTTAATAAAAATTTTATAATATGAACGATTTTAATCATAAACACAATTTTTTATAACTCACAATGAACACTTTTGAATAAGAATTTCTACTTATTTTAGCAAAGTATTATTCTAAAAGGCAAACAAAAAGAGAAATTTATTTCAACGATGGTTGTGTTTGACTAGGACAGTATCATTATTATCTTCATTCCTCGATGTTGATTGGCCAACTCTGTCAATCGCAACCAAGATTAATGGTATTTCATGAAATAAAAAAAATACCACATATTAGGATTACTATAATTATTCACATCATCTTTTTTAATCTTTTCTATTTGTTAGAACAATTTGATCAAGTCGAGTTCATCTTACTGTAAGTTCTCGGTCTAGTAACACAACATCAAATATTTCCTTAACATTACACATTATGTTATTAAACAAAAGTGTTCCCGTAATTGTAATCAATCCATTTAACACCTCCCCCAATTAGACACCATCTTTTTTGTAATATATAGTAGCAGGGAGCACACACTTTATGTGTGTGAACAATTCTTAATATTACATAATTACTGTTTTTTTGTCATCCTTATGTAGATATTGTGTATCATAAATAAAAATAAATAAAAAAAAAGATAAAATAGGAAAAATAGGGATATGATTGTAATTTTGTCAAAAAAAAAGAGGGTAAAATAGGAAAAATAGGGATATGATTGTCATGTTGTCAAAAGGTACAAAATTACCATTTTACCCTCCTTATGTCAATATTGTATATGGAAAAGTAAGGGTAAAATTGGAAAAAAGAGAAAAAAAAAAGTTGACAAAGGCTCTTCTCTTAATACAATAGATTTTAAAATGAACCTTCTTTCGTAGGGAAAGGTCCTGTCCAGATTCATTTCCACCTAATTCAACTAGTCTGGGATCTAGGCTGTTAAAATTTGATCTAACGGTTACAAACATGGGGCTTCCTTAAAAGTGATAATAATTGTAACCATTTGATCAAATTTCAACGGCCTAGATCCCAAACTAGATGGATTAGGTGGAAAGAGATCTGGAGATGATCATTTTCCCTTTTTTTTAGAATCTATAATTTCACCCAAAACAAAAGAATCATACTTTGATCATTTAGTATTAGAATATAGTGATATTCTTCTTCACTTGTAAGTGAGAAGTCTTAAGTTTGATTATCATCAAATAACAATTTGAATCACATTATAACTGGCATATTTTAAGACGTAACCTACTTTCCAGTGTATATAATATGGTTGTTAAAAAAAAAAAGAAAAAAAAAAAAAAAAAAAAAGAAAAATCATACTTCGATACTTTACCGTACAAATTTATCCACAAACATAAACAGACGAAAGTACGAAACTACCCCGAAATTACGCGTAAACCATTAGCGCCAAGCGGACGTGAAGAAAGTTAGAATTAATATTTTAATTTGAGATCCGCCAGAAAACTAGGTTCGTTAATATCACCCTCCCCTCCGCGCGTATAAATACAAATCCGATGCGGAAGCATTCTCCTCAACCAAACGTCATTGCACAGCTCGGACCCTGACGGATAAACTGTTAGGGTGGAAAGGCAATACCACTAGCGCCAACTCGCTCCCGACGACCCGGTCCCCCCACTCGTCCGAGTCCCAACCCAAGCTGCTGCGGTGGACTCCCTTCGCGTTTTGATCTGTTGAGATCCGAGGTAATTCAGCGCTCTTTGGGCGTCGATTCGATCGGACTTTTTGGCAATGTGTTTCGTGTCGATTGGATTGAATTGTTCAAAAAGTTGATTGATTTGATTGCTTCGATTCGCATGTTTTGGCGAATTTGCTTGGGATTTTGAGCTTTGAATTCGTCGTCGAAGTATGTTTTAGATTAATTTCATGTATAATGACAGATCCGGTGGAGTTTCTGTGATTAATTGCGTTGGTAATGTCAGCACATAGAGTTTCTATGATTTCTGTTGGAATTTTTCCGGTTAAAGTTGCTCGAGCCATGAACTAAGGTGTAAGATTTTCTGACTGTACTAATATACCAGGGAAAGCAGAGGGCATATCAAAATGAAGGCACTTATTCTTGTTGGAGGTTTCGGGACGCGTCTGCGGCCGTTGACACTCAGTTTTCCCAAGCCACTTGTTGAGTTTGCTAACAAACCCATGATCCTGCATCAGGTACAATTGCTCTAGCAATTGAAAAATATTTTTTTTTATCCGTTTGTAGGAGTGGATTTCCTTTTGTTGATCTTGAGCCTAAACATTATTACTTTCTGTATAAGAGGAATTGTCAAAAACCTCAAAATATAGTGCTTACCTCAAATCCTCACAGTGTGTTTTATGTACGCATGCTTTTGTGATCGCATAAATCACGAGTTGATACAATTTTGTTGGTTTTTGCTTTCAGATAGAGGCTCTTAAGGCAATTGGCGTGACAGAAGTGGTTCTGGCTATCAATTACCAACCAGAGGTAAGCAAGGCCATCGTCTTGCGAAAAGTTTGATTTTATACTTGACGAGATTCATGCTACCGAAGGTTCTTTGAATGCTTATGCTCTTTATCATTTCTGCAGGTGATGATGACTTTCTTGAAGGAGTTTGAGGAAAAGGTTGGCATCAAGATCACATGCTCACAAGAGACTGAGCCCCTTGGCACTGCTGGACCTCTGGCTCTTGCTAGGGACAAACTGATTGACGATTCTGGTGAGCCCTTCTTTGTCCTTAACAGTGATGTTATCAGCGAGTACCCGTTTAAGGAAATGATTGAATTCCATAAAGCCCATGGAGGAGAAGCTTCCATAATGGTGACCAAGGTAACATTGAGTTGTAATTCTACCTGATACTTTGCACTCAGCTTCCTTCCAGCCTTGATATCACTGAAAATAACTTCTTTTTATATAGGTGGATGAGCCGTCGAAATATGGAGTGGTGGTTATGGAAGAGTCTACAGGGAAAGTTCAGAAATTTGTGGAGAAACCAAAGTTGTTTGTTGGCAACAAAATCAATGCTGGAATTTACTTGTTGAACCCCTCCGTTCTTGATAAAATTGAACTCAGACCAACCTCAATTGAGAAAGAAGTATTCCCAAAAATCGCAGCAGAGAATAAGCTCTTCGCAATGGTCCTTCCAGGGTTTTGGATGGACATTGGGCAACCAAGGGATTATATTACCGGCCTGAGACTATACCTGGATTCGTTGAGGAAGAACTCTTCATCCAAGTTGGCCAGAGGCGCCCACATTGTGGGAAACGTTCTGGTGGACGAGACAGCCAAAATTGGCGAGGGATGCCTGATTGGACCGGATGTTGCAATCGGTCCAGGCTGCATTATTGAGTCGGGAGTCAGGCTCTCTCGCTGTACAGTAATGCGTGGAGTCCGCATCAAGAACCACGCATGCATTTCCAGCAGTATAATCGGATGGCACTCCACCGTTGGACAATGGGCTCGTGTAGAGAACATGACCATCCTCGGAGAAGATGTGCATGTGAGCGATGAGATTTACAGCAACGGAGGTGTGGTTTTGCCCCACAAAGAAATCAAGTCGAGCATTTTGAAGCCGGAAATTGTAATGTAGGCTGTACGCTGTCGCTTATGTTCAAATTACAAAACAGAATTTGGTGTCAAGAGATGTAGTAAGTTATTTTGTTTGATATGTATTTGCTATTTTTATCCTTCCCGTTTATACAGTGCATAGGCTCTGCTGCTCCTTCATTTGTGATGTTTTTTGAAGTTTTGGGGCCGTTGGTTGTCCTCTGGGACTTGGAATTGTTGTGAATTGTGTATTGTTTTTGGTGTATATAGGAATAAATTTATCAGTCACTCTCTTGCTGTGTAACTTATTAATCAAGCTTGAATTCTTTTCTATTAATATTAATAATATTTTGTTTTTTGCATTTTTTAATTAAGTGGGTACTTTGCTTCCAGTGTTGGTATCTCTACTAGATCTGGGAAGATTCCAAGACCATTGATCGAAGTGTCGGCAGCATAGATTATGTGAATTATGTCAGTTGGTCCGAGTAATATGCAGCGTGCTTGTCTCTTAGTTTGAATTGTTCTTCCGGCTATTAGAGTAGTTTTGTTTTGATACTTGTCAGAATACAAAGACAGAGCATTTCATGGGTGTGTTCCCGACGTTTCTTCGTTAGTTGCAAACAATACTAAGAGAGGGGAAATTTAAACACACGATTTCGAATGCATGGGTCAGTGCTCTCAGTCTCTCGTTCCTTTGCGGATTTGAATATTTTGCATTTTCCGGTCCAAACAAAATTAGAAGGTGAAATCATGGACCCCTTGTCATCCATCCCTCTTTCCTGCCACACAAGGCAAATCCTATGACTCTTAGGCTTCGTCCAAAACAGCGTATTATTCTACTAAGTGAGTGAGACTGAGAGGGACATAAGAAGAAATATTAGCGATTTGTAGAACCAAATAAAAAGGGGTTGGGTGTTGTAATTATTGTCACACATTTTATGTGTGACGTGAGTGAGCACCTCAGCCATCTTTATCTCTCAGAATGACACTTTGACGGACAACAAGGCTTTGATTATGTATCACTAATTAGTGATAATTATGACACTTTGACGGACAAGAAGGTTTTAATTGATGTAATTTAGTATTACGGTTTAATAGTATTTGTCTTCATTTGTAAATGAAAAATTTTAAGTTCGATTATCACCAAAGGCGAATTTGAACCACATTATTGCTAACTCATTGTGAGGCTACGCCAACCCCTCTCTCCTTAGTGTAGATAATATCGTTTGCTCAAAACAAAAAATGCTTCATGCTAAAAACACAAGTTTAAGTGTTTCTTACCATAATCACTTTAAGTGCTTTTCAAAGATTCATTTGCATTTTTACTAAGAACTGGTTTCAAAAATAGTTTTACCAAAAACGCTTTCAGTCATTTTAAAAGTATTTCCAAACGAAACCTAATTGAAAGAAAATGAAATAAACAAGGATTAAATGGGAAATTAAAAAATGAAATGACAAAAGGAAAAGCAACTAATCAAGTGTGGTCTACCATGTGAAATTCCACCAGATAAAATACAGCAAAGCAAGAGAGACAATAGTACAGCAAAATGATTACACTCCAGAGACAGCAGACCTACTTTCATTACAAAAATTAACACACATGATGATTTTCAAGTCATGGACCCCACAACTCTTGTCCCAATCAAAGGTTGGAGCTGCTCAAGAATTGTGATTGACAAGTGGAAATCCATCCAGAAGATCAAAACCTTATGAACCTCCAAGACGGAGAAGGACTTCCATGCAACATGAATGCCATCATAACAGTATCTCAAGCTAACTACACCTCGTGCTGCCACGTGGAAAAGTTAGGATGTATGACACTGCGCGGCTGGCTCGGGATACTGCTCTAGTGGCATCCCCGTAGTTGTAGATTTCTCTCCATATAGGGACGACAGTTCTCAGATGTATTTACAGGGGAAAATTGAAGAATATGTAGAATTTTGTCAAGCTCATACTGCGCCTAACAACCGAAACATGACAATGGACGAAACAGCAAGGAGGAACCATGAGATGAAAGCAAAGGCAACGGCGATTTGGAACCTGCTGCATGGAAGATGCATTGGCGGCCTGCAGTAATTCAAATCCCTCGAGTACAGAACTGTCACCCCCGCTGATGAGCATGCAGCTGCTAATGACAGTGTAGACGTCACCTGCATTTTTCATTTTTGTTAAACATGAATTAGTTTATAACCTCTTCGGTTTTTATACACCGAACCATAGACAGAATCAAAACTCTGAAGTAAACAATCTGTTTAGTAGTGGTAGTGCAATAGCTACAAGAAACGGTTAAAGCACAATGAAACCTTTCATTTGGGAAGGTGATACTTTCTTTCCAGAAAATTTTAGTAAATATCGAAAAGCTTTATTCATTTCTAAGTTAATCAGTATCCTGAAGATCACACAACGGAATTGAAGTTATTTGACTGTCCATGTTTTCTCAAACATTTTTCCGCTACTTAGTTGTCCTGATGATCCAACATTTGTTCCGCGTGATCAGGATAAGTTTCAATTAATAAGTGCATAAATTATCTAAAAACTTCTCCCAACATCTCCAGTCCATCAGAAATCATGCATAACCCTTAAAATTAACGATGCCACACACACTTGTTTCTGAATACTAAATGCAAAAAACAATCCATAAATAAATGAAGAAACTTACCCAATCCCCGACAACAAATAGGCTCACTAAAATGGGATTCTGCAAGCTTCTCTTTGACCTCAAAGCATGTATATCAAGGCAAGCAAGTCCAAAACTCCAAACAACTTGAAGCCCCATTGATGCAATTAAATAGCTGCATCCAAATAAATGCAGGTAAGAATTATACAACTATTCAAACCTAGAAGCATGTAAACTTCAAACCATTTACGGGAAAGGATATAAAGAACAATCTTACTGCATGACAGGGGCAGCAACCAATAAATTAGCAGATTATAAGTCCTAACGCAAGTATGCACCAATGGACACATAGGGGACATACAGGCAAAGACATGCGACTCTATGCACCTTAAAAGTTAGGCTCACAAATAACACTTCCAAGTTCTATGAACACAACTGATCAATAAATTGAGGTGGGAAGGTGTTGCTACTTATCAGAACACATACAAACTAAGGAAAGGCTTTATGAACCGAAAATCAAGTAAACACACGTTAACACATGAAAACTACACGGTCACAATATCTCAAGAAACTTCTTCAAACCTCTCTATAAGTGGGAGAATTGAAATCATTTGTTCGTAGGAGAAGAAAATCATTAGCTACCAAGGAAGCAGAATGGTAGGAGTGACTTCATTGACTTCTGGTTATGTGATAGAGAGAGAGGGAGAGAGAGAGGTCATTGAGATGACTTTTCAGAATGCTGCAAAGAGAATTATAGCTTCAATTCGCCATTGTCACCGTACATAGACATCTTATGATGTTCAGGTTTCTGCAAACAAAATAAGGTGGAATAATGTACGATTTTTTATTCCTATGTGGAAGGTATAGGTTCAATAGGAGGAGATTCTTATCCTTAAAATGTACAGATTTAAGCTCAGAGATCAACAGACGAGGGTAGATGAATTAAACAAAGGCCCAGATCAACCATAGAAAAACTCAAGAACCAAGCATACATTAGTAAGTGATTAGTTTAACATTTTACGACAAACCTTGGTAAGTGAATAAATAAGAGCGAAAACAAGGGTAAGGGCAACAACATGAAATTTGCTTTTACCACTTTCAGAACCATTAACCACATTTCTAAATACTAAGAGACTTAAATTTGTTCTCTTTTACTTCCTCCTCATTAATTTCTATGTAATTGGTAAAGAGAAACGCTAAGAAGACTATCTTAAAAGTGGAACTCTCTGTACTCTCTCTCACCTCATGTTTTTCGCAGTGTTTCATAATTTTTTGGCACGGAAATTACGTTAAACTGTGAGGCGTCAGAGTCCGAGTCTCCTTAGCATTTTTCAATTGGTAAAACATAGCAAGGGAATCCGATCCACACCACTTTCCTTTCTAATTAAACCCCTTTTTTTTTTTCCATTAATGGAGAATCCCAGCTGGGTTAAATTTTGCTACAAATTGAACAAATCCGAAATCGATCGATAAAAACACAACCAGTTCAAAATACCCACCAGGGGAGAACAGAATCGACGAAAGTTTTCTTGTAAAAAATGTAAAAAAAACAGAAAGACATAATAAGAAGGGGAAAACAAAATACCAAAATGCAGTGGCATTGAAGAATCCATGAGCAGAGAGCATCACCCCAATAGCAGCAGCAGCAAAACAGCACTGCCCAATTCTCAGTGCCAGCCCACTCACCTTCCCTGGGCTCCCAAACAGCTTCTTCATCCCTTCCCTTCACTCTCTCTCTCTCTCTCTCTCTCTCTCTCTCTCTCTCTAGATTTTCTCTCTCTAAGCTCGAAGGAACCGTTTTCTGAGTCCTACAAATGAGCCCTAACTTTCATATAATTCCACCATTAACGCAATAAGAGCTAAAGAACTCAACTTTTGGAGGGGAGGCTTAAAATGTGGGATCTTCAGAGATAAAGTTGAGATTTTCGGTTGAAGAAGAAAAAAGATGTTTGACATGGAATGGGATGGCAGCAATGGGGAAAGGATCTTTCCAACCCGGACACACAATCGGACTTTTGAAATTTGATCTAACGGTTTTTAACATGAACTCACTTGAAAAGTTATAATAACATAAGCCGTTAGATCAAATTTCAAAGGTTCAGATTATGTGCCTTGATAGACTTGGTGAAAGGGATCCCATCCGATCATTTCCCGGCAGGAATGGAATGCTTTCATCATCTCTCTTACCGAGAGACTGCTTTATTTCTCTCTCTCTCGCATGGGTCTCTCTCTCATTGGTCCTCCATCAAATATAAAATATAGTTAGATTTGGGCCCTCAATGTGAAGAAAGTAGAAGAAAAGAATTGCATTTTATATGGGCCCTCAATATAAAATATAGTTAGATTTGGGCCCAATAGGTAGATTGCATTTTATATGAGCCCACTCAGTTTTTTTTTTTTTTTTTTGGATTTTGTTATTTGTATCTCTATTTTTACCTCTTACAAATCCTTATTAATTTTTAATCATTGATTTTTTTTCAATTCCTCTGATTTGACTTCCGAAAAATGAAAGAGACGTGTGAGAAGTAAAAATAGGTGTGTATATTGCATTATCTATTTTTTTATTTTTTTGGTGGAGAAGAAGGATTTAAATTTAAAACATCAAATAGCGACTTTACAGGAATATAATCAGAATTCAGAATCAAATTGCGGAATTAGATTCCGAACATGAGATATACTTTCGTTTATTAAACTTGGGAATTCAATTCCTCGTTTTGAAGGAATTGGACTCCATAAAACATTGGTCGCAAAAGTCTATACAATACATGAGACCGCAGAGAACCAACACCCACCTCGCCATAAAGGCCACCGACTTCAACGCATTTCAACCCTAAACCTCTCAAGGAGTCGAGAGAGAGAGAGAGAGAGGGAGAGAGAGTCCTGTTTCTAAAACCCTAGCTAAACCCTCGCCTCGCTTCTCCTCCAAACCAAATGGCTTTCACTTCAATTCTCCGCCGATCGGCCTCCTCCCTGGCCCCACTCGCCAGCCGCCTTGCTCGTGGCCAGCGGTCTTACCACGGCGCTGTTGCCACCACCGTCAACCACTTAAATTTCTCCCGAAAGCACACTCAGCCGACCCCTTTCGTTCCCACCCCTCGATACTACTCGAGCCACAGTTCGGACCAGTCTCTGATCAGGGTCATCGAGTCGGAGATCAAGTGCGCTGAGGAGACCGAGGATCTCGACAAGGTGAGGTTTTTTAGTTAATTTTCTCTTGCATTGTGGACTGTTTGGTTTCTGAGAAAATTTGGGGAAATGGGCAAGAAAATGAGGGTATGGTGGCTCTGTTGTGCTTGGCTTCGTGGATTAGGAAAACCCCATCTCAATTCAATTGAATAATCGTGCTTGGGAACTGCTATTTTGAAGTGAATTGCAGAAATTGAAGGATTCCTTGCGTTAGAGTTCATACTTCCTTAATTTAGTTCAATCATATTTCCCTTATGTTCGTTTCCTTGATTTTGATTTGCCCCTTGAGATGTATATATTTCGAAAAATTGTTTCTTGTAAAAGAACTACATGATCTTCGAATGTTAGTAATAGATGTTTGTGAGTGATGTTGGATAATTTGTTTATGTTGGTATTTGTTCATGGATTGTGTGAGTGTTTTCGCTCGTGGTTCGATTCAGCAGTAGATGTTTGAATGTGTGTGTTAGAGACTTTTAATAAATTATTGTTCAGTTTCTCTTCTGAAGCAGTTGGGAAGTGATGTGTTAGTGATGTTTGAATTATGTGAGATCACCATAATTATCGCTACTCGAGTGCTCAATTTGTAGGTTGAGGAGATTCCATCATCCTTCCCTTTTAAAATTGAAGATACTCCCGGAATCCAGACGGTGACGCTGAAAAGAACATATCAAGGTGAAGACATACAGGTTGAAGTTCACATGCCTGATCTAGTCACAGGTGAAGACGACAACGATGATAACCAAAATGATGACAATGATGAACACGCCAACCAATCCAGCATCCCGTTGGTCGTAACTGTCTCCAAGGGTAACGGACCAGTTCTCGAGTTTAGCATCACTGCTTACCCTGATGAGTTTCAAATTGACAGCTTGGCAGTGAAAAATCCCGAAGATTCCGAGGATCAAATTGCCTACGAGGGGCCTGATTTCCAGTAAGCATAAATGATTAATACTTCTGCAGCATTAATGGAAGATTATTGTATACGTAATTCTCTCGAATTCACGCAAATGTCTGCTGTATTGCAGTGATTTGGACGAGAACCTTCAGAAGGCATTCCACAAGTATTTGGAGGTGAGAGGAATCAAGCCCAGCACAACCAATTTCTTGCATGAGTACATGCTCAACAAGGACAGCAAAGAATATGCAAACTGGTTGCAGCAACTTAAGCGCTTCGTCGAAGCGTAAAACTTTTACCGTAAGATGTTACCTGGTAGAAAAGATGTGGTCTGTTGTTGAGAGGCTTTTATGCAAACAATAGTTGCATTTCATATGAAAATAACCATTTAGGCAATCTCTTGTGCACTCACTATTTCATCAGAAGTATCTCAAAATTTTGTTGTACAATACACCGGTGGATACTGGAAGGTACATTCAAGACGATGAAAAGAGCAAGTAATGAAATGATTTTATTATTTTTCTAAAAGAAAAAAAACAGAAAATTTTTATGAATTTGCTACGCTAATATGAGTGGGGATAAACTACGCATCATATTTTAAAGCAATAATACATGATAATTTATTCTCTGTCCATCTCTCTCACAAGTGACCACCTGGGAAGATGGAAACGGGAGATGGACGGCTGTGATTGATGACAAATTTAGGGCTCAATTGGGAGGTCCTTGTGTGTGTAAGTAATCCCCTTATCACCGTCCACAATCTGCCCATTTCCTCGCAGAATCCTGCACGTCCGATCAAAATAGTAAAAGTCAATATTTTTGTTTTGGACAAAGGGGGGAGTGCCTTCTTCAAGGTGCTTCTGTACTTCCAACCGAAAATGTACTGACATGAACTGAGGTTTCTTACCATCGAGTTGTTAACAATCCTTCTACTCCTACCGGACCCCGAGCGTGAATTCGACTTGTGCTTATCCCAACCTGTTGAGCAAGGGAAGATAGTTAGATACAGGACTCAAAACCTTGGCATATAACTGTCTTCAATAATTACTGCAAGATCATCTTTCTACCTCCGCACCAAGTCCAAATCGAGCACCATCGCAGAATCTTGGGCTTGCATTGTGGAAAATAGCAGCACTGCCAACGTTTATAACAATCAACGTTACTTGCCAACATCACTAAAGGGTGAACAAGTAGGACCTTTTTTTCTGTCCAACCATTTAGTTGGCCTGACTCTATGTAATTGCCTCTGATTACAGAATATTCTGATTGATATGGAAAGCATAGATCCTCTGAAAAAAGACCGGAATCATTCATACCTGTCGACTTGACCTAAAAACGCATCCACAACTTCTTGGTCTTCTGCAATGATGCAATCGGTATGTGCACTGCAAAATGGAGAAAAGATAAATGACAGCTTTATGCAAGTGATTGACATGTAATCCATTTAAAAAAGGAAACTTTGACATGCCTTCCGTGTTCATGTATATGATCAATCGCTGCATGCACATCGTCAACAAACTCAACAGTGCAAGCCATTGAACTGTACTCATGATGGAATGAATGCGCCTCTGGAATCATGAGCAAGGCACTTGCCCTTGGTCCACCATATAAAGTAACACCTGAAAATGATACCCGAGTTTAATTTCTTTAAATCCTTCTGATGGCATGTTTCACTGAAACAATTTTTGTTGGCTTCTCTTTAAAAGTGTGTCCCAAGCTTGGGTGGGGGGTAACAGAATATTGTTCTGTTACATGCCTGTGATTCGAAATTTTCAGTAATTCTCGTTCTCAACAGGTAAAAGGCATATGAACAGTATCAAGTCTCATCCACCTCAACGCCCTTGTTTAAAACAAAAGAAGTTTTATGCATGAAAATTGTACCTGCAATGCGAAGCTCAACAACAAGATCATAAAATGCAGTTGTACTCTTCAAATCGTTATGGACAAGAAGTGTTTCCTGAGAATAACACACACAACAACAAAGTGTTACTAATGATAAATTAGCAATTACAAAGTACGTTCTTAACTGCAGTAGAAAGATTGTAAGATGCCATCGAAACATATTATCATCCAGAAATTGTAAATTACGCATAAATTACCATTGCATTACATGCTGCTGGATAATCTATTTTTGCATCCAAAACAATTCTCTTTGCCATATCCATATTAGCAGACTTATCAATATACACATGGCATATTCCATCTGCATAGAAAACAACGCATTACTATGGCAGCCGCCATCATATTCTCTCACAAAACAAGAATACAGGAAAAATGGAGCACATAATGCAATTATTTATAAGTGAAGAATAAATTTAGTAGTTCTAACCGGCATGACCGAGAACTGGAATCTTGGTCGAATTCTTGACTTGAGAAACCAGTTTATTGCTGCCTCTTGGGATCACAAGATCAATCACGTCATCATGCTGGAAATAATTTTTTAGTTAGTACTAATAATCATCTGAAATCGACTGAGGAATCGGGATTATCAGTCTATGCTCTACTCACCTTAAGCAAATCTGGAATCTCTTCTCTTGAAGTCACAAGTCCAATTAGTTTTCCACCAACACTCTCTGGGATGGCTTCGGTGATAATCTACATATTTTTTATGAAAAATACTTTTAATAAAATGATTACTTCACTGACAATGCAAAAAGGGAATGCAAATACAAATTCTCTATGTATTTTGTACAGATCATTAGATTGAGAGAAACAAACCTTGTGCAAAATTGCATTTGATCTCTTAGCCTCCTTTCCCCCCTTCAAGAGAAGTCCATTCCCACTTCGGATTGCTAATGAAGCTATCTATTCAATCATAAAAAAAATACAAAAACCCTTAGGCGTATGATGAGGAAGAAATGCAAGTCTTCTCCAAAGCATAAAACTAATGACAGAGACTGAATATGAGATTCGTGAAACATTTAAAATAAAGAACCAAAAAATTTTTTCCTCAAAGTCCTTGTCTAAGTTTTTTTAATGAGATCTGATTTCCAAGCTGTTAAATTACAGAAGGTATTGAGCTGCATCTTTCCCACTATGCATCTCAATTGTCCACATTTATTTTACACTTTCCACACACGACAAACAAAATTTAAATGACATAAGATAAGATGCAGTTTGATATTCCAAAGTTTCACTGTACACCTGTACTAGTGCTTCAGGACGGGACTCGAACACAATCAGAAGAACACCCAGTGGGCTTGATGTTTTCTCCAAGACAAGACCATCTGCAAGCTGGAAGCAAGTGTTACCAACAGAAGCATCATTTATTAGTTATCAGCACAACAACAGATTATGGTGCCCCACTTGACAAAGATAAATGATTTCAGTTGCAGATTATAGACTATGTATTACAGAAATGTCAATAATCGCAAATATCTCTAAGTAAGAAATTGATAGTGGAGTTAATACTTTTGTATTTGATCTCTATCTATTGTTTTATTTGTTTGTCTTAAATCGTTGTCCACACTCTTGAGAGCATTGTTGTGTAAGAATATCATAAGCCAAAAATAATGATCCTTATATCGCATCCCATACCTCAGTTTTTTTCAAAACACGACCAATTGGATCTTCCATGTTTGCAAGCACACGTATAGACTTTGCAAGACTTGTAATCTGCAGTATGAGCACATTTCAGAAAAGAATCAGAAGGGGACCCCAGTTTTCAGAAACAAATACACAAAGTCTAGTGAGCAATTGTACAGATTGGCATCAAACATAAACCAAAAGGTAGTGATAAGTAACAATAATACAAAAACGAATGAAACTAAATGTTTATCTCAAATAGCAAAGAAGTTGGCTCTCTTGCCTTCCCAGGCTTCAGAGCCAGCCGAGATATAAGTGATTTTTCATATCCCGCTTGTTGTGCCTCTGAAACATCAGCTTCATTTTCAATGTTGATCAATTTTACATTTGTTTCAAGGGCATCAGCTACATCCAGAAGAATTTTTTTCCTTTCTTCTGAAGTCATGGCCTGCAGAGGAAGCGTTACCAAGTTACTTGTTTTGCTAAACTTAGTAGATATCCATTGCTAAATAATTATGGGAGTAAGATTGCCAACGACTGCAGAAGTATTTATGAGCAGCAGTCAACATACTAAACTATGTGATCAAAGCTACCTGAAGCCGTCTGGAACTTTCCCTAGCTGCAACTGCCATCCCTCTTGCATCAATTTCTTTAACTGGTGCCCATAAGTGTGCATCTTGATGAAAGAGGGTACCAATACGTTGCCCTTGAAGAACTTTAAAGATGTTTCCAGCAGCAAACCCACTTAACAAAGAAAGAGATTAGTACACAGTCAAGGGCAGCATATCGAATTTAGATTGCAATGCCATTAAAAACAAAAACTACAAGTATTAATTTAAAATTTTGGAGTATTTGGTACTCTAACTTGTAAGAAGGATGTGAACCACATATTTCTTATTTATCAGTGAATTTTCACCAACCAGAAAACTAACACTACCCTTGAGTTTTCATAAACCCTCCCATGTAACCTCATTATCATAGACAAGTTGAATAATGATTTTTCTTTTAAACTATAACGAAATGATATAAACATGACACTGAATTTTTATAGTTAAACTGATGCCACAGAATAGCGTAGTTTATCACTCTGATGACACAACCAAATATCAAAACACACCTGGTGATAACAACAGGGATGCCAGCATAAGCTGCATTGACAGCAGCTTTTACTTTAGCAGTCATACCTCCTCTTCCCACTCTAGATTTGTCTCCGAAAGTAATTTCAGTCTGATGCTTCTCCTTTATGTACGTATGGATAAGTTTTGAACGTGGGTCACTTGGAGGCCCACTATATAGACCATCCACATCACTCAAAAGAACAAGAAGATCAGCCTTTAGCTCCAAAGCCAGTAGAGCTGCCAAACTGTCATTATCCCAAAATATACCAGATGAATCCTGCAATGAGTGGAATATGTATCGCATGAATACACTTAAATTCCTTAGTGTTTAGAAAAGGAAAATAAGTATGAGATAGTGTAGGTAACGTATTGCGTTCTTAAGTGGTCCCAATATTTCGTTTCTTTCTTTGTAATCACTTTTTGATTCCCATATTTCCTTTTGTCCATATCCATAATAGCAAGACTAAGATTGTGATAGTCCTGCCCACAGAATATCAGTACCACAACAAAGTGATAAACACATCAACCATAGAAGAGTATTAAACCTCGTAAGGAGCTCTCCTCGTACTGACTGCGTCGTTTTCATTAAATATAGGAATAACCTTCAGAGATAACAACGATTTCATAGTTTCACTGAGTTGCTTTCTGAAATCTCTATCCCTAAAATCGCTGTCTGTTACAAGAAGTTGAGCTGATGACACATCCAACTGCAAGGGAGAACAAATGAGGCTTAGGAAAAGGAAAAAGATAAATTGAACTGAATTGGGCAATAATTAGAAAACTCATATATCTGATGATCCAGCTTTGCTTGTAAGAACTTAAATAACCAAGCGTCAAGTCCAATTCAAGGGTTCGATACAGCTTGAGAACAGATTTAACAGAGGATCAATGCGTTCACCTGACTAAACAAGGTATCGTAGAGAGCCATCAGACAGTTCTGTCCAACAGCGGCACACGCCTTCCCATCAAGTTCAACTTGTGGTTTCTGGAGATCAGCAAAGCTGCAGCAATTCAATAACTACCAATTAGAATCGAAATTTTTCAGACATAAGAGCCTCTAAAGAAAATATCTTTAAAGTTATCCAAACAAATGGCAGCAATGTCAATTAGGGACACGATACGAACCTGCTGTTAACTAATTTCCGGTATCTGAGCCGCTGTCTGCCGAGGCCCACAGCACCAGATGACACCAATATAATCTCATACCCTTGAGAGTTCAACTCCTTCAGCTGCATTTCATATCAAATTAACATTTTCAGACCCGAAAAAATGCTCAATTGCATTAGCAATCAATACAAGAGTAAATAAAAGTGTATTGTTCCTCAATTTGCATACCTGCTCACAAAGTGCGCCTAATCTTCCAAGAGCAATTCTTCCGTCGTTTCGAGTCACAACGGCAGTCCCGACCTTCATAATCCAACCAAAACATCACAAAATATTAATCTCATTACTAATCACACTACTAAAACTCTGAAGATATCAAATTTTCTGCTTCAAATCTTTTGGGGAACTAAAATTTCAATAAATATCTACCAAAAAGACTTCAAATTTGCCAAAAATAAGCTTCTTTCAAGATCCATTGAGTTCAAAAATGAAAATAAAACTATCAATTTTTCGAAAAATGACAAAAAAATTGAATTCAGAAATGAATGATTAATGCGGGAAAATATGTACCTTGATAACGAGGCGCTTAACGTCTTTGAGGAAAGCTCGAGAACGATCCACTTCCTCCATTTTTTACTGGTGGAGGTCGGCAGCGGCGAGTCAAAACTCAGTCGTCAGAACGAGGCAACTCGGAAGCGCGCGGGTACTTTTTTTTCGGTTATTGAGAGATTTTTTTGGAGATATTTATAAGAAAACTAATGAAAATCAGTAAAATAAAAGGTAAAATAAATAAATTATGGTTGATTTTTTAAATTAATTTTTCGTTAAAGTAAACACTACTGTGAATTTCGTACTGAGCAAGCAAATTGGAGAGACCCGCATGTGAGCAAGCAAATTGGAGAGACGTTGTCATGCGGGTTGGTGTTTTTCTTTTTGTCAACCATGAGGTTTGGTCGGGTCCGAGAGACGTTGTCAACTTTGCTACCATCGGTGAATAAAATTGTTCTAGTTCAAAGCATATTATCAACCCTAGAACGTATTAAAATATGTTTAAAAAAATAATTAACGTAACCCTAGATACATTCTTAATTTAGTATTACGGTGTACTTATTGTGTGGTTTAACTCAATTTCATTTTCATTATGATAACTTATTTCTTAATCTTTGTGTTCAATTTATTCTAATTTCGGATGTCCTTGTGACTGGGCATCATTGTGAACTTATTTCTAGATATCTAGATAAATCTAAGAGAATGACCAATCAATTAGATTTATTGGAACTAAGATTAACAAGAGTAGACAAACTAGTGAGGATCACCAATATCAAACTAGTCCTACTTGGTTGACATGATTCTTCAGTGCTTAATGGGTTTTTATGTGTTTAACTGTATGCCTAACCAATAGCATATAGTTGCCACGTTACACACGCGAGTTGATGCCTGACCATGGATTAATTCATATCTTAGAAAGAACAACCTTAAATATTGGCATGGTAATTGGATAGTAATCAACTTGAAGAAAAAGGAATATGATTGTTATTGGTGGATTCATAACCTTAGGCTATCATCATATTAATTTGTTTAAACCTTCATTTGTTGTGTTTTCGTTATTCATATTCCTAGTTTGATTATAAGTTGGAGTTTTAATTATTTTTCGTAATCAATTAATCAATCATTTGTTTCTTAATTAAGAAGTTTCGCGTAATCAGCTGGTTGAATTGGTATGAAAAGTAGTCTCTATGGGATCGACCTTGTATTTGCATATATTTCTACAATTGATTCATGTGCTTGCCAGTTTAATTTGGTTTAAATTAACCAATTATTTAGGCTAGTTTAAATATACATCACCTTTCATTGGAAGAGTTCAATTTTCGTGAATGTTAAAATACTGACGAAAACTAATCATGCTTATGCACCTTGTTACAGGTTCGATCTTCATCAATACTCTTTTCTCCTAATAAATAACTATTTAATCCACTAACGTTATTATTCTACTAAGAATATTAAAATGATTAAGAGTGACCTGATACAAAACAAAATAAAAATGAACTGTTCTAAAAGTACTCCGGAACTGACATCTAAGAGCATCGTTAGATGTTAGAATTTTAGATGAAATGTCACTATACATATTTCACATCAAAAGTCTACAAACTGAAGTGTTATTTGCTGAATGGATTTGAAGGCTTTGTGATTAGGAGTCAAATTTATTTTTAATTCGTTTTAATGGTGCGTCTTTTATTTTGCTAACATTTCAACCAATAAAAATTATGTTTCAACAATTTTTTAATAACTACAATAATTTAAAACTCTATTTAAATAGGAAATTAACATTTAACAATTTGGTTAGAGAAACACAAAATTAGACATAGAAATTTAAATTGTCACATAATCATCAATTGTAATTTAACTCTCATAATTTAGCATTTGTTTAAAGACGGTCTAAAACATGTATTGCCCACAGAGACACTTCCCTGGTTTTACTCACCAACTCAAAGTCATGAAAGTGGGTTCTTTCCACTGACATTTAAGAAAAGTTGTCTCCATCAAAATTTTAGAAACCAAAACACGAAACTCAACCCAACCATACGTAAGTAACTGTGTACTAATCAAACCATTAATTTCCTAACATGGCCGAGTTTCCACATCCCACCTCCACTCTATTCGGTGTTCCCATCCGAATAAACTAGTTTCCGTGATCGATTCGACCTGTAAACCATTTCTATTTATATTTATAACCAAACAAACACGTAACGACTTAAAAGGGGTTTAATATCTTTGCAGTGCGGACTCGACAGCCAACGCTCGACATCGACAGGTAAAGGTAGATAGCACGTTAGATGGTGGCACGTCTTAACAGACTCAAAGACAGCGGAGTTTACCCACCTCTCGAGTTCTTAACTTGAACGAATTGTAATGTGGGTTCATTTGGACGTGTGGCAATGTGGAAGTGTGACGGATATCCGTTTGGTTTTTTTTTTTTTTTTTTTTTTTTTGGAGAAAAACTAATGACAATGGTTGGAAAACTTTGAGTTTTAACGATAAGGACAAAATAAATGGTAAAGTGAATAGTAACAGAATTGACTTTTTAAGGTAACAATATGGTTTTTTGTTAAAGTAAACAGTATGAGAAACTTTTCGTTAAAATTCTCATTTTTTTTATTTATTTTTTATTTTTTATGGACGGCGACAATAATGACAAAATCTTATTTACTTAAGTGGAATTAGTTATATGAATTCTTGAACGCCACTGTGTTTAAGTTTGCGTTAAGTCTTCTGTTAGCTTTAAGTACTTCATGTCTTTTCCTAAACTCTCTTTTCAAATCTTCATGGGTCTTCCTTTATAGCTTTTGCCCTGAGTCTCTGTCTTATATTCACATTTTCTACCCGAAACATCTCTTGATCTTCGTTTCACATATTCAAATCATCTTAACCGGTTTTCTCTCATCTTATCTTCAATTGCGGCCACTCGTGCTTTATCTCGGATATCCTCGTTTTTAATCATGTTCTTTCTTGTGTACCCACACATCCAACAAAGCATTCTCATATTCGCTACACTCATCCTTTTTGCACGTGTTGATGCTTGACCGCCCGACATTCCATGGCGCAAAGCATGCGGGCTTTATTGTCATCCTACAAAATTTTCCCTTGAGCTTTAAAGGCATATGACAGTCGTGCAAACACCCAATACACTCTTCCAATTCATCTGTCCAACTTATATTATATGGTTGAGATCTTATCCAGTTTTCTATTTTTTTGCAAGATAGATCCAAAATAACGAAAGCATTCACTATTAGGTACTTCCTGATTTCGTTCGGCTTTCTCAATAAAAATAAATAAATAAATACTTGAGGAAATGATTTCCGCAATCCACCAATGGATAAGAAATCTACCTGTTGCAAAGATAGTATAATAACCTCTCTAAAGCAAAAGACATTTTTCAATATTTATTTACAAACTCAGGTTTGAAGGGGAAAGTTGGAAGATTAAGTAAGAAAAAGCGTGACATACAAATACAAGCTTAGTCCAACTCGTCAGGGCCAATGTTCTCTCTTCCTTGGACTACAATACAACCGAGTGAGTAATTGCGGAATTGAACACACACGAAAACCTCGACCCTAGAGAAGTACCACTCTGGCCAACATAAAAAATAAATACCCGAAATCAAGTAAACGCAGTTGGTTGAGGTTCGTAATTCAGAGACCGAGCGCGCTTGGTAACACTCATGGAAAGAAGTAGACCTTAAAGAAGATTGCCAGGGCCAGTTGCAAGAGAAATGCAGCAACCACCACAAGTGAAAAATCACTCCCCTCCATATTGGACCTGAGATTGAAGGCAACAAAGCAAGCAGAATACCCACCAACGAGAACTATAATGATCCACCGAAGAGCCTCAACTGGGATAAGCAGCAGAAACTGAAAATGTTCCCGGAAAATAAGTATCAGATGACGGAATAATAGATTGAATGATAATATTAATAATGTTCCGGCTAAAACACAACGTTCTGCCTGAAAATGAATACAAACATGTGGCCTGGCAGGAAAGAAAAGTCCCTGCCGAACATCATTTCCCTGAGTGTCAATTAACTAGCATTCAATAATCCCCAAGAACCGGGAACATGAAACATTTTACCCTAAACAGATATTTATTTCCCCTCAATTTGAGCTTAAAAGATGGTACTTGGATGAGTCCAGTTCAGCACATAAATATTTGAATGTATTGAGAGCAACTCATCCAAAAGAAGATTACTTATTTCTGCTTTTGGCCTTTCAATGATTATCAATATTCAAATGGAGAGTCAAGAAAGGGGGAAATGGCAAAACACAAAAACTGACATAAAGGCAGAGGAGGCAAGTACTTACAGAGGCTGCAACGAAAATGAAGAGAGAGTATCCCCACATACACCAATACCGAACTAGGCTGGCATTTGCGGTGCCCAGATACTGTATCAAGAAATAGAATGCCAATGGCACCAAAATTGCATAACCGTAGACTGAGTAGGCTGCCAAACTCATATAACTGACATTAAACACCCAAGAGGTACTGCTATCTGTGCGCTTGTCCATGAGGTAGGTGGCACAGTTACCAAGTGCAGCAAGCACAAACACCAACGTAGTGGAAATCCAGATTAGCCCATATCTACACATTACAGAAACTCACGCGAAGAAAGCCAAATGTTAGATGCTCACGTTTACATATAGCTGCGCACAGATAAAGAACATACTGCCTTAGTATTAGCCTTTTTCACAAGTAGCTAGATTTCCTTCTTGTGATTTAACATAAATTTTGCAGATGAGATGATGCAAACCTAAAAATCAAAATCCAACCTTACGATGTTACAGAAGAGGACATTGTGTATGTATTTCTCAATATTTTTTGACATAATCTTACCAGCTATTTAATCTGAATAAAGCATAAAGGTGAGAGCGAACTCTAGTCAAAAGCCCACATGAGAATATCAAACTCTTCAACTGAAACTGAGGATCATGATTCTTTCTTTTCTTTTTTTAGTAATGAAATAACATGTACATAAAAGAAACAAAAGGAAAAAAGGGAAATAAAGACCAGAAACTCACAGATCAGGGTTGGCATCAATTTTGCTGAAAAAATCTCCAGTATGGGGATATAAAGAACTAAGCAATCTGGTTAAGATAACGTCTGTATCCACATTGAAGTATTGTGTGTATGATGCGATATTAAATACTCCCCTCCAGTTGTTTGCTGGTTGTTGCTCAAATGTTTCTGCATGGATTGACAGAACGAGAGATCATCAGATACAAAGCAAATAAAGTAGCAGATTAAATAAACATAGAAAGAGAAGAAAATCCACCAATAATCCTTTCGAAATTTGATTTGATGTCCCAAAAAAGCAATAGGTTAACAATGCATTTAGCAAGCAGATAAGGTCAAAGACATTTCTTGATCCTAAATTCCTAATACATTAGTATACCAGGCTCCTACTACCACTCAATCCAAAAGAAAAGTGAAAAAGTATGACACTCATGAAAATCATTTCATAGGGGGAAGATAATATGCCAGCTACTTTATTTGGGGTAAGAAAGCATAAGAACCTTGATAATGTACATAAAAACTCATGTGCAAAGTTACAAAGACATTAATCTTAACATCAATCTGCATTATTCTGCAATGAAAAACTCAACTCGGGGTTGAAGGAGGTTCAAATCCTTCCGCACTCCCCAAAAACGAGTTACAGTTCAGGAAATAGAAAATAACTCCAGGATTTGTTCCACTGCTGATTAATTAGGTTTCATGCTTTTACAGCACTCAACTTTAACACTCAAAATACTAAATTCACCAGAAAATAAATGAGGATGATTGTTGACTAAGTTTTGCTGTTTTCTTAAAAGTAAATCTACATATAAAGCACATGAATGTAAATTATCCGTTTGAATGCCATACCACTTGTACTTCCAACAGTTTGATAACCGCCCCCTTTCCCTCCTCCATTACTATTTGGCGGGAAAATTTGCAAATTCGCGTTAGGTGCTGCATGAGTTCAAAGAAAATTCTTCAAAGCAGGAAACAAACAATGATTCCAGTGAACCTTCACCGGACTTTTACTTTGAAAAAGGAAATAAAGAATAATTTAAAACACAGTGAGCAAGTATAATACCTTCATAACTTGTGGTATTCTTTTCTTTATTTTCGGTAACAGCCTATCAAGCCCAAAAGGGGGAAAAAGGTAGAGTAAAGATAAGTGATTTATTCGACATTCCAAAGGGAAAACAACTTTCATAGCTTGGGTTCATATCGTTAATAATTCTTAGTAATATAATTAAAAATTGCAACTATTACTTAGAGAATGGTTGTTTAAATTGGAAAGTAGTTATATTTAAATGGAAATGCATCAAGAAATATAAATAATTGTAAAAATTACTAAGAAATTCCTCAAAATCTCAATTATAACTAACTGTAAGTAACACTTTGGCTGCTCCGAAAAGGGGCAAAAATTTAACCAAACACTGTCATTGACTTTCCCTCATTTTCTCGGAAAACAAAAAAACTCTAAGATCAGTCAGCTCACAAATTACATTCATGCAACGAAATTATACCTAATTGTAAGAAATTATTAAGAAAATCCACAAAATCTCAATTATATCAAACTCTAAGCTTCACATTGGCAGCTCAGAAAAGGGGCAGAAGATAATAAAAAAATGTCGAAACCACAGATTATCCAGAACTCCAAAATTTTCTTTTCCTTCACTTTCCCTCATTTTCCCGGGAAACAAACAAGCTCTAAGATCACTTAGCTCACAAATTACATTCATGTAAAGAGAATCTAGACGCACCCAATCAATCATGTACAACTCTACAAGTTCGATTCAACGATTCGCGAATTGGTGGAAAGAATTACATAAAAAAATCAAACTCAAAATCGATCAGAGAACTTACAGGGACTGAGCCGAGCAAATGGCTGGTGGCGAGGCCAGAGTAGGACTCATCCATTTGAGACGGAAACCAAAACGCTGCGTTTCGAAGCTCAGAGAGTCAATGGGTTGAGATTCCGAGTTCGAGGGATCCGAGTCGGGAGCTGGAACTGAGTCAGAGAGACCAGCCCCAGGAAAGACGTTGCTTTTCGTAATTTGGAAGGAAGACAGCGAAAAGACGACCGAACGGTTTTAATTTCACTGCACGCGCTTCTTCCGTGCGCGCGTTTACTTTGCTTTCCAACTGTTGCACGTGACTGGATCATGGATATCACGTGAGCTAAAAATATATGGTAAAATTAAAAAGTGTCTGAGCCCGGGTTCGAACCGGGGACCTCTAGTGTGTGAGACTAGCGTGATAACCGACTACACCACCCAGACGGATGCCTATTGATATTCCAAGCAAGTTATATGGAGAAATTGTAAGATCTTTGGGTTCAAGCATTTTAATATGATTAAAAGTCTTTTTAGAGAAAAAGTTATTAGGTTTCTAATGCACTTCAAGAGTCTTTTCTAGATTCACTTACATTTTCACTAAAAATTGATTTCAAAAACATTTTCACTGTTTCTTTAATAACACTTCCAAACAAGTTAATTAGTTTTTGATTTAAGTATAATTCATGTTGTTCATATTTGAGATGATTTTTAAAATAAGAGATGAAAGTTTTACTTTTCTCTTTATGCATAATTCAAATGCATTTAATTCAGATTGATTGTTTCATCCACCATTAAGTTAATAATATAGTGAGCTTGAGATCCTTATATGAATTAATATGTAAACCATTGCACCTCGTAGAGAAAAAAAAATCCCTATCAATTTATGGAGAAGATTGTTAGATACTTATGTTCTTATATGATGCTAGTGATTTTGTTCATTAATAGATCTAATGATTTCACCAACTACAACACCGCGGAAGGAGAATCATTTATGTGCAAAACACGCCACGCTGAGATGCGTATTGTGAGTGTTTCACATTAGAGATAAAAATCTAAATTAAGATGTTTAAAATATCTTTATCTATGCAGTATCGATCTCATTACAAATCCCGTTTTATGTAAAATATCACTTTGTTAGAAATTACAGGGAATTGTTATTAGCACTCTAAAAATCTCATTCTACACTCATCACAAGTGAAATTTCTTTTCTAATTATAGAAAGTTTAAAGTGCCAAATGAGATTTTTGGAGTGCTAATAACAATTCCCAAATTATAAGAATATTACTTTATAAATCTCTCAATTAACACTAACAACTACATTCTTAATCTAGTTTTATTATATTGGCACAGTGATTATCTCAGCATTGTATTAATCATCCGGTCATTGTCCGAAATCATAAACAAATAGACCACGCGTTGCCGCCTGGCGGGACGCAACCTTACCAACACCTTACCCCCGTTTCGTCGCCATTTCACAATTGACATCTCCTCTTCGTCTTCAATCTCCCGCTTTACCAGTGAGAAAGAGTGCGGTTTCACAGTCTAAGACCTTGTGTGGCTGTTCCAAAATGTCCACCACCTCCATATTCCGCCTCCTCCACCTCCTCCTCCTCCAATTCTCTCTTTCCTCCGTCCTCGCCGCCCACCCCAAACCCCTGACTTCCCC
The DNA here is from genome assembly GCF_019419815.1 of Pyrus x bretschneideri. Classification (NCBI taxonomy): domain Eukaryota; kingdom Viridiplantae; phylum Streptophyta; class Magnoliopsida; order Rosales; family Rosaceae; genus Pyrus; species Pyrus x bretschneideri. The sequence goes on along the minus strand of NW_025999723.1, from coordinate 6,041,252 downwards.
CTACCTTTCACCCGCCACGATCCACCCAAATTACCAAAACATGTTCAAATTCTTCAAGATCTTCATCTACAACCCAAACAGCACCTTCCCCTTCACCTCCCCATCCCAATCGCTCTTCTACACGCGCCTCCAGGACAGCCACTTCCCCACCGAAAACCCTGAAAAAGCCCACCTCTTCTTCGTCCCCTTCCCCTCCGACCTCCCCCCGCGCTCCGTCGCGCGCCTCATCAGATCCCTCCGCTCTGAGCTTCCCTACTGGAACCGCACCCTCGGCGCCGACCATTTCTACCTCTCATGCGCCGGCATCGGGTACGAATCGGATCGGAATCTCGTCGAGCTCAAGAAAAACTCAGTCCAGATCTCGTGCTTCCCGACGCCGGCCGGTAAGTTTATTCCCCACAAGGACATTTCGCTTCCGCCGGTCCCGAGCACTCCCGCGCCGACGAACAACACGGCGAGCATCTTGGGGTACGCCAGGTTCGATTGGGTCAAGGAGTCAACGTTGGTCAACCAATTGAGCAGCGACCCCGATTTTCTGATCGAATCCAAGCCGTCCGATCCCAATACCTTCGCGGACAGACTCGGCGGGAGTAAGTTCTGCTTGTTCGAGTACGGAGGAGGCGAAGTGTCGGGGATCGGGGAGGCGCTGCGTTTCGGTTGCGTGCCGGTGGTGATCACGGACCGTCCGATCCCGGACCTGCCGTTCTCGGACGTGCTGAGGTGGCAAGAGATCGCGGTGTTCGTGAGACGTAGTGGAGGGGTAGTGAGGGAGCTGAAGCGCGTGTTGGGGCGCGCGTGCTGGGAGCGGCACGAGAAGATGAGGGAGTTGGGTGTGGCTGCGAGTCGGCACTTTATGTGGAACGAGACACCGGAGCCGTTCGATGCGTTTTATACGTTGATGTATCAGCTGTGGCTGAGACGGCACACCGTTAGATACGTCAGGAGAGAATGAGCTTACGTACGATGGAAGGATTTTTGTGAACATACCATTTGATATGGTTGTTCGGTCTCACCTTGGGCCTAATGCAATTATATTTTATTTGGATGTTTGATTAATGTGTGCTTTGATTAGGGGGCGGCCCAATCAAGATAATATAATCATGGCTGTAAATGGGCCGAGCAGAACCGATTATTATTGTGCTTGAAGTTTGGTTTGTTTAATTTTTCTGAGCTCAAGCTAGGTTTGCTTGGTTCTTGCACACCTTAAAAAATTCTAGCCTGGTACCGAGCTCAAGCTGATTTAAGCTTTTTTTTTTGTAATAAGTTGGGTTTGATCGTGTAAAAACTTTGCAACGTAAGAGTGGAGTTGAGTATCATATCAAATCTTTTTAATAGGGAACAATATAGTTGATTAAACTCTACATACTTAATACACTCCACATTTACTTTTTCAATTAAAAATTATCTTAATATATATTGCATACTTTCTCATAATACCCTTACACTCCGCATTCTCATACACCTAATATTTTCCACATTCACCCCACATTCCTTAAATCTTATAATACTCATTTTCAATTTTTATAAATTAAATTGACTTAGGATTAAAACCCTAACATTATCTAAAAAGAGAAGTCTACAATCCGATCTGTTGAGCTTGAGTTTCACTGGGTCATCACGTTCAAATCTCCTTTTCCTTGTCTCTTAAGCCCTTTGCTAACAAAAAAGGAGTTCTACTAAAAAATGGCAACTGTGCGGAATTTAATAGTGCAAAAGTAAACCCCAGAAGATGAATAAGAACGGAAAAGGCGTTGCTGGGTTGGCCTTCTATAAAATTGGGTAGTATGGAAAGCAAAATCAAGCTTAAATAATTACCGATGTCGTTGAATAATTAAAACAATGACAGATATGAAATTTTACCCCATCTGAAGCTTCCAAAATATTGATATCGTGTTCCATTCGTTAATTTTTTTTTTCTCAATCAACGTGTTTATGGTTTCAATGGTTAGAATTTTATTCAACAATAGAGTGGCGGGTGAGAGGGGTTTTAATAGTTGAAGAAGATAAATAATACTTTAAAAGTAATTTGGGATGTATTTAGAAATTTCTTATTTTCTTTAAACCTCATAAGGTCGAAATTGTCATTGCATAGTAGGTTACATAAGCCACTTAATATTAAATTTTAATGTGGGATGCATTCAACATTATGTGGGGTGCTAATAAAAAAAACCATAGTGTAATGTAGTAATCACTAATTATGATATAGTGTTCAATGAAGATTGGGCATATTACGATAAAGAGTCCATTAAACTATATTAATGATATAGAGTTTAGAAGGTTTGGATTCCATCCGGATCCACGTGGTGGGATTTTAGAAATCTTTATATTTTAGTCATTCATCATATATTGTAGAGAGAAATTATTTAAATTTTTTTATTTAAAATTAAATTCAAATAATACCTGAGACAAACTAGCTATACCAACAATGAACGTGAGCATATTTAATGTCTTCACAAAAAAAATCCGAAAATGATCCCCATCCGTGTTTAGCAGCCTCAGCCACTACGTACAAAATAAAATAGATTAAAGAATCCGACGCAGTGGACTGAAGAAGTGGTTTAGTTTCAACCCCAATTCCTTGATCTCAGTCCAACTTTTCGTTCGATTCAGATCTAAACCACCAACTCCACTCGCCATGGCGGAATCAGGTAATACTACAAAGTTACGATACAACCCCGCCGCCGCCACCTCCTCCTCCTTCTATCTATTCATTTTGTTTTGGTTTGTTTGTAGGTGGCGATGGCTCCTCGGCACCGCCTCCGGCGACTCCGTACGAGAAGGCACTGGACGCTTTATCCTCCTTGATCACAAAACGCAGTCGTGCCGATAAGAGCAACAAGGGCGACCGCTTCGACCTCCTCTTCGACTACCTCAAAGTCAAAAACTACAGAGCTTTATTCACTAATTCAACGACGTCGTATTTGAGCTCATGTGTGCAAATTCAAGTAATTATTGATTAATGGTGTTTTACGTAATAATATGCAGATTCTGGAGTTGGAGGAGCCTATTGAACAGATGAAGATTATTCACGTTGCTGGCACCAAAGGCAAGGTATTTACACAATTTTACATTTTACTAATTGAACTTCAACATGTACATGCTCGATGAAATGTCCCAATGAAAAAAATTCTGGACCCGTCACTGCTTGCGAGTGCTTAAAAAATTATAAAATATTCGGTTTAGAGTGCAGACGGTTAAAGAAAAGTATTAAAATCGCTAACCTTTATTGTTAATATATTTGAAGTTACAAACTTTATTTTTAATAGTGTGATTCTGTATGTATACACTGGCTTTGGTTACTTGTTTCTGTATGATGAGGGACTGATTGCTGTTTTATTGTTTTTGGGTATTGGAAAGGGATCCACCTGCACCTTCACAGAGTCGATATTACGCCATTGCGGCTTTCGCACTGGACTTTTCACGTCTCCTCATCTCATTGATGTTCGAGAAAGATTTCGGTTGGATGGGTGAGTCTGTCTATTTTGTATAGGCTAAGTAGTTTTATGTCTAACTTCCATGTTAACAAGTAAGCTTCATGTAATGTTACCTTTTCTTGTTTTCATCGAATGATGCAGTTTGGACATCAGTGAAGAGAAATTTTTAGCATATTTCTGGTGGTGTTTCGAGAGACTTAAGGTAATCCATGTGTGATATTTTTAATCTTTTGTTTGCCGTATTTTTGAATTAGCACATTTTCGTTCTGCTGTATACTGATCAATGCAAAAGAGTGTCCATTCTTGTATCCTGAACTTTTTTAGTTCAATGCTTTTGTCTAATTTGTTTAATCATGATGGTTATGTCAAACATGAGCATGTATTTCAAATGCAGGAAAAATCTACTAACGATATACCAATGCCTACCTACTTTCGCTTCCTTGCCTTGCTTGCCTTTAAGATATTTGCAGCAGAACAGGTTTGATGCATATCTTCTTAGTTGCTTCCATATAACATCCTTCCTCTCCAGAAATGTTATTGATCTCGATGATGTGAATCAGTAATGTTGCTTTTATTTTGATCTACTATGCAGGTAGATGTTGCTATCTTGGAGGTAGGGTTAGGCGGAAAGTTTGATGCAACAAATGTGGTATGTGAAATGCATATTTGAGTACGAGATCCATTATTTTGATTGCTTTGGAAATAACCAAGTATAGATGCATTAACATTTCAGGTTCAGGCGCCTGTTGTCTGTGGTATATCTTCCCTTGGATATGACCACATGGAGATTCTTGGTTAGTGTTTTCTCAAACCTATGTAATTACATGTGAGTAATTGAGGCATTTAATTGAAAATACAAATATAAAGAACATATGCAAATGTTCTGTATTTGCAATGTGATACAATTACAATTTGGCATGTTATGGTGTCAAACTGTCAATTTGGGCCATTGATCAAGTGGAAAATTGTTTGAATGTGTGGTCCAGATTGTCAATCTGGCGCCACAACATGTGAACATTGATACCCATGCCCACAGGTGTCTAATACGCATGATTGCTTTTGTTTTCTTTGCTGGATACTATAAATAGGAAATACTTTGGGAGCAATTGCTGGGGAGAAGGCTGGAATCTTCAAGGTTTTCCTTAAAATTACATTTTCTAAATGCATATGATGATTGGCCATATGTCTAACAGAATTTACACTCACTTCCGTTACTGCCCATTTTTCTCTTCTTTCAATTCAGTCTAGGGTTCCTGCCTTGACTGTGCCTCAACCTGATGAAGCAATGCGTGTACTGGAAGAGAAGGCTTCTCAGTTGGATGTAAGTTGCAAGATGTTCCCTTCATTAATTTTTTCTCAGAACTTGAAAATGCATGATACAGAATGAAAGAAATTTGACGTCTCTCTAGAAAGTGTAATATACAAGCGGTCATCTAATAAGTAGATGAATTCCTAACAAACAGATAATTAAATCAAAGTTTTGAGACAGGTTCCATGCGCATATTTGTTTTAAGAACCCCTTTAAGTACTGACATGCTCTTAAATCTTCACTCGCATCCTTTGCTGCTTAAGCCTCAGCTTCCATTCTTCTGCAATCCTAGGATACTTTTGATTATTGGAGGTCCTGGGATTCTGAATTTAGGTTTGTTATGGACTACAAAGTTGCCAAGTCATAGCTGCCATGTTCGAAGGAACTTGAGGCCTTTTTGTAATTGAGGGATGCCGTTCTATTTGACCTACATGTATAAGGAGTTTGGCTATATTCTAGGGATATACCTTCCATCTATTAAGCAAATAATATTTCAACAATTTGAGGAGTTACACTATGCCAAGCCAAATTTAGCTATTTTGAATTCGGTATTGATGTTCTTATAAAGAAATATAAATAAAATCATTATTGATGCAGTTACTTTGTTTTGAGATAAATACAAAACAAAAAGAATGTCTTCAATGAACTGAGAAATTATGCTGGTTCCAGGTACCCCTTCAACTGGTACAACCGTTGGATCCCAATATGCTGAATGGCTCAAAACTTGGGCTTGCAGGCGAGCACCAATATGTTAATGCTGGTCTTGCTATTGCCCTGTCCTCTACATGGCTCCAGAGGACTGGTCACCTTGAAAACCCAGAACATACTGTAAGTTCTATGAACAATCAATTCTCCGTTGTATTCTTGATTTCTATGTTGATTGATTTATATACATATCCAAATGGAATAGACCCCTCTGCCAGAGCAGTTCATAAAAGGACTAACTGCTACAGTCAGTTTACAAGGACGGGCTCAAATAGTCCCTGATCGCTTTATTAACAGTGAAAGCCCTGAAGATCTTGTGTTTTATTTGGACGGTGCACATAGCCCAGAAAGCATGGAAATATGCGCAAGATGGTTTTCTCTTTCTGTTCAGCCACCCGGTACTTCTGGATCATCACATGATCCGGTACAGAGGCACCCTGTTGAAAAAGTCGGGAAGAATTCAGAACAGGTAGATGCTTTATTTTACAAGCCTTGGAGATCTTCATTTCCCTGGCTGTTACTGAGAAAAATTTGTTGATAAATACTTGCAGATACTGCTGTTTAATTGTATGTCAGTGAGGGATCCTCAGTTGCTGCTTCCGAATCTGATGAAAACATGTGCTAGTCATGGTGAGCATAAGCATTATTTTATGTAATCTTCTGAATTTACGTCCAGTAAGTTTTAAAGATCTAAAAGGAATTTATAGGTTAAAAATCATTATTGATTGAAAAATGGAAACGCATGGAATTTATATCTGCAATGAATTTTGTGAGAATCCGACATTGGAAAGTTAAGACGGACTTATAAGCAATTAGGCCACTCCCCTATTACCAAAGGGTTTTAGGGTGGAGCCTCAATTTCCTTCAAGTTTCATGGTGGTGATCCTAGAGTATTGATAATTTCACTCTTGAATGGTGTCAGAAACTTTCTCGAAGTATGTTTCAAAGAAACTTATGAGATTTTGGTTGATATTTTAGGTGTCTACTTCAAGAAGGCTCTGTTTGTACCAAACACATCAGTGTATTACAAGGTCGGTTCGCATTCCTTACCTCCGACTGATTCTCAAGTGGATTTGTCGTGGCAGTTTGCTCTTCAAAAAGTATGGGAAAATCTAATGCAGGGTAACAAAGGTATGTGACTTGTAACATAAAATTCCAATTAAGTTAACTTGTTCTTCAGACAACATATAATTCAGGGGTGCACTGTATTTCTCAGTTGGGAAGTGTTTCTATTTTTTTACTTTAATAGGAGGCGCTGACAATAGCGCAGCCACAGTTTGTGAAGAACTGACAGATGATAAGGAGATCGCTGTCAAAAGTTGTGAAAATAGTGCAGTTTTTCCCTCTCTCCCATCAGCGATACAATGGCTCAGGGACACTGTCCGACAAAGTAAATCTGTTCGTTTTCAGGTAATCTTGTTTTTTAATTTTTGGGAGATTTAATTTATTATCTTTCATTTTCATGGAACCAAGGTTTATATACCAGGTCCTTGTAACTGGTTCGTTACATCTTGTTGGCGACGTGTTGAGATTAATCAAGAAGTGAGGCGTAGTACGAAAGCTGAAACCCTAAATTTGCAAAGTCCTTCGAACTGCAAGATGTTCTGTATTCATGGAGTCATGAGAAGAGCCGTGAAACCGTTGTAATTTCCAACAACTCCGAGATGGTTCAGTGCCGACTGCCCTGACGTGCTTCTGCTACATGTTGCATGTTCTCAACTGCCACAGATTTCGGGTCGTCATTTCTTAGTGACTACAGTTCAATCAAGACAATGACACAAACTTTTGCCAGCATTTTGTTTTGGGGTGCGGATATTTCCACCCCCCGTATTGCTATAACCACACTTCTCAATTCTCTGTCTACAGATTTTCGTATGAAAGACAATAGGGCAAAATTACCCCCTCACTTTTCGTTCAATTTCAAATTCGTACGCCTTTCAATTTTTTTGCAGTTTCATACAGCGGTTCATGATTTCATATCAATGTCATACAACCGTTATCAGTCCGTCAAATTGGCCGTTATTGTGATGCGGTAAGCGCGGAGGCTACATTTAATTATTAATAATGTAAAAATTAGACGATTATCTCAATTTATTTAATATTTTGTTAAAAAGTTGGAAGAACAACAAAAAAGGAAGAAAAAAAAAAAATTAGAAAAGCAATTCAGTAAATTATCCCTTGAAGTTTCCTCATAACCTAACCGACTTAAGGCTCGTTTAGAAGTAATTGTGGAAGTGGCCATAACCACTTCCGCGGATGTGCTTCTCTCGAGAAGCGATTATGGCTCTATGATTCTTCACTTCCAAACGGACCCTTAACGCTTCAAAGCATGAATGCAAGTTCCCAGCTTCCGAGGCCAAGCTCTCCACAAGAAGCGATCTTTATCATCTGTTCCTCCCGAGTGCTATAGACTTCCAACATTAACACACTCGGGACTACGATGCTATACCTTCTTCGATACTCGATGCAAGGAAGGATGTTCTACCCCGAAAGCACGTCCAACGGATATTGTGGGCGAGCAAGAGCACCGTCGTATAACAGTAGGAGTGGAGCAGAAGAGACAGTCCAAGATGGGAACAGGTAAAAGGAAAAATGAACAAATAAAACCAGGTAAAAGCTGAAACATCGTAATGCTTGTAAATTTCACCCGAATCAAAGCCTTCGTTCATTAGCTGGAAATGATCATTCTGTACATATGCTCATAAACTCTACTTCCTATTGCACTTGCATTTCTACCTTTTCTTTAGTCCCCGCCCCCGGCCAAGAGAAGCAATTCTAGTCTACCTATATAACGAACACCGACTGATGGAGAGCAAATCATGACACTGAAACAACATGCATATTCCAAATCCACCAAAAAAAAAAAAAAAATTCAAAACAATAACAATCGTCACCAATGCTCAAAGCAATTGCCGGAGCTGCTGGTTTTCTTTCCGGAGAGACTTAACTTCCTTCATCAGCTCAGCTTGGTTTTCCAGCATTGTCCTCATCACATTTGACATTTCCATCTGCGTAATGATTCCAGAAAATGCATGAGGAACTAAACGAAAATGAAAACAACAAGAGAGAAGATTCATACCTCTTGCATATGAAATTGCCTTAAAATTTCTATATGAAGGTTCCTCATATCTTCGTGTATAGATTTCTGAAAAGAATCCAGAGTTTCTTCTAGAGTCCGTTGAAAAATCTGAAATGTAAAGGAGCTTCCCTGCTGTGCATCTTGTTGGGGCGCATTTTGGAGATGCAAGCTTCCTCCCTGTCACAATCATCATCGTCGAGTTAACTATAATAATCTAGTATGACAGAAAAGGGAAACATGATAAACATCTGTGGAGGCTTCTCCTAACAAATTTCATCACTGGTTTCCCATTCGAATAATAGCGTAAAATCAAGAGCAACCGCTTCAAATCGGACCCACTTGTTATATAATTCAAAAGGTGAAAGCATGTATATGAGCAAAATCATTAAAATAACAATTGATGCTCTAATGTTTTAATTTCCTTTTTTTTCTTCAGAAGGAGCATATTTAAATGGAAAGTCAGACCAAACCAAAGAAGACGACTTATCCAACAAATCTGTCACCCATACATTAATTGCTGGAAGAGCCCCTAATTCTGTGGCAGTTGATGCATCTGACTTTGACAAGAAGCTATTCAACAATTCTTCTCTTCCTTCGGCTCCTGTTTTCTTTGTTTTTGGTGAACTCACTGCTAGGGATGTTCGATCATTGAAGTTAGATGTAGTGCTTATCCTCTCTGCATAAGTAGAGAATCTCCGAGAAAAGGTCAAAGACATTGGTGCATCAAGGTTAGGCTGTCCCAAGAGGCCTTTGTTACCAGGGGACATAGGCATTGCACTCGAGGAAATATGTTCAGGATATCCAAACGAAGTCTCCTGAATGGAAGACAAACCTTTGGTGCGCAAACTTTGCAAGTTTTCTGTTAAAGACATATCGGGCAGTCCAGATAAAGTTGATCCTGATGTCTGAGCTGACATCCCAACGCGAGATAGAAAAGAGGTTGGCTGGCGAAACTTCTCAGAAAATCTCTCACCACCCCAAGCTTCTGGAGGGGTGATGGATGAGTTTTCACTCTTGGAAGATGGAGTAGGGGTTGATTCTAATAGTGCAAACGACGATTTTATGTCATCCTACACCAAGGAACAAACATGATCATTCAGAACAATTGAATACGCAATAAAGACATCAAGAAATTTAACACCCCCACCCCAACAAATAGCAAAATCACTTTACATAGCTTACAACTTACATACGAGCAACTACAATCTAGCATACATGGTTCCGTATTGATCTAACATTTCATTTGGTTTACCATTTACAGAACAATAAAGACTAAGGTGGTCCAGAAATCATAATGGTCAGAAAATTTGTTGGTCGAAAAAGAAAATGTGAAAAAGATTAAAATAGTTATACTTACAAAAACAGCATAAAGGATGAGAAATTCCAGGTTTGCATACAAGGTTGCTCTTTATAATTCAAAAGATGGAACATTTCACATTAAGCATTCATCCAAAAAAAAAATAAAGATATGGATAAGTGAGACCTGTTTAGATGTTGAACTGGTTTTCCAGTCAAAAATTGGATGATCAGTGGCCCCATCTTCTGCAAAAGAGAATCTCCCACCGGACGAAGGAAATAAAAGTGACGAAGGTTTCTTATCTGGAAACAAATTATCCTTCTTTGATTTGTCATCATCCCACAGCTTGTCAAGTGTAGGTGTGATTGGATGAACATCGACAAGAGGGGAGAACACCTCCATATCATCCTTGAAGTTATAAGTAGATCGAGGAGGATGCAACCTACGCAATGTTCTACCAGGCCACAAATGGTCTCGTTGTGGTGTATCCTCTGTCGTAGATACACAAAGTGTGCTTGATGTTAATCCATTGCCAGCTGCTGATGTCTCGGTAGATGAACTTGAATGGCCTGGATTTCGAGAACTAGATACCGCCATAGATGGAGGAAGACTTGATGAAGTCACAGAAGGAAGTTGGTCAGGCATAAGGATTGAATCTTCAACAGCATCTCCTAAAAGAGCAGTCTCAACAGTACAATTGCTTTCGTTTACAACGACAGGTTTTGACCTTTGCCAGCATAGACTTGTAACAGCCTGATGAATACTGAAAACGATTAGTACAAACAAAGTTAAACACCCAACCGTGTCATTCATGTAGACTGCTTGTTAAAAGCTAAACACCCCATTGTGTGTCCCCATGAGAACATCCTCGTGGTAAATCTACCTAACCAGGGATGATCAAAAGCTTGAGCCAGACCATAAGGAGGATATGTCTGACCATGTATAAGGTATCTTGATACTTAGTGATGGAAACGGCCCTATAGTGTTACATAATTTGGAATTTACAAAGGATAGGAAATTCAAAAATATTAGAGACAACACAAGTTTTTCCAAAATTCAAAGTTTCAAGGAACAGTGCAGAGAGAGAGAGAGAGAGAGAGAGAGAGAGAGAGAGAGAGAGAGAGCTACCTCTGAACTACTATAAGCACGAATACCAGTGAAAGGCTCTGGTTTACCACGGACATCGTAGAACACCACATCACCACTGCTTGTTCCAGCTGCCAATACCCAACCATCATCTCTAAATGCCAATGAAGAGAAAGGTGCTTTATAGGAAATACAATGTGAAGGTTGTCTCGACCCTGAGTCGTAAGTATACAACTTCTTATCAAGCCCAACGGTAGCTATCATCTATCAAGAGGAAAATATATTGAAAATCAGAAGGCTTAATTAATATCTATCTACATATTCTGACCCTAAAAAAATCTGCACAATTTAGTAGCACATGGTCAAATAGCCTTCTTGTCTTGTAAACATAATTAACTATAAAATGTAAAGTTACATGTACTTATGAGACCTTGTCATTAGATGGAGAGAAACTGATACCAGCAGCTGGTGCAGAATGCTGCTTCAGCCAAGAAACCTGCGTAAAAGAGTACGAAAAAGGGAAAAAAAAGAAGAAACAAACAAACCAATTCAATTACAAGTAAAACACAAACTAAGGGAAACAGGACTAAATGGGTAAGTGATAGAGTATTTTTCAACTTAACAACTCTGCCTAGATTAATAAGGTAAGTGATAAACAAGGAAGTTAGCAAAGGGATAATATTTGACCACTACCGCTATCAAGGGACAAGATCAATGCTCGCTTTGGATTTCGGGAGGTTGAAAGTTGTAAAAAATAAGGAAATGTAATTAATCTCTTTCAGATATGCCTGTTTTCCATCTATGAACTGGGAATAAAATTTAACATTGCCCAATGGGAATGCAAACACAATAGCCCAAGAAAACGCAGCACAGCGTCAATATTCGATTAAACATACTGCAAACCTTTGGGCTACGAGCGGTCGTGTCCCACAAATGTACAGACCCGTCATCACCTGCTGTCACAAGAAGGTGTCGACTAATCCGGGAATAATCAAGCACTCTTAGTACCTGGTCTTAAAAACCAGCAAACAACCAATTAGTTTGGAAACTTAGAACTCAAAGCCACAAAGACCAGCGTAATAATCAGCAGAAAGATGCAACGAGAAGACAACCTGTTGATTGGGGTCCTTGAGTTCAGTAGTCCTTGTACCAGATGCAAGGTTGTGAAGTATGAGGTTCCCATTAAGACTGATGGAAGCCAAGTGCTCATCTTTGCAATTGTACATTGCACCCGTAATTGTACTAGAGTGACCCCTCAACCATTTGATACACCGCTTCCTCTGCAAATCCCATATTCTTACAACCTGACCGGTTCCACCGGAACAAATGTATCTAGAAACCTTGTTACCGAAGCTGAGAGCCAATATATACTCCTGCATAAATAGTTCCACCAGCAGAATATCAACTACTAACCCAACACCTTCTCTCAAGCATTCATTCATTTCACATTACTGTCACACCAAATATACAAATACACTTCAACGATATAATTGTAACTGAATTACCTCAATGCCATCTCCGCTGTCGGTCCCGGCCACCGGAATGGTGCCTATGCTCTTCCCATTCTTATTCCACAACGATATCTTCTTATCATCTCCAGCACTAGCCACCACCATATCTGCAAAACACACCCCACATTGAATAAACTAAACCCACTATTTGGCAGCCAAGAAAATGCAGGAAAAAAGACCCAAAATGTTCTCATCTACAAAGATCAAATTTTGTTTCAATGCCTATAAACACAGACAGCAGAAAGCAAAACCCATCATCCAATTGAGAGGAGAGAGAGAGAGAGAGAGAGAGAGTGGTGACTGACTGGTGTGATTCCACTTGAGGGAATTGACATGGGAACCAGGAGAAGGAGTGTAGCTTAAAACCAAGGGATCGGCGGACTTGTCCGACACATCAAAGAGCTTCACGGTGTCGCCGCCGCTTGCTGCCAGCAACGTCATCGATGGATCCAACCCAGTATTCATTCCTCCCTCTTTCTTCCCAACTTCCCCGATTTGGTTTTTCTTTTTTCGAATCTACCAAACTCCAATTCCCGGAAAATTCAGTAATGAGTATTTCTGGGATTGCCTTTGAAATTGTGTAATGAAATTACGAAATGGAAGAGGTGGTTTTTTGAATTTTTATTTATTCGTTTGAATTTAAAAATGGTAAAATTAATGTAAAGGTTGAAAACTTTGAATTTGAACGAAAACAACAAAATAAAAGATGAAGTAAGTAGTAACATAATTGATATTTTAATGTAAAAATATAAAATTTCGTTAAAATAAATGGTATCCAAAATTTTTCATTAAAATTTCCTTAAAATTAGGTTTTGTTTTGTGGGATGGAAAAATAACCCTACTGAGAAATTTAAAAAAAGAGGGCGAAGATTTTAAATCTGTACGTCCCACGGCCCATAGGCCCACAACTTTAGCGCGTATTCCATTTTATTTTACAATTTCTCTCTTTTTTGATCAATATTAATTTTACATTTCTCCATTTTTGGGTGCATGGAAGCTTTTCGCTTTTTTTTTTTTTACATCTCAAATTTTCTGATATCAAAACCAAAATGAAAGTAGTTTTGCACATCCCTCCACTATTTGTTACTTAAATATGTATTGGAATTTTTCTGATTCACGATTTTTTTTGTGTGATTACTTATACATAATATCGATGCGGTAAAATAAAAATACAAACTAAAAAGTAACATAATTTTTAGTTTTTAGATTACAACTCGTAATCCGATACTTGAAAAATATGATTTAATTTAATTAGAAAAAAGAAACGGTACCTATTTCCAATCTGCGATAATCGATACTCTAGAATTCATTCTAAATAAAGAAACATGTCGCACAAGTAAAGCAGAATTGGCCACCAACGTTTCAAGTAGTAAGTTCTAAAACTACTAATATGTTTTCATTCAGGTGTAATAACCTTCGTAAGTAAGTAGGGGTTTACGATAAATGAAGTGAACAACTAGTGACGAACCACTATTATTCACCTCTTCGGGATGGGATAAGGCTAGTTGAATATTGCAATCTACCCCTGTGACCATGAACAAGCAAATTCATAGCTTAAAGAGTATCAAACCCATGACCTCTCATGGCCCCACTTTTTTTACTGAGCCACTTATGGTTACAACTAACTTAACTAAAACAATGTGAACTACCAGCAATTTTACGCTCAATGTAAAACTATCAACTAACATAAGTTCATCTTTCTTGGAGGATTTCGGCTGTTCGGGCCATTAATAAAAAGGGTCACTCTTTCTTATTCTTACTTGCAGTTGCAAATCACAGTCTGACACACGCAAAATTAATTTGACAATCACAATGGAAAACATTTAGGCAAACATGTCAAATTGCGGTCCGTTGGTCCTCCTTACATAAAAAGCGCCACATATAAATCAGTAAGTTTGGAAGAAAAAAAGTTCTTGATGTTTGGAAGAAAAAAAGTTCATGATGCCTTGACATATTAATAAGATGCCACACAGCCACTAATGACAATTGACCATCTCTCAACAAAAAAGTAAGCTTAAAGCGTCGTTAACAAACCGTTCAATCAATGAGTTATATTACCTAATAATCTATGAAAACTGGAGACTTCTTTGGGGGAGCGAAACGATGGGATTGCTGTTGGCCTCCATGGAAGGCACAGCATTCAGTTGACGGACCAAATTATATGTACACAAATGTTGCAGAATACGCATTACAGAGAAAGGTGAACGAGGAAATATCAAATTCTACTGCCTCAGGCGACTCCAGAGTTTCTCCCAAACCACCAACATCTATAGCTCCTCACCCCAGCTTACATACTTGGAGTCTACTAGAGGTGAATGAAAGTTTTCGAGGCTGGCCGACCTTCATTTTCCGCTAAGTTGCCCAAGAAAAAATGGGGGGAAAATGCCTGCAAGAGGAAAAATAAGTAAATAATGAGGGAAATGGGATAAAGTGAACACAAATTGATGTGTTGCGGTAGGCACAACTAGACTAGCACACTGTTCAGCACATGATAAACATTTCAGTGTCACAAAGTATATGCAAGCCACAAGCTTACTGCCGGAACTACAGGGTCTTTTTACGAGCGCACCATTCAGAATTGTTAAAAAGCACACGGGTATGAGATTAAGCTCATTAAGATGGGGCCAAAATGACTTGCATCAAAAAGCGCATCTTGAGATGCCTTATAAAAAAACCGGAAAAAACAACCAACTCATACCATGATATTATAAAACATATCTTCTTGTCTTTAAACCAATGATTGTTGAGTGCGTTTTTTTATTATCACCATGTGAAAAGTTCATTAAATTTTAAAAATCGAAAGGACATGAGTTGCAATATTACCGGTCCATATTATTGAGGGATTTGACTACAATACTTACATGTATTTATTACAATCACTATCTCGACAGTCAGACAGTAATTGTATCAAATACATATGTTCACATAAATTATATATCACCGCTAGATGGTGATTGTATTAAATACGTGCAAGTATTGTAGTCAGATCATTATTAAGGAAATTCGATCCTGACTTGCAAGACTCAGAGTATACTAATGACTTGTACCAGATTATGAGTCAACAAGCATGTAAGGTTATTCATAGTTTGACACTAGACAAACAATGATGAAGACATGATCCAATGATTTTGCAAAACAAAAAGTGCCTTAACAAATGATTTTGGTGTGCCACCAGAGAAATCCAAATCGTATTCATTGAAAGGCCAGTTATTTCCTTCCATTCTAAAAGAAATGCAGCAATGCATGTCAAATTATAAAATGTATCTCCTAAAGTTAAGAGAAAGGACCCTTACCTACATTATGGAAAAACATTAACTTCCAATGAAGTGGCATAAAAACTGCTGAAATATGTTAATTTCTAAAGTACAAATAAAACAACCCACCTTTTCAAAGTAGAAACTTATAAGTGCCTTTTCAACGTAAAAACTTACAAGTGCCTCTTCAATGTTTTCATTTTCAAATAAAAGTGGTCCAAAATGCTTGAAGACAACTAGCAAAAGGAAACATAACTGATTGAAGACCATATAGGAAATCAATGGAGCTTGAATTTATAATTAATAAACAAACTAACAGAGCTTGTGTACTACATAAGCCCTCCAAGGATGAGAAGATTAACATAAGAATAATAACAATCACATATAGGTGCACATGAACCTTCACACATCCAGAAAATTTGCAAAAGAATTACAGCAATAACATAGATGGCATATGGCATGGCACACGCACTCACACAGCTAGTGTAATAAGTAATAATATTCCCATATAGCTGCGCATTCAGTTGCACAAATACAAATAGAACTACAACAATAACGTAGACATGACGCGCACGCATGCACACACACACAAAGCTAGTGAATGCAACAATAATCGGCTGACCTGGTTCAAACTGGAGCAGTGGTAGTGCAATCGTCACACTTTTGTTGACATCATGAACTTAGCTTTTTTCTCAGCTGGCTTAAGAATCTGGAAAGAGCACATTAAGTTTTCATCTACACTCATCATCGCACCAGCATTGTCAAACTCACCACAGTAGTTGGGAGCTGAAAAAATTGTAACAAGTTGCCTGTCCGCAAAGAACTCATAACCATCTTCCACAACCTACAGAAAAAGACCTTGTTTCATTTCCAAGCCGAGTTAACTTGAGTAGAACAAAGGGGGAAGAAGGATAGTCACTAACCTGATGGGCACGACAAACAAGGTCCAAATCATGCTTCATTAAAAATTCTGCCACCTTATCAGGGCCGAATGTATATGAGACTCCTCTGTCATTCATTCCCCATCCCTTAACATCTCTACCAGGATCTGACCAGAGCAAATCGCAAAGCAATCCAGTATCAGGAACAGCAGTTGGACGAGGTAAGTTTCTGATCTGATCCAAGTTTGTCAAATCAGGGGAAAGACCACCGTGCATGCATAAAATTTTGTCATCTATAAGAGCTGCCACAGGAAGACAGTTAAAGCTGTCTGTGAAGGATTTCCATAGTCTCACGTTAAATCGCCTCTTGCACTCATCATAGAATCCATATATACGATTAATAGAAGCACATTCATGATTTCCTCTCAGCAGAAAGAAGTTCTCTGGATACTTAATTTTATAGGCAAGCAGGAGGCATATTGTTTCTAAACTCTGCTTGCCACGATCCACATAGTCGCCTAGGAACAGATAATTTGCAATAGGGGGAAAACCACCATATTCAAAGAGCCTTAAAAGGTCACTGTATTGCCCATGAATGTCACCTGTAAATAAAAAGGAAAACTCAGGTCAGAAACATAAAGCCTAGGACAAAGGGACGAGTACAATAGTGAACCACAAACCAATGAGCTGCAGTGAGCAAACTAGCCACTATATCTAGAGATATATACCTGGAAATTTTTAATATAAATAACTCCCAAAGCCTTGGACAGTCTACTCACTCACTAAACAGTCATAGTGCAATGCAGAATTTTTTATTCTTCAACCCTTACGCTGTCGTCATACAAGACATGACAAAAATTTCTGGTTCAGATTGCATGCACTGAATCACCTGTGTCAATGCTTTATCATGCTTACATGATAAACCCATGAATCCAGAGCCTATGAATGAAATTATTCAACTCTCTTCATACTTAATCATGCCCTCCTTACACCTCCCCACTAGATAGAGAATGGAAAAACATGTGTGACCCCCCATACCCCCATCCTAATTCCACCAAACTTTTTCAAACAAGTTATTCTCAATAATGTCCAAATTAATATAAATTACCTTATTTTCCCCAAATGAAAGTAGAAACCACCATTCCTTTCAATCTCAATGGCGTTCAATCAACTAAACTAACCCTATTTCCCCAAATGAAGGTAGAAAGCACCATTAGTTTCGATGAACACAATATACAACTATGCACATCAATGATTTCAGTATAAATGTACAAACGGTTATAAAGAGAAAACACACATGATAGTTCAACATTTCAAATTTTCAAGCTTTTACCTCTACACAACATGGGTTAACCAACTTACATAACACCATCAACAAGCCACAATCTTGTCACAACTACATTAAATACAGAAAAACTATCATATCATTGTACGACAAAAACGAGAACTTGTTTATCTGAACATCTATAAACAGAAAATAAAACGCACATTCACTGTATATATATTATTTCTAACGTAGCTTGCCACTGATATCTGTTAAGCTGAGCTGCTTCTGCAACATATTTTATGTTCAAATTAAAACTTTGACAATCGAAAGAAAAATACATATGGGTACCCTTAAACTATAATATCACCGCAGATAACATCAACCCCAATCTGCCACAATATTTCCACCAGTAATTTCATAGCAGACAAGTAATAAACGAAAACCCATCAGAAAAAATCAAACAAAAAACCCATCAAAATCACAAAAGGGGAAAAATAATAAGTCAATAGAATTTAGTGCCAGTTAAAATTCAGGATTAATAAACCCACATCAAAATGTATGTGGGTATGTAAAAACCCTACCGCAAATTTTGATTGGGGCCTCGAGCTCAAGCAAATTGGGCTGCTGAAGAAAGATTTCCCTGGAAGCGACACAGAGCTGTTTGATCTCCGACTCCGAGAGCTGAACCTGCTTCCCCGGCCTGGCCAGTCGGACCTCCGTGAGCCGCCTGATTATGTCGTCGAGCACGGCAGGGTCCATCGCTCCCTGCCCTTGCGATGCCATTCGATTGGGTTCTCAGATCCTCCCTCGAACGGCTCGGATTTCTCCTCGAAAGAAACCCTAGAAATCCCAACTGTGAAAAAGGGTTGGTCGAGCTGTTATGGAGGCTCTCTTGGAATTTTGGCTTTTGGGTTTGGTGGGTCTTTTTTTTAATTATTTTTATTTGTAAGGAGAATATATTTATATAGAAAATAAAAAGTGAAGTTTCTCGGGAAAAAAGAGGGGGAAAAAAATGGGAAGGGAAAGAGAAAAATGGGAATAAAAAATTAGGGTTTTTGATTGGGGAGAAGAAAGCGTCGAAAGATTGAGGATGCAGATGGCTACAACTCCAATGTGACAGAGGTTGGGGACGACGTCGTAGTCTTGTACCTCACACAGCTGTAAATAATTTAGAGTTTGTTTGAAAATGTTTTTAAACTCACTAAAAGTGTTAATAAAGAAAATATTTTGAATTTCAGAATTCATTTGTATTTTTACTAAGATTGGTTTCTAAAATATTTTCGTCAAAAACATTTTCAATCATTTTAAAAACATTTTAAAACAAACCTGATTAGAAAGAAAATAAGATTAAATTGTAAAGCCCGTCCAAAAGAGTAATTGGAATTTTTTTTTTTGAGGAACAGTGTAATTGGGTTGGTTGAGGACCTGATGTACTGAGATAAGGCCAAAACTGAAAAAACATTGTCGACACGTTTACATTTTTTGTTTGGTGAATTGTTGAAGAAAGATGTGTCCGCCCACTCGCTGGTGCTGGTGCGGATCATAAATGGAATGCCGATCTGCAGACGAAAAATGGAAAAGGGCCCTTACCAAATCCCATTATTTTCTTCATTCTTTTACCCTTTCTATTCATTCAGATTCAGGCAATAACAGGTCTGTAATGCCCTTAGATGTTATGGGCCGCATGTGCGCTGCACTGATGTATTCAACGAGTCTATAGCCTTGGCCGACAGGCCCGGATAATCTTTGAAATTTCATCGTGATGGGGATAGATCATTGCAATTGTTGGTCTTCAACAAGAAATTCCTAGTAAGCGCGAGTCATCAGCTCGTGTTGACTACATCCCTGCCCTTTGTACACACCATCCGTCGCTCCTACCGATTGAATGGTCCAGTGAAGTGTTCAGATCACGGCGGCGTGGGTGGTTCGCTGCCCACGACGTCGCGAGAAGTCCACTGAACCTTATCATTTAGAGGAAGGAGTAACAAGGGGGTTGGTGAGAATAGTTAATCACTTTGTGATGATTCATGATTGTGACCTTATTCTCAAATTTTAAACAAATACTGTTTAATTATCATTAAGAGGAACTATTAAGACTCATTAACCTTAATCCAACAACCAATGTAAATAACTTTAATAAAATAGGTCGAGTTTGATGTTTCGTGGTAATGATATGACGTTACGTATAGTGTTTTTTAGATTTTATTTTTAATGGCATGTAACACCAAGAGCGGGATCCACTTTTTGGGGAATATGAGTCGAAGCAATAACAAGAATATTTCTAGTGGAACATCTTTTACAATCCCTGGAAAGATAGTTCACTAATAGACCGAGGGATAAGTAAGAAACAGGGATTAAGTGGAACATAATTGATTGGGCGGTAGAGTCGTGGAAACACCTGTTTCTTCCATATTTTGGACCTTAGCTCCATGGAACAATATACTAACTACTGCTGAAAAATGGAAGAATTGAAATCTTAGATCAAAACATTATGTATGGATGGTATGAACTGCCTAAACAATAATTCTTGAACAGCGAACAACCAGAGCTATTTCCATGACTCCTCTTAACTGAGACAGAGATCCCATGCTTGAAGTAGGAATCAAATTGATTCCACCAAACTTAATATGTATGGTGGATCATGTCATATTTTAAAAGCATTCTTTCTTTTCAACTCATTTATATCTTCTAATCTTTTTTTTTTTCTGGCTCGGCTATCCCACTTAGCCGAGTAGTTCTTAAACTATCATATCTGTAAAAATTAGGTTTTTAAATTAATTTTTCAGTAAAATAAGTATCTAAATTCATAAAAATTACTAATTTCATTCCCAATATAATAATATTATATTGAAAGCTATTTTATCTAATTTTTCGTGAACTTAAGTCACTTGGCATATTTTAGAGGGTAATGTCATCATTTTCTTACCTATAAAACCTCAACATTGCATATAGATTGTAAATCTAGCGTCTTATTTGCCCTCAAAAGTTAAGTCCATATTCTATTTCTTCTTCTTCTTCAAAAAAAAAAAAAAAAAAAAGTCCTTAAACTATGCAAAACTACCAATTGACCTTCCAAATTGAATCACATGCAAGTTACGTGACTTAAATTGACGAAAAATTAAGTAAAGTAGTTTCGAATATAATATTAGGGATGTAATTGGAAGACTTTTATTAGTTTAATGACTGATTTTTTTCGAATAAATAGTTTAGGAATCTATTTTCACTCGGGTAGTAATATAGAGACTATATTGGCAGTTTCCTTTTTTTTTTTTTTTTTAATACAACGATATTGGAGAAAGAAGATTTGAAATAATTACACAATGAATTAGCTATAAATAAGTATCGAATTCATAATATATGCAAGTCAAACTTACAATTAACATATATATATATATATATATATGAAGCATTTAAGGGAAGGGATCTTTATTTTTCAGAAAAAATAGGGACATCCCCATCATCTTAACTGTTAGATTTGGTTTTAATGAAATCTTGTGGTTGAGATTCTGTGGCCTATGATTTAATCTCAGCCACAAAATTTCATTAAAGTCAAATCTAATGGTTAAGAGGGTGTTCCTATTTTTATTGAAAAATAAGAATCCCTTCCCTTAAAGGGTCTGTGTGTGTGTGTGTGTATCAGTAAATTGTAATCAGTAGAAGAAACTTCTTTTAACAATGACATTGTAACATTGGGGTTCATTTCTTTATGTATTCTAGTTGTTTGTTCATATATCTATTTTGGTTCTATTTAGTCAAATAACTAGTTTGTAAAGGCACCATTGATAACGACACATTGAATTGTTAACTTACTGATTCCAATTTAAAACAACTTCTAAAATTTATAATGACATTTCAAACTTATAGACTATACTTTGTTTTTCAATAAATTCATTTTGATTCTTGAGAGTTTTGTTCTTTAACACTATAAAATGCCCATACATTATGCGTGTGTAAAATTTTAAAGAGAGAGGGAAGTGGGGTGGATGATTTGATGACAAGTAGGTGAGCAAAGAAAAAAAAAAACAACAAAAAAAAATTTGTGCAAAATCTTCTTGATGTCCATACATTGTCATTGTGTGCGTGTAAAATTTTAAATTTTACGGAAGCAAATGAGGAGAGAAATGTTCTTTTATTGAATTAAAAAAAAAAATTCATTTTCGAGGGAGGAAAGGGTGGAATGATTTCATGGCTTATAGGTGAGGAAAGGGAAACAAAAAATTGTGCGAAATCATCTTAATGTTCATGATTTTTTTATTTTTTTTATAATACTTTCAATATGCAGTTGTGAATAGAGGATCCAATCGTTTTATCACCATCTTTTGGTTGATAAAAAGAGTTTTGTTAATAAATAACTAGAAAACTATACACATCTTGGGTGTGCTTCAAATAGGCTAGAATAAACATTTTTATTTAATTTTTAAAAAGACCTGCTATGTTTACTGTAACGACCCGTCCCCAAAAACTACGGTTTTTATAATTTTTAAAATGTGAAATTTCGAAAATGCCCTTCAAGGCAAATGCATTGACTTTTGTTGACCGCCTTGTTGAGTCACGTAAGATCCATTTTCTTGATGTATCCTCGTAGTACTCGTTGCTACAAACAAATGGGTGCAAACAGAACGTAATTTTGAGTTATAACGAAGGAGATATTAACGTTCAAAGTCGGGGGCATTTTAGTAAATTAGTTATTTTCTAGAAAGCTCCAGATTTTAGGGGCAAAATTTGGAAAGCCACGTGTGTGGCCCAGATTAATTTAAAGATAGATGGTCGGTATAGATGGAAAATAAAGGAGAGAAATGAGGGAGAGGTGAGGACGAATGGTGAGTGACCAATTAGAGAGGAGAGAAATAAGGGGAAAGAAGAGCAAGGGGATGCACCAGATCACCTTTGACCTCGTTACACCCAGCCAACTTGTGTGATCCAATTTTGACCCGGGTCTAATTCTAGTGGTTTTTTTCGATTTTCCAATAAAATGTAGTCAACCAACACCACCAATCAACATGGCATCATCCCAGCTTCCATTCCCACCTAAGTTTGATGGTTATTGGTCGTGATTTCACAGCGAATGCTCATGTCGACTTCGAGGGCACCTATAGCCGTGAATCTGCCATTCTTGCAATGATTCTGTTCAATTTTCACCACCAAACTACTTCCCTTGAGCTCAGGAACAATGCCCAACAATTGGTTGGAGCGTGGAATTCGATTTGAGGACGAATCAAGAAACACCCTTTATAGGGTTTCCGACGGGTTCATGGAGATTTGAGGCCTTTCCGGTTAAATTGGACTTGGCCACAGGTATGAAACTTGCTCTACTTATTGAGATCTTCATTATCGTGAAATTTGAGAATTTTTAGAAATAGTTGATTTTTAGGCGAGTTGGGGCGGCCGACAATCATATGCGATAGCGGGTGGGCTGAGACCCCACTTGACTTTCATAAGCTAAGTTTGATACTCCAATTGCTTAGGTGAAGTCCGATTAATGAAATTCCATTGTTTGGGTACAATTTCACTAAGGTTCGCCATTTGATCCTTATTTGAATCGACGATCCAACCGTTGGATCGTCACTAAACTTTAGTAGGTTATTATTCATAATAATTGAGGACAATAGAAACTAACAGATCGGGAATTCGACGTGCAGATCTTTCTGAATTGGGTTCGTAAGTTCGTAAAATAAAATGTTGACCGCCATTTGAATTTACAATTGGCAGAGATCCGACCGTTGGATCATAATGAAACTTTAGTATGATGTTTTAGAAGCATAATGTGGATCTTTGGAAGTTACGAATCAGAAATTTGTATGCAGATCTTCTGGATCGAGTTACGTAGGGTTGTGGACCCTACAGTCGATCTTTGACCGACGATTGACTTTTGGTCAATGGGTCTCAAATCATTTTAGAATGTCCTTGGAGATGTGTTTTATGTAAGTTACGTGTTCTATCGATAAGAATTTTGAGACGTGACTGAATATTTGTTCTAGATGATGATCGTTTGTGATGTCTCGATATTCGCGCTAGGGAGTTGTAGCGCCGACTTCAGGTGAGTGAGTCTTTTTCCTTTTTATAGAGAGTGTGTGTGTGTGTGTGTGTGTGTGTATTAACGGTTTCCAGAAATGTTTTAAATTGAGTATTGCATTTCATGCCATGTTTAGAAAATGTATTATTTTTAAATGTTGCATTGTTATGAAATGTGTTTGTGCTAAATGATCATACGGAGGCACAGGTAAGTTCAGGTGAGTTATTATGTGATTGAAATGGTTGCATTATATGAGCATGCATATATTCATTTAGAGTTCACTATGGCTGCACCTCGGTATTAGTGCTCCCGATCGGGGCTAGGGCCAGCCTTCACGTGATTGTTCATTTGCCACACTGCACACTCACCTTGGATCCAAGTCTAGTGTTAGCCTGTCGTACAGACCACAATAGGTGGTTGTGACTAGTAGGTGACTCGCGATTTATTGCATAGCCTTCACGTGATCGTAGCACTTGAGCGTACATATTTATACCCATCATGTTGTACAGGTCACACTAGGTGATTTCGACTCGTGTGCTAGCCTAGATTGATGAGCTATAAGTCCAGTCGTATAGGTCACGTTAGATGACTCCGACTGGCATACTATTTCATATTGGTTTCACACCTAGCTTACATTTATTATTGCTGAGATATTATGACATGACATACTTTAGTTTTCGCTGCTTTTGTGCATTGGTTGTCATACCTACGTAGTAGTATTTTCTGGAAACTATATGGATTTTATGACGAGGGGTTATAACGATTTCAAAAGGTTTTTATTAAAACTTTTTTTAGGCCTACTCACCCTTGTTTTTGGCCCCTCCATGTGTTAGTAGCAGAGTTTTTGTACCGACGAGGATTATTGGCAAATCTTAGTGTAGACAATTATCATCGATGGTATAATTCTCACCCTATTTTACTGTACTGTACTTATGCTCTGTTATCGTGTATGAATTGGGTTCATTCCCGCTCACATCGCACTCTTGTATTTAGGCAACTTTAGGTTTAAATTTATTGATATTTTCCACATCACTACACTTTATGGCTTCGTCACCTTCTTGGTGTCGGCCAGCACAGCTTAATTCGGAGTCCTAGTTGACATTTCCAGGTTAGGGTGCATGGCTGTGAGGGTAGTGTAAAAAACAACAAAATTCATGTTGCATGTAATTACTAAATTGCCCATAATTTTTATTTTTGTTCAGTTCTATAATTTTGATAGACAAAAAATGTTTTATTAATAAATAGTTTAGATATAGATTAGCAGTTGCCAAAGTGGGATACTAATTAACTGTAGTTGTAAAAAAAAAAACCCACCTAAGCTGCATTCAACTTTGCCTTTGCTCTTCAAAAGCACCTTGAATACAACAAAAGATCATGAAATAATTTGAAGAAGAAGAAGAATAAACCCTTTGCACATGATTATTATTCCATCATGTATTAAAAGTGTGTTCTTTTCTCCATATAGTTTGATTCTTCTAGTGTTTTTCGATAATGTTAATTTTTTTTAAGTGGTTACACAAATTAACTATAATTTTAGATGCCTCATCTACATATTTAATCTAGTCATCTGGAAACACTCTACAATGGGAAAATCGCACAAAATTTATAAATAAATTAAAACTGTATTCACCATTCAACTTTGTATTTGGTTCTTCGAAGGACCTTGAATGCAGATCGAGGGCAAATGGCAAAAAAAAAAAAAATAAATAAATAAAATAAAGGAAAACTAATGAAAAGGGCTTGAAAATTTTTAATTTTAATAAAAAAAAATCATATTATAAGTTTTGTTTAATGATTAGTACAAGGCTCATATTAAAGCAGTCCAATTAAAAATGGCCCAACTAAACATGGCCCAACTGTAATAAATTATAATTTGTTGATTTGACATTTAACTTTTTTTGGTTGAGTTCCAGATTTTCATCGTTAATGGAGTTCATCGTTGTTTTGCAGACCTTCTTTTTCTTTGAAACAAAAATATAGATCCTCATACTACTTAATTTATATTTTGTATTATTTCGTTGAAATATGATCGTCGTTATTATTCATAGTGGATTTGAGGTAGTTTTTTTCAATTTTTCTTTGTCAGTGGAGTTCCTTGTTTTTTTCTCCAGAAAATAAATTTGAGATCTGCATGCTATTCAATAACAACGATGGGTCACTGTTTTTGGACTGTAAAAATAAACTGTTTTTGGATTTTAAGTAATATTGTTTCTAGAATCTAAGTCACTGTTTCCATAGACATTGTTAGTTTTTCCAGAGACAATGTTAATTTTTCTAGAGACAGTGTTTTTCTAGAGACAGTTTTAGTTTTTTGTAGAGACAATGTTAGTTTTTCCAAAAACAGTTACGAATTCAAAATATAACGGGTCATCATTATTTTCTAAAAAAGTGGCAAAAAAAGCATACTATTTCCCAGAAATGTTTAACATTTACAATGTTATGAAAGTTCAACACCATGGTTGAAGTCACTTTTCTCTCTCTTTCTCGTCTGCTTTTTCTATTTTCTTTTTCTTTTCCAGATTTTGCAATTGGGGAAGGTGGTTCTATCACAGATGGAGATATATTTTTCTTTCTAGTTTTATGGAGAAATGGGTGCAAGGAATTCGAATTTTTGGTTTTTTTCCTACTCCATGGAAAATGGATTTAGTTTGAGTGTCCTCCTCCTTGATTCAATTGCACAGTTCTTTTCCTGTTCGTTTCTTTTTAATTGTACTTTTGGAGATTGGATTCAATAATTTGGGATTTTTTTTCTTCTCAAAGTCTGGTTATTCTCCAAATCTGAATCTAATTTGGACAAGGAAATTCAAAAACTGATATATGCACCAAAAATGAAGAAAACAAAATGCTGATTGACGCTCTGTTTGGAGCTGACGTGAGTTTTCTCTTTCATGAGAACAAACAAGTTTCAGACCTGCGCCTCCTTGTTGGGGTAATTTTGGAAACTTATTTTTGTTTTTGTTGGACTCTGTAATTTAGCCCATGTAGAATTGGAGACCTCTGTCTTTATAGTAAATTTTGAGGTGCTTTTGGTTAAAGAAAACTATAGGGTGGTTTTTTATTAAAATAATCTTGGTTCCCTTTTTATTAAAGCTCCCCCCCCCCCCCCCCCAAAAAAAAGGGAAAAAAAATTTGGACCATGCGTGTCAAGGAGAAATTTTTCGGTGTACCCTCACTCATTAGAATTTATTTATTGAAAAATAAGTGAGGGTACAAAAAGTGAGGGTACACCATTATGAGTGAAGGTACACCAAATTTTTTTGGTGTACCGGGTACACCTAAAAATTTTTCCGTGTCAAGAGCCATGCTAATCTCTTGTTCCAATTTTATCGAATGTCCCCGAAGGTATAAAGTACACCGCTAAGCAATATATAAAGGGCGTTTGAAACATATCCTGGTTGATGTGGGATTCGCTCTTTAATACTCAAATTGCTGCCCTCAATTATAATCCCAACGCATTACCGACTTAAAAGCCAGACAAGCTTTCATTTCAAACATTGCTTAGATTTCTTCATTTCAAACATTGTTTAAAAACGCTGTAGCTTCGCTCGAACACTTTTGCTAGTTATACATGATAGTTGAAACTTAAAGTCTTGGAACATAGAGTTCGATTTTCAAAACTAGGGAAATACTACACAAACATGTTTCTTTGTTGCAATGGATTCTTATCCGCACCATCAGCGGGTTGAAGAAAAACTTGTGTGGGAGCTATTTTTGGCACGTGGTAGTGCCAAGTAGCAGAACAATCCAGTTAGATTGTTTGCATCCAAATTCGACACTAACTTTTTATTTCTCGCATAAGTATCATCTTTTAATTGAGTTGTTGTGCCACTCTGCACTGTCACTTGGCAGGAACAACTGCACATAAGTCTTCGGCCCGTTTAGGACCCCGGGGCTCACTCAAATTGCTATTGACGATCTCGTTCTCATGCACAAGTTTTTCTTCGGCCGGTTTGGAACCCCGGGGTTCACTCAAACTGCTATCGACGATCTCGTTCTCATGCATTGTGTCAGCATCCAAAGTTGTGGAGCGTTTGACAGCGTACCTCTTCACGTTTGAGCGAAGCCCACCACCCATAGTGTCTACTTAAGAATTGTCAACAATTTCCACTGTCAAGAAACTGAAACCAACCCTCATCAGAAGCAATCACAAATCATTAGCAGTCTCAGAAACTTGTAACACAGCTCGAGATTTATCTAATTAATCACAAGAAAACTTTATTCTAATCCTTGACAAAAATGACTTTTAGACTAAAACTATGAGTAAGATCAAAATATAATTTTGGTCCATTGATACATTAATTACCTCGTTTATTAAATACATTTTGATTTTTTTAATTATTTCTCTTTTTCTTCCTAATTTTAATGTATTAATTTTATTTCATTATAATTATAATTTTCATTTCATTTATCATAATATATTTTATTGTAACATTTAGATAAACTAATTTTTGTTATACAATCTATTTCGATGTACTTTGTCTTCTTCATTTAGGTACATTAAATTCATTATAATACATTTCGGTGATACATTTAGGTACATATATTTCGGTACATACATTTTGATACAAATATTTAGGTTCATTAATTCAACATAATACATTTCGGTACATAATTTTCGGTACTAACATTTCAGTGCACATATTTAGGTGCATTAATTTAATATAATATATTTCGGTGCATATATTTCAGTACATACATTTTGATACTAACATTTAAATACATTAATTCACTATAATACATTTCGGTACGAACATTTAGGTACATTAATTGAGTCTTTCAAGTTTGAAGAATGTAAGATAAAATTAAAAAATTAAAAAAAATGTAGTAAAAAAATAAATTAAAATTTGTATATTAATAAATTTAAATATTTAATGGGAGACATTAAATAAAATGCACATTAATTATTTTGAATTAAGGATACATCAAGGGACTATAATCAATATGTAATCTAACACCAAATTTATTTAAATTTCAATCTTCTTAAAGGATAAAAGTTAAAAACCCCCCCCATTAATAAAAAGCCATGAATGGATGCAAATATGAATATAATTACCCGGTCATCTAATTTACCGGTTATTTATGAAAAAATAAAAAAGAAAAAAGAAAAGAAAAGAATTACCTCGTTTTCTCTTGGGGATCCCTAGTAGTTAGCAGTAGTGCTGAAGCTCGACGTCTTCAAACAAACGAAGGAGACCGTGAGTTCATGAATTAGGGAAACCAAAACCAAACGTGCAATTATTTACATAAAATCAAAATATTAAGACAATAATAACAAAGCCCAAAAAGAATAAACTGTAGATATGCATAATTCCTTAAAAAGATGAAAAATATATGTTTATATGTAGTCTAATAGATGGATCGTGGAATAAGAAGGAAAACTCACAGTCTATGATCAAGGATCAGAAATGCAGAAATAATGAGAGATCGAGAAAAGAGAAAACTAATGAAATGAGGAGGTAGAGAGAGAAAGAGGTAGACTTTCCCGTTGACCAATTGACATATTTTATCGGGTTTGTAATTAAAGGGTTCAATTTACTATCACCGGTGGTAAAAATTACCATTATTATATAAGTTAAAATTTTGAAATTTATGTCTATTTACTACATAATTTTGAGATTTACACTTAGTTAACAATGATCAATAGAGTGACGAGTATTAGGATGATGAGAAAAAATATTCTCCATAAATAGTTCCATGATCCAATAGTGAGAACTGACACATCCCGATCCAGAAAGTCCATTTGGACCTTGAATCAAGCTGTGCTGGCCGACACCTGGAAGGTGACGAAGCCATAAAATGTGATAGAGTGTAGAAAAATGTGAATAATTTGAACCTAAATTTTTTTAATACCAGAGTTCGTTGTGAGCGGGAACGAACCCATTTCACACACGATGTCAGAGCATAAATAAGGTACATGAGTGTGGGTAAGAATCATACCCTCAAAAATATCCATCAATACTAAGATTTGCCACAGATCCTTGTCGATACAAACTCAGCAGCTAAAACCTGGAGGGCACCAAACAGAGAGTGTGAGCAAGCAATAAAACCAAGCTTCCCAAAGTTATTACCTCTATAAAAGTAATGCCCCTACATGTAAAACTCGTATCGTTTTCCATAAGACAATACAACATATATGCATATATCCAAACCATACTCAGAAATGGCCAAAACCACGGTTTGCCATCAACTCCACCATGCAAAAATAAGTAGGCCAAATGAACTTAATCAATACAAAATGATATATAAGTCTGAGTCATATAATATGATATGTACAATTTATCCATATCTTATCAATCATGGTTAGCATATAAGTCGGAGTTACCTATAGTGAACTGTACGACTTATTCATATCTCATCAATCATGGCTAGCATATAAGTCGAAGTCACCTACAGTGACCTGTACGATTTATTCATATCTCATCAATCATGCTAGCCAATAGCTCAATAAGTATACCTGCACGTGAGTCAGAACCACCTAAAGTGATCTGTACGACAAGACTAGGTGTAAATAAATACGCTCAAGTGCTACGATCATGTGAAGACTGTGCGAATAATCGCGGGTCACCTACGAGTCGGAACGACCTAAAGTGGTTTGTACAACAAGACTGTGCACCTACCTTGGATCCAAGGTGAGCGTAAGGTGCGGGAGGTGAACATCACGTGAAGGACTGTGCCCTAGCCACGAGCGGGAGCACTAACACTGGGGTGCAGGTTTATGAGCTATATTATATCTCAACACAATCATACTTACTAACATCACTAACATCAACATGTACTCACCTGAGGCTTACTTAGGCGTCAACAGCGTCAATTATTTAATCTCATTTATTATATAGCTGCATCTAATGTCTTGTTAGACTGCCTACGTACCCTAAACAGGGATCAAGCCATTCGTAGTTCACAATGATTAATTGTAGGTAACAAGCATAGATCACTATAGAAGTGCTTGTGTAAATATCAATTATATGCCTATGAAAGAAAAAGACCCACTTACCTGGAGTCCACACTATGATTATCTTGCACGCATATCGAGACATCATGATTTATCGTCGCTTGTGACCAATTATCAAATCACGTATCAAAGTTCTTGCCGATAAAATACATAATTTACATAAAACATATCCTCAATGACCTTCAAGAATAATTTAAGACCCATTGACCAAAATTCAACCGTTGATCAAAGATCAACGTTAGGGTCTACAACATTGTATAACTCGATTCGGAAGATTCACATATCAGATTTCCAATCCGTAACTTTCAAAGATCCACATTATGCTTCTAGAATAACATATTAAAATTTTATTACGATCCAACGGTTGAATCCTAACCAATTCTCACAACTGATTAGCAGTTAACGTTTTATTTTATGAATTTACATATCCAATTCGGAAAGATCTGTACATCAGATTCTCAATCTGTAAGTTCCTACATTCTTCAAATATTATGTACTACAAATTAACAAAGTTTGGTGATGATCCAACGGTTGGATCGTCGATTCACATAAATACCTATTAACATATCGTAGAGAATTTAGGTTCCAATGATCAACCTACATCATTCAAATATCACGACTAAATTCAAGATATTCGACATAGCCTAAAAATAACATTGGCGGCCCACTAGCCACGCGCCGCCACACGCGTAGCTGTGGGTGGTGGTCGGTGGCCCCAACTCGCCGGAAAATCCAACTATTTCCAAAAATTCTCAAACTTCACAAAAATGAAGATCTCAATGAGTGTAACAACTTTCATACCTGCCACAAAGTCTAAAAGTGGACGGAAGATGGTCAATTTTGTCCACAAAGCCGATGGGTGCCTAAAAATTTCCGACGTCGATTCGTCGTCTACGGTGGTCCAACGGGGTCAAGGTTGATTGGGTTTTGCTCCTAGGATGATGGGATACAAAGCCCAAGTGGTGGCATTGGCCATCGCTTTGCCGATTTGCAGAAAAATCGAAAAGGGTGGCTGGAGCACTATTGATTTTCGTCAACTTTCGTGGCCTCCAACAGCCATATACCATGGTTAATCAAGGTGGTTCTTGGGTGAGTTTTGTAGAGGGGAATGAGAGCTTCAAGATGGTGGTGGTGGCATCGAAAAAATCCATCGGAATTGGCCGGAATCGGCCTTGAAGGATGGGTGGTCGTAGAAGTGTATCGACGGAACCCACGGGGAAAGCTCCCAGCTTTTCCCCCCTTTTTTTTTTTTTCCTTTTTTCTGATTTCTCACTGGTCCTCCACCCCTTTTATTTGATTGGTCCTTTTTCCTCTTTACTTAAGACTGATTAGTTAGTCTTCCCACAAGGTGGGAGTTCAAATAATTTAACTACCTTTAAATAACCAACTTCAAACGTCCGTAATTATATCGTTATAATTCGGACTCGCAAACGGCTTTTGCCTATGTGTTCGTAGTGACAAGTACTACGAGGATATGCTAAAAGAATAAGTCATATGTCGCTCTAACCGATGATCAATGGAAGTCAAAGTCTTTGTCTCTAGGGCATTTTCATAAATTTACACTTCTAAAATTAATAAAAATGTAAAATTTGGGATGGGTCGTCACAAGAACTCTTTGTTGGGTAATAAAGATTTTTTTTATTGTGACGGTTGTATTGTCATGCAATGTTATATTCAGGTATTACAGTTTGGTGCATTACATATGGTTGATACATTAAGGAGAGACTTAGGGTACAATTATATGTGGTTGATACATTAAGGAGGGACTTAGGGTATAGTTTTGGTAGAAAAATACATGCGTTAAAATAGAGTATGACTACAATAATACGTGCTACTTAGTAGTACGAGTTTTATGTAAAATATAATCCTTGCAAAAAAATTATTAGGTCTCTATACGTACAGAATTTAACTATTGGTTGATTTTTAGAACCACTCATTAGTACGTATTCCAAAAAAAAGTGGTTATCAACAATAACTGAGTAATATAAAATAACAATATACCGGCGACGTTTTAAAAATCTTTCCCTAAATTAAACATGTCTTCAAATATGAACCTCTGCATTTGGAATTTGGAGGGCTGAACCCAGCAAGCAAAACAAACTATTGAGGGATCACCCTTGGGCTAGGCCTCAAGCAATATCAGAACCACAGAACTAGGAGGAAGAGTCCACACTCCGTACAACCCCCAACTCAAAGAAAGAAAAAAAAAAAAAACCCATATATATGCAGCCAAAACCACGAGCAAAAATGGAGTGATTTGTTTCATGATGTGCTCTGAATATTTATCACTTCCTCTTTTCACGACAGTATCAAAGTCTAAATAATTTTACTTTAAGGAAAGGCAGCAGCAACTGCAGGGTTTTCAATTTTCCATGCGCATGCATGCATCGCATCTGCAACGCTAATCCCTAAACTAAATATGTTGCCCTTTACCAGAATCTTAGCATCTAACATCGACCGCTTCTCACTCACAACTTCTCAAAGTAATAAAGTTCCTAGCTATAGCCTCCCAAAACTGCTGCGAATATGGTTCAAGCCACAACCTATTGGATATAGATTATATTCCTAAGTAGATCCATTTTCGTCAAACCGCCATGTGATTTAACTAATCTATTACGTCATAACACAATTTTTTTATTTGTTATATGAGACCCTAAAATATTAATATATCATGCACTCGTACCGTGGGAGATCCAGAAAAAATTATTCAGGAGCTCATATGTAAAAATTCACAACATTTCTTAAACGTATAATAACGTTAAAAATTAAACTGTAGTTTTATCATTCATAATTTATAGAACAAATAACAATAAAAGTTACAATTGTCCACGATGCGTTTTTATATTTTGAAAATGCTGCATTATAGCTTCATTATCAATAGAAGACAAAACATTGTTCTCAATATAAACAATCATGCTATCACTCAACCATTGATCTTCCATTCAAGGCTCTCTCCACTGAAGCATTAGTCACCAGTGGAACCAAAGACAATGTAAGTAGCAACCACACATGATTATATACTATATTCCTACTCGTCTCTACTATTTTTTTTGCCAGACTACCAATTCATTTCAATTGAGAAAATTCACTACTCGAACACATATAGTTGATCTTGAAGTGCTAAGAGTTGACACATAGAAAATTCATTTGGATAAAATTGAGCAAAACAAATTTGCTTTTGTTCATCAAAAGTTAGGAATGAAGCATTCAGGTTTGCTGAGCATGCGGGCCTGCCCTTTTTTTTTTGAAACTGTTGTTTGTCTATTTTTTCCTTGTGAAATAATCTGTTCCAAAACTATGTGGTTTTTTCCAGGTAATATTTTAAAATAATAATAATAATAATAAGAGTAATTCCTCTTTGAGACATTTTATCAAGTCGTTGGAGGGCATGTATAAAGAACAATTCAAACCTTCAAAGGGACAACATCCAAGTCGTCTATGAAGATCCACGAGAATTCAGAGGATCAGCTAACCCCCTTTGCCTCTCCGTCCCTACTCGTACGTGTTATAACACATGAATTAATAAATCACGTTGTGGTATGATCGAGATCAATTATATATCAATATCAGGATATGCAAACGCTTTCTTTTAGGCTTTAGCCAAGATGAATAAATAAGTGAAAAATAAGCATATGGACGGCTAGCAAAAGTCCCCTTTCATCCTGAAATGAGTCATCATATCGCAAAATTGTGTAGTATAGGAATATTGCAGGACAGTTGCCATGCAAAAACCGACTTTGCCTTTGGTTGCCTGTTGCAGACAACTACATAGAGTATCAGGTACTTTGTGCCTTATCAAAAAAGGTACCAATACAGATTTTCTACATACAAGAATTTTACAAATGATAGAGGCCGTGCAAATCCAGGAACTTAATTTATTCGTTCTAGTAAATCTTTTTTTGTTTTTGTTCTAGAAATATATCAATGGCTGCATTATATTATATATGGTCTGAAAAATCACAACTATATGGTCTTAAAAATCACAACATTTTGGTTGGCACATATATAAGCTTCCAAGGTTCCAAGTGGGGTTTGACTGTATACACAAAGTTTTAAACTATTCACAACATGTACAAAACTAGGAGAATGATAGACTTATATCAAGATTTTATTTACATGACATAGATTTATTCAATCAAAACTCTGTTGCATATAAGTTATTCTCCAAAACTCCGTCCCACCCTAAATAGCTCATCCATCTTAGTTTTGGTGGCTACGTCCGTGCGGTTCCAAATATATATGAAATCACAATGCGTTTGGCAGTATCAAAATTATATATATACATTAGTCAAGGAAAGTTACAATATTTGATGTGATTATATAAATTTCCCTGCAAAGGGCTCGCTTAAGATGCTGATGAGAAGGGGCATTTTTTGTTAGAGAATATTGTTGCCATGTTACCTAATGAGAAGAAAAGAGAACTAATATATAGATGAGTATCTAATTCCATTGGAAGCAAAGAGAATTTAATTATTGTATTTGACAAACCAAATGGGGAAAAAAGTGGGGTAAAAGAGAGGAAAAGGGAGAATAAAAACCAGCTATTTTAAATGGATCACCATTAGGAACACTTTTAATCTTTAAAGGTATTTGGCTGCTTTTATATATGCTAATTCTTGGATATAATGCCCCGCATTTTCCTCTTATCCAAACACAACATCAACCCACTCGGCGAAAATAAAAGATGAGAAATGTTTGAGTGTCACGGTCACTACATTATACGATGATATGAATTCATGTGTTATAATATTGATAAAAGACAGTACTAATATATCATATGCTAAAACTATAGTGTTAATAAGCACATGCAATACTGTTGATCCTAAACACTACCAAGCTTATGTGGCGCGCAGGCCGAGTAATTAATAAGCTAACTACGTCATTCGGCTGTGTGCGGGGCGTCCCAATTCATCAGTCGAGTTCGGCCGGGGAGTAAAATATGTTGGTGTGGCGTTAAGTGAGCTGTTGACTTCTTGATCTTGCGACTGTGGCCGAGGAAGGAACACGTCTTGGCCTTTGGGTGCTAGAGCCTGAAGACAAGGCTGCTAGTCTTGCGAAGTTCACGGATTGTCGGCGCCGGGTTCGATCACAGTGATTATATTCGTGAGAGTATAAGCATGTCGAATTGGTAACAGACTATATGGACACAAATACTCAAAAAAAGATGTATGTCTTGATGGTAAATGTGGTTCGGCTGTCGGAATATCGAACTCTAAAAGATACTTGTGAATATCCAATCATAAAACAACTCAGCGTTCAATGTGCTGAGTCTAGTAACTTGGAACACCTCACTTCGCCGAGAAGGCTGATGAGATGACCTCTACCAATAAGGACTCGAAAATCGTCGTCGACTGAGACTTAGATAAATAATCAATCGGCCTCGAAGCGGTGATGTTTATCCAAACTAAAGGTGCTCTTTGATCGGCTAATTCTATGGCTCCAGTGCTGTTTATCCAAACTGAAGATGTCGCCAGTTGCCTTCATAGTGCTATTTATCCAAACTGAAGATGTGTTGTGTTGGAGGAAGAAATAGGAGAAGGATAAAATCTCAAAGGTTGTTGAGGTAGAGTAATTTGTGTGTTGAATTAGAGAGGGCTTAAATGTTGCTAGCGATTATGTATTTATAGGCTTATAACATCCATACTTTTTGCTTGGCATGGCCAGATAATTTTGTAGAGTCCAACTACAACTCTCACTCGCGGGCCTTGAATTGATCCGTATTAGAGGCCAAAGCATATCCTTCAGATTACTGTACGTGACTTTTCAAATAAAATAAAAGCCTATCTAGGCTTATCACATCTCATTAAAAGCCTAGCCCACCTAGGCTTCTTATCTCATCATCAAAACTCCATCAGTAGCCTTTAAACTATCTAACAACACCAACACCATGCAAAATGGCCTAGCCTACCTAGGTTCCTTATCTCATCATTGTCCAAGACCATGATTTTCCTTTTGGAGATCATTAAATCACATATGTTGATCTCCACTCCAAGCTGTTTCAATCTACACGTACACTGCCAGACATCCCAAATCAATTTGAACTGCACTGCTTGCTTGAGAATATAACTCGCATCCTATTTATCCTGTTTGAGAAAATGCTAAGATAATTTATATTAAAAGATAATTATTATGATAAAGAAAATCATAATATCATCTATCTTGCATGCTTCATTATCTGGAATTTGATCCTCTCCGAGGCAAATCCTCGGGATCCTCCTGACCCAATAACACTGACCGTTGGATTTTGATCCAATGGCTACAAACAAGGGGCCCCTCTAAAAGTTATAATAATTGTAACCGTTGGATTTTGATCCAACGGTCCATGTTGGTGGGTCAAGAGGATCCGGAGGCTTTGCCTTGGAGAGGATCCAATTCCTGATTATTTGACGCCGTTCATATCTCCATACTCCACCATCATTCAAATCAATTGGGATTTAGACAAATATTAGGTTCAAATAATTTAATATATTACTAAGAGATAATATCATGATTAAAATAAAATATTATTTCTCAATAATAATTAAAAATCATTTCAACCACTTTATCATTCAACGGTAAAAAACTTTGCTCAATCAACGGCCTCGATTACTCGGACTGATATTGTAAAATCGGGTCCAAACAAATACGCCTTTGGAGAAAATTAAATTGAATCATGTTATGGTGAGACAACATTACTAACGAACTTCTTGGCCATAACTGCCATACAAAGGTGAAAACTTATGTCTGACCGGCCGTATACAACTTAAGGGAAACCGACCATCTTAATGACTGTGTAGCCGCACAACCACGTAGTCCGACATACGATTCCTAATATATACCCACATGAGGGGATGGAGGCCCATGGTATTTCGGTAAATAAAGAGTATGCTCTGACCATGTTTTAAATAGTGTAACTGTCTAGTCGTATTCCTCAACATTTGTAAGTGAGATGTCTTAGGTTCAATTCTTGCCAAAGGCGAATTTGAACCACATTATTACTAGCCTATGATGAAGCTTAACCTAATCTCTCACCCATTTAATATAAATAATATCGTTTGTTCAAAAAAAAAAAAAAAAGGAAACACGGGAAAACATAAATTTGTTCTAAAATTCAAAACAAGGAAGAAAATAGAAAAAAAAAAAAAGAAGAAGAGAAAAGTACATCGTTTTCGGTCCTGTTTGGCCTTGTTTTTTCATCAAAAACTGCTTCACTTTAAAGTTAAGCAATAAAAAAATATTTGATAAAAACAAAAAATATCCTGCTTATTTTAAAAGTAATAGCCTCCAAACAGTAGCTTTCAAAATCATCATGTTGGTTGCTATTAAAAGTTGCTTTAATAAAAAACGGAGTTGAGCTTTTAAAGAATAACTTCACCAACTATATTACCCTCATTAGTTTTTAAAAATGACAGTGTTTTAACCTTTATGACAGTGTTTATCAAACGCTCAACTACTTTATTTTACAACTGATCATCTTCAAGCATAGGATAAATAGTTTTTAAAAAACATAGCAATCTCAAACCGGGGCTTCAATCCATCCACTTCCCTCCAATTGCAATCCATGATGATGCATATACACACCACACCTTTTTTCTTTTCCATCGATTCATCATATAGGTGAAGTTTGCATTTCACCTTCCCTTTCCATATCGATCATTAATATTTTGAATATTTCAACAAAAATATTGACAATTTTGTGGATATTTTAAACACTGCCCTTACTATAGAAGGACTAATACGTACATGTATGTGCATACACAGATATATGAATTTAAGTTTTCTTTTAGTTGGTAGTTTGAGAGAAATGAATTGAATTTCATTGCTTCGGAAGCCAAGAATCTGAGCCTTTCTCTGCGCCTGTCTGTCTACATTCTACAATCACTTTCTGTCTCTCTCAGAGATTCTCTTGCTTTCTCTTTCGGCCTTTTAATTTTTGCCGATGCCTGGTACCTTGTTCTCCTCCCTCTTTTCTTTTGAGCCGTCCGTCACGTAATTCATCTCTCTCTCTCTCTCTCTCTCTTTCTCTCTCTGACCGTCCCTTTCAAGGTTCTTCGTGATTACGGTGAAGTCCTCTTAGGCTCTTCCTATACATAAGGAGCTCAATCTTCAATCGTTCCTTCAGGTGTCACCCAGATTTCTCACCCTTGTATTTGCGGTATAACATATATACATACATACATACATACATACATATATATATAACATGAATTCAACTTTAATTTTTCCAAACATTTGTTTTCTGAAGCTCTGTTTTCTTATGTTGTTGGAACAGAGTCGCGCTTTATGAAACGTCTCGGTAAACTTTTCAGGAGTGGGCCTAATCGTGGAGAAGCCGCCGAGCGCAGCAACCCGAATCCGCAGCTTAGTGGTGACGAAAATGAGCTTTGGCGGGCGCTGCCTCGATCCTTGGTTTGAACACCAACCCCTCTCGTATTTTTTATGATCACGTTTTCTTAAATTCGGATTGTTCATATATGTTAGTTATTGTTGTTTGGATTACAAAATTATGGCATATTTTTGTTCGAGTTCGGCTGCAAAATATGCCCTTTACTTGCAATACAAGGGATTCAATCTGAAATGGGTGGATGCTAAGAATTTTAACTTTCCTTGAGATTGCAAGATATGGGGTTTTAAAAATTCCCACTTGATTTTGAGTGCTTATATCTTCACCCATTTTTACTTACTTTTCGTACACTCATTGTTAATTTCTGTCTTTTAATTTTCTTTTATTTTCTTTACTTGAATTTTTACTTTCATCCATGGACGTAATTTTTGTTATGTTTTTACTTTGGTCAAATCCGTGAGTTGATTGTTCCATCAATTTTTTGTGCACATATTCTCATTTGAAAAATCGAAGTTGGGAAAAAGCTTGTTCATGTGAGACAATATTTGTGGAAGTCGTAGCCTTTCATTCATTGATCCATCTTATAAATAGATACAACTGTTAAAGAGTACAAAAAGTCCTATTGGGATGATAAGTTTTCCATCAATATCTCATATACAAGATAACAAATATTTGAACTTAAATTAAAACAACTTAAATACTAAGAAGACTAAATTTATAAACTAAATGATGTGTCACCAATGAGAATTAAACACGTTAATCAACACTTAATTAATAATCCAATCATCAACTTTCATGATATTTAGTATGCAAAATTTAGTCTCCCTAATATTATCTTAATCTAAAACCATTATGGACTCATGTTTAACACCCCCCTGCAAACTTGGCATCGGAGGATGAACAAGTTTGGATCGAAGTAGAAGATGACGAGCCTTAAGAAAACCCTTGGTTAGCAAGTCGGCAGGCCGATCAACAAAAGGCAAAAAATGAACT
The DNA here is from genome assembly GCF_019419815.1 of Pyrus x bretschneideri. Classification (NCBI taxonomy): domain Eukaryota; kingdom Viridiplantae; phylum Streptophyta; class Magnoliopsida; order Rosales; family Rosaceae; genus Pyrus; species Pyrus x bretschneideri. Next base: position 6,001,148 of record NW_025999723.1, on the reverse strand, counting down.
TGATGGCTGCCCAAGGCCACTCGTTCTATAACAAAGTGATAATCCAACTTAATATGATGAGTCCTAAACCTGGGTTGCTGCCATGAATGTGGTGTTGAGGTTGTTATAGTAGAGAAAAATAGGAAATTGATCAGCAATGCCTAACTCATGAAACAAATAAGATATGTAATTTCAACACACGGGTGGGAGAGTGTTTGATACTCAAACTCAACACTAGACTTGGACAAGGTTGGTTGCTTCTTAGAACACCATGAAATTAAGTTATTGCCAAGATAAACCAAATAATTTGTTGTTGAGCGACGAGTATCAACACAAGCTGACTAGTCCACATAGGAGTAGGCCGAGATGCAAGCCAAAGCAGTGCTTCTTAAAAGAAGCACATAACCGGTGTTTTTTCCAGGAAGCAATTCAAGTACTTTTGTAACCCAAAAATATTTTTTCTAAAAACACTTTTAGTTATTTTAATAACATTTCCAAACAAACCTGAAGACAACGAATGTGGTATTGCGGTTGTGGGCCTATGCCAATGGGAACAACATAAAGCTCCACATAAGAGGACGAAGCTGAATGGTGTGGCTTAACATATGGAAAGTCAGCCTCGTGAAACATAACATGCCGAGAAATGTAAACACATTCCGAACTTGGATCAAGGCACTTTTAACTTCTATGAGAATCATTATATCCCACCTTACACATTCAATATATCGATTCATCAGTTTATTTTTGACATAAGGAACACGCAAGTAACCAAGGGTACGTAAGTGAGTGGAAGAAGAAGAGCAACCAAACAAAAATGTGTGGGGAGTGGACCAACGAAGTGTAGGTGTAGGAAGTAAATTGATGAGGTGAACAAAAGTGAGCACGGCCTCAACCCATAAAGTGAGAGGAGCATAAGCCGCAACGAGCAAAATACTAGTCATGTCAACACTATGATGATGCTTGAGCTCAGCAAGTTTATTCTATTGGGGCATGTGATGACATGAAAAATGTTATTGAATACTAGATCGATCGCAATACTCAGAAATGAGTGATTTACGTACTTAGTACCACCATCATTTTGCAATTATTTAATAGAGACATTAAATAAATTTCTAACCGTAGCCACAAATGTTTGAAAATACGTGAAAACCTCAGATTTCTTTTTTATTAGACAAATTCACGAATAACGCGAATAATCATCGATTAAAAGTATTTAACAAGATAACCAGAAACAAAATCAATGGTGGACATCCACACATCCTAATGGATAATAAAAAAAGAAGGAACAATTTCACATGCATTATTCAATTCACAAGGAAGCTCTGTGAATTTTCCTAATGCACAACTTCTACAAAAGTGACGAGAAACGACATAGTTTGAACCTAGACTAGAATGTAAACGAGACAACACAGACGCTTACAAATGACCAAGACGTTTATGCCAATCAATGGACGACGCAGTAAGAGCTTGAGGGGATTAAAACGACAACGGGTATAGTCCATCTTTACATGGATCTTGAAAGAGCAACGCACTATTACGTAAATAAAAAATACAATAAAAGAGATGGAAGAAACAAATGCCACATTATTGTCTTACATAGTGTGAGTAACAGAAAAGAGATTTTTGTGTAAAGATGGAACATGAAAGATACTATGAAGATAGAAAGGTCCAGAATTAAGAGAAATAGGAATCGTACCAGTTAAAGTGACATTAAGTGTGTCACCCACCCATTTAACCGAGTTGTGACCATGATAATGTTGTGGATTTTGAAGAGCACTTGCATCACCGGTCTTATGGTGTGTGGCACCAGTGTTAGGAAACCAACTAGGGGTTCCGATGCTGGGAAAGGGATCCTCTCCGGATCCCTTCCACCAATCCACCAAATTAAGGGATCTGATTCCTTGAAATTTGATCTAACAGCTAAAGTTATTATAAATTTTAAAGAGGCTCCCTGTTTGTAGTCGTTGGATCAAATTTCAAAGGTCTAGATCCCTTGATTTGGTAAATTTGGTAGAAAGGATTCAGAGAGGATCCCTTTCCCCAAAACTAAACAACTTGAGAGCCCGCAAAGGAAGAAAGTGCAGCGGGGCCTCCATATCGACGTGGATAGGTGGCAGCAGAATGATGACATGGAACAAAATGGGACACGAATCAACATTGGTTGGAGAAATTTTTGATTGTGACGGGAACACGGGTTACCGAAGTGTTTTTATGTAAGTGTGGGAAATTTTATTTTTTAAGTTGTTACCAAGAGAGGTCCAATTACCTCTAGCAGCAAATCCGCGAGGCCCATTTCAGTGCAGAGTAGATTCATGGCCCAGGGTGAGACCAGGAATAGGCTCAGTCAAAGTGGAAGTGATATGGCTAAGCTAACCACCAGTTGATCTTATTGAAATCATTTAAGGTATTCAGGATTCGGAACCGTGGAAGAGGTGATAGTGGCGGTGGCGGATGAACATGAAGAAAGTTGAGATTCCACTATAAAATCAATTGGCAATATGAAGAGTAATCAAATCTCTTATAAGCTTATGCAAAGTCCATTCTGCCATCAACGTGGGACTTATTCTCAATGCACTCCCTCACGTTTGGCGGCTTTTTAAGCCTAACATATGAACAATAGAACCGGGTGATGTGGAGCACATGTGTCCGTTTGACTTCACACGTGAGACAACCTGATCTGATACTATGAAGAGAGTTGAGGTTCCACCATAAAACCAATTGGCAATATGAGATGTAGTCCCCACCTCTTACGAGTCCATGCAAGGTCTATTCTCTCGTCAACGTGGAACTAATTCTCAATGTAATCAGAGGTAGAATGGGGAGGAATTGTGGTGGTGGTAGTAATGGTGACAGCAAGTGGAGGATTTTGGAGATCGAAAGCAATGCTCTTGGAGTGAAGTTCTTCGAATGCGGCAGTGGAGATTATTCAGGACTGCAATGCGAAGCATGGAGTAGTCTGGGCCGAGACCGCGAAGGACTGTAACAAGATTGTCAGGGTCAACTGGACGACCCATATTGGCAAGTTTATCAGCCAATGATTTAGCATGCTGCAGACACTCAGGGACATACAAGATAATAAATATTTGAATAAAGTAAAAGCAAACCTAATCTAAAACCGTTATGGACTCTTGTTTAACAGAAGGATTAGTTGATGAATTCGACTAAATGGTGCTAACGTATGAAACTATAAGAACGAAAGTGCAAAAAAGAAAACTACAACGACGAAAGTGAGAATCCGAGTAAACGACTGGAACCGTTGGTGCATTTCTAAATTAGTTTCGTTTTCTTTCCGTGATCAGGATGACCGCTCTAGAGCGCAGAAGGAGAAAGAGGAGTTAGACCATGCAATTTCACTGGCTCAGGCTGAAGATTTGAAAAAAAAAAGTGGTAGGTTTCCATTCTTCAAGATCTGAACTCCGAGTATGACGTTCTGTATGTGCGCGCACGTGTTTTCACAATGTCGTTATTGAGGATTGTAAATTTTCCAATTTACAGGATATAGATCGCAGACAGAAAAAGATGACGAGCTTACTAGGTCACGTGAGGAAGGTCTGAATCCACCTTTATATCCTCCATATGCCCCAGCCCCTCCACCGTATTATCCCAATGGACAGCAAAGGTAGCATTTTATCGGGTGTACTTCTTAATTTCGCGAAGCTTAAGATCTTCAATTTGATTAATTTTTATTTGCGTACCAAATTGCTCAGTGTTAATGAAGCTTGAAAGTTGCTGATACTAATCCTGTGCTTTTTCTGTCTGATAAGCAGAATATGTGGTGGTTGTAAACTCGACATACGCTATGGCAACTACCTGGAATGCATGGGGACTTTCTTTCATCCCCAGTGCTTCTGTTGTCATTCTTGTGGCCGTCCGATTTTTGAGAATGAGGTAGCTTCTCTTCCTTGGACTCGGACGACTGTGTTCTTTATTTCCCTATGATCCAGTTCTTACCGGTGTTTTCTCTTGATTGAAGTTTTCTTTGTCAGGGAGGGATCCATATCACAAGTCCTGCTTTAAAGAACTGGCTCATCCCAAGTGTGAAGTTTGCCATCAATTTGTAAGAAAAGTCGATTTTCTAAATAAATAGAAATATTATTGTAACCTACTTCGACATAAACAATTCTTCGCTTTGAAAATTTTCAGATTCCAACAAATCGAGCTGGTTTGATCGAGTACAGATGCCATCCGTTTTGGTCACAAAAGTACTGTCCAGCACATGAACAGGATAACACGTCTCGTTGATCTACACTAGCACCAAAATTTAAACCTTGAAAACTATCTCCTCCTAGTATTTCTTTAAAATGAAATGTCACGAGCGCTAAATGAAAACTTTTCTGCTTTCTTCTTTTTCTTCCTTTTGAAGTCTTGGGATGCAAGGTACGTTTCATTGGGGGACGGGCGAAGTCAATGCTTCGAGTGCATGGAATCTGCTATCATGGACACCGGTGACTGTCAGACTCTGTATCACGCCATACGAGACTACTTTGAAGGGATGAACATGCAATTGGATCAGCAAATACCCATGCTTCTGGTCGAAAGACAAGCTCTAAAAGAAGCTGTTGTAGGCGAAAAGAGTGTAATGTCGAAATCCCTGCTCTGTTCTCGAGTTTTTTTTTTCTTCAGTTTGGGGAGTTCTTCTAATTCATAACTGGTTCTTTGCAGGGCCTCCATCACATGCCTGAGATCAGGGGTTTATGCCTTTTGGAAGAGCAGACTGTCACCAGTGTACGAATTTAGACAATTCTAGTTCTCTTTTCGTTCTTTCTTAAAATTGAAATGATTCCTGAAGCTGACCTAAAAGGAATTTTCTCATTTGTTTCTCTTGAATCTTCATGAGTAACTAATCAGATCATCAAAAGGCCGAGAATTAGGGGGCATCAATATATTGGAATGAGAACCCAACCTCAGACATTGACTCGAAAATGTGAAGTTACTGCCATTCTTGTTCTCTATGGCTTCCCGAGGTAAGCTAGTTGGTTTTTTCGAAAAAAAAAAAAAACGAAATGGTTATAAAACTAGCACGCAAAGTTCATCTGACCGTTTTCAACAATCTTGTTGGATGCAGGTTACTAACAGGTGCCATTCTTGCCCATGAATTGATGCAAGGCTTGTTACACCTCAAAGGTAGCATGTATTTCCAAAGCCCTCCTCACACGAACCTAAACCTAAAACCCTAAGCCCTGAACCTCGCCCCCTCTTTTTTCGGGGACTCAATTTCTTGTTTAATTTACAATGCAGGGTACCGGAATCTTAATCCCGAGGTAGAGAAAGGCATCTGCCAGGTGCTTTCGTACATGTGGCTTGAGTCAGAATTAATGCCGGGATTCAAAAACATGCCGTCTTCATCTACATTTACATCCGCAGCTTCCTCTTCCTCTTCCACGTTTTCATCAAAAAAAGGTGGAAAATCGAAAATTGAACACAAACTAGGGGAGTTTTTCATGCACCAAATCGCCAACGATTCTTCACCTGCATATGGAGGAGGGTTTCGAGCAGCTAATGCAGCTGTCAACAAGTATGGTTTGCGTCGTACATTGGATTACATTCGCCTCACCGGAAACTTCCCGTTGTAACGAGGAAAAAATAAAGTTGCTATTTCACTGATCTCTTTGCTTTTATACGGCCATTGAAGTCTAGTATTTTGCTCAACCCTAATTACGGATTGAGCTCGTCGCAGAAGCTTTAGATTAGGGTGCTGGGACTGGGTAGATACAAGCTCAAACTGTGACTCTTCCAATCAAATATTAATAAATAATAAGTGAATGTATTATTTTCTTTGAGATGAGAAATTCTTCTGTTCTTAATTCTTACAAATTTTAATGGAGTTTGCGTCTGCGTTATGGAATCTTCTGTTAGAGAAGTTTTGTGAAAGAATACTTCGTATGAGAGCAAGGTGGTGGGCACGTGACAGATTCCCCAATGTGTAGAAAAATTCTTGTAAAAGACGAGCATGCTTTTGGAGACAGATTAATTTTTCAATGCGACTAATCACATCGCCATTTAATGTTAGAAATTTGCACCTAACAATATAGATGAATGACGATAGCGCCATGGCAGTGTGACAATCATGTTGAGCATTTAGCTAATAGATAGATTAGTACAACGTTTAATGATCGCTTACTTTGTTAATTCGAAGACAAGAACACATTAGAAGTGTGAGATAAGAACATTGAATATTTCTGATAACTGCGGGAGACAGTTGCGTCGCTAAAAATACTAAATGTGAGAGACATAGGATCGTCAATCCATACATGGAAAAATCTATTCCTCGTAGCAGTATGGGAAAACTGTTGGAAATTCAAATAAAAACAGGCTGTAAAAGGTTGCTGCTAGCTGGTAGTTTCTTCACAGGTTGTATCCACACATGCTGCAACTACAAAGACTAAAGTTTCCTCCATGTGCTAGCTGAAAGTGTGTTGAAAGACAGCAGAGATGTGAGCTGCTGTGTGCAAGCTGTCCAAAGTTCACATGATCTGTATGCATGTGTTGTCTTATTGTTTATTCATTTTCTGCTTGTATAAATAAGCCTCCTTGCTAGGCTTTAGAATGATCCCATCCGAATCCCACTTCCAATTGTGAAGAAGCTTGTAAGCTTTCTTATTCCATCAGTTTGTAAACCTTTTGTCATATATCAAAGTCCAAGTGTTTTGCCAAAGCTTGTTGCTTCCCTCCTTTCTCTATTTCTTTCTTTGTCCAATTTTATTGAGAGTGCAAAGTGAGAGGTGTGATAGAGTTTGTAAACTTATCACCCACATATTTTGGTATTGAATAAGCAAACTCCGGTGAATACCAACAAAAACTACTTACCAAGAGATTTTGTTACAACAGCTTCATTCACGCCCTTCCTACACAGGCAGGGTTCGTCCCTCCCTGCCCCTGCGATGCCATTCGATTGGGTTCTCAGATCCTCCCAGCTCAGATTTCTCCTCGAGAGAAGCCTAGAAATCCCAACTGCGAAAAAGGATCTCTCCTTTTTTTTATGGTCCGAGTGCTATCCTACGGAGGCTCTTCGAATTTTGGCTTTTGGGTTTGGTGGGCCTTTTTTTTTAAAGGAATATATTTGTGTAGATAATAAAAAGTGAATTTTGTCGGAAAAAAAAGGAGGTAGAAAATGGGAAGGAACAGAGAAAAATGGGGAAAATGTTTTTTGATTTGTAAAAAAAGAAGAAGAAAGCGTGAAAAGATTGAGATTCAGACGGCTGCAACTCCTAGGTGAGTGTAAAGGAGGTGCCCATAATAATCTGAGTTCTATGCAAAATCTAACCATTGCAAAAAAATTATTAGATTTTTATATATGCAAAATTTAATTGTTAAGTTTTTGGACCACTAAGTAGTACATACCATAGAAAACAAATTGATTGTAACGAATAACTTGGTAATAAAAATGATAATACACCGGTAACACTGAAAATCTCTTGCTAAACATGTTTTCAGATATGAACTTCTATGCATTTGAATTTGGAAGGGTGAACCCAGCTAGCAAAACAATCTATTAAGGGATCACCCTAAGGCTAGGCCTCAACCAATAACTGCACCACATAACTAGGAGGAATAGTCCACACTCCGTACAATCCCCAACTCCAAGAAAAAAACCCAGTGCGCAGAAAAAGCCACGAGCAAAAATGGAGTGATTTGTTTCATGATGTGCTCTGAATTTTGAACGCTTCCTCTTTTCACGACAGTATCAAAGTCTAAATAATTTTACTTTAAAGAAAGGCATTTGCAACGGCAGGGTTTTCAATTTTCCATGTGCATGCATGCATGGTATCTGCTGCAACCCTAAACCCTAAGCTAAATATGTTGCCCTTTACCAGAATCCTAGCCTCCAACATCAACTGCTTCTTTCTCACAACTTGTCCTTAACACACAAAAGAAATGATTAAATATTTGTAAGCTGAGAATAAAATTCAAATGCATAAACTGCCATAGCAATTCAGATTTCTCAAAGTAAAGTGTTCCTAACTATAGGCTCCCAAAACTTCTGTGAATATTGTTCAAGTCACAACCTATTCGCTATAGATTATATTCTTAAGTAGATCAATTCCTGGCATGATGGTTAAACCGTCATGTGATTTAACTGATCTATTTATGTTATAACACATTTTATTTATTTATTATTCTAGACCATAAAATGTTAATAAATCATACACTCGCATGTATTATACACATAAATTATTAATATTACGTGACGGTGTAAGATCACTCATGTATCTACATGATCTATAAGCACCTTTTCTTGTAGGTAGGTCCAATCCTGCCCTTTAGGCTTTGGCCAAGATCAATAAACAAGTGGAAAAAAGCATATGGACGGCTAGCAAAAGGCCCCTTTAATCCTGAAATGAGTCATCATATCGTATAATTGTGTGGTATAGGAATATTGTCGGACAGTTGCCATGCAAAAACCGACTTTGCCTTTGGTTGCCTGTTGCAGATAAATACATAAAAGTATCAGCCACTCTGTGTCTTATCAAAACAGGCACGAATACAGATTTTCTACATACAAGAATCTCTTGCATTTTAGAAATGCTAATTAAACTTCCAAAGGTACCAACATATTAGGTGTAAAGGTGGGTTTTGGCTATCCTCTATACACAAAGTTTTGAACTATTCACAACATGTACAAAATTAGGAGAATGACTCACATTAGTTCAGTAATATGTATAATATCAAGATTTTATCCACATTATATAACATTATTGAATCAAAACACCATATAACAATAAATCCGTTGCATATAAATTACTCTCTGAAACTCCGTTACACCCTAAATAGCTCACCCGCCTCAGTTTTGGTGGCTACGTCTGGGCCGCTCCAGAGATTTATGAGATCACAATACTTTGCTTTTGGCAGTATCAAAATTATAATATATATGTATGTGTGTGAGTGTGTGTATATATATATTTTGCAATATTTGATGGGATTATATAAATTGTTGTGCAACAACGTTAAATATGAAACTAATAAACTAATACAGAAAAATATGACAAAACAAACAAATCAAAGTGACATTAAGATTTATACTGATTTGGTGTAGACCTACGTCCAGTTTAAAGACGCCAAAGAAATTCCACTAATAATTAAAATGAAGATTACCAATAGAGTTTGACAAACAAATCTAAAATCTCACAAACATCCAATAGCTAACACTCAAAACAACAGGGTGCGTTGGATTTGTGATTTAATATTGAATAAGAAGGGGTATTTTTTAGGAGGGAATATTGTTGCCATGTGAAAACCTAATGAAAAGAAAAGAGAATTAATATATAAATAAGTATCCAGTTCCATAGGAAGGAAAGATAAATTAATATATTTGTATTTCACAAACCAACTGGGAAAAAAGTGGGGGAAAAAGAGGGAAAAGGGAAGAATAAAAACCTGCTATGTTAATGGACCACCATTAGGAAGACTGTTAAATCTTAATAGATTTTAAAGGCAGCTTTGAATTTTGGAGTATCAGTGTTAATACAAGTTTTTTAGATAAGAACAGAGAGCGAAGTACGCAAAAAAAAAAAAAAAAAAAAATCACCTCATGGCCTTGTTGTGCACATGTCAACATATATCAGCATATGCCAAAACAATCTGATGAATAATATAGAAGAAATTTGTCGAGTGTTATCAACACAACCTATCAATATATGCTTAGCATGCGTTTATCAAACATTTAGTAGGCTCAAAAAGGACTCGAACTAAACATTCGGAAAACCCTTAGAAAACCTTCACATGTATATTTTTGAACTTGAGTGGTCATGGGATATAATGCTAGCATTTTCCTGTTCTCCAAACACAACCTCAACCCACTCGGCCACAATAAAAGACGATATTTGAGTATGACGGTCCGTTACAGTTTATGTGATAATATGAATTTACGTGTTATAATATTAATAATAGACAATATAGCATTGAGGTTATGGGTAATGTCCAGACGTTGGTGACGAGAGTAATCACTCTTCCCCTAAACTTTTTATGAAACCAAAAGACAATATTAATAGGGAATTGTTATTAGCACTCAAAAAATCTCATTCTACACTCCAAACTTTCTATATTTGGAAAGAAAAATACACTTGTGAGGAGTATAGAATGAGATTTTTAGAGTGCCAATAACACTTCCCTATTAATATGTCATACACTAAAACTGTAGTGTTTATAGGTACATGTAATACGCCTTTAGAGAAAATCAACTTGAATCACGTTGGGGTGAGACAACTATAGTAAAGAACTTCTTGCCATAGCTGCTAAAGAAAAGAGAGAACTTATTTCAGACCGGAAGTTGAAGGGAGAATGTGCCGATATTGTTGATACTCTGACCTTTCAATTGTTAACATGTCATCGATAAACAGAACTACAGTTAAACCTTCGTGTAGAAGGACTAATACGTATATTTGCATGTGCATATACAAATATATGAAGTTGAGTTTTCTTTTAGTTGGAGTTTTGAGAGAAATGAATTGAATTTCATTGCTTTGGAAGCCAAGAATCTGAGCCTTTCTCTGCGTCTCTCTGTCTACATTCTAAAATCACTTTCTTTCTCTCCCGGAGATTCTCTTGCTTTCTTTCTCTCTTTCTCTCTCGGCCTTTTAATTTTGACGATGCCTGGTGCCTTGTTCTCCTCCATCTTTTCTTTCAAGCCGTCTGTCACGTAATTTCTCTCTCTCCCTCTCTGTCTTTCTCTCTCTCTGTAACCGTCCCTAGTCTCTTCCTATACATAAGAAGCTCAGTATTCAATGGCTCCTTCAGGTGTCAACCAGCTTTCTCACCCTTGTATTTATGGTAACATATATATATACGTATATGTATATATATATATTCAACTTTAATTTTTTCAATCGTTTATTATCTGGGGATCTGTTTTCTTGTATTGTTGGAACAGAGGACTTTGTTTTTATAGTTGGGAGGTCTTGTTGAAATATTTGTGGTAAGCAGGGGATTTTGTTTCTTCGAACACCGAGAGGAAGTCGCGCTTTATGAAATGGCTCAGTAAACTTTTCAGGAGTGGGCTTAGCCGTCGAGAAGCCGCCGCTGGTAGTAGCCGGAATCCGCAGCTTATTGGTGACGAAAACATGCTTTGGCAGGCGCCACCTCGATCCTTGGTTTGAACTCCAATCCCTCTCCTATTTTTCTGATCACGTTTTCTTAAATTCGGATTGTTCATATGTTAGTATTGTTCTTGTTTGGATTACAAAATTTATGGCATGTTTTTGTTTTCGATTTTCGGCTGCAAAATATGCCCTTTGCTTGCAGTACAAGGGATTCAATCTGAAATGGGTGGATGCTAAGAATATTTACTTTTCTTGAGATTGCAAGACATGGGGTTTCAAAAACTCCCAGTTGATTTTGAGTGCTTATATCTTTACTCGAATTTTCACCTTCATCCATGTAGGTCATTTTTGTAACATTTACGTTATGTTTTTCACTTTGGTCGAATCCGTCAACTGAGTTGATTTTTCCATCAATTTTTTGTGCACATACTCTCATTCAAAAAATCATCGAAGTTGGAAGGATTAGTTGATGAATTGGACTAAATGGTGCTAACGTTTGAAACTATAAGAACGAAAGTGCAACGAGGAAAACTACGACGACGAAAGTGAGAATCCGAGTAAACTACTGGAACTATTGGTGCATTTCTAAATTAGTTTCGTTGTCTTTTCGTGATCAGGATGACAACTCTAGAGCACAGAAGGAGAAAGAGGAGTTAGACCATGCAATTGCAGTGTCTCTGGCTGAAGATTTGAAAAGACCGAGTGGTAGGTTTCCATTCTTCAAGATCCAAACTCTGAGTACAGCCCTCTGTGTGTGTGCGCGCTCATGTGTTTTCACAACGTCGTTATTGAGGATTTAAAATTTTCAATTTCCAGGACACAGATGGCAGACAGAAAAAGATGAAGAGCTTGCTAGGTCACTTCAGGAAGGTCTGAATCCATTGTATCCTCCATATGCCCCAGCTCATCCACAGTATTATCCCTGTGCACAACAAAGGTAACATTTTTTTCGGGTTACACGTAGCTTAGGAACTTCAACTTGTTCAATGTTTGTTTGCATACCAAATTTCTGTGTTAATGAAGCTTGAAAGTAGCTGCTACTAATCCTGTGGTTTTTGTGTCTGATTAGCAGAATATGTGGCGGTTGTAAACGCGACATTCGCTATGGCAACTACCTGGGTTGCATGGGGACTTTTTTTCATCCCCAGTGCTTCTGTTGCCGTTCTTGTGGCCACCCAATTGTTGAGAATGAGGTAGCTTCTCTTCCTTGGACTCGAACAACTGTGTTCTTTTTTTCGCTATGGTCTAGTTCTTACCAATGTTTTCTCTTGATCGAAGTTTTCTTTGTCAGGGAGGGATCCATATCACAAGTCCTGCTTTAAAGATCTGGCTCATCCCAAGTGTGAAGTTTGCCATCAATTTGTAAGAAAACTCTATTTTCTAAATAAATAGAAATGTTATTGTAACCTACTTCGACATAAACAATTCTTCGCTTTGAAAATTTTCAGATTCCAACAAATCGAGCTGGTTTGATCGAGTACAGATGCCATCCGTTTTGGTCACAGAAGTACTGTCCAGCACATGAACATGATAACACATCTCGTTGCTGCAGTTGCGAACGCTTAGAGGTACTAATCTACACTAACAAGAAAATTTTGTCCTTGAAAACTAATATCTCCTCCAAGTACTTCTTCAAATTGCAGCATCACGAATGCTAAGTCAAAAATTTCTGTTTTCTTCTTTTTCTTCCATTTGAAGTCTTGGGATGCAAGGTACTTTTCACTGGGTGACGGGCGGAGTATATGCTTTGAGTGCATGGAATCCGCTATCATGGACACCGATGACTGCCAGACGCTGTATCACACCATACGAGACTATTATGAAGGGATGAACATGCAACTGGATCAGCAAATACCCATGCTTCTTGTCGAAAGACAAGCACTTAACGAAGCTATTGTGGGCGAAAAGAGTGTAATGTCGAAATCCATGCTCTGTTGTTTGCGTTTTTTCGGTTTGAGGAATTCTTCTAATTCATAACCGGTTCTTTGCAGGGCCTCCACCACATGCCCGAGACTAGAGGTTTATGCCTTTCGGAAGAGCAGACCGTCACCAGTGTACGAATTTAGACGGTTCTACTAATTCTCTTTTCGTTCTTTCTTAAAATTGAAATGATTCGTGAAGCTGACCTCAACGAGTTTTCTAATCAGATCCTCAAAAGGCCGAGAATCGGGGGGAATCAATTTACCGGGATGAGAACACAACCTCAGAAATTGACTCGAAAATGCGAAGTTACTGCCATTCTTGTTCTCTATGGCCTCCCAAGGTAATGCTAGTTGCTTCTTTCAACTAAAAAAATTACTTGTAGAAGACTAGCACTACTCAAAGTTCATCTGATCGTTTTCAATATTCACGTCGGATGCAGGTTACTAACAGGTGCCATTCTTGCCCATGAATTGATGCACGGTTGGTTACGCCTCAAAGGTAGCATGTATTTCCAAAGCTCTCCTCACACAAAACTAAACCCGAAACCCTAAGCCCTGAACCTCGCCTGTTTTTTTTATTGGACTCAATTTCTTGTTTAATTTGACAATGCAGGGTACCGGAACCTTAATCCCGAGGTAGAGGAAGGCATCTGCCAGGTGCTTTCATACATGTGGCTTGAGTCAGAAGTAATGCCGGAATCCAAAAACATGCCGTCTTCATCTACATCCTCAGCTTCATCTTCCTCTTCCACGTTTTCATCGAAAAAAGGTGGAAAATCGAAAGTTGAGCACAAACTAGGGGAGTTTTTCATGCACCAAATCGCCAACGATTCTTCACCTGCATACGGAGGAGGGTTTCGAACAGCCAATGCAGCTGCCAACAAGTATGGTTTGCGTAATACATTGAATCACATTCGCCTCACCGGAAACTTCCCATTGTAACGATGAAAAATATTGCTATTTCACTGGCGTCTTTGCCTTTATACGGCCATTGAAGTCTGAAGATATATTAGTTTGCTCAACCCTAAAAACGGATTGAGCCCGTCCCAGAAGCATACAAGCTAAAATTGTCACTCTTCCAATCAAATATTAATAAATAATAAATAAATATTAATGTATTTCTTTTCTTTGAGATGAGTGATTCTTTTGTTCTATAAATTTTAAAGGAGCTTGCGTTATGGAGTTTTCTGAGAGGTTTTGTGACAGATTTCTTCGTATGAGAGCAAGTTGGTGGGCCCATGAGGGATTCCCCAATGTATAGAAAAATCCTTGTGAAAGACGAGCATATTTCTGGAGACGGATTAGTTTTTCAAGGTGACGGTCACACTACCAAGTAATGTTAGTGATTTGAGTCTAATAATATAGATGAATGATGATATAACCGTGACAGTTACGCTGAGAAACTCACGTTAGAAGTGTGAATAGGTGATGAATGAATTACAGCTGCAGGAAACGTCCCATAAATTGAAGATTTTTGGGATAGGATTGAATATTTCTGGTAACTGCAAGAGTGTTGCTTCGCATACAAATTCTAAATGTGAGAGATATAGGATCGTCAATCTATACATGGAAAAATCTGTTCCTCGCGGCAGCATCGCAAAACTAACCACCATGAGATTTTGTTATAATAGCGTCGTTCACGCCCCTCATACAGTATCGCTTACGGAAAGATGAGTATGTAGTCAACTATATAGCAGCACTGACGTCCGCTAAAAGCACCTTCAACGTCTCGTACGTCATGAAACAGATACCGACACCAGGTACCACCTTGTAGTATTCTGGTAGGATACCCCTATAGAAGCCACGCAACCCTTCTGTTTTGAAGATGTGCTTAAATGTGCCAAAAAGGCCCGTTGTGTAGACCCGGGCTCGGCCACCAGCGCCTTCCAGCTGCTTCCGCCGCCTCACAAGATCCAATGGAAAGGTTGCTGCATAATACAATGAGAATAAAATGAAAAGAGCAGGGACACCATTGTTGCATACCATCATACTATAATACTGTTTCAAGACTAGATTTTCCAAGGTCATGAAATCAGATAGCGAACAGTTAATAAATCAACTATAACAATGCATCGACAGTAACACATGACAAGTCAAGACAAGAAAAAAGGCACAACTGAGATCAAAGCAAGGAAAATAAACCTAAAACATATGAGCAGACTACTAGCACTATGCAATCACTCCCGGACAGATTAAGTAATATTGGCTGTTCGACTACCACTACTATGCAGCATGACAATCCAGTGCAGGTTTAATGAATTTTAGTTTTTTCGGGCGTGATAATGATGTGTTCAAATATTCTACAGGTCAGTCAGCAAATGATTTTGAAAGCCAACACTCGCATTTTATGACATAATGGAAGACAGTCAGCCTTAAATAAAGGAAAGTATATTTGAAGATTATAATCCAAGTGAAGGCAACACCCCAAGGACATCCCCTCATGCACTGGTGAGGGCATGAAGGACCACAATACCTATGAAGCCATTGGAAAGAGGAAGCCTAAGTGAGAAGCATACCTCAAAGAGGACACCTCTCACATTTGATAACTGAAGATATAGGTTCACCTGAGAGCAGTTCCACCCTATAATAGAACCGACTGCAAACCTTTGGGAGACAAGTCACCGAAGAAATGTGGGAAAGATGATGTTAATCGAAACAAGATTTTTATCATAAGAAAAAAAATTAAGTTAGATGAATGATGGAGCACAGAAGATTTCTTGTCAGCTTCCTTACTAAGATAGTAAGATTCTCCAGATACCAAATTAACAAAACCACTCCGGTCAGGTTTCTGGCTCTAGAGATCAGTCTGGTTAGAGACTTGGTGCAGAGCCTGCACCACAACCTGTTTTCTCTGCATCAAAAGCATAGAAAACATCTATGTACATTAACTTTTATGTATTATTGACATTCTAATTAAACAAACCAAATTATTTCAAACACATTGTTAACTGTAACAGTCTGTTCTAATTAGATTTCAATGATTCAGATTAGGTTTGGGATATTTCACCAAAATTACATAATAAAATATGTAACAGAAAACATTATCGAAGTAGTAAATAGTGAAAGGAAAATGTGTATTGATTACAAACTATGACTTCCATCAAGAACAACCACCCAGACTATCTGACACAAAAAATTATAAAGAATCACTTTTCAAAAGAAAATAGAAAGTGTAAGATCACTCACCTGTTGATGATGCAATTCCTGAAAGGCTCCCACAAGCAAGACTAACCAACATAGTAGAATCCTCGGGCCTGAAGTGAAGATAACGAAATTAGCAAATTAGCATTATAGTGTTAGGCCTAAAGAAAGTATGCATGCAAAGGTAGTTGTAATATAAGACCAAAAAACTACAGACTCGATTGATAAAGAAACCCACCTATGTGACTGCCAAGAAGCTCTCAAGGTCTCATACACTGAAAAACTGATAGCTATATTGGGCCCAACACCCTGCATTACAGACAATACAGAAGTCAGAATAAACACCAAAAGAGGATCATAGGCATAAATCTTAAAAGAAGATAATATAAGCATACCAAGAGGGTTGCTCCGAGTCCCTTATAGAGACCCAAAATACCCTCATCCCGGGTAATAGTTCGCAGCGTATGCCAAATTCCTTTGTAGTACATCACATTTGTCTGCAAATTTCCAACTAATGAATATGGAGCAAAATGCACATGAAAAGGCAGAGTGCTTAAATTCAATCATAGACTAACATAGAGTCATCCAAAAAGGATGAAATGGTTCAGAGTACAGTTGAACATATTCCCCTGTAGGTATTGATTTAAATATACAACTATACTGTAACTTCTGGGGAAGTGTTAAAGAAAAGCATATGCCAATTACCAATAACAAAACACGGCAAGCATTCCCAAAAATGTCAATCAATGGTTCAACAACTTAACAAATCAGTAAATAAAATCTAGTAAAAGAAAGCAGTTTCTTTCCAAACATGCCTATATGGTCTTACCTGAGCTGCAAGGCGCGTCCTTACAAGATCCAAAGGATATGTAACTGATGCAGCTGTTATTCCCGCCGATCCTCCACCCACAAAATGCACGCAAAGGTCTGTACTCAAGTTGTCCCTATGATTTTCCAGTCCTGGAACTTTTTGTAACAACTGTACCAGATAAAACCCAATGAATTAAACATCAAGCAATGACAAAATAACTTACTTGAACAATTGAACTGTATGAAGGTAAAATGAACCAAGCGTTTTTACCAACCTTTTTATATTGCTCGTATGAATAGAAATTGACCGAAGAATAAGGAAGACGATGAGCAATTGTCACCAAATTTCCTTTCCAGAAAGCTCTAAAACCTTCTTCACTAGCAATTCTGGAGGCCTCACGCCATATGCTAGCTTTTCGCATCGTTGCAACATCCGAGTGCATACCTTGCACCTAAAATGATAGATGGTATCAACAAAGCAGCTCCATCGTTCAGTAATCATAACAAAACCCAATCTGTACTCGTTCAGTAACCCGAAAACTCCGACATTTCAAAGTTCAAATTTTTACCCAAATTTTCATTAAAACTAAAACCAAGCATGATCCATTGTTCACTAAAGCATTAAAAAAAAAAAAACCCAATCTTCCCTTGATCAGTAACTCGAAAACTCCCGATTTTAATTCGACCAAAATAATATATCACAAGTCTATAAATTAAACAAAAACTCACCAATCAGCTTGCAAAACCAAACATTAAAGAAGAATAAAAGAAAGGAAAAAGACCCACCTGAAAGAGAATAGTGAGGCGAGCGAGAGGTGCCGTGCAAGTCTTACTGAGAGAGCCGGCGACACCTCCGGCGAGAAGCTGTGACACCGCACCGATCTGAGACTGTTGGTGCAGCGGCTTCGGCTGTTTCTGCGGCAGCGACTGCGAGAGCGTCCTAACGCCACCTTCAACAGCCACGCCTCCATGGCCGGTATTCAGAGCTCTCTGCCCTCCTTCCACCACCACCCCAACTCTCGCCTCCGTCTGCATTTCTGGGTTGCCCTAGAATCCCCAAACTTCGCCACGAAGAAACCTCACCCCCAACTACCAAAGCCTGAGAGAAATTGAACGCTGTGAAACCCTAAAGACTAGAAATTGCAGGAACCCCGACGCAGTTCTGTGCTTCTGCTGTGGAGCCTCTTCTTACTCTCGTCTGCTCTCTGTGCCTAATTTGAACGCAGGAAGGTGGAGAAGAATGTCTGAGGCGACGTCGTTTGGATCGCTTCGCGGCAACGGTGCGTTTTAAGAAAGATTAGGGTTTTGCGTCGTCGTCGCTTAAGACGGCAGTTGCGACTCCAGTGCGGTCAGTCCTATTCTAGCACAGACAAGTGTCGGTTTTCTATTCGCTACTGAAAAAGGCCGTTGATAGGTAAACGTCAATAAGTCGAATATCTATGATGTGGGTCGTGTTACAATACAACGGGATGCAGACAATTATTGCTGTCGCGGAATATCTGATGTACCGATTATTTTGGCTTTCGAATATGCTTTGCGCCCGCTGATTCAAGTTCGCAGGCTTACTTTCATAGATAAATAGTTTGGTGACAGCTGGCAACGTTAACGTTGTTGTAATAGGAAGTCGTTTACTGCGTTCTCCACTACCTGGCTGCCACGTAGGATTTTGACAGTCTAGACAGCCGCCAAGGCGTTAGGCAGAGACCAGGCGATCCAATTAGGGTGAAGCCTCTAGGCCTACGCAGTTTAGGAGGCTTTAGGCGGCCCTTGGCGGTTCAATATTTTTATTTTTTTTATTTTTTTAGGTTAAGGGTTTGAAGATAGTTTCTTGTGAAACAACATTAAGTTTTCTTGTAAAATAACTCTGAATCCATATTCTATGTTATGTATTCAATTAAGCGTAGTCACTTTTTTATATCTTTGTATTGTTATATAATAAAATTAAATAATTTGTTTAGGTTTCACCTAGGCCCCTAGGTGCTAGATTCTTATTTCCCTCTAGACTAGCTCCTAGCTATCTAAAACATTGGGGAAATAAAATGGAAAAGAAAGAGAAAATTTAGTCTTTTAGTTTAATTATGAGGTAAAAGTAAGAAAAAAAAATTGGTACGAAAAGTTATTATGGGTATATTTGGATCACATTTTTTAAATTTGACGTCTACACAATCGTGTAATTTTATGATTTACGCATTAATATAAAGGTGAACGAGAAGTGTCTTTAATTGCGACCCAAATGTGATTTTGACATGGTATAACTTTCACGAAATATAAACAAAAAAGTATAGCAGAACATCATTCTTCTTCCCTTTAGTGGTAGGTTGATTGCATGAACTTGTAAAAAGAAAGTGGAACTTGGATGGCTTTGAGTCCAAGCAAGATATTATCTTTTTCGTATTCCTAAATCAAAGTAAACCCTAGCCAACATGATCTGTTAAAATGTTTGAATTCAAGATTCCAAATAACATGGTTCTCTTGAGGAATTGAATTTCAAACCCTTTTAATGAAACATTGTTGACCTAATCAAACTAAAGAATGCAGAAAGATAAATGCGAAATTTTTTTCCCATACTTTAGATCAAATTTTAAACATAATTTAAGTTTGAAGTGGCATTTTGATTCTTATAAAGTTTTGTTCCACCCGATATTTTAAATTTACATTATTTATTTTTCATAATTGTAACTGGTATATGCCCACACACAAATTGTGTGTCAAATTTTGTATTTTGTTTATAAAATTGAAGGAGAGATGAAGAGAGTGAGAGAGAACGTGGGAGTGAGGAGAGAGGAGATGACACACCCCGACTAGAGTCGAGGCATGTTGGCCGTCACCCGAAGGTGAAGTAACCAAAAGTGTGAGTGATGTAAAACTGTGAATAAATTAAAACTGAAACTAGAACTTATTTAACTAATAAAATGAGTGCGCAGTAGTGGGTAGAACCCATATAATACAAATATTCAGAGCATAGATAACAAAAGAGTGCAATCGGAACTAATTAAGTACTTAGCACACAACGGAAGAGTTCCTACACTTAAACAGAGATATGTCAGAATTGCCAGCTAATCCTCGTATGCCATAGAGTAATTCTACTATCTAGGACCTGTAGGGGCGAAAAACAGAAGCGTGAGTGGGCACAAAAACAAAGGTTTATAAAACAATTTTATTTTCTGAACATACTAACTCCTCGCTGTAAAACATGTATAGTTTACATAAAATCATACTACGTATAAGTATAAAAACAACTGTAAATAACAATGATGCCAGAAATACGCCAAACTACAATATCTCAACAATAGCATAATGAAAACAGGTTGCTCATCAATCTACGCTAACACCCGAGTCCATGCAGATAGTTTCTGACATGAACAGGACTATGGCGTAATATATAAGTACACTCTAGCGCTACAATCACGTGAAGACTAGCGATAATCGCAGTCACCTACGAGCCAGAGTTGCCTAATGCAACCTGTATGACAGGACTGGCACCAACTTGGATCCAAGGCGAGCGTGCAGCAAAGAGGTGAACATACACGTGAAAGACTAGCCCTGACCTTGGGTGAGCACTAACACCGGGGTGCAGCAATGATGAGCATACTACATAAATATAAACATGCCATAACCATTCACTGATACTAACCAACATAATAACGTACATGTGCATCCCGTAGAAATATTTCAGCATTTCACAGCAATATAACATTTCTTATAACATGTTTAATATCAATCTAAAAACAATAGTGGCATGATATGCATAAATCAATTCAAAAGCATTTGTGGAAACTATAAGGTTTATATATATACGAAAACAAAATGCCCACTCACTGGTACGTGGTCGGATTGTAGCCTCCTAGTTTCGCTTGACCTCATACGTCATCGGGATAATTTTCACCTATATGTGAAATAACTAAACTAATAAATTAAATAGGATATATTCAAAAAGGCTACGTAAATCTCCAATACTTTGCTCAAACGGAAGATTTGAATATACGAAAATGATCTACACGAAGTCATGGACCCGTACGTGTCAAGCACTCACTGGTCGGTGGTTGGATGCGCCCTCATGGGCTGGCTAGCCCACGGCTACACGCGCAGACCATTGATTGACAAAGATTGACGGACGTTAGGAATATTCCGTCAGAATTGATAGAATATTTCGTTAAATAGTAACGCAGTTACCTAATACTGTTAGAATATTCTGTCAACTTTGACAGAATATTCTTCATCTTCTCCGATGAGCCCCGTCGTTCGCCATCGTCTAGTTCGTCGATTTCTAGGAAAAATTTCAAAATCGCATATCTTCTTCATTTCTCAACTATTTTCGATGTGGTTTATATGGAAATGAAGTTTATGAAGAGTGGAACAAGATTGTACCTTGCAAAAGTCCAAAAATGGACGGGAAATGGCCTGAAAATGCCTCGAAAGCCTCGGCCTAAAACTCGACTCCTCAAACTCACTTGTTTCGACGTCAACTCGACTCCAAACTTAGTCTAGGGACCTTAGGGAGTTGTGTAAACGCTTCCCCACGTCCTAAAATCTTGTAACTCAGCCTGAAACCCATCGGAGGAAAACTTACCGAGTCGAACCTTCCGAGTTGAAGGTTCAAAACTTGGTGATTTCACCATCGGCTGGTACGACTGGGTTCGTGGTTCAAGAGGAGTACAATGGTAGTGTTTTTGGGTCCGATCTGCGAATGTTGATGAAGGTCCTTGTTGTTGCAAAGAGGAGAGAGTTATGGAATAAAGAGAGAAGGAGAAGAAGATGAGAGAGAGAATGAGAGCTTTTTTTTATTGGATGAAAAGAAAAGAGAGATGGATGTTGTCTAATTGGGTGAGAGATTTGAGGATGAGAATTGATTGGTGGGTGAGTGAAATGGGGAGCTCGGGACATATTTTTAATGAGGAAAAAGAGATAGGGTTGTACAATGGAAATCCATGAAATCTTACATACCCTATCAAAAATAGTAGTTTTCCAGTATTGAAAATTAACACACATGTGTACCACTCTACCTGTTGGTAATGTACTTTAATTGTGCGTAACTTTTTCGTTACAGATCCGATTCAGGTCTAATTTGCACTCACGCGATCTCAACAACGAATACTATTTAATTACAATAGTGAGAAAAATAATTTTAAACTAAATAACCATGTCCACATCACTTTGCCAACAAGGGCATAAAAGTTAATTTACACACTCGGGGAGAAATTACATGGAAAATTAGGGACCGGTTGTCACAGGAGAGATACTTATTTTTTATTTGGTTTTATTTGTTTTTTATTTTTTTAAATTAGAGATGTTAAGGTCACCTGTAGATGAGACTTAAACAAAAACTGTAAATTTTTGTCTTATAAAGTTATGTTACTGCCCTTAACTTTTATGTTGTAATAGAAGACTAAATAATATTTTCACCTTCTTTTGATTGACAAAGAGGATTCTATTAATATGTAATTTGGATAACTATTTTTAAAACAAAAAACAATAAAAAAATGATAATTTTTTTTATTTATATTCAATTAAAAATGAATTTGAGGTTGCTGTCACTTTTGCTGATAACCACGTTATGCCATATAAGAATTTGCATTTCAGTTGGTAAACAGTAAACATTCTCTTTGATAACAATTAAGATAGAATTAATGTTTTTGTTGATATGAACATTTTCTTATTGGTATTATTCATGTGAAATTTTAAAAGATGCTATTAAACTTTTTCTTTGATAACAATATAGAATTGATGGCGGTTAGTGCAAAAGACCATGATCTCGTTACTTTTTATCCTTTTTATTATTCCCATTTGATAGATTAGCGTTGATAGCAAATTAAAGCATAATTTGGAACAAGATTCCAATATCTACAAACCCATCATGGGTTGTGACTAGTCGTCACGATAGTGCCAAAGAAATTCAGAAATACCTAAGAATGTAACACATAAATTAGGATAAAGCACCAATGCCATGATCCCATTAGCTGTTGCCCTCTAACTGAACCATGTTATAACTCAGTTGGATCGGTAATGCTACGAAACGGTATTTTAGTATCACATAATAATTTTTGACAACTTTTTTGCTTCGTGTGTTTTAAGTTTCACATCGGAGAATTGAAAAATAAAATAAAATACATGATATATAAGTGTATGGTCCTACTCCTAATAATACAGATGTCTTTTGTGATAAACTCAACACAAAGGCCGGCCTTGAGAATTTGGGATCCCTAGGCGAGCCTTCGAAATGGGGCCCTAGAGTTCTCTGACTCTCGACCCTTTGTACATTGACATGTGTAAAAAAAATTCACTAAATACATGAAAAGTCTATTTCTACATCAAATATCATTAAAAATTAATATCAAAAGAAAAAATATATACAAACATTACTCAAATATTAGTATATTACCCGTCTCGCATTTTTAGATGCAAATACACTTATTAAGTTTACATAATCTAATTTTTCAACCAATTTAAATTGAAAGAGAAGTCCCTACCCAGTATGACAAATTCCGATCATTTTTCTATTGTTACAATGTGTTTGGGCCCAAAATATTATGATTGGGCCGAGCAGCAGGATGTGCTCGGCCCAAGGTAATAACACATGCTATGGGCCAAATAATGAGACTCGGACCAGCTGGCAGGGTCGGCCAGATCCTATCTTAAGTAGTCCAGATAAATGAGGAAAGGTCGAGGAAATCCTGATGCGACCAGGATTCTCGACCAGCAAGGGATAAAGCCTCAAAAGGAGGAGAATTCAGAATCCCAGTAGGACTAGGATTGTTTGAGTTAAAGGTGAGATGGGACAAGGACTCTCAATCCAAATCAGAATGGGAATCAAGGAGCGAAGTGCTATAAATACAAGAAATTACGCAATAGAGAGGACCCTTCACAATCAGCATACAATTGCCCTGCGCAAAACCTCTCAAACACCTTGAGATTTTTCCTTTTCTTTTCCTGCCGACACACCTTCAGTTTGGATAAACAGCACTGTGGAAGCAACCGGTGAGCACCTTCAGTTTGGATAAACAGCACTGCTGCCGCAGAATCAGCCGACCGAGAAACACCTTCAGTTTGGATAAACAGCACTGCGTCGAGGTCGACCGATTATCTATCTAAGTCTCGGCCGAGAAGGGTTTTCGAACCTTTGTTGGCGGAGGTCATCTAACTAAGCCTTTTCGGCATAGTTGGGTGTTACGAGTTGCATTGCTCGGCGTATTGGACGTCGAGTGAGTTTATGATTGGATACTCGCAAGTAAGTTTCAGGGTTCGGCATTCCGACGGCCGAACTACGTTTACCATCAAGACTTACATCACATTCGAGTACCTGTGCCCATATAGTTTGGTCTCGATTTGGCGTGCTTATACTCTTACGAATATAATCACAGTGACCGAATCAGGATCCGACGATCTGTGAACTCCGTAGAATTAGTAGCCTTGTCTTCAGGCTATAGAACCCAGAGACCGAGAGCGTTCCTTCCTCGGTCGCAATCGCAAGATATAGAAGTCGATAGCGCACCTATCGCGACATCACATTTTACTCCTCGGCCGAGCTCGGCCGACGAGTTGGCACGCCCAGCATTCAACCGAAGGACGTAGTTAGCTCATTAGTTACTCGGCCTGCGCGCCACGTAGGTTTTGTAATTTTTGTAGTCAACACAATGTTACTTATTACATTCAATAAATGAATGAATGGTTGGATTACAGAGACAACTAGGAAAAATACTAAAGTGAAGAGGATAGTGATTTTCATATATGCGCCTAGGCAGGCGAAACGGATTTGAATAATTTATTATATATTATATAAACTAATTGATTTGAACATTTAATAATGTCATTTTTCAAAAAGGTGAGAGTTTTAGCCTTTTAGGTACACATAATAAAGATATGTGGTGTAATCTTAAAATAAGGTAATAAAACTAAATAAAAATAAACATAAAGGTGATATTTAAGAGAGAAGCAAAAAAGTAAAAATAAGATGGTGGGGACTATTTAAAGAGGAGAAGACGTGCAGATATATATATAAAAAAAAAAGGTGGCGGGACCATTTAAGTAAAATCGTGCAATTAAAATGATGTCGGGAATAGAGTTGTCTTCTTTCTCGTGTGAGGCCGACCCTGCAACAAAAGATTTCCAAATTCTGGCTTTTACATATAAGCATGCATAGCTCATGCCCATCCTTGTCCAAACCCGCCTAGGTCCGCCTAAAAATTGGGGGCCCTTCTGAAGTGGGGGCCCAAGGCGGGTGCCTACGCAGGCTACCCTTATGACCGGCTTTGCTCAACACTTAGCAATAAGTAGTTAAGTTGGAATAATATCGCTATGGTTAAGAGTAGGCTAATGACTCGTCTCTCAAAATATCTAACATGATATAAGAGCGGGTTTGATTGTGGGTCTTGTGGGTCTTGTTGTGCCCGACTTACCGAGTTTAACTTAATATCTTGCTTCAACGCTTAATGTCCGATGTAGGATTAGTTTCCCATGTGGCCCACTATGTTGTGCTCACACATAAGAGGGTGTGTTGAATATAATCTCACATCAGGAAATTGAGAAAATAAAGTAACACATATAAGTGTGCAGTTTCACTCATAATAATACTTAGGCTTTTTGTGATAAAACCCAACACCTAACAATAGATGATTAAGTTAAGTGTGGTTAAGAGTGGGTCAATGACATGTCTCTCACACGAGAAGATGTGTTGAATATAATCCCACATCAGGAAATTGAGAAAATAAAATAACACATATAAGTGTGTGATTCACTCCTAATAATACTTGGACTTTTAGTGATAACAATAGGTGATTAAGTTATGTGTAATTAGGAGTGAATCTATGACCTGTCTCTCGGAATATCTTACACACAAGCAACTAATAACAAAATCTTGTTACCCATAACAGATGAAGTTAACAAAAGTTTGCCCTGTAGAAACATGCAGCAGCAGGGTCTTTCCTTTTACACCCTAATCCTTTCCAACGTGCTCACTTTCTCGCCTGAAGGCTTAAAGCTAAGGAAACTTCATCTATTTCGGTTGTTTTGCTAATTCTCTGTAGATCATTGCTTGTTAAGCTTCCATTAGCTGCATTCCTCCTCCATGTCTCGCTCTGCTTAGGCAAATCGTGTTGGATTTTTCGAGGGCGTTTAGTTTGGATGTCTTGAGCTTTTTGGCTAGAAGAGTTCATAGGCGGGGTCCCCAGATGGAGAACTGGATTCTCTGCAGATGGGTGAAGAGGTGCCTTTACACTCTTGTTCATTGGGTCTGGAATTGTTTGAGCCTGCTGTGTTTCAAGAATGTGTATTTCTTCCACCATCGGCTTCCAGATTCTCACTCTCGAATTAATAAACCAATTCGAAACCTGCAATATATATGTCCGAAGATAAATAGACACGGTAGGCAGCGGCAGATATCAAATTGAGGTAAGTTTCATTCATTTACAGTGGGGAAACCATCAGAAATTGTGATAAATTTAACAGCGGCAGGCATATTGCACATCATAAAATCTAAAGGGGGCTTAGAACCAGACTGAAAGCCGAGAGGACGAATTGGAAGGTCATAAGTTCCAGGGGCAGTGCTAATATCTCCTAATAGAAATGAACCAAACAAAGATTGGGCCGACCTAGGCATAGCCAAGTAGGCTGGGGTACCAGGCACCGAGCTCGAATCCCCCTCCTCACATTAGAAAAGAATGCTGCAAGAATCAACAACGAAAAATTGTCTCACCTGAGTTCTTGATAAGCCCGTCTGTTGAGCTAACATCAGCTTCTCAGAATCAGAAGGATAGCTGAAATGTTGAACAAAATCCAAGTCATAAGATACCAAATTACCAATTTATTGAATTGATATTCTAATTGAGCTGTTGACTTATATTAATGGAAAATGAGAAATAACTAACGGGTGCAGAAAGTGTTCAAAGAGCCAGGTCCTCAGCACAACCACTGCATTCTCCGGGAGACCTCTCTGGGACCGGGAGACCGATTGACGAAGGTTGTTGGTGGTGGTCAACTTCAAATTCAAATGATCATTTGGGTTCTGGTTGTTCTGAAGGCCTATTACAGAAAACCCTTCAGTTTCTTCATCGCCAAGCGACGTCTTGCCTCCGGATTGAAGCTTGTCTAAAATGGCATTCTTCAG
Organism: Pyrus x bretschneideri; assembly: GCF_019419815.1. NCBI lineage: Eukaryota > Viridiplantae > Streptophyta > Magnoliopsida > Rosales > Rosaceae > Pyrus > Pyrus x bretschneideri. Next base: position 5,974,161 of record NW_025999723.1, on the reverse strand, counting down.
GCAACCAAAGTGCTTCAAGATGGTTTTGATGGCAAGGGATATGTAAGGGGCTGCATTTCCAAGTCCATCAATGGTTTCAAACGATGCCACCACGGACTCCATTTGTTGGCAGTATAGTTTGTACCTCTTGTACACCTAGGAAACATGAGATGTGAGAACACAATTTAAGGGGACTTGGGTGCCAAAACTTTCTTTATTTGGGCCTAAAAGTCCATTGTGCCTCCACTAGACCCACAATACTATGGACAATTCAGTTACATTTCTACGTTAGCATGCAGAATGGGGTTAGGGCAATGTGTATGATCCCTTATATTCGAGTTCAAATCTCTTTATTATTTTCTAGAAAGAAAAAAGTAATTAAATATGAGTTAAAGTTTATCCGATAATAATCGGATTCGCATAATTATCATTTATTTTCGTTCTTTTCTTTATTAGACTATATATATGCTCTAATTTAACATAAAGTGGCTAACCCCTATGCAACATGAAATTTTTGAAGGGTGGCAATATCTACACTTTTTTTATTTTTTATTTTTTATCTTCCACTCACCTCAATTTTCGATCTCCAGATCGGATGAATTGAAGAGAATTAAACTCTAGAAAATGTGTGAAAGGTAAAAAATAATGTGTAGATAACACCACTATTTTTTAAATGGTTGAAAACACACGTAAACTAATTAATTACGAAACAAAATCAAGTAATCAACATATGAATACAATACAACAGTTAAGTTACTAAATTCAATGATGATAGAAGGTAATCCAAATCTTATTTAACAAGAAATAACATAAATGAGATAATCTGAAAACAATTCGATTGAAATTAGAGAAATGATAAGTTGACTCTCCTTATAAATTATCTGTCATTTTATGTTTTTTTTCACACAATATTTTACAATATTAACATTAAATTGTACAGTGTCAAAGAATCCTTAAACAATCTCATTTTAAAAAAAATTCCATAAAATTTTTCTTAAAATTAAGGAAAAATTTGAAATAGGTCCAATTTTATAGACTACCTTTTGAAATAGATTTAATTTTTAATGACTTTTAATTTTTGAAATAAGTCTAATGTTTTTTTAGTTATTTAGACTTATTTCAAAAAACCCCTAAAATTAACTCGAGATTGGAATGGATAAGATTTGACCTAGGGCGATCCCATCCATTTACAGATACATGGTCATGTGCCATAATCTATCACCCGATAATTAATTATGACAAGTGAAAAAAAAAAAAATGAACAGTGGACAAAATTACAAACCAATAAGAAACAATACACAGTTGAAAAAATTAATTTGTGACAAGACAAGACATCCTTTAGGCCATGACTACTGAACAAATCAATCATATGATGTGACTCCCCTGACATCAACCTCATACTACATTACTACTGTGTTAAATCCAATTATCTTCCCACATTTGACTCATATTCCATCCAAAAATTCAGAAAATATTAATTTAATCAAGATTAACATCTTAATTAGAAACATTTTTTGGTTAATTTTTGTGACATTTAAATGTTCTCATCTAATAGTATATGAAATTATAAATGGGGCGTAAGAACTCTTATGGAGAAATTTTTTAACGTTTCAAAAACAAAATCGATACTCAAAATGTTATAACACAATTAGATAATTTTTTTTCAATTTTTTAAACTGTTGTATCTTTATATACTTGTATGACAACTGTGTTACACTAAAAAATTTCTCATAAAAAAGACCATGCATTTATGTACACGAATTATAATCTTCATTCTCACAATTTAGATTTGATTAAATTAAAATATTGATGATACGGAAAAGTGCAGTACGTATAATTAAAATTAATTAGTGGTGTATAATATACCTCCTCCAGCATGGTAGTCAGCCGAGAGTTCTTCATCTGAACGTCGACCCGGTGATCTTTGGCGCAAAAGCTCCCGCAGTTGGGCGGAGGAGGATCCGAGTCGGGTAGAACCGACCCGCAGAAATCCTCGAGGAGCTGCTGGGCAGGCTTCAGAAACCTGGACCGCTTCAGTATCGAAGCGTAGCCGGTGAACGGGCCCAGAGGAACCGAGCTTCTGAGTTCTCCGGCCCGGAAAGAGACGCCGTCGTAATGGCGGGATTCGGAGAAGAGTGGCAGAGAAAACGGTGGTTGGGGTGGGTGGTTTTGGAGGGTGAAACGGAGCTTGTCTCTTCTGCTCTGTTGGGGCACGTGGAAGGCTTCCAGGCCGTCGTCCGCCATGGATAAGTTGTGAAGGTTTTGAAGAGAGAGAGAGAGAGAGAGAGGTGATGAATTGATGGAGGGAGTGTTTTGGTTGAGCTGGGACAGAGTGATGCAATGTTTAGCAAAGATAAATTTATACAGAGAAATAAGACAGGGATCGACGTGATGGGTGAAAATATATATTTGTATATATATTATTTTGGGTACTCTCATGATCTGCATCTTTTTTATTGTTTTAAAATAATAAAATATTGATGGTAATGACAATTTCAAAGAGAGAATAGTAGTCGTATACTATGCGATATTCTTCTATCGTGTTTGGTATTCTGAGTGGAAAATTAACTCAATTTTGATCATATAATAGATCTTTATGGCGGAGAATAACTTGTATTATTGAGTAATAAAACACCGGACTTTGTTATGTTTCAAAAGCAGTAAGACCAGTTAGGATTTGGTGCGGAACAACCATTAGATTTTAGATTCAAATCGTATGAATAACGAGATATATCTGTGACAATTTGAATTCTAATTGTTGTCAAACATTTTGATGTTATAACTTTGTTGTGAAAATGTGAATGGTAAAAGCGAAATTTTTTTAACTCCTTGAGCAATTTGATTAAGTTTTACCACCAAACTGTAATTCGCTTTGGTTAAATTTGGCCTATATGAAAACAACTTAAATTGAATCAAACCCCTTGTATTAATTTTATAATTTTTTTTGTCACTTAGTACCACGATCTAATGATATTCTTTTTTATTTATAAATAAGAGGTTTTAAGTTCGGTTATTGTGAAAGGCGAATTTGAACCATATTATTGCTAACCCATTATGAAGGTTAGTTCACTCCCTCACCTTTTTAGTGTATATAATATTATTTGTTAAAAAAAATTATAATTTCTTTTGCACTTGTCCTTTTTTGTTCTGACCACTTCCTATTATGGTTCCTACCCCCACAATATTGCTATCATATAAGGGCTTATTTTTAGCTACGTTTCTAGAACTTGATTTTGATTTTATTTTGCCTTTTGAAACTCAAAGTCACAATTTTACTCATTGAAACTCCAAATTCCCTTTACATTGCCTTGTTTATGTGATTTCCTTCCAAAAACAGTCAAATATGTTAATGTGGATAAAAAAAACATATTTTTAAAGACTTATTTTTAATTAGGCTCCATAAAAGTCAATTCTAAAACTTAAAAGTCGACTCTAAACTCAAAATTCGCAACTTTATCATATAAAACTCAATATTCGTTCTCTAATAAAATTAGGGCACTCGAAATGTGGAAGATGGGTAATGTACGAGGCATGCACTTATTGTCCCTTCAGATATCCGTCTTTAATTTTACAGAGTTAGCAATTAGGAATAAAATTGCAAAACAAAATTACACAATTAACACTGCTAAAATTGAAAATTACATAATTATAGCTTAATAAGTACAAAATTTAGGGTAATACAGTGATGGAGTAAGAGATATATATGACCAATAAATAACATTGCGATTTGCAGCAATGTCATATGTACGAGGTGCATGGAGTTTCTATGGAGAAATGGGTGAACTTCTCCCTGTAAACTGCAATAAAAATCAATGCCGTAGGTAAATGTCATCATATGTACGAGGTGCATTGAGTTTCTGTGGAGAAATGGGTGGACTTCTCCCTGTGAACTGCAATAAAAATCAATGTCGTAGGTAAATGTCATTTTCATTTTCGACTAGTACTAGGTTACTCGCTAGTAGCTAGCAATGTTTGAAAAATGTCCAAATTATGGGATAATGACTTAACTAGAGTAGTGTATTGGCAATGGCTGAGGCTATCTCCAACCGAAGGAGGGTCAGAGGGCTCGTTTTAATCCTCTGACTTTTCAAAAAATTAATATTTTAATGAACAGTACATGATCATATTTTTTACCATCTTCAACCGAAGACCAAAAGGTTATAAGGCCAAACATAGCATTGTGACAAAAAACCATCTCCAACTGAGGACCAAAGGGTCATAAGGCCAAATATAATTTATTATTTAAATTTAAAAATTACAATAACTTAAATTTAAAAGCTACGACATATATATTTCAAGTCAAATGTGGGTGGTTTTATTTAGAGTATATTAAAAAAAAAAAAAAGGAAGTGAAGAATTAAAGCCTAACCCAAAAACATGAAAACAATGTTTTAAAATACCAATTATACCCCTAAGATTTTAGGCTTTTAATGGAACCTAACCCTCGCAACTCCAACAAAATTAACATGTGTCATAAGCTCTACTCATCTTCAACTATTTCTGCAGAATCAGTTTTGAAACTATATGTAGAATAAGTTTGTCTAATTTATTACTATAATCAATTCAATCAGTTCTGGACTATTTTTGCAGAATCAGTTTTACCCGTCTTCGACCATTTTTGCAAAATCAGTTAAAAACATCTTCGATCATTTTTGCAGAATCAGTTCAACTGATCTTTGATAGTTTTTGCAGAATTAGTTCACTCATCTTCGATTATTTTTGCAAAATCAGTTTAACTTGTCCTCAACCATTTTTGTAGAATTAGTTCACCCGTCTTTGACTATTTTTGCAGAATCAGTTTACTCATACTCGATCGTTTTTGCAGAATCATTACACCCGTCTTTTTTGCAGAATCAGTTCAACCCGTCCTCGACCATTTCCATATAATCAGTTCACCTGTCTTCGACCATTTTTGCAGAATCAGTTCAACTCGTCATCAACCATTTTTGCAGAATCAGTTCAACCCGTCATCGATCATTTTTTGTAGAATCAGTTTAATCCGTCATCGACTATTTTTGCAGAATTAGCTGTACTCGACCATTTTTGCATAATCAGTTCAACCCGTTCTCAACCATTTTGCAAAATCAGTTTAACTCATCCTCGACCATTTTTGAAGAATCAGTTGATGCATAATAAGTTCAACTCGTCGTCAACCATTTTTGCAAAATCAATTCAACCCGTCCTCGATCATTTTTGCAAAATCAGTTCAACTCGTCTTTGACCATTGGCAGAATAAGTTCAACCCATCTTCGATCATTTTTGTAAAATTAGTTCAAACCGTTTTTGACCATAATTAGTTTCAAATACGTATAAAATCATTTTTGTATACTTTTTTACTTTTTATTTTATTTTATATTTATTTATTTTTATTTTAAAAGCAACTTGTTTGACTTTAATACTCAAAAAAAAAAAATGCAACTTTCTTATTCATGCGAGGAAGGTAAGGGTTATGGAAGAATCGAGAGCATTATTGACACACCTCGACCCGGAATGTCCACCTGGACTCCGAATCGAGCTGTGCTGGCTGACACCCAGAGGGTGATGAAGCCATAAAATGTAGTGATGTGGAAAATGTGAGTAAATTTAAACCCAAAAGTGCCTAAATATGAGAGTGCACTATGAGCGGGAATAAACCCATTTCATATGTGATGTCAGAGTATAAGTAAAGTACAGTAAAGTAGGATGAGAATTATATCCTCAAAGGTAACCATCTATATAAAGATTTGCCAAGAATCCTCGTTAACACGAAAACTCGGCTACTAAGCCTGGAGTGGTGAAAAACAAGGGTGAGTGGGCCTAAAAACAAAGCTTTATGAAAACCTTTTCGAACACATAATAACCCCTCGTCGTAAAACAAGTATAGTTTCCAAAATATACATACTACGTATAGTAAGAATATAGTTATTGTAGCCTGCAAAATCTCAAGAATTCAATACAGCATAATATTTCGTAAGTAAGCACATGATGCTCGTAATCACATAATCTCGCATAAGCAAACATATCATATCGAGTGCTCATCGATACATGCTGACACACGAGTTCATGCATAAATCTTCTAATATGAACATGACTGGGTGTAATAATGATATATGCTCTAGTACTACAATTACGTCAAGATTGGCGTTATGTGCAGCACATACGAGTCCTAATTGCCTATAGCAATCTAGGATAGGATTGGCACCTACAATGGATCCAAAGTGAGTGTACGGTGCGATGTGCACATACACATAAAACATTGGCCCTGGCCCGGGCAAGTACTAACACCAGTGCAGCAACGATGAGCAAACAATGTAAATACAATCACGCAACAGTAAATCGATAATTCACATCGACATAGTAATAAACAAAATATTTATCATGTCCATAGCTAAAATCTCACAAAAGTACGCATACATGTGCATCCCGTAGGATTTAGGATAATTTTGTAATTTCCATTATTTTGCTAATTCTTATAAACATTAGTCTAATCTAGGCATACGTAGGAAATCCTTTTTCAAATGTACAAATGGAAACTAAATAAATATATAATACTTAAAAGCAAAGACCCACTCACAGTTATTTGTGAGGTCGTAGCCGTTCGAACTTGAATAGCCGGAGTCTTCGATAGTAATCGCACATAAGTATAATATTGGGACCTATTTGTAAAACTCCACTAAGATAGTTAAATTTGGGAAAACAAAGTGTGAATTTGAAATCCGGGCGTTGAATTACGCTAAGGAGGGTGCTCGGCAAATTTTGTAAAAAGTCAACGAAAAAGTCAACGGTCAACCTTAAAAAGTCAACCAAGACATCTCAGTGGTACACTACATTAAAACTTTAGAATTTCACTAAATGGATGTCAAAAATAGACTCAAGACGTCGAAATAGTCTAGAAGAAATAGTCTAGAAGGGTTTCTAAGAAAATTTCGAAAAAGTCAACTAATGGTCAACAAATAAATGGAAACAAAATAAATATATAATACTTAAAAGTAAAGGCCCATTTACAATTACTTGCGAGGTCGCATCCATTTAAACTAGAATAGTTGGAGTCTTCGATAGTTATCGCACCTAAGCATAATATTGGGACCCATTAGTAAAACTCCACTAAGACAAATAAATTTGGGAAAATGGAGTGCGGATTTGGAATTAAGGCGTCGAAATACGCTAAGGAGGGTCCCCGACAAATGTTGTAAAAAGTCAACGAAAAAGGCAACAGTTATCCTAAAAAGTCAACCGAGACGTCCCAATGGTCAACTACATTAAAACTTTAGAATTTCACTAAATGGATGTAAAAAATGGACTCAGGACGTCAAAATTAGCTTATGAGGGATTCCGAGAAAATTTCAAAAAGTCAACTAATAGTCAACAATTAATGTTAACGAAATATTCCATTCTCAGATGGAATATTCTGTTAAAGTTAATTGAGAGGTTAACAGAATATTCCAAGGGGATATTCCCTCCAAATCAAAAATGGATCCAGGCCAGGTCTAGCCCATCTGGGTTATGAGTCATGGGTCAACGACCTAAAGGTTTGGGCTGGGTTTTCTCTTTTTATTATTTTATTTTATTTTATTTAATCCAGTATCCTGTTTTCTGGAAAAACTCGCCCGAAGAACAAAGCAAGGTCCAATCAACCATAAATCTTCACTAAACCTAATCACGCAATATACCAAATCGAAGATCAAGGAACAAGGATTTGAAATGTACCATTAGTTTCCTCGGTCGTGGCTTGAGTTGACCGGAAAAGGGTTTGAAGCTACCGGATTCCTCATCGAAAAACTGGGGAAATTCTCCTGTGCCATTACTGCATCAAAACTTCACCCATTTATGCATGTAGGCTCAACAATCGCATCAGAATATCAAATGGCAGAGAAAGGTGTCCCCGAGACTTACCTAGGCCTAGATCGTGGAGAACTTGTCGGAATAATTTCAAGAATAGTGGTGGTTCCATGTAGGGCTGGGCACAAATTTGAAGGAACCAGACTTGGCCGTTTTAAAATGTAACGGGGCAGGCCGGGCCGGGTAGAGTGCTTTAGAGTTTTAGAATTGGACCTAACCTGACCAGCTTCAAACAGGCCAGTTCGGGGCGGGTCTATGGTTCCTATTACATTTTTTCGTCATCACAAAAAAGGACGATGTCGCTCAACTAGTCTTCCTCAGTCGTCAAGCTCGTTTCTTCCACGACAACCGAAATGCAGCTCAGCCCATTTAAGCCGTCTTCCTTAGTCATCTGGGAAAGAAGAGAAGACGACAAATCAGAACCATAAAAAAACCCAACCAACACAAAATCAGAACCATAAAAAAAAACCCGGAAAAGACGAGTTAAAGAGAGAGGAGAAGACGAGTCAGAGAGAGGAAGAGTGACCTGCTCCAAAAGAATCCCACATGCGCAACGACGACGGACAAGTCGACGGCCACGAGAGTCTATCCGAATCCTAGATTATGGCAATGAGATAGTTGATCGAGTCAAGAATGCTGCGGAATCACCCGAGTTGAACCATCGAGAACTCGACGCAAGCTCTCAAGTGTGAACTCACACGTGCAATCAAATTTGATGAAGACCCAGATGATAAAATTGCTAAATAAACGTGAAAACGAAGAAAATGGACCCAAATATAGACAACAATTTACCTATGCTGAACTCGAACATCACTTTAACGGTAAGAATTGCCCAGACGGAGTAGTGGCTGAGTTGCTTGAACGGCTCTTTGAGGAAGATAAGCAGGGAGACGATCATCAGCGCCAGAACCATCTTCCCCGCAAAAACTTTATTTCACGGATCAGACTAACCCATCTGAACCACTCGGCTCGAGACATGTTGCACGGTTCAACACCAGCCGATGATTCGGTCGGAAACTGATCGGAAAGTGCAGCAGCGGGGAGAACCTGACGACTTTTGCTCCTCAATATGGATGAAGCCGAGCCTGGAGTAGCCCTTCTGGACTGAAAGCAAGTGCTCTCTAATCTCCTAGAAATTGTACTTGAAGGAACCCGATTTGGCTGCCATTTTTGTAGGGAGAGGGAAAATGGAAAGTACGAGCTCGTGTTTGTTGAACTTGGAGATCCAGATACGATTTTATCGTTGGAACTGTGAAGTGCATGAATGGAAAATGGGATAATGCTTGAGAGTTGATTTAATTAAATGATCTGATGGTTCCAAAGACCTTCTTGATGGCCTCCTAAATCTGGTTCAATTTGGTGGGTTACTTGTAAGTCGAGGGCCATGACGTCGCTTTAATCCACAATACATTATCCCATACTACAAATGGGCTGGGCCGGGGGCTCGTTCTTTCTTATTTTTGGACCCATCCCACCTTGCTAATTTCGTAGACCCACCCCGTTTTGTGTTTCAAATTTTTGAACCCGTCCCATACTTGCCCTGAACCACATGTACCCGCCCTAACTCGCGAGTCCATGACCCGTTTGCCCACCCCTAGTTCCATGGTGTAGGGAAAAAGAAGGAATAAATGACCTTCGTTAGGTCTGGGTTCGAGGTGAAGAAGTCTCAAATGTGGTGAGGTCATTAGAGGATAAACCACGGTGGTGGAGGTCACATTGATGTGTGTTGCTCGGAGAAAGGGAGTGTTCCCGGGGAAGAGACAAAACGAGTGAGAGGGAGAAAGAGAGAGAGATCTAGAAAGAGAATGTCACACCCCGATCCCGACATACGTCCAAGATCAATATGTGACGTCACCAAATACCTGTATCTTTAACATACCAGATTTTTGGGATTTGGCAAAGCACAACTCAAGATTCTGGTCGCGTAGTAATTTTTGTATACTTTGTGGCTACATCTAACTTCCTCGTTAGACTGCCTACGTACCCTAAACAGGGATCAAGTCCTTTGTAGTTCACCTTTCACTATACTCGAACAATCATCACATAATTCACTATGTCTCAACATAATACCACATTACAAGCATGTAACATCACGAGGAACATTTGACGAAGTGCAACATAATCTAGAGCCACGTTGGTCAATGAGTCTAATCATAATCATAACAACTATATCCAACAACATCCAATAATCAGACCAAACAATAACACGTATAATACACCGAAATGCAGGGCTAGAGCGACATAGTTTGACCGAAGCCTACATCTTGGAAGCTATCTCAAATAAATCAAATCCAAGGAACCAATGAGTCAAATGATGCGATTTCGGACCACTCAACAAAATCCATCAACATTGGGTTCTGGACCACTCAATGGAACCAAGACACCAAAAGGGATTCTAGACCACTCAACGGAATCTAAACCAGAATACGATTCTGGATCACTCAACGAAATCACGGAGTAGAAGGGATTCCAGACCTCTTAACGGAATCCAAGTGGATACGATTTCGGACCACTCAACGGAATTGCTGAGTATAATGCATATAGAACCACTCAATGAAATCAAAGCTGGATACGATTCCGGACCACTCAACGGAATCCCAGATCACAAGGTATTCTGGACCACTCAACGAAATTCGGACGAAACAGGGAACTGGATCACCTAACAGAACCCCATCGGAAACCCAATTCTGGAATCACTCAACGGAACCAAGTGGAAGGCTAAGGGACATGTCGACAACTCGAAGAAATAAACATGAACCAAGTGCTTAATTTACAAATGATCAATGGAATGAAACAAAGCACAAGTTAGACAATTTAGAACAGGTTAACGTAACGAGAAGTGAAACAATGAAATGGGATATAAAACAAGTTTCAAAGCAACAAACCCCATGGCTATGGGTTAACGGTCCACTTCTAGACCTCACATTTCATCGCATCATGCCAATCATACAACACAAACCACATTTCAAATATGTACGTCAATCACATTTCATAAATATTTCCAATTCACAATCAAATCATATAAATTGATGGCTAAATATAAAAATAACAATTCAATAGAAATCTACGTAAATCAAGACAGGCGTCAAACGAGGCGAACATGTCATCACGCTGGCCCAATAAGCTCCATAGAATCTCAACAACACTCTAAGATCAGTGACACGCTAGAAGGACTCAAGCTAGTTAACTAAAAAGTCAACCGTCGATCAAGGTCGAGAGTAGGGTCCACAACCCTAGAAATCTAAATTGGAAGATCTGCCTATCAGATTTCTGATCTGTAACTTCCCAAATTCCAAATTATACTTATAGAACATTGTTAAAATTTCATCATGATCCAACGGTCGGATCTTCACCAATCGCTAAAGTTATGTGACGGCCGACGTTTAGTTTTACAAACTTAGAAATCCAATTCGGGAAGACCCGTACATAGAATTCCTAATCCATCAGTTCCTAATGTCATCAAATATTACATACTATTTCATATTCAAGTTTGGTGCCAATCTAACGTTTGGATCGTCAATTCATATAATAACCAAATGGTGGGTGAATAGGCGATCAATTACTGAACTATACTAAAACATTAGACTTTCACTAAATAGATGTCAAATATGGAATCGGGGCATCAAAATTTAACCTAGAAAGGTCAGGTGGGGTCTCAGCCCATGCGCCACTGCATGTGGCGGCCGGTTGCCCCGACTTGCTGGAAAATTCAACTATTTTCAGAAATTACCAAATTTCACATACATATAGATCTCAATGAGTGGAACAAGTTTTATACCTGTGACTAAGGCCAATTTGGCCGAGAAAAGCTCCAATGTCCCTCGAACCCGCGGGAACCTTAGAAAGGGGGTGCTTCAATTCGACCTATATGCGTGCTCCGACGCCTCCACCACTACTTGGGATTTCTTCCTGAGGTTGAGGGGAGCCTATTGGTAGTGATAATCGATGGAGTTAGTTTCAGGTTTGCTGGATCGCCACCGTGGAGTCCACCGCACCCACCGGTGCGGTTCTTCATGAATCCGATCTAAATTTTATAAATCTTGGGGTGGAATAGGTGGAGACAGGGTCATGGTGTGATTTTGTGGTGTTAGATGATGTCAAAATCACCGAAAATTTGATGAAAAATCATCGAAAATCATCGCATGAAGTTGGGTTGGGGAAAACGGGTCACCAGGTCGCTTGGGAGAATTGGGTTGGCTATTTTCCTCCCCCTCATTTCCCTCATTTCCCTCATTTCCCTCCTTTCTCCCATTTTTCATTGGCCCATCTCTCTCCCTTCTAATTTCTGATTGGTTGATCCCCTTCACCCATCTCTATTTTCTCTTCTTTGCTTTCCATCCTAGCCACACACGTGGCATAACTCATTGCTCCAGAAAATCTGGAGCCAAATTACAAAAATATCCCTAACTTTAAATGTTAATAACTTATTCGTTATAACTCCGTTTCATGAACGGTTCATGCCTACGTGTTTGTGAGATCGAGCTCTATTCAAAAATATAAATTGTGACCTCGAAGGGTCTACGGATTTTAGATAATTAATTTCCAAACTTCAAACTTCGTAACTAATTTGATTAAAATCTAAATTCAAATAAATTAATATAAATTCTCGAAAAATAATATAAAATCTTAATAATACAAATACGTAGATTAAAAAGTGAAATCTAGGAACGGAATTTCACAGAGAATCAGGAAGAACACCCTAGAAATGAGGGAGGTTGCCACATGTCAGCTAAGGAGTGGTCCTAAGTGGAAAAGATCTTAACTTGGAAAATTACCAAAATACCCTTATGTTCGTAAGTCTGTAAGATTTCTGTCGTGGCTCCAAATTCGATTCCATTTTCTCCTATGCATTTGTAATGACGAACGCTACGAGGATTCGTTAAAAGAATGTTTCGTACGTCTCACAATATGTTGGTTAACGAAGGTCAACATCCTTGCCTTTAAGGGCATTTTCGTCACTTCACTCATTTAAAATTAATAAAATCGTAAAATTAGGGACGAGTTGTCACATTATGGAGCACGAAATTGAATCAATTATATATATATATATATATATATATATATATATTTTTTTTTTTTTTTTTAATAGAACGAATTTGCATATTTTTAGAAGAATTAGTAAATGGGGAAGCCTAGTTTGTGTTGGGTTGGGTTAGATTGATTCTTAGTCGGTATTTGTAAGTTCCAAAGAATTTACCTTTTTATCAATCAAATTAAGTTTAAAGTTAAGTGACATCCTCCTTCAAATTAATGAATCACTGTGTATTAATTTAATTTCTCTTGTGCATGTTCCATCATGTTTTCAGTCCTTTGAGGATTGATTTAACAATGTCCAAATGTATAAGGATACAAGATTGACGCTTGTTTTGTAATTTGGTCTTTTGTTCACTTGGATCAATTTTTTTATCATTTAAAAAAGTTTGAGGGCATATTTTGATGTACTTGGTGAAACAAATAAATTTGAATTAGGTTTTCTAAAGTCTCATTCCCAAGTGTAAATATAATTGTTTTAGCTTTTGTACTAGTTAGCCTCAACTAATGATGGGAAGCTCATTCTTGCGGCAAAAAGGTGTAGATGCTTCAAATAGTTAACTCAATTATAATTATAGACCTAAAATTCTATTTGCATATTTGTATGTATATATTTGTGTTTGCTTGTAGGGACATATGAACCTGAAGTTCATAATTAGTTCCAAAACCTGAAGTTTCTTAAAAACACGCCTTGTTTGAAGACCTGAAGTTTTCATTTAAAAGCATCATCCATGAAAACTTAAAGTTTTTTTCATGCAAAATTAAACCAATACATGTTTATTAGAACCTGTATTTTCTACTCCTATGTGAATCGATTGATTTTTCTCCATTACACTAACCACATCTTGTCCATCTATTTTGTGATAGGAACATGTCGAATTTGAACAAACTCGACTTCACCGCTTTGGTGGTCTCTGGAAGGAACTACTTTAAATGGGTCCAAGATATGAAGCTCTACCTCACTGCAAAGAACTTGCGTCCAGCCATCGAAGAAGATACGAACAACCCTGTTGGCGAAGCTGAGAAAGCCACTGCCATGATCTTCATCGGAAGACATATCCATGAAGCCTTGCAAACTGAATATCCAGCTGAGGAAGATCCATGCGCAATATGGGTAGCTTTGGCTGATCGTTTTGATCACTAAAAGGACATATTCTTGGTGTCACATCCTGACCTATCCTTACCTAGCACGAGGCCTTTTGCGAGCTCACTGGCTTTGGGTTCCATAGGAACTCTGAAGTTAAGTGAGTTGCGCGCGAGAACACTCCCATGATGGGTGACCGTAGCACGATATTGTTCGCTTTGGGCCCTGACCATACCCTCACGATTTTGTTTCTGGGAAATCACACGAGAACTTCCCAGTGGGTCACCCATCATGGGAGTGCTCTCGCGCGCTACTCGCTTAACTTCAGAGTTCCCATGGAACCAAAAGCCAGTGACCTCCCAAAAGGCCTCATGCTAAGTAAGGATGGGAATATACATATAAGGATCACACCCCTGGGCGATGTCGGATGTCACAATCCATCCCTCTTAGGGGCCCAACGTTCTCGTCGGCACACATGTAACCAGGGTTAGGCTCTGATACCAAATTGTCACATCCCGGCCCGGGCCCCCACCACAACCCGGGCCCGCTCAACCACCGTAGCACGATATTGTCCGCTTTGGGCCCCAACCATGCCCTCACAGTTTTGTTTCTAGAAACTCACACGAGAACTTCCTAGTGGGCCACCCATCATGGGAGTGCTTTCGCACGCTACTCGCTTAACTTCGGAGTTCCCATGGAACCCAAAGCTAGTGAGCTCCCAAAAGGTCTCGTGCTAGGTAAGGATGAGAATATACGTATAAGGATCACACCCCTGGGCGATGTGGGATGTCACACTTGGCTGAAGCAAGACATGACTGGCAGCATTTGCACTTCCAAGACTTTAGGTTTGTGAATGAATATAACTATAAAGTTTGTCGAATCCAATCACTTCTCAAGTTTTGTAATGAAACTTTGATCGAAAAGGATCTCCTGGAGAATACCTATTTGACTTTCTCTGCTTCTAATATTATCTTGCAGTAACAATATAGAGCTCAGAAGTTCACTAAGTTCTCGGATTTGATTTCTATTTTACTTCTCGTTGAAAAGCAAAACCAGTTGTTGATGAAGAATCATTAAGCTTGACCTACTGGGTGACTTCTGTGCCTGAAGCACATTATAACATAAATCAATGCCCAAAACGTCAAAAAAGGCATGGTAGGGGAGGCCAAAAGCCACCCTGTGAACGTCAACAGAGTCAAGGCCCATCCAAGGGAAGAAACAAAGCCCACAAGTGCTCAAACGTTGCTCCCAAAGCCCCGAACTTCAAGAATAAAGGCAAAGCACCTGGCACCATGAATGCGGATATGTGCTATTGCTGTGGTTCAAAGGACTATTGGTCCCATATTTGCTGAGCTCCCATACTGTTGTAGCTGAATATCATTCTTGCTGTAAGAAGTTTGAATCAAACTTTGAGCACATGAACGAACCGGAGATTACAAAGATGGAGGTTTTTGACTTTCAAGAGGATACCACCCCTATGGAAGATTAGAATATTAGACATAAACAATTTTAGTTAGTTAAAATTGCACAATGGGGCCGAATTTCGCCTAGTGGGCAAACCTTCTTTCTTTTTTGGTTGATTTTTGAACAATTTTCCTTTATATTTGGATTATTTGTTGGTGATTTTTTTTTGGATATTAAGTTTTAATTAATTATCATCCTTGAGTAAATGAAATTATTTTGAATTGATATTTGTTTTTAGAACTTTTATACATGTAACCGATTCAAATTAATTTTTCATTCTAGGTATGACAAGTTGGGAAGTTAATTGTCTGGCAGATAGTGCAACCAAGCACACCGTTTTGCGTGAACGCATCTATTTCACTAACTTCATACCTAAGAATGCACCTTTGACAACCCTCTCAGGCCCATCCAACATGATAGAAGGATATGGTAAGGCACGTCTAATGTTGTCCAATGGTACAATATTGACCATTGCTGAGACACTCTATTCTCCATATTCCAAGTTGTTAAGTTTCAAGGACATTAGAGATAACAATTACCACGTTGAAACCCACGTAGATAACATAGTTGAATTTCTACCTATAACTTTCTACGAATATGGCCAGAAGCGTATTTTAAAGAAGATGGAATGTATCCTGAGTGGTCTGTATACTAAGACCATACGCCCCATAAAATGCCACTATGTGGCCGACTTTACTACTAGAACCGCGCACAAAATTACACTTTGACATGATCGTTTGGGACATCCTGGATGAATAACGATGTGCCGAATCCTCAAATCATCACACGGGCATCCACTAACCCGAAGTTTAGGTTCGATCTAAGGAATCGCATGTCAAACATGTTTTATGGGAAAACTTATTACTAAGCCTTCTTATGACAAGATTTGTTTGAATCCGCCCATTTTTCTACAACGGATTTAGGGGGGACATTTGTGGACCCGATTCACCCTTCATGCGGACCATTTAGATACTTTATGATTTTGGTTGACGGTTCCACATGTTGGTCACACGTGTGCTTGTTGTCCATAAGGAATGTTGCATTCTCCAAATTGTTAGCTCAGGTTATCAAGCTCAGGGCTCACCACCCTGATTATCCGATCAAATATCTTTGATTTGATAATGATGGAGAATTCACATCTAAAACTTTTGATGACTATTGCATGTCGGTTGGGGTTAAAGTTGAACATCACGTACCATATGTTCACACCCAGAATGGCCTGGCAGAGGCTTTCATTAAGCGCTTACAAATGATTGCTTGATTGTTGGTCATACGTACCAAGCTCCTGATTATTGCTTGGGGCCATGTAATATTGCATGCTGCAAAGTTGGTCCACCTGAGGCCTGTTGCAACACAACCATTTAGTGCCATTCAGTTGGTTACCGGATACTAACCCGACATATCGCATCTACGCATTTTTGGTTATGTGGTATATGTGCTGATTTCGCGACCCTTATGTAAAAAAATGGGGCCTTAGTGAAGGGTGAGAATCTATATCGGATATGATTCTCTTTTGATTATTCGTTACTTAGAACCTTTGACAGGCGATTTATTTACTGCTCGTTTCGTGGATTGTCACTTCTATAAGATAGTTTTCCCATCGTGAAGAAGAGATAAGAACGTCAACGCTTCTGAAGAATGATGCAAATTATCATGGACGACTCCCACTTTGTCTCATTTAGATCCCCACACCGTTTAGTCTGAATCTGAAGTGTAGCGTATATTAGATCTCCAGAGCATAGCTTAGAGTATGCCAGATGCTTTCACCGATCTAGCATGAGTGACAAGATCACATATTCTAGCTGCGAATACGCCTACAAAGATGGATATACCAAATATACGATGAACTTCCCTCCTGGAGGACCGGGGCGCCAATCTTAGTGATATATGTATATTAGCGGCTAACCAATCATCTGCCCTTACACAAAAGCGTGGTAGACCTCTTGGTTCAAAGGATTCACATGCCCGGAAAAAGAAATCCACGGCACAAGGTCCCGAAGAGCCTACTGTGAATCTGACTATTGCTTACTTATTCTATCCAATTCATAAGGAAATTCTAGATTATGGAAGCGTCCTTGAAGAGATGAATCCTCCTCCCGAGAATCGTGAGATTTCGGTCTATTATGCTAGCTTAAATGATGTGTGGCACAGAAATAAGATGATTGTCAAAGATGCATTAACATATGCAGTAGCTACTGAGAACATGTTGAGCGATGACATTGAACCGTGTTCCGTTAATGAATGTCGACGTAGAATTGATTGGTTAAACTGAAATAAGCGATCCAAGTCGAACTCGAAATGTAAGGTGTTTGGACCTGTAGCTCATACACTTCCACATGTGAAGCTTGTTGGCTATAAGTGGGTTTTTGTTTAGAAGCGTAATGAGAAGAACGAAATTGTGCGTTACAAAGCTCGTCTTGTTGCACAAGGCTTCTCACAACGTTCCAAGATTGACTATGATGAAACTTATTCATCCATTATGGATGTGATTACTTTTCACTACCTTATCAGTTTGGTAGTTTCCGAAAAACTGAGTATACAGCTGATGAATGTAGTAACTGTATATCTCTATAGGGATCTTGATATGGAAATTTATATGAAAGTTCCTAAAGGACTTACATTGACTGATTCAAATATTTCCAAACCCCGGAACACGCTCTTAATGCGGCAGAGGCGTTCACTCTACGGTTTGAAGCAATCCAGAAGAATGTGGTATAACCATCTGAGTGAGTATTTGACTAGTCAGGGATATGTGAACAACGAACTATGCCTTTGCGTGTTCATTAAGAAGTCACATTCCGGATTTGTGATTGTTACAGTATATGTCAATGACATGAGCCTTATCGGAACTCTTGAAGAGCTCGCGAGAATTGCTGCACACTTGAAGTCGAAATTTGAGATGAAAAATCTAGGTAAGACTCGATACTATCTCGGTCTCGAGATAGAGCACTGTTCGGATGAAATTTTAGTACATCAATCGAACTACACCCAGAAGGTGTTGCACCACTTTAATAAGAATAAAGTGAAGCCTTCAAGTACTCATATGGTCGTTCGATTGCTAGATGCAAAACGAGATTCCTTTTGTCAAAAGGAGGATGATGAAGAGATTTGGGAGCTTGAAGTTCCTTTTCTAAATGTGATAGGCTCTTTATTGTACTTAGCTCAATGCACTAGACCCGACATCTCCTTCGTTGTTAATCTTTTGGCAAGATACAGTAATGCACCAACATGCAGATACTGGACTGGCATGAAAGACATCTTCCGTTACCTTAAGGGTACTACGGATTTGGACTTGTTTTATCCCTATGGATCATCGAGTGATGCCTTACCCCCTGCTTCTCTAGTCAATTCTCGCCTTATTGGTTATGCCGATGCAGGATACTTGTCTAATCCGCACAAGGCACGTTCTCAAATAGGTTATGTCTTTATCGTTGAAGGCACTGCAATATCTTGGAGGTTAACTAAACAGACCTTAGTTGCCACTTCGTCTAAAGATGCTGAAATTCTCGCCTTACATGAAGCAACTTGAGAATGCTTTTGGTTGAGAGCAATAGTGGGCCATATTTGAAGCTCCTACGATCTTTATCTTGCCGTAAATGTCCCTACGACGATCTGAAGACAATGTAGCATGCATCGAATAGCTCAAGAAAGGTTATATCAAAGGAGACAACACCAAGCAAATTGGACCGAAGTTCTTTTTTTCACATCAACAACAAAAGTATCAGAAGATTGAAGTTACGCAAATCCGTTCACAAGACAATATGGCCGACCTCTTCACCAAATCACTGCCGAAGATGATGTTTCAGAAGCTTGTTCATGGAATTGGTATGCGTAAACTTTTTGAGTTGTAACATTGCTATTTCTCTTTGGAATTGTGTCAAACTCAGGGGAAGTATCTTGAAGATACTTGCTTGATCTTAATGTACTCTCTTTCCTTACGATTAGGAGTATTTTCCCATTGGGTTTTTTGCTACCTAACTAAGTTTTAATGAGGCACCCACCTTGGGCTAGTCATATCCCTGATGATGTCTCATAGACGTTTCTTTTGACTTTACATTTCTCACACATTTTTCCTTAGACTATGGATTTTGTCCCTTCTCGGGTTTTTGCCATAGCCTTAGGGTTTTTTTAGTGAGACTTACTTACTTATGCAAGTCCCTACCTTATTAAGAATAAGTGTTGTTCCTTAGAATTAGTGCCATGAGTTGACTTCCTCAACTTTTGCATGATGCTAAATCTATCTTGAGTATTTACACACTCAAGGGGGAGTGTTGTAAACTTTCCTAGTTTAAGTGTGATTGTGTAAATCCTAGATTAGATTTGATTCTATTTATCTTTTCCTATTACAACCTGTATTCCTTAGGAATGAAGGAATTTCTTCTTTCCTTTTACTACAATAAATAAAGGCACTATCTAGGATGGATAACACACATATTCCCCTACAATTCTACAAACACATCTCTCTCAATCTCTTCTCTTTGCCGCTGGCCCTCTTACCCTTGTTAGATAAAATAGGCTACAACATTGTTTTTATTTTAATTTTTTAATTTTTTATATTCAACGATATAGTTAATTCCATTAGGGGTGATTTAAAAAATTAATATCGAACTTGATATTTACGAGATTCAAATATAAGACTTTTCACGTACAAGTAATGAGAATTACTATTAAACCGTAATACTAAATGATAAAAAGAAGTTTTCATTTTCAAATATTCTTGTTTACCGTTAAATGGAAACACTTTTTTTTTAAGTTATTTTTTAACATCTTAACGGGCAATCAACAGTTAATTAAGCCAGAAAATAATATATTGCCCATAAATAGTTATTGTGGCTTAGATTCATAATCATAAGCAGCTTTTCTTACAATACAACAAACAACATTTACAATTTGACATGGTAGTTACGACTAAATAGTAGTAACAAACTGAGTTAAAATATGAAGATATAATAAAATTCTTCGACTCTTTATCCGATTTCCATCGTGTCCACATTTTTCTTCTACATGCATTGCGTATAGTGAAACACTGAGCAATCACTGCTCAATTTTCTTAGATACATGACAGTTAAGCCATAGATTGATCAATTCCATTACTGAGAGAAGTATCGTCAGCCACAACCACCCTTCTCTCCACATTTTTGTAAGTATAACCCCTAGCCAACAACCCGTAAACACACAAATTCAAACCATTCATGGCTGCCAAAAGCCAGTAGAAATTATCCAAACGGCTTGAGTTCAAGTCCTTCCCAAACCAGCTATTCCCACCCTTTCCTGTGACATGATCCACAACAATAATCAGAAAGCTGCTTATGAAGCTCCCAACCGCAATCACACTCAGATAAAAAGCAATCCCCAAGCTTCTCATTGAGTCAGGAACTTGGTCGTAGAAATACTCTTGTAACCCTACCAGAGTGAATCCATCTCCAAACCCTAGAATTATGTACTGGGGAGCCAACCAGAACACACTCATAGATTGCGGCCGATCAGCTTTTAGTCTTTTTGTTTCAACTAATGCTGCAGCTGACATTGCTACAACTGAAAAAATCATGCCAATTCCAATCCTTGTGAGAATGTTAATCCCCCTTTCGTTGCCGGTCGCTTTCCTTAGAATCGGAACAAGAATCTTGTCATAGACTGTGACGGAGATAAGCATTGCAATGGCCCCAAGAGAATAGATTGAGGCTGGTGGGATTTTGAAGTTGTCAGTGATATGCAGGTCCATTATTGCAGCTTGTTTGACAAAGAATGTTGAGGCTTGTGCTACACATAGTCCAAATGTTAAAGAGGTTAGCCATATGGGGATCATGTTTAAAATAAGCTTCACCTCTTCCACCCTTGTCAGTGTTGTCAATCTCCAAGGATTGTGTTTCTGGTCCCAAGATGTATTCTCGTTCTCTTCGATGATTGCTGCCTTGTCTAGAAACCTACATATAAAAGCTAATTAGTGCCAAGGTTCACTTTGGACCGTATTTAATAATGAAATTTGCTGACAGAATCTTAGACAGAGATAAAGGAAGGTCGACTTCTATCTGAGACGTGCCAACAATGTGCCCAATAATATTGATGACTTTGTTGACCACGTCTTTAATAGAGATGAACTCCGGCCCTGCCTCTGTTCGAGATGTGGTCGCCAATGTGGTATGTCTGAAATAGTTTTATTCAAATAAAGTGTAATTATATAATGAAGGCTTATGCTTTACTTACCTAAGCCTATTTGTATGAAGTAGAAGCCTTCCTTGGGATTGCTTATGGGACTCGGGAACTTCAAATAGCAAAGCGGGGTTTGAAGGATTGGGTAATTTTCTTTTTCTTATAGCTGCAACCAAAACCTGTAACATGGGGACCAAAGGGCTTCCTTCTGGGATTCTATACCTATAAAGAGCCTTCCCCATATAGAAGGTCACAATTGTAAAAGCCATGGTGATTGTTAGCACAAGATCAGCCACACCCCAACTCACATAGTCTTGAACATAGACAATTGCAGTCACACCAAGAAACAATCCACAACAAAGTGCAAAGTTCCACCAATTGAAGTAGGACATTTTTTTCTTTCGTTCTTCTGTGTGATCGTCGTCAAATTGATCTGCTCCAAAGCTTTGAAGACATGGCTTGTGCCCTCCAGTTCCAACTGAGATGAAGTACAAGGCAATGAAAAGCACCACTTCATGAAGTTTTCGAGGCTGTTGGCACATCTTTGTACTGCAGGGTTTTAGACTTGGGATAAACTGGGACATTGTCAGGATACTTAGGCCCTGGTGATTTGTAGGAGTTAGTCCAATATTTATGAATGTGATAATCAAATGTCAATTAGCGAGAATAACTACCCCGCAACGGTGATGTGACTTAGTATCCCAAATCGACCACGCACCACTACTTGAAGAAATTAAAACACATGGCAGCCTGTCATTAACTAAGGGTACTGCCACAGTAGCGTCCGGTAGTTTCTCTTGTAAATTAGGGTTTCAAATATTTACCATTAGATAGATGAGGGATGAAAACAGAACCATGCTGAATCGGCCAGCGTAGGCATCTGCTAAAAATCCTCCAATTAAAGGCATTATAGTTGTCACTCCTGCCCAGAAGTTCACATTTTTGGCTGCTGTTTTGATGTCTTGGTGAAGCAATTGAGTAAGGTAGGTGATGAGATTTGTGGCTATTCCAAAGTAACTCAACCTCTCACTAAATTCAATAGCTACAACATTATCGAATATATCAGTAAGTACATTGATATGCGACTCTAGTAAATAATGACAAGAATATTCATCATGCCCACTATCTGACAACACATTGACAATTGTAAGATCAAAGCATATGGAGCACCCAATAATATTGATGAAGTAGCAACGACATATAAAAGTGCAATCCACCGGACTAAAAAAAAAAAAAAAAAAAAGAGGGATGGTAGAGGGATCACATCTAAATCATCCCTTTAATACCGGTCATACTAAAAAATCTCTCATCTAATAAAGAGAGAGAGTCCATAAAACAAATAGGCATATCTATTAGAGATGTAGTTTAAAT
Organism: Pyrus x bretschneideri; assembly: GCF_019419815.1. NCBI lineage: Eukaryota > Viridiplantae > Streptophyta > Magnoliopsida > Rosales > Rosaceae > Pyrus > Pyrus x bretschneideri. Next base: position 5,951,264 of record NW_025999723.1, on the reverse strand, counting down.
GTGGTATTTTAGCATTTTCTGAAGAAATATATATAGGTTTTAAATAGTTCTTAAGTGATAAAACTCATCATTTTAGTCCCTGACAATAAAAATTGATAAAAGTTCATTTTGGTCTCTTTCCATGAAAAATCTTTCAATATCCTCATTAAGTAGAAGAGTTGGTTGACAACAATACCCTTAAAAAGATAGTCATGTGGTCGTTTACGTCATAATTTAACGAAAGAAATTAACAATTTTTTTTTTATTTTTACAGAAGAATCAAAATTATTTACGGTCGACAAACTTAAGAACTACTTCTATCATTATTAGGGATCAAAAGTGATGAGTTATGCTAATTTCACAATTTTGGCTAACAAAACAACCTTAGAGTAATTACAATACAGAATTGGCCAGTTGTTATATCATATTGGGGTGTGCTATCCACGCACCCATTTTACTTCTCACACACCCTTTGATAGTTTCTATCCGTTAATCTTCTTCAATTCATCCGATCCAACAGCTAAAAATTAAAAAAATATGTGAAAAGTAAAATAGGATATGTAGATATCATACCCCTATCATATAATGATGTGAGAGTAACTCAATACACACAAAACAAAACATTACAATACATAGTCGGTCGGTTTAAACTGAGGATAAGGGCAACGTGCACGCAGAAATACGATGTCTAAAGGGAAAAGGTTAAGTCCAAACCTTTGGTTTTAATTTTGTGAGCAGCCGATTGAAAAAGGCAGCCACTAGCCTTTGACATCAACGTCTACCGTCCACCAAATGAATCTTTACCGTCATTTTCCTATCAGTGCGATAATTTCTAACCTTTGAGTTAAAATTTAAAATTTTTAGTTTAAAAAATTTAGGTTTTAATCAAAAAATAGATTTTTTACTTTAACCCTTTTGGGTTAAAATTTCAGTCCCATATTATTAAAGAATGAATTTAGGCTAATTTTGTTTTCTTAGAAGAACTTTTTTAAAAGAAAAAATTATATAGACAATCATAATTTAATTTTATGAACATTTCAACCTAAAAATATTTAGATTCTGACAAATATTGAAAAATCATTAACCGACACCATGAAACTCGTTAAACACTATGAACAAAATATGAAACACATAAAAGAATTTTTTTTTAATTATCTTAGCCGTTAGATTTAAATTTGGACAATTAAATATATATTTTTTTTTTTTACCGTTGAATTTCATCAAATTAGATCTTAACTGTTGGATTAAAAAAATTTACAAATATAAAACTAAAATATATATATATATATATATATATATATATATATATATATATATATATGGTTGGCCAACCCCACTAATCCTGGGGGGGAATCTTGGGCTAGATTTGGTTCATAAATGAGTTTTGAGTTTTAACTCATATTTGCCTCAATGGTTTGGGCATGTTGGGGTAAGTTTAGAACCTAAAATTTGAGTTTTACTCTAAGGGTTGAAGTATGTCTAAGGAGAGATGGCAAAACACACGCATATTTACGTATCTCATGGCTTTTTAGCTAAAATGGCTTTTGAGAGTGACATAACTCTTCATTTTGATCACAGACAATGAAAATCAATAGAAGTGGCCATGAGTTTGTTCGTCGTAAATTATTCTGGTCATTTCGTGAAAAATCTATCAATATCTTCATTAAGTGAAGTAGTTGATTTGACAATAATACCCCTAAAAGGTAGACACGTGGTCATTTACATGACAATTTAACGAAGATGTTGATAGATTTGTCACGTAAGAACCAAAATGATTTACTATGAACAAACTCAGAGACTGCTTATATTGATTTTTATTATTAAGAATAAAAATGATGAGTTATACCAATCATATAGGCAAGTTTAGTTGAAAAACTTTTTAAAGTTTGAATTTTAATTGTATTCTGCTAATTGACCGACGACTCATATCCTTCAACTATTATGCAAGATTTATATCGCATGGAAGAAAACCTATTGTTATATCATTTTAGCTTTAAATAATCAATGGCCAAATAAAATTCAAACTTCAAAGAAAAGTAATAGAAACACAAATACATGCACACATACGCACAGACAAAACACAGAGAGTACACTTACCGATGACGAACATAGAATCTATCCATGCGCGGATCAAAGCGTATAGAGAAACTATTCCATTGATTGACCAACTACTCATATTCTATAACTATAGATCTTGAAAGATTTATACCAAATTGGATAAAACCCTATCATTGCAGCATCTTTAATTTGAATAACCAATGGCCAAATAAAATTCAAACTCCAAAGAAAAGTAGTAAAACCATCAAATACCATGTTAAGCTGAACTGCTGGTTCTCAAAGGCATTCGTAAAACCTATTCATACACACAGAACATATACACACACAGACATAGCAAAACACACAGCAGAGAATAGACTTACTCATGATGAAGAGAGAAGCTTTCCAAACGCCGGTTGAAGCGCGTAGAGGAACTCTTCCTTTATGATCTACAGATGAATCATGAACCCAGTTATCTTCATCCCTAATAGTATTTGCTTCTGATGATGCAGTACTACTAGCTCGTTTTCTCTTTTCCATTTCTTGCTCCATCTTTTGCCTGGTATTGTTAATGAAACAAATACATCTAAATAGTACTGAAACAAACTAGAAATATGGAGAGTACCCCGCTTTTATAGGAAGAGAGAGTTTCTTTGTTTATAAGTGGAGTGTGCTTTTGGGCTCATTCTCTGTTTCTGTTGTTTTTTCTTTCAGTTTAGGCCATTTTTGGTTGTTTATAAGTGTTTTTGGGCCCTTGGCTGTTTGTAAGTTTGTGTTTTGGTTGGAATAAAATCTTCCACTTGACCAAAAAAAAAAAAAAAAAAAAAAAAAAAAAAAAAAAAAAACTAAATCCGAAATCATTTAGTCAATCAATGAATAGATAGAATATCATTTTTCATTCAAACATTCAATAGTTTAATTAACGATTTTTGGTTTGATTGATTTATTGCTGAGTTGATCCTTAAGAAATGGTCTGGAAACTAGAATCATTGAGCAACGTTGCAAGATTGTAACAAAAACAAGAAGTTAAAAAGAAAATGACTCGTTCAGTATTTTGGATGAGATTGAGTCTTAGAGATATTGATTGGCAGGGATTGGTTTGACCTCAAATCCCAGTCTATTGTTTGGTGAAACATTAAGCTGGATGAGACTGAATTGGACTTAAATGTAATACCAGTCCATCTATCTATTCATCAATCATCACGACCCACTTAGAAAGCAATCAACTCACGACTCCGACGTCGCCCACAACAACCCACGACGCAACGTGTCCTCAAACCTGCAAATTAGATTCGACGACGACCCATCCACCCAGAAATCGTCAACCTGCGACATTGCTCACGACCGCAAAATCGCTTATGACTGTTACACCGCTCGTAACCCATGACCCACCCACGATCTTCTGAAATTTTCTCCCGATCTTCTAAAGTTGACCATGGGAAATTGCAGTTGGCGAAGGCACGATGGACTCACAACCCATGTCAACGGAGAGGTTATGAATCAAGTGGTATTTCGGACATGGAACCAAAATAGGAACCTGTCCGTGATCCTCTTGAAGCATATCAAACATCGGCTTGAATTTAAGTCCATTTTAAATGTCCACAATCTTTCCTAACTGCCCACCAAGTGGACCTACAAGTCCAACTCACAAGATTGCTAATGTCCGTCAAATTATAAAACACATGTCATAGCACGTGGAATTGAAGAGCTAGTTTGAGATTGTGTTGTCTTAAAAAAAAAAAAAAAAAGAGCTTATTAAAAAATTTGGAACATTCAATATATTTGGTAAAACAAAATAAAATATTTAAAAAAAAATTGTTGTCAACGATAGTAGAAAAACATAGAAATATACCCTTTTTTTTTTAAAGCATGGTAATTAGTGTCAATTTAATGAAATTTCAAATGGCAAATAGACCCTCACATATTTTATAGAATTAAAATTTTTGCCCCCATATTATTGTTGTTGACAATTATTATTTTACATTAAATACTATATATATATTTTTAGTCATTTAACATATTCACGTCAATTTATATAAAAGTTTACCAAATACTTAAATATTTTTTTAAATCATTTTTACCAACAAAAAAAAAAAGTTTACTTTAAAAAAAAGTTTATTTAAAAAAAATTGTTTACCAAACACCCAACAACTTTATTTTACAATTTTTTATTTTCACAACATAGTAAAAACAATTTTTTTTAAAAACAAAACAATACCAAACTAACCTTAAGTATTTATGCAAACTCATCCCCCTTTTCAATTGTAACTGCTAGCTGGCTATTTTCCACAAACACAAATGTGTCCTAGGACATGTCCTTGTCTGCCATTTTCAACGAACACTAATGCGTCCCAAGACATGTCCTTTTCATTTAGGAATAGGAATGTTTGAAAATCTTTACAACACTTAAATATTTTTTTCTCGGAAAATTCTAAAGAAACTCATCTCCAGCCATAGAGAAGCTTTATATCCAAGTGAATCTATAGATTCTTATATTCCACCTTAGAAAATTGAAAATTGTACCCGACGATCTTTGTTCTTTCTTATTTTTTTTTTTACTCAATCAATATTAAGATAAATAGGAGGTTAAAAGTAAAGAGATTTTGTAAAATGTTAGATTTTCTTTTGACAAGTCACAATAAACTATAATAGAACGGAACTTAATATATCACCAACCATGTGAAGACAGTCTGCAGCTTGAACAGCCGGTTGTGTGCTCCACTCAAATATTGTGGCCAAATTTTACTATTATAATAAATTATGCTAATTTCAAAGTGTTTTTGAAATGTTTAAAAGCACTTTTGGTTAAAGTGTTCTGAGTTTTAAAAGCATTTGAAGTGCTTTCTACAAGAAACATCAATTATGCGTTTTTTGTAAAAAGCAATTTATGTGCATTTTCGGGATTCATTACATTTTCATTAAGGATTGATTTCAAAAACACTCTTATAAAGAGATCTTTCAATCATTTAAAAAAACTCTATCAAACGAGCCCATTGATTAGCTCCAAGTCTTCAAAGCTTTTGTTTGAGTCGCATATATTCAAAGTGGGTCAAAAGCAGATTGTGAAAGAACCCAAAAATGCTTGGCATCTGCGATTGGAGTGCTCAACGAGATACTCTGCTGTCGACTCTAATTCTTTATCGTTAAATTAACTGCTCCACCAATGAGATAAATTCAGTACTATGATATAATCCACCTTTATTTACTCAAATTATGCCTTTTCAACGTTAGATTACACTTTCTAACTTATTTAGTCATCAGAAAACCTCAGCCTATCTTTGGTTGTGTGATATATGCCTTGGAATCCCATGAAAAAGCTTTTTATTTTAAGGGTAAATTACACAAAATTACCTTAATTATGGGTCGAACAACACTATCATACCTCATCTTTTAAAAATGACAATGTTATACCTTATCTTACGAATTTGTGTCAATGTCAGACTTCCGTTAGTTTTTCTGTTAATTTTTTTATTACGTGTTGACGTGGCTAGAAATGGGATCCACTCATTATTCCAACTGGATTTAAAAATAATTAAATATATTTTTTTATATAAAATTGTGGGATCCACCACTACAAATCCTTCCCCACCCGTCCCCCCACCCCCCAATCTACCTCCACCACCCTCTCTCTCTCTCTCCTCTCTTTCTCTCACCTCTCTATCTTCTCTCTCCTGCAACTTGCATCCCTAAAATCCCAAAACCCAGACACCCTTCCCAACCATCCCCTCCCAACCTTCCTCCACCACCCACCCTCTTCGATACCAAGGAGGCCGACGATGGCTTCACCAGCAGCTCCTCGAGCTAGTCCCTATTCATGTACAAAAATAATAATAATAATAATAATAAATAATAAAAAAGCCCCAGTTCGTCTTCCACACCCTAGCCTATTCCCAAATCAGACACACCCTTTATCCCTACCTGAGCCCACCCCCAAATCAGAGAGACTCATTCTCTCTCTAATCCCTAGCCCTAAATCAGAGACACTCCATCTCTATCTCTAATCCTTGCACCATCTAGATAGGAAAGGTGAGGTCGAAGTCGAACAAGGCCGTCTTCTCAAGATTTGGGACGTTTGATTAGATTTTGGGTTGTGAATTTGTAATGGGTTTTGGGATTTTGGGGATGCATGTTGCCCAAAGAGAGAGAAAAGAAAGAATGGCAAGAGAAATGAGAGATGAGAGAAAGAGGGGGGGGGTGGTGGAGGAAGGTTGGGGGGGACGGGTGGGAAGGATTTCCGGTGGGTGAGAAGGGGATCTAGGTTTTTTGGGAATGGGGACATATGGGAGAAAGGGGATTTAGGTTTTTGGGGAAGGGGGACACTGTCACATCTCGGCCCGGGCCCCAACCATATCCTAGGCTCGACTCCACCGTAGCACGATATTGTCCGTTTTGGGCCCTGACCACGCCCTCACAGTTTTGTTTCTTGGAACTCAAATGAGAACTTCCCAGTTGGTCACCCATCCTGGGATTGCTCTCGAGCGAACTCGCTTAACTTCAGAGTTCCGATGGAATCCGAAGCCAGTGAGTTCCCAAAAAGCCTCGTGCTAGGTAGAGATGAGAATATACATATAAGGCTTACAGGATCCACTCCCCTAGACGATGTGGGATGTTACATCGATACCTCAACCATTGCTTGGGCTTTGTTCTTGACATTGAGGGGAGACTATTGGTGATGTAAATGGTATGAGTTAGCTTTGGATTTTGGCGAATCGAAGCCAAAATCGCCGTACCCACCGTGCGATTCCTCTCAAAATCAACCCACTTTCTTCAATTTTTCAGGTGTAAATGGGAGAGATAACAACTGGGTTCGAAGTAAGGATATTTTGACATTGGTGCTGTCGTCAACGGTCGCAGGGATAGGAAGATTCGACTGGGTTAGGTCGGCTGGTTGATGAAGGATCCGGTTTTCTTCCTCTTCTCTTCCTTCATTTCTCTCCTTTATTTTCTCCCTGATTGGCCGGTTCCCCCCTCACCTTTCTCTCCTTCCCTCTTCATCACAGCCACACACGTGGCATCCCAGATTTTGCTTCAAAAATCTGGAGCCTTCCATAAATGATAAATTGACCATTTTGTCCTCGACTTCAATCGTTAATAACTCCTTCGTTGTAACTCCGTTTCATGAACCATTTTCGCCTACACACTCGTAGGACCGAGCTCTATTCAAATTTATTAGGAATTACGATAAAATATATGAGGATAGAATACGTCCTCGTATATTTATGTTAAGCCAACTAGGGGCATTTTCATCTTTTTACTTTATTGAACAAATATTTGCCGTAATTGTAATTACGTCGTAATTATGAATACAACCACAAAATACTTATTTAAATATTCAAATCCAGGAACGGATTTTCACATTTCTCGCTGAATTTCATTAACCATTTGTTGATTTATTTTCCTATTTCCTCCACATATTCATAAACATAAATAATTAATTTACATTTTAAATTTTCAGGGTATTACAACCTAGCCGACCTCTTCACAAAGTCATTGCCCAAGTCTACTTTTCAGAAGCTCGTCCAAGGAATTGGTATGCGTAAATGATCTGAATTGAATCGTTTGTAATCTTATTCGTAAGCTATGTCTAACTCAGGGGGAGTATCCTCAAGTATACTCACTTGATCTTATTGTACTCTTTTTCCTACGATTAGGAGCATTTTTCCCATTAAGTTTTTGCTACCTAACGAGGTTTTAACGAGGCACCCATCCTAGGATGATCATACTCTGTTGGGTTCACTACTTTCGTCCTGTTTGACGTTTGTTTAGACATTATGCATACTTCTCACTTTTCTCCTTAGTCTATGGGTTTTCCCCATGCCTTGGGTTTTACTACCAATTCATACTTACGTTACTTGTGTTTGAGACTCGCATTCACCCTTTATGCCGACGACTTCATCAACTATTCTACCTTATTTGTTAAAGACCTAATGCTACGTTTTGTTTGAGTATTTACACACTCAAGGGGGAGTGTTGCAGTCCTATCGGATTAGGAATGTGATTGTGTAAATCCTAGTATGTCTAGGAGTATATTGTAGTTACCTATTAAGAGTTGAATACCTATTAAGAGATGTAATCCTAATAGGGTAAGGATTCTACCCTTCTTACTACTATAAACAAAGGCATAACGGAGTGATACAACACACATTTGAGAATTAAATCTCTCTCTTTCTCTCTTGTTGTTGTTGGCCCCCTCTCTTTTTATTCCTTAGATCGCTCAGTTAATTAGGCCTACAACACTCTCATCTTTTCCTAGAACCTATCTTCCTTCTTTAGTGCTTGTTAAGAACCTCTACATCAGCGCCCTACCCTTCCTCCCTAACCTCTAATAACTCGATCTTTTCAATTATGCCTTTTCAATTACTTCCATATCCGGCCAAAGTCAGCTTCATTGTTTTGTTTCAATTTATTTCAGGCAAGATTATATGTAAACCTTATAACTGCTAGCAACTGATCGCTTTGTCGAGCTGTGAAGGTTCAACACCACTTCCAATGGCAGGATCTCCTCGTTGGCTTCAGGTGTTGTGTATTCGACGAGCTTAAGCTTCTTATCACTAACGTCAGCGTTCTTCTACCACTACCAGGACTGTAGATCAACCACTCACCATTACAAATTTACAATCCGTTTCCTCGATGTGTGTTAACCTCTCCACCTCGTCTTCTCTATCTCGTCTGTATAGTTCTCCATCGACTACCATTCGATCTCTCCCAACCACCTCATCACTTCTGTTTGTAGACAAGATGCAGATGCAGCGGAGATCGAAATGTAACAAAAATAATGATCTGTAAAAGAGAAATTCCGATCAGTCAGAGCTCAGCCTATTCTTTGACAGAAGCGCTGCCGAAAATCTAGCAGTGATGGGCTGAGAAATTGGGGAATTTGGAGATTTTGACCCTGAGGTATGAAGGAGTTTCTGTGGAGAAAAGAAGGGAGGACGAAGGGAAAGATAACTTTTTTTTAATTAATTTTAATTGTTAAATAATTAATAATTAATTAATTTTTTATTTTTAAGAGCAGGCCTGCTCCTACCACATCATAATTTAATAGCTAAATTGACAGAAAGTTTAATGTATGTTTGACATTGCAATGAATTCATAAGTAAAGGTATGAGATTGTAATGTTTAAAACATGAGGTATGAGATCGTGGTTCGACTTATAGTTTAGGTAGTTTTGTGTAATTTACCCAAAATAATTATAAGTAATTATAAAAATGGAGGTTCTTTGTGAAATTAAATATAAATAGTAATTAACGAAAACTGATTGCACGATGTACGATGAATGATCATGATCACGAAATCCCTAGGATTCCTAAGAAAAGAATTCGGCAATGATCCTTTTCCTATAAAAATATATACCCATGTATAGTGCTGTGGGATTTTTCTTCAGTGCCTTTATGCAAGGAGTAAATGTTTGTTTCAAGGATTAATTTCAGTGTCCTATTCTGATGTTTTTAGTTTTCAACATTTGGTATATTAAATTTTTTTTCATCTTAGAGTGGTAGCTGAAGTAATTTTATGACACTTTTATACATCTGTTAAGATTATTTTTAAATCAGTTGTTAACTAGTGACATGGCTCTCACATGAACATAACTGAACGACCATGTGTCACCTTTCCAACCCTTTTTGACTCAACTCTCCTCTATCCCCTGATCCCTCCATACCCGACTCACCTCTCCCTCACCACCATACCCTAACTCGACCCATTTCTAGATTTGACGATGGCCATCCTTGGTGACGACTTGAGGAACGAGAATTTGAAGTCGTTGGGGTCCACTGAACTGTGAAGGAAAATATCGAAATTGGGACGATTCTAGAGGGAGGATGGACAGCCTCGTGAGCTCAAACCAGATTTTTTTTAATAATGATATATCCCCGCTTAGCAAAGACTGTAATTTTGAGATGGCTTTGGCTGCAAGGTTATAAGATTTCAGTGAGGATGGACAACCTCGTGAGCTCAAACCAGATTTTTTTTAATAATGATATATCCCCGCTTAGCAAAGACTACAATTTTGAGATGGCTTTGGCTGCAAGGTTATAAGATTTCAGTGCTTCCGCAGCAGTCACTGGAACATTAGATGGACTTACTGGTTCCAAATCCATTACTAAGCCAACATCAACTCGATGCAGAATTGCATAAAAGGGCTTACTAGAGGTTCTACAATGCACCAAATCGTTAAGTCCCCCAAACCCCCTCCATCTTCCACTGCCATCCCACCCCCTCTAAGAATCAATTCCTTTTGGACCTCTATTTCTACCTTTTCTTTCTAGTCCTCTGCTTATTCATTTTTCTTTCGCACTTGTTCAAATCATCAATTCCATCAGTTCCTGGTTCGTTGTTTTCAAAGTAATAATTAATTTTTAATTTTTATTTAAAATATTACTGTGGATCCTATATTGACACGTGACCTTCAGTTATTATTCACGTGGATGTCATATCACCAGTTAACGATTGATTTAAAAACAATTTTAACAAATGTCTGAAAGTGTTCTAGAATTATGACTTCAAGTACCACTCTGGAATGAAAAAAACTAGATACACCAAAGGTTGAAAATAAAAAAAACTTTCAAGTAATAAACTGAAATTAACTCTTGTTTCAATTATCAACTAATAGCATTATAAAATCAAAATGAATGAGATGGGAAGTGAGGCCCAAATCAAAATAGAAATGCATTTGGCTCTTCAATGGATGAGAAGGAATTCCTTCTCAATTTATTGTGGCTAATTCATGGAATGTCATTTTTATGATTAAAATTGTTCATTTTATAAATTACCTTGTAAAGATCATATCCGTAAAAAATGTCACTTAAATATGAGATCATTTAACGATCGGAGTGTATAAAATTAAAGGGAAACTTTATTTGAACCCATGTAACCTCTTTCTACACCCAACTTATTCTCTTGACCCTTATTGTTTTTTATTAAAGAGTTAATCTCTCTTTAAACCCAAATTTATTACCTAAACTACCCTCTCAAACCCTATTCAAAATGTTAAGTTATCTTTGCCCCACCGCCCCCCTCTTCCCGCTAGCACTTCCATGATCACTTTTTTATTTTTTTTTTTATTTTTTTTCTCTTTCAGCTACCAAACCCGAACATTTGCCTTTTTTCTTTCTACTGATGTGCATAAGCAACAAATCAAACAATTTATCCCCATATATTTATCAACAAGCAAGGAAGTTTATAATCTAAGAACATTAGTAAGAAGTTTTTCCTTAGAATTTTCCCATTGCAGAAAGTTTAACAAACCATTCAGGATTGATGAAAAAATTTGAAACCCAAATACTCATCTTCTAAACTTTAAAAAAATTGAAATCAAACGAACAAAATATTCATAAATTGAGTCATACCTTAGTTGGAGGATTCAAAACATCAAAATCACCATCCATCAAAAAAACTTGTTTCTCTCTACAAGACCTATTAGGATTTTAGTTAGAATGAATGTAAGATAAACAAGAAGTGATGGTAGGGTTTAATTAGTTTATTGATAAATTTGAGTTTTATTATTAATTTCTTTTTGTACTTAATAATAATTATGCAATAGGATAAAATAGACAATTAACAATTTAAATTTAAGTTGGGTGGAGAAAGATGTTATATGGGTTCAAATAAAATTTCTCAAAAATAAAATGGATGGATTCAATAAATGAACCGTTTATTTATTTGTTACAATTAATTGACTAAACAACCTTAGTCTTTATTGATTTTTTGTACGGATAATCTTTAGGTAATGATTTATATATAATATAATCAATTTCTATCATAAGCACGAAAATTTATGAATTAGCTACTTAAAATTTGAGGAAAAACTCAATCTAAATTGGGCCATGTCTTTCTCATTAAAATATATAATTTTGGGAAGTGTTATTGGCACTCCAAAAATCTCATTATACACTTCTCACAAGTGTATATTTCTTTCCTAATATAGAAAGTTTGGAGCGTAGAATGAGATTTTTGGAGTACTAATAACAATTCCCATTATTAATTAAACAAACAAATCCGAGTTTGATTACATGGATAAAAATAATAATATAAACTCAAAAGGTAGCTTTTCCTTGCTGGTAATACATGTACCTCTCATATGGGTTTTTATAGCAACGAGTTAGTATGTTAAGAAAAAAATAAATTTTTTTTTTTGTAGAAACCTTTATTTGTATCCGTCAACACTCTCTGTTTTGCGCTCCTCCAAAATTTAGTAGGATTTGAGCTCTGGACGTCGAGGCATGGTAGCATAATCTTCTCTCCTCTGTGTAGTGATTAGTGTTAGTATTTTTATAATTAATATCTTCAGACATGTTACATTGTACACTTTCTTTGTAGATATTGAGATGCTACGATTTTTGTTTAATAAGTTTATTTAAAGTTCCATCGCTTTTACTGCACACCTTTACTCTTGTTTTATTTTCAATCTTCTATTCGTACTTTTTACACATCACTTTTATGCTATGATTTCGTCACCTTTCAAATGTTGCACAACAATGCCGCGATCGTGATGTTCATATGAATATCCAGGTCAGGGTGTATTAGTGTTGTTTCTACCATGTATTATAGGAGACAATTGACTCTTGCGGTCATATATGTTCATTATAATTCCCTACAATATGAAGCAAATAGAGAAATAACCTCAAACATTTGTGTACTTAATTCTCTATTATAGAACGATTAAAATAAAATTACGTGAGCGCATATGATCGATGGGGAACTTACCTCAAAAGTTTTATTGTTACTAACTTAACGAACTTCCGATCAATGGTGGTAGCAGCGACGGAAAGAGACCATGGTGCGAAGTTTGAAACATTGTTCAGCTGTGGACCCTTGTTACAAGCGCCAATGGAAGTCGATATCCCCTTTAATGCGTGAAAAGATCCAATGGCGATTGAATCCCCGCCGTCCAACACCGGCAACCAACCCCCTCGCCTTCCCACACCACCTGCAGTCCATGGTCCACCCCTCTCCCACCACTTGCAGGCCCCTTCCCCACCTCTGTCCCTTTCACTCCTCTCCCACTACCCCACCGTCAGCCTTCATAGTATACACAAGTTGATTAAGAGTGTAAACACAAAGTCCAAAATTTTTGAATGCTTATTGTTGTAAATTAATCTGAAAATATGAGTACACTCATTGGAATTTAATTTTCTTTAACTAAAACCCATCATGGTAAATTTCTCTAGCAAAAATCCAATGACTAGGCTTTAACTAAGCAATATCCATAATTAAGTTTGACTTGGCAAAATCTGTATTTTTGGATGTCTAAATTACCCCATATCACACAAGTGATGTCAGAGTATAGATAAATTGAAGTAAAAAAAGAGTAAGGACATTTATACCTAAAGGAGCAGTCTCCTATGTAACAGCTTGTACTAACAATCCTCATCGTCACGAAACCTCTACCACTAAAATCCTGGAGGGATGAAAAACAAGGTTGAGTGGGCCTTAAAATAAAGTTTTGTGAAACCTTTTCGAAAACTGTAACCCCTCGTTGTAAAACAAGTATATGGTTTCCCAAAAATATTATAATAATAGTATGTGATGAGTTGATTTCATAATATATAATTTACCCTATTCTTAGTATATTTTGGTAGAATTTTGATACTTTGTTTTATGTTTTCAACATAGGACATTCAACTTCCTCTGGAGTAAAACATGACCAAACAGATGAATTTTGGAGTGATTCCAAGGAAGATGTTCGCGAGTCTTTCAAGATGATTGTATCAAAATTTCATATTTTTCTACCAAGCCGTTTGACCGTGGCGATGAAATACAAGCCCAGCACGCAGCTTTCCTAGATTGACGTTTCTAGACGTTTTGTGTATTTTGGAGGTCAAGATGGAATATTTTGAGCAAGATTCATTCTGAGGATTTGTAGGGAATGTCTTCAGCTTTAAAAAGAGATCCTTTGTGTGACATCCCACATTGCCCAGGGAAGTGATCCTTAAATGTATATTCCCATCTCTACCTAGCACGAGGCCTTTTGGGAGCTCACTGGCTTCGGGTTCCATGGGAACTCCGAAGTTAAGCGAGTAGCGCACGAGAGCACTCCCAGGATGGGTGACCCATCGGGAAGTTCTCGTGTGAGTTCCCAGAAACAAAACCGTGAGGGCGTGGTTGGGGCCCAATGCGGACAATATCGTGCTACGGTGGTAGAGCGGGCCCGGGAAGTGGTGCCACCCGGGCCGGGATGTGACATTTGGTATCAGAGCCTAACCCTGGTCGTGGTGTGCCGACGAGGACGTCGGGCCCCTAAGGGGGGTGGATTGTGACATCCCACATCGCCCAGGGAAGTGATCCTTAAATGTATATTCCCATCTCTACCTAGCACGAGGCCTTTTGGGAGCTCACTGGCTTCGGGTTCCATGGGAACTCCGAAGTTAAGCGAGTAGCGCACGAGAGCACTCCCAGGATGGGTGACCCATCGGGAAGTTCTCGTGTGAGTTCCCAGAAACAAAACCGTGAGGGCGTGGTCGGGGCCCAATGCGGACAATATCATGCTACGGTGGTGGAGCGGGCCCGGGAAGTGGTGCCACTCGGGCCGGGATGTGACACTTTGGGATCAAATCAAAGCTGATTTGGTTGGTCAAAAGTGTAATTTTCTGAGAACTCCGAATTCCAGTTCAAATTGGAAACCTTTTATTTTCTGTTTTATCATTTTAATTATGTTTCCTAGTTTTATTCTAAGACCTTTTCAAGGTAGGGTTTTATTTTCTAGTAGTATAAATAAGACATTTTAGCCATTAGGAGGGGGGAGAGAACGCAACACTTTGGCTTTGGAGAGCTTTTAACGATTCAAGTTTATTTTCAAGGTGTTTTCTATCCATGTTTTTAATAATATTTTGTTTTATGGTTGTTAGTAACTAGTTTCGTTTGCTAGGGCGAGGCCACGAGCCTTAGCAAAAATATGTAGTTTCTTTTCAATTTGCTTATGATATTATACATACATACTTTGAATTATTAATCACTGTGCTTTAAACTATCTAATTGTCTTGATGATTGGTCACCATTAGGATGTTCAGAAAAGTAATTTGATGCAATTTTGGCAGAGGGTTGTCCTTGGAATTAGCACTGGCTTCTTGTGGTTAATATGTGTAACTTCTTAGGATAGACGACACATTTTAAGGGTTATATGGTTCTTCAGAAAGTTTTTGCAAAACTTAATGAGTCTTGCATGTTCATATTCGATCTGGATGTCACGGACGGGTTGCATGTTAGATATACATTCTATGTTGGAGGTTCCAAGTAGGGCATACTTTAGGAAAACTTAACCTTCAAAAGATGCATGTGTAATTCATAAGTAATTGAAAGAACTATGTAGAATTGTTAAGGTGATGGCGGAACCCTAGTGCTCAAATTGATATTCAAAACTATTTTCTTTTATTTTCTTTACTTTCCCAATTTATTTAATTGTTCTTTTTAATTAAATTCGTTTTTAATATTTTAGGTCATAAAATCAACATCTACCAAACTTTGTTTTCAAACAATTAATTAAGATTTGATTTTAACTTAAATTATTCATTCAATCCCTGTGGAAAACAACCTTGTTTGAGCTGCTATACTACGACAACCTTGTACTCTTGCAAGTATTTTTAAGTGTTTTTATCCCTACTTTTGCAGGTGGTAAAATCCCTATTAGTATGTAATAGGTATCCTGCATCACAAGTGAGCTAAAAGATGTAGGCACATCAACAAGGTATCTCAACTCATTATTATAAGAAATCAATGCTCATTAATTTATGTAGGCACACAAGTCTACTGCAGAGATATTCAAACAATGGAACATGCTGGGTGTAGGTTTTACATTCAAGTACTACATCATGTGAGTTGCGCTAGTTGCATCACATACGAGTCCAAAACATCACACAAAAGGACAGGCTAGTACTTAACTCTGGATCCAAAGCGAATGTAAACGGTGCATGTGAACAACACGTGAAGCTAGTCCTTGGCCCACGACAATACAAATAACTAAGTGACTATGAAATTCCATCCCTGGATTTCACTATTTAAAATTACGTATTCTGTATTTCATATTCTTATTCGTAGTTTCAACATGTTTGTATTTGTGGCGCATAAATTTATTTAAGTAAAATGATGAAAACACTCTTAATGGACTAAACGGAATTTTCGAGGATATATTTGATACATATGTATTTTTCCATTTTTCTTTATGTATTTAGATAGTACTCGTCGATACGAGCGCATGAGCATAAATGGAAAATAATTTAGAGTTATAACGAAGGAGTTATTAACGAACGAAGTTATGGGCGAAATAGTCATTTGACCATAATCTAGAATGCTTTAGATAATTTCGAAGCGTCACTTGGATGGCTGTGATGGAGAAAGGAAAGAGATGAATGGCTGGGAATGAAAGAAAAAAGAGAAATGAGCCATTGAGGGTTGCCCAATCAAAAGAAAAAAAGGAGGAAGGAAGGAAGCCAATGGGAATAAAGAGTAGGGAGAGAAAGAAGGGAGGGTGAGAAACACCCAACGTGATTTCCCCCTTCTGTGACCCATGTACCCGTGACCCGACCCGCCATTTATGACTATTTCGACGACTTTTCTGTCCAATTTTTTAGCTTTCTTCAACCTCTCATCACCACCAAACTTTATCACCACATCACAACATCTAATTCTAGCTAAAATAGACAGAAATTGATTGTGATTTCACGAAGGTTTACACCGTGGGTGCCGCGAGGAACTATGCCGAGATCCACCAAATGTGAAACTTTTTCCTTCAATTAACACCACCAAAACAATCTTCTTGAGGATTAGAACAAAGCCTAAACAACTGTAGGGGCGGCGGAGCACCGGAGGTGAGGGATAGAAGCCACCTATTTCTAGGGTTTCCGACGGGTTCGAGAGAAATTGTAGCTTTTCTCGGCCAAATTGACCTTGGTCATAGGTATGAAACTTACTCCACTCACTGAGATCTATATTTCTATGAAATTTGGTAATTTTTGGAAATAGTTGAAATTTCCGGCCAGTCAGGGCAATGTGTAGGCTAAGACCCCACTTGAACTTCCTAGGCTAATTTTGATACCCGATTCAATGTTTGATATTTGTGTATTGAAATTTCTATGTTTTAATATAGTTTCGAAATTGACCGCCTAGTTGACCGTCACTTGGTTATTATAGGCATTGATGATCTGACCGTTGGATCATCACCAAACTTTAATAGAATATTATTCGTAATATTTGATGACAATAGGAACTTACGGATTAGGAATCCGACGTACGGATATTCTTGAATTGGATTTCTAAGTTTGTTAAATCAAACGTTGATCGACACTTAATCTTAGAGATTGGTGGAGATCTAACCGATAGATCATAATAAAATCTTAGTATGTTGTTCTAGAAGACTAGTGAGACTCTTGGGAAGTTACGGATCATAAATCTAATAAGCGGATCTTCCGGTTTAGATTTCTAGGGTTGTGGACCCTACTCTCAACCTTGATCGACGATTGACTTTTTAGTTAACTAGTCCAAGTTATTCTAGCCTGTAGTTATCTTAGAGTGTTATTGAGAACTCATAGAGCTTAGTGGGCTCATCGGGTTGACCTGTCTTCCTTGGTTGACGTTTGTCTCGATTTACGTACAAGTGATTGTAATACATGTGATTATCATTGAATTGTTATTTTTATACTTAGCCATCGTTCTATCATCCTAATTGTGATTTGGTTGTGGATTGGAAACATTTATGAAAGGTGATTTGATGTGCATGTTTGAAATGTGAGAGCTAATAATGGACTGTTAACCCATTATTATGGGGTTTGTTGCGTCGACACTTGTTTCACATATTGTTTCCTTATTTCACTTCTTGTTTCATTGAGTACTTGGTTCTTGTATTGTTTCTTTGAGCCGTTGATATGTTCCTTGGCTTTCCAGCTCAGTTCCGTTAAGTGATCCAGAACTGGGTTTCCGTTGGGGTTAATGGTCTGGAATCCCTTTTACTCCAGGATTCTGTTGAGTGATGGTCCAGAATCGTATCCAACTTGGATTCTGTTGAGAGGTCCGGAATCCCTTCTACTCTGCGATTCTGTTGAGTGATGGTCCGAAATCATATCCAGCTTGGATTTCATTGAATGGTTTGTTATGCATTCTACTCTGTGATTCCATTGGGTGATGATCCGGAATCATATCCGCTCGAATTCCATTGAGAGGTTTGGAATCTTTTCTACTCTGCGAGTTTATCGAGTGGTTCAGAACCCGTTGTTGATGGATTTTGTTAAGTGTCTGAAATCGGATCATTTGACTTTTGGTTATTGGATTCAATTTCAGCTTCAGAAATGTAGGTTTCGGCCGAACTGTGTCGCTCTAACCCTGCATTTCAATGTATTGTATGTGTTATTGATTGTTTTGATTATTGAATGATGTTTGAAAGCATATGTGTGTGTGAATGGCAAGCTGACTAGAGAATATTATTGTGTTTCATCGAATGTCCCTTGAGATGTTGCATACCTGAATCGTGGTATCGTGTTAAGACATAGTGATTTATGTGATGATTATTCGAGTGAAGTGAAAGTCGAACTACGAACGGCTTAATCCCTATTTAGGGTACGTAAGCAGTCTAACGAGGAGGTTAGATGCAGCCATAAAGTGTACAATAAATTACTATGCAGTTGGATCGTGAGTTGTGCTTTGTACTGATGCGAGTTTTATGCGCACATAAATTAAACCCTCTTTTTGTCAATTGTAGTGAAGTGTATAAGTAGGGATCGTTCTGGACCGGGGATTAGGAGGGATTGTTAATCACTTGGATTTTGACTCAAAAACGTAAAAACAAGTTTAAAACACTAATTAATGCGAAGAATACAAAACTAAAAGTAAGAAAGACTAAGACTTAAACAAAATAAAGGGGGATTGGATTTGGACAAAAATTGAAATAACGAAACAAGTAAATAAACTAGATAGAATGTAAATATGAAATTGATGAAATGGAATGAATGGATGCTAGCCAAGGGGTTCATCTCCACACATGTTACACTTGCATAATAAAAAGATTTCTAATTGTATTTCAATAAACCATGAATTCTCAACGCCCCGGGTTAATTAGGTCCGCTTTAATTAACCGTCAAGTTTTCCTTAAGTTAATGAATTGGATGATTGCATACGACAACCCAAAGCATTCCTCACAAGTTCCCTACATGAATTGCATAATAGAGATACAAGCAAGAATCATTAAGCATATTGAAAACTATAAGTGTTGACGAGGCATTCGTTACTATGATTGCATGAAACTTATGCCAAGAATATGTTTAACACGATTGTTTATAAGCAACCTCCACTACTTGTGAATATAAGTTCATAACTATTACGTGAAACTCACTTATATTCTAGCGTCAAATTCATGCATGAAAATTAAGCGTTCATTCTTAATAAACATACATAAATAGGTTATCAATCAAACAGTTAAACAAATTGAATTCACAACTTATGAAACGTAATTAAAAGTAATCAAATCATATTACAAACATAAACATAGTTTCGAATCACCCCCTAGCTAAAGGGGGTTTAGTTCCTCATAACTTTGAAATCAAAGAAACACCTAAACATTCCAACAACTCAAAACTTGAATTGTATGAACGTTTAAGCACTCTTCTCTTCCATTCCTTATACGTTCAAAACAAAGAGAATTAAAATGAAACTTTGAAATCAAAGAAACACCTAAACATTCCAACAACTAAAAACTTGAATTGTATGAACGTTTAGGCACTCTTCTCTTCCTCGTTGTTGTAGCACAAGGTTTAAGGATAGGTTGGTTGGGGGGATGGAAGTGTGGAATGAAGTGGAAATGGAGAAGATGGAGAAGGGGAAGTGTTTGTGTATTACAATGGAAAATGAGATGATTTGGTGAATGGAATGAATGGGTATTTATAGGAAGAGAATGGGTGTTAATGGATGTTTGTTTAAGGTATTTGGTGGATGGGAAAAGGTGTGGATGGTGGGAATTATGGTGGATGGATGGTTTAGTGGATGTAATTTAGGGTTTATTTAGGTGAATGTGGATGCATGGTTTAGTGGATGTAAAGGATAATGGGATGGTGTGGAATTAAAAGCTAAAAAAAATGGGATAATGGGCATTTAAGTGTGAATGGAATGGTGGGATGCACTAATTGAAATTATGGAATGGAATGGTGGGATGCACTAATGGAAATTATGGAATGGAATGGTGGGATGCACTAATTAGGAGGAAGAATTAGGGTGAAGGGCTTAATGCATGGATTTGGGCCAATTAGGGTGAAGGGCTTAATGCATGGATTTGGGCCTAAAATGCCCCCCCTTGCATGGCAAGGGAAAGGACTTGGGCTAAAGCCCACGGCAATGGCTCTAAAATGGGCTAAGGTTAGGGTTTAGGTGCGGCATAGGCTTAGGGTCCACAAAGAGTTAGGGTTTAGGTCATCTAAAAGCCCAAAGCCAAGAATAAAAACTCACGACAATGGAAACCTCCAAGAATAGAAACTTCCAACTTTAGAAACTTTGGTTACCAATTCCGACTTCCTTGCTCTTCACTTTCATTTCTTCATTTCTTAAGCTCCTTTGACCTTCAACCTCGTTCATTCCTCGTGCTCCATTTGCATACACCACATTCCAGCTCAGTTTTGCTCCAAAAGCTCCCAATTGCATCATTTCATGTAATATGTCCTTTAAACCTGAAAACACATGAAAGTAGCTTAAAAGACTACTTTAACGAATAAAACATAACAAAAATGCATAAGAACTAGCTAACTAAGGCGCATAAATATGCTCCTATCATGTACTTATCCCGGAGACGGGGTATGTTAGATATATATGTGATTGGTGACGTCACTTGTCAATCCTGGATGAATGTCGGGATCGGGGCATGACAACTTTTAGTGGTATCAGAGCTTAGGTATTAGGTCTAAGTTCCTTTACCTGTGGATGTTAGTAATTATGTCATCGAATAGAAAAAATATATTTAATTGTTTTTCTTCACTCAAATCCTAATGATTGAGGATTGTGATTTGAATCATGTGTGTATTGATGAATTCTTATTAGTATTGATATTCCTTGTGCTTGTATAAAGATGGGTATTAAGGTCGTGTTGAGATGATGATAATTGTATTTGTGAGTTGTGGTTCGATGTTGTCGAGCTTGATTTTAGCTAAATTTAGCATAATTAAAGTGTGAATGCCGTTTGTTCAAATGTCATTTGTGCATCATTATCTGTTTGCTGGGTGGCATTGGCGGATATGGAATACTGAAATTTTAGGACAAAATTTTTTATAAGGGGGGAAGGATTTCACAATTTAAAATTCGTATTCTATATTTCATATTTTTATTTGTAGTTTCAACGCGTTTGTATTTGCGGCGCATAAATTTATTTAAGTAAAAGGATGAAAACGCCCTTAATGAATTAAACTGAATTTTCGAGGACATATTTGATGCGTAGTATTTTTTCCATTTTTCTTTATGTATTTGGATAGTACTCGTTGATATGAGATCATGAGCGCAAAAGGAACGTAATTTGTAGTTATAACGAAAGAGTTATTAATGAATGAAGTTATGGGTGAAATGGTCATTTGACCATAATCTAGAATGCTCTAGATAATTTGGAAGCGCCACGTGGATGGCTGTGATGGAGAAAGGAAAAAGGATGAATGGCTGGGATTGAAAGAAAAGAAGAGAAATGAGGGATTGGGGGATGCCCAATCAAAAAAATAAAAAAATAAAAAAATAAAAAAAATAAAAAAAATAAAAAAAAAAAGGAAGGAAGGAAGCCAATGGGAAGGGGGGGAATAGGGAGAGAAATGAGAGAAGGTGAGAAACACCCAACGTGATTTCCCCATTTTGTGATTCGTGTACCCATGACCTGACCTGCCATATGTGACTATTCCGACGGCTTTTCCGTCCAATTTTCCTGCTTTCTTCAACCTCTCATCACCACCAAACTTCATCACCACATCACAACATCCAATTCTAGCTAAAATCGACGGAAATTGATTGTGATTTCACAAGGGTTTATACCGTGGATGCTGATGAAACCATGCCGAGATCCACCAAATGTGAAACGTTTTCCTTCAATTACCACCACCAAAACACTTTTCTTAAGGCCTGGAACAAAGCCCAAAAAACTGTAAGGGCGGTGGAGTACTAGAGGTGACGGATAGAAGCCACCAATTTCTAAGGTTTCCAGTGGGTTCGAGAGAAAGTGAAGCTTTTTCCATCCAAATTGGCCTTAGTCATAGGTATAAAACTTGCTCTACTCACTGAGATCTATATTTCTATGAAATTTGGTAATTTTTTGAAATAGTTGAATTTTTTGGCGAGTCAGGGCTGCCGGCCACGACACGTAGGCTGAGACCCCACTTGAACTTCCTAGGCTAATTTTGATACCCCGATTCCATATTTGACATTTGTGTATTGAAATTTCGATGTTTTAATATAGTTTTGAAATTGACCGCCTACTCACTTGGTTATTATAGGCATTAACGATCCAACCGTTGAATCGTTACCAAACCTTAATAGGATATTATTCATAATATTTGAGGACAATAGAAACTTATAGGTTGGGAATCCAACATACGGATCTTTCCGAATTGGATTTCTAAGTTTGTTAAATCAAATGTTGACCAACACTTAATCTTAGAGATTGGCGGAGATCTAACCGATGGATCGTAATAAAATCTTAGGATGTTGTTCTAGAAGAGTAGTGAGACTCTTGGAAAGTTACGGATTAGAAATTTGATAAGCAGATCTTCCAGTTTAGATTTCTAGGACTGTGGACCTTACTCTCGACCTTGATCGACGGTTGACCTTTTAGTCAACTAGTTCGAGTTATTCTAGCGTGTCGTTATCTTAGAGTGTTGTTGAGAACTCATGGAGCTTGGTGGGCTCATCGGGTTGACGTGTCTTCCTTGGTTGACGTGTGTCTCAACTTACATACTAATGACTATAATATATGTGATTTTCATTGAATTGTTATTTTTATACTTAACCATCTTTCAATGATCCCTAATTGTGATTTGTCTGTGGATTGGAAACATTTGTGAAAGGTGATTTGACGTGCATGTTTGAAATGTGATTGCGTTGTATGATTGGCTTGATGTGATGAAATGTGAAGGCTAGTAGTGGATCGTTAACCCATTATCATGGGGTTTGTTGCTTCGACACTTGTTTCACATACTGTTTCCTTATTTCATTTCTTGTTTCGTTCAACCTTTTCTAATTGAGTACTTGGTTCTTGTATTATTTCTTCAAGCCGTTGATATATTCCTTGGCCTTCTGCTTGGTTCCATTGAGTGATCCAAAACTGGGTTTCTGTTGGGGTTCCGTTGAGTGATGGTCTGAAATCCCCTCTACTCCCCGATTCCGTTGAGTGATGGTGTGGAATCATATCCACTTGGATTCCATTGAGAGGTCTGAAATCCATTATATTCCGAGATTCCTTTGAGTGATGGTCTGCAATCGTATCCAACTTGAGTTTCATTGAGTGGTTCATTATGCATTCTACTCCGCGATTCCATTGAGTGATGGTCAGGAATCGTATTCCCTCGAATTCTATTGAGAGGTTCGGAATCCCTTCTACTCCGAGAGTTCGTTAAGTGGTCTGGAACCTCGATGTTGATGGATTTCGTTAAGTGGTCCAAAATCGCATCATTTGACTTGTTGGTTACTTGGATTCGATTTCAGCTTCAGAGATATAAGCTTCGACCAAACTGTGTCGCTCTAACCCTGCATTTCGATGTATTGTATGTGTTATTGATTGTTGTGATTATTGAATGGTGTTTGAAAGCATATGTGTGTGTGAATGGCAAGATGACTAGAGAATATTATTGTGCTTCGTCAAATGTTCCTTGAGATGTTGCATACCTGAATCATGATATTATGTTGAGACATAGTGATTTATGTGATGATTGTTCGAGTGCAGTGAAAGACGAACTACGAATGGCTTGATCCCTGTTTAGGGTACGGAGGCAGTCTAACGATGATGTTAGATGCAGCCATAAAGTGTACGAAAAATTACTACGCAGTTAGATCGTGAGTTGTGCTTTGTACATATCCCGGATGCAGGGTATGTTAGATATACATGTAATTGGTGACGTCACATGTCGATCCTGGACGAATGTCAAGATCGGGGCGTGACAGTTATGCTCACAAATAATATTACAAACATAAAATGTATGAAAAGTCTATATGTAAAGTTAAACATGGCATGTCATATTATAATATATAAAAGCAGTTGTGGGAAAAATCACATATACATACATACATATAGATAGATGATACAAATAAATGATAAGTGTAGCATTATTCATCAATGATTCAATGCTAAACCCGTCACTTGTCTCTGGTCCTCATGTGCCCTTCATTGTATACACCTCTCCTCTGTATTTTGACACACGGGTGTATCATTTCGACGGTAGAACTTCGACCCCAAGTGCACATCTTGCCAAATCTAAGCCCGTGGACATCTTTCTTTTGGCTCAATTAGGGCTTTCAGAGGAGGATATGCCAATTTACCTAAAATAGTTGGCTCCTTAAAAGTTTAGAACAAGACTAGATTACACAATATTGCATGTGTGCCTGTCTTCGCTGAAATCTTTCAAGGGAATCGGTACCAAATGCAACAAGATATAAGAACTTTGGAACCATTATTTTTCTTGGTTGTAAGATTAGTTATAATTGAAATGTGTTAATAAAAAACACTACTAAACTTTTTATGTGTAAAAGTTCAATGTTTTGCCCAAATTAGAACAAAATGAAGTATTGGTGAGCCTAGTAGGATAATAAACATGGGTCAAGAATAAGATGCACATCCTTTCTTATAAACAAAATGTCCCTTGTACCGTCAAGATTCCTCAAGAAAACAAGTAAATACAAATCACTTGTACATTTAAGGAAACTTGACCACTTTCTTTAAGACTACAGATCTCATTACTTCAAGTTATTCTTAGGTGTCCTAAAGGTGATTAAATTTTATTTTTAAATATACTTGGGATCAAAAGAGTAACTCGTGATCAACATGGCAACTAGCAAAAGATATTCCACATGGTCAATCGGTGTAGCGTTGTTATGAAAATATCAACCTAAGGATTCCTCAGGCTTCTCATTTGTTCTTACAAACATATGCTAATTACTTCGTTTAGTTAATTAATTAGAAAAAGATGGCATCAAGTTACGTAATAATCCCTTCCCTTCAGCTCTGCCGACCAGATACATTTTTTTTTTGTTAAAACTGCCGACCAGATACTTTAATTGGATGATTATAATTAACCAATGAAGGGCTTAAAAGTATGATGTTTAGGACGTGTAAGTAAAGTTGGGATACAATATTTGAATCACATTATCTTGAACACACGGTGGTTGGAGAGAGAGAGAGAGAGAGAGAGAGAGAGAGAGAGAGAGAGAATTTGAGCAATCATCCCTAAATTTTGGTCGGAACTAAAAATTTATGAGTATTGATCCATCCATGAACTTATTATAATGTGGAGCAATGTCCTTTTTGGCTAACTCCGTTAAGATTTTCATTCATTTTTTTGTCCTTTTAAACTCTTTATTTTGGTTGAAAGTTCTAACGGAGTTAGGCAAAAAAGGATATTATTCCATCTTATAACAAGTTATGGGACTAGTACTCACAGATTTTTAGTTCAAGAACCAAAACTCCAATTGAGCTAATATTCATAAGCCATTGCCCCAATTACCCCTTAAAAGCAGTTTCAATCTTTGAAGTTTGATATCATCATGCCTTTAGGTTCCTTTTTGATAGCTTAGGATAAGCACTACATCTTCCGTCACATGCATTAGTATTCTTCCCTGGAAAAGTTGATCAGATGTTTCTAAATACAGAGAAAAGTATTTCCATATCCTGCCATATATATGCACTGCTTCCTTTTTCCTTCATTTTCTAGGGAAAATTGATCCGAAGAAGAAAATACAGATTTTCCCTCTCCTAGGTGATCCTTTGCACAGTTGGCACATTGCTAATTTATAACATGTCGGTAGTAGTGGTTTGTCAATTGGATGGATCGTAGTTTTGATCTAGTGGGTTTTGCTTGGACTTGTGAAGTTCCAATCCAACCCAATCATTTCATTAGAAAGGTTGGCTTGGGCCAGAAATGATGTCCAACCAATATTTCAACGACAAAGAATAATGAATCTCTTTTGAGGTCAATGTATTGTTGAACTTAGAGTTGAATCAGGTCACCTAGTATTACGGTATAGTAGTATTGTTTTTCATTTATAAATGAGAGATCTTAGTTTAATTCTCGCCAAAGACAAATTTGAGGCACATTATTGCTAGCCCATTGTGAGGCTAAGCACAACCCTTCCCTCTTTACTGTAGATAATATTGTTTGTTAACAATAAAATAAAAAAAAAACCTAAGAGTTCAATCAGTTGGCATTTTGTGTGTTTGGCGTTCCAAAATGGTTTAAGGTCAGTTTGTTCTTATAACATTATAACATTGTATTTATAGTGGTATGATGAGTTTAATAGTTGTGAGTCACTATTTTATAGTAATCAGTTCAAAAGATGTCAACAATTCAACTCATTACAGCTAACTCAGCCCACTATAAAATTCGTATAAATAGCTGAGTGGATGTTGGAATTGTCGATGCCTTATAATTAGTGCTTGGTTAGATGACAAATTGGGTATAATTAGTAAGAGCTTGTAACTCAATTGGCTAAGAGCATTCACCATTTTTGTAGTTGAGGTCATGAGTTCGATTCTCCCTCACTTAGTATCGCTTGTATAAGAAAAAAAAAGACTCGAATAAAATATCCACCATAGACCTAGGTTTAAAGGTTTTTTGATATAAGTTTCTACACTAATTGCACTAAACTGCATGTAGGGGGAATTCAACTCGATTGCAAATTGGTGAGCACACTGCATGAGTGAATCACCTTATTCACACACTTGCATTAAGGTATTTTATTGTATAAATTTCATAATTGAAACCCTTTATGTTTTTAATCATCATTTGATGTTATCTCTGCTAAAAAAATAAAAATAATCAACTTAAAAATTGTTTAGTCATCCATATATATATCAAATTGATAATTTGGACAACAACTAATATCCTCATAACAAACTTTCCATTCAGATATGATACATATAGATATACTGAATGATCTCCAAGTGCATTGATCTCGCACATATAATCTTAAATTATGATTAAAAAATAAGTGGTTCTAGTTATAAAATTTGTAGTCTGAGGCAGCTGGTAGGTCTACAAGCCAATAACCGCTTGTAACCTTTTCTTAATGCATAACATGTGCAATAGCCTTCATCGATGGTAATCCCGGCCCGATGGTTATCGTCCTAAACCATATCTGCTCAAAGAAGAAAATGATCCGACCCAGCTTGCTTACTTCGACCATGATGTCAATTGAAAAACTAGAGAGCCCGTAGCCAGTTGAAATGTTGCGAAATAAGGGAATTTTTACTTCATGCAACTTTTGGTTGTGGGGAATGACGGTACAAAAGCATATTAATTGTGGTATCAATTCCATGTCTAAATTTTCCAAGAGCTACTGCTTTTAAAAAGAAGAAAAACCTCCTGACCTATAAGAGATTTTCAGTGTGATCGGAACACGGGATGATACACCATTTGTCACTCGATAATTGGAACTTAAAAAATAAATTTCTATCACTTATATAAAAACACGTGGTGTATCACTAAAGTTCCTGTTACAATGAAAAGAATTTCTTGACCTACATCACATGCCATGCATCCATATTAACCTTTGGATGACAAGCATATTTAGTCGGTGTGCTCAAACAAGTGAGAGTGGGAAGTGAGAAAATGCAGCTTTCTAATATTCCTAGCCCTCCCACCACTGGCCACTCGATCGATTGTTGCTCTTGGCATAATTTGCATGGTAGGGCATGCATTGCCCATACGTATATCGATCGATGCATGATCATGTGCCAACATCTAGAACAAGTGGGTGCGTAAAGATTTTTATGCCACCGATACATGATGCTATTCTGATATTTTTCATGTGTATACGTACGTAGTTGTTTGCAAATGTCCCCACCGAAGTTTTTCGGTCTTTTGTTTTTAATCAGGAAGGTTCCGACCAAAGTCTCGTTGATAACTTGATCTAGTGATGGCTACAACCTGTATAAACAGGCAACAAGGGATGGGGCCTTCAATCAAGTAATCAACATAGAAGAAAATCCAGAGAACAATCAAATGTACAATTAGATTGCACAGAGAACTATCAAATATACAATTAGATTGCGCAGAGAAAATCCATATTTCCCATGCAGACCAAAAATGAACAATCACATATACAATTAGCTAGATTGCACAGAGAACTATAAAATATCCTTAAATGGGTATGTTTCAAATTTCGACGTACCGCATCATATTAAATGTTCATAAACATATAACACTACAAGAAAAATGAGCTTTGGGTACAAAATAAAGGGCACAATTGAGAATTTTGTGTCAGTTTGACCACCAAAAAGCTTAAACAATTCCCATTCCATAGAGGGCACAATCTATTGTGCCCAATGTTAAAAAAAGCAGACACAAAACAGTAATGGGCACGGAAATCGTGTCGAGTGGGATCACATGACAACTTTTTTACTGAAAATGGGCACAAAAAATATTTTGTGTCTATAAAAATTATTTGTCAAAGGCACTATATGTTCTCTCTCGTTTGTCTTTACCTCCACTAGTACACCAATAATTAAAATTTATAAAATTGTGGTAAATAATGGTATGAAGCTGTTTATTACCGTGCAATATTTTAGCCTCAAAATAAGTTAGCAATAATGTTGTTCAAATTTGTTTTTCCCGAAAGCTGAACCTCAGATCTCTCACTTACAAGTAAAAAAGAATACCACTACACCATAGTACTAAGTGGCATGTTTTAGATTTACAAAGGATCATTTCCAGGTGCAATGAATGTTTGTTAGATTCGTATCTTTTTGAATTGCTTTTTGGATTGTTATCTTCTTGCAGGTTTGTTTTTTATACTTGGTGATATGGTTTTTGGTTTTAAAGTCCTACCTGCAGTGACACATAACCAACAATTGTGCCCTTAGGGTTGGTCTCTGTGCAAAAGTTAGTTGGTCTTCAGATAGACAAATGAGTTAATAATTGTAGATTCCTTTTTATGACACTAATGATAGAAATTGTGTCCACTAAATATTAATAAATAATAAATCACTCTACTTCTCATTGGGTCTTCAAATAGAGAATATATTTTAATAATTATAAATTCCTCTTTTCTGACACAAATGTTAGAAATTGTGTCCAGTAAATATTAATAAATAATAAATACTCTATAGCAAAAGAATATGTTGGCACAATTATGGATTTGTGCCTTTATTCTACTATAAAACGTCCACACACTCCCTTACTAATTTGTATATGGAAATTAAGAAGGTTGCTTCATACACATATGTTTCTTTTGAATTTGAGCAAGTTCTACATCATTGACAATGGCGGACAGGCAACGTCGTGGAGTTAGAATTGGAATTGAATCTCCAGCATCACATTCGTATATTGCTTCCAACATTACAACAGAAAATTCCACAAGGAATCCTCCAGTTCAACGTCCACGACAACCTGTTAATGCCGGGCGCATGCCTCGTCCTTTTAATAATCAGTACATTCTTACTACTTTTGTTGATGGTCGCCTTGGCTATGCATTACCCTTCAATAACAGATGCGTACGCACACCTCAAGGACGTGTATTGCCAGCATGGGCAAACCCAGGTAGGACAGAACAATATCTTGTCAATTTGGTTTCTACTGAAACAACAACTGAACAGTCTACCAATTCTGTCGTTATTATTGAAGAACCACGCACTTATCAAGTACAAATTCGTCCTAGAGGTCTGTCTGTCCCACAGTTGAGCTCACGAAATATGCAGAATGTTACCGTTGAGATTTTAAGCAGCGATGACGAGGACAATTAATATATTTTGTATTATGTTATATTTCACTGGTGTACTATGAAAATATAACTATCTTATGCTATGCTGGACTCCTCTTGGGTCCTTTTATCAACTTATGTCGTATTCCAATATAATAATGTTTTCTTTCTAATTAGCCCTTGTAGATTTACTCCTAGTATATATTTTTTTAGGTTATAATTATGTTTCTCGTCCGCTTCATACCGCAGAATTCAGTGAATTCACAGCGTGGCAACACAAAGGTTATGAGACATTATTTCTATACTAAAACTCAAACTCTGGTGCACTGTTTACGGACAGTGCAAGGACGAACATGCCCCCCAATTGGTCTTCAGCGTTTTTTTTTTCACAGTAAAATGGCGGTTTTGTCCTCCTAGACCACGCGTCTCTCATCAATGTGCCTCTAGGTTCGATCTTCATTTTCTGTTCCTTGCTTGGCACGCGTCCATCATCGCTGCCGTTTCTGTTTCAGTTCTCTGCCTGTTCTTTCTTTGCTTTCCATTTCTCTTCTCTCTCTCGCCGTCTTCTCAGTGTTTTGCAAGCTTTTCTCCCTTTGCCTTTGTCGCCATGGTCTCCATCGCTCTCAAGCTTTTCTCCCTTTCTATTTGTCGCCATAGTCTCCATCGCTCTCAAACTTGCGTTTCTATCCCTGTCAAATCTTGGCTCACTGGAAAAATCTGAAGTAGTTTAAGCTTCTTCAGCTTTTTGATTTGGATTGAAGATGATTTTAAGCCAAAAAGGTTAACGTTTTCTGGTAAGTTCTTTGAATCCTACATCTCGGAGTTCTTTTTTTTTTTTTTTTTTTTTTCAAATCTATGGGTTGTGTTTTCTTCAATTTTAAAATATTAAAAATTGAATCTTTTTTTTTTTTGGGTAATATTTTTCATTAGATTATGCTATGGGTTCTGATGAGGCTTTGAATTGGGTTTGAGAGTTTTGATTTAATGAGAAAGATAAGGAGTATACACGGAGACAGGGAGTTAGGTCATTTGAAGAAATGGAGATTAGGGTGAGAGAAAAACGGGAGAGAAGGGGTAGCAGATTAAATTTTGATTTTATAATTTTGGGGGTTTTGTGTTTAAATTTTGCGTTTGTAATTTTGGGGCTTTCATGTGCAACCTTAGAACCACTTTGTGCTCAAGGTTTATAAAAGGTATGAAACCCCTGGTGTTTGCTGATGCGTTTTTTTTACTTTCTTAGTATGGCCTTTAAATTTTTTTGGTAGTTTCTGTAGATATAGCCTACAAATGTTGACCCGAAGGTTGGACATAATCATTACTTCCTATTACAATTTATTAACGTTAATTCAATTAACAAAAGTTGATTGGAATCTGACAATGATCTAGATATTTGCATGGGTGAGAGAATCTCGCTGACATTTTTCGATATTTAGATGGGATTTGTCTATGAATTTTGTTTTTGTAATTTTGGGTTTTGTTTATATTGTTAGATTCGTTGTCTGCGCGTATCATTTGCTTCTGTTTTTCGTTTCAGGCGACGTTACTCTTCATTTTTTGGGGCTTTTGTGTGAAGCTTTCGAAGCCCTTTGTGCTCAAGGTAAATAATTTTGGTTTTTTCCTTTGAGGCTTTTGTGGAACAATTTTTTTTGTTTTTTGTTTTTGTAATATTGTGATAGTTTTATTTTGTATGTTGTGAAAGTTGATTGTTTGAGAAACTGAGTAACTGTGTATTTGTTTGTAGTTATGGTATGAGACGTGATATAAATTGAACAGGGTGAGATAAGGTATTTAGGTATCACAACAATTGATCGTGAAAAACTATTAACAAACTGCATTTGAAACATTCATTCATTTATGTTATATGGTTCCAAGCTTGAGTTCTTTTTTCCATGCAGCCTTCTGTTAACCAATACGGGTCTATTCATTCTGGTAATGCTACAAATGGATAAATCACATCAGAGCGTCTGCTACCCCTTTGTTACCTGATTTCATGGATTCATATATGTGCTATCTCCATAACTATTATCTGTCTGCTGCCTATTACTATGGAGGTAAAACTTATGGGTGAAGTCTTTGCTTTAGATTGGTTTATTTATGGATTGTCAGATTCTTCTTTAAATTCATGTATATTTTTTATATCAAAATTCATGTGTGTGATATGAATGGTTTTGTGAATTTCTTTTAGGCTATGATGAGACTAGCAACAACTGGGAGGACTACTTGAGATATGTAAATCCTGAGGGAGTATAAATGATTTCTGTAAGTTCCTCTTCCAACTTCACAATTGTGAACTGGGTAGTCATTACAAGCTTCCAGTGATAGTTGTCTAACGCTTCGAAGGCAGCTCTCTAAAATTTAAATTATCTTTCTGAGTTTTCTTTTCTTCTAATTACATAAAATTGATATTTTTTTATATAGTTATTTATTTGTCATATGCTCTGGTATATCGATTTCTTTTTTTCTCAAAATTTTTGCTTCGTTTTATATAATGCATAGAAAGGAGGAACACCCAAACTGGAGGTCAGTCAAGCATGACATCCTTTCTATAGACCTGAGGTCAGTCAAACATGTGTTATATGTGTATAGGTAGAGTTTCCATTGCTTGATTCTCCTCTGCTTATATCACTTTATTTGGTGCCAATTTTAGGGGAAATTATGAGACATGGAAATTGTTGCCAAATGCGAGGACATAAAGTTGTCTATTTGCAAAATTACGATGAAGTGGCACAAGGACCCTAAGTTGGTATGTTCAAGTAGATTACCTGATCTCCTTAGTTGGGTTTAGGTTTAATGCTCAGTGGTATGTTGTGCTTCTGCTTCTTTTTAATTATCGAGGATATGCAGAGATTGCAAATGAAAAGATTGTATTTGCAGCGTTGATGCATTGTTGAGCCAGAGACGCAAAAGGAAGGATGTATTCAATCTCAAGATCTGAGCTTTCACTTCTTAATTTTATTATTATTAATTTTGTTTGCTCTTTGAAATTTGAATGTATTAGTTTTTTAATTTTATTGGGATTAGTTTACCTGAGATGGGTTTTGGCTATATTTTTAGATTATGAAATTTAATGTTAATTGATTTTCTAGGAAAAATGTGAGACTGAGAGTATGTTAAAAGGCTGAAACATTGCATAAAGTGGTTCCAAGAGCTTGAGGAAAGCTACTTATTAGAGCGTGAGAAGTTAGAGAATTTGATTCTGTTATTCGTAGACCATTCTGCCAAATCTCTGAGTTTGAAGCAGATCAATTTTTACATTTTTATGTTTAATTTTAGGAAGAAATGAAAATGAGTTTTGCCTTTTTTGAGTGTTTCGTTAATACTAGCTTGCTGCATATGCTATTCTCTGGGTGTAAATATAATTATCTAAGCAAGCTCACTTATTTTTTGAACTCTAACTGATTTGTAGCTGCAACAAGAATTTTTTATTGGATTTTTCCCAGTCTTTTTAACAGTATTAGGTTTCTATCCTGCATGTCACCAGGCTGATTTCCTTGGTAGGTCATATTTTTCACTTTCTGGATGTGCAAAGTTTGGATAGTACACATCACCGGGCCAAACCTTTCTCAGGTAAGGAATTACATCGCGTTTGTTGAAAATATTTGCTTCCTTTCCTCTGATGTATGTGTGTGATTTTAGATTGTAATGTATCACAAATTTGTGGCATGAAAATTGATATTTGTAGACTTACCCTTTATTTTTTGGCTGTGATGGGGGAAAGGAAAATAAAATTTCAAAGATTGATACTTTTATGTGATTTCTTGGCTCTTTTTTTCATATGATTTTCATTGTATGTGTGCCAGTGTATGTCTCTTCTTGAAAAATGCATGTTGAAAATGGGAGAATTTTGGACATTGACATGTTAAGAAGTCAGGTTTTCTGAATGAAGATACTCTTATGATTTGTTTGTAATTTGTTTTGCAAATGGGTAGGAATGTCATTCTAAAAGGATATTGGCAGGAGGGGGTGGAATGTCATTCTAAGATATATATATCAGCAGCAAGGGTGTGGAAGCTCACACGCTCAGATTTCAACGCGTTTCGAAGGTGGAAATGACAAGAATGTGCAGTGTGGACCTCCAATTTCTACTGCTATGATGCATGAGGACTGCCAAAGTGAGAATACTGGTTAGTTGTCATCAAGCAGCCCTTGTAGATGTGTATTTTGTTTATATATTGCTAGTTTAACCATTAGTACGTTTGACTTGGGGATACAAGCTTGGATATGTTATATTTTGTTGTATATAGAGAATCCCGGGTATGTCCAGCATAGGATAACATGTATTTTTTGGTTTAACATTTGGATGGGTTGTATTGTTAGGTTGCATGAATCGGTCTTAGCCGAGAACATGGGTTATGTAATATATTAACTTCACTATTTTAGTGCTAATGTTGATTTATGTTTAGTTTGTAATGGATGATTTGTAAGTTTCTAAATTTAGGTGGAAATTAGGTTCTATGAGCAACCTGATGATTTCCATGTTTAAATAAAAATATCCAATTATGCCACAAATTTTTAATTGTGCTGGAGTTTTATTGTATTTATTAAAATATAATAGTGGCACAATTTTAAAGTTGTGCCCTTGCTTTAACATTTATACAGCAATCTAAGCCTTTAAAATAGCAATTGTGCCCATCTTACACCATACATTCAGTAGCCTTTATTAGAGGTAAGACACAATAAGGGTTGTGTTTGTGCTTAGCTTTGGGCACAAAACATCATATTGTGTGCTATAAGTAATGGTGACGCCCATAGAGGGCACATATACAAACTTAGTTGCTGCACTGTTGCTATTGGTCTATGAGCACAAATGTTGGTGCTTTTTGGCCTCAAAAGGCACATATAATTTTTTGTGTGCAGTGCTCATTTTTTTTGTAGTGTAATAATTTAATTTTCATTTAAAATACATCATTGTGATCAGTACGTTGCACTTTTGTTTCATTGGAGCCCTATCCAGCTTCATGCAATTGCTTATTCAAACATCATACATTATTACACATACCTTCTTGTCAAAACACAAAATACACAACTATGGGGCTCCTCACTTGGAAATTACCATCATCCCACACCAGAGAACCAGAGACTATGGTTTTATCAATCAACCCTTTCACCGTGACTTGAAACGATAGCTTCTGCCCGAGAGATGTGAACTTTAGAACGCTTGGATTAACTTTGATTTCAAGTCCTGGTGGTGCACTCACTTTAGCTTTATATGTGGACTTTGGTGATCCAACATTTGTGACGGTCCTATTGAAAATGCCATTGACGGATTTAGGGTTCGAGGTGGAAAGTGCAACAGAAGGATAGTTTAGATGATCACTGAGTGTTCCATGACTCGATTGTGATGATGAGCAGCTATCCCCTGTAAGAGCTTTCAATAATCTGGTACTATAGCCATGTGCACACAAAAAATTTACGTAATCGACTTCAGCAGCATCGTATACCAAACCAGGATACGGAGCCCTACTAGGATTTATTAGGCCAGCACCGTATGCGAATTCGGCTTCAGGGTTAAGATTTGCACTCATAGATTTGGCTGCAAAATCGTTACAAATTAATCAAACATATAAATCTTAGGTAATACAATGTACATCATGGACAAAGTCTAATTATATGTAGGGTCTCTCTCACAAGACTTGGTCACATGATCTCTGACAATAATTGGTCACATGACTCATCAAATATGTGAGAGAATGGTTGTATTGTAATGGGTACATGTATGAAAATGCATCCATACCAGTAGTCGTAAGAGCTGACAGGATAGCAGCAGGTGACCAATTGGGGTGAAATGACTTGACATATGCAGCCACGCCCGCAGCATGTGGGCATGCCATTGATGTCCCCGATATTATATTGTATGAAGCTACTCTGTCATCACCTTCAACACCTGAAACTGGGGCAGTTGGAGGCCATGCTGCTAGAATGGAAACTCCAGGAGAAGCGATATCTGGCTGCAACATATAGGAGAAAACAAGGAGGAAATGTAAGACCCCTCAATATTCATGATTCGGTTTGTTCATTTTTTAAGTCGGCATTCACACACCTACGGGGCCTTGAGGTTACCTTGAGAATGTTAGGAGTATTTGGATTTGGACCCCTTGATGAGAATGAAGGTATATATGGGGCCAGTGCATCCCTACCCTCAGTACTTTTCCAAATTGTTGCTGTTGGGCTCCTACAAATCATTACAGGGTTCAGGATTTATTAGCAATAACATAATAAGGGGTCTTTTGATTTATGTTAGTTTCGCACATTAGCAATATTTTAAATCAATCACACACAGTCATTCTCAAATATTGATACCTGGTTGAGTTTATGTAATGGGTAATTTCGTTACCAACATGGAACCAAACGGAAGCTGCTGGTACTGAAACAGGATCGATTACATCTGCTGGAATTCGGCTTGTCAAAACGTAACCAAATGCGCCTGCATATATAGCCCCATCCCCAGTAGTCCCATCGCAAAGAACAATTTTACCCTCCACCAATTTTTTGTCTAACGTGCCAATATGGCATAACCTGGTCCATATATATATATCCATGTTATTAGCACCAGGTTAGACTTATGCTAGACTACCGTGGTTCTTCAGTATAAAAGGTATATACTCTCAAAATGCGTACACATACTTGGAAGTTTTGCCATCGTAGCCTGCTGCCCGATCCGGAACGTCTGCAGCATATATTATGGGGTAGAATTTACCCTTTAGTTCAAATGTGTTTGTTACTATTCCCTACCAAGGAAGCAAAAACAAATCATAATCAACTCTCATGTTAATCACTTCTCTAGTATTTTGGTGCATCTTTCAGCATATATATATAGTTGATTCTCCAAAAGTGTATATATTGCCCAACCAGAATCACTACCAAACAAAGCCCTCAATGAGCAAAGGTTAGATTTTGTATCAATTACCTCATAAATTTTGTGGTTTCCCAATTGAACCTTGGTATCAAAGTGGCGATCTATGGTGCTAGCAGCTACAGCAAGAGACCATGGTGCAAAGTTTGTAATAGTTTTCAGGTTTGGACCTTCATTACCAGCAGCCGCGGAAGTGAATATTCCTTTTCTTAAAGCGTGAAATGCTCCAATGTCAATGGAATTTCTGAAATAATCTAACGGTTTAAACCCCCCAAGGGAGACAGAGAGTATATCAACACCGTCAGCTATGGCATCATCGAATGCCGCTAGAATATCAGCATCCGGGCACCCGTCTGACCAACAAACTTTGTACACCGCAATGCGTGCTGATGGCACCCCTCCTCTTGCTGTCCCCAACCCTAAACCATACAGACTTGCCTTGCTAACTAAGTTCCCTGCTGCTGTTGATGCACAGTGGGTTCCATGGCCTTCCGTGTCTCTCGGGGACAGGAAATCACTGCTATTTTTGGGGTAGGGTAGACTGCGGTAATACCGTGCTCCGATAATTTTACTGTCCAAGTGTAACAAATATGTCATATTATTTTAGTCAGAGTTACAATTTGACAACATATGATATAAATTATAATCAAGTTCGCACTTTTTTTTCCTGTCCAATTGTACTTAACAACAACACGTGATTTTCCTTCTTTTTTTATTTTATTTTATTTTATTGTTTTTGAAATGTGCAGTGGATGGTTGAAATAAACTGGTTTGCTTTACTTGTTGCAAGTAAAATTGCCTTCCCCCTTGCATGCGCCCTTCCACCTTTTGGGGGGTGGGCCAAACCCGGCGTCACTGAAGCTGGCAGATTCAGGCCAAATTCCAGAGTCGATCACCCCGACAATGATATCAGTTTCAATGGCGCTTCTCTTCACCATTTCAGGAAACCCAATGAAGTCCCATGACCTTGTTGTTTGGGGCTTCTTAGTTTCACTAGGGAAAACAGACACCACACCATCCATTCCTGCATATATTTTTCTCGTCATACAATGGTCACTATTAATGTTTATGCAACTTGAAAAAATAATTTGAAGTTGGGTTCATATGACAACCAGCCAACTTCTGTGCTTCTTCCTCTGTTAGCCTGGCAGCAAAGCCATTGAAGCTTCTCTTGTAGCTGTGCAGAAGCAGAGATTCGTGCGCAATATTGCTGGATAAATAAACGTCAAAAATCAAAATCGTCAAAGATTTGACACTTTCAAACTCTGCCATAATTAAGGTCGAAAAACAACGAGAAGATGCGTATGTACTAGAGATGACTAAATTAAATGGTACCCTTGTCACGGATAATGTTAATCAGTATATATAATTAAGCTCACTATCATATGTGATAATTAATTAAACCTGTCGTCGACGACGTTTTGTAGCATGTTTACATGAAGAGCTGATGTGGTAGTGGTGGAAAGCTCCGGCTTTGGCTTGTCACCCATATACACAATATAATCCTGCAGTTAATATATCCAGGATCAGAAGATTAAATTAATTAATGAACATATTTTGAGCAGAGAAACGGAATTGTTCAAAATGCATATTTTATGAATGCCTTCCGGTTATCCTGGTGAGCAGCAGATGGAGTGACATCAACTAGCAGAATAGATATGAGGCTGATGAGAAGGAGAAACCATGGAGTCAAAGCCATTGTGGCGAAGTTCTAGAAAGCATGTAAAAGATAGACAATCTCATCCAAGAACACCATCATGTATTTATACTAAAAATGAAATGCCATGTATTTCACGTGTTGCAATTTCTCTTTATTCTTAGGGGTATGGTTTGTGTTCCCATGATTATTTTACATAGTTTAGGGGCGTTTTGAGATAAACGCCTTATTTTCCAATTTTGTTGATTAAACATCTATTCCTTTTAAGAATTTGATTAAACATTTTTCCTACAGTTTTGGTGATTAATTTCATTTTATTAAAAGTTCAATTTTAGACGTTCCTCTGTTTTTTCTTTTTTCATGAAATTGTTTGCTAGCCACCCTCAAAAAAATTTCACATTGCATCTTTACTTTCGTTTTCCTTTTTTCCCTATCAGTCCTTTAATTTGTTATAGTTATATGCATCTCTCATTCTGGAGATTTAAATTTTTTTATTGTTTATTATAATAATTATTTTAGTGAATTCAAAACTCATTATCACATACATAATCATGGTAAAGGTACGTTTGATTGTATGATCGTTTGATTGTATTGGTACATTTGATTACCTATAATATGGGTAATTTTAGTTTTATGGTATTTGTTTATTAGTTCATTTAAAATCTAAACGTACCAAAAGTCGATACGTTTATTTTCAAAATTTTCAAATGTACCAGAAGTTTTAAATACATTTATATAACTATGTGTAAAATTTTACCAAATTAATGAAGCTTTCTTATGAAAGTATTAATTGTTGTAGGCCTATTTGATTGAATGATCTAGGGTTTAGAGAGAGAGAGAGAGAGAGAGAGAGAGAGAGAAGTTTGGCAATATTGAGAGAGAAGAGAGATTGATTTAATTGTGAAGTGTTTTTTATTCATCCTATTGTGCCTTTATTTATAATAGTAGAAAGGGTAAAACATTTCCCTTTAGGATTACAACATTTAATAGGTAATCTAATCCTAATAGGAATATATAATACTTTCCCAGATTCCCTAGGATTTACACAATCACATTCCTATTCTAAATATGACTGCAATACTCCCCCTTAAGTGTGTAAATACTCAACAAACCATCGCATCAGATCTTCAGCAGATAAGGTAGACTAGTTGATGAAGTCATCGGCACAACGCGTGATCGTGAGTCTCAAATTTACTTTGAAGTATGCATTTGTAAAAACTCACAAAAATCTTGCTATGGTAAAACCCAAGGAATGGGGAAAACCCATAGACTAAGGAGAAAAGTAAGAAAATATGAATAATGTCTAAAACGCTTGTCAAACTGGACGAAGGTAGTGAACTCAACGGAGTATGATCATCCCGGGATGGGTGCCTCATTAAAACCTAGTTAGGTAGCAAAACCTAGTGGGAAAAATGCTCCTAATCGTAGGGAAAAAAAGTACATTAAGATCATGTGAGTATGCTTCAAGATACTCCTCCTAAGTTAGACATAACTTTTAAATAAGAGAACTACAAGCGATTCAATTCAGATAATTTACTCATACCATTTCCCTAGACGAGCTTCTGAAATGTAGACTTGGGCAATGACTTGGTAAAGAGATCAGCCAAGTTGTCTTGGGAACGGATTTGCTTGACTTCAATGTTTTGATACTGCTGCTGCTGGTGTGAGTAAAAGAACTTTGGCGCTATATGCTTGGTGTTGTCTCCCTTGATGTATCCCTTCTTCAGCTGCTCGATACATATTGCATTGTCTTTGAAGATCGTCGTAGAAAGGTCAACGGCTGATGTAAGACCACTAGTGTTTCGAATATGTCCCATAACTTCTCTCAGCCAAAAACACTGACGCAATGCTTTATGCAAGGCGAGAATCTCAGCATGGTTAGACGAAG
Organism: Pyrus x bretschneideri; assembly: GCF_019419815.1. Taxonomy (NCBI): domain Eukaryota; kingdom Viridiplantae; phylum Streptophyta; class Magnoliopsida; order Rosales; family Rosaceae; genus Pyrus; species Pyrus x bretschneideri. The sequence goes on along the minus strand of NW_025999723.1, from coordinate 5,911,007 downwards.
TCGTAACTAGCGTTTGCTTGGTAGACCTCCAAGATATAGCGATGTCTCCAACGGTAAAGACATAACCCGTTTGAGAACATGCTTTATGTGGGTCAGATAGATATCCAGCCTCTACGTAACCAACAAGGCAAGAATCAATCTAAGAGCTATAGCGGATGACAACACTCGAAGATTCACAAGTATAGAACAATCCCAAATCCGTAGTACCTTTGAGGTAGCAGAAAATGTCTTTAACACCATTCCAGTGTCTACGTGTGGGTGCATTGCTGTATCTAGCCAATAGATTCACAGCGAATGAGATGTCGGGTCTAGTGCACTGAGCCAAGTACAATAAAGCCCCAATTGCACTTAGGTAGGGAACTTCGGGTTCCAAAATCTCTTCCTCATCCTTCTTTGGACGGAAGGGATCTTGTTTAGTCCGAACGACCATAGGTGTATTCGAAGGCTTCGCTTTATCCTCATTAAAACGATGCAACACCTTTTGGGTGTAGTTCGATTGATGTACTAGGACTCTATTCGAACAATGCTCGATCTCCTGGCCGAGATAGTATTGAGTTTTCCCAAGATCCTTCATCTTAAATTTTGATTTCAAGTGTGCAGCAATTTCCTAAAGCTCTGCGGGAGTCCCAATGAGGTTCATGTCATCGACATAAACTGCAACAATTGAAAATCCGGAATATGACTTTTTTTTATGAACACCCATAGGCATAGTTCATTGTTCACGTAACCCTGACTTGTCAAATATTCACTTAGACGATTATACCACATCCGCCCAGATTCTTCAATCCATAGAGTGACCTCCTCAACCTAATTGAGAGAGTGGTATGTGGTCTAGAACTATTTGAACCAGTCAATGGAAGTCCTTCTGGAATTTTCATATAGATTTTCGTATCTAGATCCCCATAGAGATACGCGGTTACCATGTCTATAAGTTGCATTTTCAATTTTTCGGAAACTACCAAACTGATTAATTAGTGGAACATTATAACGTCCATTACGGGGGAATACGTCTCCTCATAATCAATCCTAGGGCGCTGAGAGAAGCCTTGCGCTACGAGGTGTGCTTTGTATCACACTATTTCATTTTTTTTCATTACATTTCCTCACGAAAACCCACTTGTAGCCAACTGGCTTTACACGTGGTGGTGTAGGAACGATAGGTCCAAACACACGATAGGTCCAAACACTTTACGTTTCGCGAAAGAATTCAGTTCGACCTGGATTGCTTGTTTCCAATTTGACTAATCGGTTCTACGTTAGCATTCATTAACGGAACGTGGTTCAATGTCATCACTAAGCATGATGTCAGTAGCTACTGAGTACGTGAATGCATCGTCGATGATCATCTCATTCCTATTCCAAACCTTATCCAATACTGTGTAGTGGATCGAAATATCGCGATTCTTGGAGGGCCAGCATGTTTCATCTGAAGCATTACCGTAATCTAAAACAACCTCATGCGTTGGAACGGATGAGTGAGCGATGGTCAGATTCAAACTAAGGTCACTAGTTGGTGCCATTTTCCTTTTCCGGGGTTGTGAACCCTTTGAACCAGGGTGTCTGCCATGCTTCAGGGTCGGAGCAGATGATTGGCTAGCCGTCGATGTACCTTGCCGTGTAGAGGGTACAGCCTCCCTACCTTCAGGGACGGTTCAGCCTTCCCTGACGAGTAGTTGACGTACGTGGGGTATATCTATCCTTGTAGGTGTGTTTACAATGGGCAGTGCAGGGATCTAAATGAGACATAGTGGGAGCATACCACGATAATTTGCGACGTTCTACGGGAACGTTAGCATGCTTATCTCCCCTAACGATGAGAAGACTGTCTCATCAAAGTGACAATCCGCAAAGCGTATGGTAAAAAGATCTCCTATCAAAGGTTCTAAGTATCGAACAATTAATGGCGAATCATAACCGACATAGATTCTCATTTTTCTCTGAAGACCCATTTTGGTACGTAGTGGCGGCGTTATTAGCACATAAATGGCACACCCAAAAATCCGTAAATGTGAGACGTCAGGCTCGTATCCAATGACCAACTGTAACGCTGAATGTGGTTAGGTAACAGTGGGCCTCAGGCAGACCAACATAGCTGCTTGCAATATTGCACAGCCCTGGGCAGATACCAGCATTTTGGTTCGCATAACTAAAGTCGAAGCTATCAATTGAAGGCACTTTATGAAGGCTTCTGCCAGGCCGTTTTGGGTGTAAACATGGGGCACATGATGTTCCACATCAATCCCTACTAACATGCAATAATCGTCAAAAGTCTGTGACGTGAACTTTCCAACGTTATCCACTCAAATCGACTTAATTGGATAATCTGTGGTAAGCCTTTAGCTTAATGATTTGAGCTAGGAGTTTAGCAAATGCGGCGTTGCGTGTGGACAACAAGCAAACATGTGACCATCTTGTCAATGCATCAACCAATACCATAAAATATTTAAATGGTCCTCAGGTTGGTTAGATAGGTCCACAAATGTCCCCTTGAATCCTCTAAAGAAATTTAGAGGAGTCGTGAATAATCTTTGTATGGGAGTGTTGAATATTCAACTTCCCTAAAGAACACACTTTGCATGACGGAAATCCCACATTGGGATGTAACTTATGCTCGTGAGAAGATTTGAGGATACGGCACATCATGTCACGTTTAGGATGTCCAAAACGATCATGCCAAAGCAACAAAGTGTCTTGGAACTCAGGCATAAGGTCGGCTACTGTGGGCTTCTATACCGCGAATGTTTGTGATGTATAACCCATTTTGTAGACGTTCTAACTTCTCGTGAATACACTTCTGGTCATATTCGTATGAAGTGGTACAAAGAAATTCAGAACCATGATCTTCAATGGTTTCAAGATGATATTTATTATCTCGAATATCCCTAAAACTTAGTAACGTTCTGCCGGAACGTGGAGAATAGATTGCCTCTTTAATGGTTAAGATTGTACAATTAGACAACATGATACGTGTCCTTCTGTATCCATCAATTAGGCTGGATGGGCCTGAGAGAGTTGTCAAAAGAGCTTTCTTGGGTATTAAGTTAGTAAAATAATGTCGTTCACGCAAGATAGTATGTGTGGTTGCACTATCTGCCAGACAACTAACTTCCCCACTAGACATACCTAGAAATAAATTAATTGAATTGGTCACATGCAAAAATATATGTCCATTCATTCAATTAAGTAATTCGAGAGAATAATATCCATTCAAATAACAATCTATAATTCAAAACAAACTAAAACTAAACAAATTATTCCAAATACATTGAAAAGTTGTTCAAAATTAAACCATAAACCTAACAAAAGAGGGGGGTATGGCCGGCCACTCCTAGTGGGTTTGGCCACTAGGGGTAAAACACCCTAAAAACATGTCTAATTTATTCATCTATAGGCGTTGATGCCTCCTGAAAGTCCAATATCTCTATGGATATAGTTGCATCTTCCGAATGATCCACATGTGCAAAGCTAGACTCAGGACGGGAATGATACTTGGCAATGGCCTCAGGGGAAGCTCGGCATATGCGTGACCAATGATCATTAGATCCACAACGGTAGCACATGTCCAGTTCAGTAGAAGCAGCCCGAACGGGAGCTTTGCCTTTGTTCTTAAAGTTTAGGGCCTTAGGGGCAAGTGGTGGACGCTGCTGGGTCACATTTCTTCCCTTAGGTGCAGCACTCTATTGACCTTCAGCTCGTGGTTGGGTTTGCAGCCCATTGCCATGGCCACGACGGTTCTTTCGTCGTCTATGGTTGCTAGAATTGGTCGCATGCACTTCAGGCGCAGTATTCGAGCCAGTGGGTCGAGCTTGATGATTCTTCATCAAAAGCTAGTTCTGCTTTTCAACGAGAAGTAAAACAGAGATCAAATCTGAGAACTTGGTGAATTTATATGCCCGATATTGTTGCTGCAGACAATATTGGTGGCATGAAAGGTTGAATAGGTTTTCTCCAAGAGATCTGATTCAGTTAGTTCCACTTTGCAGAATTTCAATAAAGAACAGATTCTACAAACTTCAGAGTTGTATTCATTCACGGACTTAAAGTCTTGGAAGCGAAGATGCTGGCAGTCGGGTCTTGCTTCAGGCAAGTATATGTCTTTCAAGTGATCGAAACGATCAGCCAGAAAGTGCGTGGGTCCTCCTTATCATCATGGATGTGTCTTCGAATGAAGATCATTGCAGTAGCCTTTTGAGCTTCGTCAACAGGTTTGTTGGCGATAGGTGCCTCGATTGTGGCTCTAATACCCTTTGCAGTGAGATAGAGCTTCATATCTTGAACCCACTTCAAATAGTTTCTTCCAGATACTTCTAAAGTAGAGAAATCGAGCTTGTTCAAATTCGACATGTTCCTAAAATAGAGGGAGAAACATGATTAGTCATATGGTAAGCCATAGACATATATCGTAGAACATAATGGTTCTACAGACATGTAGTGGTTTAATTTATGCATGAAAACTACGGGTTTCATGTGGTATGTTTTGAATGAAAACTTCAGGTTTCAAAGGCACTAAATTTGAAACTATAGGTTCAATTTAGTTTTTATGAACAATTAGTTCATAATGAAAAGTTCCTACAAGAAACACAGAATGCAATATGCTGATTTAAGTATAGTGGATTTGACTTTCTTCAGGAACTCAAGTGTGAGAGCTTCGTTACTACGAAAGTATGTGACGGTTCAAAGTATAAAAATAAATTATTGAATCGTTAATGTCCAAAAGTGATCTTCAGGTCAATAATTTTGGATTCATTATTAGATTAATGGACTATAGGTCACTTTTAATTAATTCAATAAATCGGGCCATACCGGGTCGATTGTAGAAGCAAAATAATAAAATAATATTATTGGATCGAAAATATAGCCCTAAATAATATTGGGCTTGGTGTCGTGGGTTAAGTGGCACGGGTTTGGGTGCCTTAAGTATAAGGCAAGGCCTAAAAGACATCGGGGGTGGGCTGCATGCCACATAGGTGAGGGAGAAGCCCCTACCGCAGCTGGGTTTCAGTTTAGGCTGAAGGGGGTGCACTGGACAAGGCCCAGTAGGTGCTGGCCTTGTGGGTGATGCACAAGGGAACAAAACCCAGCCCCATAGGTTGGCATGTGGGTTCGAATGGGAGCCCAGCCGCATAAGCTAGCTTTTTGTGTTGCGGGCCGCAAGGAAACAAGGCCCAATCGAGTGGGCTGGCACCAGAGAGAACAGGTATGCGAGCCTGTATGCATGCGGGACAAGGACCCAGCAAGCAAGGCTTGCCATGGGTTTGGTCTGGATCCATGAAGGCTGCGGGCCTCCTCAGTGATAGAACTAGGGCTGCAAGCCTATTCTAAGCAATCAGGCCGAAGGCCTTGGTGTCCAAGTAGGTGCAGGAAAGTCCAGAGGGCTGCTACCGATGTTGTGCTGAAGGGGTGGTGCCATCCAATGTCCAATTTCCCCTTTTTTTTCTTCAAAAAAAAACAACCCTTAGGGTTTAGGAAACCCTAAATATGCTTCTAATTTATTTTATATAATTTGACTTGCAAATTCCACATAACAATTTAATTGTACGATGCATGAAACAAATATATATATATATATATATTGAAAAATATATGAACATATACAATATATAAATTAGATGGAAAATGTAAACATAAGGGGGGGTTCATGCATCATGTGGAATGTTTTCATGCTTCGTGGACGTTTCAAATATCTTCTTTTATTTTAAGCGTACCTAATTCGCAGAAAACGAATAAGCCTTTGAATGTGGTGGATGACAGCCTCCTCCTACGATGAGTTAATTCCTCAGCTTCTGGTCAGAGCGTGCTGATAACGTGTTGTAGGCCTATTTGATTGAACGATCTAGGGTTTACACAGAGAGAGAGGGGTTCGGCAATATTGAGAGAGAAGAGAGATTGATTTAATTTTGAGGTGTGTTTGATTCACCACATTGTGCCTTTATTTATAGTAGTAGAAAGGGTAAAACCTTTCCCTTTAGGATTACAATATTTAATAGGTAATCTAATCCTAATAGGAATATATAATATTTTCCCAGATTCCCTAGGATTTACACAATCACATTCCTATTCTAAATATGACTGCAATATTAATAACTTTTTTTAATGAAGCAAGAGACTAATTAAATATAATAACAGAAATATAAAATTTCTCTTTTTTTATAATGACAATAAGGAAAAAGAAAAAATTTGGTCAAACAATATATTTTATTAAAGAGTGCTATTAAGCCTATCCCAGTGTCTTATTTTCCCACCCACTTTAAAATGATAATTTGATTGACAATTTTATCTTGTGTAAAATGACCTTCAAAGATCTATAGACCACCCAATCATGTCTTGCCACATCATTAATTATATTGCCAAAAACCTAGATTTCATAAACGAGAAGAGAAAAAAAAAAAGAGGAAAAAAACCTAGAAACCGATCAAATTATGGGGCTGAAAATGGAGGAGTTTTTGGCTTTAGCAAAGAAGACTTAGACCTGGTTTGGCACTGAGGTGATTTTGAAAAAAGCTGGTATCAAAAAAAGCTGGGAGCTGTTTTTGTGTTTGGTAAACATTTAGCTTTAATTTTTTTTTCACAGTTTTGAATGAAAAAAAGCCAAAACAAGAAACTGCAAAACCCAACTTTGAAAAATCGGCTTTTTTTCACATCTGTTTTACATAAAAGTTTACCAAACACTATAATACTGCTTTTTTTTTTTTTTTTCAAAAGCACTTTTACAAAAAAGTTTACCAAACACTCTGCTGCTTTATTTCACAGCTGCTTATTCTCACAACACAGCAGAAGCAGTTTTTTTTCAAAACACAGTAATACCAAACCAACCCTTAATGTTGTGAAGGGTAAAGACCCCACTTGCAAGTGCCGAGAAGAAGCAGGTATAGGTGTTCAAAAGCTTTCACTGCTGAGTTTGCTACAACATTAATATTCCTTTGCCACCAGCACGAGCTTCCTCTGATGGGTCTCCATTATCTACCTTTACCACCCTTCTGTTTAATGATATTTATTTTTTAATTATCATAATTCTTTTAAAGCAAATGAAAAATTGAAGAATAAATATATAGGGCTATTTTGGAATAATGGTGGGTGGAAAAATAGTTCTATGTTTTTCCCCTTTTTACGAGGGGTGTAAATATAAGGTGGGTGAGAAAATAAGACACTGAGTAGGTATATCACCACTCTTATTAAATTAGATATTAGATTAGCCACCAATGGAGTTTGAACTCATGTTGTCATGCGAGGACTCAACATATTTCCACCACTGTAGTAAAAGGTCACTTACAATGACGTTAAGGAATTAGTTAAATTAATATTTTTAATTAATAAAGTCACGAATTTAAAATCCTTAGACTGTATGAAATAGTTATTAGCTTGCTTATGTGGATGTATATTAAATAAATACAAAATTGCTGAGTTGACAATTGATTAAACCATCTTAATTAAAAAAAAATTTCAAATTACGACTCTTTAATTTAAACAAGATGAAAAAAAATTTTGGGAATTCAATAAAACTCCTCTTAGTACGGTTGAGGTTTTTATGTTTTATTATTTTTATTTCACATGCATTTCACATGTTGCAATTTATGTGTTTCAAATTTTTTTCATTTCCACACACTAAAAATCCACCACTCTCCTGCTCAAACACTTTTGAATTGTGATGTGTGGTGAGAATTAACAGCCGAGTAAACAACAAACACAATAAAACCGAGTAGAGGATCCGAATCCGCATGATTCGTGCACTCTTCGTCATAGCAATACTCCCTTCACTTTACACTATGCCCCTACAATTATCACACTTTTTTAAAGTTGGATGCCCATTTGAAAGACTATACTTTAGTCCAATTAACGCTTTACGCAGGAAGTGTTGTTTTACTACTTCATCCTTTATTTTTGGAGTATTTGAACATATTTTGGGGTATTTGACTATTTCTGATAGTGCTTTCACCAAAAAAAAATGATTTCCACGCCTTTATTCATCGTGCGTTTCTGTCTTTATTAAATTTTAATCGTCGAATAAAAAAAATTAAAATAAGCGTGTGAAAATTATTTTTAAATTTTTACTAATGCTAGCCAATCACGTGTTTTTATAAGTAATGGTTAAATAATTTTGCAACACATTTTCCTAATAATATCTTGCTGTTATAAAATGAATCACCAGCCTGTTGCTTAAGTGAGTATCGAGGGAAGCAAGGGAGTGGAAACATTTCAAATCATGCAGCAACAATAATTGACGTCCGCTTCCGAAAGGCAAAACGAAAAATAAGTCCAGGACTTCAAATGCGAAAGGACTCCATTTCTACAGAATTGGTTCTTCCATTTGTGTCCGATCGATCGCTAAATAATTACTTGATTAATCAAGTTTTCAGGAAACAAATGAAGAAAGTTAAAATTTTATTACAAAACCAATTGAAAATATGAGGAGCATTCAACCTCTTAAATGCCCTTATAAGGTTTCTCTTTTCATCCATGCGTAACTCTTTTACCTTCACATCCTCACATGTTTCCATTACGTGTGATGAATTTTCAAGCCAAATACATGGAAAATACGAATTGAGTGACATAGAACATATGTGGCCGTTGTGTTTCACAAGAGAGTCAACTTGTTCTGATACCATACAAAAATTTGAAGTTCCATCATAAAATTAATTGATAATATAAAAAGTAACTCAATCTCTTATAAGCATTCGTTACTACTTACTGGCTAGTGCTCTCATTTCAACTACACTTACAAAAGGAAAGAGACAAGCACTTTTAGACACAAGCTCTCCTATATTCTCATTTCCATACAGAAGTGGAAACATCTTTGGTCCACACCACTTTCCCACAGTAGAGATATAAGTAAAATTTATATGCGATCTAATATTCTAGTTAGCATGTAATTTAATATCTCAATGGATAAGTTGTTGAATTGGTCAAAGTTGTATTATTGTACTTTGCTCATGATTTGTTTTCCCTTCCAACTTTACATTAGCATCTTCACACCAAATCAAGTGCGGGGACATCATGATCTTCGAGATATCTTTATGGGTTTAGAGCGTTTATAGTGGTGCTTTAAATTTTGTTCCTACCGCGTATGTCCTCATCCTATGCATGGTTCAAAACTCTTGTCTCCCCTTAATTATTTAATTAGCATGAATTCTACCCCGTCCATTTAATAATTTTTCTTTTTTTTTCTTTTGGTTTTTTTTTTTTGTAAAGTCCAAGGTAAAATTCGAGTTTCCCATATTACTCTTAAGTGGGAAAAGAGGAGGTTGCATTAGCCTTGCAGTAAGGGTTCTCGTGTCTAGCGAGTCCGAATCCTTGACGGATTCTCTTTGTGAAGATCTCGGAGATCCGTAAATTATATTCATTTATCGTACATTGTGCGGTTAGAAATTATTTTAAATATTTTTATTTAAAATTAAATACAAACAGTATATGATAAAAACTGACTGCACGATGTATGATAAACAGACACAATTTACGAATCCTCATGATCCTCACCAAAAGAATTCGAAGATGATCATGTTGGGTGTCTAGCAAGGCTTTGCCTAATTCTTTATGACATGAGTTGACTTTTTAACCCTCTTGGTTGTAAGAGTAAATTGTAGCAATTATCCATTAACTGTTACTTAATTAGAGTAAATTCATTATCATTGGTCCCTCAACTCATCATGCATCTATTGTCCTTTTCATCAACTCTGTTAGAACTTCTGTTAAAATGAGTCATGTGACATACACGCAAGGCTAAATCAAGGGGGCAAATATGGGAGATCAAAAAAGAAAAATTGTATCAATGATCCCTCAACTTTAATTCAACTAGAGAAATTGTCCCTCAACTTTAACTCAATTGTAGCAATAGTACCTTCTACATAACTCATTTTGACAAAATTCTAACGGAGTTGACGAAAATAACCATAGCTACACGTTTTGATGAATTGACTGTTGATGGACTAATAGTAATGAATTTTTAGTTGAGAGACCACTGCTCTAATTTAATTAAAATTGAGAGACTATTACTACAACTTACTCTGGTTATAATCCTTCACTTTATTAATATAATTTATCAATTTTCAAAACAGAAAAAGTAACATAATTACAAAAATATACACCTATGGATGGTGCTATGGGATTTTTCTTCAGTGCCTTTATATAAGGAGTAAATGTTTGTTTCAAGGATTAATTACAGTGTCCTACTTTGAAGTTTTTAGTTTTCAACATTTGATACATAAAGTTTTTTTCATTTCAGAGTGGCAGCTGAAGTAATTTTATGACATTTTCATATACCCGTTAAGGTCGTCGTTAAATCAATCGTTAACTAGTGACTTGAAGCCCACATGAACAATGACTAAACACCACATGTCAATATGGGCTACCTCTTTTGTTCTTTTCGACAAGAAATTTTTCATTGTAATTAAAACACAAGTGGTATACCTCGTGTTTTTATATAAGTGGTGGATAATTTTAATATTTAAGTTATTAACCTTTTAATACACATATCCCACCATTTGTATAGTGACAAGTGGTGTATTATCCAGTATTCCAATCACACTGAAAAATCTCTCATTTTCGACTTAACTCTCTTCTTTCCCTGATCCCTCCATACCTGACCTATTTCTAGATTTGACGGGTGACGACTTGAGGAACGAGAATTTCAAGGCGTTGGGGTCCGCTGGACTATGAAGGAAAAGATCATAAATGGGACAATTCTAGAGCGAGGATGGACAACCCCATGAGCTCAAACCTCCGGGCCCCACCTACCAAATTTGATGGTGGTGGAGAGCCAAACTCAGCGGCCAGAGAAGCTGGAGCAGATGATGGTGGAGAGCCACACCTACCAAATTTCATAGCAGTGGATAGCCAAACCCAGGGGCCGGAGAAGAATGTGGTTGAAGCCAAAACCAGATTTTTTTTAATAATGATATATCCTCGCTTAGCAAAGACTACAATTTCAAGATGGCTTTTGTTAACTACATTGTAAAAGATAAAGAATTGGTACAGAGGAATAGGAAGAGGAAGATGATACAGAGAAACTAGAGAGATTGTATTGATTGATTAGAGAAAATGTATACAACTGAACTTAAGGAAAATGATAACTATACAATGCCACATATAGCCATATATTCCAATTACAATAATACCCTTCTAACTATATTAACAAACTCAACCACTAAAATAATGCCATGTGGCATTTCTGTTATATCAGTTATTACTCCCCCCTCAAACTAAACTTGGAGTATCCAAGTGAAGTTTGAACTAGTCAGGTACTTGAGACTGATATGAAAATACAAGACCAAGATGTCTGCAATGCTTCAAGAACATTGGGCTATGCAATCCTTTTGTAAATACATCTACAATTCTGTGATGAAGCTAAACACTGCAGAAAACCCCAAACCCTTGTCTCTTGCAGTTTGGAGCAGTGTATGATAGTCTAGATAACCCCGCTATCTCGAAAATATAAAGTGATCCACAATTAAATGTTCAGTCCCACACCTTTGGTACAAGTTCCACTTTATAAACCCAGCAACAATCTTTTGGGATGTGGACACCCTCTTTGTGATGCATTCCACTCTTTAGCAAGCTACCCATGCAAGACCCCAGATGACCAATATGACAATGAGGTCGAATATGCTGATCACAGGTCATCTCTTGGTGTGCTGGTCAAAGACTACTTTGTATCTGCTAACCAAAAGATTATTGAGAGCTTTTGCAGCTTCTTGAAGAGTTGAGAAACAAACCAAAACCTCTGCTCACTCCATTATCATCACATAAGACTACAACTTTAGTCGTTGGTGAAGCCATGATGAAAGACACAAGTACAATCCAGAAATCAAAACAGATAAATTCTTCTAGGCAGCAAGAGAATGACACTCTTGACAGAAATGCTAAGGCAACAAGAGAATGACACTCTTGACAAATTCTAAAGCAACAAGAGAATGATACTCTTGACAAATTCTATGGAATCCAAGAAAGAATGATACTTTCTTATCCATCAAGAAAGAATGACACTTTCTTGAAATCTTGTAATCCAACTAAATCACTGAATGAAACGATAGTTTATGTTAGACAATTCATCCAAAAAACATCAAAACAACTTGACAAACATATGTCTTCACCAACTTCACAAAACAACTTGAGCTGTGCATTTCTTCAAACATGTGGATTGCACAAAGTTGAGAAATTTCTTGGTGTTGTTTGCATATCAGTTCTCTGTGCTCTATATCTGCCACTTTGATCCATGTTCTGTTCTCTGTTGTGGAGAAGAGACCATAATCTGAATAACCATCAACAAAAAATTATCATGGCAAACAATTAAGAAGCTATATTTAATCATTCTTCAACTAATGTCAATGGCCTTCACAATTAATAATGTATAAAATCTCACACTTTATCTTCTGCGGCAATTCCATAAACATTATACATGCATAAAGAAGATGGCAGATACAAGAAACAACCTGACATAATCCAAGATCCCATTTTCCAATCAGCAACGCAGAAGAGAAATTCCTAGACAAACAGTAAAAAGAATCACCACCAAATCGAGATTTGCACAGCAGAAAGAAGATGGATCTCGGCACAGTAAACTTTTGACGACCCAAATTTTGACCACCCAGATTTTGACCGACACTCTCTGTTCATAGCCCAAATCTCTCTCAAATCCCTAATTTCTGAAACTATGCAGATCTTCATGAAAACCCTAACCCCCACGAATTTCAGCTCTCCTTCCCTCTTTCCACCGTCGATTAAGACGGTTCTAGAGAGAGAAAGTGAGGTTTCCACGAACAAAGCAGAAGCCCTAGACACTTTGCTAGATGCCATATGTGGCAGAGATGTGGTAATATTTTCAAGAACGGAAGAAACAATTTTGACGACCCAAAACCCCCACCATTTTCCACCGCCACCCCACCCCCTTGAAGAATTAATTCCTTTCGGACCTCTATTTCTACCTGTTCAAATCATCAATTCCATAAGTTCCTGATTCCTTGTTTTCAAAGTAATAATTAATTTTTTTTTAATTAATTTCCAAATTTTTTTTAATATTTATGTGGATTCTATATTGACACATGACCTCCAGTCATTATTCATCTGAACGTCATATCACTAGTTAACGACTAATTTAAAAGCAATCTTAATAGATGTAGGCCTTGTTTGAATATGCTTTTAAAATGACTGAAAGCGCTTTTAGAGAAAATATTTTTAGATTTCAAAAGCACTTTAAGTGCTTTCTACAAAAAGCATCAATTATGTACTTCTTCTAGGAAGTACTTTAAGTGCTTTTTCAGGATTTACTTGCATTTTTACTAAGGATTGGTTCTAAAAACATTTTCACAAAAAACATTTTCAATCATTTTGAAAGCACATTCAAACGAGCTCGTATAAAAGTGTTTCAAAATTATAACTTCAAGTACTACCCTAGAATGAAAAAAAACTTAATATACCAAATGTTAAAAATAAAAAAACTTTCAAGTAGTAAACTGAAATGAACTCTTGCTTCAATTATCAACTAATAATACTATCAAATCAAAGTAAACTGAAATCAAAATAGAAATGCATTTGGCTCTTCAATGGATGAGAAGAAATTCCTTCTCAATTTATTATGTGGCTAATTCACGAAATGTTGTTTTTATGATTGAAATTGTTCATGACACACCCCAACCGAGATCAGGGCATGCTAGCCGCCACGTGGAAGTGACGTAGCCATGTGCACAGTGCGGAAGCTAGAAACAGTAATATAAAAGTGCGAATAATTTAAAACTAGCAAATATAAAGTGTTAAGTATGTGCTAGTAAAAGTAAGACGCTTAAATCAGAGCTTTAAGCCTACAGCAGTCCAAAAGAAACTTTACAACCATAGTACACCCGAAGGCGACCCTACGTAGATGGGTGTCTGTCAGAATGCCGGGACGTCCTCCGGGAAAACCACCAAACCCGCTAAGCTACTAGAACCTGGAGGGGCGCAAAAACAAAAGCGTGAGTAGGCAAAACAAATCTCTTAGAAAACCATTTCATAAAACATAATATAACCCTTCGCCGTAAAACCTGTATACTTCCCAGAAAGTAACATATATACGAAGGTATAAATATTCCAAGTATACGCAAGGATATGCCAACAAGCTCAAATGTATGCCGTCATGCTCAACGCCTCATAATAACATGCAAGTGCTCAGGTATGTATATCACATCAATAGCATAATAAACTGACAGTCGGAGTCCCCTAAGTGACCTGTACGGCTGAATCTAGAGCTCAAATCACCACTCATTCCCTAAACCTGCCCACGAGTCGGAACCACCTATAGTGGTCTGTACGACAAGCCTGGGTGTAACACATATGACGCTCTAGTGCTACGATCACGTGAAGACTGTGCGAATAATCGCGGGTCACCTACGAGTCGGAACCACCTATAGTGGTCTGTACGACAGGACTGTGCACCTAACTTGGATTCAAGCTGAGCATGTGGTGCGGGAGGTGAACGACACGTGAAGGACTATGCCCTACTCTGGCGGGAGCACTAACACCGGGGGTGCAGGTTATGAGCTCTCTAAGCACCTCTAATCGCTATTTAATGCAAATGATAAACAATGCTTACCTGGCATTTACCTAGGCCGCCACAGCACCACATATATATGTAAATGACGTAATAATAACTAAAAACCAATTCATGTGCCACTAATCATGCATACTCAAACATATAAAATTAATGGCGTAAAACGAAGCATTTATACAAATTTCCGGGAAATAACATGTATATAGGTATATACGGAAAACAAAAGCCCACTCACTGGTATGTAGAAGGGTCGTAGCCCCCTGCCTCGAATGTGCACGCTCGTCCTCGGGATACGTGTCACCTATATGCGAATTAACTATAAAAACGTTAACTTTAAAGCACATAACCGTCCATTCAAAATAACTTCTCATACATTGCTCAAAATGGACAATTGAATATACCAACGTGATCTACACAACCCCACGATCGCAACCATATTTTTAAAATAATTTTTGGACACGTCACGCGCCCCCACGCACCAGCACAGACACGGACCCACGCGCCCCCACGCGCGGTCACGTGTCACGCACACTGACGGCGTCAGGAATATTCCGTTGGACTGACGGAATATTCCCTAACTGACGCTGTCAATCCGATAGGAATATTCCGTTAAAACTTAACAGGATATTCCCCTTCCTTCTCCGGCGAGCCGCCGCCGCCGCCGTCGCCGTCGCCGGAAAACTGCAAAATTTTCAAACTTTGTTTTCTCACTCGTTTTTCAACCATTTTTCACGTTCTTTATACCAAAATGAAGCCTAGGACTAGTAGATTCACGTTAGACTAGTTTTAAGGCCTAAAAATCAAAGAATCTCACCTGCAACAACAATCCAAGTTCGGCCAACTTTGAACCAAGCTTTCCCGACGTCCAAATTCACCCAACGAAGCACTCCCAAGCTCCTTGGGACCTCACTAACACATCTACAAGCTTAGAATGTCCAAAAACATGCTAGATTAGGTTTGCATGAACAGTGTTCAAAACGGAGCTTACGAGATCGACGTGAAAACGACTGGTTTCTCACCTGAAAATGGCACCTCTAGACTCATCTCGGCCTCACCATCACGATGGTGTACTTGGTTCCCTCGATCTGCAAGGATTTGGTGGGTTTTGGGTTTGGTCCGTACTTATATGGTGAAGAAGAAGGGGAAAGAGAGAGACACGGCAGAGAGAGAGTGACAGAGACAGAGACAGAGGGTGAGGGTGAGTGAGACAGTGTGTGTGTGTGTGTGTGTGTGTGTGTGTGGCCCAATGCTTGCCAACACCACACAAACAACCAAACAACATAACAAAACAACTAGGGGTAAAATGGTAATTTCACGCGTACGTTTCCGATAATTCCGGGACGGGATGTCACAGTTCATATGATAAATTACTCTGTAAATATTATATCTGTAAAAAATAGTCACTTAAATATGAGATCATTTAATGATCGGAATGTATAAAAATAAGTGGACGGATTCAGTAAATAAACCGTTTATCTATTTGTTACAATTAATTGACTAAACAACCTTAATTTTGATTGATTTTTTGTACAAATAATCTTTACGTAATGATTTATATATAATATAAACAATTTCTATCATAAGCACGGAAATTTATGAATCTGCTACTTAAAAATTTGAGAAAAAAAACTCAATCTAAATTGGGCCATGTCTTTCTCATTAATTATTAATTAAAAAAAACAAATCCGAGTTTGATTACATGGATAAAAAAATAATATAAACTCCAAAGGTAGCTTTTGATTGCTGGTAATACATGTGCCTCTCATATGGGTTTTTACAATGAGGTGTCAGTATGTTAAAAAAATAAATGATTTTTTAGAAATCTTTATTTGTGTCCATCACACTCTATTTTGCGCTCCTCCAAAATTTAGTAGGATTTGGAGCTATGGACGTCGAGCTATGGTAGCTTAATCTTCTCTCATCCTTGTTGTGATTAGTCTTGGTATTTTTTATAAGTAATATCTTCAACGTGTTACGTTGTACACTTTCTTTATAGATATTGAGATGCTATGATTTTTACTTAATACGTTTATCTAAAGTTGATCGCACACATTTACTCTTGTTTTATTTTCAACCTTTTATTCGTACTTTTTACACATCAATATTATGCTATAGTTTCGTCACTTTTCAAGTTTGCACAATAATGCCACGATTGTGATGTTCACATGAATATCCAAGTCAAGATGCATTAGTGTTGTCTCTACCATGTATACATGGTAAAGACAACACTAAGACAATTGTCTCCTATAATACATGGTAGAGACAACACTAAGACAATTGACTCTTGCGATCCATACATGTTCATTATAATTCCCTACAATATGAAGCAAATAGAGAAACAACCTCAAACATTTGTGTACTTAATTCTCTATTATAGAACGATTAAATAAAATTGCGTGAGCGCATATGATCGATGGGGAACTTACCTCATAAGTTTTATTGTTACTAACTGAACCTTGGTAACGAAATTCCGATCAATGGTGGTAGCAGCCACGGAAAGAGACCATGGTGCGCGAAGTTTGAAACATTGTTCAGCTGTGGACCCTTGTTACAAGCGCCAATGGAAGTCAATATCCCTTTTAATGCGTGAAAATATCCAATGGCGATTGAATCCCCGCCGTCCAACACCAGCAACCAACCCCCCTCGCCATCCCACACCACCTGCAGTCCATGGTCCACCCCTCTCCCACCACTTGTAGGCCCCTTCCCCACCTCTGTCTCTTTCACTCCTCTCCCACTAGGGCCACTACCCCACCGTCAGCCTTCATAGTAGTTACACAAATTCATTAAGAGTGTAAAGACAAAGTTCAAATTTTTTAGAATGCTTATTGTTGTAACCTCTTATGTGCGATTTGAGGTTGATGGAGGAGATGAAGTACTGTACCGGTTGGTTAGAAAGAGGGAGAGAGAGAGAGAGATAGGGAAGGGAATGTTGTGGGTGGTTGGGTAAGCCGGACGGGAGAGGAGTTTGTTGATACGGTTTAGTAGTATTAGTCTTTACTTGTAAGTGAGAAGCTTTAAGTTCGACTCTTGCTAAAGACGAATTTGAACTACCTCCCCTAGTGTAAATAATATCTTTAATATTATGTACAAGATGATGAAAATAACATTTTTGGACAGAAATTGCGAACTTTGTCTAACATAATGACTAAACTAGCTAAATTGACTAAAATAAATTTTAAGAAAAATTAATGAGAAGAGCTTGAAAACTTTGAGTTTTAATGAAAATAAAAAAAAAAAAGTGTTGTAAGTGAATAGTACCATGATTGACTTTTTAGAGTAAAAATGCAATTTTTCGTTAAAATGAATAGTATCTAAAACTTTTAGTTAAAATTCCTTAAATTCTAAACATAAATACAATGACCACAAAAAAATTTCCACCGATGGAGATTGAAATTACATCAACACCATCAGCAATAGCATCATCAAATGACGCAAGAATATCATCATCCGCAGAGTCATCTGATGCCAAAGGCCTAAACATACACTGTACACCGCACTACGTGCTGATGGCACCCCTCGTCTTGCTATACCCAACCAAAAGCCATCATGACTAGCACTGCTAACAAAGTTCCTGCCACCGTTGATGCGGTGTGTATACCATGGCCGTCTGCGTCTCGTGGGGACTAGACACCAGTTGGGCTGAATCCGGCAGCACGTCCGGCTCCAATTATTTTACTGTTCAGACATGTAGGTAATGCTATGATTATAATAATTCAAACATGTGCCTTTTTTTTTTGGACAAAAAAAAAAAAAAATTGCTCATGAGCTAGTTGAGAGCCTTTGGCTTTTACTATTTCCTAATGTTCTCAAAAGTCATCATTGGAGTAGCAGACAACAAACTAGTTTGCTATATTAAAAGTAAATTGTAGCAATGGTCTTTAACTTTAATTCAATTGAAGTAATTATCACTAAATTAAAAATTTATTATCATTGGTCTCTCAACTCATCAAAATGTGTAACTATAATCCTTTTTATCAACTCCGTTAGAACTTCTGTCAAAATGAATCACGTATCATATGCATGTAAGGTTAAATCAAGTAGCAAATATGGAAAATCATATAAGAAAATTTGTATCAATGGTCCCTTAACTTTAATTCATGTGAAAAAATGGTCCATCAACTTTAACTCAATTAAAGCAATGGTTCCTCAACTTTAACTCAATTGTAGTAATGATCTTTTCAACATAACTTATTTTGACAGAATTTTGACGGAGTTGACGAAAATGACTATAGCTACATGTTTTGATTAGTTGTGAGGCCAATAATAATGATTTTTAGTTGAGAAACTATTGCTAAAATTTACTCGCCTTACTGATTACAAGTTGGCTGAGGATTGTCATGTGCCTTTCCATTTTGAGGTCAGTGGCAGTGGACCACATCCGGTGTCATCAAAGCTGTCAGATTCCGGCCTAATTCCAGCATCAACCACTCATACAATGAGAGGGAGGGTTCTCACCGGATCTCCTTTATGAGGATCTCAGAGATCTTCTAATCATATCCGTTCATTGTATATCGTACTGTCATTTTTTGTCAAATAATGTTTATATTCAATCTTAATTAAAAAATTTATAATGATTTTTTTACTGCACGATTTACGATAAACGAATGTAATTGGAGGATCCTAAAATCCTCACAAAGAGAATCCGGCGAGGATCCTCCTGGCTACAATGATATTGCTTTCATGAAGATTGTTGCTACTCGACTCTCTTTCCGAAACCCAGTTAAGTCCCATGACCTTGTTGGCGAGCTTCTTCTTTTCACTGGGTAAAACAGCACAAGGGATTTTCCCTCCATGTATTGTGTAAGAGTGTATATGCAATTACAGAGAAAGGAAATAGAAATTCTTTGAGATTCATAGCTTTTTTTCTTCTTCGTATGATTTGTGAGTTGATTTCTGTTTCCTCAGTATGTTAAGACAGGTGAGGCTGAGAAGCATGAGAAACCATTGAACTGGAGCCATTAGGGTTTCGTGGAAGCCTAGAAGTTGAGCAAGAAAAAGAAAAAGATGAACAGAATCTATCTTCTCAGCCAACAACTTCATCAGCTATTTATAGTTTTATACTGAGTTTGCAAACCAGTAATTTACATTTGCCAATTGTCATGCTATTTTTTTTTTTTCTCTTGGAAAACATTTAAAATGCATTAATTTTCACACGTGTATTGTACCCGTCTTTGATTTTGTGAATCAATATTTGCATTTTGCCATATTTAGGCATAAAGTCAACACCCTAATCCTGAATTTTGCCATGTCTTTCCGTCTTGTTATTGTTGTCAGATTACTCATTTATTTTTGCTAAGCTTATCAAGTATGAATTTTGAAACTGGATCCTGAAACAGGTTAATATTATTAAAAGTATCAAGAAAGCTTGTATGTTTGATGAACGAAAAAAATGAAAAGATACCCTGTATAGTATACTAATGCACTTTAATAATGTCACACGTGAAAAATAAAAAGGAAAATGCTAGCAACTGCCCTTTGAATTTAGGGGCTCAATCCGACTTATCTTTTGACTTTCAAATTGTTTATGAATCATTTTAATCCTTTAAACAGTTAGCAATGCCCCTTGAATTTGGGGCATTCTTTATCCTTTGAACTTTCAAATTGGTTCTGAGTTCTAATAATTATTTTAAACGTGACTATTAACTCTCTTGATTAATTTTGTAAATGCTTTCAACTGACAGAAAACATGATAAATGAAGATGATAGAGGTAATTTAGAACATTAATAATAATGGGCGCTTGTAAATTCGTAACAAAAATTGAAAAAAATATTACGAGTTCATGAAACATCGCTAAGTTTCTTGAAAAGAAATGATAACTAGCATTCCTTTCTTCTTTCTACCGACTAGATAAAATTAATAGTCGACCGATATGATTAAACATGACTGCATAAGCAATGTCGGATCCAAGATTCTAATATCAGATGGTCCTAACCAAGATACGTTAGGCGTCAGTTGGCCGGTGGGCTAGAACCAAGCACCTATTCGTCTAGACAGTGCCTATGGGAATTTAAGTAAATTTATTATATATTATATAAATAAGTGCCTATTTACACTTAAAAAAATATATACTTGTATTGAGAGTTTGGTATGAGATGAAAGTTCAAGTGCTTACAATTTCGTAGTATTTTACGAAATATTTTCAGAGATCGTTTGAATTTATTTGAGTTAAAAAAAATAACAATGTCAAACTTATGATATGAAAAGTATTGGATGAGTAGTACACCATCTCTTTAATATTTGATTGAATTTAATGATATGAGATGAAAGTTCAAGTGCTTACGAGTTCCTAGTACTTTACGAAATATTTTCAAAGATCGTTTGAATTTATAGTGAGTTTTAGAAAAATAACTATGTCAAACTTATGATATGAAAAGTATTGGATGAGTAATACACCATCTCTTTACTAATTAAATGCTAGGCACAACCTGATTAGACAACAATTAAAAAAATGAAGCGAGAAGGTCTTTCTTTTTCATCGGAACCAATGTCCAAGAACAGCAAAGCCATGGTGGTCTTCTCTATGTTGCTCTCCCTATAAATTAGATATTTCTTCTTGGTTCAAAGCTTTTGTTTCACAACATCTGCACGCCCAGACAGTTGAGTGGTCCTTGGAGGTCTTCACATGCGCTTGTTTAGACTTTCGAGTGGTCCCGAGACCACCAGAGTCCATGAATAGTCCACCCCTGTACATGAGTGTGTAGAGAGAGAATAGTGTGGGTGATAGGAAACCCTAATGGAGCCTTTCTCTGGGCTACAAACATATGCCCTAAGGCCATCTCCAATTGAGAGATCTAAAGGGCCAAAATTTGGTCTGAATTACACAAAATTCATCTCCAACTGAAAGCTTGGCTAAAATTTAATGGAGTCCATCAGGTTAAAACATGGCCTAAGAGCTATCGGGCTAGCAGAGCTTTGCCTGATGCCCAGCCTGTTTGCTAGGGCCCAGCAGCAACAGCTGCAGATCCAATGGTTGGGCTCGAAAGAGTCTGACCTTGTCCTTCTTCTTCCCTGCCTTCCCAGCAACCCAAGAATCTTTCTCTCCTCTTTTTTCTCCAAACGATAAAATTAGAGCAGCAAATTATCACAGTATCAAAAATCAGAACCAAAAAGGGAGAAAGAAAACAGTAGATTCAGTACCAAGATTAAGAACCCAGGTAAACAGGGGCAGCTAATTCCTGGTCTTTGCAGTAGTTTACAACGGAGCTTTTCTGGGTTTCAGGCAAAGTCCTAATTCTTGACATAGTTTCGTCGATTTGCGGTGGTTTGTAGCGAAGCTTTCTAGGTTTCTTAACAGCTGAGTGGACGAAAGAGTGCATGCACCTCAAAAACCCATGAGGGAAATCATGCTTTTTTGTTTAGACAAAAACATGGCCTGATTTGACCATATTTTACTTAATTAGAAAACATGATTTAGAGTCGGATTTAGCTTTAATTACTTAATCAGAAAAAAGTTCAAGATACAGACCGCATATTATAGGTATTTTAATTGAAAAAGTTGCGCATCTCTTAGAAATAAATTATGTTTGTAGACTGTAAATCAGGACCCCTTTTTAAAAACACGATTCTACTTAATTTTTACCATCTTGGCTTATTTTAATCCATTTTCTCAGATTCTATTCAGCTTAAAACATCATGTTCCGAGAACTTTATTTTCATATGATTTAAGTAGTACTTAATAAATTTAAAGAGTAAACCTAAAACTAATAAATGATTAAGAGACTATACATAGCCTCTGGTCGGAGATGACTTAAGTCCACATTGAGAATGGACTTAAATTTTAGCATTTTTGTCACAAATAGTCCTTGAGATTAATCAAACTCATCATTTTGGTCCCTCACTTTAAAAAATAATCAATGTCGTCCTTGACATTCACTACCGCACATCAATTTGGTCATTCCATTAAGATTTTGTCAACTATTTTGTTAGTTTGTATGTGGGACCCATAAATCCAATGAAATGGTGAAACGTGGATAACACAAAATAAGAATTTTTATCGCAAAATTATCCCTGACATTGATCCAACTCCTCATTTTGATCTTTGAGTTTCAAAAATCAATAAATTTGGCCCCTGACTTTCAATACTGCATGTTGATTTAATCCTTTCATTAAAGTATCGTCATTATTTTTTGTCCTACTAGTCCAATCATATGGCATCACGTTGTCCAGCTACAAGAAACTATTTTTTCAAGATTTAAAACTAAAAGTAAAATAAAAAACTAATAACCAAAACTTAAAATAAAAAAAAATAAAAATAAAAATAAAAAAAAGTCATCGCCATCTTCATCAGGGTATGCTTAAAAAAAATTAAAAAAAAAAAAACAGGAAGGCACCATGACACCACTAAAGTACTTGGCCTCCTGAATTCACTACTCATTCTTTCTAGTTGGAGTAATTTATAGCAATGGTACCTCAATTTTAATCAAATTGAAGCAATGATCCCTCAACTAAAAACTCATTATCATTGGTCCTTCAACTCATCAAAATGTGTAGCTATGGTCCTTTATGTCAACTTCATCAAAATAAGTTATGTTGGAAGGACCATGGCTCCAATTGGGGTCCCTCAACTCATCAAAACATGTAACTATAGTCGTTTTCGTCAACTTCGTCAAAATTTTGTCAAAAATGAGTTATATTGGAAGGACCATTGCTACAATTAGGTTAAATTTGAGGAACCATTGCTCCAATTGGGTTAAAACTAAGGGACCATTTCTCCAGTTAGATTAAAGTTGAGGGACCAATGATAATAGATTTTTAGTTGAAGGATCATAGCTGCACGTTTTGATGAGTTGAGGGACCAATGACAATGAATTTTTAGTCTTCAATTGAGATAAAGTTAAGGGATCATTGCTACAATTTACTCTTCTAGTTGATTATGATTTGATAATTTTATTGAATTTAGATTAAATTTTCTTGGGTAAATTACAAAAAACTAACTCAACTATTGGGGTCACGACAATATCATACCTCATCTTTTAAAATTAACAATGTCATACGACATCTTTAGAATTTAGTCCAATGTTATACCTCTGTTAGCTTGTCCGTGAATTCTCCCATTAAATGCTGACCTGGCTTAATCTGGGGCCTAGTTCCTCGCCCAGATGGATTCCACGTGGCGCCACACCCAATGTTTTCTCGCCAAATTGCATCCATGTCAGAAAATATATTTATTTATTTATTTTTGGTAATTTGAATTTCAAATTTTCCCGTCAAAAATTGAGACAAATATGATCTACCATTTTAAGCACAAATTATCATCCTTGACCTCAAATTAGAAAAATCTCACCCAAAAAATAATGATATAACCATAACAAAACAAGTGTATTCAAACACAAACTACTCATCATTTCCAAGAAAAACATGAAATAGACCAAATTAAGCATAAAACCTGCTTAATTATCCAAAAATTCATAAACTTGTTCAAAAAACTACTAGAATTCATATAGCATCTCTAACCAACATTACAAAACCTACTAAATTCATAAAAACCTGCTACATCATCCATTCAATTACAAAATATGTACTGGATGCATAAAACATGTTCTAACTTTACAATTCCTTTACAAAAAATAACCATCTATGCTAAAAAAAGTGGCTGGATTGCTTAGATTGCACATGATCTCTGAAAACAAGCCCAAGTGTAAGAGTGGGATTCTTCATGTCTTTTTTCTCATTGAACTCTAGAAATCGCTCATGTTTTTTGCCTCCTCCATCATCTGAAGAGTGTACACTCTCAAAAGCATTAGAGTTATAGTCTAGATCATCAACCACATTTTGTTCCACATTTGTAGTATCAAATTCTTCTTCCCTTTGCTATTGTTCTCTATCTTGGCTTTGCTTAGATTACCTTGCACTTCTTTCCTCAGAATCCCTTTCATCTGTTTGCTCAAAGTTCCTTTTTTTTTTTTTTTTCTATGCTCAAATTCCTTTTCTTCCACAATACCATTAAACTTGGAAAACACTGGGTTATCATCATCACTCCCATATTTACTCTCTTCAAAATCATTATCATCTTCTTTAGCAGCTTCTTCATTCTCTTCTTCAACATGCCCCTCAAAACTAATAGGTACATCAAAGAATAATTCAACATCCCCCTCTCCTACCTCAGTATCCCCTTCTTCTACCTGAGTATCCTCTTCTCCTACCTCAGCCACATATTTCCCCCCTCTCCTACCTCAGTATCCCCTTCTTCTACCTGATTATCCTCTTCTCATACCTCAACCACAAATTTCCCCTTATTCTCCTATGGCCCTTCACAATTTCTCTTTTTCTGACCATTCCTAGAATCAGCATTTATCTCTCTTACCTCAGTCACACATGTTTGCACTAGTTGAGATATGCAACAATCATTCACTTCTGGCCCTTCAATAGTTAGCAAGCTTTTAGATCTGATTGGTTTAAATGTTGTTGGCCCAACATCCCCCTCTGAACTACTTATCTCTTCAATAACCAATTTACTTGACCACTAACTTCCTTGGACTTCAGAAATTGTTGCTCTTACGTTACGGCTTCTTCTGTCGTCAAATTTTCGATGTACATCTCAATCACTTTATCTTTTGGAATAAAATTGAACATGGGCTAAACATCGGAATCATTTTGAATCGACTTAAAGCCATTGGAAAGATCCATGTTGGGAATCTTATAATAGTAGTTCATGAACTTCTCACTGTATCCAAGTGCCTCCACCATATCATTTATCACCGGTAGTGACATGAGGTCTTTATCATATTTATCTATATATGTCACTTTTCCCCCAACGTAGAGGTCATAACTTATCTCCCCACCATGATGCAATTCAATATATAATAGTTCTATATATACTGAAATTCACAAAAACAAACCTTAATTAAAAGCCAACAACAAACAAAAGCAATTGCATTTTAACCTAAGAAACCATTCTATATGCAACTCATGCACAACATTCTATATGCAACTAATTGCATTTTAAAAGCCAACAACAAAAACCAATGCACAGATTCTATATGCAACTATATGAAATTGCAACAAACCACAACTATATGCAAATAGCCAAAGCACATTAACCATTTCTCAACAGGAATAAACAAAGCAATAAAGTAACAAACCACCTTATCTTCACAAGAATAAACAAAGCAAGAAAGCAACAAACCCATTATCCAACAATTTAGTAACCATTTCGAATTAAGAAAGCATAAACCACCCTTTCAAACAAGAATAAACAATGATACAAGAATAAACAAAACCCACATTCAACCCATTCCAACACCCTAGGAACCATTTCGAATTACAAAGCATAAATCCACATTTTCAAACAAGAATAAACAATGCTACAAGAATAAACAAAACCCACATTCAACCCATTCCAACACCCTAGGAACCATTTCGAATTAACAAAGCATTAATCCACCTTTTCAAACAAAAATAAACAATGCTACAAGAATAAACAAAACCCACATTCAACCTATTCCAACACCCCAGGAACCATTTCGAATTCACAAAGCATGAATCCACATTTTCAAAGAAGAATAAACAAAACCCCACATTCAACCCATTCCAAATAATAAGTTCAGTATGCATTTAGAATCATCAAAAGCACAAAAAAAACTTACAATAGGTAGGCGTTGTTTCGTCGGGATCGTCGCACACGTACCACCCCATGTCAAATCCTTCGATTTTTCTTCAAAGGTAATGGAACCCAGATGAAACCCCCTTCCGACACCAACGAAGTCAGGGAAGTGAGTCGACAAGA
The DNA here is from genome assembly GCF_019419815.1 of Pyrus x bretschneideri. NCBI lineage: Eukaryota > Viridiplantae > Streptophyta > Magnoliopsida > Rosales > Rosaceae > Pyrus > Pyrus x bretschneideri. Next base: position 5,884,766 of record NW_025999723.1, on the reverse strand, counting down.
TGATTTGGGTTTTTCGCTGAATTTCTAATCCGATTGTTCGAGATTTGGAGCCGTGAGAACTAGGGTTAGGGTTCTTGTTTTTCTGGAATTCGGAATGGAATTAGATCGATAGGATTTGGGTGTATCGGGGGGAAAACTAATTCGAAAGGCACACTTTACAACGTTCCCTTACTTTTTTTAATTTTTTTAATTTTTTTTTAATTTTGAAGGAATATCCACGTGTTGTCCTGTGAAAAAGCTACGTGTATTGGGAATCTCAGCTGGATGCCATTTGGCGGGAAAACATTAGGTGTCGTGCCATGTGGAATCCATATAGGCGAGGAACTGGGCCTCGGATCAAGCCAGGTCAGCATTTAACTGAGAAATTCACGGCCAAGCTAACGGAAGTATAACATTGGACCAAATTCTAAAGATGAGGTATGACATTGTCAATTTTAAAAGATGAGGTATGATACTGTCTTGACCCTCATAGTTGAGGTAATTTTTTGTCATTTACCCTTTTTTTTCCAATTGGGGTTGTGGGATGCGAGGAAACTGTCAGGCCGAATACTCATATGTTGGTCACTCTTTAAAAAAAAAAAAAAGAGTAGTTTCTTGTAGTTAATCCATGTGGAGCCATATGATTAGATTAATGGGTCTACATCAGCACACAAACGAAAAATATTGATGAAATTTTAGCAGAATGACTAAATTGTTGTGCGATAGTCAAAGTCAAGGGCCAAATTTATTGATTTTTGAAACTCAGTGATCAAAATGAGGAGTTGGATCAATGTCAGAGATCATTTGCAATAAAACCCTTATTTTGTGTAATCCACGTGTCACCATTTCGGTGGTTTCATGGGTTCCACATACAAACTAACAGAATAGTTGACGGAATCTTAACAGAATGAATAAATTGATATGCAATAGTGAATGCCATGGACGACATTAATTGATTTTGAAAAAAAAGGACCAAAATGATGCGTTTGATTAATCTCAGAGATCATTTATGATAAAAACTCTAAATTTTTTGCACATGTCTTGTGAATGGTCGTTTACTTTACACAGATTCTCCGAATTCCGCGCATCTCTTCCCTTGTGAAAAGCCGTTTTAAGTGCATTTTCATCCGTTGTTTCTGTTTCTAACTTTCTACAACGCCATTTTTTCTTCGTCTTCTTCTCTTCTCCTCTCCTCTGTTTCCACAAACTTCAGTGCAAAAACAACAAAACCCAACGTTCAAAAAATCCTCTATTTTGTTAGTCACCATTCTTTTCGCCATTGTTTTATGATTACCCACTTTCCGTTTGTTTCCCTGGAAAATCACATTGGAAAGAAAACGTAGGTAAATGAAAATGCTATCTGATCAGCAGTTTTCTTATCCCTTCGGTCAAAACTAGAGAATTGGTTAATTTTTTTGGTTTTATGATTGCTAATGGCTTTTTGTTTGGTGGATTTTGGATCTCGGCAGGTGTGGGGTGCTGTGTTTGTGAGGAGTAGAACGTATGGCGTACAAGGTGGATCACGAATACGATTATCTCTTCAAGATTGTATTGATTGGAGATTCGGGTGTTGGAAAATCGAACATTCTTTCGAGGTTTACGAGGAATGAGTTTTCTTTGGAGTCTAAGTCCACCATTGGAGTTGAATTTGCAACTAGGACATTGCAGGTTGGTTTTGTTTGGAAAATATTGATCATTTGCAATTTTCCTGCTTCTAGCTTTTCTTTTTTTTGAATTTTTTTATGAATTGAAACAATGGTGAAAGAATACATTATTTATAGAATTGTAGGAAATCCTTATAATTGTCTCCTGATAGTTGTTTCGATTTCTCGACGCAAAGTTTCACGTGGTACAAAAACCTCAGCGCCCATCTGATAACCATTTCGGTTTTTATTAATTTGTTTTTGTGGTTCTTCTTACCAAACAATGGATTGAGTTTTAGTTACCCTTGGTGCATATCAACTTTAACTATTTGTTTATACCTTGTGATACTGTTTAGGGTATAGTACCAGTGTTACCCTGCGTTATCATCCAGTTTACGTCCGTGCCATGGACAATCTAGGTAGAACACTGCCATTCTGCAGAATATTGTTTGGTGACATTTGGATCTAAAATCTACCCAACCTTACCGTGTTACAATGCCAACTTAGCCGATTTCAAGACATAACTCGATCTTCAAAAGGGATTGTCATTTTTATAGGCTTATTTTTAGCTACAACCTATATAACTGGATTTTGATCTTACTTTGTCCTTGTAAATCAAAAGTCGTCACTTTATTCCATAAAACTCAAAATTTATTTTACTGGGTTTTCGTTTCTTCTGTCAAATAACCTTCAAAATACTAACGTGGATTAAAAAAATGCGTATGTGGAGTCCGTGTAGCAAGAAGGAGATGGATAAAATGGAGATGAAGGATTGCAGGTTGGAGAAATTTGGGAAGCAGAGGCTTTAAGCCCGATGGAGGATAGGAGCGAAATTTGCAGAGTTTGATTTTTTTTTTTTTTTTCTTGGTTTTTTGTCTTTTCCTTTTCTTGAATTTGGGCGTAGTGGTAGGATTGGGCCGATCATTAGTCTTTTGGTCGATTATATAATTGATTAGGTTGTGGGTGGAATGGGTTGCAAATGAAGAACTGGTTTTTTCTCTGGTCATTAGAGATGATTATGGAATTTTTGGATGGATGTTCAATCTCAACAAACCCTAATTATTTCCATAATGACCAATTAGAATCGATGATTACAATTTTAATGTCACACGTCAGCATTTTTTTACGATTACAGAAGAAACAAAAACATGTTAAAGTTGAGTGAATTTTGAGTTTTAGGAGTAAAGTGACGACTTTTGAGTTACATGGAGCAAAGTGAGAACAAAATCGAGTTTTAAAAACGTAGCTAAAGATAAGTCCTTTTTATACTTAAAAAAAACCCTTCTCAATCTCATGTGTTTAAACGATGCGTCTTTTACTGACAAACAACGGTTGAAATCGAAGCGATTCTTCACTTGCTTTTGCTTGTTTAGTCATTAAGGTTTCAGGAATGGCTGCTTGCTTCTCCATCAAGATATAACCTTTTATTCTGCTGCAGATAGAGGGGAAGACAGTGAAAGCGCAAATATGGGACACGGCAGGTCAAGAGAGGTACCGAGCCATAACGAGTGCTTACTACAGAGGGGCTGTTGGTGGCTTAATGGTGTATGACATAACCAAGAGGCAAACATTTGACAACGTGCAGAGGTGGCTCCGCGAACTAAGAGACCATGCAGATTCTAACATTGTTATAATGATGGCCGGTAACAAATCTGACTTGAATCACTTGAGAGCAGTTCCAGCAGATGATGCTCAAACATTGGCTGAGAAGGAAGGCCTCTCATTCCTCGAAACTTCAGCATTGGAGGCCTTCAATGTCGAGAATGCGTTTCAGACCATTTTGTTGGACATTTATCACATAATAAGCAAGAAGGCACTAGCAGCACAGGAGGCAGTTTCAACTGGACTCCCTCAAGGAACTACCATCAATGTTGCCAATATTTCAGGTGACATGAACAAGAGAACTTGTTGCTCTAACTAAGAAAGTATCGACTGTTGATCTATAAGACGGAAAGTAGGAATGCGTGTACAATTTTGATTTTTGTCTACAGAAAAATGGGCTAAGCTTCTAGCGTCTTGTCATGTAATTTAACCTCTAGACGCGAAAGTGAAAGAAGCAGGGTTTTAGAGAACCGTAGTTGAAGATGAACGTGATGCATTTGCTCTTTCTATTCATTTTTGGACTGGTACCGAAGGTAACTGGGGTCTTGGTATAGGCAAGGATTAGAATTAAAAAACATTGTATGTGTTCATATTATTGTTTTCTTGATCTTGTTCTTCAAAAGTTCTCTCTGATCTTGTGAATGTTTGTACTTAATGCTGCAATAAATCTTCCCATGTATTTTTTTATGTTATTAGTTTTTGAAAAAGGACCATGTGTATATATTGGAGAGAGCTTAGAAATAGTTGCTTGATTTCGGAAGAATACATGCATTGAGTCGAAATGAAGAGTCTCACTTCTCTGGATGGGACTTATAAGACACGATATGTTGAAATTTTGTCGAATTTATTAAGTTCAGTTTCAACACTTGCAGGTTCGGCAAACACAACTATAATAGTAATTTAATTTAATTCAAATAGTTGAGTTCAGATCGAATAACCAACGTCAGCTTAAGGTCTAGTGCTCTCTTTGGCTAAAATAGTAAAATTAAAATGGTAGTGCTACTTACACTCTTTTTTACCTCTCACATACTCGTATTAATTTTTTTTTTTTCATTGATCTTCTTCAATTTATTCGATTCGATGGCCGAAAAGAGAGATATGTGAGCAATAAAAAAGGATGTGGGGATAACATCACCTAATTAAAAATAGGGTAAATGACAAAAAACTACCTCAACTATGGGTCTCACGACACTATCATACCTCATGTTTTAAAATTAACAATGTCATACCTCATCTTTAGAATTTGGTCCAATGTTATACCTTCCGTTAGCTTGGCCGTGAATTTCTCAGTTAAATGCTGACATGGCTTGATTCGAGATCCACTTTCTATTAAAAATTTAAAAAATATTTAAAAAATTAATTAAATATTAAAAAATTTATAAAAAAATAATAAATAATAAATAAAAAGCAAGAACCAAAAAAACACCCATCAACCCATGTCTATCACATCCCAGCCCACGCCCCCACCATATCCTGAGCTCAACTTCACCGTAGCATGGCATTATTCGCTTTTGGCCCCGATCACGCCCTCACGATTTTGTTTCTGGGAACTCACACAAGAACTTCCCAATGAGTCACTCATCCTGGGATTACTCTCACACGAACTCGCTTTACTTCAGAGTTCCAATGGAATCTAAAGCCAATGAGTTCCCAAAAAGCCTCATGCTAGGTAGAGATGGGAATATACATATAAGGCATACATGATCCACTTCCCTGGGCGATGTGAAATGTTACAATCCACCCCTCTTAAGGGCCCAACGTCCTAGTCAGCACACTCGCACCACACGACAGAGTGACTCTGATACCACATCCTACATTGCCCAGGGGAGTGGATCCTGTAAGCTTTATATGTATATTCTCATCTCTACCTAGCACGAGGCTTTTTAGGAACTCATTGGCTTCGGATTCCATCAGAACTCCGAAGTTAAGCGAGTTTGCGCAAGAGCAATCTCAAGATGGGTGACCCACTAGGAAGTTCTCGTGCGAGTTCCCATAAACAAAACCGTGAGGGCGTGGTCGGGACCCAAAGCAGACAATATCGTGCTACAGTAGAGTCGAGCTCGGGATGTGGTGGGGCCTGGGCCGGGATGTGACAATTTGGTATCAGAGCCACTCTGTCGTGTGGTGCGAGTGTGCCGACGAGGACGTCGGGCCCCTAAGGGGGGTGGATTGTAACATCCTACATCGGCCAAGGGAGTGGATCTTGTAAGCTTTATATGTATATTCTCATATCTACTTAGCACGAGGCCTTTTGGGAACTCGCTTAACTTCAGAGTTCCGATGGAATCCAAAGCCAGTGAGTTCCCAAAATGCCTCGTGCTAGGTAGAGATGAGAATATACATATAAGGCTTACAAGATCCACTCCCTTGGGTGATGTGGGATGTTACAATCCACCCCCCTTAGGGGCCCGACGTCCTCATCGGCACACTTGCATCACACAGCAGAGTGGTTTTGATACCAAATCGTCACATCCCGGTCCGGGCCCCCACCACATCCGGGCTCGACTTCACCGTAGCACGATATTGTCTGCTTTGGGCCCCGACCATGTCCTTACAATTTTGTTTCTGGGAACTCACACGAGAACACGAGAACTTCTTAGTGGGTCACATATCCTAAGATTACTCTCATTCAAACTCGCTTAACTTCAGAGTTCCGATGAAATCAGAAGCCAGTGAGTTCCCAAAAGACCTCGTGCTAAGTAGAGATGGGAATATACATATAAGGCTTATAGGATCCATTCCCTTGGATGATGTAGGATGTTACAGTTGGAGTGTGTTTTGAGGTTGAATTGAGAACACTTATTTCTAGGGTTTCGGCGGTCCAATGTTGATTTCAGATGTTTCTCGGCCTAATTGGATTTTGGCCCATGTATGAAAGTTGTTCCTCTCATTGAACTCTACTTGCCTATAAAATTTGGTGATTTTCAAAGTTAGTCGGAAAATTGGGTTTCCGTTCGCCGAAAACCACCACTCATGGCAGCATGTGGCCAATGGGCCGATGCTGCCAATTTGTCTATATTTTGATATTCTAAATATGAGTTTGATATCAAATTGATGTGTTTCGATTATTAAACGCAATGTTGGTTATTTCGGTTATTTGCATATTATTGGAAATGGTTTGAAAAATGAAATGTGAACCACAAAAAGCTTGATCCTGCTAAAAGGTACGTAGGCAGTTTAATAGGGTTAGATGCAGACTTAAATAGTCGAGAATTATATTTGGTTGAGTAGTTGATTTAAGGAAAGAAATTTGATGAATAAGATGAAATTAAATTTTATGTTTTTGGTAAGTAAATATTGGTTGTAGATTATGTGAGTAATTAAGGAATTTTAAATAAAGAATGGTGTTTAAGGGTAGTAATATAAATAAGAGTTTAAATTGGGTCTATCACCGAAAATTTTCCTAAACAATTAAGTTTTTAGGGCGGGGCGTTACACAGGTTGTCCTGGGAACGAATTTGCTTGACTTCAATGTTTTGATGCTGTTATTGCTAGTGTGAGTAAAAGAACTTCGGCGTTATGTGCTTAGTGTTGTCTCTCTTGATGTATCCCTTCTTTAATTGCTCGATACATGCTACATTGCCTTAAAAAATTGTTGCAGGAAGGTCAACGACGGAAGAAAGACCACTAGTGCTTCGAATATGTTTCATAACTACTCTCAGCCAAAAGCACTATGGCGAGGCTTCATGCAGGGCGAAAATCTCAGCATGGTTCGAAGAAGTCGCAATTAACGTTTGCTTAGTAGACCTTCAATATATAGCGGTGTCTCCAATGGTAAAGACATAACTCGTTTGAGAACGTGCCTTATGTGGGTCAAACAAATAACCAGCATCTGCGTAACCAACGAGGCGAGAATCAACTCGAGGACCGAGGAGGGTGGCAGTTTCTGTCGAGGATTCATGGATATAGAACAAGCCCAAATCCGTAGTACCCTTAAGGTAGCGGAAAATATCTTTAACACCATTCCAATATCTACATGTAGGCGTGTTGCTATATCTAGCCAAAAGATTAACAATAAAGGAGATGTCGGATCTAGTGCATTGAGCCAAGTACAATAAAGCACCAATTGCATTTAGGTATGGAACTTCAAGCTCCAAAATTTCTTCCTCATCCTCTTTCAGACAGAAGGGATCTCGTTTAACATCTAGAGTCCGAACGACCATAGGAGTACCCGAAGGCTTCACTTTATACTCATTAAAATGACGCAACACCTTCTGGGTGTAGTTCGATTGATGTACTAGGATTCCATCTGAACAATGTTCGATCTCTAAGCCGAGACAATATCAAGTTTTCCTAAGATCTTTCATCTTAAATTCCAATTTCAAGTGCGTAGCAATTTCCTCAAGCTCTGAAGGAGTTACGATGAGGTTCATGTCGTCGACATAAACTGCAATGATGGTAAATCTGGAATGTGACTTCTTAATGAGCACGCATAGGCATAGCTCGTTGTTCACATAACCCTGACTTGTCAAATATTCACTCAGACGGTTATACCACATCCACCCGGATAGTTTCAATCCATAGAGTGACCTCTTCAATCTAATCGAGAGAGTGTTCTATGGTCTAGAACTATTTGAACCAGTCAATGGAAATCCTTCTGGAACTTTCATGTACATTTCCATACCTAGATCCCTATAAAGATACGCGGTTACCACGTCCATAAGCTATATATTCAGTTTTTCAGAAACTACCAAACTGATAAGGTAACGGAACGTTATGACGTCCATTACGGAAGAATACGTCTCCTTGTAATCAATCCCATGGAGTTGAGAGAAGCCTTGCGTTACGAGGCGTGCTTTGTATCGCACTATTACATTCTTCTCATTACGCTTCCTCACGAAAACCCACGTATAGCACACAGGCTTCACATATAGTAGAGTAGGAACTATGGGCCCAACACCTTTCATTTCGCAAGCAAATCGAGTTCAACCTGGATTGCTTGTTTCCAGTTTGACCAATCCATTCTATGTTGACATTCATCAATGGAGCGTGGTTCAATGTCATCGTTAAGCATAATATCAGAAGCAACGGTATACGCAAATGTATCATCGACTATCATCTCATTCTGATTCCAAACCTCATCCAATACGGCGTAATGGACCAATCTTCCGATTATTGGGAAGCCAACATGTTTCATCTGAAGCATCATCGTAATCTTGAATAACCTCATGCATTGGAACGGATGAGTAAGCAATGGTCAGATTTAGACTAGGTTCACTAGTTTATGCCGTTTTCCTCTTCCAGGGTTGTGAATCGTTTGAACCAGGAGGCCTGCCACGCTTCAGGGTAAGAACAAGTGATTGGCTAGCCGTCATTATACCTTACCGTGTGGGAGGTGCGGCCGCCCTACCTTCAGGGACGGTTCGACCTTCCACGACAGTGTTATGGCGTATGATCAGTACATCTATCTTTGCAGGTGCTTTTGCAGTGGGTGTATGTGATCTCGTCACCTTCACTAGATTAATAAAAGCATTCGGCATACAATGAGAGTAATCCACGACAATTTATAGCGTTCTACAGGAACGTTAATGATTTTATCTCCCCCAAACGACAAGAAGACTGTTTCATCGAAGTGACAATCCGTAATGCATGTAGTAAAGAGATCTCTTGTCAAGGGTTCTAAGTAGTGTATAATGGATGACAAATCATAGCCTACATAGATTCCCATTTTTCTCTGAGGACTTATTTGGTATGTAGTGGCGGCGCTATTGGCACATAGACTGCGCACCCAAACACACGTAAATGCGAGACGTCAGGCTCGTATCTAGTAACCAACTGTAACAATGAATGAGGTTGGGTAGCGGTGGGCCTTAGACAGACCAACATAGTTACGTGCAATATTGCATGGCCCTAGACAAATACCAGCAAATTGGTTCTCATAACCAAAGTCCAAGTTATCGTTTGAATGCGCTTTATGAAAACTTCTACTAGGCCGTTTTGGGTGTGAACATGGGGTACTGGATGTTCAATTTCAATCCCAACGGACATCCAATAATCATCAAAGGTTTGTGACGTAAGCTTTCCAGCATTATCCAGTTGAATTGACTTTATCGGATAATCAGGATGGTGAGCCCTTAGCTTAATAATTTGTGCTATAAGTTTCGCAAATGCAGCATTGCATATGGATAATAAGTAGACATGTGACCATCATGCCGATTCATCAACCAATACCATAAAGGATCTAAATGGTTCGCATGTTGGTTAGATAGGTCCACAAATATCCCCTTCAATTCTCTGAAGAAATTTAGGAGGCTCGTGAATAATCTTTGTAATTGAGGGCTGAATGTTTAACTTCCCCAAGGAATATGCTTTGCAAAACGGATGGCCGGGATAAGATTTCAAGTGATGCACATGAGATGCTTTGAGGATACAACGCATCATATCTCGTTTGGGGTGTCTCATTCGATCATGCCAAAGGAACCCAGCACTAGGGCCGGCCACATGGTGTGTCTCTACGACTCGAATGGTTGTTATGTACAACCCAATCGGGAGACATTCCAGCTTCTCGTGAATATATTTTCGACCATATTCGTAAGAAGTGATACAAAGAAATTCAGAACCATTTTCTTCAATGGTTTCAACATGATATTGATTATCTTGAATATCTTTAAAACTCATCAACATTCTTTCGGAATGTGGAAAATAAAGTGCCTCTTTAATGGTTAATTCAGTACCATTAAACAACATTATACGGGCCTTTTCGTGTCCTTCTATTAGGTTGGATGGGCCTGAGAGGGTTGTCAGAGGTGCATTCTTAGGTATGAAGTTAGTAAAATAGTGTTTCTCACGCAATATGGTGTGCATAGTTGCACTATCTGCCAGACAACTAACTTCCCCACTAGTCATACCTAGAAATAAATTAATTGAATCGGTCACATGCATAAATATAATTCCATTTATTCAATTAATCAATTTGAGAAATAATATCCAATATTCAAAACAAACCAAACCAAACAAATAATTCCAAAAACTTAGAAAAATTGTCCGAAAATTAAACCATAAACCTAGAAAATAGGAAGGGGGTTCGGCCACTAAAGGTTAAACACCCTAAAGACATGTCTAAATTTATTCTTCCATATGAGCGGATGCCTCTTGAAAATTTGAAACCTCCAGAGTTGTAGTAGCCACTTCGAGGATTTCTACATGTGCAAAGTTGGACTCACGACATGAATGATACTTGGCAATGGCCTCGAGGGTAGCTCGGCATACGCGTGACCAATGATCCCTTGATCCACAACGGTAGCACATGTCCAATTCAGTGGAATCCGATTGAACGGCAGCTTTTCCCTTGTTCTTGAAGTTTGGGGCCTTCGGGCCAAAAGGTTGGCACTTCTGGGTTAAGTTTCCTTCCTTAGATGGGCCTCTGTTCGATGGACCTTGCCACCCCTTGCCACGGTCACGACGGGATCTCTATTGGTTTTGTCTGTTCGAAGTTGTCGCGTGCGCTTCAGGAGCAGAGTTCGAGCGAATAAGTCGAGCTTGATAATTCTTCATCATTAGTTGGTTCTGCTTTTCAGCAAGAAGTAGAACAAATATCAAATCCAAAAATATGGTGAACTTCTATGCCCTATATTGTTGTTGCAAGACAATATTGGTGGCATTGAAGGTTGAATAGGTTTTCTCCGGGAAATCATGTTCGGTTAAGTCCTCGTTACAGAACTTAAGTAGTGATCAGATTCTACAAACTTCAAAGTTATATTCATTCACAGACTTAAAGTCTTGGAAGCATAAATACTGCTAGTCGTGTCTTGCTTCAGGTAAGAAGATGTCTTTCTGGTGATCGAAATGATCCGCCAGAGAGAGCAAGAGGGTACGGGGATCCTCCTCTGCGAGGTACTATGTCTGTAGTGCATCATGGATGTGTTTTCAAATGAAGATCATGATAGTAGCTTTCTGAGCTTCGTAGACGGGTGCATCATTGGTTGGTTCCCCAATTGTAACTTTAAGACTCTTTGCAGTATGATGGAGTTTCACATCTTGACCCCATTTCAGGTAGTTTCTTCCAGAGACTTCCAGAGCGGTGAAATCGAGCTTGTTCAAGTTTGACATGTCCCTAAACAAATGGTACACCAAAACGTGGTTAGTCGTATAGACATATATCGTAGAACATTCAGGTTCTATATACATGTATTGGTTTAATTTATGCATAAAAGCTGCAGGTTTCATGTGATAAGTTTTGAAATAAACTCAAGTTTCAAAGGCAATAAATTCGAAATTACAGGTTCGATTTAGTTTATGAACGTTTTAGTTCATATATGGGGGTACATACAAGAACACATAATACAATATACAATAAAGTGTAGTGAACTTGTGGATTGCTTCAGGAACCCAAGTGTGAATGCTTCAGGACTACGAAAAATAGTCAACGGTTCAAAGATAATTATAGATTAGTTGTCAGATTAATGGACTACTGGTCACTTTAATTAATTCAATAGCTTGAGATCATTCGGGGTCGATCGTAGAAGCAAAAATAATTATAATATGCAGATTAAAATTATTTAGAATGACAAAAATTAGCATTGGGTTTGAAAAAGAATAGCCACAAAAAAAAAAATTGGGCTCGATTTGACTGCAATTGGCAGCCCAAAGGTGATAACAAGCCACAGTGGTGCCACAAATTTTCCTCTTTTTTTTTTTTCCGAATTCTAGGGTTAAAAACCCTAATTGCTTCTAAATTAATTTCAATTCTTTGACTCGCTATTCCACATAGCATATATGCGTAATGCATGTACAATTATATATATTGACAAAATATATGAACATAAATACGATATATATATATATATATATAATTGAAAGGAAAATATAAATATAGGAGGTTCATGTATCATGATGAATGTTTTCATGCTTCAAGATTTTTTTAAATATTTTAATTTATTTTAAAAGAACCTGATTGGTAGAAAATGATTGAGAGCATTTGAATTTGTAGAAGATAGCCTCTTCCTACAATCCTTTAATTCCTTAGTTTCTGGCAAGAACGTGCTGATAACGTGTTGTAGAACTAATTAATTGAGCGATCTAAGGAATAGAGAGAGGGGGGCCGGCGGCAACAAGAGAGAAAGAGAGAGATTTAATTCTGAGGTGTGTGTTGTATCACCCCCTTATGCCTTTATTTATGATAGTAGGAAAGATAAAATCCTTATCCTATTAGGATTACATCTCTTAATAGGTAATCAACTCCTAATAGGTAACTACAAGAAACTCCTAGATATACTAGGATTTACACAATCACATTCCTAATCCGATAGAACTGCAACAGAGAGATATTTTTTAATTATGTTAATTATTAAATAAAAACTTAATAATGTATTAATAATTATTTATTTATTCAATTAATTTTAATTATTAAATAAAAAATTAATAATTAATTAATTTTTTATTCCAATTGGCAAAGGAGTAGGCCCCGCTCCTGCTACATCATTATTTAACAGCTAAATTGACAGAAAGTGTAACGAAGATCTGAAATTGCAACGAATTAATACGTTGAGGTATGATATTGCAATGTTTAAAGCATGAGATATGAGATTGTAATTCAACCTATTGTAGAGGTACTTTTATGTAATTTACCCAATTATTTTACTATTTCCATTTTGATAAATTATATTGATAAAGGAAAGGATTATAACAAGAGTAAATTGTAGCAATAATCTCTCAATTTTAATCAAATTAGAGCAATGGTCCCTTAACTAAAAATTCATTACTATCGGTTCCTCAACTCATCAAAACGTGTAGCTATGATCCTTTTCGTCGACTCTGTTAGAATTCTTTCAAAATGAGTTACGTTGGAAGGATCATTGCTAAATTAGGTTAAAGTTAAGGATCATTTCTCCAATTGAATTAAAATTGAGAGACCATTGATACAATTTTTCTTTCTTGATCTTTCATATTTGCCGCTTGATTTAGTCTCACGTGCATGATACGTGACTCATTTTAACAAAAGTTCTAACGGAGTTGATGAAAAAGACCATAGCTGCATGCTTTGATGAATTGAGGGAGTAATGGTAATGAATTTTTAGTTAAATGACCATTGTTCGATTTAAGTTAAAATTGAAGAACAATTGCTATAATTTATTCTTGCACCCAAGAGGGTTAAAAGGGCAACTCACATCATAAAGAATTAGGCAAAGCGTCGCTATACACGAGAACCCAAACTGCAATGCAAATGCAACCTACGCTTTTTCCGACTTAAGAGTAATATGGGAAAACTTGAATTTTACCTTTGTCTTTTTCTTTTTTCTTTTTTAAATTTTATTATTATTAAATGGATGGGGTAAAATTGGAAACTAATTAAATAATTAAAGGAAGACGAGAGCTTTGAACCGAAGTAAAATTCTAACACTCTATGCATTAAAATATTAAATTACATATCTACTAAAATATTAGATCACATGTAAATTTTACCTTTTGTCTCTACTATGGGAAAGTGGTGTGGACCAAAGATGCTTCCACTTCTATATGGAAAGGAGAATATAGGAGAGCTTGCGTCTAAAAGTTCTTTTCTCTTTCCTTTTGTAGGTGTGATTGAAATGAGAGCACTAGCGAGTAACGAGTGTTTTTAAGAGTTTGAATTATTTTTATATTATTAATTAGTTTTATGGTATAATTTTAATTTTTTTCATAGTATCAGCAAGTTGACTTATGTGTCAAATCCAATGGCTACGCATGTTTCATGTCACTCAATTCGTGTTTTCTATGTGTTTAGCTTAAAAATTCGTCATATGCGAGGGAGGATGCAAAGATGTGAAGGTAAAAGAGTTACACATCAGTAAAAGGAGAAATCTTGTAAGAACTTATAAGAGGTTGATTTGCTTCTCATATTACAAATTAATTTTATAATAAAATCTAAACTTTCTTCATTTATTTAGTGAAAGAATGATTAATCTGTTATAAATAGGTCAAAGTTTGAGAGATAACCTTTTTAATGGTAGATGCGAGGTAGATGTAAAATGTCACACAAAAATATAGCACAAGAGGATAACAAATAAAGACAGAAGAATAGATGATGTTACTAATATTTTTCTCTCGTTCTCTTCTTCTTATATTTTCTATAACTTGAAAACATATGGAGTGCTCTATTTATAGAGCAACTCCAAACTGATGCATTAACTGCATATTGAAATTTACGACATTTCCTTTGACAATACAATCTCTTTGTATTTACATATTCAACTTTTACTTTGCATGGGCATTGAAAACTTCTACCAATGCTGAAAACTTCTGCTAATGAACTGTGGGCATTCATTACCCACCAGACTTTTCAACACTCCCCCTTGAATGCCCACATATCAACATGAGTTGCCTTGTTAAAACTTTGCTTGGAAAAACCCAGTGGGAAAAAACCATAGCGAAGGAAAAAAGTACAACTTTTCCTGGATCGTTGATATAATGTCAAGTATGCTTATGTTGCCTCGTTAAAACCTTGATAGGAAAAACCCAGTGGGAAAAATCCTAATCGAAAGAAAAAGAGTACAACAAGCATGTATCATGGATGCTCCCCCTGATATGTATCTCCCCCTGATTCCGCATTCTCCAAATTTAGTTGTTTGGTAAGTCGACGTAATCCGATGCCTTGCACTAATTTTTGAAATGTGCACTTTGGTAGAGATTTGGTGAACAAGTCTCCCAGATTTTCATTTGAACAGATTTGTCTGACTTCAATAACTTTAGCCTTCTGAAGCTCATGTGCACTGAAAAACTTTGAAGATATATGTTTAGTCTTATCGCCTTTGATGAATCCTTCCTTCATTTGGGCAACACAGGCTGCATTTTCTTCATAGATGACAGTTAGATTGTCTATCTTCAAAGTTAGACCACATAAATTCCGGATATGATGGATCATTGATCTTAACCAAGAACATTCACGACTTGCTTCATGTAAAGCCAGTATTTCTGAATGATTTGAAGATGTAATAACTAATATTTGTTTAATTGAGGGCCATGAGATTGGTGTATCTCCATTCTTAAACACATATCCAGTTTGTGAGCGGGCTTTATGCGGATCAGATAGGAAACCAACATCTGCATATCCAACAAGGACCTGATCATTTGTGGAGTTCTTTGAGTAGAAGAGACTCATGTCTGTTGTCCCACGAAGGTATCGCAATACATCTTTAATACCCTTCCAATGGCGAATTGTTGGAGCAAAGCTATACCTTGCTAACAAGTTAACTGAAAAAACTATATCTGGTCTAGTACACTGTGCTAAATACAACAAAGCACCTACTGCACTCAGATATGGTACTTTTGGACCAAGGACCAGTTCATCATCTTCTTTTGGACAGAATGGATCTTTCTTAATGTCCAAAGAACGAACGACCATTGGCGTGCTGAGTGGATAAGCCTTGTCTATACCAAATCACTTCAGAATTTTTTCAATGTAAGCTGATTGATGGACCAAAATTCCACTAGCACAATACTCGATCTGCAGGCCTAGACAATATTTTGTTTTCCCAAGATCTTTCATTTCAAATTCGCTTTTCAGATATTCAGCAGTTTTATTGAGCTCTTCAGGAGTTCCAACTAGATTCATATCATCAACATGTACTACCACTATAGCGAATCCAGAATTGGATTTCTTAATGAACACATAAGGGCAAATAACATTGTTGATATACCCTTCTTTGATCAAATACTCACTGAGACGATTATACCACTTTCGTCCAGATTGTTTCAAACCATACAATGATCGCCTTAATTTGATCGAAAGCATACCTCGTGGTTTATTACTTGTTTCAGGCAACTTAAGTCCTTCTGGGACTTTCATATAGATGTCAGTATCTAATTCTCCATATAGATACGCAGTGATGACATCTATAAGTCGCATGTCAAATTTTTCTGAAACCACTAAACTTATTAAGTAACGGAATGTAATTGCGTCCATTACAAGAGAGTATGTCTCCTCATAATCAATTCCAAGTCTTTGAGAAAAGCCTTGTGCAACGAATCATGCTTTGTATCTTGCGATCTCGTTTTTCTCATTGCATTTCCTTGTGAATACCCATTTGTAACCCACGGGGTTTACACTAGGCGGGGTTTGGACTACTGGTCCAAAAACATTCCGCCTTTCCAAGGAATTTAATTCTGCCTGGATTGCATCTTTCCACTTAGACCAATCATGTCTCTGTTTGCATTCATCAACAGAGCGGGGCTCAATATCATCACTTAAGATGATTTCAGTGGCTACTACGAATGCAAACATATCATCAATGATTATTTCATTCCGATCCCACAATTCATTTGTACATGCATAGTTTATGGAGATTTCTTTGCTTTCATGTACTTCCGTCTCTTTAGGGACATATGTCTCATCAAGGATATTTTCTTTTTCTAGAAGTCCAGAATCATAAATTGTGGATGTATCATTCATTTTCTCTTCCTGAATGATTTCATTTGGATTCAGTTGTGCCCTCGACTTTCTCTTTCGAGGGGCTGAATCTTTTGAACCTTGGGGTCTACCACGCTTCAAGCGTGCACCAGATGAATCATTTGCTGCCACGTTATTTTGTCTAACAAGGACATCAATTCTTGCAGGTGCATTTGCAGCTGGTATATGTGATTTTGTCACTTTTATAGCATCATTAAATGCATCCGACATTTGATTGGCAATGCTTTGAAGATGAACGATCCTTCTCACTTCATTTTCACATTGAATGCTGCGATGATCAAAATGAGACAAGATGGGAACAACCCATGTCAGCTCTTTCCGTTCTTCTGGAACGGTTTTTTCTCCTCCCTAACGACGGGAAAATTGTCTCATCAAAGTGACAATCAGCAAAACGAGCTGTCAACATATCACCTGTCAAAGGTTCCAAATATCTAATGATAGATGGTGAATCAAAACCCACGTAAATTCCCAGTCTACGTTGAGGTCCCATTTTAGTGCTTTGCGGCAATGCAATAGGCACATAAACAGCACAACCAAAAACTCATAAATGTGAGATGTTTGGCTGATGTCCAAACACGAGTCGTACTAAAGAGTATTGATGGTTGGCTATAGGCCTCAATCGAACCAATGATGCAGCATGTAAGATGGCATGTCCCCATGCAGAGACTGGTAATTTGGTTTTCATAAGCAGAGTGTGAGCTATTAACTGAAATCGCTTGATCAATGCTTCTGCTAAACCATTTTGAGTATGGACATGAGAAACAGGATGTTCAACATCAATACCTAATGTCATGCAATAATCATCAAAGGTTTGAGACGTAAATTCACCAGCATTATCAAGTCGGATTGACTTAATAGGATAATCAGGGAACTGTGCTCGTAACTTAAGTATCTGAGCAAGAAGTCTCGCAAATGCTACATTCCAAGTAGACAAGAGACAAACATATGACCATCGGGTAGATACATCAACCAAAACCATAAAATATCGAAATGGTCCACATGATGGTTGAATAGGCCCACAAATATCCCCTTGAATTCTTTGCAGAAATGATGGGGATTCAGCATCAACCTTTAGTTGTGATGGTCTAATTACCAACTTCCCTTGAGAACAAGCTTTGCAAGGGTTATCATTTGAGGCAGCAATATGTCTGCTCATTAATGGATGTCCACTAGAGTTGGTAATGATCCTACGCATCATGGTAGATCCTGGATGACCCAGACGGTCATGCCAAAGCATGTAAACTTTTGAATCAATGAACTTCTAGTTCATGACAGTATGTGATTCAATTGTCCTTATGTATGTATAATACAATCCACTCGACATACCACGCAACTTCTCCAATATATGCTTCTGGGTATCATTGGAGGTAATACATAGATACTCCACATTTTCTGCACTTATTGTTTCAATGTGGTATCCATTTAAACGTATGTTTTTGAAACTCAACAAATTTCGAGTAGATCGAGTAGCATACAATGCATTATGTATGGACAATATTGTTCCATTTGGTAACATAATATGGGCTTACCATGAACCTTCAATTACATCTGAAGATTCTGATATTGTTGTTACCCCTACTCTTGTAAGTATTAAGCTTGAGAAATGCACTGTCTGCAAGACAAATATCTCCACCATTTCTCATGGTCTGAGAATAACCACAGTTTTTATCCATGCTCTCTGAGTAAGAGAATCAGAGTTTAAGCAAGTTATAACAAGAAATTTACATGCCACATACCACTTTTATTTAATTTGAAATACTACAAGTTCAGCATAATAAAAGTACATCAATGATTCAATCGGACCGGTATACTTCATTTCCCCTTTCCACAATAAAGTCTGGAACATCTAAATGAGTTATGTTCAACTGCCCTGATAAGTCAAACACTGGATCAGGTATATCCATTGGTCTAGCCTGGTCGAGAAAATTGGTCTCGACATCCTTCTCCTTGAGGGAGGCTTGATACAAATCCACTAGATGTTTTGGGGTACGACAAGTACGCGCCCAATGCCCATTGCCACCATACCTATAGCAGGCTCCTTCAAAGTTTCTAAGAGCATTGTTCATATGAGCTTTGCCTTTGTGGCGATTCGCATTTTTGAAGCTCGGGCCTGAATTATGCCTTGGAACCTGGTTGTGAAACTGAACTCCATGGTTCTTGCCTTTCCTATTCCATCAACTTCGTTTGTGGCCACGTCCTCATTTATGATTATCACCACTAGAGGATGTGGCGTTCACTTCGAGGGAAACAGCATTCACTTCTGGGAATGGTGCAAATCCAGTAGGTCGGGAATGATGGTTTTTCATCAGGAGCTCATTATTCTGTTCAACTACTAAGAGCACAGATATCAGCTGGTTGTACTCAGTGTAACCTCGCGCTCTATACTGCTGCTGCAAAAGCACGTTAGAGGCATGAAATGTGCTGAGAGTCTTTTCCAGCATATGTTCCTCAGTAATAATATCCCCACAGAGCTTTATCTGAGAGGTAATTCTGAACAATGCAGAATTGTATTCTGCCACTAACTTGAAGTCTTGGATCTTCAGATGAGTCCACTCATAGCGGGCATTTGGAAGAATCACCGTTGTCTGGTGATTGTATCTGTTTCTCGAGGCATTCCAAAGGGCTAACGGATCTTCAATCGTTAAGTACTCGCTCTTTAGCGCCTCATCAAGATGGCGACGAATGAAAATCATGGCCTTTGCCTGATCTTGAGAGGATGAGCTGCTCTCTTCCCTAATGGTATCTCCAAGATTCCCTGCTTCCAGATGGATCTTGGTATCCAGTACCCAGATCAGGTAATTCTTCCCAATAATATCCAAGGCAGCAAATTCAAGATTCGCCAAGTTCATCATTTTCTTTTCTGAAAGAAAATGAAATGTGTAAGAACTTGCAATAATATGTATTCCTAGAGGAATATGATGTTAGAACTTCTGGTTCTTACAAATTTTTCATTTTGATCTTCAAGCCAAAATGATAAGCACTCGAAATTTCTGGCTCGAGATTTTTAGGGTGAATGAGGAGGGCGATTGTACCGCACCATTCTCATTGAAATAATGTAATATAGAATGGGCGATTATTCCGCACCACTCAAGTAACAGGGAAATTAAATATGCAGAGCAGTGTGGGCGATTATACCGCACCACCTAAAGTTGCAATGAAATTAAACAGCAGGCAAATTTATATATGCAGGGTAGGGTGGGCGATTATACCGCTCCACCTAAAATTTGCAATAAAATTAAATCTGCAGTCCAAGATAGGCGATGATACCGCACCGTCTTGGATCACAGTAAGAATAAATTTGCAGTTCAAGATGGGCGATTGTACCGCACCATCTTGGATTGCAGTAAAATTAACATAAATAAATATTGGGTTAGTAATCAATCTCTACACCAAACAAGTAATCAAAGATGTATGTAACCGTTAGATTGAGAACTAAGAGCAGGCATGGAGCAAACAGTTCGTCGTGAGGGTATACCGCATAGTTGAGGCAGAGGAAGAAGATGAACAGTAAAAACCTTAGGGGAAATATTTTTTCTTTCTTTCTTTCGTTCGGCGAATAGAGATGAGAGAATAATTATATTTAGAGACTCGTGTTGATAATGTGTTATAAATAGGTCAAAGTTTGAAAGATAACCTTTTTAATGGTAGGTGCGAGGTATATGTAAAATGTCACACTAAAATATAGCACAAGAGGATAACAAATAAAGACAGAAAAATAGATGATGTTACTGATATTTTTCTCTCGTTCTCTTTTTCTTATATTTTCTGTAACTTGAAAATATACGGAGTGCTCTATTTATAGAGCAACTCCAAACTGATGCATTAACTACATATTGAAATTTACGACACTTCCTTTGACAATACAATCTCTTTGTATTTACATATTCAACTTTTACTTTGCATGGGCATTGAAAACTTCTGTCAATGCTGAAAACTTCTGCTAATGAACTGTGGGCATTCATTACCCACCAGACTTTTCAACATAATCAAGTAATTATTTAGTGATCAATGGGACAAAAATGGAGAACCAATTCTGTAGAAATGGAGTCCTTTCACATTTGAGGAGATGTCAATTATTGTTGCTGCATGATTTGAAATGTCAATTATTGTTGCTGCATGATTTGAAATTCAATTATTGTTGCTGCATGATTTGAGATGTTTACACTCCCTTGCTTCCCTCAAGACTCCCTTAAGCAAGAGGCTGAGGAATTTTTTTTTTTTTTTAACGCACGATATTATTTATATGAAAGAAAATAAAGTAGGTTTAGCCTTATAATAGGTTAGCAATAATATGGTTCAAATTCGCATTTAAAGATAATCGAACATAAGACCTCTCACTTACAAGTAAAGAAGAATATCATTAGACCTTAATACTAATTGGCTTGAGAATTCATTTTATAACAGCAAGATATTATTAAGAAAATGTATTGTAAAATCATTTAACGATTACTTATAAAAACACGTGATATAGCCCTAACATTAGTAAAAATTTGAAAATAATTTTCACACACTTATTTTAATTTTGTTATCCAACAATTAAAATTCAATAAAAACATGAATGCACAACAAGAATAAAGGTGTGGAAATCATTTTTTCGGTGAAAGCACTATCAAAAATAGGCAAACACCCCCAAATATGTTCAAATACTCCAAAAATAAAGGATAAAGTAAAACAACACTTCTTGCGAAAAGCGCTAATCGGACTAAAGTATAGTCTCTTTCAAATGGGCATCCAACGTTAAAGAAGTGTGATAATTGTAGGGGGATAGTGTAAAGTGAATAGAGTATTGCTATGACTAAGAGTTTACTAATCATGCGGATTCGGATTCTCCACTCGGTTTTATTGTGTTTGTTGTCTGTTAATTATTACCGCACATCACAATCCAAAAGTGATTGAGCAGAAGAGTGGTGGATTTTTACTATGTGGAAACAAAAAAAATTTGGAACACATAAATTGCAACATGTGAAATGCATTTGAAATAAAATATAAATAAAACATAAAAACCTCAACCGTACGAAAAGAAGTTTTATTGAATTCCTAACCATTTTCTTCATCATGTTTAAATTAAAGAGTCGTAATTTTAAATTTTTTTAAATTAAGATGGTTTAATCAATTGTCAACTCAATAATTTTGCATTTATTTAATATACATCCACATAAGTAAGCTAAGACCATCTTCAAATGAGATATCAAATTTTGAACATAAAATTTAAATTTGACAGCCTACATAGCACTTTGACATATTTTAACATTTCACTCGCCATCCGATATGTCAAATTAAACTATTATTTTATTACATTATTTTGTGTTCTTAATTTTTGTTTTATATTTTAAATTTTACACATAAATCATTCATGATAATTGAAACCCAACAAATAACCTTTTATTGGTTGAACACTAATAAGGACATGATCCTCATCTTTGTTGAACGAATAACTTTTTTCTTGCTTCCAGACATTGAATCAGAAGATTAGTCGGAAAAAACTCGAGGCATGTTCACTGTATGAAGTTCTTTGTTGAACCCAGCACCAGTGGCAAAGCCACAGCAGGGCTAGGAGGGGCGGCCACCCCTCCGGTCATTGGAAATTCACATGCAGAGCAAGGAATCCGCCCCTTCAGTCATCGAAAAGCCACATAAACAGCCATGGTGTCGGTGGGCTGCTTGTTGCAGAGGAGGGCAACTCCTGCCCGAGGATGAAAAACAGAAAACAAAAGTTGTTTTAAAAAAATCTTGGACCCCACGATGTCGTTTCAACATTCCTTTTAAATGAAACATTGCGTTTTGTTACTTTTTCTTCTATCCTTCTTTTGTTGCTTTTCTCCGTTTTTACTTTCCCTTTTTTTTCCTTCTATATTTTTTCCATTCAACTTGGTTCCTTTGATTTTGGTTAAATGGTTTGGCTTGGTCTATCTTTCTTTTGGTTTGATCTTCTAATTGGTCCCTAATTATACTTTAAAGACATAAGTGCTTCAATGAAATATTTTAGATAAACCATACCCACAAAATACCACATAAAGTAAGACATTCAATACTAAAATTACCTTAATGTTGTTAATACAATATGGAGGAGGCTATTTCATACTCAAATTTGTATAGTTTTTTTTTTCTAGCCATTACTACATTCAATGAATTTCCGACGTGACTTTGTGGACTTGTTTCATGTTTCAAATAATAGGAAAACTAAAGAAAATGATTTGAAAACTTTTGAGTTTTAACCAAAAGAACAAAAATGTGTTGTAAGTGAATAGTATCATGAGTGACTTTTTACAGTAAAAATGTCTTTAACGTCAAAAGTGAACACTACCATGAGTGTTTCGTTAAGACGCCCTAATTTAAATCAATCTAGGCTCCTGCCTAGGCACCTAGTTGCTAGGTTATAGTCCGTTGTTTGACTAGTGCTTAACATTTTTTAGGATCTAATCCTAGCCAATTTAAGCTTCTTACATTGGCTTTGATATTATTGCTTACAACCGGTTTGGTGGAGAGACTATTTTCTGCTATGAATAGACTCAAAACTTTGCACTCTCCAATGTGAAAACAACCGCTTCGATTGAACTTTGCACTCTTTTGAATTTTGCCCCTCCCCTTGGCAAATCCTAGCTTCACCACTACCCAGCACCACGAATAACTTTTTTCTTGCTTCCAAACAAAATCTCATCAGTTTGAACACTGAGCTCTCTCTCTTAGATCAAAAGAATACCTATCTTTTTTGTTCATGTGAGCAGAGATGAATTGTCTCCATAATCTCACAGGGTTTCTCATTCATTCCGTACACACATTCCATAAACATTCACCAATTTTCTTTACCAATTAATTAATCTTTTTTCATTTCATTTTTTTTCCAAATCTCATATCCTCTGTTTTGCCTCCCCGAAGCTTCAGGAGCTAATCCCAGGAGGCCTTCATTCTCTAATCTTTATCACAACTCTATCATTGATTAAAAAAAGAAAGAAAGAGGCAGGATATGAATAGACTGCACGTTCAATAATCAACATTTATTATAATAAATAATTAAACTAATTAAAAAATATTAATTAATTAAAAAATATTTGAAGCTATTGTCAAATTTGACAGCAGCCTCCTTTGTTGCCATTCTGTCACATCCCAGCTCGGGTAGGATCACTTCCTGAGCCCAACTCTACCATAGTATGATATTGTCTGCTTTGGGCCCCCAGCACACCCTCACGGATTTGTTTCTGGGAACTCACACGAGAACTTCCCGATAGGTCACCCATCCTGGGAATGCTCTCGCGCGCTACTTGCTTAACTTCCAAGTTCCTATGGAACCCGAAGCCAGTGAGCTCCCAAAAGGCATGTGCTAGGTAGAGATGGGAATACACATATAAGGATCACTCCCTTGGGCGATGTGGGATATCACAATCCACCCTCCTTAGGGGCCTGACGTCCTCGTCGGCACACCACGGCCAGGGTTAGGCTCTGATACCAAATTATCACATCCCAACTCAGGAGGGACCACTTTCCGGGCCCAACTCCACCATAGCACGATATTGTCCACTTTGGGCCCCAGCACACCCTCATGGTTTTGTTTCTGGGAACTCACATGAGAACTTCCCGATGGGTCACCCATCCTGGAAATGCTCTCACGCGTTACTAGCTTAACTTCGGAGTTCCCATGGAACCCGAAGCCAGTGAGCTCCCAAAAGGCCTCGTGTTAAGTAGAGATGGGAATACACATATAAGGATCACTCCCCTCCCCTGGGCGATGTGGGATATCACAATAATTGTCACATCCCGGCCCGAGGGGGATCACTTCCCGGGCCCGCTCCACCACCGTAGCATGATATTGTCCGCTTTGGGCTCTGACCACGCCCTCACGATTCTGTTTCTGGGAACTCATACGAGAACTTCCCGATGGGTCACCCATCCTGGGAGTGCTCTCGTGCGCTACTCACTTAACTTCAAAGTTCCCATAGAACCCGAAGCCAATAAGCTCCCAAAAGGCCTCGTGCTAGGTAGGGATGGGAATATACATATAAGGATCACTCCCCTAGGTGATGTGGGATGTCACAATCCACCCCTTTTAAGGGCCCGACGTCCTCGTTGGCACACCACGACCAGGGTTAGGCTCTAATACCAAATTGTCACATCCCGACCCGGGGGGATCACTTCCCGAGCCCGCTTCACCACCGTAGCACAATATTGTCCTCTTTGGGCACCGACCACGGCCTCACGGCTTTGTTTCTAGGAACTCACACGAGAACTTCCCAATGGGTCACCCATCCTGAGAGTGCTCTCGCGCGCTACTCGCTTAACTTCGGAGTTCCCATGGAACTCGAAGCCAGTGAGCTCCCAAAAACCCTCGTGCTAGGTAGGGATGAGAATATACATATAAGAATCACTCCCCTGGGCGATGTGGGATGTCACACATTCCATGTCATGCCACATAGGATTTGGCATTTCGGTTGAAAACAATTAGTGGCTGTCTTTTTTTACTATTATAGCTTATGTGGACATTTTGACATCTCCTTTGGAAATGCTCTAATAACTATTTGGAGATGCTCTAATAACTATTTCCTACAATCTAAGAATTTTAAATTGGTGACTTTATTAATTAAAAATAGTAATTTAACTAATTCCTTATTGTCATTGCAAGTAGCATTTTACTACAGTGGTAGAAAGGTGTTAAGTCCTTGCATGGAGGAGTGGGTTCAAACCCCGTCAGTGACTAATCTAACATCTAATTTAATAAAATCTAATAATCTATTGTTTGACCCAAAAAAATTCCTTATTGTCATTTAAAAAAAAAGAGAGAATTTTTTATTTCTGTTATTATATTTAATTAGTCTCTTGCTACATTAAAAAAAAAAAAAAAGTTATTAATACTTTCATAAGAAAGCTTCATTAATTTGGTAAAATTTTACATATAGTTATATAAATGTATTTAAAACTTATGGTACATTTGAAAATAAACGTACCATAAAACCAAAATTGCCCATATTATAGGTAATCAAATGTACCAATACAATCAAACGACCTACAATCAAACGTACCTTTACTATGATTATGTATGTGATAATGAGTTTTGAACATTCTATTTAATTCACTAAACTAATTATTATAACAAATAATAGAAAATCTAAAATCTGCAGAATGAGAGATGCATATAACTATAACAAATTCACAGGTAAGGAATGATAGGGAAAAAAGGAAAACGAAAGTAAAGATGTAATGTGAAATTTTTTTAGGGTGGCTAGCAAACAATTTCATGAAAATTACCCAAAAGGTAAAAAAAAAATTATTAAAAAAAAGGAAAAATTTGAACTTATAATAAAATGAAATTAATCACCAAAATTGTAGAGAAAATATTTAATCAAATTCTTAAAAGTAACAGATGCATTTTCAATGAAATTAAAAAATGA
The DNA here is from genome assembly GCF_019419815.1 of Pyrus x bretschneideri. Taxonomy (NCBI): domain Eukaryota; kingdom Viridiplantae; phylum Streptophyta; class Magnoliopsida; order Rosales; family Rosaceae; genus Pyrus; species Pyrus x bretschneideri. The sequence goes on along the minus strand of NW_025999723.1, from coordinate 5,858,778 downwards.
AGCGTTTATATCAATACGCTCCTAAAATAAGTAAAATAATCATGGGAACACAAACCATACCCCTAAGAATAAAGAAGCAACACGTGAAATGCGTGGCTTTTCATTTTTAGTATAAATACATAATGGTGTTCTTGGATGAGATTGTCCATCTTTTACACGCTTTCTAGAACTTCGCCACAATGGCTTTAACTCCATGGTTTCTCCTTCTCATCAGCCTCGTATCTACTCTGCTAGTTGATGTCACTCTGTCTGCTGCTCACCAGGATAACCGGAAGGCATTCATAAAATATGCATTTTGAACAATTCCGTTTCTCTGCTCAAAATATGTTCATTAATTAATTTAATCTTCTGATCTTGGATATATTAACTGCAGGATTACATAGTGTATATGGGTGACAAGCCAAAGCCTGAGGTTTCCACCACTACCACATCAGCTCTTCATGTAAACATGCTACAAAACGTCGTCGACGACAGGTTTAATTAATTATCACATATGATAGTGAGCTTAATTATATATACTGATTAACATTATCCGTGACAAGGGTACCATTTAATTTAGTCATTTCTCGTACATACGCATCTTCTCTTTGTTTTTCGAGCTTAATTATGGCAGAGTTTGAAAGTATCAAATCTTTGACGATTTTGTTATTTGACGTTTATTTATCCAGCAATATTGCGCACGAATCTCTGCTTCTGCACAGCTACAAGAGAAGCTTCAATGGCTTTGCCGCCAGGCTAACGGAGGAAGAAGCACAGAAGTTGGCTGGTTGTCTTATGAACCCAACTTTAATTTATTTTTCAACTAGCATAAACATTAATAGTGACCATTGTATGACGAGAAAAATATATGCAGGAATGGATGGTGTGGTGTCTGTTTTCCCTAGTGAAACTAAGAAGCTCCAAACAACAAGGTCATGGGACTTCATTGGGTTTCCTGAAATGGTGAAGAGAAGCGCCATTGAAACGGATATAATTGTCGGGGTGATTGACTATGGAATTTGGCCTGAATCCGCCAGCTTCAGTGACGCCGGGTTTGGTCCACCCCCCAAAAGGTGGAAAGGGGCCTGCAAGGGCGAAGGCAATTTTACTTGCAACAAGTAAAGCAAACCAGTTTATTTCAACCATCCACTGCACATTTCAAAAAAAAATAAAAAAGATATCACGTGTTGTTAATTACACTTGGACAGAAAGAAAAAAAAGTGCGAACTCGATTATAATTTGTACGATATGTTGTCAAATTGTAACTCTAACTTAAATAATATGGCATACTGTTGTTACACTTGGACAGTAAAATTATCGGAGCACGGTATTACCGCAGTCTACCCTACCCCAAAAATAGCAGTGATATCTTGTCCCCGAGAGACACGGAAGGCCATGGAACCCACTGTGCATCAACAGCAGCAGGGAACTTAGTTAGCAAGGCAAGTCTGTATGGTTTAGGGTTGGGGACAGCAAGAGGAGGGGTGCCATCAGCACGCATTGCGGTGTACAAAGTTTGTTGGTCAGAAGGGTGCCCGGATGCTGATATACTAGCGGCATTCGATGATGCCATAGCTGACGGTGTTGACATACTCTCTGTCTCCCTTGGGGGGCCTAAACCGTTAGATTATTTCAGAAATTCCATTGACATTGGAGCTTTTCACGCTTTAAGAAAAGGAATATTCACTTCCGCATCTGCTGGTAATGAAGGTCCAAACCTGAAAACTATTACAAACTTTGCACCATGGTCTCTTGCTGTGGCTGCTAGCACCATAGATCGTCACTTTGATACCAAGGTTCAATTGGGAAACCACAAAATTTATGAGGTAATTGATACAGAATCTAACCTTTGCTCATTTAGGGCTTTGTTTGGTAGTGATTCTGGTTGGGCAATATATAATCACTTTTGGAGAATCAACAATATATATATATGCGCTGAAGATGCACCAAAATACTAGAGAAGTGATTAACATGAGAGTTGATTATGATTTTTTTTTGCTTCCTTAATTGGTAGGGAATAGTAACAAACACATTTGAACTCAAGGGTAAATTCTACCCCATAGTATATGCTGCAGACGTTCCAGATAGGGCAGCAGGTTACGATGGGGAAACTTCCAGGTATGTCTACGCATTTTGAGAGTATATATACCTTTTTGTATTGAAGAACCACGGTAGTCTAGCATAAGTCTAACCAGGTGCTAATAACATGGATATATATATATATGGAACAGGTTATGCCATATAGGCACGTTAGACAAAAAATTGGTGGAGGGTAAAATTGTTCTTTGCGATGGGACTACTGGGGATGGGGCTATATATGCAGGCGCTTTTGGTTATGTTTTGACAAGCCGAAATGCAGCAGATGTAATCGATCCTGTTCCAGTACCAGCAGCTTCTGTTTGGTTCCATGTTGGTAACGAAATTACCCATTACATAAACTCAACCAGGTATCAATATTTGAGAATGACTGTGATTGATTTAAAATATTGCTAATGTGCGAAACTAACATAAATCAAAAGACATCTTATTATGTTATTGCTAATAAATCCTTAATCCCTGTAATGATTCGTAGGAACCCAACAGCAACAATTTGGAAAAGTACTGAGGGTAGGGATGCACTGGCCCCATATGTACCTTCATTCTCATCAAGGGGTCCAAATCCAAACACTCCTAACATTCTCAAGGTAACTTCAAGGCCCCGTAGGTGTGTGAATGCTGACTTAAAAAATGAACAAACCGAATCATGAATATTGAGGGGTCTTAATTTTCCTCCTTGTTTTCTCCTATATGTTGCAGCCAGATATCGCTTCTCCTGGAGTTTCCATTCTAGCAGCATGGCCTCCAATTACCCCAGTTTCAGGTGTTGAAGGTGATGACAGAGTAGCTTCATACAATATAATCTCGGGGACATCAATGGCATGCCCACATGCTGCGGGCGTGGCTGCATACGTCAAATCATTTCACCCCAATTGGTCACCTGCTGCTATCCTGTCAGCTCTTACGACTACTGGTATAGATGCATTTTCATAAATGTACCCATTACAATACAAACGTTCTCTCACATATTTGATGAGTCGTGTGACCAATTATTGTCAGAGATCATGTGACCAAGTCCTGTGAGAAAGACTCTACATATAATTAGACTTTGTCCATGATGTACATTGTATTACCTAAGATTTATATGTTTGATTAATTTGTAACAATTTTGCAGCCAAACCTATGAGTGCAAATCTTAACCCTGAAGCCGAATTCGCATACGGTGCTGGCCTAATAGATCCTAGTAGGGCTCCGTATCCTGGTTTGGTATACGATGCTGCTGAAATCGATTACGTAAATTTTTTGTGTGCACACGGCTATAGTACCAGATTATTGAAAGCTCTTACAGGGGATAGCTGCTCATCATCACAATCGAGTCATGGAACACTCAGTGATCATCTAAACTATCCTTCTGTTGCACTTTCCACCTCGAACCCTAAATCCGTCAATGGCATTTTCAATAGGACCGTCACAAATGTTGGATCACCAAAGTCCTCATATAAAGCTAAAGTGAGTGCACCACCAGGACTTGAAATCAAAGTTAATCCAAGCGTTCTAAAGTTCACATCTCTCTGGCAGAAGCTATCGTTTCAAGTCACGGTGAAAGGGTTGATTGAAAAAACCATAGTCTCTGGTTCTCTGGTGTGGGATGATGGTAATTTCCAAGTGAGGAGCCCCATTGTTGTGTATTTTGTGATTTGAGAACAGGGTATGTGTAATAATGTATGATGTATGAATAAGTAATTGCATGAAGCTAGACAGGGCTCCAATGAAACAAAAGTGCAACGTACTGATCACGATGATGTATTTCAAATGAAAATTTAATTATTATATATTTATGAACCTTTAATATGATGTAGTACATCGAAATTTGAAACGTACTCATTCAAGGATATTTTATAGTTCTCTGTGCAATCTAATTGTATATTTGATTGTTCTCTAGATTTTCTCCTACGTTGATTACTTGATTGAAGGCCCCATCCCTCGTTGCCCGTTTATACAGGTTGTAGCTATCACTAGATCAAGTTATCAACGAGACTTTAGTCGGAACCTTCCTGATTAAAAACAAAAGACCGAAAAACTTCGGTGGGGACATTTGCAAACAACTACTTATACACATGAAAAATATCAGAGTAGCATCATGAATCGGTGGCATAAAAATCTTTACCCACCCACTTGTTCTAGATGTTGGCACATGATCATGCATCGATCGATATACGTATGGACAATGCAAGCCCTACCATGCAAATTATGCCAAGAACAATCGATCGAGTGACCAGTGGTGCGAGAGCTAGGAATATTAGCAAGCTGCATTTTCTCACTTCCCACTCTCACTTGTTCGAGCATACCGACTAATATGCTTGTTTCCTGACTTGTGGATATATCCAAAGGTCAATATGGATGCATGGCATGTGATGTAGGTCAAGAGGTTTTTCTTCTTTTCAAAAGCAGTATCTGTTGGAAAAGTTAGACATGGAATTGATACCATATTTAATATGCTTTTGTACCGCCATTCCCTAGAACCAAAAATTGAATGAAGTAAAAACTGCCTTATTTCGCAACATTTCTCAACTGGCTACCGGCTCTCTAGTTTTCCAATTGTCTTCATGGTCGAAGTACGTAAACTGGGTCGGATCATTTTCTTCTTTGAGCAGATATGATCAAGGACGATAACCATCGGGCTGGGATAACCATCGATGAAGGCTATTGCCCATGTTATGCGCTAAGAAAAGGTTGCAAGCGGTTATTTGCTTGTAGAGCTACCGGCCGCCTTATAGTACAAATTTTATAACTAGAACCGCTTATTTTTTAATCTTCATTTAAGATTATATGTGCAAGATCAATGCACTTGGAGATCAGTCAATACATCTATATGTATCATATCTGAATGGAGAATTTGTTATGAGGATACTAGTTGTTGCCCAAATTATCGATTTGATACATATGGATGGCTAAACAAATTTTAAGTTGATTATCTATTTTTTTAGCAAAGATAATATCAAATGATAATTAAAAACATTAAGGGTTTCACTTATGAAATTTGTACAATGCAATACCTTAATGCAAGTGTGTGAATAAGGTGATTTACGCATGCCAGCAATCTGCACTCGAGTAGGATTCCCCCTTCCCGCAGTTTAGTAGAATTAGTGTCTAGACACTTGTATTAAAAAATCTTTAAACCTAGGTCTATGGATGGATATTTTATTCAAGTTTTTTTTCTTCTTATACAAGCGATACTAAGTGAGGGAGAATCGAACTCATGACCTCAATTACAAAAGTGGTGAATGCTCTTAACCAATTGAGTTACAAGTTCTTACTATTTATACCCAATTTGTCATCTAACCAAGCACTAAGTTTAAGGCATCGACAATTCCAACATCCATTCACCTATTTATACGTACGATTTTTACAGTGGGCTGAGTCAGCAGTAATGAGTTGAATTGTTGACATCTCATGAACTGATTACTATAAAATAGTGACTCACAACTATAAAACTCATCATACCACTATAAATACAATGTTATAAGAATCAAACTCACCTTAAACCATTTTGGAACGCCAAACACACAAAATGCCAACTGATTGAACTCTAGGTTTTTTTATTTTTTTGAACAAACAATATTATCTACACTAAGGATGAGAGGTGGGCTTAGCCTTACAATGAACTAGCAGTAATGTGGTTCAAATTTGCCTTTGGCAATAATCAAATTAAAACCTCTCACTTACAAGTGAAAAAAAAATATCACTAGACCATAATATTATGTAATATGATTCAACTCTAAGTTAAACAATACATTGACCTCAAATGAGAAACTCATTATTCTTTGTCCCTGAAGTATTGGTTGGACATCAATTCTGGCCCAAGTCAACCAGTCTAATAGAAGGATAGGGTTGGATGGAAACTTCACAAGTCCAACCAAAACCCACCAGCTCAAAGCTACGATCCATCCAATTGACAAACCACTAGTACCGACATGGTATAAATTAGCAATATGCCAACTGTGCAAAGGATCACGGAAAATCTGTATTTTCTTCTTCAGATCAACTTTCCCTAGAAAATGAAGGAAAAAGCATGCAGTGCATAGATATGGCAGGTACGGAAAAACTTTTCTCTGGATTTAGAAACATGTGATCAACTTTTCCAGGAAAGAATATCGGTGCATGTAACGGAAGATGTAGTGATTATCCTAAGCTGCCAAAAGAACCTAAAGGCATGAATCATGATGATATCAAACTTCAAAGATTGAAATTCCTTTAAAGGGTAATTGGAGCAATGGCTTATGAATATTAACTCAATTGGAGTTTTGGTTTTTGAACTAAAAATTCGTGACTACTAATCTCATAACTTGTTATAAGATTGAGCAATATCTTTTTTTGCCCAACTCCGTTAGAACATCGAACCAAAATAAAGAGTTTAAAAGGATAAAAAATGGATGAAAATCCCAACGTAGTTAGCCAAAAGAACAATTGCTCTACATTATAATAAGTTTATGGATCAATACTCACGAATTTTTAATTCAAACTAAAACTTCAATTGAACCAAAATTTAGAGACGATTGCTCAAATTTTCTCTCTTTCTTCAACTACCGTATCTTCGAGATAGTGTGATTCAAATATTGTATCCTAACATTACTTACACGTCCTAAACATCATACGTGATACGTGTAAGCCCTTCATTGGTTAATTATAATCATCCAATTAAAGTATCTGGTCGGCAGTTTTGACAAAAAAAATTTAAAAAACAAAAAAAATTGAATCTGGTCGGCAGAGCTGAAAGGAAGGGATTATCAGTACGTAACTTGATGCCATCTTTATCCAATTAATTAACTAAACGAACTAATTAGCATATGTTTGTAAGAACAAATGAGAAGCCTGAGGAATCCTTAGGTTGATATTTTTCATAACAACGCTACACCGATTGACCATGTGGAATATCTTTTGCCAGTTGCCATGTTGATCACGAGTTATTCTTTTGATCCTAAAGTATATTTAAAAATAAAATTTAATCACCTTTAGCACACCTAAGAATAACTTGAAGTAAATGAGATCTGTAGCCTTAAAGAAAGTGGTCAAGTTTCCTTAAATGTATAAGTTATTTGTTTTTACTTGTTTTCTTAAGGAATCTTGACGGTATAAGGGACATTTTGTTTATAAGAAAGGATATGCATTTTATTCTTGATCCGTGTTTATTATCCTCCTAGGCTCATCAATACTTCATTTTGCTCTAACTTGGGCACAACATTGAACTTTTACACATAAAATGACACGTTCGACCTTGATATTACCCGAACACCAGAGTAGGCACGTCCTAGCCGACACCCGAAGGTGATGCAAACCATTTATGAACTAGATGTATGCTTTGAAATATATCTCAAAAACATCTTTATAGTATAGATGATGGATGACTTTATACTATGAAGATGTTTTTTTAGATAAATATATATATACACAGACACACACACACCTATGTTTGGAAAGTCTATGTTCAATGATTTTGTGCTTATCTAGTGGTCACTATACCGCCAAGGGCGAGGATTATGGATGTTGGTTGCAGCCCAGGAGAAATAATCTCTAGTTTCGGGCCGAGAGACATGGAGCTAGCATTGGGCCAAGAGATATCGTTACTGGATACCACTATTTAGCCCATTATAGACAAGATATGTTTTATGAGAAGTTTTATGGAATGCTAGTGTTTTAGGAAAAACCTATCACATATTATGCTATTAGTTTTCATAAAACTTTGGGCGTTAGTATGTTAATAACTGTTTAATTAATTAATTAATTATATATATCAACTTGGTTCACTCATGTTTGTTTTGGGTCCCCTCAAGACATAGGGACGAGGAATATGATTCGAGATACGAGGCTTTCCCCTACCAGTGATACCGCGTCATCTCTTATGCTTTGACATCATTGTAATTTCACCTTCCGCTTGTATTCTGAACTAAATGTATGCTCTGAACATGTCATGCATTATCATTATGTTTTCATTGTTGGCAGTTGAATATTATTTTATTATATTAGTATTCAAGCAAAATTTATATGCATGTTTCACATGTTCTCATCATTTGCATTTATAAATGGCTTGCGTTACCTTCAGGTGTCAGCTAGCACGTGACCATCCCAATATTCCACAGACATCGGGATCGGGGCGTGTCATAAAAAGTTTAGTAGTATTTTTTATTAACACAGTTAAATTATAACTAATCTTACAACCAAGAAAAATAATGGTTCAAAAGTTCTCATATCTTATTTCCTTTAAAAAATATCAGAGAAGACAATCTAGTCTTGTTCTAAACTTTTAAGGAGTCAATTATTTTAGGTAAACGGGCATATCCTCCCATGAAAGCCCCAGTTGAACCAAAAGAAAGATGTCCGCGGGCTTAGATTTGGCAAGATGTGCACTTAGGTACCGTTTGGTACGTGGGACGGGACGGAACAGAGTGGGACAAGGCGTTCCGTCCCACGTTTGGTGCACCTAAAACGGGTGGAACGAGCTGTTCCACGGGACGAGTTTTGGGTGAATTTTCGTTCCACCTCACCCCCCTGGAACGACTCGTTCCACATCCGTGGAACACAAAATTATAACCACTCCATCTCCTTCTTCTTCCTTCTTGTTTCCATTCAAGGGCATCTTTGCTCCCGCTCCGTTCCGTTCCGTTCCGTCCTGTCCCGTCTTGTCCGCTCCCATCCCGTTCCGTCCCGTCCCGTCTGCATACCAAACGATACCTTAAGGTCGAAGTTGTCGACATGATACACCCATGTGTCAAAAAACAGGGGAGAGGTGTATACAATGAAGGGCACATGGGGACCGGAGAAAAGTGATGGGTTTAGCATTGAATCATTGATATGCTACACTTACCATTCATTTGTGTCATCTTTCTAATAAAGATAGGGTCCGTCAATGCATACGGATCCCATCTTTATTAGAGAGATTGTATAAGTAGATGATAAGAATAGCATAATGATGCATGCAAGCCACTGAAAAGTGTTACACCAATATATAGCATTATTAATTCACATATTATAAAAAATATATTACATATTTAATATTTCATGCACTTATAATGTAAATTAAAATGGCTAGATACACGTATTATATTATTAATGGGTTATGAATACAGTCCAACCTTAGAGCTAACTCTAGTTTATTTTTGGGGTTTTGAACTTTAATCCTTGAAGAAGATTAAAATTCAATAAAAACCTAGTGTTAAATTGGATATGTACTTAATTCAAATTTATATTATATTTATATTTTAATATTTAATAGATGTCTTATTTAATGTAATTACAATAAAATTAAAGTTATTTATTATTATTATACACATTTAAATTCATTATATTTATTTTACTTTCTCTAATTAGTGTACCTAAATGTACGTATCATAATATATTTTACTAAATTAGTGTACCAAAATGTCTGTACGTAAATATATTGTAGTGAATTAGTGGCACATAAGAAAATATGCAAAAACATAAGTGTACCGAAAAATTCCATACCTAAATATATGATACTAAATTAGTGTACCGAAATGTTAGTATCTAAATATATTATAATAAACTAGTGTACTGAAATATCTGTACCTAAACATATTATACTAACCTAGTGTATCGAAATGGTCATACCTAAATATATTATAATGAATTAGTGGCACATAAGAAAATATACAAAAACATGTGTATCGAAAAATCTTTACGAAAATATTTACTTATATAAGATACTTACCATAATAAGAATTAAAATATATAATATTTTCATAAAATTTAATTTATGAACGCCATAAAATTATAACTAAAAAAGTGAGACATTTAATATGTTGGCATTAAATAGAGTCTAGGAACTAAAATCAATTTTTAATCTTGTATAAGACATTTTTCTAAATTTCATCTTATTTTAGGATTAAAATCTAATTTTCTATTTATTTTTTCTCTCCTTTTGGGTTTATAAATAGCGAGTGACACCTTCAGTCTCTCCACATCTGCAAATCTTTACGTGCCCTTTCCTGCTTCCTATCTGCCCTCCCTCCAATTTTATCTCTGAAGTTGTTGGTTTCTGAATTCTGGTCGGTATTCTAGGAACCTTATCCAATTTCTGCTTCCGAGTTAAGAGATAACTATCAACAACTATCAAAAAGCGGTAGTTATAATCTGTTCGTTGGTTTACAAAGCTGAACGCAGCTTTTTACAACATACCAACTTTAGCTTTAGTTTTCTAATTCATCACTACTATGGAGAACAACAAGAAAGCGGGAAGTGGTGCAAGCCATGGTTCTTCTTCTCCACCATCAAGGAATCTGGACCATCTCTTTGGTCCCAAGGACTCCTCTTCATCTTCTTCTTCATCATCCTCCTCCGGATTATTTGGCTCTCTTTTCCCACCAGTCCCATCAACGGTATATGCTTATTATTTATTTAAGATTATCATTTAATAATCATTTCGTTTTTACTTTTCACTTTTCTAAAAACTGAAAACTTGTTTAGCAATTGTTTCAAAACTGAAAGCTATTTCTTGAGTTTTCAAAATTTGACTTAGATTTTGGTTTTCATTTCCTTTTGTAAAAACTACAATGATTATCCAACAAGTCCTTGGTATTGTCAGGTTTTCGGTGCGAGACATACATTCGTTATCAAATTACATTTTGTTTGTTTTTTTTTTTTTTTTTCCGTTAACCTGTGGGGTTTAAATTTGAGGTTTTTGAACTTTAATCCTTGAAGAAGATTAAAATTCAATAAAAATCTGGTGTTAGATTGGATACTGATTTTAGTCCTTTAATGTGTACTTAATTCAAATTTATATTATATTTTTATTTTAATGATAGATATCTTATTTAATGTCATTGCATTAAAATTAAAATTATTTATTAATATACATATTTTAAATCATTATATTTATTTTACTTCCTCTAATTAATGTACTTAAACGTCTGTATCATAATATATTTTACTAAATTAGTGTACCGAAATGTCTGTATCAAAATATATTGTAGTGAATTAGTGGCACATAAGAAAATATGCAAAAACATAAGTGTACCGAAAAATTTCATACCTAAATATATGATACTAAACTAGTGTACCAAAATATCGGTAACTAAATATATTATAATAAATTAATGTACCGAAATGACCATACCTAAACATATTATACTAACCTAGTGTACCAAAATGTTCGTATCTAAATATATTGTAATAAATTAGTGACACATAAGAAAGTATGTAAAAACATGTGTACCGAAAATTTTTTACAAAAATACTATACTTATCATAATGAAAATTAAAATTTATAATATTTTCATAAAATTATAAATAAAGAAAAGAGGCATTTAATATGGGGGCATTAAATAGAATTTAGGGACTAAAATTAATTTTTAATCTTGTATAAAATATTTTTCTAGACTTCATCTTATTTAAGGATTAAAATCTAGTTTTCTATTTCAATTTGGATTTTAGGGAGTCGGGAGGGAGAGAAGGCACGACTTCGGAGATCAAACTGGGAAGTATGGGAATCCAAGTTTTTCGGATAATAAGGGTGAAAGCAAAACCACCAAAGCTTCCAATATGTATCAAAACGAAGCTGTGGAGCCATGCAACTTCAGTTCATCAATCTACTATGGCGGCCGAGAGAATTATAGTCCAAGAACTGGGACAACTGAATCCCACCAGCACCATACTGTAAGTGCAAAAATTAGGGTTTTGTTTTGGTTGTTTATTCTTTATTCGCTTTTTATGAAGTAAACACTAATGATATTGTTGTAATTTAATTTTTAGTCTAAGAAAGATGGTGGCGAGGACGATGCAAATGGGAATGATGCTAACAGTGTTTCAAGAGGAAACTGGTGGCAGGGTATGATGTATATCTGTGGGCTTATTACTTAATAAATAAAAAAGTGATACCGGATCTTTTTTTTTGGAAATTTTAAAAATTCTATGATCGTGATTGTTTATCGTACATCTTACGGTCAGTTTTTATTAGATATTATTTATATTTAATTTTAAATTTTTAAATAATTTCTAACGCACGATCTACAATGAACTGTCACGATCACAAATTTCCTAAAATCTCCACGACTAGAAATATTATTAGTGTTTATTCTACATGATTAATATGTACGTGACGTCATTTCTGCAGGTTCACTTTATTACTAATTATTTGCTCTACGCATTATGTGAACTCACCACCTAATAGCAGGTAACTCGAATTGTCCTTTCCTTTAATATGCATCGAAAAGTATTATTAATCTACTCATATTATAATTGATGTATTTATATTATTCTATAATATGTTAAATAAAATCTCAAATATCAAAACCATAAGAAGCTGTCACGTCATATTAAAAAATTTCTATTTTTCACATCCTTTTATAACCACAAATATATGCTGCTTCAAAGTGATAAAAAGCAATAACTATTTGAAGAATTTTTCTTAGATATTCATCTGACGTAGAAATATGCTTGTTATGTTGCAGGGTCAAGCACAAATATATATGTATGATCTCTATCTTGAAGCTATATATGTATGGAAAATCAAATAAAGATGGTGGTGTTATATATAGCAATAGCATGGCAGATAGAGCTAGCAGAGCAGCCATAACTGATCCAGAAACTTAACTTGTTGGGTTATTTTTACCCCACTTAGTCAAGTTGGCCAAGTTTAATTAAATATGGATATGAGCTTATTAATCTCAGCTTTGATGTACTTTGTTTTGTAAGAACTTTCCACGTACTAGTTAACTACACCTTGTGCTTTTTTGAATTTCAATCCTTATCTAATTAGTTTTACTAATCAAATCAATATATAATGAAGCCATAGCAGCTTTTTCTGTGATATTCTAGATGCCAATTTGCTTGGCTCCTTCCCTAAATTTTCTAAAAGTAGGAATCCCTACAAATTAAGGACATTGAATGCATTTATAACTAGCAATAGTATATTAGTTTGGTTCTTCCAATGATGCTTAAAAAATTAAAGGTTCGGATCCACTAGATACAATGTGAAATGAGTTCAAAACACTGGTTTGCGCGATGTTAACTTCTTAACCAATCAGTACTTGAGCAAAACTTAAACTATATATTTGTAAGGTTCAATCATCAGACTTGTTATATGGGATGGGCCTATGGCCAGTAATTAGGAATTCAACTTTCGAGCCTAGCCCAACAGAATGTGTTGTTTTTAACATAACAGATATGTGGGGATGAGAATTTGAACCGTCCCATTCATGAGAGTTAAACTTAAAACCCTTCACTTATAAGCAGAGAGGAATAATACTAGTGACAAATATGAAATATGTGCTGCTTAGCAATTGAAGATGAATATAAGCAGGAGTGGAAGCTAAGAAGCAAATGAGATACCCCTTTCATCTTTACTTTCCTTTTTGGTTATGGATGTAAGCAGCCATGGTTAACATCAATAAGGATAGCACGAAGTAAATTCTGTAAAGACGGTTAAAACACCAACAATTTATTTATTATTCAGGGTATCTGGATCAACATGTCACAGTGAAACGCTAGATGAAACCTAGTTACAAAGATAATGAGATACAATCCCCAGTACTCGTTCCCAGTCACCAGGCACCATCAGCGACTTCAGCGTCTTCAGGGCAATGTATAAGCTGAAAATAAGAACAGGTAGTGTTAATAAAACTGCAAATGTATGTTGAGGAGGCATTTAGAAACAATTGAGATGTTAAAAACCAACCTCCACACTTGAAACCCACGGGACGATCAGCAATGTTACAACGTTTTGGAATGGTAACAGCAATTTCTGGTTTCACTCCCGACATCTTAGCAGTATTTGAAAGCATCACGGCACAGAGGCAGCTAGGGTTCTGACCTATCCTTTTTACCTGGCTACAGCAACTAGCGGAAACTGGAGCCTGTGCATCCTGTGCTGCTGATGCACAGGGAGCCAGCTTCAAAGCTTCGCTGTCAGGACTAGATTTTCCACACTCACCAGCCCCATATGCCCCATTCAACTGACTTATGCCGACAATTGCAAGAAACGCTATGAGGCAAATGTACTTCATTGGAGCTTCCATTTCTTCAATTTAGTGCAGAAAACACTTCTCGACTTCCCGCTTTTATACAGCAATAGGCAGCTCAAAAGACACTTGATTAGTTACTGAAAGATGAAACCCACAAGACATAGTGGAGGTAGCACTGGAAGGAGGCATGCTTTGTTTATTGCCGCACCTACTCCTCCAGAAATGGATTTCGATTACCTGGCAACTTTAGGCCATTGAAAATTATCACCTCTAACTAAAGTGCTTGCCACCATTCCATTACTTTTGTCATTTCAGAGAAGAGGCGCGAAAGGGCATTTCTTTTGCAACAGATAACACAGCAGCAATCAATCTCACAATCTCCACGGCTACATCCTATTCCTACCTCAATCTGTTTCTCTAGACTAGTTAGACCTATAAGAATTAGACCGATACCCAGTAAATCATTGGTTTTTCTTTGGCGCTTCTTTGCACACTACGTTCAATCAGTGTTAAACTAGTCCAGAGATCCAAGCTACCACTTCTAAAGAGCAAAGCAAGTAGTGGGATGGTGTGAAAGACTGAAAGTGCATTTGCACTGAAGAAAAACCGCTAAAGCACGGTTAAGTATTGAACTACCCAACCATAATCACCAACTCAACAGAAATCATCAAGCAACTAATACTCCTTTGATGACAGCCTCCCCACCCTGCGTAGAACGAAATAGAACACGCGCAAAGGTATTACAAGCTAATAACGCAGTTAACACACGTGATTAGCTTAAGATATTGCCACAATAACATCCCGTATGTGGGTGCCTGATTGGCCATTCCACACTGAAGTCATGATGGAGACAGCATGAGTAATCCAAAACAGAGCAAAAGGAATAATTGGTAACATGAACAAATTCACTAGAATATTAGCACTTGCTAACCCACGTGTACTACCACTTATCCCCAAATTCCCATTTCACCCAAATTGTGGAGCACTAATCAACTTGATTTCCCACTTGATCCACTACTAATGTGAACGAAGATCAAGGAATTATATATTTTAATCGAATTTAAGAACTTCAATCTCAGGATTAATCCAAATCAAACATTCAAATACATCAAATTAGAATTAAAATACAAAAATTTAGCGCGTAAATGCTTACAAAACGGTGCAACAGTAGATGCGCAGCGCGACAGGGACGAAGATGACTAGCGGGACGACGGCGGCGAGAGTGTGGGAGCTGCCGCAAGCCAAAGTCCCGAGTTGATCTGCACCATGTTGATGAGAACCAGCATCACGAACACGCACCTGGCAACCGAACGGAGACTCGAGACAAGCATCCCGATCCGGGGGAGGGAGCCGTTGGTGACCCGGGCTATAATCTCGGCGGGAGGGTGGTAGGACGGGTTGTGGGTGATCCGGATGCCTGCCTGAGGCCGTGGCGATGAGGCTGGAGAAGAGGAAGGAGCTGAAGGAGTAAACGTGGAAGGAGACGAGGTCCTCGGCCACGGAGGGGCCAGGGAGGCAGGCGGTGGTGTCGTCCTCAATGAGCCTGTTACTGGGGTCGGAGGGGTTCCAGGTGAGGGCGATGAAGAAGGCTAAGGAGAAGAGGGAGTTAACGTTGACAATGCCATCTGGGGCCGTCAGGTGGATGGTGGTGCCGCCGGGGGTGTCTATCCTTCCAATCTTTGATTCCATTTATACGCCTCAAAACACATTATACGACTCCATTTTGCATGCACGTATCAATAACCACGTATATTCTACACCTGAAACTCCAAATTTCCAAAACCCTTGGCCATAATCTCAGTCAGGAGTGTATCCCACATTCAAGCAACCATTCTCTGCAAAACATAATGGATTGCAAGTTAAAACCCGAAGCGGTGGCCATGACTTTGAGAGATTATCGTAATGTGACCTTCGTCATGATTGACATGTTCATCCATCTTAATTCCGTTGATGTCAATGTTGTCGATGAGAGCGTGCGGGTTAGGTCCGGAGCTCTTCTTGAACAAATTTACCATGCAATTTCTACCAAACCCCGAGTTTATGGGTTTCCTCCTAAATTTGCCTAGATTAACTTAATAAGATGCTGACTTCAGCGTAAAGTAAACCTTAAAGACAAGTTTACCGTTGTAGTTAACCCTTTCAAATAAATAAATAAAGGCTAAATTACACAAAACTACATCAACTATTAGTCGAATCACAATCTCATACCTCATGTTTTAAAAATTACAATATCATACATCATCTTACATATTTGTTGCAATATTATACATCCATCAGTTTTTCTATTAATTTTTCTATTAAATACTAACATAGTTTGATGCTGATCCACTTCCTAGTTCAGTTGGATTAAAAATTAATTAAATATTTAAAAACTAAAACTAAAATTATTTAAATATTTTATTAAAAAGGAAGAGGGACCCACCCCCTACAAACCCATCCCCTGACCCTTCTTCCACCGTCCACCATCTTGGTCACGGGTCTGTCAATTCACTCATCGCTGCTCAAATCTTCCCAGTCCGTCCAACCCATCTTCCCCGTCCATTTCTCCCCACCCATCTTCTCTGGAGTTCATCCTCCAGCTCTTGCTCCTCTTCTTCTTCCTCCTTCTCCTCCTCCTCTTTGTCTTTTTTTTTTTTTTTTTTCGGCGGGTCATACTGCCTAGAAGGCAGGAGGGCGTTAAAGTCTTACAACCATTTTATTGGGGATTGGGGACACTTGGGATTCCGTAGGAAATAGGGATAAATTGCTTTTGGTATTCTATTATGCCATCAAAAAGCTTAAAGCTTTACCGCCCATTTCAATGTCCTCCACCACTTGGATTGGTTTACAAATTACAAAATTGTTTCCAATCCCAAGTGTCACTCTCGCTCACTCAGAAACCCTAATAAAATACCCAAAACAATTTATCCCCAATCTCTAACGCTACACCCTCACCGTCATCTCCAAAGACAAGATTGCCGGCGTCAAAATCCCAGAAATTCCACGGTTCAATCTGCCATGAACGACGGTCAAACAGCGTGAAGTCTAGGTAGGTCCTGTCAGTGGCACCAAGAGTAGTGGAACGGCGGTGGTGGCGACGATGCTTGTCATTGGAGTTCGTGGTCAACTCACTTGGGAAGCTCGCCTAAGAAACGGTGGTAGAGGAGACGGGTGGGAAAGAAGGGTGAGGGGATGGGTTTGTAAGGTGGGTTCCATATTTTTAAATAAAAACATTTAACTAATTTTAGTTTTAATCCAACTGGACTAGCAAGCCTGCCTCAAGTCACGTCAACATTTAACAGAGAAACTAATAGAAAAATTGATAGAGGTCTAAAATTGCAACAAATTTGTAAGATGAGGTATGACATTGTAATTTTCAAAATATAAGGTAAAAGATTGTGGTTTGACCAATAATTAAGGTAATTTTGTGTAATTTAACCATAAATAAATAATCCAATCAAATTTAAAATGGCATAAAACATTGAAAAGGAAAAGTAAACCCTAAACCCCATCTGAGAACTCATTATCTTTTTCCTCTCTCGTCAATTCCACTATTTTTCTTCTCTTTTTATCAAATATTCTTCCTCTTGGACCTCCCCTATCAACATTTCATCCATTGGACAAATCCCAACAGGAAATCCATAAACTCGGGTTTTGGTAGAAATTGCATAGTAAATTTGTCCACAGTAAATTTGTCCAAGAAGCAAGGGTGGGCATAAAAAACATTGAATAGAAAACCGAATCCAACCATGATACAAAAACCTGTAAAAGACCGCGTTAATAAAAAAAATAAAAACCGGAACAAAAATCGAACCAGAACGTCTCAAATCGGTTTCGGTTTGGAAATACTAAAAATCGGATGAACCAGACCGAATCAATTTTAATATAAATTATTGCTTTGTTATTATTCTTGTATAAATAAGCCATTTTTCCAAGAAGGCAATATGCATAGGGCCAATTTTTTCTTGCTTCTCTTCCCTTAACTTTTTTTTTTCATTATTTTCCATTATATTTTGCATCATGTACACTTTAGTTTTAGTTTAGGATGTACATTTTCTATCTTCCGGTCACAAGTCTTGTAGATCTAGTAGTGAAAACTCAAATTTGCTTCAATTTGTGGTTGAAATATGTGTTTGGTTTTGAAAGTAGAAAATTCGAAATATAATATATATATATATATAATTTTTGTTAGGATCGCAAAACCAACATAAATTGAACTGAAATTGATGTGAACCGAGTCATACGGTTTTAATAATAAATTTAAACAGAATAGAACCGAATCATAAATACTTTTCTGGTTCCAGTTTCAATTTGAAAATGAAACCTGGTCAAACTGGACGATACCCACTCCTACCAAGAAGAGCTCCGGCCTTAACCCACATGCTCCCATCGCCTACATTGACATCAATGGAAATAAGATGGATGAACATGTCAATCATGACAAAGGGCACATCCGACACGTACGATATGCTCTCAAAGCATGGCTGCCGCCTCGGGTTTTAATTGGGAAAATTAAAATCCTCTATAATTTTTCTATATCATTTAGATTAAACACGTGTGCTTTTGTAAAATTTGATTAAAGTGTTTTGACCAATAGTCATCTCTATTTTTTAAAATTAAAATAAATTTTGAATTTATTCTTTTATCTGCAGGATGGACTTTTCCTTATTTAGTAGAGATATTAGTAATTAAACTACATTTTCTCTTCTTCCAAATATGTTATTTCGATCATAGTTTTTTTTTTTTTTTTTTTTTTTGGGTTATGCAAACATTTATTATTAATTTTTTTTTTCCAAATGGTTTTTTCTTTTTCAAATAGTTGGTGATCAACGTAAAAGCTCCGTGTAATTTTTTTCAATTTTTTTGTGAAATTATATATATATATATATATATATATATATTGCTGTTTTTTTTTAATTCAAAAAAATCATTAATTGGTACGTTTATTTGCAATTTTGGTACGTTTGATTTGATACATATTGTTAACATTGGTACATTATTTCTATTTTTTGGTACGTTTTATTTTGTACACATTGTGTATTGGTATGTTTATATTATTCTCAATCCTATTTTCTCTTAACGTACTAAAAGAAAAACTGAGTTTGGTACGTTTGATTTTGGGGGATTTAAAAATATTTTAAATTATTTTGGAAAAAAAAAATGTCTTAAATCGTAGATAATTATTGCTAAATTGTAGCATTATTTTGAAAATAAATTGAATCTAACCATTTTTTTTTTTTTTACAATTATCTCTAATGGAGGAGAGTGTAATAAAAAAGCTAGATTACAGGAAATTTGTTACAATATAATGTGCATATAGCACCAAAATTATGACCAAAAAAAGTTTAATCAAATCACTTAAATGCATGGATGTTTGATCTAGAAAATTCAAAACTGAAGCGCCTATATCAAAAGATCCCATTTTAATTTGCAATCCATTATGTTTTGCAAAAAGAATGGTTGCTTGAATTCGGGATACACTCTCGAGATCGATTATGGCCAAAGGTTTGGAGTTTCAGGTGTAGAATATACGAGGTCGTTTATGCGTGCATGCAAAATGGAATCATATGAGGTGTTTTGAGGGATATAAATGGAATCAAAGATTGGAATGGTAGACCGAGTTTTTTGGAGTAAGATTCTGTCCTCGCTTGTTTTCTCTCCTCTTCATTCATTTCTATTTGGACGGTCACAATTAAGTCATTTCAATATTTTATATTAATTTTTTTATAGCAAGAGACGTACAAAGTGAAAAGTGAGAGAGGAGAGGAGGAAAGAGGAGGGAAGGGGAGAGAAATAGGAGAAGCGAGAATCCTACTCCAAGTTTTTTTTGGTAATGCATTGGGGGAAGCCATCAAAGGAAACGGGGGCTGAAGTTGTGCATGAAACTGAGAGTTGGGGGAGTATTTGTAATGAAACCAAAGCACCCAACTTTAAACCGAGAGTTGAGGGGCTGAAGTTGTGGGTTTGTTGGTTGAATTGTACAGAGTTGAGGGAGTATTTGTAATGAAACCAAAGCACCCAACTTTAAACTAGCTTTTATGTTTTCACCAAACCATAGCAGCCGGGAGGGGTAGGGAAATCAATATATTTTTGTATTGTTTTGGTCAATAATTCAACTTACTTTCAAAAGCTGTTCATGTTGTCGTTGTAGATGGGGTAGCTCTTTAGGGGAGCAATTTTCACATGGCTCCTTTTTTACGATAGATTTTTTAATGTACTTGAAACACGAAGTGGCATACATGTGTAATTATATAAGTGGTAAAATACTCGTGTTAAAAAATTAAAACATGAAAATAAGTCTTTCACAAATGATTACCACGGCTGTTTCGGACACAATAATTTTTTTTTTTTAGTTTCCCCACGAATTAAAGTTTGACACCTATCTTATGTCCTTTTAAAATAAAACATGTGGCTTTTGATTTATTGTTGGGTCTAATTAATAAATGTTGAAATAAATTTTGTTTTCAAACTTGAACCTTAAGATTGATCCAGTGGTTACTATCTTTCTACTGTCAGGTTGGTCCAATCGGTTCTTCCACATCTTTTTTTTTTTTTTCAAATATTATTACCAAGCACACACTTATACATAGATGTAGGCCCACTTACGACAAAAGCACAAAACAAAGATATAAACCTCCATAGCAACTACAAAAAAAAGCCCAACTCAAACTTTGGGGCCCAAAACGGAAAAACCGAGCAGCCGGTTTCCTCTATCGCCGCTGGCGCACCAACCATCAACAACAAACCAGCTTCCCTTGCAAACGCCGAAGATCCAACAAGGCAAAGCCCCATAAACGAAAAGAAAAAAACTCCACCTACCGGCAACAAGAACCACAAATATCCAAATCGCAACCACCAAGGAAAGGAAGCCAGTGGAAAATCCCACAAGTAACAGCGCCGAGGACGACAGACAAGTGGATGGTAGTGGTGTAAACATCCGAGTCGAGGCTCTACGCTCCATCCGATTAACCCGCAAAAAACGAAAAAGGGAAGTAATTACAGGTCTAAAAATTTGTGGGAGTGAAGGAAGACAGAGCCAAATGGGATAGATAGAAGATGGATAAATTAGAACCATGTAGGTGAAAAAACAGCAGGAAGAAGATGAAGGAGAAGGTCGGAATTTAGGGCTTACCAATCGAAGGCGTAAGTAGGCTGCCATGGAGACTCAATTTATTTGGGGAATGGAACGTCACCCAGCAGAATACGCGTTGTCGCCGGGGATGAAACTTGGGTCACCTGCATGACAAGCGGATATACACATTATACTACGACGATCTTGTTGTTCTCTTGGTTGTTTTCACAATATTTAAACCAATTTTGTTTCACTCTTTCGTTGTAAAATTTTATTTTTAATTCAAGTTTTCTTCACCTTTTCATAGTAATTTTAAATTTTCATTGTTTCTAAATATAGAGAATACAATAGATAGGACTGCCATTAGTTACTTAGTTGTTGATTTAAAAGTCAATCTTCGTACTTAACTATTAGGAGTAACGAAGGTTCACAATCTTATCAAAGGTGTAAAGCACCAGATTAGTATCTCAGTGTATATTAGTTAAAGAAGTGTTGAGTCAACACATTAGTTAGATTTGGTATTTATGTAGAAATACTCAATGTAATGAAATACAATTGCACAATTCTCTCTCTCTCTCTCTCTCTCTCTCTCTCTCTACATTTTCCTCTCTCTCTCTCCCTCTAAAACTCCAATTTCTTACTCACTAAGATAATACTTTCCACATGGTATCATCGCCGGAGTTCACCGACGTTGATCTCCCGTTTCCATGTTCTTGATTTTCTTGCACTTTCTCTCTTGCCAAACAGATCATTTCTTACTTTTCTCTTCAATTCTCTATGAGATTCCGCTATGACTACATCAATGAACTCAAATTCTTCTTCTCCTACGAATTCCTCAACCTTTGCTCCTCACGCTGAAGTTTCTAATCCTTTACTAGCTCTGATTGCATCTGTTACCATTCAGAATATCATCGGTATGGTTCCGACGAAGCTGAATCATCATAACTACATCACCTGGTGCAGCTTATTTCTTCCAGTTCTAAAGCAACTTAAGCTTTTAGGGTTTATCGATGGCACAGATTTATGTCCCTCTCAATTTGTTCTTGACTGTACTGGACTTTGTGTTCTCAATTCTGCACATGAAATTTGGTGTAAGTGAGATCAAATCTTGATGATTTGGATAAATTCGACTCTCTAAAGATCTTCTCCTTCTAACTGTTGGAATTGATGATTCCAGATCTCTGTGGCTCTCTCTGGAAAAATAATTTGTTAGAGCTTCTTGCACACACATTCACAGTCTTCGTGCTAAGATTCAGACAATCCGAAAAGGTGATCCTTCTATGATTGATCACCTCAATTCAATTAAAGAAATTTCTGACAAATTGGCTGCTGCAGGTGAACCAATTTTTTAGTCTGATCTGGTAGCTTATATTCTTTCTGGCCTTCTGATGATTACAAATCATTTGTTGATTCTATTGAAACCAGAAATGAATCAATTACTTCTAATGAACTTCATGGTTTACTTTTGAGCAAGGAAATTTCCCTTTAAAAGCGTAAAACTTGATGAACTACATCAAATTCATCTACTATATTTCATGTTTATGATGCTTAATCTTCAAATAATTTTGGTCATAACTCTGGATTCTGAGGGAATTATTGGGGACACAATTAGAATCGCAACAAATTTATTCAAAATCACAATTTTGGCAGAAAATTGCTTTATTACTCAAACTGGTGGAATTCTTGGTACTGGTCCATCTCGATATGGTGGATTCCAGTCTGGTCAATCGTTTTCTTCTCTGGGAAATCAATTCCATGTCAGTTTTGTAATCAGCATGGTCATCAAGCTCCTTATTGTTTTCGCCTATCTCAATTTGCTTCTTCAATGACTTCTGGCAACAATCAATTCTCTGGCAACCATCAGTTTTCGGGTTATTCTCCCATAGCTATGTTAGCAATAACTAATCCTACACCCAATTATTAGATTACAGACAATGGTGTTTCCCATCATGTTACTCCAGATCCTTCTTCTCTCAATTATGTTATTCCTTACACTGGCAATAAGCAATTATTTGTTGGTAATGGTAAAGTTATGTGTATATCTCATATTGGTCATGCTTTTATACCCATATCTAATGCAGCTTTTAGACTTAGAGATATCTTACTTGTGCCAAAAGCTTCTCATAATTTGTTATCTGTGTACAAATTTATCCATGATAACTGGTGCTTTCTAACTTTTGATTATTTTGGATTCTATATCAAGGATCTAAGAACTAGGAATATGCTCTTCCAGGGCCCCATTAAAGGTGGTTTTTATCCATTCTACTGGACAACTTCCAATGGATCTTCTAGAATAACAGTGTATCCTCGTGCGTTGATGGTTGCAAAGGCCGATATTCATCTCTGGCATAGAAGGCTTGGACACCCTTCTAGTGCAGTTTTACATTCTATTTTACAAACTCATCATTTACATGTAATTGGTCTAGTAAATAAATTTCCAGTTTGTGTAGCTTGTTGAATGGGAAAATCTTCTAAGCTTCCATTTTATGTGTTACCTTGTAACTCTGTTAAACCATTTCATTCGGTTCATACCAATGTATAGGGGCATTCTCTTATCTCTTCTTATACTAGTTACAAATTATACTTAATACTAGTGGATGATTTCACAAAATACAATTGGTTGTACCCTTTGTTTCTTAAATCAGATGTTGCGTCAGTACTTAAAACTTTCATTCTCAAAGTTCAAACATTGTTTGCATCTAAAGTTCAATGTTTGAGATCAGATTCAAATGGTGAGTTTATAAACAAAGTACTTTAGGGTTTCTTTAATGGTCAAGACATTACACATCAACTGAGTTGTCCTCACACACTTGAACAAAGTGGGTGTGCTAAGAGGAAACATCGATATGTTGTAGAAATGGGCAGGACCTTACTTTCTCAAAGTGGTTTACCTCTTAAATTTTGGGTTGAAGCTTTTCAAACAACATTTTATCTTATTAACAAGTTGCCTTAACAGACTTCATCCTTGAGTCCATGGGAAAAATTGTTTCAAGCTACACCAAAGTATCTCACATTGAAGCCTTTTGGTTGTGCCTGTTATCCATGGCTTAAACCTTACTCCAATCACAAGTTAGAACCAAAAAGTAAACTGTGCATTTTTTTGGGATATAGTTTAAATCACAGTAGTTATAGGTGTTATGATCTTATCACTGAGAAGCTTTACATCTCAAGGCATGTTGTGTTTGATGAGAGTTTCTTTCCTCATCTTCATCACAGTTTCTCAGTTACTACAACTCTTGCAATGTCAAAATCCACTCATGTAGCTTCTTCAATCTCAATGACTATACATGTACAATCTACCTCTTCGCTTGCTGTATCTCAATCTCAAGAATCTGCTAATATTAATACCTCCACTGCATCATCACTACATGTCACTACATCTGTTACTTCAACATCTGCACCATCACTACATGTCACTGATTCAATTGTTGAGGAACCTGTCTTATCAAAAGCACCTCACAACACTCATCCAATGATTACTAAAGCCAAATTCTGGAATTCATAAACCCAAAGTATTCACAGTCACGAAGCATCATCTTCCTTCTCAGTTGATCAACTCACCAAGATACCATCAACTCCAACTACTTACCTACAAGCTTTTAAACATGCTCCTTGGATGACAGCAATGCAAGCTGAGTTTCAGGCCATTCAACCCATAGGTACATGGGATTTGGTACCTCATCACCCTTCTTACAAGCTTGTAGGTTATAAATGGGTCTTCAAAGTGAAACACAAGGCTAATAGGTCTATAGAAATGTATAAAGCACGTCTAGTTGCCAAGGGCTTCTATCAACAAAAAGGCTTGGATTTTTCAGAAACTTTTAGCCCTATGGCTAAAACACTAACCATAAGGATTCTTCTTTCCATTGTAGTCCATTATGATTGGTTTGTACACCAAATAGATGTTAGCAATGCATTCCTTCACGGTCATTTAAAATAGGATGTTTATATGCTGCAATCTCCTGGCTTTGTTGATGCTTCAAAACCTACACATGTTTGCAAGCTCAAGAAATCCTTATATGGTCTTAAACTGGCTCCTAGAGCCTAATATGAAGCTTTTTATAGAGCTATTCTTTCCTTGGGTTTCTATCCATCTTCATCAGATACTAGTCGCTTCATCAAGAAAAACACAACTATCACCTTCATCTTGGTTTATGTTGATGATATAATCATCACATACAGTTGCACAATTCTCTCTCTCTCTCTCTCTCTCTCTCTCTCTCTCTCTCTCTCTCTCTCTCTCTCTCTCTCTCTCTCTCTCTCTAAAACTCCAATTCCTTACTCGCTAAGATAATACTTTCCACACTAACGAAAATTCTTTCTATCTACATATTTGTATGTCCTAAGTTCAAAAATCTTAACCTTGGAGTTCATTTTACGTTGGGTTTGTGTTGTGTTTGAGAGAGAGAGAGGTTATTAATTTGAAATATTGAACAAGCAATCTCTTGATAAAAAATAAAAATAAATAAATAAAGAAAAAACAAGCAATCTCATGTCTATATTCTATCTGCAGAAGTTCCAACGACCGATCTAATGTCTCTATTTTTTTTTCTCCTTTTAGCTACATTTCAAATCCAAACCAACATATAAATAACCAGGAACTTTAACAAATACATTAAACTCCCCTAGCTCTCATGAAGTATCAATACTTGGTTCCACCAAGAGGTTTTCTATCTATTTCTATCATTCAGAAGCTCATTTTGCCTCAACCAATTCCAGAGACAACCATAATTTAATACGCCAAACCTCAGCGATCTGCTTCGTTTGATTTTCTCCCATTTTGGTGGGGCGAGGAGTCCTTAAGACGATCCAAAGTTTCTGTGCCGTGTACGTTTGGTATCGAAACTGAACCTTCCATTGTGTTGCTGCAGATTCTTGCTTTTGTTTCAACACCAAGGTAATTAGTCAAGACTCTCCTCACTCCAAAACTGCGTCGGGGAGGCTTGTCCTTGTTATTGGTGTGGAGAAAAGGAGTTCTCTCTCCCCTTGCAGGGCTAATTAAAGGTGCAGGTGATACGTTAGGCATGGCAGAAGCTCTTTTGTGAGGAGTGCTTGGGGCAGGCACTGGATATGAAACCGAGACCTTCTTGCGAGAAATTACACTGACTGCAGCAACTGATGACAGTTTATCTGTCTGCTTTGCCAAGTCGTCCACATATAGTAAATCTTCAATACGAGCCACAATGTTAAATGCCAGGCTTTCCAAAACTCTTGAATAGCTTTCAAGAATGGACTTTCCAACATCCTGAAAATTTTGAAAACAAGGAGTGTTAATGTTAAGACAAAGATACAAGAAAATAAACAAAATGCAAGGAAATTTTTTCAAAGGAAGCAAAACTAACCTTGTTGCACTGAATCTTGCTGGTGTCCAAGATAGTCTGAGTAAGACAAGGAAACCGCTGCTTCAAGGAAAGCAGGAGGCTTTCAGCTCTTTCTGCCAGCAATTCTCGCTTGTCCAGATCGATCACTAGGTCCTTGACCATCTCCCAGGATGACTTTGCGGAGGAGCGGTTTGGATAAAGCGGGGGCTTTGAGTGAGTTCGTCTACGCCAGACAAATATTGACGCTTCAACACGGTTTGCAATCTCTAGAGCAACATGTTCGCTGGACAGGTCAAGGCAGTCAAGCAAAAACTCTGGGGAGAATTTGTCTGATGTAATATATCGGTAAATTATGTCCCCAAGACAGGCCCTTCCATTCTGATCACACATCATAAGAATTTCAACGTCAGATTATGAAACTACAATCTTTGAGTAGAGAAAAGCAGCACATCATTACTCCTAGATGCACTTCTTGACTTGTGGATGCACATCATTACTCCTAGATGCCATGCATCTAGTCACCTCTAGATTTATCAACCATAATTATGTAACTTCTATATGTGTTTAGAAAAAGCATGATTGAGTAGTAAATTTTAAAAGATTTGGAAAAAAAAAAAAAAAAAAAAAAAAAAAATACTATAACAGCGCACTTCAGTTTCGCATAAAAGTATCGTGGAATGTTCAGTTTGCAAACCTTGGGAAGAGTTTCCAAGTACGACTCTGGAACTTCCATTTCTGCAAGAGTAATGCTGTTGATAGCCATTGCAGCTTTTAATATTTGATTTGTGCATTCCCGCGTGTGTTGTAACTGCTTTCTTGAACTTTCACTGAGACCGTCAGCTGCCACGCGAGGTACAGGTAACCACCACTTCTCCTCTTGCCGCTGGACTGTTTTGCGAAAAGAGGCTGAGCCATCAGCTTCAGGGGCCATAACTCCTTGATCAACATACCAGAACTCCATATTGGTGAAACTATCTAATATTTCCTGGATAGAAAAACAACAAAGACTCCTAAGCTCATAATTACCTATAAAATTGGAAACTGTACATTATGAAACAATCAGGGTCTGGACTCACAAGAAGCATATTGTCTAGCTTACGCAGCCCTGGAAGATTCATAAATAGATCTGATCGGGGCCTGCAAGTCATGACCTGCAGAATGTACCACCAATAAGAAACAAAAAACATAAAGACAGATTGTTCATGCTTGCCACCGATTCTCCATTCTAGATTTTGCACATTGTTTACCATGCCCTAGAAAGTAAGGTCATGGCATTCAAAAGAAAAACCAACAGCAGAATTATGCTTAGGTCAGGTGAGCTAGGGTTGTGAAAAATCTAAGGTTCGAAAAATCAATTTACATTTCTCTGTCTTCCTAAATAAAAAGGAAAGATTAAACAAGACATCTTGATGTGATATTACTACAACTGGGAGCAGAATTAACGCTAAATCAAAGATTACCTCAAGCTTTTTTCCATCAGGAAATGTTTGCCAAGAAGGTATCAATTCAACAATATGGTCGGTGACGCAGATTAGCGATTCCATCTCTCTTCTCCACATTGATTTCTTTTCAGCAGGCAAGGGTTCCAATCTCCACAGTTGCCCAAAAATGCTAGCTACATGTTGTACAAGGAAAAAATAATTAATTGAAAAATAAAGTGCAACATGAAGTAATAGAACCACAGATATAGTATACATCAATTTCACAGAATTACAAATTGAAAAGAAGCTGGGAGGATGAGCATACCACAGAGATTGGTAACGGCATTCGAAATCGCCATCGCTGTGCAAACCCCTTTGCCACAACCTGACATGTCTTCTCCAAGCAACAATTTTGAAAATCTCTCTCTCATCATATCCATCTCTGTTTGAATTTCCAACATTACAATACGATTACAAAAAGGAAAATTAGTAGAATTTCCCAATAAAAAATATAAAGAAATTTAAAATTTAGGATTTTTAGATTCCCCTTTTGGTTTCTGATGCAGCTCAGCTAAAAAGTGAGCTGAAAACACGGTGAAGGTTCAAAATTTTGAATTCTGAGCATTTTTTTTTTTTAACTTGTACGACTCTTTTTCAGCAACCAAACGAACCAATAAATCGCAGAAAATCAAAATCTGACCTGCAATTTTGGAAGCCAAGTCCCTGTAATTGCAATCATCAACAGGGGCTTTTCGTTCAGCTTCACCCAAATCAGCAACCGAATTCTTACACAGCTCAGCTTTCCTGATCGGCCATCCCAACGGCGACGGCGAAGAAGAAGGCCCTTTTCTTTTCACTTCCTCACCGGAAGTCTCGGGGCTCGATCGGCTGGTACTGCTTGTCTCTCTCGAGTCTCTGCCGCTCGAATCGGTGAGCGACTCGCTTCCTCCACCGACATTGTTAGCTGAAGACTTGCCAAACCCAGTTCTTTTCTTCTGCAAGTTCTCCCTTTTTCTCGTTAAAGACTCCATCTTTTCGAATTCTGAAAATGCTTGAGCTGCTGCAGCACAAGGAAAGCAAGGGAAATGAGCCAGCGTTTAGCTCAGGTGCTTTCTTCTGCCGTGGATTTGGAATGTAAAGCTTTGTGCACTTGAAGTTTTGGGAGGATTTGGGAGGTGGGTTTTGAAATTTATCTCTGTGCACATAGTGAAGCAGTCAGTCGAGGTCGAAGAAGATTATGTTATCTTTGTCGTAAAATTTGATTTTTGAGTTTGAAGTGAAGGGTGAGTCAACTGCTCATTGTCACATGCCATGCCAACGTCTCTTTTCTCTCTCTCTCTCTCTCTCTCTCTCTCTCTCTCTCTCTCTCTCTCTCTGAGTAGAGAATACGTTCAAAAAATTAATAAAATATAGGACCACGTAGATGGAGGAGTACGGATTCGTTAATTTGTAATTACAATTTTGCCCTCTGACCTTTCTTTGGTCACATTTCTACCATTGTAGTGACTGACAATTCTTGGATGCTCAACAATGAAGAGGAATTCCTCTCCAAAATGTTTTGTGGTCTATTTGCAAAATTTCTTTGTTTATAATTGAATCTGCTAATATTGTAAATTCAGTTTGTAAGATTATTTAAAAAATAATTAAGATAATAATCATTTAGTCAATCAATTATAACAAATGAATAATCGGCTCGTAATACTTTTATCAATTTCAATTGTATGTTTTATACAATTTGATAACTAAATGATCTCATATTTTATTGATTTTTTATGCTGAGATGATTTTAGAGAGTAAATTGTAATATGAACGGTTCTAATAATAAGTACAAATTTTTGCGAATCGGGAACAAAGTGTTTTGAGGAGGAATTTCTCCTCATTCTTTTAGTAGATAAGTATTATTTGTTAGTGACCAGTTCACTATCGTTATTGTGTCAATCGATCGGTTGTTTATGTTTAACAACTATGTTGTGCACATTTCACTTTGAAGAAAATTTTATGAGAAGATACATCGGTTTTAAGGTTAAGCATGCATAACCCTTAATCTGTAGTCACTTTAGGTCATACAGAAAATTTTCAATGTGAGATAAATTCATTGAGGTGGCTGCATGTGTAACTATGTCGCAAAACTCATCCGACATTGCAGAAAATTCCATTGAGAAGGTACATTGTACTTAGGTGGACAATTCTATAGTCCCACCCTTCCTCACAAACACACACAAACCCCCTATTTGTTAGTTAGTTTGGCTTTACTCATGTCAGACATGGCAACTTCTAATCTGACAGCTTTACAAGTTCGTCAAGTAGCCCCTATAAAAAAATTCATTCCCCTTTCAAGTTGAAAGGTCTTCCAATTCTCCAATACACTGCAAATCTATCGAGATAATTGGAAAATCGAATTGAATCTACAAGCTACTCACATAAAGTAAATTATTGGGAGAAAAATCCATTGAGAATTTACTTTGTTTTTATCTTGATCAAAGAAATGGAAAAATCGAAAATCATGAGCGTACATGAACTTATATGGAATAGGAAAGTTAGGTCAAGGTTGAAATTTGATGATCTTCAAAGCCTGAATTTGCAACTGTTCTTCCATGCCATCAAATCAACAAGTCCCGAGTGGGATTCAGCCTGAAAACCCAGACCTAACATGGCCCCTGGCCCCAACAAGTATCTATGATCTCTGGTTTATTTTCTTTCACCTGCATATTAGTATGGGGACAAGGGACCAACCCACATAATGATAACATATGGTATGAATCCCACTAAAGAAAAATGTTGTCAATTTGGACCACCCAAAACGCAAATTTAATTGCCATTTATGGACCACAAAAGAAAATTTTCATATCAAGTATTTTGATCACTTCGTGAAAAATTTATGTTAAATAAAGATCAAAATGACAAATATACTTTCAATTTAATAAATGATGACCCAAAATGATTTGACAAAAATTTGGGAGTATTTTTTTCATTTTATCCTTATTTAACGAAGATTTTTCAGAGAATGACCATATTGATAGTGAACAAATTCATAAACTAATTCTATTGATTTTAAATGCCAGGAACCAGAGTGAAGAGTGATGCCAATCTGAAAGACCTTACTTCTGGTGGCTAGAAACCATAATGCTCGTAGTTACTACCCTATGGGCTTATTATATTAACACCCCACAAATTGTTAAATAAACCTTACATACTTAATACAACCCACATTTTCTATATACCCCACATTTCTCAAATCTTATAACACTCATTTTTAATTCTCAATATACACCTTATCAATATTAGTCTTATACTTTTAATTGATTATGAAAAGGCTAATGCTTCCACCAACTCATCAAATGATCTTGAAACAATTGGGATCTCCCAAAATGGTTCAGAGCTTTGCAAATCCTTGTCAGGTACTAAATTTAGAGGCTTTGGTGGGGATTTCAGTTTTGTTGATGGGCAATTACAAACATCCGTCTTTGAAATGGTAAATGCGTTCGGTGATGCAACAAGAAGAATTGGGTTTTGGACACCACAGAGTGGACTTGTGAGAAAATTGAAATCCAAAAACACAAGTGATCCTTGTTCAACTTCTAAATCCAATGTTGGACCTATTATACATTCCGGAGATTTTGCGTCGGTTCCTA
Source organism: Pyrus x bretschneideri (assembly GCF_019419815.1). Classification (NCBI taxonomy): domain Eukaryota; kingdom Viridiplantae; phylum Streptophyta; class Magnoliopsida; order Rosales; family Rosaceae; genus Pyrus; species Pyrus x bretschneideri. The sequence goes on along the minus strand of NW_025999723.1, from coordinate 5,827,362 downwards.
AGGCATGGAAGATCCCGACAAACAGCAAAAGATTGAATGTAGGAGTTCCTGTGGAGAATGGCTATCCTCAATTTGTAAAAGTAGTATATGACTCCAGCACTAACACGACTCATGTTACTAGGCACACAAGATTAATATGAACCTAAAAAATGAATATGAACATAGAAGTTTAATTCAATAAACGTAAGATTAAATAATTATCGATGTCATCAAAATCACTAAAACAATGGAAAATATGAAATCTTACCTCATGTGAAGCTTTCAAAACATCGATTTCGTGTTCCATTCGTCAAAAACAATTTTTCTCAATCAACATGTTTGTAGTTTCATTGGTTAGGGTTTTGTTCAACAATGGAGGATGAGAGGGTTTTGATAGTTGAGAATATAAATAATACGCTAAAAGTGATTTGGGGTGTATTTAGATTTTTTTTTTTTTAAACCTAATAAGATAAAAAATATCATTGCATAGTGGGGTAAATAAGTTATTTAATATTAAATTTTATTGTGGGTTGCATCCAATATTTTGTGGAGTACTAATATAAAAAGCCTTTTTAAAGAGGGTAAACAAATATTTTGTAATTAGGCGAGGGCACTTTGGTAATTCAAATGAATGGGATTTGAGAATCAATAAGGTAGCTTTTAAGGGATGGGGATTGTCTACCCTCCACTTATCATCTCTCTCCTATTTGAGCGGTCACGATTAAGCCACGTTAATATTTTATAACATGATTTAACCGTAACCGCTCAAATAAGAAGGAAAAGAAAAGGGATGGTAAGTGAAGGGCATACAATACCTATCCGCTTTTAAGGGGGGTAAGTGGTCCATGAGCTACAAAAAAGCACCTCGTTGAATGACTAAAATCCATATATATATATATATATATATATATATTATTCACCTTTGAACTTCCCTTTGGACTTTTTGCTTGAATTTTAGTAAAAAGTGAAAATCCTACGGTTTATGAGACGCTATTTTACTTTCTAGTTGCAATTGACCTTTATGTTTTGAACAAAATTGGTCCGTTTTATTGTTAGTATACTATCGATAATGAATTAATAATATTATTAGGGTGGGCAAGGTATAAAAACTTGGTGTAATGCCTAAGTTTCTTATTGGTGACTGGTGAGTTAGTCTTAGCAATGGTGGCGTTTGAGAGATTAAAGAAAGAAGTTGGGATTGAGAAATTTGAGTGAAGTGAATGAATTTGGTTGAAATCGGTTTGAATGGAGGAGAAAAGATAAAAATAGTTGTTGATTTTGGGTAGAAAAGAAAATTTGCAGTCCTTTGCAACATCGCACTACCTTGTCTTGCCCAACTAGGTGAGCAAAATCTTGCCTTACCATAATAAATAAAGACTACAAGTTCTGTTCATCAAAGTAGTACAGAAGAAGGATAAACCTAGCTACTAGTGAATCCAATATTATGAGATTTATAAAATATTCAAGGGTGGTTTCATCTGCTTGAAATCCCCCAAGTTATATATGTGTGGAATTCCACCAACTCCCAACTTCCAACATAAAAGGATGAAGAGGGCCTCAAGGCAAATGCCCCACCATATTCATCATACTGAATAGTTTGCATGGTGGAGAGCACAGCACTGCATGATCAAAGACGAAAATGATGTATGTGATCCAATACTTTAGTAGATGAGATATTAATTTTTTATTTATTCTTTTCGTATTCAAAATCCTTCATCTCTTAAATTATTGTAATATTTATAATTATCCCCTCTCTTCTTAATAATAATAAATTTAAAATAAAAATAAAAATAAAAAAGACGAAGAGGACTAAAGTTCAAATATCCTCCCATGTCGCGACTGCAAAATAAACCAATAAATAATAAAATAAAGTAGCAAAAAACCAAAAGTCTTTTGGATTTTAAATAGCCGTTAGTGACTGTGAAAGCAGAAGCAATGAGCTATAAGCTAAAAGCTAAATCCTTTGACTTTTTTGTATGGTTCTCATGCGCTACAGCCTTTCCAGCCTTGTTGAGGTTGCTTTTCGCAAGCGCAAAAGTTGCATTTTCTTTCTGCATTCATTTTATTTTTCCCTCCTTTTGCATTCAACGTTGGGCCATAAATTTCAGATACTTTAAATTTGAATAGGTGGTTGTCTCTTACAAATTGGATCTGTTCTGAAACCCACTGTCGTCAGCTACACCCTCTACAACTTGTGGCAGGTTTCATTTGTAGGCTGGGGGAAGTTCGTTGGCCAATCTCATTCAAATACATTGGATTCTCTAGTTACAAAATAATATTTACTTATCTGAAAAAATTGAAAATAAATAGTATGTAACTATGTACTTATCTGGGAAAATTGAGAATAAATATTATGTTACTATCTATGTACGACAGTCCAAGATTTCAGAGGTCGGCAAGACTCATAAAGACATTTCAACCTTCTCTAGCCACCATCGTGCGATTCATTAGAACCGAGAATCTAACCCACGATGTGCCATGTGGAATACCTACATGGAATTCGTCCCCAACCATTGGGTCATCCTGTGGTGGTTGAAAACTATAAATCCATTTGATAATTGTTTCATTTTTAGGATTTCAAAGAGATAAATGAGAAATCATGAGAAAAATAAGAGATATAGAAGAGTGAAGAAAGATAGTTGAAAGATATAGGAAAAGGGTACATAGAAAAAATAAAACCAAAAACTAACAACGACATAATTCAATCAAACTCTACATAACTCAACTATTTGCTAACAAAGAAAAAAAAAATTATTTGTCACAAGAATTCATAGGCAAGTAACTATTATACATCATTGAAATATTGTCACGTTGTTAAATAATGTGAAAAAATATCAATCATATTGGTCTACATACTTTTAACACGTGAACTATTCATATCACAAATTATAGCAAGTGGCTCAATGGTAAAGGCGTAGATTGCTGATGCCCAATAAACAAAAAAATGTGAGAGATTCCAGGTTTGATACTCCAAGCTGATGAGTCTACTTGATTGTGACCACGAGCAGAATGAAATTCTCTATAATCTCTCCGGACCTGAAAAAAAGTAGATAACCAGCCTATCAACAATTGTCTTCTTTTTCATAAAGTAAATAAATAATTATACATATCACGTTGTCGCATTCCAGTACTACCAAACAATGTCAGAATAAAGAGATCCCGATTCCTTCAGTTTTTAGCCCAAGCCATCAGCACAAAAACCCACTGGGCCTTCTTCTTCCTTCCTCCTCTCCCTCTCTCTCTTTCCTGCAACCCACTTGTCAATTTGCGATTAAACCCAACATTTCTCATCCCCACAAATGAAATATATATAATATTTATTTTGAGCAAACAAAGGAAATATTTTTGTGTGGCGGCGACAAACGAAAATAAGAGAAAAAGGAAACCGCAAGTTTTTGTCAATTTGAGAAACCAAAACAAAACACAAAAATATTTAAGAGCTGAAAAACACAAGACATGGAATTTAGAATCTGAATGTTTTTCCGGGCAGGATCGAATCGGACAAGGACATAACCAGCCAGACAAGGATTCCTTGGAACTCTGCCCGCCTTTCCGCTTCTGTCGTCTTTTCCGTCAAAGGTCATGTCTTTTTACATTATTCGCTTTTCCATCTGTTTTATGAAATGATTGGATTTTGATCTGAAACTTGCGGTTGGATTGCTTTGCCTCTGACCATTGCTTTCGTTTTGATACCTCAGATTGCAAAGTATTGAGCTTTAATGTTGTTTTTGATGAATTATTGAGCTCAATTATTGATGATGCTGTTTTTTTTTTTTTTTGTCCGTTTTGATTGCGGAAACTGGAAATTTAATCCAATTTATGGAAATTGATTGGTTATATTTTATGGGTTTTCGCGTCGGATTCGTTACCATGTGTAAAGCTACGTTCTTGTGAGCATCCAATAGCTTCTTTCCAAATCAGAAACCCTGGTTTTCCATTTGAACTGAATAATTGAATGCAAATGGGGAAGCAGCTCAGCTTGATTTGATTCATGGATGAGACTGTCCAAGCTCAGCTTGATTCTGCCTGAGTTGGCTTAGAATTAATGGCCTGTTTGGGACTGCTTCTGGAAGGGCTAAAAGCGCTTTCTGAATATGTTTGGCAGAAAAGCTTAAGAAGCACATGGACTTCTAAAAAGAATTTCAATGTGTTTCTATATAAAAGTACTTATAGAAAAAGCAGTTATGAGCAGAAGTGCTTCCCACAGAAGCAGTCCTAAATAGCCTAACTGAATCTGTAATAGTCTTTCATACATCATGCCCTGGCAAAGTACGAATGTTGTTTGATTACAGCATTTTTTTTCGTGGTTGGAGAAATTAATATTTCATTCCTCTTTGTTGTTTAGTTCAGAAACCTGATATATTTCTATGTTCAAAATGCAACAGGTTGCGGAGATATATAATTATATAATATACCCTTTAAAGATTTTTGGGGAACTTTGTTACTGGGATAACCAAGTGCAATAACCATTTTGATTATCTAAATATCTGAGATTTAGTGTGGCGGGGTGAAAACCCTTAGCGAAGTGGCTCACACATGTGGCCTTCGTATTTTTTATTCAATAAGATTCTTAAGACAGAAGATGAAGATGTATCGAATGGTGAACATTCAGGCATGGTAGAACCCTACCCATGTGAACATCCGTTGCCCTGCTCGCACTTTGTTGAAGTGAGTTTATTGTGATTCTGTCGCTACCTTTCTTATTGATCATCTACATTGAAATTACAACTGTTTTCAGTATGTACCCTGATAACAGTATATGGATTCCAAGTGGACCCATCAAATCGTATTGTTAGTTTTAATTTGTTTAGCTGTCCTGGTGCTTATAGGTCCCGCACATAAACCAGCAAGATTCTTGGGATTGCGGCCTCGCCTGTGTTCTTATGGTCTTTCGGACCCTTGGCATAGACAACTGCGATATTCAGACATTGGCAGAGCTATGTCACACAAATAGGTGTTCCCCTCTTTATAGAGTCAGAACTTCATTTCCTCCTTTACTACTGTTATGTACTTTCCTTTGAGAATTTGTTCTTTAGAAATTATCAATGTTTATAGCATTATGGGTTTTGTGATTGGTGAAGATAGAATGTGTAGACGAATAAAATCCATTCCTCGAAAAAACTAGCCTTTTATTGTATTGCTGTATTAATCTACTCTTTCTTAGAAGGTTTATTTACGAGGACATGCTGTATGTTACGGAAATGAATATTCTAGGTGGGATATGATATGAATGCTTGATACCTTTCTTGTTACCAAAAGTTTCAGCTAGAGACTAGAGTTAATAGTTGATACATCTGTTACATATTCAATACAAACTTATATGAAAAGTTTCTGTTATATCTGAATGCTGACATATTGTTTGCAGCATTTGGACCGTTGATCTAGCATATTTATTACAGAAGGTCTGTTATGTACTTTCCTTTTGAGTATTGTCCTTTATAAATTGATTGATGTTTATAGGGTTATGAGTTTGACGATTGGTGAAAAAGTGCAGATGAATAAAAGTCCGTCCTCAATCTAATGTTGAAGCTGCTAGAGTTTAACTTGAATTACTATATCAGTTTATTTTTTTTCCTAAAGGTTTTATTTACAGAAGCGCATGCTGTGGCTATACCTTATGTATTCTGATACAGAAACAAGTAACATGCAACACTAGTCGTTTTTTCTCATTCACTTTTCAACCAACAGATGACTTTATGTTTCTTCTTGTATACAAATCAATATTTTTTGTGTGAAGTTTGAATAGCTATGGAGCATCCTAGGTATGTTTGTGTGAAGTTGGAATGGTTATGGAGTATATAAAAATGTTTGATACCTTCTTGTTGCAAAAAATTTGAAGTTAGACTTATACTTGTTTCATCAGTGACATATTCAACATGTGCTTACGTGAAAAGTTTCTGGTATAACTGAGTGCTTGCATCTTGTTTGCAGCATTTGGACCGTTGATCTAGCATTTTTACTACAGAAGTTCTCTATCAGTTTTTCCTACTACACAGTGACATTTGGAGCAAACCCTAATTATTCTGGCGAGACATTTTACAAGGTGATTTTACTCTTAAGATGGATAAGTTTTAGTTGACAGTATTTGGTGTTGGTTAGTATGAACTAGATTGTATTGGTTGTTTGCAAGATCTGGAATGCACATCTAAGCCTAATTGTCTATCAATTATAGATGCATATATCATATGACAACGAGGACCCAAACTGCATATAGACAAGATCATTGTCTGTCACGATTTCCTGGCATTAGCCGAACTTTGAATATTTACCAATGAGTGTCACCTAAAACTGCATGAGTACGAGTAATGCTACTTATTGCGTTTGTTATATGTAAAAGAAATGAGAAGTTGAATATTTTATTTTATTTTGAAAAGAAAACTTGTTTTGGATTTAAAGACTGTAGTATCACTTTTCTTAGTTCATATACTTGTGAGCTTGTCTTTTCAAATCTTGATGCGCATAAAAGTTTCAAATAAGTAGATTTATTCTGCAGGAGCAATTACCTAATGATCTGGAGCGAGTTGATAATCTATTTCAAAAAGCACTAGAAGCCGGAATTAATATACAGGTATAATTGCTAGCTGCTCATTTCAGTTCTTGGTTACCTCTTCCCAAATTAAGAGCCAGACGTCCTTTTTACTTATAATTTTCTTAGAACAAGGCAATAAACGTTCCTTCTTTTGTTTACAGCGCAGATCAATAAGTCGAGAAGAAATTTGTTTCTCGATTTTGTCCGGGAAGTACATTGCCATTGTTTTGGTTGATCAGTATAAATTGAGGTTCAAACTTCTCGCTTTCCCTTCTTTCTTTCTTCCACCTTGATTGATAACTGTTCTTTACTGCTTGCGCAATAATGTATGACATATATGATCAAGTCTTACTGGGCTAATGGAAAAATATTTCTGTCAAAATTTTGTCACAGTAGGTCTTCTCCGGACGATGTTTTTGTCTCAGACTATTGTGTAAGCAACTCTGGTTACACAGGTAGGACTTTTACTTTTAGTTACCCTGGTGCTGAATAATCTGAACTAAAAAGTTTTTCACCACTCAGTGTTGAGTATGACATGATTGTGCTTTTTTTTGTTTTGTTTTTTGTTTGGGGGGGGGAAGCGAGGGGAGGGAGGAGGATATACATGTTGTATAAGTACTAGTTGACCAAAAGAAAGGAAAACGGGACATGAATACATGAAAAATGACAAGCTCATGCTTGTGTTAGCTTAACTCCTAGTCAAAATCTACTTTAGCACCTATATTACCCTGGAGATTGTAAGCATCTTTCTGCACATATTATTTAAGCTTAGCAAGACAGGTTGGATGACCTCTTGTGTTCAGAACCGTGATAACATAGCTCGTAGGCCTGTAATTCATGTTAATGTCATTCCATTTCCAAAAAGTGAGAACGGTGGTTAGCAATGAGCTAATTCCTATAGGATGTTTCTCCAACATGATTTCCCCAGCTCTTCTGAATTAACAGTTTATGGAATTATAATTAAACTTAAAGGCATGCTCTATGCTCGGATGATGTATATGGTCCAATATCCTAGTGGATAGGTTGTTGGGTTTCTACCCATGCGTCTTGGGTTCAAAAATCCCCCCTCCCATAAATTATTGTAATAATTTCAAACCCTTCCCCCTCCCCTTAATAATAATAAATAAAGTAAATGCTGGGATGAAGTATCTTTTTGCACGTCCTGATTATTCACTTCTGCTCCCAGTCACAACCTTCAGAAGTTTATGTCTTTAGATGAATTGATTACTGATTATTATTATTATTATTGTCTTTTGTAGGTCACTATGTCGTCATATGTGGGTATGACACTACTGCAGATGAGTTTGAAATTAGAGATCCGGCCTGTTCAAGGTATTATCTTCATTACAAATTTTTTTCTTTTCCCTTCTTTTTTGGGAAAGAAGAAGAAAATCTGTTACCTTATCTTCTATTGATGTCGTTGGGTCATCTTCGTTTGTGTTTAGCTTTCTCACTGGTATAAAGCATGATGACATCAATTTGGAGATTACCTGACTCCAACAATTTCTTACATTTTGTGTAGTAAGGCAAACAAATTCAACACTTCCTTCCTTGACTAATAAGTTATACTTAGTAGAAAGATTAGAGTGATGAGTTATGAAAACCCATCGTATGATAAGTTCAAGTTTGTCAAACCTCTTAGAGAGGATAGGAGACAATCCAGCTTTCATGATTTCTACTGTAAATGTACAAATTGAAATAAGAAACTGATGACTAGTAGACTAACTATGCTCAAAATTCAGTAAGACATTACCGATTACCTGTTCAATAAGGTTGTCTGTCAGAGGAAGTCTTAGTTCATCATGATTCCCAATCTACCCATCACATAAAACTAAGTTAATTTTATTATTTACACTAAGTTCATCACCCTATGACATTCCTGCTATTCGGTTTAAAGTCTAGCAACGTGAGTGAGTGGTACTCCACCATAAGAATAGTTAAGAAGATCCGATATCCACCGGCTAAACCTATTGATGGTCGGGGTGAAATTTGATCTTCTGAATCTTGATTAATTGAGTCTCCCACACCTGGTATTATTTCGAGATGTTCTGTATTAAGGCTGCAAATGTTACTCGGAAAGGCTGCATTATGCTTGCATACAGCCAATAGTGCTGAAGAAGTCAAACCCTATGGTCGTTATCATTCATCGCATGTTTCCTTACTTAGAATGGGGAAAGGCATGGTTGTTCAGGTACGGGATAAACTACCCCCTCCTTGGTGATACGATACCTGGTTGATTAGGCAAGGGATAAATGATTTTGATGCGGGGCACACTTATTTTTTATTCCTCGTGTGATAGTAAACGCAGGATATTTCAGGAATGGGGATGATACCCATACCTTCCATACCCATTCCTGGTGAGTAAGCATGCCCTCAATGAGTTTTGTTTATGTCAATAGTCTTCGATACGAGATTTACATGCATGTGTGCTTACATTTGCATTCTGTAGGCACGGTGAACACTTTGATTGTGTTCCCAAATTCTTTTTAGCTTATAAAAGATTACACTCTGGTAACTGCAGGAAAAATGAGAGGATCTCCTCAACGTGCTTAGAAGAAGCCCGCAAATCCTTTGGTACCGATGAGGATCTTCTCTTGGTAATCCAAACTGAGCCTTCACCTCGTTGTGCACATCGGTTGTCATTTAATCATTATTTAGTTGCTAGGGTGTTAGTTATGGGTCCCTAATTCTTCCATGGCATTAAGTAACTTCACCTGTCACAAACATCTAATGGTAGAAACAACTAATTTCGTGTGGGATTTCGACGCAGATATCTCTGAAGAAGAGTGGGAAGCAAAATCGCCCGGGAACACACCAGTGATTGTATTGATTGCTAACATCAATTGTCAGTCCCCATGAAAACGAAGAAACATATGTATTACAAGTTTTTTCGTATTTAGGATTAGCATGTACGATATAGGGAAAAATTGTTTCTCTATTGATTTTAAAATCACAGTATGTAAGCTCCCGAATTGGTAGGATGGACGTGCAAACCACCAACGGACATAATTGTACATCATGTAACATGTATGTATGTATGTATGTATGTATTCTGTACTACCATCTCCATTTCCAAACAGATTCTTATATCTCAATAAATTAGAATCACGTGACCCTTGAGTTTTTCTGTGTTTAATCTCTAGTTATTTTCACTTCCGTATGTCATATTGTAAATGCAGTTTTCACCTTTTTTTCGGTGCGTTGAGATGTGTCTATCCCTCTCTTAAATCGAAATCAAAACCTAAACTAAAAACAAAAGACCACGAGGCTTTCTATAATGCAAGATGAATCTTGCTGGATAATGGCGGGATGCGAACCACCAGTTGATTATTGACTGAATTCTGTTGATTGACCGGCCCCTCACATTCTGCAACTATCCTGCAAGATTATGGATGATATCCCCTCGCTCTAAGGGACAGGAGGCACTTTAATTTTCAGAGTGTACTTGTGATTTCTTCAATACAAGCATGCGATTAGTGATGTAAGCCATCGTTTTCCAGTCAAATTCATCATTGTCCTGAGTTCATGTGCTCCTCGTCAGAGCTGTAGATATGTAGAGCTACTGAGCTAGCCCCATAAATTATCAAAACTTAACCATAAACGGACTTCGTGTGACCAAGTATATACATACGTGCATGCCTGTGGGCCTATAACAAAATGCATGTTCGAGCATGGAAGACACACGCATGCACGTGTGCACGTAGAGAGTGCGCGCAATTATTCAAGTTAGGGTTTATTGAATTCCATTTCTTAGATCATATTTTAAGAACATTGTGGTCACTCACCGTTTGATTTTAATTCAATGTTAGCGAAGAAAGTACAACAAAAAAGTAAAATGGTTACCTATTGTTAAATTATTATCTAATTATGAGTGACCATAATTTCTTTGGACCATGACTGAGGAGTTAATTTAGTCCTCCATTATTCGAGCTAAAGTTTAATGAGTTTTGATTTCTTAGGTCATAGTTCAAGAATATTATGGTGATTCACTGTTCAATCTTAATTAGAAAATAAGCTAAATATTAATTTACTACCCTTAAGTTTCGTGGTTTTTAACATTTGGTACATGACATTTTTTTTGTTCCATAGTCATACCTAAAGTGTTAATTTTGGTACAATTTCATACATCTAAATCAACCGTTAATTGGTGACTTGGCGTTCACGTGGACAATGATTAGGCATCACGTGTCATAAAGGCCCACATAAATATTAAAAAATATTAAAAAAAATAATAATAATAATTTATGGGCTTAACCTCAACCCCCGATCCCCTCCCTCCTTTCTCTCTTCTTCAACAAACCACGACCCCAAAGAAATCTCTTCCCTCCTCTGTACCAAATTCAAACAATGGTGGAAGGTCGCAAATGGAATGGAAGATTTCAGATCCAGATCGTGCGGTCACGGAAGGTCGCAGATGGAGAGCTACAATGGCGGACCCGCTTCGTCGGGGGTCAATGGGATGCAGGATCTCAGGTGCTACAGCGCCTCCTACGCAACCTCTGTGCACTGCAGCAGCAGCAAACCCAGGCGGGAAACAACGGCGAGATGATCAGGAAGGGGAAGTTGGAGACGAAGAGCTGGAGCTTGAGTGATCCAAAGATGCGGAGGAAGAAGAGGGTGGCGAGCTATAAGGTGTATATAGTGGAAGGGAAGCTCAAAGGGTCATTACGGAAGAGCTTCTGGCAGAGAGGGTGTGCAAAGGAGAGAAGGGAGGGAGGGGGTCGGGTGAAGAGAGAAAGGACGAAGGGTTGGGTGGGCAAGAGAAAGGATGGAGGGTTGGGTGGGATCGGGGGGATGGAGGGTTTGGGTGCGATTGTCGGAGGGGGAGGGGGTCGAGGTGTGAGGTAGTAGAAGGGTGGTTTTTTTTTTTTTTTTTTTTTTTTTTTCTAATTTGTATTATTATTTTTTAATATCCACGTCGGCCATATTGACACGTGGTGCTAAGTCATTGTCCACATGGGCATCACGTCATTAGTTAACGGCTGATTTAACAGACAAACTAACGAATGTATGAAACTGTCCCAAAATTAACACTTTAGGTATAATTCTGGGACGAAAAAAATTTCATGTACCAAATGTTGAAAACCACGAAACTTGAGGATAGTAAACTGATATTTACCCTAAAAAATAAAACGATCATCTATTATTGAATTAACATCGAATTATGAGTGATTATAATCTTCTTTACTTATAGGGTTTAAGAGAAAGTTTAAGAGAACATGAGTGAGGGTTTAATTTAGTCCTCGATTTGGGGTGCTTTCCTTCTTTTTTCTCTACATCTGAGACACTAATACCATGTCTTGACCTAAACAAACTATAATCTATATGGCTTTGTCTATAAATAATGGATTAAGTCCAATGTGATTGAGCTAATTAAGAACTGTGTTATTATTATTTATGATTAATTTTGGCATTATCTAGATGATGGTGGAGGAATTGGTGGAAACGGAATACGCATGGAAGATTGAGTTGGCTCAAAGAAGGTGATGAATAATATTGCAAAGTGCACTGGCATATAATAAATATACACACACACACATATATCTAGCAACATGTACATAGTATATAGTATATAGCATATAATATTTAGTTCCAAATCTTAGAAAAACAAAGATTCCAACAAATGAAAGCCTTTCCCCGGAGAACAATAAAACATGTCTCTTCATACACACACCCCATAACTTTGGTGTATTATTGTTCTATTATTATATGCTGCTCTTTTCCTTTTTGTTTTTATGGTTTAGGAAGTAGAATGTGTAGAATTATCAGAGAGACGGGCCAACGTTTCATTCCAACCACACCGATATTGTCCCTGACTTGGTAATTACTACCTGCTCAATCCGTAAGGTGTGGGGTTTTATCACAAAAGACCTCGGTATTAGTCACCGATATTGTCCTTAACTTAGTAATTATTACTTGCTCAATCCGTAAGGTGAGGGGTTTTATCACAAAAGACATAGGTAGTAGTTGGAGTGGGATTAGGGTATTAAACTCTTCTTTTCTCATGGATACAATCAATGTGGGACATTTCAACACACTCCCCATGTGGGAGATCCACACATTGACAACCATGCGGAGCCAATGGGACTCACCCTACACGTAGGGCTAAGGAGACCCACCCATCACGTGGCATTACAGCATGGGCTCGCTTCCTGGCTCTGATACCACATAGAATTATCAGAGAGACGAGCCAATGACCCACTCCAACAACACTGATATTATCCCCAACTTGGTAATTACCACCTACCCATCCGTCAGGTGTGGGGTTTTATTACAAAATGCTTCAGTATTAGTTGAAGTGGGATTAGAGTATTAAACTCTTATTTTCTCATAGATACGATCGATGTGGGACATTTCAATAGAATGGTATGCCATACTCTAGTCTAGTAATTATATTTGTGCCACTATGTGATTCTAAACTAGAAAGTAGTAATATAGACACAAAATCTTATTTAGTAAATCCATATTGTGTGCCCCTTCTTAGCCATAATTTAGAATTACGATAGAAAAACAAGATGATAGGATTTCTGTAAGGACTATGTATTTGTCGTATAAGACTCTTATATTTTAGAGAGAAAAAAATAGTGATATATAAAAGAGAGCATATATGGTGACATACTATTTGGGTTAATATTTGAACATTGGATTTAGATGAAGAAAAGCTCAAGAATACCTAATTCAAGGAGACTTGCCTGAAGCCCAGCACCAAGCCCAGAAGCAAATTGAGGCTTTCTCAGCCAAAATGCAAGCCGCATGCTTGCCACTGAAGTGACAAGTGATGGAGACTAACCTACTACCAGCCAAAGAACACTTTCTAGTGGCATTACAAGTAAAAAGATGAAAACTCACTACCCTCCAAAGTGCTTTCGAGCAAGAACAAAGTTACAATAGTTGGGCTAATTTGCCTATAAAAGGAGGAAGAGGCCCCAGAGACAAGGACACTCGACCAATCAAACAAACAAACATACAAACTCTGCTCTCAAGCCAAATTTGCATCCAAAAGTTGAATTCAACCTATATTCAGTCATTTTTAGCGACAAGCTATCTTTTGTCTAGATTTCCTTATAAAGCCTATCTTTCTCTAGTATCGATTCCCTCGTGTAATCTTGTTTACCATTCATCCCCTTTTAGCGAATAAACCCCTGTTAGTTCAAAGAGAAGCGATTACAAGAGGTTCAACCTTGCAGACAAGGTGAAATCTTGTCCGAAGCTCTTTGTTTGTTTTCTGAATTTGTAGATCTATTACTTAATGCATTCTCCATTATGTATTCAAGTTGTTTCCATCAGTTTTCCTACTTTAAGAGTCTCATTTGTATCTGAATCTAATCATTTTAATGAATATGCTTTCATTAAAATCAATCAAGAACCAAGTAAATGACTTAGAGGGCTCTGGACTCCCTTCATTCAAACATACAAAACTATGAACTAAAAGTCCTTGGTCACAAAGCAAGAAAAAGAACTTACGTGGACTTAACCCATCTATGACAATCATTTGATAACAAGAAGTCCGAGTAACTTGGGGTGCAAGTAATCAACTAAACACACTTGTTCTACATCTGCTATACTGAGATAGTAGTGGCACGCCTAGCATTCACTTGGTTTTGATTGCAAGCCTCAAGGCCTACACCTAAGGCTTCACAAATGCACCTTTCAAAACTAACTCTATCCTCTTATTGTAGCACATCAACAAGTAAGAGCCCAACAACACATCTAAAGTGTCAATCCTTTGAGAGCTATGATGAGGTCCGAGGATCCTTCTCCAGAGAAATCTTCGCGCCAAACACATACATTGGCCTATATATATCCCGATTTAATTTGCTGCAGTAAAACGGAGTACCTGCTACGAAGCTAATCTCTTAATATTGAATCAACTAGATTTCAGTAATGCTAATATTTCTCTTTTATGAATTAAAATGTCAAGCATCGTAGTTCATTACTTATATTTAACATAAACTTCTAAAACTTAATGCCAATCAACGTAGTTTATTACTTATATCTAACATAAACTTCTAAAGTTATGGATTATGGATGCCTCAACTTGTGCAATTCAAAATTCAATTAGTAGGGTATGATTCTTGGATTTTCGGTTGTATATATATTTGTGAAACTATTTTTCTGATTGTGTAAATAAGGCAGAATAATTATACGACCGGTGAAAGGGTAAATATTTTATAAGAAATCATGCTGATGAGATAAATAAGCACATAATTATATACAGCCAATGATAAAACATATCAATTACAAAGCCAAATTCATTGAATCAAGAGTTGCGATCAAATTGAATTATACATGTCTTAACCAATGTGATTTTCTTCCAACCGTGCTTGCATGTCGTATTAATTAGGTGTGCATGATTTGGCTCACATACACCAGGATCGTCTCTGAGATTTTAGGGGTCCTGTGCGAAATTTATAAAAGTGTCCCTCCTTAAGATAGTCTTAACAAATGTAAGACAATGTATTAACGCTAGAAAACAATCATTTAAATCAAAACAAAGTTTAGCACTCACTGATTGCAAGTTTAAAAATGATATTAATAATAAGTAAAAAGAGCTACAAGCATAACTGTCACATCCCGGTCCGGGCGGATCACTTCCCAGGCCCGCTCCACCACCGTAGCATGATATTGTCCGTTTTGGGCTTACCATTCCCTCACGGTTTTGTTTTTTGGAACTCACGAGCAACTTCCCAGTGGGTCACCCATCATGGGATTGCTCTAGCCCCCTTCTCGCTTAACTTTGGAGTTCCTACAGAACCCGAAGCCAGTGAACTCCCAAAAGGCCTCGTGCTAGGTAGGGATGGGAATATACATTTAAGGATTATTGCCCTGGGCGATGTGGGATGTCACAATAACGTTCATTAAACAATCATAAGCAGTTCAATCTTAAAAAACCAAACAAGAAAACAAACTTCAAAAACTCTAACCTTAAAGTTTCACTTGAATATGTAACATTATTACATAATAATATTGAAAAAAATATCGTCTTTTATGGTGTATTATTAGCACTCAAAATTTCTTATTGTTACGCTTGTAAGGAGTGTAAGATGAGATTTTAAAGTGCTAACAAAATCAATTTTTGAATATAGAACATTATTTCATAACAAAAGCAATTTGAAATAGAATATTATTACATATAAATATTAGGTAACAAAAATTTTGAGGGCCCCTTCAAATTTGGGGCCCTGTACGATTGCACCTTTCGCACCCCCTCAACGCCCCCTCTGACATACACAATAATGCAATTGTTGTCTAACTCGAAGGGATGGCAGAATCTTTGTTTGTAAGGTTTGATCGTTCACAATAATGCAATGATTATCTCTCTAAACAACGGGTGTGAGCACATGTGATCAGATGAGCCCTATGAAAATGTAACTTTTGCATGTGACCCTCCTCCCCCTCTAGCAACGGAATTGTTTTTTCTATTTTTTGATTTTTAATTTTATTCCAAAAAAAGGTTTAGAAAACCATTTAATGTTTATTAGTGATGCCACTAAATCTAAATATTAAAAAAGAAAATCTCCTATAAATTAGGTGCCACCACCACCACTTTTAGTAAGGTGTGTGGGTTGGGGTTTGCTCAAACCCACCCCAAATCAGAAGGGAAATAAATGGCCACACAAGAGAGTAATCCAAACATTAATAAAACAAGAGAAATTTCGATCAATTTACTTTATTAAGACATCTCTCACATGTAATAAGATTATTATGATACGTTTGTTTTATTGGACTATCTTGGATTAGACTAAATTCAATGACTAAATTAAATTGGCTTAGCATGAACAACCTAGTATAGGAATAATAAAGTGTTTGTACAATGTCAAACTAAGTCACAAATTAAATTATTTTTATGATCTAAATTTTTTTTGTCATTTTTTTAATTCTCTCCCCCTCTTTCTTTTCCCTTTTCTTTTCTCTTTCTTATCATTTCCAAATATTTCTCGTTGGATTTGGATCCTCTTCTGAGCAAAGGGTTCGAATCCTGCTAACCAAGCAACACGGACCGTTGGATTTTGATCCAACAGCTACAAACAAAAGGACATTCTAAAAGTTATAATAATTGTAGCAGTTGGATTTTGATCCAACGGTCAGTGTTGTTTGGTCAGCAGGATTCGGACCCTCTGCTCAAGAGAGGATCCAAATCCCTTCTTTTTTTTAGGTCAAAGCTTCTCTGTTATTTTCTACTCATTACTTTTTCTTTTTCTCTTCCTTTTCAAATTCAAGAACTGAGTACAAGCCGATGAACCCCTACCAGATGAAAGATTTACTGATCGAAGTAGGCATTGCAGTTGTAGATGGTGTGGTCGAGTGCGAATGCGTAGATCAGCATCGAGCTTTGGGTGAACGACAATCTGGATTTGCTCACCTAGGGAGCTACCGTGCAGTCGAGTAGGACAAGGAAAGAGGGAGAGAGTGTGGTGGTCTAGTGGTGTGATTTCGTTGGACTGAGGAGAGATTGCAAGTAACAAGGGCAGGAGAGCAAAGAGCAAACGAATGAAGGGGATGCCTTAGCAATCCCATGGTTATTGGGGGTCTCGCTAAAACCTCATAATGAAGGGGTTTGTCCATGCAAGTCCCCTTTAGTCACATTAATCTTAATCCTAGCACGGTAGAAACACGGGTCTAGACTAAGGATTAATCCAGTCTAATTAATTGATTGTTAGTGAGGTTAAACAAACACACCCTTATTGAGATAAGTTATACCAAATAACATGTCTTATATTTTTTAGGATTGAGTACCTAAAACCCTCTAATTTTTTAGTGTCATTCTAAATTGGTCTCAATCTTTTTTAAACATTCCAAACAAGTGCCCAACTTATTGAAAATGTCACATCCAATAAACCCCAATTAATTTTTTTGTTAAATGTACATGTGGCAACAATAGATCCCACTTTTTAACTTACAGGGACATTAAAATAATAATAAAAATAACTTCAAAAAGACATAAAGATACAAAAAAAAAAAATAATAAACAAATTCACAAAAAATAGGAAAAAAAAAAGATCGGAAACTATCAAGCCCCCACCACCTCCAAGCTCAACCTACGACCACCTAAATCTCATCCTAACCATATATTCAAAACCCACCAATTGGATATATCATAGTCAACATTAATATTAGTTGCCTCAAAATCTAAATTTCAAACATAAATTATATAATATGGAACCTAATGAGGAAACGAGTATTGAATTGAAACGAAACTGAACCCAAATTGAAATTACATTAGGAGGGTAATCTCTTAACAAAGAAAAGGGTTAATAATTCATATAGGTTTTAAGAAGCTTGTTTCTCTGCTCATGTGGTTTCCTCATTAGCCGATTCTCGGTTGGTAAGCTTCCATGACAATTTTTCTTTGTGGACGGTGAATATGATTATGGCTACATCATGGCAATCCATACAATTTCAGCAATCTACATAACCTTCTTATCGATGTTGGCGGCTTGATTTGTAGGATGAAGTTGGTGATTGAGCGTTGGGTTTGAAGGTGACAGTCTGATGAGGTGGTGGTGGTGATCATTAGTTAGAGGATTCCATGCTTACATAACCTAATATTGATTTTGGAGATAAAGTAAGCCCTAGTTCATATAACAGAAATTTAACTAAGCTTAACAGATATGACATTTTCAATAAATGGGCACATATTTGAAATGTTTAAAGTTAAAATTAGTTTGGAATGATACATAAACGTTGAAAAACTTTAGATACTTGATTCTATTTTTTATGGAACTATTTTACGAATGATTTGATTAGAATGATCCCACATAATAAACATTTTCATCACCCTTCCGAAGAGCCTTTGACCAAGAGCAACAAGGTGTGTTTGCCCATGTGATGCCTCCTCTGTCTTGATTGAGTGAAATGGTGGCCAGTTCTACGTCATAATTTCAATTTCTAACAATCTTTGAATCTTTGAATATAATCAAATGGGAAAAACATAGCAGTAGCATGCATGTGACAGAGAGAGAGAGAGAGAGGGCGGCAGGTAAGTTCGATTGTTCGAATTTTGAAAAATTAGGGAACAAAATCTATAAAGGAGGACAGCATTATTTGGGCTACCTAAAATGGGGTGTCACAGTGTCACTTGTCACCATCACTTTCGCACCATGATGCCGTGCAACAATTTCCATGGGAGAAGATCCTTTTAAGATCTATTTTGTCGAGATTTTAAAGATCATTATATTCTAGCCATGCATTATATATTGTGCGATTATTTTTTAATCCCTATAATTTAGATCCGGATAGAATTCAAATACATTTTCATGAACATATATGAACAGAAGAAAGGCGTAAACTAGTGGGAGGAGGGGATTATTTTTGCCATCATCCGTCACGAGAGGCTAAACATAGACTCTGATTGCATTTTAACTTTTTTTAAAATGATAAAGACTACGTTAGGGTTATAATTTTTCATCTCTAATCATGTAGGTCTATATTAATGTCCTTTCATATTTTATTATTTTTACGAGCCAAAGTTAGCCTGCTATGGGCAACATGTTGCATGTCCAGGGGCCAAACTTAACATAATTCTCTTTAACTTTTTTTTTTTTTTTTTTTTAACAAACAATATTATCTACACTAAGAGGGTGTGGAAGTAGGCTGAGCCTCACAATGGCCTAGTAATAATGTGGTTCAAATTTACTTTTAACAATAATTGAACCTTAAGACCTCTCACTTACAAGTGAAGAAGAATACCACTACATTGTAATACTAACAACTAAGTGACGAATCTCCTTAGCCTTTTGGTTGGAGACTGATTTTGTCAAATTTAAGGTTAAATGTGACGTATAGCTCTTGGTTAGAGATAACTTTAAGTACTTTCAAGTATGACAGTGTCTCCAAATTATAAGGTGTGAGATTTTATTCTAAAAAATTTCAATGTAACTAGAAATAGAATATTCGTATATAAATCATATTTTGTGTTGTCAAATATCGGATGTGGAATTTCTATCAGAATTATATGTGGGAGGAGGAGTAAACAAATCTCTAGGGTTGATCTTCCCTCCAACTTTGGTCTCTTTCACAAAAAGGAAACTTTAGAATTTATAAGCCAACCAATATAATAAAATGAAATAAATTAATTTTACATAAGGTAACCCCACCCTATGAAAATGGACAGGGAAGAGGAAGAGATGACACGTGGGGTGCGGGAATGAGAAGTGAGATACATGATTGAAACTTTAAGGAAAGCTTGATATTTACTCAAATTGTGAGCTAGGTGCCCTTAATAATATACACCACCAACTTTCACCATCTCCCTCTAGTACCCATCATTTAAGACCTACCGAGTTCTATTCTATTATTCCATGTATCTCTCACTCTTTATAAAAGGAGATTATTTTTAGGAAATGTAAAACAAATGGTTGAATGGATTGAAGAGGAAATGACCATCGTTAGAAGACAAAAGGACGATGTGGAAATTTGTAAATTTGACGTCCGAGCTTCGATTCGGGCTCATGATATCTTTACGGAAAGAGAACGATGTCGCTGTTCAAACTCACAATTGTAACATAAATGAGATTTAGCCATCCGAGGTTGTTTCAGCATCCAAAATGTAGTTTTAATTTCTGTAATAAAAATCAAACTTTTTGATTTTCGCGTGATTAATGTTGTTTTAATTTCCTAAGCTTCTGAGTTGTCCAACGGACTTGTAATCGTTGATGTTATCAAGAAATTTTTCCAGGTGACCCTCACTCTAACACAGATTGACAGCAGTGTTCTAGACGAATTAAACTTCAACAGTTACCCTTTGTCCTTTTTAAATGACATCACATGGCTTTTGGTTTAACTATGGTTAATTGAAATTAATAAATGCTGAAGTAAATTTAAGTTGTTAAATTTGAACCATGATCCAATGGCTCCTATTGATCTAGTCGGCTCTTCACTATCTTTTTCTTAGGCTGTCATGGAGAACCTCAGTTGTCACATTCCGGCCCGGGCCCCTACCACATCCCGAGCTCGACTTCACTGTAGCATGATACTGTTCGCTTTGGGCCCCGACCACGCTCTCACGGTTTTGTTCCTAGGAACTCACACGAGAACTTCTTCGTGGGTCACCCATCCTAGGATTGCTCTCTTGTGAACTCGCTTAACTTCGGAGTTCCTACAAAACCCGAAGCCAATGAGTTCCCAAAAGGTCTCGTGCTAGGTAAAGATGAGAATATACATATAAGGTATAAATGATCCACTCTCCTGAGCGATGTGGGATGTTACAATCCACCCCTCTTAGGGGCCCGACATCCTCGTTGGCACACTTCTCGCCAGGGATTGGCTCTGATATCAAATTGTCACATCCCCGCCCGAGCCCCTACCACATCCAGGGCTTGACTCCACCGTAGCATGATATTGTCCACTTTGGGCCTCGACCACGCCCTCACGGTTTTGTTTCTAGGAACTCACGTGAGCAGAACTTCCTAGTGGGTCATCTATTCTGAGATTGCTCTCACGCGAACTCGCTTATCATCGGAGTTCCTATGGAACTCAAAGCCAGTGAGCTCCCCAAAGGCCTTGTACTAGATAGAGATGAGAATATACATATAAGGGATAGATGATCCACTCCCCTAGACAATGTGAGATGTTACATCAGTTTATTTGGAGAAAGGAAAGTCACCCAGCAAAATATGAGCTCACAATATATATATATATACACACACATATATATATATAATGTAATCAAATTTCTACACAAAACAAATAATCCAGAGGGTTTGATTCTAGTATATATCGATCTTATCGGAAAATCATTCACAATGTCTGAAGATCTGTTTTAGCCCACGACGGTGTCTTGTCGTCGTAGTGAGCATGGTGTGCCGATTGGACTATCACGTTTCTTTTCCTCATCAAATCAATTCTTTTACGGGTTCATCTTATTGTTTATTAGCATTCAAAATCCAACAAACAACACATACAAATCAATTTTTCTAAGGGCGTGAATTTTATGTTTGTTATTTTTGTCTTTGGAAAAACTAAAACATGTAAGAAATTAATCCATAATTTTGAGACCTTTCCATCTGCGTCTTTCCGACAAAATAAGTTGGATTTGGGTTCTGGGTATTTTTCATTTCGAATTCATATGTCTGAGAGAGAGGGGAGAGAGGAGAAATGAAGGAGAAGAGAATGATGAGTCATTAAATCAATCAGAAGACAGAAAGTTAAATGCATTTATTAATAAGATAAACCATAGTTAACTTAAATAACACATGTGGTATTTTTTTTATTTGAAAGAACCAGATTTACAGGTGTCAATTACAAATTGGATAGGAACTGACACACTCCGATCGAGATCAGGGCATGCTAGCCGTCACGTGGAAGTGACGTAACCATTTGCACAATGCGGAAGCTAAATAAAATAGTAATATAAATGGTACGAATAAATAAAAACTAGCGTTACACAAAGTAATAACAAACAAGTGCAAGCGTAAGTGTGAACCCTAAGTTCAAAGCATCAAAGCCTAATGCAATCCAAAGGGAAACGACACAACAAAAGCACACCCGAAGGTGGTCCTACACTGGTGGTGGTCTGTCAGATATGTCGGGGAAATCCTCAGGGAAGCCACCAAATGTGCTAGCCAACTAGAACCTGAAGGGGCGCAAAACAAAAGCGTGAGTGGGCAAAAACAAAGCTTTTCGAAAACCAATTTAATAAATAAGTTCTAACCCATCGCCGTAAAACATGTATACTTCCCAAAAAAATAGAATATATATATATATATATATATATATATAAGACAGGCTCGGGAATATGCTATGCCAAAACCTCAAAGTAAAATGCAAGTGCTCGGGCAAAGTCATATCAATGTCATATAATCTGTCAGCCGGAGTCATCTAACGTGACCTGTATGGCCGAGTCTAGAGCTCAAATCTCCATCTCACTAGCTAGACCTGCACACGAGTCGGAACCAACTAAAGTGGTCTGTACGACAGGCCTGGGTGTAATATAAGTACATTCTAATGTTACGATCACGTGAAGGCTAGGCGAGTAATCGCGGGTCACCTACGAGTCGGAACTACCTAAAGCGGTCTGTACGACAAGCCTGTGCACCTAACTTGGATCCAAGATGAGCATGTGGTGCGGGAAGTGAACATCACGTGAAGGACTGTGCCCAACTCTGGGCGGGAGCACTAACACCGAGGGTGCAGGTTATGAGCTCTCAATGTATCTAGAATCACTACTGAACGTAAATGTAAAATCATACTCACCTGGCACTTACCTGTGCGTCCACGGCACCAAAACACATGCATATATGTATGACTAATAATGCATAACGAATGGCAACCAATAAACATGGCATAATAATGCAAAAACATTTTAACTCATTTTCTGGGAAACGTATAGTATATATAGGTATATACAGAAAACCAAAAGTCCACTCACTGGTAAGTAGAAGGGTCGTAACCCCCTTGCCTCGAGTGACCACGCTCGTCCTCAGGATACGTCTCGCCTATATGCGAAACAACTATAAAAACGTTAATTTTAAAGCACATAAACAACCTTATGAAATAACTTCTCATACATTGCTCAAATGGGGTGTATGAATACACCAACGTGATCTACTCAACCTCAGGAACATCCCCATATTTTTAGAAAAAAATTTCACCGCCGCACGCGCCGGCCAAGGCACGGCCACACGCGCAGGCACGTGCCTGGCACGCTGACGGCGTCAGTTAACGTCGTCAGGAATATTCCGTTATCTTTAATGGTTTCCGTCAACGGCGTTAGGAATATTCCGTCCAAACTGACGGAATATTCCGTCGTCTTCTCCTGCGAGGCTCCGGCGTTGGAAAATCGCGAAATCTTTAAATAGTCCTATCTTCTTCGTTTTTCAACCAAATTTCACAAAATTGGTACCAAAATGAAGCTTACAACGAGAGGAACAAAATCATACCACTTTCAAGTGCTAAAATCCACGAAATCTCACTGGAAAACTCCACCATTTCCGGCCAACTTCGAAACTCACAATCCTGACGTCCAAAACCTTCAAACGAACCACCCCGAGCCTCCTAGTGACCTCACCAAGCTTCCTACAAGCTTGAAATTCCCAAAAACATGAGAATTTACGTGTGCATGAACAGTGCCAAAATCGGGTATCTCGAGTTCGACGTGAAAACAAAGGTAACCTTACCTGAAATGGGTATGGTTGGACTCCTACGAGCCTCACGAGCATGGATATGTACTTTGTTTCTTCGATCTGTGAAGATTTGATGGGTTTGTGTGTGTGTCTGTACGTTGTATGGAAAATGGAAAGAGAGAGGGCTCGGGATAGGGGGGTGCAGGGCAAGGGAAAGGTGAGGGTGAGTGTAGGGAAGAGTGTGTGGTGCAAAACCAGCCACACCAACCAAAAAGAACAACCACACAATGAAAAATCTCGCTAGGGGCAAAATCGTCTTTTCACGCGTATGTTTTTAAAATTTCCGGAACGGGCTGTTACAGGAACCCTAGGTCAACTAGAGTGCCGGTTACTCGGAAAAATTTCTCGATGTTATCATTGTAAATTGTCAATTATCAATTAATCAAAACTCTTTTGGGATTACTCTAAAAAAACTGGTGTATTCCAAATTATTGTTTCTTCAAGAATTTACAATGGTAATCCTTTTGCTTCGTGCTGCATCATTAGGTTTCAACAACATTTTATGTGAGTTTTGTTATCATGTATAGGAGGAACAAGGATGTCTTGTTTTAATTAGTATAATGTTGTTGTTCTAGTGTTATAATCAATTTTGTCAAGTTTTTTATGTTGAATATTTCACATTTTTCAGTAAGGCTTGTATATTTATTACACTTAACAAATGAACTCACTTTTACTGGACTATATTATCCGTGCAATTTTGATTCTAATTCACAAGAAATAATCTCAAAAAATTTCGAATGTGAAAGCCTTTTCTATCAAAGATGCTGTTGACATCTCACCACAATCTCTTGTTGATCTCAAGATTCCTCAAAACTCTGGCTGATGCTCAAATTCAAGAGAGAAACTTTCTTGCAACTACTACACCCTTACATCACGGGCATCCAATACACATTTTTCACTTGTAAAAAATGAAACGCTCGTCCAATAAACACTTGTAGATCACATGTTGAATTGGTGACAAGAGAGAATTTCTCCAGACTTGGAAGTCAGAGTTCACTACCCGTGATCTAATACTACTTGCATCCAATCCCATTAGTGTGATGTAGCAATGAAGTCAAACAAATCGCAATGATTAACCGAAACGAACGAATCTATCATGATGCTAATGACATTGCCAAACAAAGAACTTAGGCTGACTAATCAGTCATCGTTTGTGTGGAGTTGGTTGCCAACTTTGCCAAACTGAAGTTGACCACTAAATAATCTATCCGTCCAATCCAATTTCCAAACAAAAAAAATTCAGAACTAGGGTTTTGGATTTAGCGGGAAAATGGAATTTGGAAGAGAAATCTGGCCGTTAAGTTCAAACTTCGAAGGACGAGAACAACACGGACACAGAGTACTAGACACCATCGAACACCCACAACGACGACAAACAAAATATTTGCAGTTACAATAAAACCATTCGAATATTAAATTTCCATGTCTCTTTCTTTCACGTTTGAAAGGGACGCTTCAGTTGAATCTCCAGGCGGGTTATTCGAAAATATTGGCGGGAACACCTTGCTGAGCTGGCACGAGCATTTTCTTTTTTCTTTATTACGAGTAATGCAACATTTACTACATTTTTTATATTACATTTGTATCATATTTCTAATAGAGATAAAATTCACCAACACATATAGGTCTCGAACCAAGCATACACGCACAGGGAGAATAAGGCATAACGAGTAAGATAGTGAGCAACCTCACTTGCTTGGCGATGCGCAAGGGTAGCTGTAGCTCTAGTGATCCCAAATATCATAGTCTTAGAATCTTCCACAATGTGCCCAATGACAGACCTATTGCGCTGTAACAATCTAAAATGAATCACCTTCAAGAATTATATGTAGACCTCAAGAATTATATCATATTTCACTGTGAAATAAGCGTCGAATGATTAATTTAAGTATTGAACACAAGAAGTTGTTCCTAATCTCAAGTAAATGATCTATGCACTTTTATATCTCCTACACGCACTTCCCTCCTCTTAGTTTGTAATTATTGGATTAAATAAATTAAAACAAAATTAAGAAATATGAACAAACAGAGCAGTGTAAAATTAAGAGTACAAAAATCATTTTTTGTTTGTACATGAACTCGTTTAGACGTGCTTTTAAAATAACTTAAAACGTTTTTTATGAAAATATTGCATAAAGCACTTCAAATTCTTTTAAAACCTAAAAACATTTTATTTCAATTATTTTATTAACACTTATAAATGAGTCATATGCCACTTCCTGGCTTTCACGATGTATTAGCGAGGGCGGGCCTCATCTTATCCCACGTCCGAAATCACCACCTAGGTTCCAACTCAACGCCTATGGCAGTTCATTGACGTAGACCTCTTGCGAAAAGACAATACTGCCCAAATAAATTTCGATATTTAGACGAATTATCCTCTATTTTTAGGCTAATGTCCAAAAATATCAGAAATCAAATAATCTCCCTTTTTTTTTCCGTTAGAAAAAAGGAGTTTAATTTTCCAAAAAGCGTTCCCGCGATTTTGACCAACGATGCAGCAATCTGGGGTTCCCCTTTTGGCAGGTAATAACTGTCCCCACTGCCCACCACTCCTTCTCCCTTTTTATTTTTATTTTTCAAAAATTAGAGAAACACCTGTTTTCCCAATTTTACCCTTTTAGGAAAAATATGGCGGGAAATTTATCAAATCCAGTTGAGAGTTGGGATTGGGGTCCGGCGATCCTTTATTTATTCTTTGTCCATCGAGAAAACAGACGTCGTGATAACCGCGTTGGCTGTTCGATTGCGAAACGCCGCCGTAACGGCGACTGTGCGTGGGGTAAAACTTTGGGAATAGACGGAGATAGGTGGGTTCCGTTTGTTATTATTTATGCCATGTCACGAGATTCAGATTGTGTTTTTATATATTATATTTACCTGGGTCCCTCTCTGCCGATGTGGGTTGCGATTTTGTCACCGAACAACTCACGGGATCTCTGTTCTTTGAGGTAAATACTGGTGTCATTCATTTAGGGTATCGTTTTACTTAACCAGCAGTAGAGTTCAAACAGAGAAAAACTTACACAAAACAGGTTTGTCTAATTTCTCTTTTTTGTCTTTTTCATTCTTGACATGTCTAGGGTATAAGAAAAATAAAGAAAAATAAAGAGATGAAATTATATGAACCCGTCATAGGCAAGATTCGATCCCTTCCCACCCTAACAACTAATAGTTTAACACATTTATAGCGGAGTCAGAATTTTCAAATAATAAGATCATAATATCAACAAAAAAAATGCATTTGGCCATTTCGCTAAGCACCTAGTAAGCACTTTTTAATTTCTACCAACATATGTTGACAACCCCTATTAGTTGTAGAAGCTTCTCAAGAGATGATGTACGATACTATGGAGTAATACTGAAGACTTTACAAGCTTGCCAACTGAGGTATTTCATCGAGCACATGGTGTGCGCACAGATAGAGTCGTACACATGAGAGAGAAAAATGAGACAAATATGATAGAAGAAAATATAATAAGTAGGAAGAGGAGGTTGTACGTTTTAACTATTTATAGAGGTCAAATACAAAACATAAACAAATATATATTAGGTTTTATAAGTTGTTGAAATTAAAGGTAACCAACGACTTTATGCTGACTCAACCACTGACTAACGCTATTGTGTGTTAAAAATAGAAAACCAAAAAACATATTGATAAACCCTAATGCATCGAATTCGTATAGATTCGAAATCGTTAAATGGAAGTAGAACCTTAGTTTGAAAATGTATCCCATATGATTGACTGGTGTTGGACGTGCAAAAAGCAAATGTGAGATCAGCCGCACTCTACACAATGGATTAAACCTTGAATCTCGGCATGCCAGCAAAAACATACTGGGCAATGCATAGATCTTGATCAGGATTCAGGCAAGGGAATGAAACAAAAGAATAATAACAAATCATGAAGATGGAAGACTAGTTAATGATTATGTCTGCTACTTTAATCAACGATTGACGACAACAAAGTGGGACTAATTAAATCAGCAGTACCAGCCACAGGACAATTAGAATGTATTGCTGTCAACAGATGCTTGGACAGAATGGTAAATTGCATAAGGGATATGTTATTTACACACTCATTTTTAATTTTCAAGCATTTTTTGTTAATTTTTGTCATTTGATTTTCTTTAATTTAAGATGTATGAAAAATAAAATGAGATGTGTGAATATAACATCCCATTACACAATTAGTGTGGATAAACATTGAAGGATATTTTTGTCAGGCCGTAAACTCATAAGAAAAACTTGCATAGGGTGTCTGCTTGAAACCTTTTATAAAAATATGAGATTTATTTTATTGTGATTACTCATGTTGTGATTTACCAAATTTCACGCATTTTCATTTGATATAAGAATTGTCTCAATCAAACAATTCTATAAAATTTGTGGTTGTAATATAATATCGGAACAATAATTATGCAACTGACTCCACATGCTTCCACTCAATATGGGATCCAACCTCAATTACAAAAGCATGAGATTCTTATATGGATGCATTAAGGGTCCTAGGGTGTTATGACCACCGGAAACTCGAATAAATGGCTGTGAAGAATTCCGAAGACCATTAAAGTTTGGGCATGTGGTGAAGCAGAAAAGTGCAACGGCAAACCGGTTGCTGCAGAATAATTAACGAATTAGAAGAAAACTATTATGTTTTTAAAAACTTAGCCATAACGACTTCGTTTTGAATTCCTAATTATTGCAGAATAATTTATATATGGTTTTGCGGCTTGCCATCTCTCCAGGCAGTCATACAAAGGTGGCAAGTGTCTGGCTCTGAAATTGACAGTAACGGTCCTCGTTCATGTATCTAATTCAACATGTATATTTTGAGTACAATTCGCATTGCTTTTCAATCGCCGCCAAATATTGACAGAGTTAGATTTTCTCTCCTCCCTTCTCTCTCAATTTCTTTTTTTAAACAGAAAAGGTGATAATATTGCTTGATCTCGAGCGTTCAAATAGAATAAAAGGAAAGAGAGTGATAAATAAGACGGGAGAGAATCTAGATCGAATACTAAAAGCACGTGGAATAGTATGCACAGAGGATTCAAATCATTGACGACTCTTCTCAAGTTCTTTTTTCCGAACATATATCATGTGCCAATTTAATGCATTTAGTGCAAAGAGTTTTATTTGAAAATTTAACAAAATTGATTTCTGTTAATTGGTGACCGAAACACGGAAGTATGATAAAATAGCATTGTCCTGGTCACTATTTCTCAGCTTTTCAAATAGTGGTGCGAGACTCTTCTATTTTTATTTCTTAGGCGTGAGCCGGAGAGTTTTGTTTTTAATATAAGTACGAGAGTTTTGTTTCTAATATTCGTGATAGTTTTACTTTTAAAAGGAACACGAGAGTTGCATTTCTAATATAAGAACGAGAGTTTCGTTCCTGATATAAGCACGAGAGTTTCATTCTCGACAAGAACACGAGAGTTACGTTCCTAATATAAGAAGGAGAGTTTCATTCTTGACATGAACGCAAAAGTTGTGTTCCTAATATAAGTACGAGAGTTTCATTGCTAACATGAGTACGAGAATTTCGTTCCTAATATAAGGACGAGAGTTTCATTTCTAACATGAGCACAAGAATTTCATTCCTAATATGAGCACGAGAGTTTCGTTCCTAATATAGACACAAGAGTCTCATTTCTAACATGAGCACAAGAGTTTTTTTTCTTATACAAACATGAGAGTTTCATTCCTAACATGAGCACGCAAGTTTCATTCCTAATATAGACACGAGAGTTTCATTTCTAACATGAGCACGAGAGTTTCTTTCCTATACAAACACGAGAGTTTCATTCCTAACATGAACACGCGAGTTTTGTTTCTAATATAGACACGAGAGTTTCGTTCCTAACCACTGTTCTAAAAATCCCCACCTAGGAGCTAAGCGGCTGGCCACTGCCCCGATTAATGCCTAGACGTTTGAAAATTAAGAAAGGGCACATAACCCTATTGAGGCACTCGTCTAGACCGCCACCCGCCTAGGTTGCAACTCACTTCGACAGAAAATAGATAACTTTCATGTTGCATTTTATTTTTTTTTCAATAAATTGTAAGAGACTTGTTGAATACTTAAATGAACACACATTATATGCTTGTTCCCACATTTTCATTATGTTCCAATAGCTCATAATAGATATGTCATTCTATTTTATAGTTTATGATGAAATCATATATATTTTAAGTATAAACATACATTTATTTACACGAAATATAATAGATTTAATTCAATCCGCCTAGACGTCTGCCTAGACCCCACTTGGCCGCCTAGGCGCTAGGCGCTAGGCCCCAATCCGCCGCTTAACTAGCTTCTAACGTCTTTTATAACCTTATTCCTAACATGAACACTCGAGTTTTGTTCTTAATAAAAGGAAGAATGTAATATATATATATAAGTAAGAGAGTTTCATTTCTAATATAAGCAGGAAAGATTTATTTCCAAGACCTGAGTACGAGATTTTCATTCTTAACATAATCAAGGCAGGTTTATTTCTTGAACATGAGTATGAAAGTTGTGTTCCTAATATAACCATGAGAGTTTTATACCTAGTATGAGCATGAGAGTTTCATTCTTCGAACCAAACAAACCCCATCATTTACATTATCCTATAAACACAATTTCTAGTGTTAGAAGAAAATATAATGAATAGAGGAGAATGTTGTAAGTCTAAACTGTTTATAGAGGTCAAAAATGAAACACAAAAGTATACATGAGGTTTTATAAGTTGGTAGAGTGAAGGGCAACCAATGACTATATACTGGCTTAACCACTTACTAACACTATCGTGTGTCAAAAATAGAAAACCAAAAAACATATTAGTAAACCCTAATGCATCGAATTCGTTCACGATGGATTCGAAACCGTTAAATGGAAGTAGAACCATAGTTTGAAAATGTATCCCGTATGATTGATTGGTGTTGACGTGCAAAAAGCAAATGTGAGATCAGCCGCACTCTACACAAAGGATTAAACCTTGAATCTCGGCATGCCAGCAAAAACATACTGGGCAATGCATAGATCTTGAACAGAATTCAGGCAAGGGAAAGAAAAAAAAATAATAATAATAACAAATCATGCAGATGGAAAACTAATTAATGATTATGTCTGCTACTTTAATTAACGATTGACGACAACAAAGTAGGACTTGCTGTCAACAGATACTTGGACAGAATGGTAAATTGTATAAGGGATGTGTTATTTACACATTATTTTTATTTTTCAAGCACTCTTTGTTAATTTCTGTAATTGGATTTGATATTCTTTAATTTATTTGATCGAACGGTCAAAAATTATAAGGGTGTATGAAAAGTAAAATAGAGTATGTGAATATCACATCCCGTTGAGTAATTAGTGTGGATAAACATTGAAGGGTATTTTTATCGGGCTGTACACTCATAAGAAAAACTTGCATAGTGTGTCTACCTCAAACCTTTTATAAAAGTATGAGATTTATTTTATTGTGATTACTTACATTGTGATTCACCAAATTTCGCGCATCTTCATTTTATATGAGAATTGTCTCAATTAGACAATGATCTTGAATATCTTTAAATTTTGTGGTCGTAATATAATATCGGATCATTAATTATGCAACTGAATCCACACGTTTCCACTCAACAAGGGGATCTGACCTCACTTACAAAAGCATGAGATCCATGTATGGATGCATTTAGGGTCCTAAGGGTCCCATGACCATCGGAAACCCGGATAAATGGCTGTGAAGAACTCTGAAGACCATTAAACTTTGGGCATGTGGAGAAGGAGATGAGTGCAGCAACGGACCGACTGCTGCAGAATAATTAACGACTTCGTTTTGAGTTAAACCATTTAAGACAAAACAACTAAAACAAATCTTCTTATTAAGCCACGCGAGGCGGACCATTTTTAATTAAAAAATAAATAAAGAGAGTCTATCATCTTTATCTTGCCCGAGATCTCCACTCATTCCCATTTTGCAACTTTCTTCAATTGGATAACCCTAATTTCAAATCCTTTTTCCTTTAACCCCACCCAACCGATCCCAGGCTACCACCAAATGCTCCACGCCTCCACCTGTCTCCCCTCTATAACCACCAATCGGTTCAGTTCTCTCCACTACACCACCACTTAATCCCCTAATTTTTTAATCCCCTAATTTTTTAATTTATATTTTCTAATGTATCCCAAATTAATCATATAAAATGTTTAAAATATTATGGGTATCGGATGGAAAGTTTAAATTCATCAGAGATTATAGTTTTTGTTGATTTGTTATATTTTAAATTGATAATTGATATCATAGACAAATTTAGTCTTTATAATTTGTAATGTTGTTTGTACAAAGACTATGAATGGAAAATTGATAGTTTATTGGTTAATTTTTCAATTGTATTTTCATGTAATTTATTTGGAGCTTTTATATTAGGATCATCCTATATTAGAATCCTGAATTCACCACTATCTATATATCACCAAATTTCACACGTTCTCACTCAGTACGAGAATTATCATAACCAAACAGCCTATTGAATTCTGCAACTTTTTTTTTCTAGATTGCAAGGAATTTTGAAATCTTTATGACCTTCGTTTTTTAATTTAAACTTAGGATTAGCTAGTTTGCGTAGGTGATCACCAATCATCGGTGTCATTTCTCGAAGAATTGGCAACCGGGCAGTTGAAAATATGAGAAGACATTTGCATGACCTATGAAATTTTATATATGGTTTTGCGGCTTGCCATCTCTCCAGGCAGCCATGCAAAGGTGGCAAGTGTCCTGCTCTGAAATTGACATTAACGGTCCTCGTTCATAGATCTAATTCAACATGTATATTTTGAGTAAAATTTGCATTGTTTTTCAATCGCAACCAAATATTAAGGAAGTTAGATTCTCTCTCCTCTTTTCTTTTTTAATTTCTTTTTTTTCTTTTTTCTCTTAACATAAAAGGTGATAATGTTGCTTGATCTCAAGCGTTCAAATAAAATAAGAGCAAGGAGAATGAAAAATAAGACGGAAGATAATCTAGATCAAATACTAAAAGCACGTGGAATAGTATGCACGGAGGATTCAGATTATTGGCGACTGTTCTCAAGTTCTTTTTCCCAACACACATCAAGTGCCAATTTAATGCAATTGGTGCAAAGAGTTTTATTTGAAAATTTAACAAATTTGATTTCTGCTAGTTGGTGACCCAAACACAGAAGTATGATTAAATAGCATTGTCCTGGTCACTATTTCTCGGCTTTTCAAATAGTGGTGCGAGACTCTTCTATTTTTATTTCTTAGGCGTGAGCAGGAGAGTTTGGTTTTTAATATAAGTACAAGAGTTTTGTTTATAATATAAGCGCGAGAGCTTTATTTTAAAAAAGAATACGAGAGTTGCGTTTCTATTATGAGAACGAGACTTTCATTCTTGATATAAGTATGAGAGTTTCGCTCTTGACAGGAGCATGAGAGTTGCGTTCCTACTATAAGAACGAGAGTGTCATTTTTGCAAGAACACGAGAGTTGCGTTCCTAATATAAGTAAGGGAATTTCATTGCTAACATGAGCATGAGAGTTTCGTTCCTAATCTAAGGACGAGAGTTTTATTCCTAATATGAGCGCGAGAGTTTTGTTCCTATTATAAATATGAGAGTTTCATTCCTAATATAAACACGAGAGTTTCGTTCCTAATATAACGAGAGTTTTGTTCCTAATATGAGCACGCTTGTTTCGTTTCTAATACAGACACAAGCGTTTCATTTCTAACATGAGCACGAGAGTTTCGTTCTTATATAAACATGAGAGTTTCATTCCTAACATGAGCATACGAGTTTCGTTCCTAATATTGACACGAGAGTTTCTTTCCTAACATGAGCACGTAAGTTTCGTTCTTAATATAAGCAAGAATGTAATATATATATATATATATATATATGTGTGTGTGTGTGTGTGTGTGTAAAAGTACGAGAGTTTCATTCCTAATATAATCGCATGAGTTTTATTTCCCAGACCTGAGTACAAGAATTTCATTCCTAGTATAAGCATGACAATTTTATTTTCTAGACGTAAGTACGAGAATTGTGTTCCTAATATAACCAATGAGCACCAAAGTTTCATTCTTCAAACCAAACAAACCCCATCATTTACACTGTCCTATAAACACAATTTCTAGTGTTAGATACATGATATCATATTAAATATACTAGGGAACAAGTAAACCCTTAAAGATAAAAAGCTTTGTTAACCTACACAATGAAGCTAATTTTAACTTATCCAATTGTAGAGAGGTCACATTCATAATGGCTATAGCTAATGGCAATCATCACAAAAATAGTAAAAAAATAATGTGCAATAATTAGTACTAATTGAATCAATAGAATTACGTAGAAAGATGATCCAATTAAATGTTGCATATGCACTCTTGCCACCTTTGTTGTTCCATTTTGTTTTTCTTTCCGTCGTTCGCATGTCTTGATTTGACATTAAAACAAAGTGTAAATCCAAAGCAAAGTTCGACCCAATTAATTAAAAAGCCAATAATATACTTGAGTCAAGTGGCAAACAAATTAACAATCAAAAGAATGGTGGCGACTGGAAGTCGGCAGAGTGACAGAAAGTGACGGGAAGAAACAAGACAATTGCCAATTGTGCCCCGTTTTGAAAACCCATCCGCTTACTTGCAAAGAATAAGAATCTAGAGACGGTGGGAATGCATGGAAACAGAAGTAGGTAAAGGACACCCACAAAACTCAGCAGACTCTCCTTTATTCCAACCGTTATATAAGTTTGTGATTTCTCACAGAGACAATCACACCGAGACAGTCATGTGAATCAAATCACAAGGAAAACTAATGCAAAATTTTAGCATGCTGCTGAAAACAAGATCATCGAGAAAATTCATAGTTGTCCATGTTAGAAGTAACATTCAAACAAAATGTACGGAGTGAACTAGCGGAAGAAAAGAAGAAAAAAAAATATGTAGGTCATATTACAGATAAAATAATCTTTTTGACCTCAAACAATTGTCATGTGATGTGCACATGACCAAGATAGTACTTTAGGGAAAAATTGACCAATTATAAAGGTACATGACAGTAATTGGCTAAAATTCAAGTTCATGAATAAAATGGGCAGCTCCTTACAAATTTAGAGAGAAAATCAACAATCACCTCTTAGTAAATATGGCGTAAATAACATCACTCTAAGGAAAATATTCCTTTTTTCTTTTTGTTGTTTCTCTAGTAACTAGATCAATTAAATTACGAAAAAGTAACGAATTTAAACAAAAAACAATGGTGCCAAAAAAAAGAGGAAAACGTAAAGATCACCATCTACATGCGGGTGAGTTTGAATCAAGGTTCTAAAAGATGCTAGAGGCTAGTCGGGTGGCAAACTGGAGCTTAGCGCCTAGGCGGCTTCGTGTAAATAAGTGTATGTTTATACTTAAAATATATATAATTTCATCATAAACTACAAAATATTATAACATATATGTTATGAAGTATTGGAACATAATGAAACTATAGGGAACAAACATTTAAGGTATATTCATTTAAGTATTCAACAAGTCTCTTACAATTTATTGAAAAAAAATCAAATGCAAAATGAAAGTTATCTATTTTTTGTCTAAGTGAGTAGCAACCTAGGTAGTTGCTTAGACATGTCTGGGTAGGCCTGATGGGTGCCTTAACAAGTTTAGATGTTATTTCTTAATTTTTAAATGTTTAGATATTAATAAGAACGATAATCAACCGCCTAGGGCTGCACGGGGATCTAGGCAGGCATTTTAGAACAAAGGTTTGAAAAGAAGGAAAAATGTCTCCAGGCCAGTTCACAAGTTGTTTTGCACAGTCCCAGCCTGCTCCACTCTCCTCCCTGTCTCAACGTTCATAGTTTCAAATTATATTCTTTTTTTATATTTTGAATTTTTATTTTTTAGTAAATAATATTTTGAATTGTCTCAAATAGACCCTGAAACCTTAATAAAAGGCAGCTTGTCATCCACATCGTCCTAAAGTGCCAATCCCGTTCCCTTTACTATCTCTCTCTAGTTTCTCTCTCTACCCTTTTGTGTTTCTGGTGGGTCCCGGTCCCTTCCAGCCTGCAAAGCAAACCCAGCGAACCCCAAAAAACTTGCCCTCATTATTAAATCTTCCCCAACCAGCAACACTCCCTCATTCTCATCTCACGCATCCTCTCTCTCTACCTCCTTCTCTCTCTACCTTCATCCATTTATACGCACCGTTTTGGCTCTCCAGTCCCTATGACTCACTACCAGGACGATCCCGAGTTCCATCTCCCCTCCCACTTCCTCACGGACGACCTCGTGCTCGAGAACAATATGGACGACAGCAACAAAGACCACTGCTTCCGCCGAAACTGCGTCGAATCCCGCGTCAGCTTCCCCACCGAGTTCCCCTACGAGTTCGACTCGTCCGACTCCAACTCTGCCCTGAACTCCCCTGTCGAGTCCGTGGTGAGCTCCACCGAGACCGAGGGAGGCAGCTGCAGCAGCGACGAGGAGGACTTCCTCGCCGGGCTTACCCGCCGCCTCGCACAGTCCTCGCTGCAGCCTGCTCACCAGA
The DNA here is from genome assembly GCF_019419815.1 of Pyrus x bretschneideri. NCBI lineage: Eukaryota > Viridiplantae > Streptophyta > Magnoliopsida > Rosales > Rosaceae > Pyrus > Pyrus x bretschneideri. The sequence goes on along the minus strand of NW_025999723.1, from coordinate 5,791,169 downwards.
CCCAGAAGCTATCCGTCCCCGCCGCCTTTCCCAAAGAGAAGTCCGAGGTAAAGATTTCAGATTCACATAATCAGATTTTTACAGTTTAACTGTTCCTCTTCCTGTTTAAAATTTTGGGTTTCTGAAATACTGACCGAGTTTTACTGTGTTGACTCAGTGGGTCATGTCCGGGTCTCCCCAGTCGACTCTGAGCGGAATCGGGAGCTGGTCCAGCAACGGAAGTCCGACGGGCCCGTCTTCCCAGGTGCCTTCACCACCGACGACGCCGTTTGGAGCTCAGAACGACATCTGGGAGCTGATATACGCGGCAGCCGGGCAGGTTGCGCGGTTAAAAATGACCAACAGCCTCGGCGGAGCAACCGAGTTCGGCGGCAACCACGGCCGCGGTGGACTTCTGGGCCCACCTCGGATCCCCAGTCCTCCCCGACACTCAGGCCCCGGGCTCTGCTCGAACCATAGCTTCACTCAGGTAAAAGTCCTAAAACCCATTTCATTTCGAGCAAACCTGCTTTTTGATGTGCTAGTGTTGTGACCTGACAAGGGGTGTTTTCGGTGTTTTGCAGTTTCACCATGTGAGGCAGGACAAGCAGGTAAATCATCTTCCATGGTCAGCTCAGCCACATCAACCAGCTCAGCACCACCCCCACCACAATCACCAGCAGCAGATCCAAAACAGAGGAAGAAACATTGTTGGGTACGAGAGATGCGAGCATGGTGTTAATTTTTCCCAATCGACATGGCCGCGGCTTCATGTCCAACACAACCAACACCAACACCACCACCACCATCACCAACACCCCCACCAACAACAAAGTCAGCAACCACAGCGCCACAATAACGCCGCCGTGCGTCCCGTTTTGCCCAACGGTTCTAATATCAAGAGGGAATGTGCTGGCACCGGCGTTTTCTTGCCTCGCAGATACACCAGCCCTTCCCTTCCTGAACCTCGCAAGAAAGCAGGTACATTTGTGTTTTCGAATTTCGACCACTTGGGCCCGTTTTCTGAATATTAACACTTTGGGTCATTTTTATTTAACATGTTCTGCTTGATTTTGTTACCATTTAGGTTGTCCAACTGTTCTAATGCCGGCCAAGGTTGTTCAGGCTCTGAACCTGAGCTTCGAAGACATGAACCGCCACGCTCCGCCGCGTTTCACCACCGGTTTGCCTCCAGACCATGGTAATTAAAGTTCATAGTTCAAACTTTCTACTTCTGGAAACCCTTGTGTTTCAGATCTGTTACTCTGTTTATGTTGGTTCCTAATAATCTCTGCAATTGGATTCTGCAGAGGCACTGGCGGCAAGAAGAAACGCGCTGTTGACTCAGCAAAGGCTTGGACTAAGGACAGCGGCAGAGGGGCCGGTAAATCACGAAGTGCGCCTCCCTCAGGAGTGGACCTACTGATTTAGTTTCACATCCAAAGGGCAAAGAAGGCAAAAAAGCAAGAAGATTATATAGAAATTAGGGTTTTCTGCTTAGGGTTTCATGCAGAAGAAGATATTATGTGTTTTTTTTATTTAATTAAGGAGATTCAAGAATGTGAGATTAGATTTTGGAGCAATAAGAAAGATATCCAGGTTTTTTTTTGGGAAGGCAGCTGCTGCTGCTGCTTCTGTGGGGAGTTAGCTTTTAGGTCAAGGAAGAAGATAAATTACTAGGAAGAATGTATTCTCTTTGTGTTGCAATAATTTTGGGTTAATTAATTTGTTCCAAATCCAAAGTTTAAATCTGGATTAGGGTAATTTAATCTCTGGTTTGTAATATCGTCTCTCCTCTTGGGATGTAAGATTCTAAGAAGTAATAAGAAAGCTTTTAGTTTGCTGTCGACTTCTGTTTATTCTTCTGGATTCTGTGGTGGTTTGTTTACTTGTGATTAAGGGATTTGTTTAGTGGCTGTATTAGGTTAAGTCAGTCAAAGCTAAAAGACTTGGTTCCTAACCACTTGACAAATTACGGGATTTACAGTTGTTTTTTCAAAAGCAACACTAAGCAGACCACGATTGGGCCCCGCGTAAAGCTGTACTGTGGTTGGTTACAGTTGTAGCAGATTAAATTAATATTTCTTTTCAACTCTAGTTCAGTAAATGTAGTGTTTGACAGGAAGAGATTTTTCACCCTGTTGTTTAGACCTGACAGACACGATTAGTTAATTTAATTCAACACAAAATAATTATGACAATAACAAGTTTCAACTTAATTCTTAACAATTCATGTCGTTGTTAGGTATTTTGTTATTGATTCCGTTAACGAGTTGGGTGGTTCACTCGTAACGAACCTTATAAGGTATCTTTTTCAAATGATTATGCATGATAATGTCTTACATGACCTGTTCATCAAACAGGATAACACGACTTATTAATAAATCGGGTCGCTATTGAATCAACCAATAAAAACCTATCAAGATAACGAATTTGATGTAACACGACTCATTAAGATAATGGGTATGATACAAAAACAACATGAATTCGACAAACACGATCCATTTACCAGCTTACTTTTATCGTACAAAGCTTTATTTATAACTTTAGATTCAAACCATCATTTAAATGATGGTGATGTTCACTATTTTATATCAACGTTAAGTAAATTTAATTTTCGAAATCTGATTAGTTAAAGACATGATATGTGCCTGCCATTCTGCCATAAATATTCCTAGTCAAATATCCACGGAGTTGTGTTTTTTGCTTCATCGTGAAGGTTTGAATTTTTTGCGTACCTTCCTATCCCAGTTTTGATTTTCTTGGACCCACACGATTTCTCTGCGTCTCTCTCTCTCCTCCTCATTCCTCTTTAACATTTTCCACTACATGTTTGTTGGTAAATTAACACAAAACTTACATGTAGTTGGAAAGTTAAACAATATTTCAAGTCGATAATGTATTATTTTGTGCTTTAATTAGTTTACATATTATTATACGATTTATTCAGAAATTATTTTTGGTGTTCGGGTTGCATGCATATACTTCTGTTACGACGATTTAAATAAAGTATGTATATATATATATATTGTCATATTTATGTTGTCGGATTGTAAATTAGTGTTATATTAGGGGTGGGCAAGGGTCGGGGCGGACCCAAATTTACAAGAACCGGACCATACTTGTTGTAAATAATAACGGGCAGGTCGAGCTGGTAATAGAATTTCTAAGTTAGGAATTGGACGGTACCTGGCTCATTTGAAACTGGTTGTTACGGGCTGGGTCTGCAGGTCCCCCCGTCTCTCTTGCCCATATTTCCCAATCCCAAATCAAGATCTCTATCTCTCGACTCTGATTGATGATGGCACGAGATTGTCAAACACCACCAGATGCTCTAAAGTATAAACTCCACAACAAATTCATAAATAAAGAAAAAAAAAAAAAAAAAAACCCTATCTCAGGTTTCCTACTATACTTGTAGATTAATGAAAACCCAAATGGTGGAAGATTAAGAATAGAAGGCATGGTGGTCGATTTCGATTCGCATGGCGCTGGCGATGGTGGTGTTTGACAATCTCGAGGGCATGGTCTCCGTCCTCTTTACTTGGGACTGTAGAGTTCGACAATCTCGATTTCAATTTGGAAGAAGATAAGATGGTGATGAATTTCGATTTTGATTGAAGAGTTGGAGGGAGACGAGAATGAGTTCTAGATAGTGTTGTCGAGGAGGAGATAACGCATGAACCAGAGATCTCGATGCCAGTGATAGGGTGGTGGTCGTCGCTGCGGAGGTGATGGGATGACGATGGATCAATGGTCTGGGACCCTGGGTTTTCGATGATATCGTCGAGGGAGATAGAGATAAGTAGGAAAGATGAGATGAGTGTCGGCACTATGAGACTCGGGTAGGAGGGAGACTGGGAGAAGGACAATCAAGAAGATAGGTCGTCGTCGTGGTCGCCAGATTCACGACGGCGGTGATGTTCTGGGTGGTGGAGAAGATGATTGTCAAAGACGGAGAGTGGGTGGAAGGGAGGAGACGCAAGAGATAGTCGGGACCTTGGGTAAAAACCGACGGTTAAGATTGGATGATATTGTACTCATCAATCTCGTCCGTCCATTACAAATTTACAATTACAAATGGGCCGGTTCGGGTACCCGTTTTTCTATACATCTGGAACCAGCCCACCCTGCCCTGTTTCTCTTAATAAAAAATTGGAACCAGCCCGTACCTTGATTACTCGCCTTGACCCGCGGTTCCTATACCCGTTTGTCCACCCCTATGTCATACACTGTCATATTCAACAAACAATAAAACCTGATTAATGATTAAAATTCTTAAACTAGCATCATAAATATCTTATACTGCTACAGAGGAGAAGAATTTGTCCAGTCGGAAGGAATGAGGATTTGTCAATGGTCGTATAACGATACATAGATCATGGTAAAACCAACCGTAAAGAGTTGTACGACAAGATAATATTTTGCACTAGTATATCTTATAGACATTATGGTTATATTTTCACTTGTTCATAATAATCACCCTCGTGTTTGCACAGTTTGAGTTAGACAAAGTCTGCCCCTCAAATTATAAACAAACTATTGTCATGCCCATACCTTGTTTTACAAGATCCAATGCACCCCCTTTTCCTTTTTAGCCTAATATTTTGTTGATTAAAACAGTGAAAGGGCTTACTTGTTCTTACTTTAGCTTTGACCTAACCTATCATTAAACGAAAACAAAAGGCTATAATTCAGGTAACCAACTCTTTTACATGTCCCCGGTAGACAAAATGACGGTCTTTATTTCACATCAGATTGCTTTGTATTACGGTTTTATTCGATTTTATGAGTATCTCATTGAGTGTTAAAGTTTTTCTAATCAAATAGTTCTGTGGAATATTTTATCAAGAGTGAGACGTTATGTATTTGCATAATTGACCTTCATGTTCATACACAATCGAAAGAGATTGTGAAACTTACAAAACTTTCAGAATGTAATTGAAATACCGACACATATTTACTTGATTGACAAATTATTCGTACATAAATGAAGCTAAACAAAAGTAATGGGAGGTCATAAATCAGAGAGTACTTCTTAGAAGGTCATAAATCAGAGGGTACTTCGTAGAGAGAGACCTTGGTGTGCTTTAATTTAGTAGATTCTTATGATGAGAAAGCCTTGATTTGCTCTCAAAGAAAAAAAGAAAAGAAATTAATTTCCTGTTTTTGTCCAGCAGCCAACCAAGCCGATCGGGCAATAGGTGAACTGGGCCATATCCAGCCGTCAATCACGATGTGATGGGTCCAACTTTGGGCTTGATCAGCGCCTTGATTTGCTTATACTTTAATATCCGTTGATGACAATTTTGATTAACGACATCCAATGACATTCATTCGGTTGCTTCAAACACACACCTTTGCTTGATGACAATCTTTAGAATTTTACTACATACGCTTCTCTAATTTAACGATCTTTAGTCCATAAATCTTTTAGTGTGACAATCTCGCTGTCATATAACATTAATCAGACTAAAAAGAAGTATGATATCCATACACCTATTTTTTACTTCTTACACACTCTTCTAATTTTCAACTGTCGGATCGGATAAATTAAAGAAGATTAATAGATAGAAATTAACAAAAGGTGTGTGAGAAGTAAAAAGTGATGTGGATAGCACACCCCTTCAATCATGAAACAATGTTTATATTGATATTGAATAATGATTCTAGTGATGAGCAACCGATAAGGATGGCAGTTATGAGAGGTAGATGCACACTGGGACTTACGTGATCCTTGAACCACCAGAGTTCAAAAAATATATATGTGGGTATTTTGAGGACACTCCGAACATTTTGTGCGGGTTCTTTTGTACCTATCAAGTGTTTGATGTAATACCTGCTAAGTCTATCTCGACATGTTGCATGGATAACACTTGACAAATTCTCTCGATGTCACTTATCAGATGTTCGACAAAATGGCTCAGTGAATAAACTTATATTTTTATTTTTATTGTTTTATTTTTGCATGCTTCACTCTCTATTTCTATTTAAAAACTTGAACCTTTAACACTAGGCCCACTCAAGATTCAAATCCTGGATTCATCACTAGCAGTTGCTTTGATTTGCAATAATATATGGACATAGGGATGGAGATAATGGAAGGAAATTGATGTTGATACTTGATATTCATTCACGTTGAGGCCGTCTTATTATGTTCTTCACCATTATAAGTGGCGTGCTACTTGCTAATCATGTTTCTGGTTATTTGCTTTATATTTAATTATGCAAAGTTATGCAAAGGAAAAGGGGAAAAATTTGGCTTCAAATAAAATTTTCAAATTCAAGCTCAAATGCTAAGGGGTGCCTTAATAGTCATTTTAGTTTTTATTTTATATTTAAATAAATTATATTTTACCACCTCAACTTTGGGTCATATAATAAAGTCTCTTTTGAGCATTGCAATATCGTACGTCAACTTACGAATTCGTTTTAATGTTAAATCTCCATTAGTCAATCCTTTAAGTTTAACCTTGTACGCCTCCTTTGCACAGTTGACCTCTCTCCTCACCTGAACAAACATGCAAACACTATGCTTCCCCTCGCCAAAAATCAAGCATCCACCCGCAATCCCACACCCCGAAATCAAGATAAAATCAAATCCAAATTCACCGGACACAATGAGCCGCCACGAAACCACTTCAAATTGTTGAAATTAAATAGAATCATATCTTGTTCATCAAATTAGAGGAGTAAGAGTAATGATATACTCAATTTTTAACCAAATTTGCAAATAATATGATGTATCACTAATAAGAAATAAACACGTTAATTAATACTTAAATAATAATCCAATCATTAATAACCATGTTATATGGTTTACAAAATTTAATCTCTCTAGCATTGTCCGATGAGTAAATGTCTAGTTGATAGTAGGAATCCGGACCGAACTGACATTCAAATTTTTATATTAAAAAAAAAAAAAAAATTAGAGGTAGGATTTTTTTTCTTCTACAAATTGGGGATTAGGGTTGTTCGAGAGGGTGGTGACGACCAGCTCGTGGCCATAAAGAGTCTAGGAGACGTCGGCTAGCTCGAGGGTTTTGAGGACGGAAAGGGTCTAGGAGATGTTGGAGACGATGCGTTGCATGGCATCGAGGACTTTGAGGTCGGAGAAGTGGGGCATCTGGTTAAGGATGGGGTTTTGGTAGGATGCATGGGCGTCAATGCAGACATTGCAGAGGTCGGGACAATTGCTTTTTAAACTAGCTTGTAACCTAGTAGCACCAAAGCAGGTCGGTTTTTATTTTCCTGGCATGCTTTTGGGTGTGTATAGGCCCAGCGGTCCAGGATTTTTGGGTTCGTTATGTTGATTGCACGGCCTCCCAAAGGAATGGCAATGTCGACATAAAAAGAAAAGAAATAGCAATGGTTTGTTGGACCCGGTACGTTCAATTCATAAGCGCGCATAACCATTAGATGATAAAACATTTTAGAATTTTGGATAATTATTTTTACAACGATGATTCTTTGAATGAGGACCTAAAATATATAAATGCTTCTGTAGAAAGCACCAAAAACTGCTTTTGGTTATCTGAAAATGCTTCTAACCATATCAGAAGCAATTCCAAACATGCATGCCTTCATTTTACAGAGAAGAATTAAGAAGAGCAGTTGTTCTCCCTTCTTTTATCTCAAAGTAGCACTCTGTTTCAAGTTAACCCTAACATGATAGAAACAAACACCAGAATTAAACACATTTCTACAAGCAGATATATTACCAATGAGGGTCAAATGGCCAAGGAGGCAAAATATATGGAATCAAAGTCACAAGAAAAAACAGATGGTTCTAATTCTGCAGAATTAAACACATAACAGACTTCCATCGAACTACATCGCGTAATTGACAGCTCATTTATTTATCTATAGGATCAGCATTTCGGTTGAGTTTTTTGCAGTATGTTAGGGATCACTTCCATTTCTTGAACTTGCATCCACCGTGCTTGCTGAACTTGCCTTTCTTATGCTTCCCGAACTTGCCTTTCTTATGCTTGCCGTGCTTCCCATGCTTCCCGCCATGTGATGCAACGCCGTGACCAACATTGTGAGCACCGTAACCGCCAGGGAGAATACCATGAGAACCGTGAGAACCTTGGCCATGGTGAGCACCTTGAGTGAGATGGTGAGCACCGACAGCAGCTGCAGCAGCGACCGCACCACCAGCCAGCAACGCCCCTGCACCATGGTGTCCTGAAGAGATAGAATAGCACAAGTCAGAATCAAACTTACAGATTAAGATATATAAAGAAGCTTTATTATCCACTTTAAACTCTATTAGAAGCACTAATTGAACTACAAAACTTTTAGAGTAGAGAGAAAAGCACAACCTAAGCAAACTTTAAATCCAAGCCCTAATCAGTCGATAATCACAAGGCCTAAGTAATCATGAGAGGAGACAAGGCAGACTACGAGCACTTCATATGACCAGATGGACATTTACGCACTAAGATCATTCCGACCTTGAAGTTCCAGGAACTTAAGACCCGATTGTATAAAATGCACTACAAGAACGCTGCCAATGAACTAGTTAAGCACTACAAAGCTACTAATGCATTCAAAGAAGCTAAACAAATGACTTTCAAATGACACATTTCAAGGTGTCATTTAAAAGTCTTCAATGTATTGCATATTTTTGTAGGACATTCAACAAATTTAGCCTGAATTCCATAGAAATTTAAAGTCCTTCGTCCAAACACACCATAAAGAAGAAAAATTCTTTGAAAATAAATATCTATGATCATATGCGGTAATATAATGAAAACAAAAATAGGGTCTGAATTTCTACTCATGCATTCCAGGTTCAAAACTCTGCCGCTCGTAAGTCAATGTCAGAGTTTCGAACTCTTCCCATCTCGTCAATAATAGTATAATGAAAACAAAAAAGGGGTAATCTAAACCTTTATTTTTATTTTTTGCAGATCATAACATATTAAATTAAAAATTAACAGAACATGCATAATCATCTTTTTAAGGTAACAAAATCATGTATTATACATCTTTCCAAAATATGTATTCAGCGAGGAAAGTAAATCAGACCCAAAACTTAAATTCCACCAGAATTTCACCGATTAATCCATCAATGCACATAAAAATGCATCCCCAATACAAATAGAGATTGGGCACGATATTGATAATTACCAGATGAGCCGTGATGGCCAGGCTGAGGATGCCCAGCCGGTGGGTACCCCTGTTGAGGCGGGTAACCTTGAGGAGGATACCCCTGCTGCGGAGGGTAGCCACCCTGATGGGGCGGGTACCCTTGCGGAGGGTAGCCGCCCTGATGGGACGGGTACCCTTGCGGAGGGTAGCCGCCCTGCTGCGGTGGGTGCCCGTGCTGAGGTGGATACGAACCTCCTCCGTGTGCAAGGTGGCTAAAAAGCCCCCTGTCTGCTTCGTCGTCGTGATGCTTGTATTCCCCACCACCCATTTTTTTGGTCGGTTGAAAACCAAAAGATCAGAGAGCAAATGAAGATGAAGAAACAAAATCTGAGATACAGAGGAAATGGATTGGGTTGTACAATTTTATGTAGTTTACGTTTTTGCTACATTAATGGTACGCGGTCCCTGCTCACCTTCCTTAGTGCCTAAGAATCAACTACCTGAATCCACGCGGCAAAATCTACTCCACGCATCCACGTGTCATTTGATGAACCGAGATATATTAGTTCAGTTTCAGTTTTAAGGATTTAAAAACCGAACCGAATCGAACTAAATTATCGTTTGATGCCGCTTCACGAGTTTTCAAATAAGGTCCGGTGCATAACCCCAAAGTCTAATTTTTTAAAAGTACACATCCAAAGACCCAACGACCCTCGTTTCACACGCGTAACAGGTAATCCTAACCCAAGGCCTTGACACTTTCTCTCCTCGATCAGTCCTCACTTGAGATACTTCCTCGGTTGGTCTGCCGATCCTCATTCTTAATCCTCACTATTGACTCCTCATCCAGATCACGTTGGAGGACGAATTCATGGTCCTCATGCACGGAAAGCGATCATCTTTGAATCATTTTCATAAAATCCATCAAATCAAGGGATTCGGGTCCTTGAAATTTGATCAAATGACTAAAGTTATTATAACTTTCAAATGAGGTTCATGTTTGTAACCGTTGGATAAAATTTCAAATATCTAGATTTCTTAATTTGGTGGAAGCATGCATCACATTAAATGTGGTCGTCACACCTGACATGCTTTCATGCCATCGTTTCTTTCTCCTTACCATCCATTTGCAAGCTCTGTGTAAATTATTTATTTTTGTTTCGGGTTTTACATTTTTTACATGGGATAAAGACATGGAAAATGAACCGAATCGAAAAAAAAAAAAATCGAATCGAACTGATATCAATTTTCTGGTTCGGTTTTTTATTTGGAAAAACGAATGAATAAAACCGGATGCACCTCTAATTAGAAGTCTAAAAAACTCAGTAAATATATATTTGTGTTGTGCAAATGTTTGAGGAGAGGGATGATTGCTTTCACTTCTTGAACTTGCTTCCGACAACATGCTTGCCAAATTTGCCCATCTTAAACTTGCCTCCTCCACTATGCTTCCCAAATTTCCCGTGGTGCTTTCCATGGTGCTGCACCCCATGTGCTGAATAATGAGCTCCATGACCATGAGCCACATGGTGAGCTCCGTAAGCAGCCGCCGCAGCCCCAGCCACCATCGCCGGTCCTACGCAGTGGAGCCCTGAACCAAGAAAGAAACACCACGTACAACAATATAAATATTTATTATATATATAATCTTCTTCAATAATTAACAAATCCGTTAGTCATGCAACAATTATATACCATATTTTTGTAATACATGATACGACTAGTAATGTATAAACTTCATCTCAATTAAAGATATTATTTTGATGGATGTTATACAAATATAGGGTAATTGTAACATTATTTGTAATCAGCCGCAAAATGAACGGATTTGTTAAATTGTCTTACAATATTATTCTCTCTTAATTTCGTGGTTAGTTTTGTGATTCCTACTTGAGTTGAGTTCCTAACCAAAACTGGTATTTTGAAAGTTCTCTCCAGTGAGCAGAGGCGGATCCAGGATTTCAAGATCGAGGGGTCCCAAGATAAAAATTCAAAAAAAAAATATTAGACTAGTTTGGTTCCATAACACTATTTTTTATTGAATTTAGTTCATTAAATAATCAAAATTAATCAACCAATCAAGTGGCCCAGTGGTAAGGGCATAGATTTCGGCTCTCAAAATACAAAAAACACGGAGGTCCCGAGTTCGAGGCTCCAAGCTGGTGAGTCTGTTTGACTATGCACAGGAGAAAGCTGAATGCCTCTGTAAGTCTTCTAGGCTCCTAAAAGGGATAGATAACCGTGGTTTGCCAGTAGTTGTCCCGCTTTTAAAAAATAAAAAAATAATAATCAAGATTCATCTCAATGTTAATAAAACCAACAAATTCTAGGATTAAAAAACTTAAATGAATTTGGAAGAAATAAATTTAGGCAGCTAGAGGTGGTGGACCGGCAAATGGTGTTAGGGGATGGGGTAACTTGAGTTTAAAGTTGGAAGGTTGCAACGATTTGGAGGATTAAAACAAAAATTAGAAACCTCTTCTTCTTCGTTATAAGCACTGCTGCATGCACATCCATGGAGGCAACAAGCCTCTCCGCTGCACCTGCCAAATTGTTGGAGGGTCCTGAAGGTCGATCACAAGTGTTTCTTCGAGCTTCCGAAGGGTCCCGGGACCTCCCGGGTCCCTATATGGATCCGCCCATGCCAGTGAGAGCACTTCTCCGCTCCAGTGAGAGACATTCTCACCGTACTGTGAGTTTCAGTTTTCAGTTTAGATTTTATATGTTGCCGCTGGCCTTGCTATGGTGAGGGTTGGTGAGAACCTTAGGACCTGTTTGGTACTCTATTTGAATCCAACTTTTTAAACTCAAAAACAATTTTCAAGTTGTAAGCCTTAAAAACTTGTTTGGTAAGACTATTTTAAAAAATTGAACTCAAGACTAAATAAAAAATATAGTCTATTATCTAAAAATATAAAAAGTAAGTTTTTAGAGTTTTTAAACTTAAAATCACTAATTTCTTTTCTCTCTCCCCCCTCTCACTCCAAATCTCTCTCTTTCTTCTTTTTCTCTCCTATTTTTTTTTTTACTTTTTTCGTCTCTCTTCCAATCCACTCTCTTCATTCTAAAGTGGATGGCATAAATATTAAAAATGGGTTCTTTCTCTCACTTTTCTTCATCTCTATCTCGTCCGATCCTCTCTCTTCTCTCTTTCTTTCAATCATCTCTTACTTTCTTTCCTCCTTTCTCCTCTTTCTCCCTCTCCTGCGACCACCTCTTTTTAGATCTCTTTATCTAATTTAAGTCATAAGATTTAAAAATTTTAAATTACAAACCAATCAAGTTGTTGAGTTTTAAAAAAAAATTGTTTTCAAGAAATATTGTTAAGAAATGTTTTGAGAAATGATAAAATAAATTCAAATAGGATACCGGCCCTTATATTTCTGTTGTTTTTTTTCCTTTTCCTTACTGTCTTTTGCAATAAGCCCAACCCCATTTTCCCTATCTACCCCTGTCTTGTAACTAATTCCACCATCTTGAGCTCCATGTGCAGATCATCCTTTTTCTCTACCATCTTCACCATTTTTCCACTTAACTCATAATTCGATTCGCCTACCTTTTCCTGCGATTTCTCGCATTTTAACGAGAGGGTGTGTAGAGCTTTGGCTCGGACGTTCACACCACCACCCTTGTTGACCTTTGTTGGTCCTCCTCAATGTTCGCCTTGGTTGGTGATGTCGCTCGTCGGATCTCTCTTCCAGTGGGCTTCCTTTGTTTCTTGGTGGCGTTCGTTTTGGTGGTCCGTGGAGGATGGTGCATCATATTTCTTCTTTAACTTAGAGAATCTGGAAGGTTTGATGTGTGGTGATAGCGGTGGGCGAAGAAATCTGTGCTCCATTGTGGGAAGCGTCAGCGATGGGAAATCCAGCAACAGTAGCTATGGGTGCTTAGGGTCTTTACATTTTTATGGATTGTACATGCTGGGCTCCAAAGTAGACTTTGGGTTTTTTGTGTGTTTTTGGGTCCATGTTTCTTTGTATTTGGTGTGTTTTTGGGCTCTTAGTGTGTACTGTTTTGTTGTTGATAATAAAATTACCACTTGATAAAAAAAAAAATAAAAGAAGAAATTAGGTTTTCATCCTTTCTTTTATTATTCTATTGATTAAAATCCTATTCATTTTCAATTTTTGATCAAGGTCCTTAGGTATTAATAACATTATTAATTATTTCAATAATTAAATATTGTTTTATTTCTAAATATATTCATTTAATGTTAAATATTAATATTTATGACTAAAATTTTTATCATATATTTTTAGTTTTAGTTTGTACCCATTTTTAATTTGTACCAATTTTCTTTTCAGTTTTAATTTGTACCCATATATTAATTTTTTTTTGTGCCCATATTATTTAAAGTTTATTTGTATTTGTACCCTTATATTTTTTTTTTTTACTTTTTATTTTGCTAAATGTACCCATGCTAATTATATGTACCCATTAATGTAAAACTTTTTAGTCTTAAAATGTACTCATTCTAAAATATACCAATTTGTTATATGTAAAATGTATAATTTTTTATATAAAATCTATTCAATTTTTTTCTAATCCATTTTTAAACTTATATGTTTTTCTTTGATTTTAAAATGTATCCATGCCAAGTTTAATCAAAGAAATTTACTAATGTTATTAAGTCCAATATCTTTTTTTTTTTTTTTTTTTGTGATTTCGAAGAATGTACCCATGTTTTGATACAATTAATTTTTTGATTAATTTTGATGAATGTACCCATGTTTACACACACACACACACACACACAAAATAGTATAGTTATATTTTAATATTTTTAATCCCACAAATTATGGTTTTTTTGGTTTAAAATCTCATTTATATAAACAACTAAAATTTCTAATTTTTAATTTAAAAAATATAGTAACGAACATAGAAATAAATTATCACATTAATTTCAGGGACCTTGATAAAAAAATTAAAAACCAACAAGGTTTCAATCAAAGAAAATTCATAATTAAGGACTGCATGCAAAGTCTCCCAAAATAAAATGTAACTCATTGATTTGCAAATCAGTTTAATATAAGAATTGCATACGTAATCCATTCAAATTTACGAAAATAAAATTTTCTCCACACATTTATGAGTTATCCATGATAAAATATGACTCGTTACAAATAAGGAACAATTACCAGATGGTGTATGATGGGCAGCATGAGGGTATCCAATTGATGGGTACCCTTGTGGAGGAGGGTTGAGGCCTGCTGAATTGGATACCCACCTTAGTTTAAGGACACAGTGGCGGCCTTACCGTCGATGATTCACCAATCAATATTTAACATCTGTGACGCGACAGTTTCCATAAACACAAAACATTGCACGCGGCAACAGTGATTCAGAGACGAAGTGACACACCCTGACCGAGATCAGGGCATGCTGGCCGTCACGTGGAAGTGACGTAACCATATGCACAGTACGGAAGCTAATAAATAATAATAAAAGTACGAATAAATAAAAACCCAGCTATACACAAGGTAAATAACATACATGTGCAAGCATAAGTGTGAGAAACAAAGTTCAGAGCACGAAAGACTTAGTGCAATTCGGGAGAAACAACACTAAATAAACACACCCAAAGGTAGTCCTACACTGGTGATAATCTGTTAGATAAGCTGGGAAAAATCCTCTGGGGAGCCACCAAAAGCGCTAGCCAAACTAGAACCTGGAGGGCGCAAAACAGAAAGCGTGAGTGGGCAAAAACAAAGCTTTTCAAAAACCGTTTCATAAATAAAGTTCTAACCCCTCGCCGTAAAGCCTGTATACTTCCCAGAAAATAGAATATATATATATATATATATATATATATATAAGTTATGCTCAGAAATATGCCATGTCAAATGCCTCAAAATAGAATGCAAGTGCTCAGGTAATGTCAAATCAATGCCATGTAACCTGTCAGCCGGAGTTACCTAATATGACCTGTACGGCTGAATCTAGAGCTCGAATCTCCATCTCACTAACTATACCTGCACACAAGTCGGAACCACCTAAAGTGGTATGTACGAAAAGACTGGGTGTATAATAAGTACGCTCAAGTGCTACGATCATGTGAAGACTGGGCGAATAATCGCGGGTCACCTACGAGTCGGAACCACCTAAAGTGGTCTATATGACAGGACTGTGCACCTAACTTGGATCCAAGATGAGCGTGTGGTGTGGGAGGTGAACATCACGTGAAGGATTGTGCCCAACTTTGGGCGGGAGCACTAACACCGGGGGTGCAGGTTATGAGCTCTCTATGCATCTCAAATCACTACTGAACATAAGCATAAATCATAACTCACCTGACATTTACCTGTGCGTCCGCAGCACCAAACATATATACATATGCGACTAATAATGCATAATCAACGGCAAACATAATGCATGACATATAAACGTATAAACATTTCATTTCACTTTCTGGGAAAAACATAAGTATATAGGTATATACGGAAAACCAAAAGCCCACTCACTGGTATGTAGAAGGGTCGTAACCCCCTTGCCTCGAGTGACCGCGCTCGTCCTCGGGATAGGTCTCACCTATATGCGAAACAACTACAAATACGTTAATTTTAAAGCACATAACCAACATTACGAAATAACTTCTCATACAATGTTCAAATGGGGTGTATGAATACACCAACGTGATCTACTCAACCTCACGAACATCCCCATATTTTTAGAAAAATTTTCCGATGCCGCACGAGCCGGCCAAGGCACGGCCACACGCTTCTCCCACCCGCAGACACGTGCCTGGCACACTGACGGCGTCAGGAATATTCTGTTAAATCTAACTGATGCCGTTAACGCCGTTAGGAATATTCCATCCAAACTGATGGAATATTCCGTCGTTTTCTCCAGCCAAACTCTGGTGCCGTCGACGGAGTCGGAAAACCAGGAAATTTTCAAAACTTTGTATCTTCTTTGTTTTTCAAACAAATTTCACAAAATTGGTACCAAAATGAAGCTTACAACAAGAGGAACAAATCCATACCACTTTCAAGCACTAAAACCCACATAATCTCACCGAGAAAACACCACCAACTCCAACCAAACCTGCAACTCATGATCCTGACATCCAAAACCTTCAAACGAACCACTCCGAGCCTCCTAAGGACCTCACCAAGCTTCCTACAAGCTTGAAATTCCCAAAAACACAAGAATTAACGTGTGCATGAACAGTGACCAAAATCGGAGATCCCGAGTTCGACGTGAAAACGAAGGTGTCCTTACCTGAAATGGGTATGGTTGAACTTCTACGGACTTCACGAGCACGAATATGTAAATTGTTTCCTCGATCTGTGAAGGTTTCAAGGGTTTTGGGTGGTGTCTGTACGAAAAGGATAGGAAAGGGGAAGAGAGAGAGGGAAAGGGAAAGTGATACGGGACAGGGAAGGGATGAGGGAGTGTGGGGGTGTGTGTGTGGTCCAAAATCAGCCAAGCAAAATCCAAAAATAACCACACAACGAAACAACCATACTAGGGGTAAAACCGTCATTTCACCCTTACGGTACGAAAAGTTCGGGACGGGCTGTCACACGAAGAAGATGAATGATTCTAAATTGGAGGTAGTTTAATTTCCCGCAATCTCTCTTTCTTTTTTGACGTTTTTGCCTCTAAAGGTTGGTCTCCCATGTGACAACTTTTGATGCTAAAATAGAAGGAAATTGGACTAAATGATCAAATTGATTTGCTGTAACCAATCTTCAGGAACGAAATTGATTGATTTTAATTTTATGGACCAAAATAAGAAGTTATGGTAATTTCAAAACTATTTATGAAACTGTTTGGACCCAATTTTACATTATAGGCCCGAGTAATCTAGACTGTTGAATGAGCATAGCTCTCAACCGTTGGATGGCAGAATTGTTAAGATAATTGAAGGATATATTGTGGTTTTAATCATGATATTATCTTTATATTTCCTTGAAAAAGATGAGGTGCAGATTATATCTTCAACTTGAAAGTAAGCAGTACAGTTCAATTCGATTGGGGATTCTTAGCATTTAGACGTATGCTTGGAGTCGGTTAACCATGCGTGAAGGTTATCTTTTTGTTAATGGTGATGTCTGATGGTCACAAAAAGATAATGGTGCGGCATATTCCGAGTTGGGATGATTATTAGCACATAATTTTATGCTAATAATTAGCATATTCTTCAGGGCAAGCACGGCATGGGCTAAGGTGCTTAAATTTTGATGATGCATGCACTTGGATGCAAACATGGGCCTTAACATTGCATGGTTCCTCAGGAAGATGTTATAGAAAGAGTTTCATGTGCATGCAAATTGGTCTGATTCCATCAAATCCAATAGCCAACGAGGATGGGTCACTGTTAAACGGCTAAATGGGATGGTTATCAAGAGTTTTTATTTGTATGAAGTACTTATCTTCGAGAGATTCAAATTGTGGCCAGCTACGGATGTTCCACGGGAAACACATATAGAACCACGTACTCGTCCTTATAAATACAAGACATTGTGCAACATTAGGGGGAGCTCCAATTCAACACACAACTGCCCTGCGCAAAACCTCTCAAACATCTTGAGATTTTTTTATTTTCTTTTTCCGCCGACACATCTTCAGTTTGGATAAACAGCACTGTGAAGGCAACCGGCGAACATCTTCAGTTTGGATAAACAGCACTGTTGCCGTAGAATCAGCCGTTCCCGAAGCACCTTCAGTTTGGATAAACAGCACTGCGTCGAGGCCGACTGGTTATCTATCCAAGTCTCGGTCGAGAAGGATTTTCAAATCCTTATTGGCAGAGGTCATCTCATTAGCCTTCTCGGCGAAGTGAGGTGTTACCAGGTTATTACATTCGGCACCTTGAGAGCCGAATTTGATATTGAACTTCGTAGAACTAGCAGCCTTGTCTTCAGGCTCGAGAATCCAAAGGCCGAGATTTGTTCCTTCCTCGGCCGCAGTCGCAAGATAAAGAAGTCAACAACGCGCTCAACGCAACATCAACAAATTTTACTCCTCGGCCGAGCTCGGCCGACAAGTTGGCACGCCCCGCATTCAACCGAAGGACGTAGTTAGCTCATTAGTTGCTCGGCCTGCGCGCCACGTAGGTTTTGTAATTTTTAGAGTCAACATTTTGGCACGCCCAGTGGGACCCAGTGCTAAAACTACGAAGTTCATATGATATATCAAGATTCCAATCTGGCTCAACGTAGCCGATTGTACGAGCATCTAGAGGAATTGAAAAAACGCAATGAGGAACGAAAAAGATCTTTGGAAGTGGAAAAAATTCTTCGTGGCCATACAGAGATGCAAAAGTCATTCGCTTACATGTTGAGAATAAAAGCTCCTGTTACCCTGCAAGAGCAATGGGTAAATGAAGACAGGGCTCGGTTTAATACCTGGCTAGATGGAAAATATTTTCCTTACGTTTTCGACTACAAATCGATTCCATTTGAGGAATGGTTGGTTGAAAAAACCAGGGGGCAATTTTCCGCTCCGGCCGTAATCAAATATCGGCCTAAGAAAATTGTTACTTTGGCCGAAGATCAAAGGCCACATATTTTTTCGATCGCCGCTGAAAGTGTGGTAGGCCTAGAAGAAAATGTTCAAGTTTCTGAGCCAAAAATTGACTCAGAAAATGATTCGTCAGAAAAGTGTTCTAATGACGAACAAGACCAATTCATGGTTTCAGCTGAACAAACTGCGTCAATCGATATGATTATTGGTAATAAAGCCGACATGGAGCAATCCAATTCGGCCAAGTTGCTCGAGTTAAAAGCCGAAGTTAACGAAATAATTATGTCTGGGGGACATAATAATTGTTTAACACATTCGACGGCCGAAAATGAAAAATATATCACCAAGTCAAAAATATTTGGAGAAAGTTCTTCATTCGGCCTAGAGCGAAATCAATTTGAGAATTTTGATATTAAAAGATCTCGGCTTGGAATAAAGCATTGTTGGCCTCCTCCTATTTATGGTTCGACCACTTTTATTTTCATTTGCTAAATTACTTTCTTAACCATTCGGCCTCTTGGCCGATACTTAAGAAAATATGGGGGGACAACGAGCATTGAGCCTCGGACAGAAAAAAAAAAAAAAAAAAAAAAAAAAATGAGACAACTCTCGGCTGTCTAAGCCGAGGCCAAGAAAATCAAGAGGATGCTGACCATTCGGCCTTTCGGCCAATACTTTAAATGGGGATCGGTCGAAGAACTTCCAAATGACTTCGGCCTGCTTCCATCAAGCCTTGGTCGAGAAATATATATATATATATATATATATTTATATATATATAAAAGAGGTGAAGAATAATGGTGACTCAGTCAAAGAATGTAGTACTGGTGCTCGGCTATAGCAGTTTAGTAGTTCCATTCGGCCTATACACACATTTGGGACATTTAGTCACTTGATTGAGACAAGAGGAGGAAAAGTGTCAGGCAGTCCACTTATTAATGAAGACCAGGTTGGGACCCCATAATGAGGTTCGAGATATAGAAAATGACCCACTTTTGGTGGCCATTCGGTGTATGCAAGCTACATCCTTTCTTGGTAGTAGAATGTGATAGAAATGCATGGCCGACAATTCATTTCAAACCTTGGTTTTAACGTCATTGGAAAAAACAAAAGTTTTTTTTTTTAGGCCGAGCTCGGCCAACTCGTCGGCCCACTTTACAAAACTATATGGCCGAATAAAAGAAAGTTTGGCCGAATACAATGGGATATATATATATATATATATATATATATATATATATATATATAGTTTCTACACCCAATTCTTTTTGGCCTCGGCCTCGGCCCACTTTACAAAATTATATGGCCGAATAAACGAAAGTTTGGCCGAATACAATGGGACATATATATATATATATATATATATATATATATATATGTATGTATGTATATGTATATGCCATTTAATGTTCAGCAGAGGTAGGGGCATTTTAAGTATTCTATTTGGTAGAATTATGAAGTGCTGTTACGCTTAGTTTCCTTAACCATTCGGCTTATGGGCCGAAGCTCGAGGAAACTGGGGGGCAATGTTTGGACCCAATTTTACATTATAGGCCCGAGTAATCTAGACCGTTGAATGAGCATAGCTCTCAACCGTTGGATGGCAGAATTGTTAAGATAATTGAAGGATATATTGTGGTTTTAATCATGATATTATCTTTATATTTCCTTGAAAAAGATGAGGTGCAGATTATATCTTCAACTTGAAAGTAAGCAATACAGTTCAATTCGATTGGGGATTCTTAGCATTTAGACGTATGCTTGGAGTCGGTTAACCATGCGTGAAGGTTATCTTTTTGTTAATGGTGATGTCTGATGGTCACAAAAAGATAATGGTGCGGCATATTCCGAGTTGGGATGATTATTAGCACATAATTTTATGCTAATAATTAGCATATTCTTCAGGGCAAGCACGGCATGGGCTAAGGTGCTTAAATTTTGATGATGCATGCACTTGGATGCAAACATGGGCCTTAACATTGCATGGTTCCTCAGGAAGATGTTATAGAAAGAGTTTCATGTGCATGCAAATTGGTCTGATTCCATCAAAATAGCCAACGAGGATGGGTCACTGTTAAACGGCTAAATGGGATGGTTATCAAGAGTTTTTATTTGTATGAAGTACTTATCTTCGAGAGATTCAAGTTGTGGCCAGCTACGGATGTTCCACGGGAAACACATATAGAACCACGTACTCGTCCTTATAAATACAAGACATTGTGCAACATTAGGGGGAGCTCCAATTCAACACACAACTGCCCTGCGCAAAACCTCTCAAACATCTTGAGATTTTTTTATTTTCTTTTTCCGCCGACACATCTTCAGTTTGGATAAACAGCACTGTGAAGGCAACCGGCGAACATCTTCAGTTTGGATAAACAACACTGTTGCCGTAGAATCAGCCGTTCCCGAAGCACCTTCAGTTTGGATAAACAGCACTGCGTCGAGGCCGACTGGTTATCTATCCAAGTCTCGGTCGAGAAGGATTTTCAAATCCTTATTGGCAGAGGTCATCTCATTAGCCTTCTCGGCGAAGTGAGGTGTTACCAGGTTATTACATTCGGCACCTTGAGAGCCGAATTTGATATTGAACTTCGTAGAACTAGCAGCCTTGTCTTCAGGCTCGAGAATCCAAAGGCCGAGATTTGTTCCTTCCTCGGCCGCAGTCGCAAGATAAAGAAGTCAACAACGCGCTCAACGCAACATCAACAAATTTTACTCCTCGGCCGAGCTCGGCCGACGAGTTGGCACGCCCCGCATTCAACCGAAGGACGTAGTTAGCTCATTAGTTGCTTGGCCTGCGCGCCACGTAGGTTTTGTAATTTTTAGAGTCAACAGAAACCCATTAGACTTTATATATAAAAATAAATTTATATAGATGGATTTTGGCCCCATAAGATTGTCCAGTACTAAAGTGACAATATCATTACTATACCAACCGATTATTCAGTATATTAAAATTTTGTACGATAATGATAATAGGTTTTGTCAAATCAAAAATATGGCATGATAATTGGTATCGTAACCGTATTGAACTCACTCTAACTCAAATATCCTCTCTCCTTTTGATGTGACATGGCCTAATTGGGTTGTTGGGCCATAAATGGTGATGCAATCCATGTACCATAGACACTATTATATTAAATAAGTGGTATACTATTTACGCACATTTTGTTAATTTATGTTCATTAATTTTCTTCAATTCAGTCGATCTGAAGGTTGAAAACTAAAAAGGTGTGAGAAAAGTAAAAAGAGGTGTGTGTATATCACACCTCCTTAAGTATTATAATAAAATACATGCATTTTTTGAGCTATATGTATCATGTTTTAAGTTTGCGACTTATGATTATTTGAAATCTTTTAGTTTTCTGGGAGTTGTATTCTAAGTCTTTATTTCATTTGTTTTTCATATTTCTCGCTTTAAGTTGTAAGCTTATAAATACTTGTATTTGTAAAGAGGATAGGAGGAGAAGTTGTTTGAAATATTATATTGAAATTTGAGTTAGAATCTCATTTTTGAAGTGTCTTGCTCTTGTTTAGAAGTTTGTTGCTTTGTTTTTCAAGTTGTCTATGTTGTAGAGTGGTACTAGAAACAAAATTATTAAGGTTTTAAGGTCTTTCTTCATACTATAAAATAGTAAACCCCACCTATCTATTCTTTTTATACCTATTCTATTCATTTTATTTTCATTTCATTTTTCCACCTCGCTGAATGGGCTAAAATTCAATTTAGCATGATCTTCTTGGATTTTTTTTCCTTTTTCTTTTCTTGATTTGTTATTAACTCTACTTGAAATTTGTTTGTTTGTTAAAGTAGTCCTAATTTGGATTTTTATTCTTTTACAAGCCGATAATTGAATCTAAGTTACACGGATGTATAGAGAGGGTTTGGACCCGAGTGCAATAGAACTAATCACTAGCGCAATCAGACACATGCCTACTTGAACATTGATATAATGTGTTTTATTTCATAGTCCAGTAAAATCTCTCTATAATAATAGGAATAATCTCCTTATAGTGATAAAAATTTTGGTCTCAACTTCAACTAGTATAGGAATAAACTCCATAGTGTAATAATTTATAATTTTTCGATGTCCAGTCTTAAGGAAAATTGCCTCTATATAGTAATAATATAAAAATATACAATGTCAGAAATAAAAATTTAAGATGTCAGAAGTAAAAGTTTAAGATAAACCAAAATGTTGCTAGCTTCGATGATCTCTTCAATTGAAGCGTACACCACTGTTTAAAGATCTCTTCGTATATTGACCGTGGGTGACATAGCTGATGATAGAAGAACCGAATGAGTTGAAAATTGCATTAGATGTATTGTATATATTCACATAAAGTTATTTACAAAGAGAAGCATACATGCACTAGATAAGTATAAAACTTTGTAGCTACACCTCTATTAAGTAATAACCTTAATAACCTCCCTAAAGTTATAAAATTGGGTCGGTCCCAATATCATCACTATAGACTATAGTGGGTTGGTCTCAGCATTATGACTATATAGAGGTTTTACTGACATAACTGAGTAGTTCAAAAAATCAACTGTACAGTTGTAGCCAAGGCCCTTGTGTATGGAATGAGAGTGTGCACAGTGCACTGCAGACTTGCAGTTACTTTGTCAATTTGTCATTATTTTGGTTAAATCATATCAACCTCTTGCTTGTCCTGCAATGCTTATTACTTCAAGTTTGCTAAGTACATGTGAATGCACTGTTGCTAGATACATAGCTTTTGTATTCAATAAATATGGGATCACGAGGATTCGAACACAAGATATTGGGCGTAGGGTTAAATATGCTTAACCAAAAATGAGCTACAAGTCTGTTGCACAATTGATCATATACAAAGAAAACTGCATCTCATGAACAAGTCCAAAACTGTATTAGAATAATAAGAGGATAGAAAAACTGTATGACATATCTAGCATCAGTAATCGAACCTCATCAGAGTTTATGAGGAACTAATTAACCCAACAATCCTTAACACAGCCATCTAAAAGCACTAAAAACTGGGTGAAGAAAACAAAAATAAGGGTGAGACAAGCAAATTAACTAGCTAGGAAAATATTTAATTAGGTGCTATGTCTAGTCGGTTGACTTAGTAACATGGACAAGATTATGTATCCCTCAGCCTTCAATCCATGCCCTCCGCTCTTCACAAGTCCGAACCGGCCTTTTATTTCCTCGTTCATCTTCGGCAACCGGATTCGAGTCCTGCTCACGGACTTCCCGCGGGAGGTTCCTGGCTCAGACTTGTCCCCGGGCCCGACGACCTCCACATGCAAGAATCCCCAGCGCAAAAGGCTAGCCCCGAACTTGATATTCACTCTTCCGTTCCATTTAGGGTTTGGTAACCCGTAGACTTTTCCCGACTTGTACTCGTTGTCGGGCTCGACCCAAACGACGACTTTATAACGCCTGTCATCGCAGGGTATAGTGCTGTGGCTAGGGTTGTCGATGTCCTCGGCATGGGAGACGTGGAGGCTCAAAACTACGGGGGCTTCTTGGTTTTCCAACGAGTAGTCATCTTCTTCCACGGAGACTCTGTTCTTCTTTAGGGCTCTGCTGCGGCAGCGAGTGGTGCCATTGTTGTTACAGTGTGCCATCTTCCTCGTCATATATGCAGCAGTACGGGTAAAAGAAGAGTTAGTTTTATGTGTATATATGAGTGAGAGAGAGTTGATCTAGGGAAGAATTTATATGGCTAAGGAAGTCTTAGTTGGGCAGGAACAAAATAATTATGGGTGGTTTAGATTTTGGCCCTTACAATTCATTATTTCTAGATAAAAACCCATCTATCTTTAAAGATCCAATTTAAGCCCTAATTTAAAATTTGCAAACATATAGAAACACTATTGACCTATTAATGCAATTTATTTACACTCATGCCACTCATACTTTATGGTCATTTTTTCAAATTCCTAAATTTGTGCCAAATTAAAAGTAGTAGAAAAAGTGAAATAAAATGAAAAAAGTGTTTGCATTAACCGTATCTATATTAAACTAGAAAAGTAGTTTTTTTTTTTTTCGTGATATATTTTGTAGCAATTTTATCCATATTGATTGGTAGGTAAATTAGTTTGTTCCAATTATTTAAAAAAAAATACTACACCTATATTATATATTTTGAATCAAATAACATTCCTCTAACTTGTAGGTAAATTATTTTCTATGTATTGTTATATATGTTAGACACGTTTTGTTGTTGTATAAACACGAGTGGAACATAATATTGTTGATTTTATACATCAAACTGCATTTCTTTTGTTATAGGTAAATTATTTTCCATGTACAAGTACTTATGTTAGGCAAGTTTAGTTGTTGGTACCTACACCCATGGTATAATTGGTGTAGGTAAATTATTGGAAATTAATTTGTAGTTAGGTAATGAACATTTTGCATCATTGAAAATGAACATTTCAAAGAGTAGGTAGGTAAATTAATTTGTTCTAATTATATAAAAAAAATTACACGACACCTAGTTATATTTAATTTTTCCAATTATTAAAAAAAAATTATGCTACACCCAACCAAATAACATTTCTCTAACTTGTAGGTAAATTATTTTCCATGTATTGTTAGATATGTTAGGCACGTTTTATTGTTTTATAAACATGGGTGTAACATAGTATTTTTAATACTATGCATCGAACTACATTCCTTCTTAATATAGGTAAATTAATGTTCATGTAGATAATGAAATACAATGTTCTAATATATTAATAAAAAGGGATAAATTCAAAAGCATTCAAGAGTAGGGTGAAAAAACTAAATCGAATAGTTTTATGAAAATTCAAAACCTTTCTAAAAAATTAATATGCAATAAATTTTTAACATTAATGTCTTCTTTTTTTTTTCTTGTTGCAAAATCATTTACTATTTCCTTAAAATTAATTGTCTACATCAAGTATGTAATAGGGGTATTTTAGGCATGTGAAAAATGTAAAATGTGTGAATTAATATGAAGTTAATGAATTTGCTTATGTGGATCCTAGTCATTGGGTTTTCTTTGAGTAAAAAAGTTATGTAGGGTTTTATATGATGAAAATTGAGTTTGAAGGGCTAAAGTCATATTTTCACAATAATTAATGACCTAATTGGAAATTTACAATGACAAAACCTTGTTCTCTCCCTCTTACTTTCTCTCTCTCTCTCAATGTTTATCTGATAGGGACTCCGGCTGCCATCCTTTGGGCCTATTATATGTGAATTACTGTTTTGGGCTCCCGTTTTCTTTTTATTCAAACAGTGTTTTAGTTCACTGCCTCTCAATATTAAATATTTCCACTGTTTTTATTCAAACTTACCATATATAAAGTAGTACGCTACAATTAAGGTGGATGCAAATAATTTCAAAATAAATATGAAGTAAGAGGGGGATTATAGTTAGCACATAAACCCTGAACATATCAGAGAAGATAATTACCATAAAAAAATTGTAAATATAAGTCCAAAATATTTAGGAAAAGGGTGAGGGTGGCAAAGATATTCGTTGTTGTTGCATTTGTGCTTCATTGACTCATTTCTTTTGCTTCTTCTTGATCTTCTTTCTTTTTTTTTTTTTTTTTTTTTTTAGTTGAGCGATAACGTTAGTAAGTTAAATGTTAGGTTAGCCACCGACAATGTTTGAACCGACACCGTAATGCAAGAGCATAACACATTTCCACTATTGTGGTAAAAGGTCACTTGCTATTCCTTTTTTTTTTTTAAGCAGAATTAGAAGTTTTAGTTGCACCCAAAGTACACAAAAATACATGCGAGATAATATACTTGTCGACTCAAAAAATAGTGAGATGTTACAAGAATATAGTAGACGTAGGTTATCTATCGTAAAGATAAAATATAAAGAAGGTAAGGTTGTAAAAAAAGAAAAAAAAAGTACACAAACTCGTTTAAATCACTTTGGTCAAGCGTTTCATATATGTCAAGAAATCTAAGTTAGTCTCCATTTTATTTTGTCCATTACTGAGTTATATACAAACTGGACTGTGTTGATTGTGATGGTTGCTGAATTGCTTGGTTCAAAAATTTGAATGTGTTGATTGGAAACGCCGAGAAATACTTAGTGTACACATTTGTCATCATCCGTTGATTACCGTACTCTATATGGAACTACAACGTTCAACGGGATACAACACATAAACCTCAATGCAAGAGAAATTTTTCAGTATGTTGGAAATACGGTCTTATACATAACTATCATAATACAATCTAACTAAATGTATTTTACAATTTGTACCGAAATGTGTTATCGGCACAGTTAAAAATTACTCCCAATGCACAAGTTGCTTTTATTTGTTGGGAGACTTCTTATTTAATGTTACAAAGAGCCAATCAAGTTGGTATATTATGCAAAAATATTGAGTTGGAGTAAATGTAAAAATTTGCGGAGTTGTTGGCGGTAATGCAATCTTTATTTATGAAACTACATAGAATAAGCCTCAATGCGAGAGAAATTTGTTGGCGGTAAAAATTTGTGTACACATTCGCCATCATCCGTTGATTACCGTACTCTATATAGAATTCAACGGGATACTGTACATAAACCTCAATGCAAGAGAAATTTTTTAGTGTGTTGGGAACACGGTCTTATACACAAGTACCATAATACAATCTAACCAAATGTCACCACTACAATATTAGCTTTAGGTGGCGGATGATGATGGCGGATATTAGACAAATCATGTCAGATAAATTATATCTGACACATTATTTAATTAGTGACAGATATTAGAAAAATCCTGTCAGTTATAACCGACAATATTTTTTAATCCTTTTTTAAATACTTTTGACAAATTATGGCGGTTTTTAAGTTAATGGTGGCGGTTATAACCGACAGAAATTGACTATTTTATTATTTTACTTTCTGTTGGTTATTATTTTAGTATTCTGGAGGTTATAACTGTGACATCCCGTCCCAAAACCTCGAAAACTCTCGCGTGAAATTACTATTTTGCCCCTAGTTCGTCCTTTTACGTTTATTGATTTTTGGTATTGTGTTGGCTTGTCCTTGGGCCACACACACACCTCCATACCTGCACCACCTTCTGTCACTCTCTCTCTCTCTCTCCCGTGCTCCCTTTTCCCTTCCTTTTCACCATATACGTACGGACCAAACCCAAAACCCACCTTAATCCTTGCATATCGAAGGAACCAAGGACACCATCAAGCTCGTGAGGCTGTGAGGAGCACAGTGGTACCATTTTCAGGTACGGTTGTAGCTGTTTTCACGTTGATT
Organism: Pyrus x bretschneideri; assembly: GCF_019419815.1. Taxonomy (NCBI): domain Eukaryota; kingdom Viridiplantae; phylum Streptophyta; class Magnoliopsida; order Rosales; family Rosaceae; genus Pyrus; species Pyrus x bretschneideri. The sequence goes on along the minus strand of NW_025999723.1, from coordinate 5,763,371 downwards.
TCACAAGGTCCGTTTTAGTCACTGTTCATGCAAGATTAATCTAGTTAGTTTTTTGACTTTTGAAGCTTGTAGATGTGTTGGTGAGGTTCCAAGGAGCTTGGGAGTGCATCGTTGGACGAAATTGGATGTCGGATTAGCCTGGTTCGAGTTTGACCGGTTTTGGTAATTGGTGACAGGTGAGTTCTCGTGAGTTTTAGTCCTTAAAACTTATAGGGACGTGTTCTACTAGTTCTAAGGGTTAAAATGGTGCAAGAATCATGAAAAACGGTTGAGAAACGAGCGAGAAAACACGATTTGCAGGTTTTCCGGCGACGGCGCCGGAGTCTCGCCGGAGAAGGTGACGGAATATTCCGTCAGAATTTTGACGGAATATTCCTAACGGCGTCAGTTGACGCCGTCCGTGTGCACCGCACGTGCCTGCGCGTGGTCGGCGCGTGCGGCGGTGGAAAATTTTTCTAAAAATATGGTTGTGATCCTGAGGTTGTGTAGAGCACATTGGTATATTCAATTGTCCATTTTGAGCAATGTATGAGAAGTTATTTTTGAACGGAAGGTTATGTGCTTTAAAATTAACGTTTTTATAGTATTTTCGCATATAGGTGACACGTATCCCGAGGACGAGCGTGCTCACGCGAGGCAGGGGGGCTACGACCCTTCCACATACCAGTGAGTGGGCTTTTGGTTTTCCGTATATACCTATATACATTTATATTCCCAGAAATAGTTAAAAAGGGTTATTCGTTTTATGTCATGCACCATATCCTTGTTGTTTATGCATTATCATATGCATTAGTAGTAACATACATTTACATATTTATATTTGGTGCTGTGGAGGCGCAGGTAAGTGCCAGGTAAGCGTTATTTAACAATTGCATTAAATAGTGGTTAGAGGTACTTAGAGAGCTCATAACCTGCACCCCCGGTGTTAGTGCTCCCGCCCAGAGTAGGGCACAGTCCTTCACGTGTTGTTCACCTCCCGCACCACACGCTCAGCTTGGATCCAAGTTAGGTGCACAGTCCTGTCGTACAGACCACTATAGGCGGTTTCGACTCGTAGGTGACCCGCGATTATTCGCACAGCCTTCACGTGATCGTAGCACTAGAGCGTTTATATGTATTATACCCAGGCCTGTCGTACAGACCACTATAGGTGGTTCCGACTCGTGGGCAGGTTTAATGATTGAGATTGAGATTTGAGCTCTAAATTCAGCCGTACAGGTCACTTAGGGGACTCCGGCTGCCAGATGTTATACTATTGATGTGATTTATACCTGAACACTTGCATACCATTATAAGACTTTGACATAGCACTTTCTTGAGCATGATTGGCATACCTTTGTGCATGATTGGCATATTTATACATACGTATATATATTTATTTCTGGGAAGTATACAGGTTTTACGGCGAGGGGTTAGAATGTATTTTACTAAATGGTTTTCAAAGAGCTTTGTTTTTGTCCACTCACGCTTTTGTTTTGCGCCCCTCCAGGTTCTAGTAGCTTAGCGGGTTCGGTGGTTTTCCCAGAGGGCGTCTCGGCATTTCTGACAGACACTCACCAGTGTAGGGTCACCTTCGGGTGTACTACTGTCGTATCAATTTCTTTGGACTGCTGTAATCTTTATGCTCTGAATTCAGTGTCTTACCTACACTAGCACTTATTTTATCACATCATATATGCTAGTTTTTAAATTATTCGTACTTTTATATTACTTCCTTTAGCTTCCGCACTGTGCACATAGCTACGTCACTTCCACGTGACGGCCAGCATTGCCCTGATCTCGGTTGGGGTGTGTCAATAACCAACCGAAATGAAAATTTTATTACTTAAAATGTTATATTGATTAAAAGAAATAAATAACACATATTTTAAATTTTTTTTCATTCATGACCCTAAAGTCTAATGAACCCAATTCCCACGAGCCATAAATTTTTTGAGAGAATAATAACAACATACTACAATCTGAAGCTCTATCATTTTTTTAATAAGGATTATGCTCCCTCTTAGACAAGCAACAAGATACAAAGAAATTCAAACAATTTTTTTCAATGCATCACAAAGCACATTGTCTAGCGCATAAACATACATGTATATCTGGTGTACTCTATCATGTTTGATTTTATTATTTTAAAATGTTATATTGATTAAAAATAAATAAATAAACACATGTTTTAAGTTTTTTTTTTTTTCACTCATGGCCCTGTCTGATATAACCGACACAAACAAAGCAAAATTTTGGACGGCCACCAGAATAATTTCTGAATGTTTTTTTTTTTTGCGATTTTTTACACATGCTATCTCGGAGAATATACAAACATATTTGAGGGTTGGATCGTCGAAACTAGTTTCATAGAATGCATATTCTATCAAATTGATAGATTTAACAAACATTTAAGAATTAATATTATACTTCCATTAAGTATAAAATAAGATGTATCCACTAGTGTAAATATTTTAAATTGATCGAAGATCGAATTCATTCATTGCATTCTTATAGGGTTGAGGAGTGTAGCTGTAAAAAATCATCAAAATCGGAGCTAAAATAACTGTTCAATTGTGATTTTTCGTTTATAACCATCGAAAACTTTTGTTCCGTTACCTAATCTCTGAATGTTTGTTTTTTGTGATTTTTTACGTATGCGATCTCGAAGTGTGTACAAACAAGTTTTATGGTTGGATTGTTGAAAAACATTTTGTAGAATGCGTATTGCATTAAAACGGTAGATTAAACAAACACTTAGAGTTAATGTTATACTTCCCCATCAAGTATAAAATAAGATTTTGTGGTTTCCAATACTGTAAATATTTTCAATTGAAGATCGAATTTGTTCAATGCATTCTTATAGGGTCAAGAAGTGTAGCTATAAAAAATCATCAAAATCGGAGCTAAAATAACCATTAAATTGTAATTTTTTGTTTATAACCGTTGAAAACTTTTGTTCCATTACGTAATCTCTGAATGTTTTTTTTTTTTTACAATTTTTTACATATGCAATCTCGGAGTGTGTACAAATAAGTTTGACGGTTGGATCGTTGAAAAAAGTTTTGTAGAATACATATTGTGTCAAAACAATAGATTAAACAAACACTTAGAGTTAATATTATACTTTTATTAAGTATAAAATAAGATTTTGTGGTATCCATTAGTGTAAATATTTTAAATTGATGATCAAATTTATTCATTACATTTTTATAGGGTCGAGGAGTGTAGCTATAAAAAATCATCAAAATCAGAGTTAAAATAACCGTTAGTGATTTTTCGTTTATAACCGTCGAAAACTTTTGTTGCGTTACGTAATCTTTGAATGTTTGTTTTTTACGATTTTTTATGTATGCAATATCGGAGTGTGTACAAATAAGTTTGACGGTTGGATTGTTGAAAAAAGTTTTGTATAATGCATATTGCGTCAAAACAATAGATTAAACAAACACTTCGAGTTAATATTATAATTCTATTAAGTATAAAATAAGATTTTGTGGTATCCACTAGTATAAATATTTAAATTGAAAATTAAATTTATTCATTACATTCTTATAGGGTCAAGGAGTTTGATTTTTTGATTTTTTACGTATGCGATATCGGAGTGTGTACAAACAATTATTAAACCAAACAATTATTTATTTAATTTTAAAAAACGTATACTATTTAAATGCATATTATTTATTTATTTATTAAGGCAAACAATTATTATTTTATTTTTTAAAATCGTAACAAAATTTTGGGGGGATTTTTGCTGCCATTTTTTTTTTCTGTCAGTTGTAACATCCCACATCGCCTAGGGGAGTGATCCTTAAATGTTTATTCCCATCCCCACCTAGCACGAGGCCTTTTGGGAGCTCACTGGCTTCGGGTCCCATGGGAACTCTGAAGTTAAGCAAATAATGTGCGAGAGCAATCCCATGATGGGTGACCTACTGGGAAGTTGCTCGTGAGTTCCCAAAAACAAAATCGTGAGGGAATGGTAAGCCCAAAGCGGACAATATCGTGATATGGTGGTGAAGTGGGCCGGAGAAATGGTCCGCCCTGGACCGGGATGTGACATCGGTTATAACCGATAGTATTGAAAATTTTATGTCGGTTTTTATTTTAAAAAAAATGTTTCTATTAGCTTTAACCGATAGTAATAAAAAATTTCCATATTAAAACCCCTTCATCTCTTTCCTGCACCGGCCTTCCCCCTTCCTTCCCCCTTTTCTCCTCGCCGCATTTCCTTCTTCTTTTTATATTTTTTGTTGAGCATTCTCCCTTCTCCTTTTAATTTACAAATAAGAGAAAAACAGAAGAGAAAAACCAAAGCAATGCCAGCAAGGAAGCGCACCCACGAGGCCATGGAAGATGATCCTCCGTAGAACTACCGAGAAAACAGCCACGAAACGCCCCAAGACGAAGAGGGCAAAAACCCAAATCCTATCTCATCGATCAGGTACATGCAAATTTTTGATTTTTTTTTTCTTCAGAATTTTGGTTTAGGGTATTTGAAGAAATGGGAAAGATGGGATTTTGAGAATGTGTGGTGACGGAGAGCAGCTGAAACGCGGCCAACGGCAAGATATGAAGGTCGTTTTGGAGAAGAAAGATGCTGCTAATTGGGAAGCGAGTTGGAAAAAGTTGAATTAGGTATTGGGTATTGATTGTTCTTATTGTCATGCTTGGGAAATTTTGTGTCGTTTCCGTTGATTGTGTAAGTGTTTGATGTTTGAATGTTGTGTGTGATTTGGGATCTCCATTCTTTTCTTCGTTCTTCTATTTATGGAAGATGTGGGTTTTATCTTCTGTGTTTCTGTTTTCTCTTCCATTCGAGCTCTTCCCTTATGGCATGCGTTCTTCTGAGTAATCTTGGAGCATCCATTACAGAAGTAGCACAGGATGCTTTTGTTGCAGAGTAAGGCCAAGAGAAAAATATGGCTGGCCTCCAGTCTTATGCATTCATGGCAGCAGCTGCTGGTGGAATCCTTGGCAACTTAATAGGTGGATATTTCTTAATGAAAACGCCGCTCAGAAGCATGTTTCTTGTATTTGCACTTTTACTCTCTGCTCAACTTGCAATTTCGTTGAGAATACGAGAGGAATCTCTTGATTTACCACAATTACCAGATGACAGTCTTATAAGAAAACCAATATTTGAAAGTATCAGGAAACAATTTTCTGAGTTGCAGATGGGTATTCAAAAGGAAAGTATAGCTCGTCCTTTTATTTGGATTGTAGCTTCTATTGCCATGGTCCCAGTCCTGTGAGGTTCCATCTTCTGCTATCAAACACAAAGTCTACATCTCGATCCTGCAAAAATTGGCATGTCTGGAGTGGTCGGCCAGTTGGTGATTAATTCCAAATGTCCTTTTTATATTTTTTTTATTATTAATATATTTGTTGTCGGTTTTATCCGACAGATAATTCACTTAAGTATATTATTAATATATTTCCTGTCAGTTAAAGTCGACACAAGTTATGTCGGTTTTATATATTTTTTACCGGTTTTATCCGATACAAATTCTGTCGGTTTTATATTTTCTGTTAGTTTTATATATTTTCTATCGGTTTATGAGGAACTAATTAACCCAACAACCCTTAACACAGCCATCTAAAAGCACTAAAAACTGGGTGAAGAAAACAAAAATAAGGGTGAGACAAGCAAATTAACTAGCTGGGAAAATATTTAATTAGGTGCTATATCTAGTCGGTTGATTTAGAAACATGGACAAGATTATGTATCCTTCAGCCTACAATCCATGCCCTCCGCTCTTCACAAGTCCGAACCGGCCCTTTATTTCCACGTTCATCTTCGGCAACCGGATTCGAGTCCTGCTCACGGACTTCCCGCGGGAGTTTCCTGGCTCAGACTTGTCCCCGGGCCCGACGACCTCCACATGCAAGAATCCCCAGCGCAAAAGGCTAGCCCCGAACTTGATATTCACTCTTCCGTTCCATTTAGGGTTTGGTAACCCGTAGACTTTTCATGACTTGTCGGTTATATCTAACACAATTTCTGTCGATTTTAAAGTATTTTTTGTCGGAAAATTTATTTCTTGACGTTGGCAATTCTGACGTTTATTATATCCGCCACTGGATCATTTTCTGTCAGATTTTGCTTAATATTCGACAGTAATACACGTTTCTTGTCGGTTATCATAGCGCCACTAATAAATGGTTTTGTAGTAGTGTGTATTTTACATTTGTACTGGAATGTGTTCTCGGCACAATTAAAAATTACTCCCAATGCACAAATTGCTTTTATTTGTTGGGAGACTTTCTTATTTAATGTTACAAAGAGCCAATCAAGTTGGTATATTATGCAAAAATATTGAGTTGGAGTAAATGTAAAGATTTGGGGAGTTGTTGGCAGTGTTCTAATACAATTTAGAGTAAAATTCAAGTTTAAGTACGTTGCCTGCCTCTCACCACAAGATCAAACCCCGATCTTTTTCTTTAATTCACACAGACACCTTCATGAAAACAATGAAATCAGAATCCGCCCGGACCCGGCGTGATCAACATCCGCTGCGGCCTATTAAACGGCCGCGACTTGCAGAGGCTGAAGAATCAAAGCCGGCAGAGGCACGCACAAAGAGCTGTGCCTGTACTCAAGCCTTTATAATAAAAAGGGATTTTAGATTTTACACTAAAATAAGATTCTTTTATATTTTAACATAAATGGTTTTCTAAATTCAATTTAAGTATTTATTTTAAAAACTTACCATATTTAAATATTTATACTGTATTTATTATTTACAAACTTACCATTCAAAATTCTACATATTTATAATTAAAGTTTATTTGCTCTAATCATATTAATATAAAAAATTATTCCAAATTTAAATTCGTATAATTAAAAAAAAAATCAATGCTTATGAGCGTTATAATAAACTTATATTAGCAAGTCAACATCAATACAAAAACAATTATATTTATAAAAAAACTTAAAAGTACGGATGACACACCCCAACCGAGATCAGGGCATGCTGGCCATCACGTAGAGGTGACGTAGTCAAGTGCACAGTGCGGAAGCTAAAGAAAATAATATAAAAGTACGAATAATTTAAAACTAGCATATGTAATGTGATAAAATAGGTGCTAGCGTAAGTGAGACGCTGAATTTAGAGCCTAAAGACTACAGCAGTCCAAAGAAAAGATACAACAATAGTGCACCCGAAGGTGACCCTACATCGGTGCGTGTCTGTCAGAAATGCCGGGACGTCCTCTGGGAAAACCACCGAACCCGCTAAGCTACTAGAACCTGGAGGGGCGCAAAACAAAAGTGTGAGTGGGCAAAAATAAAGCTCTTTGAAAACCATTTCATAAAATATTCTAACCCCTCGCCGTAAAACCTGTATACTTCCCAGTAAATAAACATATATACGTATGTATAAATATGCCAATCGTGCTCGCTAATATGCCATGTCAAACCTCATAATGAAATGCAGGTGCTCAGGTATAAATCACATCAATATCATAACATCTGACAGCCGGAGTCCCCTAAGTGACCTGTACGGCTGAATCTAGAGCTCAAATCTCAATTTCCATAACTAAACCTGCCCACGAGTCGGAACCACCTAAAGTGGTCTGTACGACAGGCCTGGGTGTAAAACATATAAACGCTCTAGTGCTACGATCACATGAAGGCTGTGCGAATAATCGCGGGTCACCTAAGAGTCGGAACCACCTATAGTGGTCTGTATGACAGGACTGTGCACCTAACTTGGATCCAAGCTGAGCGTATGGTGCGGGAGGTGAACGACACGTGAAAGACTGTGGCCTACTCTGGGCGGGAGCACTAACACCGGGGGTGCAGGTTATGAGCTATCTAAGCATCTCTAATCACTATTGTATGCATATATGAAATAACGCTTACCTGGCACTTACCTGTGCCTCCACAGCACCATTATATATATGTAAACGTATAAATGGATAAATATAATAACCATATATGCAACTAACCATGCATAACAACCAATTATATAAAGAAACGGCATATAACGAATAAGCATTTATACTAATTTCTGGGAATTATATGTATATAGGTATATACGGAAAACCAAAAGCCCACTCACTGGTATGTGGAAGGGTCGTAGCCCCCCTGCCTCGAATGTGCACGCTCGTCCTCGGGATACGTGTCACCTATATGCGAATTAACTATAAAAACGTTAATTTTAAAGCACATAACCTTCCGTTCAAAATAACTTCTCATACATTGCTCAAAATGGACAAATGAATATACCAACGTGATCTACACAACCTCAGGATCACAACCATATTTTTAAAATAATTTTTGGACCTCTCACGCGCCAAAATAGGCACGGACCTACGCGCCCCCACGCGCGGCCACGTGCCATGCACACTGACGGTGTCAAGTGACGCCGTCAGGAATATTTCGTTAAACCTAACCAGATGCCGTTACTGCCGTTAGGAATATTCTGTTAAACTAACGGAATATTCCTATTTCTTCTCCGGCCTACCCTCGTCGGACTCCGGCCACCGGAAAACTGGAAAAATTTCAAACTCGCTATTCTCCTTCGTTTTACAACCAATTTTCATGATTCTTGAACCAAAATGAAGCTTAGACCTAGGAGAATCACGATAGACCACTTTTAAAAGCTAAAAACCACGCGATCATACCTGTCTTCAAACTCAAAAACCGGCTAACTTCGAACCAAGCTTTCCCAACGTCCAAATTTGTCCAACGAAGTACTCCCAAGCTCTTGGGAACCTCACAAACACAACTACAAGCTTCAAAATCCCAAAAACTAGCTAGGTTAAATTTGCATGAACAGTACTCAAATCGGAGAACCTTGAATCGACGTGAAAATGGAGGATTTCTCACCTGCAAATGGTATGGTTGCACTCACACGAGCTTCACGAGTTCGAAGGTGTCCCTAGTTTCCTCGATCTGTGATGTTTTAGTGTAGTTGTGTGTGTGTCCGTACAAGTTTGAAGAATGTACAGACAAAAAAACTCAATAATTATTACAATCTAATTAATATAATAATATCTGAAAACTAAAATTAAATGTCAAGGACTAGAATTGGTTTTTAATCTTAAAGAAGATTTTTTTTTTTTAACAAATAATATTATCTACTAAGGGTAGGAGGTGGGCTTAGCCTCATAATGGACTAGCAATAATATGATTCAAATTCGTCTTCGGCAATAATCAAACATAAGGCTTCTCACTTACAAGTGAAGAATAATATCATTGGACTATAGTACTAAGTGGCTGAAATTTCATTTTAAGAGTGATACTTTTCAAGGATTATAATGAAACTTTCTGTTATAGAAACCTGCCCATGTTCTAACCTATACACTTGTATGCTAAAAAGATTAAAACCCTTGTTGGCAGGATATTTTACTTGGATTAGGAAAGACTCGTATGCATGGTAACTTATAGAAAATTGATTGTTAGTATTGTACATGTTTGTTACTTTCTTAAATTTGATATGGGCTAGCAGTTTTGACACTTCTCTTTTCTTTAATTAACTCTTCAATTACACATTTTGCGGTTGAAATGCATTGATTGAACAAAGAGTCAAAAATTGAATATCAATTATATCTCATCAAGAAGTACATGTCACTTAGTATTACAATCTAGTGATATTTCTCTTCATTGTAAGTGAGAGGTCTTAGGTTCGATTCTCGCCAAAAGCAAAGTCACTGGCATCAAATTTTAAATCAAAATCTCAATCTGAACAATCTTAACTAGTTAGCTTACTCATATAAGCTTATATGTTGACTAAGTTTCATAAAATAATAATAATAATAATAATGTGTCCTTCAGCTTTCAGTACATGCCTTTCGTTCTTTACCAGTCTAAACTTGCCTTCTTTTTTCTGGCTCATCTTCGGCAACGGGGTTCTAGTCCTGGTGACGCTAGATATCCCACTGGAGGTCCTGACTCAGACTCGTCTTTCTCGAACCTTAGGACATCCATGTGCAGAGATCACCATCCCAAAAGGCTAGCGCTGAGCCAGATATATACTTGTCCATTCCATCTAGGGTTTGGCAAGCCGTAGACCAACTTCGACTCGTACCTTTACCAGGTTCAACCCATAGGACACTCATAACGACTTGTCAGTATGATTAGCACTCCTCTTCTTCTTCTGCAGATTTCCTCTTTAGGGCTCTGGTCCATTGTCGGTACCAGTTAGTTGTTCCGTTGTTCACATTATCATGTGCCCTCATCATCCTTGCCGTAGCCAAACTGTATGAAAAAATGTGTTCGTGTATGAGTCAAAGGGGATAAAGTTGATGCACATAGGAAATAAGATATAATTACGCAACGCAGCTAAGGTCGAAAGAAAACGAAAAATAAAAGCAGAAATAAGAAATCATGTCTTACTCACTCATTCTTATAAATTGTCTGGTAAATCATGGATCCGAAGTGGTGTCCCCGATTCATCATTTGAACCACAACATGTTTATGCTTGAGTTTCTTCTTGTTCGAGAGGAGAAAGATGCATTCGTTTTCTTTCATTTCTCTCCAGAACAAGGCCAAACAAGATATAATCTCAACCTAATAAGTGTGTTTAAGAAAGGATTACAGTCATAGCCAATTTATAGAGGTGTCTAGGTCAGGCAGGTTGGCCACGCCTTAAAGCGTTGCCAACATGGCAATCTTGGATTGGTCAATTCATGTCTGAAATGCACGGTGATTGGTCAACCATGTCATACTGACTAACTAGGAAAATGATGTGGACAACATGTTTTACCTAACAATTTCCATATATATATATATGTGTGTGTGTGTGTGGTGTGTGGTGTGTGTATTTTATGTTCCTATTATGTGGACGAAATATTTTACCTAACAATTTCCATATATAATATTCAATATAAATGGTACTTACTGGGTAATTAACAAGAAATTGGGTGAACATGGCTGGATACACTATTTAATTAAAATGCATGCATTATTTAGTTTGTTGATAGATGCATGAATATTTTATGTGAAATCTGTTTGGAGAATTTATTAATGTAAGATTTATATGCTAGCCAAATATTAATTTACCTAAACATTTTCATACAATTTTTTTTAAAACAAGTACGATATTTAATGATATGATTGAGCAAATACGTATTATATGGAGGATAACTAGTCTCTTCCTACACAACACGCGTACCTACATGCTATGCGTGTGACAATTGGCTTTTTTTATTTTATTATTTATTTTTTGTCTGATAATATAGTATTTATTGTTTTTATTTTTATAATTTTACTTGTTTTAGTTATTATTATTTTTTATGAAAATATGTTTTAAAAAATAACAACCTTACTAACCACGCAGTCTTGTGCGTTATTATTATTTTTTTTTTAAATGATAATGGAAGCATGGCAATTTTGTGATTATGAATGCTTCACATTTTTTGCTTTCTTTTTTTATATACTAACTACCCACATTTCTGCCACTTAGTACTACAATCTAATGGTATTTCTCTTCACTTGTAAGTGAGAAGTCTTAGGTTCGATTCTCGCCAAAGGTGAATTTGAACCATATTATTGCTAGCCTATTGTGAGGTTAAACTTACCTGTCACATCCCGGCCCGGGCCCCCACCACATCCCAGGCTCAACTTCACCGTAGCACGATATTGTCCGCTTTGGGCCCCTACCACACTCTCATGATTTTGTTTCTGGGAACTCACACGAGAACTTCCCAGTTGATCACCCATTCTGCTATCCACACTTCCACTACATGGGTATTTTTTTAATTTTCTGAACTTGTTATTCTTTTAAAATTTTAATGCAAGAAGGGCAATTTTGAAATTATAAAAGTTTTATTTTTTGTTCCTCCTTACTTTATATATATATATATATAAAAGAAATTGTTATTGGCTGTGACATCCCACATCGCCCAGGGGAGTGATCCTTATATGTGTATTTCCATCCTTACCTAGCACGAGACCTTTTGGGAGCTCACTGGCTTCAGGTTCCGTAGGAACTCCGAAGTTAAGCGAGAAGGGGGCTAGAGCAATCCCATGATGGGTGACCCACTGGGAAGTTGCTCGTGAGTTCCCAAAAACAAAACCGTGAGGGAATGGTAAGCCCAAAGTGGACAATATCGTGCTACGGTGGTGGAGCGGGCCCGGGAAGTGATCCGTCCCGGGCCGGGATGTGACAATTTGGTATCAGAGCCTAACCCTGGCCGCATGTGTGCCGACGAGGACGTCGGGCCCCTAAGGGGGGTGGATTGTGACATCCCATATCGCCCAGGGGAGTAATCCTTATATGTATATTCCCATCCTTACTTAGCACGAGGTCTTTTAGAAGCTCACTGGCTTCGAGTTCCGTAGGAACTCCGAAGTTAAGCGAGAAGAGGGCTAGAGCAATCCCATGATGGGTGACCCATTGAGAAGTTGCTCGTGAGTTCCCAAAAACAAAACCGTGAGGGAATGGTAAGCCCAAAGCGGACAATATCGTGCTACGGTGGTGGAGCGGGCCAGGGAAGTGATCCGCCCCGGGCCGGGATGTGACATTAGCACTCTAAAAATCTTATTCTACACTTCTCACAAGTGTATTTTTATTTCTTAATATGGAAAGCTTAGAGTGCTAATAACAATTCCCTAAATAAATGGTACATAATTATGTAACAACAAATTAGGTATTAGGAGTAGGTTACTTAAAAGTCACAATGCATGAACATTTCATATTCTTTGGAAAAAAAAAACATATTAAGCTATTACTATAGTCATATAATTTGGATAAACGGTTATCTATAATTATTATTTGCCAAATTTATATAGGTGAATAATCACGGATTTTCTTAATTGCAATTATTTTGTCTGTCCTTATCGTCCACTAGTTATTTCTACATTTTATGTTTTCTTTTCAAGTGGTAATATGGGTGAATTTTGTCATTGTTATTAGCTTTATTATGTTTTCAGATCTTTAGAATTTATCCAATCATAGGATCTTGAAGATTCCATATTTACTTTGCGGCTTTTTAGCGAAAAGGTCTGATTAACATAATTTTTCATTTTAATCTTTGAAATTTGAAATCGATAAAAAAATTTCCTGAGTTTGTTCACAATTAATCATTTTGAACAGTCAGTGAAAAATGCCCCTTAAATAAAGATAAAATAACAAAAATACCCTCAATTTTGTCAAAAACACCATAGCCTATTGTTACTAAGGTGAGATTATGTTTGTCATTTTGGTCCTTATTTAACAGAATTTTTAACAAAATGATCAAAATGATTAATGGTGGTCAAACTTAGGGACCACTTCTGTTGATTTCAAATCTAAGAGACCAAAGTGAGGAGTTATACCAATTTCAATGATCATTTTTTGCTAAAACGCCCTACTTTTCTAGTTCAAAGAATCAAAGTAATTAAGCATCATATATATGCATATAATTTTAGTTTTTCTATCATCAAGAAGTCCAAACTTGGAATTAGAATAAAAGAAATTGTATGAGTACCTCATATTTAATGAAGAACTATCTAAAAATCCAAAATCTCAATAACAATCTAACTAGTTAGGTCACTCATCTAAGCTTATATGTTGACTATGTTTCATCGACAAAAATAAAGCCCTTAAGCTTTTAGTACATGCCCTTCACTCTTTAGTCTTTACCAGTCCAAACCGGCCTTCTTTTTTTCATCTTTGGCAACGAGATTCTAGTCCAGCTCACACTGAATGTCCCATTGAAGGTCCTTGGGTCGGACTCGTCTTTCCCAAACCTTAGCACCTCAACGTGCAGAGATCCTCATCCTAAAAGGTTGGTGCTGAGTTGAAAATGCAATCGTTGATTCCATCTAGGTTTAGCCAGTCTATGATTGGACTCGTATTTTTTATCGGGTTCAACCCATAAGACAAGTTGGTAGTGTTTATCAATACAAAATATTGTAGTATAAGTAGGGTAGATGTCGATAGTCAAAACCACTTCTTCGTTCGAGTACAAGAATTTTTCTTGTTCATCATTCTTTTCTTCAATAGCTCTGGTGCAATTAATTATACCGTTGTTCATCATCCTTGCCACAGCCAAGCTGTATATAAAAATTAAAGGCCTAAGGCCATCTCCAACCGAAGGGTTCAAAGGGTCAGAGGGCTAAAAATCGTCTCCAACCAAGAGTTAGGCTAAAGGGTTTATGGGCCCCACTGGGCCAAAACAAGCCAATTAGGTCAGAGGGCTGGCCATCTTCAGCCAACCCACTTTTTTTTTTTTTTTTTTTTTTGTTATTTTCCATTTGCCTAGCCCATTTTTTTTTTTGGACTTTTTTTTTTTAATTTCTAATTTTTTTTCCTACACCATTTCTCACATATTTTTCACCATTCCATACTATTTTACCTCATTTTATTTCAATTCTTCACATTTCATACTATATCCCTTTGGTTCTCGGCTGAATATGGTTTTTTGTCACATGGCTACGTTTTGCCTATGACCCTCTGGCTCTTGGTTGGAGATGATAAGAAATACGATCTTGCACTGTTTATTAAAATATTAATTTCTTGGAGGGCCAGAGGGCTAAAACAAGCCGTCTGGCCCTTCTTCGTTTGAAGATGGGCTAATAGAAGACATCAAACAAGAACAAAAATTATAAAGAAAAACCCAGCAAAAACAAGCAAATTTGATCTTCCTACCATTTTCAATAAATAAAACGTAAAGGAGGAAGATCACTACTCTCACAAGCATTCCTCTTGAAGAATATTCTCCTTGTAGATATATATATATTTTCAAGTTTCATTTAATATTTCACAAACAAAATCAAAATTGAAGGGCAAAATGGTCAAAAGCAAAAGAACCGACCACACGTCAAAAGCCTTCTTGAACGGAACAACTAACCGATGAGGCGGGCCCCGATAGCGATTGCCATCAGCATGACTGCTTTCTGAGTACCTTCGATAAGGCCAAAGTCAGAGACACCCTTCTCCCAACAACCATAAAAATTTCAGATCTCCGTACCCTCGATGGCTCGCTACATTTTCCCGAGAAAATAGGAAACCTTCGCAAACATTTTTCTCCAGCAAATATGTCCGACGCTTTGATCAATGGACTCGCCGGAGCTGGCGGCGGGATCATCGCCCAGCTCATCACCTATCCTCTTCAGACTGTACAAATTTTCTCCACTCTGGCGCCTTTCGTAATTGTTTTTCTTTATTTTTGGTTAATTTTTTGGGTCCTGATCTGCTGCAGGTGAATACTCGTCAACAAACGGACCGTGATCTGAAGGAGAAGAAGAAGAAGCTCGGAACTGTGGAGCAAATATGTCAGGTCTTTCCTTTTCCAATTTTCAGCTTCGTTTTGAAGTTTTCGTAAACTTTTAGTATTTTACCTTGTTTGGTTGCTGAGAAAATGGACGGGAAAATCTGAGAAAGGACACGTTTCTCTGTTTGTTTCACTGTATTTTATTATTTGGCGCGTGTGTGAATTTGATGTGCAGGTTATAAAAAATGAAGGATGGGAACGGTTGTATGGAGGTTTGACGCCATCGTTGGTGGGCACGGCAGCATCTCAGGTGAAGCTCCTTTGCTGGATTGTTTTACTTCTTCGAATAGTAATTTCATTCTAATTGTTACAATGATTAGAAACTAGGATGGAGCGAGCGAAATTATATGCGCTCATAGGAACTATTGCACAAAGTTGACATTGATTGTTTGCTAGCTAAGGAATTGATGGGAAAGAGCAGAAATTTGGAACTGTTTCTAACGGAGCGGAAACTGAATTAAATAGATTGTAGAGCAGTGTGGACTTATTTACAGGACATCTGTTATACTATCCGAGCAATGGTGTTACTTGGGTTTTCGATTGGCCAGAATCCTGTAGGTCAAAATAACAGATACCATTGATAAGTTATCCTCTAGGTTAGTCCTAGTGATTGCAATTGTGTTATCCCAAAATTATCTAGCCTCCATTGTTAGGTTGTATACGTGAAACTGTCCAAACCTACGGAGGCATGGCTGGCTTTATTCCCTGAACACCACTACACCTAATCAAAACATACTATGTGTATTGGCACAGTTATTATTTATTTCATTAGCATTTATAAATTGAGTCCATTTGATAAATCATGTGTATAATATTAGCGGATGGATGCTTTCTGCGAGTTAGTGATGGTAACAGTTTGCGTTGATCTGCATCATCAATGAAAGCATTTGAACTGCTAATATTACATAAAAGGAGACAACCCTGAGCATTTTGTTTATGCTTATGCAGTCTTGTGAATAACAAAGTGAAACAAGTCTGCCTGCTGCTTTCCCATCGTTAGCTAAATAAACTTTAATGCTCTTTCTGTAGCGTCTTTTGAGTCAGAACTTCGTTTGTGTTACATGATATACGGCAACTTATATTCTTTTCTCTCACAAAGTAGGTTACCTATAAACCATGTATTTTGTAAACTGCATAAATAATTTTTTTATTTGGTTATATGGTTTCTTATGCACTTGCGATTTTATTGGAACAGGGTGTTTACTATTATTTCTATCAAATATTCAGGAACAAGGCTGAAGCTGCTGCTCTTGAACGGAGGAAGATGGGGGTTGGTGATGGGTCTGTCGGAATGCTCTCGTCACTTTTGGTTGCTGCATTATCTGGGTATTTCTTTATTCATATGATTATGGGCCTCGGGACATTGTCTGTTTCTTATATATTCAAAGCTATAAAGGTATCATTTCCTCAAATGGTTGCATTCGCTCTTTCTGAAAGCTTTTAAGAAAAAGCGAATCAAGAGAACAGAAAAGTTTTGGCAGAACTTTTTTTTTATTGATAGTTTTTTTCTTAGTCATATGATTTGTTGCTCAAAACGTCATCTCAATTTTATTCCTGTAGGTGCGTGAATGTGCTGTTCACAAATCCTATATGGGTAATTGTTACGCGTATGCAGGTAAAATGAAAAAGCTAATTGACATTAGTCTCAAATTTCATTGAATCTCCACATCAAGTGACAGGATAGTTTATATTTGAATGTCTTATGTGGGTAGTTGCCTTTGTTAAAAGTGATCGTTGAAGAACACTTGATTTCAGGATTTAGAACTGATTCAGAATTTTGAAATGCCTGTGATGCTAGTTACCAACTTCACCAAATTATTTTATCCTTCTGTGTTGCTAATTTATCAAACTGAGCTTGTGCATCTCTCACACTAAGTATACAAGTTTGATGTTATTAATTTATCGTTTGTTCTTGTTTTGCATTGTTAGACTCATAAAAAATCCTCCAAGTCCCAGCCTGGTCAGGAGCTATTAACTGCTCCAGATGAAGAAATCCTTGCTGCAGCTGAGCCTCCTCCATTCGGCACGGCACATGCGGTTGGTATTATGTTTTTTTGTTGGTGGTGGTGGTGGTGGGTTGGGGGGTTGTAACTGGGCCATCATTTGCTGATGAATAAGTATTATATATTTGCATGGTACTACATAACATGGGTTGAAACGTTTGTATCAAACATCATGACTGTGTGATATATAACTTAAATGAATAAGAGAGACATTCAAATAACTATCGAAGAGATGATTCGAAACAAAAGAGAAGATTCAAATAACTACAACCAACTATTAATTGAAATTCCTGAATTTTGAACCAAACTGGTTGTTGATGGTAAACACGACTGGTCCTTATCCTATTAGTAGTACTATTGAAGGAAGTGCGTGCACTATAGATACCGAAATATATGGTGAATTTGTAATTCCGTGCGTAAATTTACAACAATAAGTATCGAGGAGTGGGCTGGATAGTAGTATTTCTGTTGATTTCAATACTGAATTTGGTTTTCTGAGTTTTACAAGTTTGGCTTCAGTGCCAGCTATATTTCTTTTCATATTCTTTTCTTAACTTTATATGAAACATATACAGATTCAGGAAGTTTATGATGAAGGTGGAGTTTTCGGCTTCTGGAGAGGTGTTTTCCCGACATTGATCATGGTATGTGAGAAGTGACTCTTATACAGGGTAAGGGAGTATGATTAATTGTTCCTGCTTTTGATCACAGGTGAGTAATCCTTCCATGCAATTTATGCTGTATGAAACTATGCTGAAGAAGCTGAAGCAAAGACGTGCCTTGAATAAGAAGGGTAACAACGGGATTACTGCTTTAGAGGTTAGGTTTCATTTAGATCTTAAACTTTTCAGCATCAGTAACCTTCTGTAAATATTTCATGATAACCTTTTTATCAGAATACTTACAATGCTAATATTATGTTATTCACGCTTGATTTGCCGTATGAGCTAATAGATTGCCTAATACTGCTAGATATTTCTTCTTGGTGCTTTGGCGAAACTAGGGGCTACGGTTGTGACATATCCTCTTCTAGTTGTGAAGGTAATGCACACATACAGATCTAAATTTGTGAAGCAATTCACACTTGAGTTATAATGTGAATGGATTGCTGCTGACGAACCGGACTGACCTATCTTGAAGTTTTAACTTTTAAGCTCCTTCAATTCGAAAAAGATTGAGGAGAAGATGGGACTGGGAAAGTGGGAATAGACAAGACTTGCTTTGCATTAACGTTATATTGTGATTTCATCCATTATTTCCTAGTATTTTTACGTTAAATAGTTCAAAAATTCTTATTGAGTATCTTGCTTTTCCAGTCGAGGCTTCAAGCAAAACAGGTTACAAATGGTGACAAAAGGCAACACTATAAAGGTTTGAACTTTCAACTGTTAGCCAGAGCTTCATACCCTGCATAAAATCTGCTTTACATTTGATTGACTTAACCTCAAAACTAAAAACTTCGATTCAGTATATTTTCAGATATAGAAGTTTCGTGTTCGTGAATCATGATGTTGCATATTCTTTTGTTCTACTTTCAGGCACATCAGATGCCATTTTAAAGATGATTCGCTATGAAGGATTATACGGGTTTTACAAAGGGATGGGAACGAAAATAGTACAAAGTGTACTTGCAGCTGCCGTTCTGTTCATGATTAAGGAGGAACTTGTCAAGGGTGCTCGGTTCTTGCTCACTAGCAAAGTAAAGTCAAAGCCTCCATAGTCATGAACCTTTCGTCGTTCATTTTTCTGTCACTCGCTTCGACCCCGATTCCCAATTATTTCATCTCATGATGTTATCAAGGAATTGCAGGATCAAATTTTTATTATTTGAAATGTATTGCCATTGTTGGTAAGCCGATAACCTTGAATACAAGGGATTTATGGGGATCAATTTGGGATTATCTGATTAGTGTACGCTTTACATATGGACATACCATATGAATAATTGTATATTCAAAAGGAGACCTAACATGAATAAAATCAACAAATAAGAATCATAAGATCAAAAGTTAGGTATTTGCCTACTAGCTTATGGTCTTTTGGGTCTATTGGTAGTTCTTTTTTCTAAAAACGGAATGGTTTAGTGATATTTCTCTTTTTAAAAATAGAATAGGTTCGTGTTCAGTTTTCTACCTTGTTATTGATTTAAAACTAAATTTTGAATCGATTTACTAAACTTAAAAAAAATATTTGTTTTTGGTTTTCTGATGAATGAACACAAAGTAGAGTCTGATGACTGATGCTATTTTATTCTTATGACTTTGTAGCCAAAATGATATCAGTATTGACATAACTTTTAATTTGGATCTCTGACATTTAAAATTAATTTGTCTTTGAGTTTGTTCACCTAAATAAGACCATTTTTTATTAAATTAAAGGTATTTAGGGCCAGTTTAATATTCTATGCTCTTTTAAAAAACTGTTTTTGATGTGTTTTAAGAATAATCAGCTGTAAAATAAAGCATATGAGCGTTTGGTAAACTGTATTTTAAAAGTGTTGTGAATAAGAAAAGCAGTGTAAAAGCGTTTGATAAATTTTAATATAAAAGTAGTATAATTGTATATAATGACAAAATAGACATAGTAGTAGGAGTGGGGAGACAACAGTAGTGACGAAGACAACAGTGGTAATGGTGGTGGTTGCGATGGTGGTGATGATGGCAATAATGGTGGAGGTATGGTGGTGGTGTTAATACTGGGACGTGATGGTTGGGGTGTACATGTAACAATGTTGCTAGGAGTGGTGGTAATGTCGGTGGTGACAGTTGTGACTGTGGTGTAAAGGTAACGATGGTGCTAGGGGTGTTGGTAATGTTGGTGGTGGCAGTTGTGGTTGTGGCGGCAGTGGTGGCGGTTGTGGTTATAGTGGAGGTATGGTTGTGGTGTTAATAGTTGGATGTGGTGGTTGGGGTATAGAAGTAACAATGGTGCTAGGAGCGTTGGTAATGCTGGTGATGGCGATTGTGGTTGTGGTGGCAATGGTGGTGGTTATGATGGTGGTGGAGGCAACAATGGTGGCAATTATGGTTATGACGGCAGTGGTGGCGGTTGCGGTTATGATTATGGTAGTGGCAACAATGGCGGTGGTAATGGCGTTAATAGTGTAATGTTAATGTTTGTAGTGGTAGGTCGTAAAAATCATTTTATTCTCTAAGAGATAAAATGCGTGTGAAGGGCAAATAATGTCATTTTTTAAATATTAATGAAGATATTACAACAATTGAAATATGTACTCTAGGCTCAACTTTGCTTTTTATTAATGCAACTTATAAAAGCAACCTACAAGTTGTTTTTAAAAACTGCTATCTGGAGTCCATTATTTTTAAAATAAGCAACATATTTTACTTTTATCAAATATTTTTTTACTGTTTAACTTTAAAATAAAACAGTTTTTGATGAAAAAAAAAGCAATAACAAACGGAACTTAATCCTTAACAATAGAATAGCATCAGCGATCCCACCGAAACCGTACCCACTCATCCTCTCTCTTCTCTCTCAGAGACAAAACCCGTCAAATTCAGTCCTCCAATCCAAAATCTCCCCCAAAGAAAATGCAGGAAAATAAATCAGACTCGGCCAGCAAAAACCCTAAGAAGGCCAATCTCCTCGACCACCACTCTATCAAACACATCCTCGACGAGTCCGTCACCGAGGTAGGTTACTCGCTCTTCCCTCTCGATCCATTTTCCCTCTCCATTTTTTTTTCTTTCAATTTTTGGTTATTTTTTTGTTGAATTTGTCACTGCAATTCGAACAGATTGTGACGGGGCGCGGATATGTGGAGGACGTGCGGATGAGCAATGTGAGGCTGTTTCTGGGCACCATCATAATCGCAATCGCTCTCTTCGCTCAGTTTTACAAGAAGAAGTTCCCCGAAAACCGAGATTTTCTCATCCTCTGCATCGTCTTATATCCTAGTTTATCTTGTTGCTTGTGTTTGTATTTGTTTATATGCTTTGAGTTTCTGTTTGGTTGATGAGAAAACGCCTGATTTGTTTCCGAATTTTCGATCCTTGTTCTTTTTAGTGTTGTATTGATGTTGGGTTCAAATGTGTTTGATCTTTGACTCTTGGCACGTATATAGTCTTCAATGTGCTGTTGCAGCTGATCATATTCACCAAGGAGAAGAATGCCATTCTCTTCACGTATCCTCCCGCTGTATGTTTTCTCCTTTTTATTGGAAATGTCGCTACAAATGCTTGATAGCATGTTGATACTTTGCTTTTAGGTTATTAATTTTTACCCGTATGTGAGCCGATGATAATTGCTAATCTAATTGCAAACAGGGTATGCTCTGATGAATTTGATATGAGCCTATATAATAGGACACACTATGTTTAGGTGTCTTTATGTCTAGCTTCAGTTGTTATATCACTGTTGCATCCATCCGTACTCAATTTCCATAGGTTCAAGCTCAGGAACTCGTGACACCGTCCACAACCAATATCGAGTCGCCTTTAATGTTGGTCCAATCCTTCTTGGGCAGCCCATTGATTTCAAATCTTTACCTTCTGCCACCGAATAGTTGTTCTATCACCTGCAATTTAGATTTAGGGTGTTTGCTTGGTATTGTTTGACTGGAAATTGTGTGGTGACTTATTAAAGTCTAAAGAACCCGAATGTCTTATATGATAATATATGATATATTCTTGTTCTTTGATGAGATGTATCTTCCCCTGTTGCTTGTTGGATATGCATTATGTAACCGGGACATGTCTCAGACATTATGCTCAAATGCATCAAATCTTGCGTTCACAGTAGGGTGGAATATGAAAAAGTCTCTACTCAAATGCGTCTTGAGAGTTTCTTGTTCCGTCGTGAGAATAGATTCAAACTGACATTTCTGTTTTTCATACCACTGGTCTTTTTTGATGTAGTTTATAGTTAAACAGAATTACTTTTTCTTTTATCACATATATGTTTATTCTTATCAGTTGATTTGTATGATCTTATAGTTCCTTTTTCTTTTTAGTATTTACCATTTTGAACTGAACCCTATGTGTAAGCAATTTACGGTACTGTTTTCTTTTTGTACAATTTGATGAACAACTTCTATGTTGAACCACACAGGCTTACACTGAAGTGTAATATGTATATTAATATATGATTGTTCCTACAATTTTATGAGTTAGAATCATCAATTAATGTCTAGTGTGTAGCTAAACGTTTGCCTTGGTGAAAGTTTGTAAGATTCATTCAGATGCAAATTATTCACGCAGGATTCGTTCACAAGCACTGGATTGGTGGTCTCTTCCAAATTGCCAAGATTCTCTGATATGTACACTCTTGTGATAGCAAGTTCAGACCCCAAATCGATTTCTGCAAATCAACCAGTGCAGTTCACCAAGAGTGTTACTCAGTGGTCTCTCTCTCGCTCTCTCTCTCTCTCTCTCTCTCTCTCTCTCTCACACACACACACACACACACACACACATGCAAATCAACCAGTGCAGTTCACCAAGAGTGTTACTCAGTGGTCTCTCTCTCGCTCTCTCTCTCTCTCTCTCTCTCTCTCTCTCTCACACACACACACACACACACAAACGCCACATGCACACATACAGACCAAGACTTGAACATGCACTTCTGAAGACCATACTCGTGCATATAGAGATGAACATACACCATAATCAGTATTTTTTTCAAATTTGGTAACATTTCAGGTTCACCAAGGACGGAGTTTTGGTGGAGGGCCTCTTCTGGAAAGATGTCGAAGCACTGATAAATGAATACCAGAGAGAACCAAAGAAGAGGAAGTGATAGGAAGCTACTTCATATCGTCGTTGGTGGAGACGCCAGTTGGAACGGAAAGAGCTTTGGCTTAGCTGTCACATGATTACAGATGTAGCTCCTTAACAATTTTAGATTTTCTCACGAGTAACTTTGGAACCGAAATCATTTTAAACTTCTATCTCACCGTTGTTATTCATAGAAGTTAGAGACGAGTACTACTAAAACCAACGGCTAGCGATTTTAACTCTTTTCTTGCTCCCTAGATTTAAGAACTCTTTGGAGAATCTGTATCGTAAAAGGTGGACAGAGAACGAGATTGACGATGTTCTTAGTTGACACAATTAATGCGGTATTGATACTCACTTTCGTTAAAAAAAAGAAAAATGTTCATTGATTGATTAAACTCCAATTGTTAAAATGTTATTCGTGTTTAAAGTCGTATTTCATTGTGATGTTTTTTTAACAAATGATATTTTACACTTAAGTGAGGGGGGTGGACTAAGTTCTACAATAAGCTAACAATAATGTGGTTCAAATTCGCCTTTAGCGAGAATTGAACTAAGACCTCTCACTTAGAAATATTATTAGAATAAAAGTTGGTTGCCAATGCATCTAAGATCATTTTTAAAGGAAATGTGACATCTTAAGTAGAATGTTGCGCAATCAAATATGAAGGTAGGAAGAAGCTCTGACCGGTATGTCAATCTTACGTGAATTGACGTACAGATTTGGGGTGTGCATCCACACGTCCATTTTTACTTCTTACACAGTTCTTATTAATCTATGTCATTTGATCTTTTTTAATTTATTTGATTTGACGCCCGAAATTAATAGGGTGTGTGAGAAGTAAAAAATGGTATGTGATTAACACACCCCATAAATTTTTGAGAAATTCTAAGGAGACTCTCTCTCTCAAAGTGGGACCTTCCGAACTCTATCACCTCACAGTTTAAGGTTAATTTTCATGTCAATATTATAACACATTGTGGTAACATGAGGTATAAGAGAGTCCGTGGAGAGTCATACTTTTAAGAGAGTTACTTTAACATTTGTTGTCAATTTTGACCTTTGAAAATGGGTGCCATCAATTTTTTTAATTATTTTATTGTGTAGGGCACATTAATGCATCAATTATAAATCTTAAAAATTTACTTTAGTTGCATTCTTCATAAAAATGAGTCATACAAGTATCATTCATAATTTTTTTTAACAAACTATATTATCTACACTAAGAGGTGAGGGAGTGAGTTAAATCTTTTTCTCACAATGAGCTAGCAATAATGTGGTTCAAATTCACCTTTGATAAGAATCGAACATAAGACTAATGAATTACAAGCGAACTGAAATACTAGTAGAAATATCATTCATAAATTATAACAAAAAGATATATGAGTTGGAGGACTAAAAAAATTTCATATTATCATGTTAGCTATTAAATTAACATTTAAAATTTATCTTTTGACATTTTTATTGAAAATTCTCTAAATCACTAGTAAGCATTGATCGAATATAATTTTCTTATGATAAATTAAAAAGAAAGGAATAAGAAGAAAAAACCAAAACCATATAAAATAATATTGTTTTGTTGTTCCTCAAACCGTCGCATCCAACGCGCACGCTAACAGCCACCCTCTTATCCGACGCTGCCGGAGCTCACTCGCTTTCAGTTGCTGAATCAAATGACCACGATCTGCTAAACGACTGTCGTGTCAGAGTGGGCTCCTCTCCCTACTCCCAATGAACACTCGGGTCCTACATGAGGTTGATAAGCTGACGTGGTGCCTATGCAATCACGCACAGATCTGAAAATCGGACACAAAACCGAATTTGATAGACGGCTTTCAAGTCCGCCTTATGTTATCGTCCAACCCCCTTCTAGGGGACCAAAATCTTTGCTAATCTAAGGATGAAGATCCTCATAATCAAAGGATGTGGATTGTTGGATGAAAATTTAACGGTTACAAATAAAAGATTTTTTTTTAAATTATAATAATTATAACCGTTGGATTTTCATTCAACGGCCTACATCTTTTGATCATGAGGATCCTTATCCTTAAATTAGGAGAAGATCTTGATCCCCTTCTAAATTCCACGTGTATTTATAATAAAGGAGGCAGCCATGTTACCGTCCAACCCCCTTCCAAGTTCCACCTGTATTTATAAGGGAGGTAGATTGTCTGCCTTCTGTTTGGATGTCTTGCTCATATCTTCTTATTTTGTGCGATCACGGTTAAGTCACGTTAATATTTTATATTTATTTTTTTTTTATAAAGATAATAAGACTTAAAAAAATAGTAATATAAAATATTAACGTAACTTAATCGTGACCATACAAATAGAAAGGGATGAGAAGGACATCCAAATAAAAGGGCAGACAATGCCTCAATTGATAAAAGGAGGATGATTTTTTAACCCCCTATTTCCATTCCCTTCCATCATCTCCTCCACGTATTACTTTTTGCCTTCTCTTTATAAAAACCGATCCTATTCCCTGCTTGTCCTTCCATTCTTGCAGCAGAGTTATTGTCTTCTCTCTCTTAAAAAACCTCCTATCTCTCTTTCTCTCTCTCTCTCTCTCTCTCTCTCTCTCTCTCTCTCCCCCTTCACCCACGCAACCGGCAATTCAATCTTCCTTTCCGGATTCAATCTCAATCGGCTCGGGGCTTCCGATTCAGATTTGGAAACCAAAATTAAAAAATTAAATTAAATTTAACAAAAAGAATTGAATTCGATTAGGGTTTCAAATCTATCAAGGCGATTTGAGATTTCTGGGAAATTTCCCCAATTATTTGCGATGACTAACCGTGGAGACCGAGATTTACACACGAACGACGAGATCGATTGCGTTGGGGATCAATCGAACGGTGGCGAATTGGAGAACTCGTCCGCCACGAACGGTGTGGGGAGCTCCGCCGCTGGACCGGCGTCGAGGAGCGAGACTGGGCTCGAGGAGCGGTTGACGGGGATACTTGTTGACGAAGGAGATGGAGATCTGTTGCTCCAGCAGAGCAATCGGGAGGACCGCGTTTTGCAGTGGCTAGAAGCGCTTGATATGCAGGTTATGGGGGCGTGTCGCGCCGACGAGAGGTTGAAGCCACTGTTGAAGATGAATGCCTCGAATGACGTCGCAGAGGATCGATTGTTAGCTCAATTGAGCCAGGTATGATAGAAATGATCAAACTTGATTGAATTGAAGCTCTGTTTTGCCATTCATTGGTTTTTGGTGAATTGGGTGAATTTGCTGGTGAAAATCTGTCGAAATGTTGGAACAATTTTGGGGTTATGGATTATTGTTTTCTGGTTTTGCAAATTGATGATCTCACAGTTTGTGTTTGATGAATAGCACTTCGGGCCAGCGGAAGTTGGAATGCTAGCGAGGTGCTTCTGTATACCTCTCGTTTCTATTCGTGTGGGGAAGATCAACAAGCAAGGGACTCTCTTGTGCCCCACTGCTGCAAGGTAAACATCCCTTGGTGCTCTTGTTTCGTGTGCTTGTTTGTGTGAAATGTTGTTCGTAATTGATTATTTCAGTTTTTTTTGGCTTGTTTATATAGTTGAACAGGAACTGATTGTCTGTGCATTTAGATACCTTTGCTGGAAATCATCGACTTTCGATTTAATTGCTGTGTTTCTTTTTTCGCTTTCCCCCATTCATTTGACTGAAAAATTTCATGTCTGGCAATTCGTTCTCGTATGATGATGTTGCAGTGGTGTATATCATGTACATGTACACATAAGTTCAGAAAAATGTACCTTTATTCATTATTTTGCTGACGTATGATTGAAATGGGGTTAACCCAGAATCATATTTCGAGTCTGGTCTCTTCCACTTGATACTTTATTTAATATTGGGGGAAAAGCTATTTTTGATTTGAAACTATCAACTACCAGTCTATGCGTGATATTATGATTTGCCAGTATTACGTTTTTATTTGGTCTTATGCTAGAATCTTTGGTCTCACGTCCCTGCATTGGATGCATATACGATGATTCAAATACGTGTTAGACCAGTTATATTTTGTTGCTTGCATTATACAGTCATGCTTCTAACAGTTCATGCAGGCAGCTGGGTTAAAATATTCCTGATGGTAGTAATGTCTGATGTTTCGCAGTTAATCAAACATTTAATTTATGCGTGTAAGTTCATATTTGTACAATATTAATTTCCAGGCCCCTATGCATAGAAGTATTAGTTGTGTGCTTGTGCATGTTTGATTTTTATCCATTCGTGTAGCGTGTGGGAGACTGGACTGCATTTTTCATGTTGATTACAACTTAAGAGAGTAATAGTCTCTGTGGTTCTTTGTATGCATGCATTTTGATTGGTCATGTTTAGAGAATGATTTAGGAAAGTTCACTTAAGATAGTTTTGAATATTGTTTCAGATAATTATTAAACTCAGTGGAGCAACTCTTTGCTGTGTATATTTGTTAGTTATAATTTTATCCGTGAAATTGATTGGAAAGCTCTCTGTCTCTCTCATATCAGTTGGGACATACTTTAGTTACTTTACCTAACATACAGATTTTTATGGATCACTGAATGGAAATGGGATCCGGAACAATGAACAATGGGGTTTCACCTATATAGACTGAATGTTCAATTACAAGTTTGAATGCGAGAAGACATTCTTAGGTCAAATGTCCTTTATGTTTTGGTTTCTTCCTTAAGAAAACATCATAATCTTCAAAAGCTTAATGTGTCATTTATCATGTTCATGCCAAAAAATCATAAAATAGAGTCAAGATGGTAGATATTTTGGATCACCAAAGTTAGCATATAATTAAGTGTGACAAAATTTTTGGAGTCATGAATTCCTGATCGTGGATTTAGAGGGTAGTCTCACTCGCATATTGTGGTAGCCATGGGAAATACCATCATTTTAACCATGTTTGACTTGCGGATTTCTATTTGTTGTAAAAAGTACTACATCTGGATGTCACTTTGTACTGCATGGTGGTTTTTGCAGTCAGACTTGGAGAGACGTTCTGGAGGTTAGTTTTAATGATGTACTTGTTAAATCAGTTTATGTGAAGAAAGGGACATCTGTTCACAATGTTTAAGCAGAATGATTTCAAATGAAGCATATACTTTCCATTGAATGTTCTTTGTTCTGCATTTGTTTATCATTACCTATTAGTCTTTTGTTCATAAATCAATTTATGACTATTCTGATATTGTTTGTTGTTCTTATTTACTTTTACCATTTAATATCATTGGCACGTATCGTTAACTTTAACTTGCGGGTGTAAAGACGTTAGTGTTTACAAAATAACAAAAGTTGAGTTGAAGGAATTTTGATAATAGTATTGAGTTTGTGAACAAATCTTACATTGTGAGGAGTGTATCTTTAGTAACTAATGTTTTCGTAGATATAGTGGAGTATATTTTAGCTTATTAATAGTGACAATGTGTTCATCTTCCAAGTAAATATGTCTTTTGACTTGTAGGTAATGTGGGAGTATTCTAATATGATCTCTGAAATAAGAGGAAGTAAAGGTAGTTTCATGATCCTATATATTATATAGTTTGCTGCTGCCTTCTAACTATAAATGATTGACATTTTGATGGAAATCAAAATTGAGCGTGACTGGTTGTTGTGTTTCAGAGTTATGTCATTTCTGCCTACCGTCTTCCAGAAGTTTGTTTGGTTCTGCAAGCATATGTTTCTGTATTAACATCGAGCTAGTCGTAACTGAATTGGACATTAACGTACTACTTTATGTTTTACTTTCTTCCAGTCATGGTGTATAGAAGCGTGTTACTTGCATTTTTTCTGTTTATTTGTATATTTACATTTTACAGACAGACATTTATGTGAAATGCTTTTGGTTGATAGAAGTACAATTATCTCATAACCCATTTATCAGTGGAAAACAGGAAGATATACCTTTTTGCATTGGGTGTGTACCGTAGATTTATGCTGGCCATTGGCAAGCTCAACTTTTGGATATGAAGCTCTTTAGTCATCGGGTTTTTGGATTTTTTAGCTTCAAGATACAAAATTGACGTTGATACATCTCTAAATAATAGTTTTTGTGATGGCTATTTTAAAGGGCTTCATATTTTAACTTTCAAGGCAAATGTTTTTCGTGATCCTGCTTGGTGATTTGCTTTCTTAGAATGGAAAACAGATGCCATTTTCTGTGAGGCCTTCAAATTGTTTTGGATTCTTGTCGATGATAACACAAAAGGAAAAAACGAAATAATTTTATTAGTTGAGTAAGTACAATTAGATTAATATTGAGTGATGTGCCTATTCAATCTTAGTGTTCACATGCTTAGCTTTCTTCCTCTCCTTTGAAACTAGCAAAGCACAACTGTCTGGCTAATGTAGTTTCCGGTTGAGGAGTTGTGTTTATTTATTTATTGTTTATATATATACACACTCTGTTTCTAAGCTTTCGTTAACTTTTTATGTTGTCTCAGGGGCAATTTAAATCTTACTGTTTTGCCAACTTCAAATTTACGCCTTTCATTCGTTGGGGATGATGGTCGTATAGATAGACTGTGCACCTTACATAACAAATCCCAGTGCTTTGCTGTAGAAATCAATGAAATTCCAGCAGACAATTCTGGCCGGTCTTTCCTTATTAAAATCCCAGATGGCCAGATTTTATACTTTTGGTGCTCTGAGACATCACGACTTTTGGGAATTGAATTGCTTTCAAAGGTATGCTAAAGTATAGAAATTACGTAAGATTGATTGATTGATATATTTGGTTCCAACAGTAGTTTTAACTCAATGTAAATTGTTTGCGTATTCGTCTGGTAATGTGGTTGCTAATTGATTTTTCACCCCTGTAACAGATGAAGGATCTGCTCAAGAGGAAGCCCTCCATAGCCGAGTTAACTGGAATCAGTGAACCTCGCCTTGGTTGCTTTGCAACTCACCTACGTTCCTATCTGGTGGGCTCAACAGTAGGTGGCAGTGTGTCAAGTTCTGCAGGCTCACCTTCTGATTTGGATACCACCACAGAACCATCTGATACAGCTCAAGATGGACAATTCTCATCCACATCATCAAAATCCCTGCGTTCCCGACATGGTGTCAATCAGTCCATGAAGGCAAATTCATCATTTCAGGGTCGCCTGAGCCCAAGGTCAAGTTCCTTCAAAGATCTGCCCAGAACCTTGTCTTCTCTGAGGAATATTACCAGGGAGAAGTTAAGGAGGCGAGGCGACATCTTAGTTTCAGCCATTGACAACCCAACAACTGCTTCACCAATCACAATCGATTCATCTTGTTCAAATCATGCTGAAACTGACAGTTGTCCAGAAACTATTAGAAGTTGCTCGTTGTCATCTTCAAGTTTCCTAGAGTCGCTAGGGAAATTGGCTCGTCCACCGACCCTGAACCCTGCATCACAAGTTCCTTACATGGTTACCCCTCTGTTATCTCCTTACTATTGTTGGTGCCCTCCAGGTTCATCGGATTTGCAGTACTCACCAGAACATCCTGAACTCCCCCACTCATTGACGGAATCAGCTTTGCTTCCACCACTTTCATCTTTGTTGCCGCCCAATATGCCCTCGAGCATGTTGTCAACAAAACCACATCTTAATTTGGCCGATTCCCCCTTGCTTGATTTCCCTGCATTTTTCCCAGACCCACTGGTTAGGCTAGCAAGGCCAACTTCTCAGCAGATCCCAACTTTCACACCCTTGATGTGCGACCCAATTGTTCACATTCCAGTCATCGATATTTGCTCGTCGGGTCAAGGATACTTGGTCAGCGCTGGTCCCACTATTTCAACAACAATATCTCCCCTGCACTCAAAGCTTGCGAACATTCCTGAAACTGATTCTATGCTGGAGAAAGGTGCCAGAGAGACACTGCGACTTCTAATCAGTGGTTCGACCCAGAATAGCTCACAGCTGATAGATGTATTGCCTGCTATGCTATCAAATGCGCATGAGAATCGAAACATGCTTGTTGCTGGGAGCCGGGGTCTCTACAGTGGAACCAGGGACGTTGACGTGATTGCAAAGAGCATTGCAGCCATGGGTCTGGTTTCACTGCCTGGGATATCGAATATGGCAAGTGTTTTGGATAATTCTAGCAGTCGCGACAGTTTTAATATGCAGGAAGAGGGATCAAGTGGGCTGGATGGACCTTGTTCGGAAGATAAAGGTACCGCCTTTTGTTCGGATTATAGGGTAAAGAGGGGTGATGAATAATCGAATGGTGTCTGTCCGTCGTTTCGTTATGTAGGTCAGTGTTTTTCAGTTTAACAGAAAGTAGATATAGGTTGCTGTAGTTTTGGGCGTTGGAAGTGTAATTAGCCCCCCTCCGGCCTATGGCTTTGTTTCATATTGTGCCTCCATTGTTAGGTGTTCATGATTAGAAATTTGAATGAATGAAATTTGAATTTTGAACCGTCCTGTGCCGATAACCTTTCATTCTTCTTGTTACGATGTTCTTGCTGTGCTTTTGGAAGAAATAAGAGCGCATTCAGATCATTACAGAAGCTGTTATTTCAAGGCTCAATGGTTCGTTTGCTCCAGAAACTGACTTCGAGTCTGGCTTTGCCTCTTCGAGATATAAAGTCGTCACTTAATTTCCTGATTCCGTCTTACGGGACAATTATTTCGCAAATTATTGAACAATATTATCTGATTTCTTGAGCTGTGGCCTGATTTAATTCAAAACGCGCTCTCTTAGTTGATGGATTGATGGTTGTAACCAAGGACGGGAGTTTTTTACGAGGAAACAAAAATCACTTGGGATTAAGAGTTTTTGCATAGGGTAATGGTAACAAGACGAAAATATTAAGTTAAAAAAGTAATATGACTTTACAGCAATGCATCTTTTAATAGAATAATGATGCGTTATATGATACAAAGAAATACATTCTTGAGTGTCACAAGCACATAATTACGTGAATCTAAGTAATGAAATAGTAATACAAGAATGCAAGTTTGTGATAGTGTAAGTGGCGTTCCAAAGGGAAATTTTCATCAGCGCCGGCATTCATGCAAAAAGTATACATACATACATACACACACACATATATATGTATATATATTGTGCATATTCTCTTTTCATGGGTACGTAATTCATTTGATGTTGTAAGCAGGTAAGTTATGAAAGCAACAACAAACCATCGCGCTCTGCTACACCACGAGCCCTGATCGGCTACGGCAGCGGTTTCAGCACCTGGAGTCGCTGAAGCTGTAGGGGAGGCCGAGCGCGGCGATGTTTAATCTGATTCCGGAGAGCTAGGGAGGGTTTGTAACGCCGTGGGTGACGGAGATCGCCAACTCCTTCCACCACTTGAAGTGTGTGCACTTTCGGCGGATGATTGTTAGGGATTTGGACCTTCAGCTCCTGGCTCAGTCACGTGGGCACGTGCTCCAGGTGCTTAAGCTCGACAAGTGCTCATGGTTCACCACCAATGGGCTTTGGCACATCGGCCGCTCCTGCAGGTAGTAAAGTTCACAACTTTATTTGTAAGTTTCTTACTTGCGGTGAATTTTGTTGCGGGTTCAATCAGAAACGTTGGATGCATTCATTATTTTGTAAAAATTGAGGGACAAAGTTATAATCTTTCATGCTGCATAGTTTTATTACTCTTTTTCTTTCGAGTATCGAATTAATCGGAATAATGCTGTGTTTGGACGAGGGACTTTTATAGCCTGACTGCGGCAGTATGGATTACATCGCTGATTAAAAACTTTAGTTGCAGGGATTGCTTATGGGTCATTCGTTCTTTCATTATGTCTCACACAATTCAGCATGTTGCTTCGGTTGTAATTTGCTCGGCGAAAGCATAGTTTCAGGCAGTTCTTCGCACTTTTGTGATCCCCAAACTTTTGAAGTTGCATAAGAAATGGTTCTGCAGGAGCCCATATACGTCGCTTGTCGTTTAAGACTGACCCCAACTTAACTGAAGCCTCGGGAGTGATGGTCTTTTACTCTCGAGGTTTCACATTTGGGGTCCTCCTCGACTCCCCTGTTTCTTCCACCTGTAGTACCAAAATATTTCTATCATGGTTATGGACAAGGAAGAGAAATTTGCATGCTGCATTTTGGAACTTTCTTGGAAGGCATTCGTGTTAATGCACTCATCCACATGAATCCTTGTTCTTGTAGACATATTAATGCAGCTTTTGCAATCATTCTCAACTAACTATTTTTCCTGTAACTGTCATCTGGAGATACATTATTGATGTTGTTTTTTTTTTTATAATTATATGCTTTTATAGGAATTTGAGGACCTTGTTTTTGGAAGAGAGCTTTATAGTTGAGTATGATGGCAACTGGCTACACGAGCTTGCTGAGAACAACACTTCTGGAAACTCTGAATTTTTATATGACGGATCTTATCAAAGTCCAATTCGAAGACCTTGAACTCATAGCCAAAAACTGCTGCCCCTTAACCTCTGTGAAAATTAGTGATCTCGAAATCTTGGAACTAGTTGGCTTCTTCCGTCATGCAGCTATCTTGGAAGAATTTTCAGGGGGTTTCTTCAATGAGCAATCCGAGAGTTACTCTGTTGTAACTTTACCCCAAAAACTTTGCCGTCTGGGTCTAACGTACATGGGAAAGGATGACATACCAATAGTGTTCCCATTTGCAACCCTTCTCAAGAAGCTCGATCTCCTTCATGCTTATCTGGACACCGAGGACCATTGCACATTAATCCAAGGGTGCCCCAACCTGGAAATTCTGGAGGTAGGATTTCAAAACCATTTTGTCTACTTTTTGATTTGCCCTTTCGTGTGCATGCATATGCGCATGTGCGAGTGTGTCTATGTACAATAAGTTTTCTGTGTGAATTTTTAGTATAGGTGGGAAACGGTGAGGAATTTATGCATTTGCTTGTAAATTTTCTATTCGTTGGAAGATTTATTTCACATCCATACATCATCAGGAGTGTCTTGAATGCTTTTGCTTTGAAGTAGGAATCGTATTTGAAACTTACATACTACTCACTTGCTGGACCGAGAACAGATTTCCCTCATACCCTAATCAGATTATCTTAATTGTTTACTAGTTCTTGTGCTCCCGTTTAGGGTTTCTGACACAATTACATTAGTCAAATGATTAATCAGAATTTGAGCGGGTTGTCCATTGATCAAGACAGCACAGCCCGCCGCACATGAAAGCAGCCTCTAAAAAAAATTATTAGGAATTAATTTCTCATAAAAGGAGTATAATAAGTGATAGCTCTATCTGCAAGCGGTCTTATACCACAACGGTGAAGATGAGTGTTACTCTTGCGTCACGCGTGGGTCGAACTTTGCTAACTTCCTAATTTAACAAATTTATCGTTTGTAATAAAAAAAAAAAGTGGTAGGTCTCTCCAAATTACACGGAGGGTTTCGTGATAAAATGTCATACTTAGATAGGTTCGCGGCCTTACTTCATCATTAAGTGAAATAAAATGGTGAAGTTGGAAACAATAACTTAAGCAGTTGTACCCTCTATGATGGTTTCCGTAGAAAAATAAAGGAAAAATGATTTTCGTGTACTTTCTGCTTTTTTTATTTTAATTTTTTTTTTATGCACACCCTTGTTTCATTTCTTACAACAAAGTGTCCACCGTCTTCGTCTACATACGAAAGCGTAAAAAGGACGAAGAGTACTGATTCGGATAACCTGTAACCCTATTTTGCGTCTTCTTACAATCGGCATTATAAATCTTAATGGCATCTCCTAGTTTCTTGAAGAAGTTAATTTTGGGGTTCATTTACTGGAATTTGCTATGGTAATGATGAGGAGGAGGAGGACGACTTGTTACATAGTCATGTCGATTTCTAAATCCCCAACTTGATGAGGAGGACAACGACTCATTCGTTTCTCTCGTCGACAATATATTTCAACCAAATAAGTTGGCCATTTTTGGGAGTTAGCTAGGGCAACTTTCGACTTTTATGTTGCATATCATTTTTCCAACATGACATTGTGTGTAAATTTGTAGCCGAAAAAGAAGAAATATTGTGTGACAATTTTTCGTCATGGGAGGACTAAAATGTCTAGGGTTTAGTACTACATGCGCAAATAGGATTGAAATCACTTAAAAAACTAGCAATAGTACAAGGTAATCGTAGTCATCGACGGAATCAGCGTTGCTTCCACCACTTTCGTTTTATTACCGCCCAATGTGCCCTCGAGCATGTTGTCAACAAAACCATCTCTTAATTTGGCTGATTCCCCCTTGCCTGATTTCCGTGCATTTCTCCCAGACCCACTGGTTAGGCTACCAAGGCCAACTTCTCAGCATATCCCAACTTTCACACCTTGATGTGCGACCAAATTGTTCACATTCCAGTCATCGATATATGCTCGTCGGGTCAAGGATACTTCGTCAGCGCTGGTCCCGCTATTTCAACTGCAATATCTTCCCTGCACTCAAAACTTACGAACATTCCTGAGACTGATTCTATATGCTGGAGAAAGGTGCCAGAGAGACACTGCGACGACTTCTAATCAGTGGTTCGACCCAGAATAGCCCACAGCTGATAGATGTATTGCCTGCTATGCTATCAAATGCACATGAGAACCGAAACGTGATTGTTGCTGGGAGCCGGGGTCTCTACAGTGGAACCAGGGACGTTGACGTGATTGCAAACAGCATCGCAGCCATGGGTCTGGTTAATTTCACTGCTTGGGATATCGAATATGGCAAGTGTTTTAGATAATTCTAGCAGTCGCGACAGTTTTAGTATACAGGAAGTGGGTTCAAGTGGGCTGGATGTACCTTGTTCGGAGGATAAAGGTACCGCCCTTTGTTCGGATTTTAGGGTAAAGAGGGGTGATGAATAATCGAATGGTCTGTCTGTTGTTTCGTTACGTAGGTCTGTGTTTTTCAGTTTTACAGAATGTAGATATAAGTTGCTGTAGTTTTCGGCGTTGGAAGTGTAATTAGCCCCCCTCCGGCCTATGGCTTTGTTTCATATTGTGCCTCCATTTGTTAAGTGTTCGTGGTTAGAAATTTGAGTTTTGAACCGTCCTGTATCCATAACCTTTCGTTCTTCTTGTTGCAGTGCTGTGCTTTTGGATGAACTAAGAGCGCTTTCAGATTATTACAGAAGCTATTATTTCAAGGCTCAATTAATCTTTTGCTCCAGAAACTAACTTCGACTCTGACTTTGTCCCTTCGAGCTGAAAAGTCGTCACTTAATTCCGTCTCGCTGGACAATTATATCGCAATTATTGAAGATTATTATCTTCTTATTTTTTGATAGGGAAGAATATTATCTTACTGGTGCTAGCATGCAACTCTAATTTCATGGCCAATGCGGGACTGATAGGATTGTTAAGTGCTGTTGAAGCATGACAAGACGTTTCTTGTATTCCTAGCTATATATTATTTTCCAAGTCTAACAAATACACATAATATAAAATATTCCAAGTTGAAAAATAAATCAAAAAGTTGATCACCTAAACCCAAACAGACCTAATAAGGTCGGTGCTATCAACTTCTAGTTTTACTTCTTACATATACTTCTTAAATTCGGATGTTAGATTGAATGAATTAAAAAAAATTAACGGATAAAAATTAATAAGAGTGTGTAGAAACTTGAAAGGTAAAAAGAAGTATGAATAACTGTTGATCCTAAAAATTACAAAGCCTACGTGGCGCGCAGGTCGAGTAACTAATAAGCTAACTACGTCCTTCGTTTGAATGCGGGGCGTGCCAACTCGTCGGCCGAGCTCGGCCGAGGAGTAAAATTTGTTGATGTTGCGTTGAGCGCGTTGTTGACTTCTTTATCTTGCGACTGCGGCCGAGGAAGGAACAAATCTCGGCCTTTGGATTCTCGAGCCTGAAGACAAGGCTGCTAGTTCTACGAAGTTCAATATCAAATTCGGCTCTCAAGGTGCCGAATGTAGTAACCTGGTAACACCTCACTTCGCCGAGAAGGCTAATGAGATGACCTCTGCCAATAAGGATTTGAAAATCCTTCTCGACCGAGACTTGGATAGATAACCAGTCGACCTCGACGCAGTGCTGTTTATCCAAACTGAAGGTGCTTCGGGAACGGCTAATTCTACGGCAACAGTGCTGTTTATCCAAACTGAAGATGTTCGCCGGTTGCCTTCACAGTGCTGTTTATCCAAACTGAAGATGTGTCGGCGGAAAAAAGAAAATAAAAAAAATCTCAAGATGTTTGAGAGGTTTTGCGCAGGGCAGTTGTGTGTTGAATTGGAGGTCTCCCTAATGTTGCACAATGTCTTGTATTTATAAGGACGAGTACGTGGCTCTATATGTGTTTCTCGTGGAACATCTGTAGCTGGCCACAATTTGAATCTCTCGGAGATAAGTACTTCATTCAAATAAAAACTCTTGATAACCATGCAATGTACATGAAACCCTTTCTATGCCGTGCTTGCCCCTTATCTTTCTATGCCGAGGAGCCGAAAAACATGGGCCCATTATCTTTTTGTGATCATCAAATATCACCATTAACCAAAAGATAACCTTCACGCATGGCTAACCGACTCCAAGCATACGTCTAAATGCCAAGAATCCCCAATCAAATTGAATTGCATACGCGCTTCCAAGTTGGAGATATAATTTGGAGATATAATTTGTATCCTATTTATCCCGTATAAACGATCCACTGGATATAGCCAATATTAGGCTTAGATAATCTAATATATATTAAGAGATAATATTATGATTACAACCACAATATTATTCCTTAATAATAATTTAAAAATTATCTCAACCACTTTATAATCCAACGGTCTAGAACTTTACTCATCTAACGGCCTTGATTGTATGGGCCGATAGCGTAAATTTAGGTCCAAACAATAACATATATTAATTGCACTATAAGAAGAGTCCTTCTTTGTGAGATGTGGCCCGATTAATTCAAAACGCTCTTTTAATTGATGATTGTAACCGAGGTTAGGGTTTATGTTCCCTCACATCTGTTTGATTTCAATAATACGTGTCAATCTTCTGTCATTACGTGACTATTTAAATAATAAAATAGTAATCCAAGAAAGCAAATTTTTGATATTGTAAGGGGCGTTCAAAAAGGAAATTTTATGAACACCTGCATTCATACAAAAAGAGTGTGTGTGTGTGTATAATATATATATATATATATATATATATCATATTATATTATATTAATCCTTTTCATAAAGAATTGGAGTGGGTGAATGTAAAGGCCATGCTGGTTGGGGTCAATGCTGAGGTTGGCAATCTAGATAACCCTCAAACCCTAATCAGATTATGTTAATTGTTTACTAATTTTTCTGTTCCCGTTTAGGGTTTCTGACACAATTACATTAAATGATTAATTCGAATTTGAGTGGATTACCCATTTAACAAGACACTCCCTATTTCACATTCATCCGCTTACAAATTCCCACTGTCATCCTTACATGAAGACTTCATCCAAAACCAGATTTGATGTGTTTTTCATTTCCCACTAACACACGAGTTGCTAGTTAGGCATTGGAAGAAATCTGCATTCATTTTGTGTGTGGTCTCTTTACGTGGCCGTTATTATTGATTGACACAAGTTAATAAATTTAATACATCTTAACTTTGTTGTTATAAACTTAACACGCATCAATCAATAAAAAAGACAACAAAAAGACCATACACAAAATAAGTACATAAAATTTAATCTCTAATTATTTTCATTTCACGAAATAATTATTAGCACGTGAAAATAATTGTCCAACGCTTCCTCTTTCATAATGTCAATTTTGCAGTACTAATCAGTATTTTTATTATTTTAAACCTTACCTTGGTAATTATATGCAATGCCGTCATCTTCATGTCATATGCCCACTCGTATAAGAATAAATATGAAAAATGGGTTTGGAATAAAGCAGAATATGCGGTAGGATAACATATATCAGTATATATGTGTACTGTATGTGTAGTCTTGTCCAGTGAATGATTCCAATAAAACATCCCCAAAAGTCAATGACCGGTCTATTCTGATGATGAACCATCAACCTATTCTAATCCTAACTCATTTTTTCAGTCCTTACAAGTCATTGTCGCTTAGCTCAATTAGCTCGAAAATAAATTGTTAGGAATTACATGGAGTGTCTCGTGACAAAACATCATACCTAGATATATTCACGGCCTTACATCATCATTATAAGAAATTAAGTGGTATCCCTTATAGCGGTTTCTGTAGAAAAACAAAGGAGAAATGATTTTCGTGTACTATTTTTCTCTTTGTAAACACCCTTGTTTCACTTCTTAAAACAAAGTAGACTTACCAAAAAGGCGTAAAAAGGAGGGAAAATATTGATTCGGATACCCTTTAAACCTTATGATTTACAAACAATTTTTTTCGTTGATAATATGCAGATCCGTGAGAGTCAGATTCAAAAATAACTGTCTCGATACCGCTATTTCCCATGCCATCTCAAGCCCATATTATATCCCCATAGTTCTGCTTCAAGCACTTGTCCAGCACCCAGATTCATAGCAAAACCGGTGATCCAATCTCCACTATTGACCCCATTTTGCGTCTGTTCTAGTTTTCTGCAGCTACAACTACTATCTGGAATTTTCTATGACAATGACGACAAGGAAGACGACGACTTATTCCATAGTCTTGTCGATTTTTAAGTCCCCAACTTGATGAGGAGGACAACGTCTCACTCGTTCCTCTCGTCGACCATATGTTAACCAAATAAATTAGCCATTTGTGGGAGTCAAGCTAGGGCAACTTTCTATTTTTGATATTGCATGACATTCTCTCAACATGATATTGTATGTCAATTTGTGGCCGAAAAAGAACAAATATTGCATGACAATTTTTCGTCGTGAGAGAGGTCTAAAGTATCGGACATACTCTTTTAGGGTACTCATGAAAGAGTCGAGAAAAATAAGTATGTTTAAATTCTTTTATGGTGCGACATCTGACTTAATGTGAACATTCTATTAGCTAGATTGATGAGTTGGCCATTCTCTCTTTGAAACGCCGTATTTAGCTATTGGATTGTAATTTGTATTTGCAGTCAATAGGATTTTACAATGTACAAGAACCTACGGAAGGTATATACGGTTAGGGGTGGTTTTGGTACATTACCGTACCAAAACCTCTGTACCAATTACCATACCAAATATTTTGTACGACAACATTTATTACCATTACCGTACCAAACTTTTGGTATACCAAATAGTTTGTTTGGTATGGTATGCCAATGGTAATTACCACTTTGTTTTACGCCACTTAGTTTGCCAAAAATCTAATATTTTTTAATTAATGTAGAAGTGTAAAAAATATAGAAAAAAATATATAAACGCTCGTAATTACAAGCTTTACAACTTTCGTGAATAACTTAACTTTGAAATTCGCCATTATAATCATATAAATCATAGATCAAAATTTAACCGTTGATTGTTGTTTACATTTATGCTTCATTTTTCTCATCAAACTTTTTTTTTTTTCGGATTTTCTTTTTTGAAAACATGATCTATTAGAGGATGCAAGAAGATGAACGGTTTGGATCGTTGATATTATGTTCAGAGTTTTACGGTTAGTGAAAATATTGCTTGATGTTTATAAAGTTTCTACAAACTATATGACATCGACTCATATTTCAGTTAACCGTAAATACCGAAATGTGATATCAAAGGTCTGAACCGTTCATCTTCTTACATCCACCAGATGATCATGTTTTCAAAAAAGAAAATTTTAAAAATGAAATTCAGTAAGAAGAATAAAGCATAAATGACAATCAACGGTTAAATATAAATTTAAGGTTTATGGATTATAGCGTTGGATTTTAAAGCTGGCCTCTTCATGAAAGTTGTAAAGCTTGTCACTATGAGTGATTATATTTTTTATTTTTTTTTACATTTTTTACACTTGTACAATAATAATTATTATTTTTATTATTTTTGCCCTTAATAATAATAATAATAATTATATGAATAAATACATTTTTTACATTTTTTACACTTGTATTATTTTTTACATTTTTTACACTTGTACAATAATTATATGAATAAATACATAATATAACAACAATAATAATAATAATAATGTTGGTAGGTATGGTATACCACCGGTACTGGTTTTAGATACCAATATCGTACCAAAACAGTATGGTACGATACAAATACCGTACCATTACCAATTGGTACAAATTTTTGGTAATAATTTGGTATGGTATGGTTGGTAGGGACGTTGGTACGGTAATTTGGTAAAAATTTCCATCCCTATATACGGTTGATATGTACGTAATTAAGTGAAAATGTCTTCATTAATTTGCTTTACTTAATTTCTGGGGTGCACGAGAGACCATTTTGTGTAGAAAGTGGACGACCACGTACTCATCGTGAGCTCCTAGTTTTTGTCTCTCTGGATTCAGTGGGTTGCAAGAAAACCCCACCATATCTCTTCATGTATTTACATTGTTGATGCACAAAATCGGATGGATTTCAAACAACGCAAAGTATTAAGTTTGTGATGTTCGCATGGTTGCTCTAGTCATTAAGTGATGATAGTATGTAAAGAGATAGAAATGGGAATCAAGCACAAGATGTAC
This sequence comes from Pyrus x bretschneideri, assembly GCF_019419815.1. NCBI lineage: Eukaryota > Viridiplantae > Streptophyta > Magnoliopsida > Rosales > Rosaceae > Pyrus > Pyrus x bretschneideri. Next base: position 5,721,961 of record NW_025999723.1, on the reverse strand, counting down.
GTGGTTCGGATTGCCCATTTAACAAGACACTCCTATGTCACATTCATCCACTTACAAATTCCCACTATCATCCTTTACGTGAAGATGTCATCCTAAACCTTTCATGTGTTTTTCATTTCCCAAACACACAAGTGGTAGCTAGGCATATGAGGTTAGGCCTTGATATCTGCTGCGTTCATTTTGTGTATGACGTCTCTTTATGACCATTATCATTGATCGATACACGTTAATAAACTTAACTCTCTTTAATTTTGTTATCATAAACTAATTAACATGTGTCAATCAACAATAGAAGTGACAAAAAGATCACATAAAAAATGAGTACAAAAACTTGACCTCTATTTTTTTTTTTCGCGAAATTATTATTAACACACGATAATAATTGTCCGACATGTCCTCTTTCAGAAGGAAAATTTTGCAGTGCTAGCATTTTTATTATTTAAACTTTGACTTGGCAGTTATATGGAATGGAATTCCATCATCTTCATGTTATATGCCCACCTACATATACAAGAATTTATGACAAAAATTGGTCTGGAATAAAGCATAATATGCGGGAGGATCTGTATACTGTATAGTCTTGTCTTGTGTCCGACTCCAACAAAACATCCCCCCGCAGTCAGTGACCAGTCTAATCCGACGAACGTGAACGTATTTTAATCTTAATTCATTTTTTCACTCTTTACGAGTCACCACTTAACTTAATTAGCTCGAAAAGAAATTGTTAGGAATTAATTGCTCATAAAAGGAATATAAGACTTGGTTGCTCTCTCCAAATTACACAGACTGTTTCATGATAAAACATTATACCTAGATAGGTTCATGGCTTACCTTATCATTATATGGACCTAATTAAGTAGTTAAGTTAGATACAATAACTTAAGCAGTTGTACCCGTTATAACGGTTTCCGTAGAAAAATGAAGGAGAAATGATTTTTGGGTATTATATTTCTCTTTGTGCACACTCTAGTTTCACTTCTTAAATTCACTGTCTATGTACCAAAAAAGTGTAGAAAGAAGTTCCGTCCTTGATTTATAAAGTAGGATGAATCTACATGAACATCTCATCCCGACGTCTCTAATTTCATACTGATTCAGATATCTCATAAACCTTACAAACCAATATTTTTCGTTGATAAGATGCACATAAAGAAAGTTGAGGTTCCACTATTGTTTGGACCCGATTTTACACTATCGGCCCAAGTAATCGAGGTCGTTGAATGAGCAAAATTTTAGACTGTTAGATGATAAAGTGGTTGAAATGATTTTTAGTTATTATTAAGAAATAATATTGTGGTTTTAGTCATGATATTATCTCTTGGTAATATATTAAATTGTTTGAACCTAATATTTGTCTAAATCGCAATTGATTTGAATGATGATGAAATATGGGGATATGCAGGGCATCAGATAATGAAGCATGCAAGACAGGATGATATTATGGTTTTTTTTTTTTTTTAAATCATTTTCTTAAACGGGATAAATAGGATGTGAATTATATCCCCAAACAAGCAGTACAGTTCAAATTGATTTGGGATGTCTGGTGTGTGGACGTGTGAATTGGATCAGTTTGGTTTTGCTGACGAATTCAAGTGGTATGCTGCAAAATGATATTAAATTGATATTGGAATGTTGTTTATTTGCAGACGTCACTTGGAAGCTGCTAATGGGGTTGGATTTTGAACTGATTATTATCTATTTAAAATATGGTGATAATTAGTAAAAAAATGAATTTGAAATTCATTTAGACGGGGATCAGGATGCATGCATGGATGGGTTTAAAGGTGATGGAATTATGATGATGAGATAAGAAGTCTAGGTAGGCTAGGCCTTTGGTCATGATGTGATAATCCTGGATAGGCTTTTATTTTGTTTGAAAAGTCACGAATAGCCATCTGGAAGATAGGCTTTAGCCTATGCCACAGATCAGTCTTTCATTCCACAAGTTTGAGTTTCAATTGGTCTCTACGAATGTTATAAATACAAGATACTTTGGGACAGAGAAAGCCCCTCCAAAAATCAACACACAAATTTCCATGCGCAAAGCTTCTCAACAACCTTGAGATTTTTACCTCTTCCCCTTTCTTCCCGCCGACACATTTTCAATTTGGGTAAAGCATTGTGAAGGCAACCGGCGACATCTTTAGTTTGGATAGACAACACTGGAGCCGTAAAATCAGCTTACCAAGAAACACCTTCAGTTTGGATAGACAACATTGCTTCAAGGCCAACTGGTTATTTATTCAAGTCTCGATTGACAAGGATTTTCGAGTCCTTGTTGGTAGAGGTCATCTCATCAACCTTTTCGGAGAAGTGAGGTGTTACAGGTTACTTGGCTCGCCACATTGAACACTGAGTTTTGCTTTATGATTGGATATTTAGAGGTACATTTTAAAGTTCGGCACTCCGACTACCGAACCACTTTTACCATCAGGACATTTATCTCTTTCGAGTATTTGTGTTCATATAGTCTGATACCAGTTCAGCGTACTTATACTCTCACAAATATAATTACCGAGACCGAGCCCAGTGCCGATGATTTGTGAACTTAACAGAACTAGCAGCCTTGTCTTCAGGCTCTAGAACCCGAAGGCCGAGACGTGTTCCTTCCTCGACCGCAGTCGCAAGATTGAAAAGTTAGCAGTTCGCTCAACGCCACATCAGCACATTTTACTCCCTATCTGAGCTTGGCCAACGAGTTGGCATGCCTCGCACACAACCGAATGACGTAGTTAGCTTATTAGTTATTCGGCCTGCACGCCACGTAGGTTTGGCAGTTTTAGGGTTAACAACTATAAAACGAATTGGTAATTTGGGGAGTAACCTACCCTCTTATAAGCACATGCAAGGTCCTTCTCTCATCAATGTGGGATTCATTCTCAACACGCTCCCTCACATGCGGTGAATTTTCAAGCCTAACATGTGGACATCACAAACGGGGTGACGTGAAGCATGTGTGGTCATTAGGCTTAACACTTGGGACAACCTGCTTTGACACCATGAAGAAAATTAAGGTTTCACCATAAAACCAATTGCAATATGGAGAGTATCCCAACCTCTTATAAGCACATGTAAAGTCCATTCTCTCATCAATGTGAAATTCATTCTCAACAACACAACTATGTGAGAGTTAGATTAAAAAATAATTGTCTCGATACCTATTTCCCATGCCATCTTAAGCCATAATATATCGCCCGTAGCACCGCTTCAAGCACTTGTCCAACACCCAGATTAATAGCAAAACCCGTGATCCAATCTCTCTATCGTTTCCACCTGCTGCAATAACCCTATTTTCTGAAGCTTGAATCACTAGTTTTTTGAAGAAATAAATTTTGGGGTTCATTATCTGGAATTTTCTATGGTAATGATGATTACGAGGACGACGACTTTCCATAGTCTTGTCGATTTCTAAATCCCCAACTTGATGAGGATGAGAACGACTCACTCGTTCCTCTCGTCGACGATATTTCCACCAAATAAATTAGCCATTTGTGGGAGTCAGCTAGGGCAACTTTCGATTTTAATACTGCATGTCATTTTTTCAACATGATATCGTATGTCAACTTGTAGGCGAAAAAGAAGAAATATTGTATACAATTTTCCGTCGTGAGAGAGAGGACTAAAATGTCGGACGTATTCTTTTAACGTACTAAAAAAGAGTCGAGAAAAATAAATATGTGTGAATTCTTTTATGATGTGAAATCAGATTGAATGTGAACACTCTGTTAATTAGCTAGATTGATTAATTCATCATTCTCTCTTTGAAACACGGTATGTTATAGCTATTGCATTGTAATTTGTATTTGCAGTCAATACGATTTTACAATTTACACAAACCTATGCAAGTATATACGGTTGATATATACGTAGTTTTTTTTTTATTTTTTATTTTTTATTTTTAAAAACGATATTATCTACACTATACGTAGTTAAGTGTAAATGTCTTCATTAATCTGCTTTGTTTAATTTCTGGGGTGCACGAGAGACCACAGTGTGCAGTAAGTGAACGACCACGTACTAAATGTGAGCTCCTAGTTTTGTCTCCCTTGGTTCAGTGGGTTGCGAGAAAACCCAACCATATTTCTCTTCATGTATACATTATTACGTACATGTATCTAACCAGATTTCATGTGCGACTTTAACTTCCAGTATTGATGTATGAATTAAGTTACTTATAACAAGCAATACAATAATTACAACGGATCAACTCATCATAACAAAGTTACATCCTCATAATAAAATTACAACGTTATAATTGGGTTATTCAAAATTATGTTTCGAACTTGTTACAAATATATATTGTCCTGCTCCTCTCTATAAGTTGGATTTGAACCTCTCTCAACCGAATGAAGACAACTACCTCTATATATATTAGATACGAAAACCGTTAGAAAGGTTCTTTCATTTGGTGGACCATGACAACGAACTAGTTTAATTAAGTGGATATTGGCTTTATTTATATTAAACTATTTGCATTATTAGTCATAACGTGGAAGTCACTGTCCTAATTAATTATGTCAAAAAGAGGTTAATTTGCTTTATAACACGGGCATATTTTGACTAAGATGCCTCGTTTGAAAATAGAAGAAAATATATCTACATACAAATTAATACTATGTGCTATGCAGATGATGGGAAATATATTCTTCACTTGAAATAATATACATCAATTTCTTGTTGCACAACAAAAAGTTTGGTTCTTTACGTATAACAAGTTATTCATTTTCGCAGGAAATATCAAATTTGTGATCAAAATGATTTTTTTATATATGTATTAAACTGTATTTGCATGTAAAAACTCAAATAATTTTGTTTATATATATATATATGGAATGAAGATGAATAATCACATATCATCCACCATTACTGACAATTGTCAAACTTTTAAAGCAGCTTCAAATTAATTTCGAAATTATTACCAGGCGAAATCATTTGCAATAATATAATATACATGAACTTGACTAGTCACAAGGTCCTAGTCAAGCATGAACAAACCGGAAAGGGATCATCTCCGGATTTATTCCTCCTAATCTACAAAATCAAGGAATCTGTGCTATTAAAATTTGATTTAACGGTTAAAGTTATTATAACTTTATAAAGTGGACCTTTGTTTGTAGTCATTGAATCAAATTTTAATGATACGAATTTTCTGATTTAATGAATTAAGAAGAAGATATTCGGAGAATATCTCTTTTCCAACAAACCATACAAACATTTAACTAAATGTTTCTTGTAACATCTACGGTTCAAATAGATGCTAATCATACAAAAGGATTCAACGGCTAACACCATCAAGCTTCATTGGCACAGAAATCAAGATCGAATCTATTTGCCACGTCATACAATATATTTTATGTCCCCGTTTACGGCTCGTCTTTCAAACATAAAGTCACCCTTTGACGCAGGAGATCAGGTTCCTGCGGCACAACATCGTGCCACGCATCAACTCCTCCCTCGAGGTTCCACATAAGCTTCGCAAGCGCAGAAATCTAATCCGCGCTCCCCCATTACATGTACGTTGATGCTTTTGTTTAGCAACTAAACACGATCTTAAACACTGCTTAAGTTGCACTTTTCAGACTTTTAACTTCATTGTTAACCCATAGATCATACAACTTTTAATTTCATTCGTAATTATAAAAGTTTGTGTCGAGACATTGAATTATGTTACACGTAAAACAATCATCATAAAAATATGAAACTCTTGTAATTTCATCTCACCGGCCCAATTAAATTTAATCATAATGAGACTTGCTCTAAACAAACAACTGTACCGAAGTTCTATCAACTATTACCTTTGTCTACCCTAATCAATTTTATGGCAAAGACAAAGAAAAGTGTTTTTGAGGCCATGTTCTATCTTTAAAGAATGCCCACTTTCCTTTGTGAATTATTGGATCTTCTTTCTTTTCTTTTCATGGGTTCATTTGGTCTTTTAAGTAGGTAAGTTATGAACGTCCTTATCACCTATGAATTGAGAAAATATTGAAAGCAACAACAAACCTTAAGAAATGGAAAACAAATAAAATAAAAACCTTGCTCAAACCTAATGCAGATTTCAAAAGGCAAAACTAGTTTATCTACATTTTTAAAATTGTCAAATTTCATGACTTAGGGGATCAATTAATTCAAGAGCAATGCATAGCTACTCAAAGTTGAGTAGAGCTCTTATTCAAAATTCTTCATGTCTGATTCATAAAACTTTGTGCTTATAATCAGAATCGTTCATATTATAAAATCACTATGTAAAGATCACCTCTGCGAAAAATGAATTGAAACTAAGGTCATTAAATTGATCAACTAGAGGAAATAGATAAACGATTTTGTAATGCTTTTATCATTTTCGTTCAACTGTCCTTATATAATTCGATGACTAAACGACTTTAGTTTTAATTGATTTTTTGCAGACATAATATTTATAGAGTCATTTATAATCTGAACGGTTCTAATCATAAACACAAAATTCTATCAATAAAAAAGGAAGATTTGTGAGTAGGATATCCTACTCATCATTTCAGTACTCAAGTATTATTCTTAAGAGTAATTATATACGTATTACATATTTGTTCATCTCTCTAATAGAGGTAGCGCCCACCAGTACATGTGGGTCTTATCTCTATTTGAGAGATGATACAAATATGCGATAAGAGTAGCATAATTGTATTCTTAATTCAAATCTGCATTCATGGATTCGACGGAGTTCCATGATCATAATCACAAGATCAATTTTAAGTTTTAATCATGAATCGGATTAATGAGATTCAGAAGACATTGGAATAAAATTAAGAGTGTTACTTTCTATACATTTATTTTTACTTTTTATGCATCTCTTAAGTTCAACGGTTGAATCGGTTAAATTGAATTGAAGAGGATAAAAAGAATGTATTGACATTCTAAAACGAAAGACAAACTAATGTTGGTAATAGTTCGTCCTTCCGCTTACATCACAGTTAAACTACTCCTATACAGCATCTGCTGCAGTGACAGAGCAATTGCATCACCACCAACCAATCCCAAACGACCAATCCCAAACGACCACGCTTTCACTGCGCATTCATCCCACTCCGACTTTCACTGCATAACGACGACGTTTTGCTGTTTCCTACCTTTGTTTTTGTCGTCTTCCCGTTATCTTTTTCCGCCCCCTGCCGCTTTCCTTTTCAATCCCCCCCTCCCTTATGTTTTTGTGAGGCGCAGAATTATTCTGAAACACCCCAAATAACTGAAAGTCCGATCCAATCGCCGCCGAATTCCTCCCCGGACGATCCCCACCGTACGTTTCAGATCCGTCTTCTCAGACCATGTGCTTCGCGTCCACGCCGACTCCATGCTCCGGCGCTCCTCCACTGGTCGCCCTGCTCCGCCGTCTTCGATCCGATTGGTCTGTTTTCTGCGCGAGTTTCTCGTAGATCGTGCTTTCTAGCTCCTCTCTATTCCCTCTTGTTCCTGCTCGTTTCTTGACACGTTGCGGCGTTTCTCTGAGATTCTGATTTTGTAAACGTCGGTGCTGCGGTGTCGTTTTGGTTCTTTTTTTTGGGGATTGGATTTGGAAATATAACTGTTTAGGGTTTGGATTTTGGAAATCCAGTTTCTTTCTGGAAATATTTGGAGTTGAGGATTCGGAGCTCCGAAAACCCGATCTTGAGTTTAAGAATTCAAATCTTTTTCCACTTTTGACTCTGAAATTTTTTGTTAGAAATAGCAGTAGAGTTTTTTGAGTGAGTATTTTCATCGCCGACGTTTCTTTTTAGCGATGGAGGATCGAAGCGTGCGGTGTAGGATTTCCGACGTCGTAATGGACTGCGTGATGCCGTATCTCCACGACCCGAAGGACCGCGACGCCGTGTCGTTGGTGTGCAAGCGGTGGTACGAGCTCGACGCGCTCACGCGGAAGCACGTGACCATCGCGCTCTGCTACACCACGACCCCGGATCGGCTGCGGCAGCGGTTTCAGCACCTGGAGTCGCTGAAGCTGAAGGGGAAGCCGAGGGCGGCGATGTTTAATCTGATTCCCGAGGACTGGGGAGGGTTTGTAACGCCGTGGGTGATGGAGATTGCCAACTCCTTCCACCGCTTGAAGTGTCTGCACTTTCGGCGGATGATTGTTAGTGATTCGGACCTGGAGCTCCTGGCTGAGTCACGGGGGCGCGTGCTTCAGGTGCTTAAGCTCGACAAGTGCTCAGGGTTTACCACCGGTGGGCTTTTGCACATCGGCCGCTCCTGCAGGTAGTAAAGTTCACAACTTTATTTGAAATTTTTTTACTTGCGGTGAATTTTGTTGTGGGTTCAATCAGAAACGTTGGATTCATTCATTGTTTTGGTAAAAATTGAGGGACGAAGTTATATTCTTCCATGCTGCATAGTTTTATTACTCTTTTAAGTTTTTTTTCGAGTATCAATTAATCGGAATAATGCTATGTTTGGACGAGGTACTTTTATAGCCTGACTGCTGCAGTATGGATTACATCGCTGATTAAAAATTTTAGTTGCAGGGATTGCTTATGGGTCATTCATTCTTTCATTATGTTTCACAATTCAGCATGTTGTTTCATTTGTAATTTGTTCGGCGAAAGCTTTGGTTCGGACAGTTCTTAGCACTTCTGGGATCCCCAAAATTTATAAGTTGCATAAGAAAGGTTCTGCAGGTGCCTAAATATGTCACTTCTCATTTAAGACTGGTCCCAACTTAACTGAAACCTTGGGAGTGATGGTCTTTTGCTCTTGAGGTTTCACATTTGGGGTCCTCGACTCCCCCGTTTATTCCACCCGTAGTACCAAAATATTACTATCATGGTTATGGACAACAACACAACACAACAACACAGCAAAGCCTTTTCCCACTAGGTGGAGTCGGCTGTGGGGGATGCAACACGAGGACTTTCCAGGAGGTCACCCATCCTAGTACTACTCTCATCCAAAACTCGCTTAACTTCGGAGTTCTGATGAGATTCGATGCATGTGAGTTGATATGATCGCATACCAGGGATTCGACGTAAGGTAGAAGTGCCGGCTGACGACTACTTGACGCCCTCCCCCTCCTCTTTTATCCGGGCTTGGGACTGGCAATGTAAGATAAACTTACACAAGTGAAGTTTATCATGGTTATGGACAAGGAAGAGAAATTTGCATGCTGCATTTTGTAACTTTCTTGGGGGGCATTCACGTAGTAAACATCGCATGCGCATCCCCGTGAATCCATGTTCTTTTAGACATGTTAATGCATCTTTTTGCAGTCATTCTCAACTAACTATTTTTTCTGTAACTGTCATCTGGAGAGACGTTATTGACGTTGTTTTTATCATTATATGCTTTCATAGGAATTTGAGGACCTTGTTTTTGGAAGAGAGCTCCATAGTTGAGGAAGATGGCGACTGGCTACACGCGCTTGCTGTAAACAATACTGTCCTGGAGACTCTGAATTTTTATATGACCGATCTTAACAAAGTCAAATTCGAAGACCTTGAACTCATAGCCAAAAACTGCCGCTCCTTAACCTCTGTGAAAATTAGTGATTGCGAAATCTTGGAACTGGTTGGCTTCTTCCGTCATGCGGCTGTCTTGGAAGAATTTTGTGGGGGTTCCTTCAACGACCAATCCGAGAGGTACTCTGTTGTAACCTTACCCCAAAAACTTTGCCGTCTCGGTCTAACATACATGGGAAAGAATGAAATGCCAATAGTGTTCCCATTTGCAACCCTTCTCAAAAAGCTCGATCTCCTTTATGCATTGCTGGACACTGAGGACCATTGCACATTAATTCAGAGGTGCCCCAACCTGGAAGTTCTGGAGGTAGGATTACAAAACCATTTTGTGTATCTATGTACAATAAGTTTTCTGTGTGAATTTTAATATAGGTGTGAAACGGTGCCGAATTTATGCCTTTGCTTGTAAATTTTCCATTCTTTGGAAGATTTATTTCACATCTATACATCATCAGGAGTGTCTTGAATGCTTTTGCTTTGAAGTAGGAATCGTATTTGAAACTTGCATATGAACTTGAATTTGTTTCTATTATGTACAGACAAGGAATGTTATTGGAGATAGAGGACTAGAAGTTCTTGCTCGGAGTTGCAAGAGACTAAGGAGGCTCCGAATTGAGCGGGGTGCAGATGAAGGCATGGAGGACGAAGAAGGTGTTGTTTCCCAACGGGGTCTTATGGCCCTGGCGCAGGGATGCCTTGAGCTCGAATACCTGGCTGTTTATGTATCGGACATCACCAATGCATCTCTGGAACACATTGGGACTCACTCCAAAAATCTCTCTGATTTTCGCCTTGTCTTGCTTGACCGAGAAGAGACAATAACAGATTTGCCACTTGACAATGGGGTTCGAGCTCTTTTGAGGGGATGCCATAAGCTTCGAAGGTTTGCTCTGTATCTCCGTCCTGGGGGGTTGACTGACCTCGGACTGAGTTACGTTGGCCGGTACAGTCCGAATGTGAGATGGATGCTTCTGGGTTATGTTGGGGAATCTGATGCAGGGCTTTTGGAGTTCTCAAAGGGTTGCCCTAGCCTGCAAAAATTGGAAATGAGGGGTTGCTGCTTCAGCGAGCGTGCACTCGCTGATGCAGTAATGCAACTGACTGCCCTTAGGTACTTGTGGGTGCAGGGGTACAGAGGATCTGCTACTGGTCGCGACCTTTTGGCAATGGCTCGCCCGTTTTGGAATATAGAGTTGATTCCTCCCAGACGAGTTGATGTTCCTGATCAGCAGGGGGGGGCATTAGTGGTCGAGCATCCAGCCCATATACTTGCATACTACTCACTTGCTGGACCGAGAACAGATTTTCCAGATACTGTTATTCCCGTGGATCCGGCATCTTTACTCATCTCCTAGAGCTGTACATACAACCTTTTTTTTTTTTTTTTTTCCACAAGCAGTCATTTTCTTACCACGCCTTGTTTGTAAATTCATGTTACTTTTTTACTCTTGGTTGAGAGGGTTTCGATTTCAAGTTTCAATTATATTTCTAGACTTTAGTTCTGTAATAAGTTTGAGTTACCCTGTGTAATCTGAAAGCACTTGCACTCTTTGATCCGGAACTGTTTTGGTCGTCTTTCCCGCGAAATTTGCTTCAATTTCTAGACAGTAGCGCGACTGGTATATGTTTGCCGAGTGAATCTTACTGGGAAACTGTTGTACTTTCTGGAGCAGAGTGTGGGGATGTATCGAGTTTTTAAATAAAATAGGAGAGGGATCTTGGGATAACTAACTCAATTGGATCGGAGTGTCAAATCCGATGGCCTAAGACTTCGTCGAGTTGTTTCCCAATTTGAGTTTTAATACCTTGTGAAGCTGCTGATTGTTACGATTGTTGAACAAATTTTGTTGACGAACTTGGTTTATGTGCCCCTAATGTAGCGGTGGCTTGTCGACCATTTGACACCAAAAGGTTAAAGCCAACAGGGAACAAGCAACCACCGCATATGAAGCTCAGAACACATCTATTTGTGATCCAGTTCTCATCTTTCTTCGGGGTGTTGGACTTGGAGCAAAACCAGGTGAGGAAGAAACTGCAATGCTGCAACAATCATCTGCAACTCAACTTGTAGCGGGGAAAATTTCCCTATCACAAGTTGATATAGCCATATGTGTCTATCTGTCTCATCACTGATCATGTATGTTGAGAAAGATAGATAAATGACTTTCTACAACGGATGACGCCCAAGAGTCGTTAGGTGTGAAGGAACAAAGTTTTGGCCCCATAGGTACCAAGTTCTTGTCAAGTTTTAAACTATGGAGTTCGATGTGTGGTATATATTTGCCTTTTAAGTAGCTCAAACTCACTGTTAAATTTTATAAAATTCTTCAACACACATCCGATTGTTAAATTCAGAAAGAAAAAAATGTCAACGCATGAATACTAACACGATTATATGACTTTTTCAAGTCTCCATCTAAAAGTGGCAATTAGTGGGTTACTTCCATTGGGATCGAGTCAATTTCCAATTGATAATGGATGAACAACTTCTCATTTTCAATTGAATTTTCCTTAGTACTCTCTTCACCTACTTTCCATTTGTAATATTCTATATCCTAAATTTTTAAATAATTGTGAAATTCTCTCAAATTTTTTTTGACACGCTTAAGTGATGGATTATCCTGACATATAGTCTTTTTGCTTAACGCACTGCATTTCGAGTTTAAGTCTATCTCCCTCTCCCTAATCGTAAAGTAATATGGTAATAAGTTTGTAATAAAAATAAGGGAAAATTAGAATGCCGACATCTTTTCTATAGTTGTTAGATTAAACATTCATCCCTTTTAAAGATTTGATTAAGGTGCTTTGATCAATTGCCACCTCAATAATTTTTTATTTATTTAATTTCCATGTCATTAATTTAAATGCATTTATATAGAGGCATAAGGTAACTAAGCAACTAGTTGCCTATAATACCGGAATTTAATTTCGTCAATCCTCTTCTACGCATTAAATGACATTTTTTTAATAAAATAAAATAAAATTTTAATTAACTAATTCCTCGTTACCTCATTATCAGTATTTAAAAAAAAAATTATCTTTCTATTAAAAATGTCTCAATAAAAAATCTTCAATACATATTTTTTTCATGTATAGATATATAAAAAATATACTTAAAACTTATGGTACATTTGAGAACAAAAGTATCGACTTTTGGTACGTTTAGATTTCAAATGTACCATAAAACCAAATGTACCAATTCTTATGTAACCCTTTTGATACGTTTAGATTTCAAATATACAGAGAAACCAAATGTACCAAAATTTCAAATGTACCATAAAACCAAATGTGCCCATTGTCAGGTAACACTTTTGGTACGTTTAGATTCCTAATGTACCAAAAGACCAAATGAACAAAAAATCACAAATGTACCACAAAACCAAATGTCTCTATCAGATAACCTTTTTAGTACATTTACATTCCAAATGTACCGAGAAATACAAAAAATCAAATCCACTATAAAACTAAATGTGTTCATATTATAGGTAAATACACATAGCTATATAATCAAACAAATCTTTATTATGTGTTAGGTCTTTTAAATAATAAAATCTGAAATTTTTTTATTTATAAATATTCTACTATATTCACAGAAAAAAAAAAGTAAAATTATAACAAACAATAAAAAAATGCATAAAGATGGATAATAAATGCATAAATATAGGTATAAGAGGAAAAGAAAAAAAAATGAAACGTCCAAGAAAAGTCATGAAAAACCAAAATTCTAAACAAAATTGAACTTATGTGAAAAACTGAAATTAATAACCAAAATTTTAGGAAAATGTTTGATCAAATTTTCAAAAAGAATGTATGATTAGTCTAAAAAATTAAAAAACGAGACGTCTATATCAAAACGTGCATGAGGAGAATAGATCCCCTCTGGATCCGAACCATCCAGATTCTGCAAACCTCCTTACCATCACTTACCTACCCTCCCTCTCCCCCTCCCCATCCCACCCCAACTCCCACTGCATAATTCACCAACCTTCAACCCTTCCCATTTTCTTCTTTCTTTTTTCTGGGATTCTGCTTCGTCAATCGGCGCCGGAGAAGAAAACAAGGATGTTGAGAAAGAGAACGAGTGAGAAAGTTGAAGAGGACAAGTGATCTCAGCCACATGATTTTACGTGAACGGCTGAGATTATTTGGTCCGCAGAATCCGGATAGTTTGGATCCAAAGAGGATCTGTTCCCGTGCACTAGCGGTCATCAATTTAACATTAAAATGGGAATGTTGTAATATGGACTCGTTTGACTTCATTTGGAACTTTGATAACAGCACAGTACCATAAGTCACTTTAGGTTATAAATTAGGCAAATTGCAAAATTACAGTGTATTTATACATTTATGTTTTGGGTGACTCGGATACATCCCTTGAATTTCCTAAAATTCTTTCGGGCATGTAGTTATTAAATTCAGCAATATATGTGTAAATATAACATGGTCACCTAATCTTATCCTCTAATTTGAGAAAAGATCTTCTGCAGCTTGCCTGAAATGGACAAGCCTTACACTTGAGTTAAGGCATAAGTGGGTTAGTGGCAACTAAATTACAAAAAGTCACATAACATACTTTCTTGAGACGTGTCTGACAAGTAGCGCAATGAGTAGAAATTTACACAAATTTATCTGCTAATTTGGAGAGCAACTTAGAATGATCAATTGCATTGCCACAGTTTGTTCTTTATCTAATAATACAATATCATATATGAGGGAATGATTTTTCCTGGAAGATTATCCTAAAATCCATGTGAGGTCGGTGAAACTTTCACAAAGATTAGATCAAAATTGGAATAAAGGGGCCAGAATGCTTTCCTCATGCAAGTTGCAGAAAGATGACTAATCTTAGAAAATAAAAGGTTACTAAAAATGATAGTCATATTGCTCATGTTGCTTTGTAACTTTTTAATGCTGAGTGTGTATGGACATGGTTTACAAAATTATTACGTGCAAAAGTGACAATTACGTGCACTAAGTTGTTTCCTCACAATATTACTATACATTTTTGGTAGGTAGAAAAAAAACCAACTCAAATAAAACAAACACAGTCGCACCATATTACATAGCATAATTTGTCATTTACGGAATCAAAAGTCTCATTCTTTGTGTCACATGGTGACTAATAATATATGGTAATTTATTTTTGAATTTGATATTAACGGTTGATTGAACACTAAAAATATGTTCATTTGTTCTCCACCCTTGATATCAAATCTAAGAATAAGTGAACATAAATTTTGTGGCCACTTGGTCACCGAAAGAATATTTCTAGTGGACTCAAACCCATATTCATAAGGCCCTAGCTAAGTAGTCAAACTATTAGAGAGTCTAGATATTTATTTATCGTGTGGCTCGATGTAAGTAATAGTTAGAGAAGAATCTAATTGTACATTCGAAGATGACTATTATGCATGGGTGTATATTATACACTGACAACTTTGGCCATTGGATTATTAACTGTTGGATCCTTAGCTGGACACCAACTGCTCCATTTATCCGGTGCATGCTCTACATCGGAACATAGTAGAGCTTTCGTCAAGAGGTTTGGTTACCAGGGTTCGCTATTAACAATACCGAGATGTTTTGAAATTAACCTCTACACCTTATATATTAAGATATTAGACCTCGTACAGTTTCTCTCGCCTTATGTTGGATTCGAATTGCGTCGGATGTAGCCGTGAATGCACTCGCTAACCACATGAAAAACTTGAAAAGAAACATTAGAGTTGAAGACCAAACAAAACTAAAAAATAAAATCGAAATAGTTATCGAACAGATGCTGTAAAGAGCAAAGCATGGTGGTGCAGATTGCTTCAATTTGATAAACAAGTACAGATGCTGTAAATAGTTATCGAACAGCTTCTCTTGCCCAGGAAGTTTGTTTCAATTTCAAGAGTAGCGCGACTGGTATTTGTATGCTGAGTCAATCTTACTGGGAAGCTATTGTACTTTCTGCGGCAGAGTGGGGATGTATCGAGTTTAAAATTGAAGAGTGATATTGTCATAACCGACTCAATTGGATCGGAGTATCAAATCCGATGGCCTCAGACTTCGTCAATTTGTTTCCCAACTGGAGTTTTAATACCATGTGAAGCTGCAGATTGTTACGATTGCTGAACAAACTTGGTTGACGAGCATGGTTTATGTGCCCCTAATGTAGCGGTGGCTTGTCGACCATTTGACACCAAAAGGTAAAAGCCAACAGGGAACAAGCAACCACTACACATATGAAGCTCAGAACACATCTATTTGTGATCCAGTTCTCATCTTTCCTCATATTGTTGGACTTGGAGCAAAACTAGGTGAGGAAGAATTAGCAAAATCTATCTTTTAATGGCGAGGTAGTAAGAGGTTGGGCCCTCGCCCCTGGTAAGAAACTTCAATTCTGCAACAATTATCAGCAACTCAACTTGTAGCCAGGAAAAATTCCCTTTCACCAGTTCATCCAGCCATATGTGTCTATCTGTCTTATCACGTAATCGTTCATGTCAAGAAGGATAGATAAATGATTTTCTACAACTGATGACGCCCGGGAATTGTTGGTGTGAAGGAACAAAGTTTTGGCCCCTTAGGTACAAGTTATTGTCAAGGTATTATACTATGGAGTTCAACATGTGGTATATATTTGCCTTTTATGTGGCTCAGACTCACCGTTAAATTTCATGAAATTCTTCAGCACGCATTCAACCGTTAAATTTCAAAAGAAAAAATGTCAACGCATTAATACTAACACGATTATTATATGACTTTTTCAAGTCTCCATCTAAAAGGTGGCAATTAGTGGGTGACCTTCCATTGGGATCAAGTCAACTTCCAATTGATAATGGATGAGCAACTTCTCATTTTCAATTGAATTTTCCTTAGTATCCTCTTCTCCTACTTTGCATTTATAATATTTGATATTCTCAACTTTTAAATAATTTCTAAATTCTCAAAATTTTCTTAACACATGTAGTGATGGATTATTTTTGATGGATAGTTTTTTTGTTTAACGCATTGCGTTTTGATTTCAAATTCGTCTCTCTCTCTTTTAACGTAGATTAATATGGCAATATGTTTATAATAAAAATAAATAATTAAATTTCTTGGCACGCAAGATGGTGCTTTGGGGGAATAGATCCTCTCTAGATCCTGCGGACCTCCCTACCATCACTCACCTCCACCTCCCCCTCCCCCTTCCCTCCCACCCCAACTCCCACTGCATGATTCCCCGACCTTCAACCACTCCATTTTCTTCTTCTTTCTTTTTTCTGGAGTTCTGCTTCGTTGATTGCCGCTGGCGAAGAACGCATCAGTTTAACATTAAAATGGGAATGTTCTAATATAGACTTGTTTGACTTCATCTGGAACTTTGATACAGTACAGTACCATAGTGTACCTTAGGTGGTAAGTTAGGCAAATTGCCAAAAAAAAAAAAAATGGTCAATGTATTATACATTTATGTTTCGGTTGACTCGGATACATCCCTTGAATTTCCTAAAATTTTTTAGGGCATCTAGTTATTGAATTCAGCAAATATTTGTAAGTATAACATTGTTACTTAATTTTATCCTTTAATTTGAGAAAAGATATTCGACAGTGCTGACTGACAAGGACAAGTCTCACATCGAATTAATACCGAGTGGGGTTAAGGGTGACTGAATTACAAAAAATCACAACACATACTTTTGTGAGACATGTCCTACAAATAACACAATAAGTAGAAACTTACACAAATTTATCTGCTAATTCGAAGAGCAACTTAGAATGACCGATTGCTTGCCACAATTTGTTCTCTGTCCAATAAGAGAATGTCATATGTGCGATCAACAATCTTTCCTCGAAGATTATCCTAATATCCATGTGAGGTCGGTGAAACTTTCACAAAGATTTGATCAAAATTGGAATAAAGGGGCCAGAATGCTTTCTCATGCAAGTTGCAGAAAGATGACTAATCTTAGCAGATAAAAGGTTATTATTAAAAAGGATAATCATATTTTTCATGTTGCTTTGTAACTTTTAAATGCTGAGTGTGTGTGGTTTACAAAATTAATATGTGCAAAGGTGACAATTACGTGCACTAAAGTTCTTTTCACACAATATAACTCGATCGATACATTTTTGGTAGGTAGAAGAGACCACTCAAATAAAACAGACACAGTCGCACGGTATTACACATCATAATTTATCATTTGCAAAATCAAATGTCTCGTTCTCTGTGTCACATGGTGACTAATAATATATGGTAACTTATTTTTGAATTTGATATTAATGGTTGAGTGA
Source organism: Pyrus x bretschneideri (assembly GCF_019419815.1). NCBI lineage: Eukaryota > Viridiplantae > Streptophyta > Magnoliopsida > Rosales > Rosaceae > Pyrus > Pyrus x bretschneideri. Next base: position 5,704,217 of record NW_025999723.1, on the reverse strand, counting down.
GCACTAAAAATATGTTTATTTGTTTTCCATTCTTGATATCAAATCTAAAAACAAGTGAACATAAAATTTTGTGATCACTTGGTCACCAAAAGAGTATTTCTAGTGGACTCGAATCCATATTCATCAGGCCCCATCTAAGTAGTTATACTATTAGAGAGTCTAGAGACTTGTTTATCGTGTGGCTCGATATAAGTAATAGTTAGAGAAGAATCTAATTGTACATTCGAAAATGGCTATTATGCATGGGTGTATATTATACACTGACAACTTTGGCCATTGGATTATTAACTGTTGGATCCTTGGCTGGACACCAACTGCTCCATTCATCCGGTGCATGCTCACATCAAAACATAGTAGAGCTTTTGTCGAGAGATTTGGTTTCCAGAGTTCGCTATTAACAATACCGAGATGTTTTGAAATCAAACTCTACAGCTTATTCATTGAGATATTATATCACATGCAGCTTTTCTCGCCTTATGTTGGATTCAAATTGCATCGGTTTAACCGTGAACGCACTCTGGTAAACAAGTACAAAATCGCTAACCACATGAAAAACTAGCAAAGAAACATTGGAGCTTGAAGATCAAACAAAACTAAAAAATAAAAACGAAATAGTTATCGATCAAATCCTGTAAAGAGCAAAGCATGACGCTTGGGGTAGACCTAAACAAATGGCACTATGCTGATGCAAAAAGTCTTGTCACCATCAACAATGGTATTGGCTCCAACATCGAATGGCAAAAATACAAATTGGCCTTTCTTACGTGGAACGTCCTGCATCCTAAGATGGAATGAGGTAGATGGATGCTTATCGAGTGGAATGCAAACTCAGCATCTTAGTGGTTGAGGGCCACTCCGTCAATTTGCCCGGTATTGGATTTTGTTTAAGAAGCAAAACAATGGCGGAAAGGTCTTTTTAATGAGAAGAAAAAGGTAAAGCAATATGTTAGATACTGTGGAATTTTCAAAAGAGGTGCAGAGTGAGTCAGCAGCCACATCAGCCAATGACATGGCTCCTTTTCCCTGGCGGTTGCAAGATCATTCCCGTGTGATGCAACCATAAGAGTGATCTGATCAACCTCAGCCATCCAAGTGCAAATTCAAGAGGAACTTCGGCAAGGTTGTCCGACTATATCATATGTCGGACATTTGTCACGAAAATGTTTTAGTCTTGTCTAGATTCACGTCAGTATGCATATATTATTTACGGGGTTTTCTCCGGTGCGGCATAAATCTTGCAGGATGGTCGTGGGATGCAATATATACGTGTTTATTTTACAACTCAAATAAACCTCCGGACTGGGAAATGTAGACACACTCAAGCCCTGAAGGGAAAGAGCAATTTACAATTAATTTCCATTTCACAATGTTCAAGAACTATGTACGAAAACCAAGTCCTTATTAAGCTAAATCAATCCAACACAAACGCGTAAAAAATAAAACCAACACCGAAATTCTGATGAAAATCGTTTACTAGGCCTGTTTTTATCCATGAATCTGATGTCTCGCGGACTGCCTTAGATATAGCGAATTTTGAGGTGTGGCGTGAGCAGCATAATGAGCGTGGCTGTATAGTTTCTGAAACTGCATTTTAATCCCATCTGCCGGTCCATCATATGGAGATGGATCTAAGAGATTGCCATGAGTAGAGCCGAAAACCATGGCGGCTCCTCCATCATCAGCTGCATTCCAGTCAAGTAAAACGTTTGGCGATTCAGTGGACTTCTGCTCTGGTGGAGACTGGTCTGAAGGAGACCCGTTAGTTTCTGGTGGAGTATTGCTTGTGAGGTTGACAGTGGTTATGTCATGGATGCTTGGCCGCCTTTTATCTTTCCCGCCTGAATGTTGCCTCATGAAGTATTTCTGAGCATGGCTTGCTACTTGTGTGGGAGTTTTAGTGACCACATAATTCCGAGAGATGTTTCTCCAGTCCCCTTTCCCGTGCTTTAGAAGTCCCAGCAGAAACCGCCTACAATTCATTACCAGCAATCAAGCCAATAAAAATAGCAAGATCACACAGAGAAATCAAACCTATCCACGTGCAATTTGACTAACATGGTAGTGAGTGCGGAATTGTCTTCTATCATAATTTATTCACCGCCATACTTCAAGTCCAAGGAGAATCAAGAGACATAAATAAGGCCGAGTGTGGAAGGTAAAACTCGGAGTGCGGAAATTACTCCGCTACATCAGAATTAAGTTGGATATGAAGATTTGAATAGATGACTGCTTTTGAACTAATGTCTAGAACAGAAGCCAGAGTGGTAGAAAATTCCATTTGGTTCATAAAAAATAGTTGGAAATTACACGTGTGGGTTAGGTCAGTTGGCTATGGCAGTATATCCACCATTTCGCAGCATCCAAATTTGAATTCTTTTCCCGCTGATTAGAGTAAGCTTAGAATATCATCTTGTCATAAAAACTAATTGGAAATTAAAGAAAACAAAAGTTTCATCCACATAATGATTTCCTAATATTGAACTAGAGCTTTCATATTAATTTTTCATAAGCTGTTAAATTTCGGAACTACGAAATGTATAACTAGCACAATAGTTGAGGACAATTCTACAAAAAATGGATGGATGGAGATAATTAAACCTGTGCTCTTCGGGTGTCCATGGAATTCCCTTCTTCCTCTCCTGATCAGAACCCCTCGCCGCTGCCTTGGCCGGCCTCTTTCGATTCGCATCGAAATCTCGATCATCCCCCAACTCCAATGTGAAGTACGACTGAGGGTACCCTGGAGGAATCGGAAACCTCCCGGATTCTATTTCACAAACATCTTCCTCCAGGTCCTGGTACTGTTTGATCACGTCGATCTCCGTCTTCCCCGGTATCATCTCCGCCACCTTCCGCCACCTGTCCGGCGTTTTCTCATCGAACATCGCCAGGGCACTCTCAAACATCTTGTTCTCCTCCTTAGTCCACTCTGAGTACCAATCATAATCCGCCATGTTTGAAGCCGGATACAAGGTCTCCATGCTTTTACAAGCCGTAAAAATATCAGGAACTGCTTCACTTATTTAGTCGGAAGCTATTGAAGTAAAGCTTAAGAAGGCAATCAATTCAGAATCTTCTACTGGGAATCAAGAATCTCCTTTTTCCTAGATAGCATAGACTAAAGAATCTTGGAAAGAATCCACTTTTTGGGAATCGCGGAGAATCTTGGAAAACCCTGAGAAAATCTGATTTGGTTCGTTGGGTATAATCCTAGAGAGAGAATGGGAAAAACCCAGATGAATTTTTGGGATTTGAACGAAATTAAACTCAAAGGCGAGGGCTTTATCTATCTGAAAGCAACCCACATCGTAAAAAGTTGAAATTTTTGGAAATTAACCAGAAAGAAGATGAAAGATGAAGGGTTGAACAGCAAGAAAAAATACCCAGTTGAGGAAAAAGAAAGATTCTAGGGGGCTGAGAAAAGCGGGAAAAAGAATTACTGGCTTCGTTGCTTTGAAGAGAAGGAAGAGAAAAGGATAAATATATATAGGTGTGTGTGTGTATAGAAAGAAGATGAAAGATGAAGGGTTGAACAGCAAGAAAAAATACCCAGTTGAGGAAAAAGAAAGATTCTAGGGGGCTGAGAAAAGCGGGAAAAGGATTTATTGGCTTCGTTGCTTTGAAGAGAAGGAAGAGAAAAGGATAAATATATATAGGTGTGTGTGTGTGGATACATATATATATATATATATATAGACTGGGAAAGGAGAGTGATATATCAAAGAAATTAATCAGATAATCAGAACCACTTACAGCAAGTGTTGTATTCTGTGACGGCTGTTAAATAAAGAAATTTTTTTTGTGCCAGTATACGCTCAATGTTAATATAAGTAATTTGATTTTTGAATTTTTTTTTTTTGTAATTACTGATGGTACTTGATGCGTCGACCTGTGTTTCTTCACACTAAAAAAATTTAAGGAAAAAATGCTTCTTATATGGTGAGATTGGACTGTGGGTACCTATCTAGACAGAACTTCCCTCTTTTTGAGAAACTTTGTCTTACCCAAAAAGGAAAATTAGATTGCGTAAGTGGGATTTCTTTTCTCCTTTTCTGCCGGGGTATAAATTTCGGATGTTTATGTCCTCAGTCAGTGGTTCATTTTTTATTTTTTTTTTCTTTTTAAGTGGGATTTCTGTTGTGTTTTGTGGCTTTTATGTAACGAAGAAATTGTAGTAATGATATATCAGTTTTAATTCAATTGGAGTAATGATTTTTTTTATTAAAAATTTATGAGTATTGGTTCCTTAACTTCTCAAAATGTGTAGCTATATTATTTTATTTAACTTTGTTAGAACTTCTGTCAAAATGAATCATGTGTGACACATGAGGCTAAATCGATGGGCAAATATAGAAAACTAAATAAGAAAAATTGTAGCAATGACCCCACAACTTTAATCCAACTGAATAAATGATCCCTCAACTTTAACATAATTGGAGCAATGGTCCTTTAACATTAACCCCATTGGAGTAATGATCATTCCAACATAACTCATTTTGACGGAATTCTAATAGTGTTAACGAAAAGGACTATAGCTACACGTTTTGATGAGTTAATGGACCGATAGTCATGAATTTTTAGTTGAGGGACCATTGCTCTAATTGGTTTGAAGTTGACGGACTATTGCTACAATTTTCTCTTTATGTAACAGATTGGAAAACAACATTTCAAAAGTGTTATTCATTAATTCATATTTTGTGGGGGTTAAATTAATTATGGATGGGCATCGTTCAGTTTGAGGTTGGATTGATTTTATCTTTAAAGTTTAGGAGTGGACATCAAACCGACCGAACTGTTTAAATCGATGAAAACGGTTAGAAGTATTATTCTTTAGTTTATACTAGCAAGGGTGCCCGCGCGTTGCTGCGGGAATGAAAATTGTATAACACATAGAATTTCTAAAAAAATTATATACGTATATACAGTAGACAATACTATTTACATACATGTGCAAATTTATTTACAACTCTATCAACAATAAGGAACAAAATAGGTGTCCATGGGCGAAATGAAGTTTATGGTTGTAAATTGTCAAATTCCATACATGTCAAACTTCATTTAGGAAACTGAAACCATAAAGAATAAAGTGATAAACACGCAAAACAGTTCACAATATGAAACTGTTGCTTCACTAAATAAGCAGTACCAACAAAATCATGCTTGTTTTGCTGCAAAAGAATAAAGTAGAAAAAGGGAAACAAAATATTTATTTGTTGTTTTATTTTATGTGGAAAAAACTTGGAAGGAGAAGCGATAGTGAAAAGATCATATTTATTTCAAATTTTTAGACAGAGAAAAATAGTACAGAAACCAACAATGAAGGCACATTCTGAGAAAGTATTGATGAAAACACATAGTACACATACCTGCTTAAACCTTTCCTCCTTTTGCTGAGCCTGTCTTTGGAGTAGATTAGACAAAGGAAAAAATTGTGTTGGGCAATTTAGAACCTGATATAACAAAAGCATAAAAAAAAAAATCCAGAACCTGAAGTGCCTTTTGAAAGCTTGGTACTACTTTGAAAATCTACAAAGGGAAAAATTGTAAACCCAAATTAAAGCTTCTTCTCTTACTCTAAAGAAAAATGGAAACTTTATATGGAAAAAAATTGAAATTCTGCTTAATCAAAAGTGGATCAAAACTCTAAGTAGATTATCTTAACGTGTAGGAGATCGTTGTTAGAATTTGAAAACAATTGAAACTTCATTTTAAAACAGACTTAATCAATTGATTTATATTTAAATGGAAAGAAAGTAGTGGTAATCAATTGATTTATATTTAAATGGAAAGAAAGTAGTGGTTAGTTTTACCTATCGTTTGTTTAGTGTCGCTTAATTTCCAATTTGTATTAAAAGCTTGAATTTTTACTTTCCTTCCATTCCCCTGTGCATAATAGTCCAGTAGCTCTTGTTTACCTACAACAAATTGAAAACCATTTGGGGAAAATAACTAAGCCTTTTGTTATTAGATTCTTGGTAGGCAAAGCAAGAAATTTACACACAACAAAACATTAAAAAACCCAATTCCAAAATTAGGTTCTCGACTGGCTAATGATCATATTGGATATAAATTATCATCCCGAACACTGCAATGCTTGATTTTATTTATTTATTTATTTTTTTTGGAACATTCTAGTTAATCATTATTTAACTGAAGAATACAATTCGTAGAACAATAATTAGTAGATAAAACTAATGGGAACAAAATACCAAAATTTGCAGTTAACAACATAGAGCTAAGTGAAAAATACAAAAAATAAGGATAGGAAGGCAACCAAAATGTGACTCTTACCTGGGTTTGGTTATGCTTCTATCAATTGCTGCCCTTAACTAACGAAATAAGCAATTTCTTAACGTGGCACATTTAGTCATCAATCCCTTACACACACACACACACACACAAAGATATTATGTATTACATTCTAATTTTTCTTTACTTACATTTTCATTCTATTTCTTCAAGTGTGTAAATTTACACTAATTCTCCATAATTTTCAGTCAATTCCATTGTAATTAAAATAAATATTGAGTATATACGCACTTATAAACACAAAAAATTCAATTTTCCATACGAAAGCACATACGTCAAATCAATGTTCCTACTGTATTCATTTAATCAAATGACGCATCAAATATAATAATTAAATTATACCTCTAATTTATAACCTTTTTATTTCGCTTCATCTGTAGCTAAAACCAAAATTTAGACAGTCCCCAATATAATTCTATCAAATACCAGATAGCAACACCATGTAAAAGTTATATTGGGTGTCCACACCCACACTTACACTTTACAAATAAATTTGAACTTTGAATCACTTGGGCTTCAAAAATATTTGCACATAAATTTGGAAGAAGATGAATAAATTAAAGAAAAATCATATCTACTAGCAATTCAGACTAACCTAGAGTTGCTATCGAGCTCTGTTGAAGACAACTCTTCACTGTTGACAAAGTCTAGAACAACCTGGAAATTTAAAGAGATCAAATTTAAAGCCAAATAAGCAATCATTTACTGAAAATCTTCACAAAAAAGTGCTAGTTTCACAAATAAATGAAACCCAGATTAAATTTCTTGATAAAAACTAAGAACTTCAAAGCTTAAGAAAACCCATGAATCCAACCATAAAAAATATGCAAACTTTCACACTGGCAAACCATTCATAAACCAAAAATGATATCTTAAACAAAACACATGAATCCAACTCAAAAAAGCTCAAATTTAAAACAACCAACACAAATAAAATATCAAACATGGTTCATTGTCTCTCTTCGCATTTTAAATCACATAGTGTTGCCCAATATATTATCGTATTAACATTTCATATACTCATGCATTAGATAAAAAAATTATATCTATGTTAAAATTACATGGACTGCTTTATCATGGTTTAAGAAAGCAACCACAAATCTTAGTATCTACATGTTCCTCAAATTATCTAAAATACTAAAACAAAACCCTCACTTCTCACTACATGTTTAAGATACATGAACCCATACAAACCTCTTCACCATTCACCAATACCATTGGTGCTCAAAAACCAAAAGAAAAAAAAATCATTAAATAAGATGGCTACTAACCAAAGCATCCTTTGAACAAATTAAGAAAATCAAATAAAATTAAACACTCAGAAAAAAAAAAAAACACAAAAAAGATATGCTTGAATTGTCAATGAAATGAAGATACTAATAAATACAAAGATAAGTTTGAATTGTTAATCAAATAAATAAATAAATAAGACAAAGCATTTCCAAACGTTGATTATGTCTGATGAGCTAATGCTATGTGATTGCCCTGGATTTGTCTTTCCATCCTTTTCAAGCCATGAGATGATTGCTTCTGGTGTATTACCAAGAATATGGAGGCTGCGCTGATAGTGGCCAATTGAGTTCCAAGACATGTTATTGAAGCGGTTTGCAGGATTGATCTGCCCAAACCCAAATCCTATGAAATCGATAACGAAGAAACAGAGAATAAAAGGAAAAATGTATTATAGCATACTATGTCCTGCTTCATACATATTTAACCCTTCAATTAAACACATTTCCTTTTCATCAAAATTAGCATGAATATAATAGTGCTTCCAGCAGAAAATAAAAGGAAAAAATGACAACCGAAAAAATTGACAACCCAAGATATATAAGTTTAGAACAGGCCAAACAATGACAACCCAACAAAACCAAAGATTTAATTAAATGAAGCATAATTCAGTAAATCTCATAATTTATTTATTTCATTTTTTGACCAATCAAACAAACCATCACCGAAGAAAGAACCAGCACCAAAAAAAAAAAAAAAAAGTTAAATACCTTGATCGCAAACAGCTTGCCAGGTTGCAGACAGAAAGGCCAAAATTCAAACTTCTTTTGCTGAAGCCAAATATGAAAGCATATCAGAAAGGCAGACCCAAAGCACGAAAAAAGAATCAAACAACATACAATCAGCAAAGCAGAAAACTCACCAAAAAAACCTTAGATCGCATTGATAACTTTTCCTGAAACCAAAAATCGAACTGCATCGCACAGCCACACACACCCAAACAACGAAAAAAAAAATTGAAATTAGACACGGCAAGAAACGCAAAAAACTCACCAGAGATCGTTAGTTTTCCGAGAAGAAAACAGCCGTGAATAATCGGCGAGACAAAGACGCAAAGGACGGATAGCCAGAACAACGCAGGCGTGGGAGAGAGAAAAACCTAGGCTCCAAAATAAGGAAATGCTGAAAATGCTGAGAGAGAGAAGGGAACCCAAAGAAAAGGCAGACTAGAACTGGAGCGGAAGAACCACCGATGACAGACGCGTCGTTGCCAAGAGTAGAATCGTCATTGTACTGTAGAAAAAGTTCAAAGATACAGCTGATGGGAAAAAATTTGGAGGGCATTTTCGCCACTCCACTGTCCGTGAACAGTACACTGCCGTTTGGGTTTTAGTATAGAAATAATTTTGGGTGGATCAAATTAGGTACGGATGAGCATCATTCCCTTGCTTGGTGAATCGATATCTTTAAAATAATAAAATTGCCACCAAACTAATTATACTAGGACGGTTTATTTTCGGTTTGATTGTATCAAGAATCATGAAAAAAATCGAACCAAACCAAAACTTATTTCGACGGTTTGGTTTGGGCCGAAGTCCATTTCTTTTGCATTTTACATCTTTGTTAGCTTAATTAGGACAAAATAATTTTATGACTAGCTACAATATTTCATATTGTAGCACATAAATTTCAAATCTCAATAACTTAGTTACTACTAAATCCCACTCTACTTCAAATTTTAACAAATAGTTAGTAGTCTATACTACATGTGTAAAATAGATTAAGATAAAAGAAATGGTCATTCGGTTTGACACATTCACAAAAGCTTAAAATTGCAATTGGTGTAGTTCTATTTAAGCTACTTGACTTTTTTTTACTAGTAATACCAAATAAATTGACCACCACAGTTCCAATTTCTTATAAGAATACTGATATTTTAGAGAGTTAATTTTTACACACTTTTTTTTCTTGCCATCAAATTGCACAAGTCAAATAAAAATAATGAACAAGATTGAACAATGGGGCATTGGAGGACAAAAATGGGGTGTCATTCTCATTTTTCTATAATCCGGTAGCCTTTGCCAACTCACTTTTGAGCATTAAATATGATTCAACCGCATATGCCTACCAACAAGCGCCTGTAGCTCAGTGGATAGAGCGTCTGTTTCCTAAGCAGAAGGTCATAGGTTCGACCCCTATCTGGCGCGATCATTTTTGTCTGTTTTCTATATATATATTTCTTTTTTGCAGAATTATATTTACAAATTTAAAGGAGTAAATAAAAAAAATGAATCATCAAGAAGACAATATAGAAATTCTTACAGACCAAACATTTATTATATATATGTGTGAAACTAAATTCAACACAAAAAATTGACAAAGTACAAGAAATTCAAAAATTGACAAACTTATTCACTCTTTTAAGCAGCTGCTTCTGTTTCATTCCCTGTACCAAACCATCTTTTCAATTGTGTGCTTCTCAATTCAGTTCATATTCTACCTGGAACACTCACTCTTTCGATGTCTCGAGCCTCCAGCCTCGATTCAAAAGCCGTTCGGATTGGAAATTCTAGCAGGTTGGAAGATCAGTCGGAGGTGGTGGCAGAGACTCGTTTTGTCCTTCTCCGTTTTCCACTAAGAATGCCATCTTCAGCCCCCATGATGTGTGAACTTCCAAGTGACAATGCAGGAACCAAATGCCTACCATTCACGAAAAAGAATAACATATTTCTAATTAATTGCATTTTATCTGTAAAAAAATATGTTAGCATGTTGGCACTAAGATGAGTGAACTTGCCACTGTAGGGCATGTTACGTACTTAAAATGCGAGAAATCATGAATCGAGGAAGTCAGGAATATGGAAGATTTAGGAACGGCAATGAGAATAACTACTCTTATCAATCTAATTCTCGATTCTCAGGTATTAGGTAGGTAACAAATGGTAACGTCGGAACAAAAGGGAAGTAATGAATCGGAACAAGTCCGGAGCCCATTTCAAGTAAGCAAACATGTCATTAACAGAGTATAAAACTACACAAAACGGAATATTGTGGTAGATTTTATTACCTGGATTATTTGCTCTGAATCTGATTGCAGTCCATCCAGCAGTAGGTACTGATACTGTGTTCCTCTCAACTGGGTCAACAAGATTAAATTTTTCTGGGTCCTTCTTTGGATCAAAATTACCTAATCCTTTCCCAACCACAAAGAAATTGAATCCATGAAGATGGGTTGGATGGCTCTCTGGTGCTATGATAGCAGTGCCTTGCAACACAATCTGAACCGTCGAATTATACTCCAGCCGGTATAGTCTTGTCCCGTTTGTGGTCTGAAGGTTCGCCGGAGATGTGCCGGTGTAATTAAAAGGAATTGGAGGGTTTGCCGGAAAATCAAGTGTGTAGACTCCCTTTACGTTGTAGTAATATGCTTGAAGGAGAGAGATACTTGGCATCACGAAGCTAACATTGTTGATGGCAGATACTAGTTTGCTTCCACTGACACATGCAGCACATGGATTTGCACCAACTGAAATGGTGAAAAAAAGCGAATGGTCTATAGTTAATGGGACATCGGCTGGGTATTGTTTCGAATTGAGGCTTCGAAGGGAGTCAACAAAAGCGTCTGTTAACGGGGTTGCATTGCGAGGAGGAATGCTGGTTAAGATAGCTGTGGGATTTGCCGGGGTGCCTTTGTAGCGCAAAGTAGCGATCACAGTTGCATTGTCGAACCCAATTGGTGCGTCCATGAAAGGAGACGCTGTTATGAAGTACTTGCCAATCCCCTGGTTTGCTGTTAGAATTACGTTTGTGGTTTGACCTGGACCGGTGTATATTGTGTCAGTTTGGAACGGCTTGGTGTAGGAGGCGTCGACTTCTACAACGGTTAGGTTGTGCCCTGCTACCTTGAAGAACAATTCATCGTTTATCGCAGCGTTCACAATGCGTAGCATGTAGGTCTTGCCATTTTCAACATGTAAAGTGTAGCCCCCTAGCATATATGCAAAACACAAAATTGTTATGTTGCATCCCTTGGATCACTTTGCTTGTACAGGAAGTAAGGTTAGTTTTGGCAAATCACATGTGTGGTACTAAGTATACCCCATTTCAGTACCCTGAGAAGAGCAACCAGGAAGTGGTCCTACGCGGCCATTGATGGTGTGTGCATCTGAGACATTTGGTGGCAGGCCAGACTGTGTAGCTTGATTGATCACATCTTCAACATCTGATTTCCACCATTCAGCTGCAATTAAAAGGCTAAAGTCAAATTACCAAATAACAAAGCTGCAATCACTAGGGCTCGTTTGGTGGCTCATCTTCGACTGGACTATTTCAATTATATTAGACAAATTTTCTAGCCGCTATTTTGTGAGCTAGTAAACATTGGGACTAAACATATTAAACAATAGTACAACATATTGCGACTGAAACCGTCTCAACTTACCCATGATGATAATTTTTTCCTCATCAGGTGTGGGAAAAGGGTAAGGAGTGCTTCTCTTAGGTAAGATGACGATAGCACCATGTAGAGTGGCCCTTAGCCAAGAGTCGTGTGCATGCCAAAGAAGGGTGCCTCTTTGGCCTGTAAGTGTGAAATTGTAGATGTAGTTTTGGCCAGGCTGTATGGGGCATTGTGTGATGTATGCTGGCCCGTCTGACCAACCTGTTCCACGTTGTTTTACCCCATGCCTGCCATTACCGAAATTATATCATCATTTTATTAGGAATTTCATCGACTTCTACAATATACTTTAGTTAAAAGATGACACATTTAGAAAAATACAAAACCAAACATCAAATTTGGACACATATAATCTTTTAGTTTAACTTTTTTTCATTCATAACTGTCACTTGCCAATAGTAGTCTCGCATAAGTTTATCGTATATTTGTGGGAATGGAATAGTTCTCACCAGTGGATTGTGACATTGTATTTCACATGGTTGGTGACCCTTACAATTACAGTATCATCTTCCCTTGCGTAGAGGGTTGGTCCGGGGAACTTCCCGTTCACGGTGACGATGGGCTTATAGGAACAAAGATTTGTTGTGTTCTTGTAGACCACCTGCATATATATACATATATATATATATTTATTTATTTCAGCCATTAATGCCACACTAGCTGGTACTCTAACATCAATACATGCGAGCTTAATTTAAAACAAGATGAAGTCATATGTCCTGAATGTACTTACACTGAATTTATAGTGTCGAATCAAGGACTCGACGAATGCGGGATACAAGAAGGCAAACAAGAACAACATTGTTCGAAATCGAAGCCCCAAGAACTCCATGTTTGGTAAGGAGCTCTTAGATGTGTGTGAATTGCTGTTGTTATATGGATTATGTAGTGTAGTTACATGGACCACCTTAATCTTATATAAAGAAGCAAATAATCTGAAAAAGTGATAAGTTATTTTAGGTCTCGTGGTAGGTGAATGAGAAATGTGAGCAAATGTATATGGTTTTTTCTTGCATGTTACACAATTGTAGTAGTAATCTGTCCATGTTGAAGCTATCTTCTGCACTTCCTGCCTCTTTCTTTGACAACTACTGCCCACCTGCACAACTCTCTCTCTCTCTCTCTCTCTCTCTCTCACAGATAAACCTGGTTTTTGACAGATTTTCACGTTGAGTTTCCCTGATATGTCGGCACGCGTCTATCAGTAATATTTTCCAGTTATTAGCCAAGGTAAATTGTAACAATTTTCAGTAGGTATAATGTAACATAATTACCGTTAGATAACAATTTTGTTTTCAACTTCAAAATTTTGAAAAATTCTCTTGGGTGCAACCCGGCACCAGACCATACCAGTCTATGGACCGTCAGATTTCATCAACGTTCATCTAACAGTCGAGAATCAATGACCGGATGACCTTCTGTATGCAGACTATTATAATGGAGACATTAGGAAAGCTGGCGAAATCTTTGGAGAATGGTGAAGTTCGTTTAAACCTTCCCTCACCGAAATTGTCAACATCCTCGGCCACGCCGTCTCGGATGGTGGTATTTTCAATCCCAGTCTGAATCTCCCCCCCAAATTCTGCACATACTCAATCTCATAAGAACCGTGATTGTTGTCCCGTTTGAAGATTCATACTCTCAACCAAAAAGAGTGGATGAAGACCAACAGCACAGCACAGCAAGGAGACAGAGCTGCCGCAGAGGATTCCAAACGTGACAATCCTCTCTGAAGCCGGCATTAAATTAAGACCTAAAATTTGGCTTGATATTAGTTTTTGGTTTTCATTTTTATGAAACGTGAAGAACTGAAATGATTTTAAACAACTTTTAGTTTTAAAAATACATCTCGTTGTGTCGCCAAATCTTATTCCCATTCATATTTTCTAGTTGTTATTACTGTTCTTTTGGTACAATCGTCACGATCGACTCGATAACCTGTTCTAATCTTAAAACTTTTTCACAGTTGGGACTTAGCCAACCAGAGTTGGATTTGTTAAACTTGAATTGGAAGAAACCATTTTTTGGTGATGGACAGACACCGCCAGAGGACAAGAAGAAAACTAATGAAATGCATACTTCCATGAGGGAACGTTCCACCATTTTTCTTTATTTTTTAGTTGAATTCCTCGATAAAAAAAGCCAGCCGAGCTTGAAGGCTTTTACTTTTCCAGAATAGTATACTCCGAGACATATGGATGGTAGACCAAAAATGGGAAATAAAAAAGTGAAAAATAGTTGAGGAATGGTTTTCATGGACTGAGATGGCATGTTGTCCTGTCCAGAAACGTCAAGATTAAAAGCGGAGGATGGGATTTGTACTAACATCTCAACTTCCCCATCAATTTAAATATTACATCTTTTTCGGGTTGGGTTCTCAAATCCCTCATTTTCCCCATTATTTTTGTTGAAAAATGTGAAGTTCCATGTGGAAAACTTTTCAAAATAAAATAAAGATTATATGAAGAGGGGTTCTGCTACTGATATTGATGCTTTGTGTATAAAACTTCACACTATTGTTAGACAGGAAAAGAGTTCGAAACTATTATAATAATTTAGGAAATAAGAGAATTTCGAACCCGCAACACATGGATAGAAATCCAAAACCCTATACATTAGAATATTGGACTACATGCTTTATAAAACTTCACACTTGTTAAACTAAATAGATAAGTCAAGAACAATATCAATATTCAATCAACTAGTAGTTAGCTACTAGACCGCCTCTCTAAAATCCTTGAAACCTTAACAATTTCAATTCAACATAGTATAGGTCTACCCAAAGGAAAAGAAAAAGAACAGAGAGTTAATTTTTATTTTTTATTTACTTTATTTAAACGAAAACATGTACACTAACATTCTACTCAAACCCTCTTGGATGCTGCTTCTAAAGCAGCCTGATCAATCTGTTAATGCAAGACTTAAACAGAAACCCTAGATAATCTACAATGCTGTCCTCAAATGCACGTTCTAAGGGTTGACCTCAAATGACCAGCCAACTAGGAACTCGTCCCCATAATCTCCAAGCTTCACTTAATTTACAGATCCATCCAACCCTACATTGCTTGCTTCCAGTTTGTACGCATAACTATGTTGTAATGAGTCCATGATCCGTGACCTTTTCCATCTTCTTTAGGGAACATGAAGCCCGAGATTAACCGAACGTATCCGCCATCCTCTCTGGCTAGATCAGTGCAGCGCTCAACCATCAGCGTCTATTCGCCTAGTCTTTGGGTTTGAAAAACCATGCTCCAGACTTTGTCTACAGGAGCTTCAACAATGCCCCCTACTGATCCGCGCCATTTCGCAGTTCTGGCCTCAGATGCCTGAAGGTAAAATCGGAACTTTGAGTTCTATGTGTAAACAAACTTTTTTTTTCACCGAAATTTCAGTATCTACACTAAAATTCACCAATAACTTTTTAACAAACTCAAATTCAAATTTTCATAAGTTAATTTGTATGTCAAAAAAATTAAGCGTGACCAAAAAGAGAAAATTGTAGCTATATTATGATTTGAGAAATAAAAATCGCGTCGTTTCATTTCCGGAGAAAATTGAAAAGGGAATGTAGTAATCATACGATGCTTTTCTGTGTTTTGCTACAGATAATTTGATTGTAGGAACATTCTTTCAAATGAAAGCAGAGCTATTCATGAAGGAATATCAATATCCTATGAAACAATATATGATTTTGGCATGTACCTTTGGAAGACAAATTGGGTTGGAGCTTATTAGAATTTATTACAAAAATTTGGATTTACTATAATTATTAGAATTTATTTTTTATCATTGTTTTTCCAAGTGTTCAATTTCTTATCCATAAAAATGCCATATCATCATTGAATGAATAGAAAAACATAATGTCTTTAATACCATAATAAAATGTGAGCATCCAAATTAATTAATCACTCTTATTAAAGACTTTACATCGCAAATGAGTACTCCCCGATAGGGTATGAATGACGTCTTCTGTTCAAACTAAAGCATGGGTCAAAGCCAGCAAATTTGACGAACAACCTAATCATCATACTAATCACATGGAAAACATTGCTACTTTAGGTATTTGGACAGCCTTTCAATGCTTTGTAAACACGCACCAAGTTGCTATAGAAAGGTGAATTAGATTAAGGTGCACAGCTACACATATACCTAATACAAACTGTAACAAGCAAACCTCTCTGAATCTGAGTATAATTTAAACCATGTGTGAAATGAAGATTAATTAACGATATATTAAAATGAACTTGATGGATCCATTTCCACCACCTTGGGAAAATTTGTGCACCATTATACGGAAGGAATGCATGGCTTAAGCTGCAGCTCCAACAGGCACCCCCTTGAGCCTGGATGATCCGTATAGAGTTTCTTCGAACCGGATAATCTCATTTTTCGATCCATAAGCAACCTGAGTTCTATCGTCGAGGTTAACGACCACCTTGTCTAGCACAGACTGATGACCATCACTACTAAAGCCTCCAGCATTCTCAATCAACAACCCTAATGGAGCTACCTCAAATAACAGCCTCAGCTTGGCTTTCGTGGTTGGAGATATAACGTTTGTGAAAACCCCTTTCTCTTTCACAATTATCTGCACATAAATAAATCATAAAGTTTTAAACTTGTTAAGATCGCTAGACATAAATTAGCAGTTTATAGTGTGTTCGGTTAAGGAGAAGTTGAGAAGACCTGGTTGACATCCGGAACCATTCCTCCGGTGTATCTCAATGTGTACTTCTCTTTTACATAGTAGTTGATCAACTGTTGTTAACAAGCAGAAAGAGTGGACAAGAAAATTAGTGATGAATTTATTGATTACTAATGCAGTAATGAAATAATATTGCTCTTTAAACCTTGTCATAGTCTGGATTGTCAAACGTGGCTCTCAAATTTCCAGGCGAAAACATCTTTCCTTCACCAATCTCTGTTGTCTCTTTGACATGCTGCCACTTTCCTGACCAAGCATTCGCGTGAGATAACGATTTTAAGGCCAGCAGGATTGAGTACCTCATACTTTTGGTGAACAATTTAATTTTGGAACACGAGAGGTTTAAATTACTGTGACGGCAAATATTTTTATGGTAACAGGAAGAACAATTTTTTTTTTGGGTAATGTTGTTACGATCTTACCTTCATCGAGAAGAAGAAATTCGTGGGTTCCAGGGAAGCCCTTGATGGCAAGAACATATGTAGTTCTAGGACCGTAAATTCCCATGGCTGCAGCAACTTGGTCTCTTCCTGTTACCCCAGTTAACTTATCTCCTGGCCACACACCAAAGATGGTGCCTACAGTGAAGTTTGTGTCGACAATGCTGGAGCCATCGAGCGGATCAAAAGCAACACTAAATCCACCTGTTCATATTGCAAAATTGGATAACTAGGCTCATCCCTTCGATTATCTCATCCTCCACTTAAAAATAAAAAAAAATAAAAAAATAAAAAATTTAAGATCAGAAAGCAATTCATTACAAGGACTCGCTGACCTTCAATTGGGCCTCCCATGTCTTGGAGTTCCGGAACCTCTTCAGAGCAAGCGTATTTGCAGACATGCGAGTAACTTAAGGCCTAAGGCACCAAATGTAACAGGCATTAATTTTACTGCTGATCTCCTGAAAATATATGTCCTGTATTCTGATGCATTTGAAAGAATGACTTTCAAATTTCATCCGGCAATACAATACTTATCGTTTCACTGATAAATTACCTCAAACAAAAGCTTGTCAGCAAGCATATCCACGGCGAGCTGCTCATCCCCGAAAGAATTAATGCAGGCCGTTCCTCCACAAGCAGCTGTTCTGACCTTGAAGGAAATAGTCCTCAGTGCTTCTCCCATGCTTATCAGCAACCGGATCAGACCCTTATCCGGGGTTGCCTTTGCAAGAAACTCCTCCTAGTCCCAATTGATTTAACTTTCACCGTCACGATACAAAATTTTACATTTCCTATGTTTCTTAGACAATTTTTTCAGTTTCGAACTAATAGTTATGTTGAATAAAAGCGGTTTTTACAGTAACTCACCAGGCTATCACCGATTGCACATTTTGTCACATGGGTATAATGTTTTGTCTTGGAAACCTTGAGCGATGATCGTGGCACTTGTCGTAGTGATTCTCCGAAGAGGGAGCTCGATTTTAGGCTCTGCAGTCACAATTATGAACTATGAAGCTCCAATTACACCATGCGATGATATTCACTATATGTTATACGTGTGTATCAAATTGCAAGCGTATTAATATAATGGTTGCTCGTGTGACACATGCATAAAATTGAAATGAAATGCTAATAACCTTGGAGCTAAAAGATGGAGCCACAAGTGAAGTGGAATGCTGGTGACTCACAACGCCGGCAGCCGGCAGGAACGCCCTGGCGGATGAGCAGCAAGCCATGGTGGCCTCCATGCTTTTTGAAAATACTAATCCAGAGATTGATATTCCGATGAACGATTTTCAGTACTGACTTGTTGAGGGGTTACTAGATAGGGCGAGAAACGGCGTTTCGCCACGTGGAGGGTGATGATTAGATATGCTGACAAAGTGTTGCGTTTCATGAAGTTAACTAGGCATGGGGATTGGCTTTCAATCTTAAATTTGTGGCTCTGCTATCTGCACTGCTCCTCCCAAGAGATATGGTAACCCACTGTTTGTAAGTTTGTGCGTGCCCAACTGCGTTTGTTCTGCTTACGTATTTTTCCCATTTCATTTCGTAGTGTTCGTTGGACCTTTAGACCTCGTTTGGCATGGATGATTGATTAGAAGGTTAACTTTTTAAATTGAAGGTAGAGAGGAGAAGAATTTTTTATTTTAAGGGGGTTAAACATGAAAAAAACTTTTCTCTTCAACTTCATTTTTTTTAGTACATAGATATATTTTTATACAAGAAGAAGGGAGAGTTCGGTTAAATCACATAATGAGCAAATGCATCTTTTCAATAATGATTATGGAACCAAAACCATTGATTAAAATTAATTGCTGAAAGAGTTTGTAGCAAATTCTACTTAATTGGCCCACAACCACAAGAGATTATGATTTCAATTTCCCATAATATATCTCAATTATCCTTGCCAAGCAAAAGTCATATATAGATAACATAAAATTTAACTTTTTCATTCTTCAATTCAAGGTTTTAGACTCAAAACTCAAATTTAAACTTTAAAATTTGAGTGGAGGTATAATGTGGTATAAATAATAAGATTTTCACAACATTTTCTTACATGTTTCCAAATAAAATTGATGATAAATTGTTTTGTTTATCAACATCATCATTTTTTTTAGACTACAAATAATGAGAAGATACGATCCGATCAACTATAATTAGATAACTTGTCATTTCTAAGAGTCAAACATGAAATTTGTAATTAACAAGTGAATGGAACGTATTAGTATGCACTGCATAGTAGTGCATGTGACAACACTAATTAAATTTGTTTTCTTCTTACCACTAGAAATAAGAAATAATATTATTTTTCTTCACTTGCAACTTGTAAACGGAAAATTTAGATAGTTAATTATAGGGGTGGGCATAAAAACCGCAAAACCGCATCGAACCGTAAGAAAAAAAACCGTGTTGACCGGAAAAGTCAACTTTGAGTGAAAAACCGAACCGAACCGTTCAAACCGGTTCCGATTCCGGTTTCGAATGACCAAGAACCGGCCGAACCGAACCGAACCGTTTTATTAATAATAAATAAATAAATTATATATACACACACATGTCATGGTATAATAGGTTGAAAAATTGTGTACAGGAGCTGCTGCTTCTTGCTTGCTCTCTGAAGTCTGAAAACCTGCAATTTGCTTCATCATTTTTTGTTTGTTGACTGATTGACCGGTGCATATGTATTTTAGTTGTCTCTTTTTGTTGACTTGATGCCACTACCAAAGACATTTGCATTAAAAAAGATGTGTTGTATGCAACTTTATGTAATCAGTTTTAGAAGATGTATTTGAATGCATAATGATTTGGTGTTCAAATAATTTATTATTAGGAACCGTAAACCGGCAAGAACCAAATCGAAACCGGTGTAGACCGAACCGTAAAGTTCTAGTAATAAATTTAAGTGGAACCGCACCGAATCGAACCGTTAATATATTTCGGTTTCGGTTCCAATTTAGAGGTGAAACCGCACCGAACCGCACCGTGCCCATCCCTAGTTAATTATATTTGACCTTACAGCACAAAAGTGCACGTAGTAGAGTGTTTTTTGTCTGACAGAATTTCTATTTTTTTACAGATTTTTGTTAATTTTTATGCATTAATTTTATGTAATTCATGCGACAGTTGAAAAAGAAGAGTGTGAGTGAGAGACAAGAATATGCGTCTGCATAACTGGCCACGTGGTCATGGGACCTGTAAAATCACGATCACGAATCATGATGATTGCTACTTTGTAGAAAGGAAACTTCTGTAAGTCTCTCTCCCCTACGAGAACACGGGAGAACCGGAGAGCTCCATAATCCCACCGCCACTGCCTTGTTTCGCACAAACTCTCCAATCCATCTTTCCAGATTTCCATATCTCCAACCCAATGTATCTCTCACTCTCAGGTACTCTCCCCTGTAGCTTCAGTTATTAAATTAAATATCATCTGATTTACTTTCTAATGATCTGATTAGCCGCTATGCAATCACATGGATTTAACCCAATTCATGAATTTTTATGTATATTCTTTATTGTAGTTTTCATGAAATTGGTGTTCTTTTAATTGGGTTTGGTTTAAACTGGATATGGTTCTTAATTGATTGGTGGATTTTAGAATATGATGAGATTCAACTGAACAATGGACAAGCTGCAGGCTTTAAAGGGTGCATCTGAAATTTGAAGTTTTAGATTCAGAATATATGAGATTCAACTGAACAATAGACATGATGTTTGATGCAACTTTTGTAAATTGCAGGTGACCCTTCTAGGAACAGGAAGGGACCTGGATTTGTTTTGCAGATTAATTGAGCTGGTCATTGGCCTTGGATTTTAAATGTCTGCCTATGGCCGTCATATGGAGCGGGAGTACTCCGCGCAGAGTCTTTCCAATGAAGGTTCAGGTACGTGAGGAAGCATTTCTGCTCGTAAGCATTTTTTCTAGAAGTGCTTTTGTTAGAAGCATGTCAAAAGATTTATTAAAAATCCAAAATCTTGACGGTGTTGTGGTACACCAGTGAAATGTTATACCCTTGGGCCTCGTTTGGTGTCTTAGATCACTAGATTTAGTGTATGTTGGAGGAAGAAACGTATGACATATGAGTTATTCAATTCAACCCTAGGCACCAAACGAGCCCCGAGACCTCGGTTCATGTAATCAGAAGCATGTTGACCTTAATTAATTAACTATTGATATTCTTCCATTCCATGATCACAGAAAGGGCAAGCAGTTATGCCATGGAGACAGGATTCTACATGTCGTCTTTTGCTACGACAATCTTCATTGGTGCACTTATAACTGTTGGGCTCTTATTAATCGCCTTGCTGATTGCACTGACTGTAATGCTGCAGTCTTGCGAAAATAGGAGTCATGGAATCGTTGAGACTCATAACCCGAGTTTCGATTACAATCACTGCCAGATCTTGTCTCTGCATATGGAACTCAACGGTGAAGCGGATCGCTTCCCTTCAATGTGCAGGGTTGTTGCCCTTCAGTACATCAAAGAAGGTCAATATGTAAGAGATTTAAATTCTACCATGTCAATGATTCAGAATTATTTCAGCGGCATTACCTCAGCACACGATGGTCTGGACGTGGTCTTGATTGACATAGATGACATTCGTTCTTCAAATCCTCGGCACATTAATTTGCCACTGCCCCAGTAATTTAATCTCCTTTTAGTCCTTTAAGCATTAGTTCTTGCATAGTTCCGTCTTTCATGTTATCCCATTTCCTTATGCACAGATATGATCAGTATGGTTGTAGTGATTGTGTGGAAGAGGCAAAGCATCTGAAGCACAGGTTTATTCTGAGATTATACATGGAACTTAATGCTAGCGGTTGGCCTTTGATTCTGCTATCAAGAAAGCCGGAGGCGGATCGGAATTCCTTCATAGAGGATCTTATATCTGCAGGGTTTAGAGCTTGGTCAACATTGATAATGAGGTATTTGTTACAATGCATATCCCGCTTTCTTTCTAAAGTCTTTTAGGTAAAATTAGTTGGATGTTTCCGAGTTCCGATTCGATCTGTTTTCGGCAGATCGGAAGATGAATTGCATATGGAGAGCCGTGACTACTTCTCGAAACGAAGGGATGCAATGCAGAGGGAAGGCTTCCGCATAATAGCCTCCATTAGCAGTCACATGGATGCTCTAAGAGGTCCGTTTTCAGGAGAGCGGATTTTCAAGCTTCCAAACCCAATTTATCACAATTTTTCAACATCGAATTGCGGACGTACGTGTAGACGCAGGCGTTACCACATTGGCTAGACCGGGTGCGCTCTCCCTTATACACCAAAATAGATTTTTTTTTTCCATGTTTGCACCATTGATTTTGAGTTTTCCGTATAGTTTTTTTCAGCAGATTTTTTTATCCGAAATCAGTGCAGCCATATAAATAGCATCAGTTCTGCTGTAAAGAAATTTCGGCATCATTAGTAGTATAATTATTGGTAATCATTCTTCATCTGTTGCTTAAGTTTGCCTAAATATGTGCACTTAATCGAGTGACAGACAAAAACAAAGATAATGATGATAAGATCAAAGAACAAGAGAATTCCAAGAGACAAGAAGCATCCTAAAACAATGGCGGACCAACGGATTGCAGCCGCCGCAACCAAGCAATCCTGACACTAGGCCTTTTCAGTAGAAGAAAGATTTCCCTGTATTCCTTTTTCAGAAATACATCTAATGCAAACAAATAGAGATCACTTCCTTGTTCTACTTCCTCCATGGCATCAAGACAGTTGATGCACTCCCCAATGCTGTAAGTGGGCTTGCCTTGTCCAAAAGCAACTGTTACGGCATCAAGTTGCTCAACGTTGTTCTCCTCTTGGTTCGCTATGCCTCCGTCTTCTATATGCAAAACGGAGGTACTCAAGTTATCGTTGTACTTCCTACGCCTGGCAGGAGGCTCTGTCTCTCCGGTATCTGTTGTTCCGTCAAATATGGCTTCCAGTTTGTCAGCGCATTGAGGTTCCTTAAAGCGGAATGAAGCAGCTTCGGGGTCGGTCTGTAATAAAACAAAAACCATTTTGCTTTAACAACCCGAAATCATTCATAATCTTCCTGGTTTACAGCTATGTAGAAATAGTTACCGGCACTTGTATATCATACCATACCTCTAAGTAATTGGCCCAATCTTCATCACTTGCTCCAAATCGTCTGGTGTTCGGATTCCAACCCATGCTAGTTGTGCCAATTAGCTTACACCATATTCTCCATTGTTCCTTGGTGACATCCCAGTGATTCTTCAACTGTAACCTGTCGTACATAAGGCCAGTTTTTTGGTGAAACGATTCGACAATAGTCCTCCAAGCGTCCCTGGTAAAATGTGTCCCGGGTTTGTTCCCTTTCAATGTCTCTTCCAGACATAGATCGATAAATACACCATGGGACGCAGGCGACCAAACTGCCTTTGCCTTCGAATGGGATGAGCTAGATATGCTTTGCTCACTTGCAGTTGTTAGACGGTGTTCGGACTGAGCCACGTAACTCCTTAATGGCATAGCGTTTGAAAGATGCTCCTCTCCCAGCTCCACAGTCACCAAATCTTGTTCTTCTGAGTGCAGGAAGGAGTTGTCCGAGCTATTGCTTTGCCTCCTCTGAGAATCACAAGGTTCCATGTCCCCAGAATCCGTAGTGCCAACAAAAAGGATTTCCAATAGGTCAGGGCACGGGATTTCTTTATGCTGAAACTGTGCAGCTTCGGGGTTCACCTGAGACAAAGCCCTCGCAGTTACAAACTGAATTCACGAAAAACCTCTATAGCATCGCTCTTCGAATGCACAGCATTAGCTGCTGTGAGTAAACTAGCATTACCTGTATGTGGTAAGCCCATTCTTCTGCACTAGCACGGAATTGATTGGTCGTAGGATCCCACTTCATATCGCTCTCAGCAAGGAGCTTAACCCAAACTTTCCATTGCTTCTTGGTGAAATCCCAATGGTTCTTCATTTGCTTCTTAGTGTACCTTAAACCCGTCTGCTCGTAGAACCCTTCGATGAGATTCCTCCAACCCTCCTTGGTAAAGTGTGTACCGGGCTTATTCCCTTTGTCCACCTCTTCCAGACAAAGATCAAAGAATATTTTCCGGTGCCCCGGAGTCCAGGTGGCTTTTGATCTTGATGAGCTATGCATCCTTTATCAATTCCAATTTCTCTGCCATTTTTCATAGGCATCAACATGATACCCATCATCTCAAAACAACACACTTTACAGTTGATTGTTGTGTTGATAACTCAATGAGTATTAAGGATTAAGAGGGAAATGTATGCCCATTAAATTCATAATTAAAGTTTCTAACTTTATATTGTGCAGCTAAATACACAAAAAAAAAAAAAAAAAAAAAAAAAAAGAAATACTGGAAATGCAATTGAAATTCCTGCAAATAAATAAATACCCATTTGATGCAATTACAGTGTTTAGACAGGAAGCATAAGTTTAAAACAATATCTATATATCTATACGCTACACACCCACCCACCCACTCAAAATTCGCATTTGAAACGATCTCCGTAAATCTGCAATGGTTTGCATGCTAACAAAATATTAAAAAATGGAAACGAAATTGAAATAGGGAGAGAAATTCATACCTGGGATTTAAAGAGGGGCCGGAATTCCTACTTGCAATTTTGCACCATACCCCTTAGCCTTTACCTTCGAGAAGAAGAAGAAGACGACGAAGCAGAAGCTCTCCCCCTCTCTCTCCCCCTCACTCTATTGAGTGTTTCTGAAACGTGAAATCGACGGCGCACAATAATTTATTTTCTCTTTTGGGTTTTGTAATAGGCCCAAGCTATAGCATCAATTCTCATAGTCGGCCCACTATGCCCATACTTTTTCAGGCCCCTCTTTTCGAAATGAGCTATCTCCTTTTTGGATTTTTGGGGAATTTGCTCATCTTTATAATTTTTGGGGGTGAAAATAGGTCGGATTTTTTGCGCTGGTAAAAAGGAAAAGACTGAAATATTTTTTAAGTCTTTTCAACTTTTAGAAGGGTTGACTGTTAGAAGGATTGATTGTCATGGCGAAACAACATGCTGCCCTTTTTTTATTTATGAACAAATGATAGATACTCTACAATAAGGGGCTACCGAGTGGGTTACGTCTTAGCTTACCATAATAATATGGTTCAACTTCGCTGTTGGTGAAAATTGAACCTAAAATCTTTCTACAAGTGAAGAGAAATACCACTAGACTGTAATAATAAAATGATCACTTGTTTCATTTTTAGGAATAGAATGAGATATTGTACTACTGTGTTTTCATATTGTTTTCCACGTTAGTTCACAAGAGTGCTGATTTTTTTCAAATTATTTTTCACCTAGCATGTCTCTCTTTATTTATCATTTGTCAATTCACAAGTGTGTTGACACAACCACGACCTGCATGTAAATGGATAAACCCAAACACAACCCCTGAGACCCCTACTAGGGCGTTACAATGATACACTACAAATACCAATACCATTTTTTGTGTGTACCAAATTTAGTATGATAGTTTCATCGTATTATAGTTGTTGCATAATTGTATTTTACTGTTATATTTCATAATTGTGTGACGATAATTTCAAACACTTTTTTCTTTTTTGATTGCCTACATTGGTCTTACTAATCAAGCAAATATGTAAGGCCAAAGATCCAATGTTACTTAAAAGTTATACCAATTCAAACAACCACCACAATACCACTAAAATTTAACCTTCCATTTTCTGCCAAACTAAACTAATTAGGGTCTTACTACCTCAAAACTTAACCCTACTAGTATGAGAAAATTGATTTAGGAGTTCACAATGCTTCCTACCACTTCTACTACCATATTGGGGCAGTAAAAAGGTATGCTTCCACTACTTCTACTTCCAAATTGGGAAGTAAAATTGTGAACTTTACAGGATTCAATCTGCAGAACTTAAGACTCCCAAATTCCCAATCCAATTCAATCTGCAGAAACTAATTCCATCTGCAGAATTAAATCACTGCACAAGAAACTAAAGCACAAACTTGCAACATCCCAGTACGAATCGTCGGTTAAACATTGCAGCCAAGCAAGATGGCAACTTTCAACATTGAGCTTAAATTAAGACAATCCAAACATCCAAGTAAGCGAAATTAAGAATATTGGTTAAAAAAAAAATAAAAGGGTAAGCTCCAACCATGCATTTTTTCAGCAAAAATTCCACTAAAACCTGTTTAGCACAAGATGAACTAGTAGTTCAATTGTCTTTCATCACAAACACTATTTCCTACTCAAAATACCCTAATCACAGAGTACACAAAACAGTAATTCCTTTGAGCAGCAACCCCAAACCGAACAAATTGTAGCCCCAACACCATCTCCATGAATCAAAATTACTAACCAAGTAATTAGCAGCAGTTTCTTCATAAACCCAATTGATAAAAGAGCCCCAACTTTAAGGTTGCTACCTCCATGAACCGAAAACTGTGCTAAGCACCTACTAATCAAAGCAACTAATTGAACCCGATTCACAGTCCACTCTACTGATCAAAGATCTCCAAGAACCCTCCAAGAATCAACAAATCGAGCTACCCAGTAATGAAATTAAGCAACTGAGTCGGAAATGCAACGTTACCAGGCAAGTAATGCAAACATCAAGAATTGCCCAACCGCCATGATCAAGATATCAAAGAATCCTCCGCGATCGGACCCAGAATACTGAATCTCCTTATACTTGCTGGTCAAATTTGGGTAAAGAATCCCCCAATTGCGCCCCTGCCTCACTTGCTTATCGAGCAGCTCGTAAATGTACGTCTCCGCAACCCCTTCTCTTCTCAGCGGCGTTCCCTTTCCGGACCTCAGATGAAACAAAAGCCCCTTGATGTACATCTCGGCGTAAACCGGGTTGGCGTCGATTTCGGCAGGGTCGGTGCTGTAGCTGGGCCACCCAGTCTCGGTCACGATCACCGGAATGTTCTCGTATCCTGCGACGGCCATGGCGCTGATGACGGCGTCGACCATCATGTCAAAGAGGTTCTGGTAACGGACGCCGGTGGTGAGGTCGTCTCGGAATCCGAATGGGTGCTCCTGAAACAGAGGAAACCCAATCGGGATCTCGCTGCGCATCTTGTAGAGGTTGTAGGGGTAGAGGTTGATCAAGAACGACGAATTGGTGTCGCGGAGGAACCTGAGGAGGGGTCTGATGACGGTGTCGACGGCCGGTTCTTGGAACCGGGCGTTGGAAGGAGGGAACGCCGTGGTGATGACGTTTATGAAAGAGAAGGTGGTGGAGACGGAAATCCTGTGGATGCTGAGATCTTGGAGGGAGAGGCGGAGGTTGCGGATGGCGGGAAGGAGGAAGGTGAAGAAGTCTGGGGAGGACTCGAGGAGGTCGTTGCCGACGGAGATGGTGCCAATGTTGGTGCGGGGGTAGAAGGGGATGACGTGGATGTAGAGCCAGCGGAGGGCGTTGGAGCGGTTGGCGGCAAGCGGCGGGACGAGCTGGTTGGGGATGGTGAGGAGGAGGGAGGTGTTGGAGTAGAGGAAGGCGCGGATCATGGCTGGGTCGGAGGCGTCGAGTCGGAGCGCGGAGAGACCGAGGGAGGAAACGGCACGGGCCACCCGGTCGGGCGCGGGAGGGGTGCCGTAAGTGGCGACAGTGCTGGCGGAGTAGGTGGCTCCGACGGTGGTGGGAAGCGAGGTGCTCCCAGGAAGGAGAGAGAGGGTGAAGAGGATGGCGGCGAGGGAGACCAAGAAGTCCGCCGCCATGGTTTCTTGGAGCTTTCTGGAATTTGGAGGGAGTTTTCTGGGGGTTTGAAATCAAGAGAGAGAGGAAGGCGTGGTTGTTAGTTTGT
Organism: Pyrus x bretschneideri; assembly: GCF_019419815.1. Lineage (NCBI taxonomy): Eukaryota > Viridiplantae > Streptophyta > Magnoliopsida > Rosales > Rosaceae > Pyrus > Pyrus x bretschneideri. The sequence goes on along the minus strand of NW_025999723.1, from coordinate 5,676,276 downwards.
TAAGGCTGTTCGAGCAGAGGAGTTTTGGCGCGGGAAATGGGATTTAAGGGGGTGCGTAGTGCGCACCGGGTATTGTTTAGCTGAGAAAAGGCCGTTAGTCAGTGTCGTACGCCACGTGATTTGCGAAGGTGAACGCTGGGCTTGCTTCCAAAGCTCGGCCCAAGCCCAATATCAATATGCCCTCACGTTCTCTTGAGCTTACATAATTTCGTTGTGAGCTATGGCGTGGATTTAGCAATGTTTCTTTACTGCATTTAGCGTGAGTATATGGTAGCATCATCGGTCGGAGCTCGGAAGACGATTACTATGGCGGAAATTCCGGTATCTGAGTTCAAAATAAAATGATTCGTACTCGACCGGGGAATAAAATAAACTGTATCGGCATACCCTAACTCTACATATGATCAGCAAGGCCAAAATCACGGCCAAACCATACTTAAATAACTACCAAATCATACTGGGAAGAAATGTTACATATAATCAAGAGTCATATTTACATCTGCACGTAAACTCCTTCGCGAAACTAAACTCTTTCTGCATACGGTAATTGGACAATCTGCATTACAACACCAAGGAGTATAAACATGAGAACTTTCTCGGTTTAATCCTCTAGACAGGAATTTAGATGAACAGCTGACAGAATAGCAGAACAGGAAACCGCTGATACTTGAAGGCCGTCCTACGCAAATTATGTGCTAACATTTTCAAGTTACTGACTACCAAATATGGATTAAGCAGCCTACAAGGCATGGCTACATTATTGCATATATGCTGCATGATGGTAAATTTACCGTTGCTTTTCGTTCACCTAAACTGGCACCAATGGTCGCTAAGTTTGGATCATCTCTGTGCTTTCCCCAGGCTGCTTCGAACTGCATGCCTTTGCATCTGCCAATTACAGGAAGGGGGTTTTAATGAACAAACAATTATAAAGGAGGAGGTTCATACAATTGCCATATAAGTATGAGAAGGAATAATCCTTACTGGTGGAGCAGGATCAGTATCCGAATAACAAGATCTCTAATTCCTTCACGGGACCTTTTCAATGCTGCTTCTTTGTACAGAACAACAAGTTCGTCCACCAACCTGAAACCAAGCAATGATGTAACAATACAAAATAAAGGATTCCCCCTATAAAAAAAATCAGAAGACGAATTGGGTGCAATCTGGAAGTGGAGTAGGTCCTGAAGCAAAGATTTGAGAGGTTGAAAATATAAGTCAATAAAATACCAAAGTTGCATACAAATTCAATGAAGTTACCTTTCCACATACTGTGTGTTCCTAACCCATGTTAACTTTATAACTGTTTCAATCTGTTTGAGAACCTGCAAAAAGCAAAAGCAAAATAATTTCAAAACTATGGTAGAAATTATTGATGTTCACATAACAATTCATAGCCTACGCGCCATGAAGAAACAATCATCTGCAGACGCCATGTCTCCAGAACTTGTGGAAGTGGAGATTAAGTATTAACCAACGATAGCATGAAACCATATCTCACTACACACACACACACATACAAGAGGATATCACTCGAGTGGGAAGATGATCTCACCAGTAAAACAGTCTCGTCATCATCAGCATGCATCCACTTAAAGAAAAGAGGGAAAATGCGCCTGAAATGTGCTAGTAACACCAGACCCACACCATTAAAAAGTGGCTCTACATGACGAAGCCATGCAACGCGGCGTTCCTTGTTCCTAGATTGGCGCTCCAGGTGACTTAACATCTCGTTTAGCATCTTATCAAACCTATGGAATATATCGGGAAGGGCATTAAGAATGTGATAAAATATGCAATCAGTGTATTATGTAGATTTTGCTGTCCATCGGTAAAAGTTTTAACTACAAACCTCCATATCATTCCTTCAATTTTAAAACAACATCCACAGAAAGTAAAAAGCGTAATGAACATAAAGCACAGAGACAAACAAGAATACCATGGACTACGAGGATTACTTTGCTGGGTACAAGTCACAATAAGCACTGACATCTCGACCACAAGTTCCCATATTTCATCACTAGAAGCAATATTCTGGCAGCATGCATCAAGGATCACATCTTGAAACCAACCAAGTTCGGCAGCATTCACGTTTTTCGCGATATGTATAAAGCTAATCATGCCCTGCCCCTGAAACAAAGCATGGAGGATGAGCATCATCCGTCTGCCTTAACATAATACATTTGCTACATTATACAGAAAGTGACTCGTTGCAGTTTAAACACAACAAAACTGGAAGCTGAACAACTATATAACAAAAACATACTTTGATCTCGGCGGACCAGTGATCAAGAGCCGTCAATGCACAAGGAATAACCAAATTAGACAACTTCCCCAAATGAGGATAATCAATCTACAAAACAACAACACACCAATCATATCATTAACAATAACTAAAAAGCCACCAAATTTTAATTCAACATCCCAAAAAGAACAAATACAAATATATATATATATATATATATGCACATATGAGCTCACACCTGTGTAACAAACCACCTAAACTGATAAGCGGCCACAATGGCAAACCCAACCGGAACCCTGGCGGATGCCGCCGAGAACTCATCGCAATCCTCCGATTTATCGATGGAGCTCTCCTTAATCCTGCTCTTCAACAATGGAAGAATCTCAGGTATCAATTCTATCATCAACTTCTTCTCCTCAGGAACCGAACCGCAATTCAAACCCAATTCAGCAATCGTCTTACTGTTCTTTTCGCTGTAAGCCATTAAATAAGCTTCCGAAAGCTTGCGAAAGGCCGAATCTGCAGCGGCTGAGAGGTCCTTGGGGATCCATGAGAGGAGGACGTGGGCTGAGGACTGAGAGGCGGAGAGTACGGCGCAGGCGAGAGCGAAGTCCCTGATTGAGGTGTGAAGCTGAGCACCGTCGATGTTAGGGCTTCGTGGCGGTTGCTTGCGAGGGAGGAGAGCTTCCAGTAAGGCTTTCGAGGAGACGCCGCCGTCATCCGGCGGAGTATCCGGCGCTTTGCTCAGAGATTTGGAGATTGAATCCGATAATCTAAAAAAATTACTAGAAATTAGAGAAAAATAATAAAAAAATAGGAGAAGGAGAGAGCTGTGGAATTTACTGGATGAGCAGCTCGTAGAGTGTTGAGAACGATTCCGACATTTCTGACTCGGTCCGCCCGCCGTCTGAGCTCTCAACTCGCCGTGCTCTCTGGGTCTCTGCTTCTGTTTTATGAACTAGGGAGGGAAAAGGGAGTGTTTGACGTCGTTTTTGGGGTTGTTCCGGAAACGGCATGGCGTTGACAAGCCACCTTCGAAACGCAGCGTACTGGACCGAATTATGGTTATCATGGTCCGAGGTAATTAAAGGTCATCATTATGGTGAGTCCTATGTTCATCATGCAGTTCAAGCGCGTGCCGTCTCCATCACCCGGCTTATCCGACTCATTAAAGGTCATCAATTTTACACTGAGATTTCACAATGTATGAAATTAGGATAAATGGTCGTGTGATTAGCACTTTGTAATGTTATAATAATGTGTATTGAATAAATTTAGTCGACGACAAGTATCATTCAATTTCACTCAAAATCTGCAACGCTAGCTATTACATCGAATCATTTTCCTAAAGTTAGGGTTGGGCACTTTAGTGGGTTTATCGATTAACCTGACCAACCCAATCAAAATTGGTTGGGTTAGTTGGGTTTGTAAACTTTATTTCAAGTAAAAGCTCGGCTGCTCATTTGATAGATGAGTTGGATTAGGTTAAAGTATTATTAACCTGATTGAAATTGACTCATCTAAATATCAACATTTTTTAAACATACATTATATAGACATATACATAAAATTCAAATAGATATTAGACACATTTGTTTATTTATACTTTAGTTAAAAAATTGAAATTTGAATATTAACAAATAGGGATTCTGCAACACCAAATTAACATAATTTAAGCCTAATATGATATGTATTTTAGATTATTTGTCACTCACACTCACTTTAGGAATAAGAAAGAAAGTAAATAATCTCAACCCATAGAACCCATCCAACCAAACTGACCCTCCTTAGAATGGTATGGGTGAGTTGGTTTGCCTATTTCATTGAGTGAAAATGAGTTTTCATAATGTCAACCCGAACCTATTAAGTTAGCCAAGAAATTGAAGAAAGTAAATGTTCGTATATAAGCGATATTGATCAAGGGCCAAATAATTTTTTGTAATACAAGCAATATTGATCGAGATCCTTGTTACGTTGAATATAAAATTAAATGTTCAAAATCACTCGAGCTACAAATTAATTTAACTCTGAATAAACATAAGCAACTCTTATTAGAGTCAAAGTACCTTGATCCTAGGGTGAGTTCACGTAATTGGATAATATTAAAATCCTAGCAATAGATAAAGCTTAGAAAATTCGTTAACTTTGACACCCAAAAAATGCTGTAAGTCTGTTTTATTTTATTTGTTGGTAACCAATTTGTCTTCTACTAGTCAAGCCATTTTCTCCTCACAAATTTGTAGGTTTGTTTATCTTCTGTTTTGGTTGGGAACAAAATTAAATATAAATAAATTAAAAAAAAAAGAAAAAGCATCCACCCAATCACAAAATCACAATAATTATTATACCATGTTTCCAACCGAATTTTAAATTTAGAAATGTAGACAGCAGCTAATGATTTGGTGCAACCACAACCTTCGATTATATGCATTTAATTTGATAAAACACATATTATGCATTTAATTATCCTCTAATTACTTAAAATATAAAAAAGACTAGCCTTTTAAGAAGTGTTTTTATAAAAAAAATCCAAGTGTTTTTCAGAAAGGGATCATTTCTGGATTCCTTCCACTTGAGCCTCCTGATCAACAAATCCAGACTTTTGAAATTTAATTTAACGGTTAAAAACAGGAGGCTCATTAAAAGTTATAATAACTTCAGTCGTTAAATCAAATTTCAACTATCTAAATTTGTTGGCCAGAAAACTCAAATAAAAGGAATCCGGATATGATCCATTTCGTGTTTCCCAATGACCCGAGTGGTTCGAAAAAAAAGCACTTCTACGAGGCAAAAGTTCTTATCATATGTGACTAGCACTGCTTTTAGTTATTGTAAACCACTTTTGATGTTGCAACGTAGCGCGAGAAAAGCCGCGTAAAATAGAGTCGTTGGACGATACAAGGTGGAACCAAATTGTTTCCAGCACGGATATTTTTATTGCTTTTTATTTATATTTTATAACGCCTTTAAAATCTCTCCCATCGGATTTGGAGGGGTCTCTCTCACGCTCTAATCTCTGTAATTTCATCGTCGTCGTCTTCCTCCACTACGCCGCATCCGCTCCCTGCAAAAAGCCTTCGCCATTCACCGTCCGCCATCTCATTCCTTCTGTACGGAAAAGGACCCATTTGCGCTCCTCACTTTTTTTCGCTCTTTCCATTTTTCAAAATCTTTTCTCTTTTATTCTACCCTTTTTATTTGTCGAGATTTTTTAGCTTCACTCAGTCAGCCTTAAAGCTTTTAAGGGTACGCTTTTCTGACTCTGAAGAATGTTTATTGACTTCAATTTATAATCTCTGCTGCCAGATCTCCATTCATTTGTTCTTGCATTTGTGTGCTTTGAAGGTTGGATCAGAGAAAAAATCTTAAGAAAAAATGTGTAATTTTTTGCAATTTAGCTGCTTATGTTCTAAAACATTTAGATCGGTTTCTGGGAAAGTTGGAAAAAAGATTTGGGATTGTGGGTTTTCTGTGGATTTGTTGATAAAGTTGCCAAATTCTGTAACTTTACTGTTTTACCTTATCTGGGTCAATGAATCACTGTACTTTTACATTTTCTTTCTTCTACTTTCTCGGGAACCAAACAAAAATTTTGATTGCCATTTCTTTCTGTTTAATTGTTCCTGCAGGTGGAAGCTTAAGAGGTGGTGGTCTGGGTTGGGAGAGAAGAATCAGATCTAGAAGGAGAAAGAATTATGTCTTTCATTGGCACCCAGCAGAAATGCAAGGCTTGTGAAAAGACAGTTTACCCAGTGGAGGAGCTTTCTGCTGATGGGATTTCCTACCACAAGTCTTGCTTCAAATGCACCCACTGCAAAGGGACTTTGAAGGTACTCAGCCAACCTTCAATTCTGCCTCATTTCGTGCTTCGTTGTCCATTTTCGATCCGTTTTGTGTGCGCGTGGAACTTAGATGCTGCATTTTTGTTTGATTCATAGCAAATTATGAAGATTACTGCTTTATCGATACTTGAGACCAAATTAGATAAGGATTTCTGTTTTCTGTGAGGATTGTTAGTATCATGCCAATGGGTGTAATGACATAGGATATTGGTTAATAATCGAAACTCTGGGGAGGAACACACATTTTTGCTCACTGATACTTGCAACCTTAATAGAATATCTAATTTGTGATATTATCGGCGTGTGAATGCATATGTTTGAAAGAGAACACGAATGTGAGATTTGTTCATACCATTGACCCGAATTCTGTTCAACTAAGATACGTAACTTATGGAGTTGTTTATGGAAGTTTCTTCTTGTTTCTAAGGCTTTTGTGATATATATCTTTCCAGCTGAGCAATTATTCCTCAATGGAAGGTGTCCTGTACTGTAAGCCTCACTTTGAGCAACTGTTCAAGGAGACTGGCAATTTCAACAAGAACTTTCAGTCGCGTATGTCTCTCTTTTTCCTGGTGAAACCGTTTTTGTTTTTATTGTTACTGTTTTAATCTTCTGTAAATTTAATTTGCAACAGCTGCAAAGTCAGCTGAGAAGTTAACTCCAGAGCTGGTAAACTTCTTTACATCGCTGTTATAAACTCAGTTTTTGAGTGAACAAATTACTCTTACTATCAGGTCGTGTTAACACTGATTCTCAAATGTTTGTGTTTGGTTCAGACTAGATCACCTAGCAAAGCTGCTAGCATGTTTTCTGGAACACAAGACAAATGTGCTACTTGTGGTAAAACAGCTTACCCATTGGAGAAGGTAGGATCCCAAGATATGTCGTTTCTTGATAATTTTTCTTTCGACTATTCTCTTTTCCCCCTTTTTTGTCCCAAACAAAAAAGAATTGGCTGGAACTGGCACTTCGTTGCATTGATATAAGTTGAGCACATGTTCTGTAATTTCCTAATTATAACCAGAGGTGTTCGAGGTTACATGAATTTCACATGACCTCTATAGAAACAAATGAGTTCCTCTGCAATAGTTGTTTTAAGAAAAGGAACATTTTTCGTATAATGCACAAAGATATGAATCACGGGTATCACGTGCTTGTACTTTGGCTAGATGTTCAGTATGCCCTGGAGTAGTATTCCATTTTAGAAGTCGATCTCCAATGCGAAAATTGGACAGTTGTGTAAATCATGTCTGCTCGCATTATAGTCTTTCCAACCTCCATTCACCCCAAATTTGAGAAACAAAAACAAAAAATCCCACGAAACTAATTCAAGTTTATTGAACCAAAATTTTGCAGGTGACAGTGGAGAGCCAGGCCTACCACAAGTCGTGTTTCAAGTGTTCTCACGGCGGCTGTCCTATTACTCCCTCAAACTACGCCGCCCTGGAGGGCATTTTATACTGCAAACACCATTTCTCCCAGCTTTTCAAGGAGAAGGGGAGCTACAACCATCTTATTAAGTCTGCATCAATCAAGCGCACAGCAGCTGCAGCAGCAGCGGCAGCAGCAACAGTAGCCTCCATTCCAGAAGCATAAATTCCATATTTAAATGTTCGATTACATGGCTTTCGTTTGTTTGAGAGTGTTGCATCCCTCTTCAACCTCACGCTTTTCCATGGCGGAGTGAGAAAACTTGGTTCTTCTCTTTTGTATTTGGCTCATCAATCTTGGGCACATTGTTGTGTTTTGCTTCATGTATGTGATTCTGGGTCCGGCAGTTAGTAAAATGACCTTCTTCGGGACTTTGTGCGCAGTAAAGTTCATGTTGTCACCATTTTTGTCGGCATTTTGCAAATATATGAAGAGTCTATCATCTTCGTCTTATTTTCCCTCTTCCCCCTCCTCCTCCCCCCACAGCGGCCGCCCCCCCCCCCCCCCCCCCCCGGCCCCCGGCAAACAAAGAAATTGTGATGGTCTTATAACATTGAGGGCTCGTTTAGAAATGCTTTTTGTAAAAGCATTCATGCTCAAAGTGATCGAAGCACATTGAAATTTTTAATAAAAAAATAAAAGTGATTCATGAAAAAACATTTATATTAAAAACACATAGCAAGTGCGTCTTCCATAAAGCACTTCAAGTGCTTCTTTTCTACCCATAAACACATTTAACTTTTTTATGCAAAACATTATTAGAATAAATTTTTGTTATTTTAAAAGCGCTTTCAAAACAAATCTCGAAACTGGTGATTATACTAATGACTTCATACACCAAGTTATTATTTGAGGGCAGCCAAGTTGATAATAGTCAGTCGAAGCAGTTAGAGCTAGTTTGTTAAAAGTTGGTTATAATTGGCGGGAAGGAAAAAAACACAGAATAACCGCATTCAAGAAATTTCAGAGAGAAAAATTACAGCATTCATTCAGATTCAGGCTTAAAGATTTTTCCGTCCAAGAACAGTATCAAATTTCTGATCTCTTCGGCGCAGAACAACTACTTTCAACTCGGGCATTGCATTTTATTGGTATGTCCATGGAAACCTCAACTTATATATATTCTGCATTTTCTTTCAGTTTCTTGAATCGCTTTCCTTCCGTTTCTTTTCTTATCTTCTGGGATTTGCTGGTATCGTAATACAAACTCGGTTTTCGGGCAGGGCTGGTTGTCGGAGATTGGCTTAGTTTAGTTTGTGTGAAAGAATTGGACTTGATTTCTTTACAGAAAAGCAGAGGTGATGACACTTGAAATTCATTCCTTGCAACTCGGATTGGTTCTTCTAAAAATTTGCTGATTTCTTGTTCAAAATTTGCTGTCATGAAGATCAAGACGCGAGATACGAACTCCCGTTTCAAGATGAAGCTAACGCAGACTGTAGGCGAATTTCTTGGGATTCCAGAAGAAGAGTACCACGCCACTGTCAAGATGCCGCAGGCGAGGCTTGCTAAGATTTGCAAGGATCTTAGCAGCATCGGTGATTCTGGTATTATGCTTTTTCACATACCAAAATGTTTACAGAATTGTAAAAAATAATTACTGACGCAGTGATGTGGTAAATAAATAAATGCAGTTGAACTTGAGATGTCTGTGAGCAATGAAGTTGTCAAGTTCTCCGCCATAGGTGAATCTGGGACTGCTAAAATCACTTGCAGGCGCAACATCCCCGTCGACAAGGTTCTTTTTCTTCAGAAATATGATTTCTTCCGTAAAAATGTCAGATAAATGGTTAGTTTTTGTTTAGACGTGGGAATTTTTACATCAGTTAACATGCTGCAATTATATGTTACATGCAGCCTGAAGAAGCTACCAGTATAGACATGGAGGAACTTGTTAGCCGGACCATTAGTCTGAGCAGTATGGCTTCGCTCGTCGCAGCCATCCCATCAACGAGCCAAGTGAAAATCAACCTGTCTTCGAATTCCCATCTGCCGGTTGTGATCGAGTACAGAGTTGCTGAGATGCGTTACGTAGGGTTCTTCCGCTTGGCTTCTCACGTAGATGTCGGAAACCTAGAAGAGTCGGAAGGTGAAAATGAAGTGGAGGTTTGAGTAGTCTCATCTCATTGATCAAAAAAATGTTTTAGGACCATCATCATATTTTTGCTTATGCTTTACAAACATTTGCAGTACATGTATAAGCATACAACCTTTGAAATATCGGACATTCCGGCATATTTCGTGTTCCTGGCCGACATTTGTATCCTCGGAACCAGTTGGCAAATAGAACGTTAAACATGTAGTGACTACTTAATCTGGTGACTGTTTAATGCAAACGGACACCAAACGTCTGGTTCTGTATATTCGGTGTTTTATACGGCGTGCCAAACGAGTCCGCGTCTCAGATGCAAGTCTGTAAATGATTTGTTTTTCATTGATTCAATATAAGAAATGTTAATAACAGACTACAACCCTTTTAATGAAAAGAATAAAATGATAAAAACATTGAATTTCTGCCGTAACCCCAAAATCTGGGAATAATAGAAGACCATAATACTAGTCACTTATTGAGTTTCCTACTGTTTCGACTTATCCTGCGTTGTTTGCTGATACAAATGGAAGCCACGCACGTACTCAGGCTTCCGGGGGGAAAATAGAATTTGTAGAGGCGAGATCCCGGCACCAACTGCTAGCATGTACCCCCCAACTTTGCCTCCAGGACAGCCGAAGCTGTTCTAGCAGTACAGAATATAAAACGTAGGACGTTTCACTAAACTATGATTTGCTTCGTTTCTTGGCTTCACTGTATAGGATCACTCCAAAGACTGTAAGAGTGTAACCCAGCATTCCTGTCACAGAAACTGGATTTCTAAAAATCAATATCGAGACCACCACAGCTACAGCTCCTTTAGCGTTCCCTAGCACCTGGATAACCAAAGGTTCCTTTAGTTACTTGCAACAAGACTAGGAAAAGAAACGTTAAACATAATGATGACAATGCACATACCACTCAACCTTTCACATTAAGGTGGAGGAAACCATGAAGTAATGTAGAAAAATATGGTAAACATTGGATTTAAGCATGATTCATTTCATTTTTTCAACGCATCAAACAAAAGCATAAGCCAACATAGACATGCGAATAGCAGACCTACAAATAATATTCTTGCAGCTTCGACCAACATACTAATGGCCCACCTCTTGTCCTACTAGTGCCTGCAATCTTACGCATCTTGATCCTAGATTATAAATTCAGCCATGCTATAAAATATGGCTATATTCGAGCAGGTTCTATCCTTCAATAGGCACCAATGAACCATTATTTCTCAACCCTATAGACAGAACTAGTGCCTAAAATATTAGGATTTTTTTTGTGACAAATGATATAGTGGGTTAAATTGCTAGTTGGGGGGAGGGGGATCTGTGGGGATTGAACCCACACCAGGGTGCATAGGCACCATTGCTTTCTGCCGCTGCGGTAAAGCGCCATCTACCCCAATAATATTAGGATGATTCATATCCTATTAGCAACAAAATCCACTAAATTTTCACCAACTTAAACCCTGACGACAGAACTCCTGCAAGTTCAGTATCTCCCTAAACCGTAACTGGTATTTGTGAAATCTTCTACATGCTAGAACCTAACAAGTGTTAACAGCATTTAAAATACATTTTGATTGACAACTATTAAGATGCCACATCAAGAAGGGAGACAAACCTGAAGAGTCAGAGCACTGGTGTGCTTTGTGACCAAAAAGTTGGTCAGATTTACAAAATATGCCAGCGCCGAATTGAATAGTAGGTACCATATGATCTTGACATCGTCTCTTGCAAGAGCTAGTGTTATACCAACAACATTTTCTTCCATGATAAGTGTTGCCGGAAGTAAGAAAACAACGGCTATCGGAGCCATATACAGAAGGAGGTTCATGGAATTCAGCTTCTCCCTGGAATATAACAGCAAGCCATTAAGTACCCATTTAACCAAAAAGAGAAGATAACCAGTGGCATCAGCTTCAACAAAATAGAGAATAGCAAATACATAAGGATTCCTTACCCTTCAGAAGAAAGCAAAATCCCTTGTAGCACTGATTTAAGCGCCCTGGCAGCGGTTGCTGCTACGCATATTAAGAAACCAAATAAATGGAAACTTGGTTCACCCTGCGCCATGTAAAAAGAACAAACTATGAGATGCATTGCTCAAATCAAGTTGAAGACTCCACATACGTCTGCACAATCTCACAACTTTACCGGCTATATCAACTAGGTAAAATGGAAAAAGCCACCCACTTTCATAAACCCATAGTTGTTTTCATTCACCCCAATTCAGCTAAACTCTTGTATTAAGCTCAGCTTAACAGGAGTTTATCAGATCTCAGGTCCTACCCTACTAAAATCTCTGGTTCAAAAATTTATCTTTCCGTTTTGTTTTCATAGATCTTCTCACAACTATCAGGTTTTACTTCCCATTGAACTATAGGGGATAACTGGAATTATATAACACACAAAAACAACCGAATTGGCGAAAAATGCCACCAATCATCCCAACCCATATCCCACAATTCAGACCTGTCTAAGTAAAGTTGCTCGATTCCTATCCCATCGCATTTCCAGAATTCACAGTAATTCTCAATAAACAGTTGAATTTGCATTAAACAAAACAAAATTTAACAGCAAAGGAAGAGAGCTCATACCCCACTTGCAATGATGACTCCTGTAACAACAGGAACGAGGGTGAGATACGTGAGCCAAGCCTCCCTTTTGAGAGTCATAAAGTAGGCGAAAACCGCAGTGAAGAACGGCGTGGTGGCGCCAATAGCCTGGTTAAACGACACCGGCAAATACCGCAGCGAAATGTTCCCAAACACGACGGAGACACAAAACACCAGGCTGAGCGCCGCGATCTTCAAGAATTGAACCCGGGATCGAATAGTCTGCATCGGAACCATCTTCATCCAAGCAATTGCGATGTAGCTGAGCAGAGAGCAAGCCGTCATGTGGCACATGGTGAGGAAGATCGGGTATTTGAAGCCATAGTTGCTTAGCAAGTACTTGTTCAGCAGCAAAACCCCAATGTTGGACGAGTACCAGGCGGTAACGAGCCCGATCGTGAACAAGCGGCTTTTCCCTTTCATCTTCTGAGGTGGGTCACGACCGGACGGCGGATATTTGGGGAAAAAACCCAGAAGGCGTTAGATTTCAGGTGGGGGTGGGATCTTCTAGGGCTGGGGCATTGGTGAAAACCCAGGTGCAGAATGAAGAATTGGGTTATGTAGAAACATGGGTCGGCCTCCCATGGATCTGAGAATCGAGGTACATCGAAAAGACTGCGAATTTTTGGATAAAATTTAAAACGAAAACAGCAAGAAAAATAGGGGGCGGTTTTAGATGGTGACGGAGATGGGGAGAGGGAGAGAGGTCTTGCGTTGGAATGCTAGAGAGAGGCTGCGTCGTTGGGTCAGAGTTTTGAGGACGACCGACGCGGAATGTGTCTCTTCTGCAAATAGGGGAGGAGAGAGAGAGAGAGAGAGAGAGAGAGAGAGAGAGAGAGAGAGAGCGTTTTAAAGCAGAGAGAGGTAGAACGCGTCTTCATTTCGTTTCTTTTTCTCCCTTATTTATTAGTAGTTTAATCAGTTTTTTTTATTTTGTTTTTTATTTTTTTCTATTTTTCTTTTGCTGTGAACTGTAAGGAAAGTGGACTTTTACTATATTAAGTTTTTAAATAATTGCATGGATTTAAATTTAAGTATCTTATTAATGAATTCGAAGGACATATATTTTATCATATTTAATATTTCGACATGAAATTACACATTTATGAGATGGTAAAAAGAAAATCAACTTTGTATACGTATATTTCAAAAAGGTAAACTTCAAAAAGGTAAACTTTTTCAGTAGTAACTCACTCAATTCAAATTTTTACCTTGAAGGTGAGGTTTTTTATTTTACAAACAATAATTTACATCAAATTAATAGAGAGGGATTGAACACAGGACTTCGAGTGTATATACAACGCCTTTAGCCTATTTGCTTGAAAGTGAAACCCTCTATTTCTTATATGAAAATTAATTATTTGAAAAATTAATAATGGTTGGCTTGGGTCTAGACTTGCAACATAACGGATTCATATCTTAATTGGATTATCAGATTATGTCATTCATCTTCTATTAATTTGCATTGGATTTGAATCGGATCCAAATCAAAATCGATCCATTTACAAGTTTACTATGCTCCACGGGCTATTTAGCAGTGAATAAAGCAATTTCATATTTGGTATTTATAATTCCAAAAGAAAAAAAAATAATTGAGAATCAATATAAATATGTTAATTTTATTATTTTGAAGAAAAAAAAGTTTTATGGAAATACGGGATTAATACATATACGACTCGGAAGATTCTGCCGTAGAAAGCTGGCGCGCAAGAAGGAGAAATTCTCAACGGCCGACACTTTTTCTTTTGGTTTGGTTGAATACAAAATTGGAAGATTATGTAATTAGGCCGCATCGCAAAATCAAAATGCCGGTCCAAATGGGTATTAAATTAATAATCTTTTCTAAATTAAGACTTGTGAGAATCTTTTTTGCAAGCACTAGAAAATTGGATCGTGCCCCATGCAAACGACTAAGACCTGGTTTGGTACTGAGGTGATTCTGAAAAAAACTGCTATCAAAAAAAGCTGTGAGCTGTTTTTATGTTTGGTAAACACTCAGCTTCAGCTTTTTTTCACAGTTTTGGATGAAAAAAAGCCAAAAACAAGAAGCTGCAAAACCTAGCTTTGAAAAACCGGCTTTTTTTCACATCAGTTTTACATAAAAGTTTACAAACACTGTAATACTACTTTTTTTTTTTTTCAAAAGCACTTTTACAAAAAAGTTTACCAAACACTATGCTGCTTCATTTCACAGCTGCTTATTCTCACAGCATAGCAGAAGCAGTTTTTTTTCAAAGCACAGCAATATCAAATCAGCCCTAAATAGTAGAACATTATTATTTTCTGGGTAGCACGACCCACGCGCTCATTTTTATTTACACATATTTTTTTTATTTTCGATCGTCGGATTAAATAAATTAAAAAAGATTAATAGTTAAAAAGTAATAAGGTTGTGTGAGAGGCAAAATTGGGTGTGTGAATAATACTATCTTTATATCATTGGTTTAAGACCCTTCAAATCCACTTGACTAGATCCTTAATTAAATTCCTGTTTGTATGTGTTGTTTTCTCGAATCGATTCTTTATTGTATCATTTAGAAGGGTCACGTTTGCCGCTATAAGAAACTTTTTAATGTATCAAAGATATATTTACAGCCAGTAGAGGACCCAGGATTTTAAGATCAGGGGTCCCAACATAAAAGTTCAAAAAAATAAAAAAATATTAGACTAATTTGGCTCCATATCACTATTTTCTATTGAATTTGGTTCATTGAATAAATCAAGATTAATCTCAAGATAATAAAACCAACAAATTCTCCTCAACAACATAACACAATTAGTGACTCTACAAAGATAAAATTTGTTAATGTAACATATGTATTATTAATTGGGAGTTGGGACTTGATAGGAGCATATTCATGCGACTTAAATGGCTTGTTCTCGTGCATTTACGTTATGTTTCTCTAGTTATTTTAGTCCTTTATGCTTCTTTTGTGTGTTTTCAGGTTCTAAGGGCTTAAGGAAGAAAAAAAATGCATTTTGGAGCATTTTGGAGCAAAATTGGGCTTGGAATGGATGGCATATGATTGGAGCCAAAATGTTGGACGAATTTGAAGGCCTTGTATTCACTTTGGACATAAAACAAAGGGCCTAGCCCATTCTCTCTTAAACCAAGCCCTTTGCCATGCATTTCCTTCCAATTCCAAAGCCCACAATCAATTCAAATGCCATGCAAATCCATATTCAACACCCTAAACTACAAGCATGCATCATCTCACCAAGCAATCAAACAAGCCACATGCATGTCCCTTTAATCATTCAACCACATTCCCACTTTCCTAGCTAACCCTACATGCATTCTTTATTCACTCTTCATCATTGCACCACAAATCATTCACCCACATGCACTCATATTCCCATTTCCTTTCCAACATCTCACATGCATTTCCACCTTCCTACTTCATCATTTCACCACATTCTCCCTCTTTAATTCCACATGCATTCACTTCATCATTACACCACCACTCATTCTTTAATTCCACATGCAATTCTTCATCATTCCTTCACACAAATGCTTAAACAAACATCCATATGTTCCCTCCACTCCTCCTATAAATACCCTTGCATTCCCATTCATTAAAATCATCTCATTCACAACACAACAACACACCACAAACACATTCCTTTCTCCCTTAGAATCCAAAAACCATCTTCCATTTCCACCAATCCTCATCCATTTCCATAATTCCCCAACACTTCCATCCCCCTAACCAACCTATCCTTAAACCTTGTGCTACAACAACGAGGAAGAGAAGAGTGCCTAAACGTTCATACAATTCAAGTTTTGAGTTGTTGGAATGTTTAGGTGTTTCTTTGATTTCAAAGTTTCATTTTAATTCTCTTTGTTTTGTACGTATGAGAAATGGAAGAAAAGAGTGCTTAAACGTTCATACAATTCAAAGTTTTGAGTTGTTGGAATGTTTAGGTGTTTCTTTGATTTCAAAGTTATGAGGAACTAAACCCCCTTTAGCTAGGGGGTGATTCGAAACTATGTTTATGTTTGTAATATGATTTGATTACTTTTAATTACGTTTCATAAGTTGTGAATTCAATTTGTTTAACTGTTTGATTGATAACCTATTTATGTATGTTTATTAAGAATGAACGCTTAATTTTCATGCATGAATTTGACGCTAGAATATAAGTGAGTTTCACGTAATAGTTATGAACTTATATTCACAAGTAGTGGAGGTTGCTTATAAACAATCGTGTTAAACATATTCTTGGCATAAGTTTCATGCAATCATAGTAACGAATGCCTCGTCAACACTTATAGTTTTCATGATGCTTAATGATTCTTGCTTGTATCTCTATTATGCAATTCATGTAGGGAACTTGTGAGGAATGCTTTGGATTGTCGTATGCAATCATTCAATTCATTAACTTAAGGAAAACTTGACGGTTAATTTAAGCGGACCTAATTAACCCGGGGCGTTGAGAATTCATGGTTTATTGAAATGCAATTAGAAATCTTTTTATTATGCAAGTGTAACATGTGTGGAGATAAACCCCTTGGCTAGCATCCATTCATTCCATTTCATTAATTTCATATTTACATTATGTTTTAATTGCAATTTGTTCATTTAGTTTAATTCCGTCCAAAACTCAATCCCCCTTTACTTTATTGTTCAATTTAGTTAGAAATCATTTTAGTTTGTGTTTTTAAAGCATTTTGAGTCTTTTGTTTTGTCTTAGTGTTTTAACGTTTAGTTTCACATTCTTTGAGTCTAGTTTAGTGTTTTATTTTGTTTTTACGTTCTTAAGTCAATTTAGAAGGTTTTAGCAAGCCCTCCTAATCCCCGGTCCAGAACGATCCCTACTTACATCCATACTACAATTGTCAAAAAGAGGGTTTAATTTGTGCGCGTATAGTTCTCGCATCAAATTTTGGCGCCGTTGCCGGGGATTAGCAACTTTGCTAATCCCTTGGATTGTTTTATTTTCGTTTGTGTGTATATATTTTTAGTTTTATTTTGTTGATTTTAGAAGCACAACATGGCATTTGATAATGCTTATCTTTTGTCACAGCTCATGGAAAGGTCCCAAATGCAAAACGTTGATATAGTTGATCTTCAATCAAGGAATAACGTGTTTTCCAATACTTACAATTCGGATTGGAGTGATCAATCAACTTCTATGTGGTGGGAACCTCAAAATGTTCAACAAGAAAGATATTGGGAGCCACCTCATATTCAATATGCCCAACCAAACTCAAATTCGTCAATAGATTATAATCAAATTCTTAATGAATTAAACTCTTTGGTGCAGGGTTCACAAAATCAAGCTAAGGAGACTCACCAAGAAACATATTGGCAACCATATGAGGATTCATATGCACCACCACAGCCTTCCCCTCAATCTTCACATCCAAATTCAGGTATATCAAATTATTATAATGAAGTTATTCAACAACTGAATTCTGTGGAGCAGGGCAGGGAAGCTCAACCATTTCAACAAGACGTATTTTGGCGACCAATTGAGGATTTCTATCAAGCAAAAAAGTTGGCTGAGTGGAACAGTCAATTTAGGCAGAATGCAGAATGCATGGAACAAATTCAAGAACAAATGGTTGAAGATGAGCCCATGGATGAATTGCTACTGCTCGAAGAGGAGGAGGATGCACAAGGCACGGCAAAGGAAGAACAACCCTTGCCGCAACCTCCCAATATTCCTACACCACCCCATTCAAGTAAGGTTGTTCCAAATTTAATTATTTCTAACTTTGTTCCCCCAAATGCACCCTTCCCTGGCAGGTTCATGCAATCCATGAAAGATGAGGGGAAGAAAGACATCTTGGACACCTTTCCAACAATTCACGAGGAAAAAGTGGTTGAGGAGCATCTTGAATTCATCAAGGAGGAAATTGGAGTGGATCACACAGCCACAACCTTCAAAATGTCCAATCTGAATGAAAACATCCCTTGTGCATTTGTTGAATGTGCTGCGACTTTAGAGCCAATATTGCAGCCCATAAGTAAGCCACCAACTCAAAATCCAAAGTCGTTTTTGACTAATATGTTGTTGATGTCAATGATTAGGGCACCCACTCTTGAAATTCAACCATTGCCGGAACATTTCAAGTATCATCATCCATTCAATGATCAACTCCATGCCGTGGGTTCCATTAAGGCATGATTGTGTTCTTCGTCCGGCTACAAGACGTTAAAGAAAGCGCTATTTGGGAGGCAACCCAATACAGTAAATAAAACTTTTGCTTGTTCATTGATTTTTTTCGATAAATTACAATTGTATCTAAACATGGCAGAAAGATGGAGCCTTTACAAAGGTTGTGTACGTGAGGCCCCACTACGTGGCAACACTTTCGGAGCAAGAGGTCTCGGAGCAGGAGGCATCGGAGCAGGAGGCATAGGAGCAGGAGGCATCGGAGCAGGAGGCATAGGAGCGGGAGACACCGAGGATAGATCATTCAAGGCCCCAAACCTTGGTGGAACGCTGGATGACCCAGGAAAGAGGTGCCTCTGGAAGAAAGCTGCAAACCGTTGACGGTCATCAAGCTCATCAAGCTTCCTCTTCATGCCTAATGAATAATTATTTGCAAGCACGTGCAAAGTTCTATTCTCGTGCTTAAGTTGTTTTATCTCTTGCTTCAGGTTCTCCACCTCCGCCATCAATGATTCAACCTGACGGGAGCGAGCAAGGAGGCGTTGGCCCATGTTTGACACAGAACCAGCGCACTGAACGCTGAGAACCAGGGACTCTTGAACGGCCAACTCATCAGACCGTCCTGAAAGCAGCTGACTATCTCTGGGAGTGAGGAGGTTCCGAGCTACTATCGTAGCTGTTGTGGCGTCCTGCATCACGGAATCTTCACCTGTAAGAGGACCGTTAGAAGATAAGAAAGAAGGGCGCCATACGTTACCTTGAAGCGGCACGCCCGTATCACTGCGGAGACTCAATTCTAAGCTAAGGTTTGATGGGTTTGCCATTTTTTTAAAAAAAGTGTTCAAAGAGAAGGGGTGGACGGAGTAAATTTTCAAAGGGCCGGAAACGAGTTTCAAGAATGGGAAATCTTCAGAGTGTGTAAGTTGGCGGTGATCGATAGCTCTATAAAAAGCCAAGGCAACGCGTCCACCGATTCAAAAAGCCGGAATTTGAGGCGTAAAGTTCGGCGACGCTCCCTCAGCTTTTCAGAAAACGCGTTCAACACGTGGAGGCCATCATCGCAGCTACACGTCTTTAGCCGACAAGCGCAAAGTTCGGCGACGCTTTCTCTGCTTTTCAGAAAGCGCCTGCTCAGAAATCGAAGAGGCGTCTTCAAATATCGAAGAGTCGTCACTATTTCAAAAGGCCGGATTTGCGGGATCAAAACGTTTGTCGACAAGGGTAAGAGAACAGTACCACCACTTGCTATCCCTATATTTGTCGACTTTCATCTTTTATGGCAAGGCAAACCTGAAGAAAATGCCCAACTCTTTCTCACCTCTGAGGGCGCACTCCCAGCAAAGCCTTTCGAAACACTCACTTCTTTCTTCTTCCCCAAAGATGATACCAGATGCCTGGAGTACAGGTGACCCAGGAGGAAGCAGCACAACAAATACATGTGCTGATTCATTCACCGCTTCTTCAAAAGCAAAGGTATCTCATATCATCAAGGTCAAAAGCAAAAGTATCCCATATCATGCTCTTTCCCTGTCTTTTCCTTTGTCTTTGTTATTAATCGCATAGCAAAGTGAAAGAAACAATCAGCCGGCACTTGGAGTCTATCTAGACTCTATTCCCTGGTTGCTTACCTAGCTTTGCTGAGCTATCCTCTAACCCTCTTCAATACGAATTGGAGAGATTGAACAAAGAAACAGATAAGAGAAGGAAGCTCAGACCTTCGGGGGAGACCAAAGGAAGCCTGCTGCCCAGTTCAAGAGTAGCACAAAGGAAAATCAACGATGGGAGCAGCGCAGTTCAAGAGTAAGCCTGTGGAATCACAAAGATCCAAGCCTCACTGCAATCACCAAGGAGAAGATGGAACGAAAACTCCATAACCAGATTTGCATCTCTAAACTCTTCTCTTTGTTAGATACATTCTGCCATGTTTAGTATGTTTAATTGCTGTTTATATGTTTGTTTGTGTTTAGTGTGGTTTTTAACATTGAGGACAATGTTTGATTTAAGTGTGGGGGAGATACTAAAGTGTTTTGATGCAAATTCGTAGGGTTTTATCCACCATAACTTCAAATGTTGTTTCTTGCTGTTTTTAAGTGTGTTTAGTGTGTTTTGACTTGAAAATTCGAAAATCACATAAAAAATTTGAAAAACATGTTTTGAAAAGCCTAAAAAGAGTGTTTTGAGTCGTTTTTGTGTCGTAGGTACCTTCCAACACAATGATAAGGATTTGGTTTGTAAGTGCATGACTGTTAAAAAGAGTTATAAACATAGAGAAAAGTTTGATTTACTCTTGGTATATGCTTGGTTATGGTTATAATGTATGACTTCACATGCAATCATAAAAGAAAAATTCGTTTTTGTAACATGCTTGAAGGAAGGAACTCAAACAAACGCTACAACCCTGAGAGACTTGAGCCTATAACGTTCTTTGGAGAGTATAATCTGTGATTTCTTGTTTTCTAAAGTCGTTGCATGATCTCATTATTCTTTGCTTGGTTACTACTTAGAAGGCGTTTCATCATATAGTTCCAAATGCTAGAACTCATGCCCATTTCATTCAAAGCATATTATTGATTTGCATAACACATATTCAAGATGAAGTTGTGTAGTGACCACCATCAAAGCCAAAAAGCCATGTGCCCTTAACTCATTTTGTGTTTAAGTTTAACCCCATTGAGCCGTGTTAGCCCATGTTCTTTGTTAACCCACTTTATCCTCACCTAACCTAGAATATGACCGTCCTTACCCTTGTTCTTGAAGCATAGTAAGCAATGAATTCCTTTTGATTAAGGTATTGCAAGAAAATGAGTGTGGGGGAAGGAATGCTTGTTCTTACGTTTATATGTATGTTTTGAGATTCAAAAAAAAAAAAAAAAAAAAAAGAAGTGAAAATAAGTAAGAATGAACTCACGAGCGTTGATGGTTGAAGAAAGGGTCCAAAAAGTGAATATGGCCCTAAAGTTTTGTGTGACTTTCCCTTGGGTGTTCAAAGTTGACTTCTGCGTTCTTAAGGGAATTCTAAGTGCCTGATTCAATACTTTGCTCACTATTGCTTTAAGAATGTTTGTTTACCCTTCACCTTTCATTGTTAGCCAATACCCTAGCCCCGTTACAACCCTTTGACTTCTATCTTGAGTGTTATGTATTTCAATTGTGGAGTTTGAATTTGGTATGAGCATATGGTGTCACTGGTTCTCGCGTCTAAGTAGTAGCATTCCATTCATGAGATCATATCTAAACATGCTTATTAACTCCAGAAATTGCGTTCTTTGTGATACATATATGTGAGTGTCGTTTTCATGTTTACATCAATCTTCTCACATATGACTAGATTAGGGTGTGTAGTTAGAAATTCTGAGTGAAAATCGAGTGCATATCTTGTAAGGAATTGAGCAAATTCTCTAAGGCATGTTACTACATTCAAAACATGGTTTTAAATGCTTAATTGTGAACTAGTATATGGTGACTATGATTAAGAATGTACTTAAGTGTGAAGATGACTAAAATCTGTGGGAATGATGATTTTTAACTTGTCATGTGCATTGGAAATCCCTAAGACGGTTGTTGGAAGGTTTAGGTGTGTTTTACTTGTTTTGTTTCGTTTCGTTTTGTTTTGTTTTTCTTTCTGTTTTGCTCGAGGACTAGCAAAAGATAAGTGTGGGGGAGTTTGATAGGAGCATATTCATGCGACTTAAATGGCTTGTTCTCGTGCATTTACGTTATGTTTCTCTAGTTATTTTAGTCCTTTATGCTTCTTTTGTGTGTTTTCAGGTTCTAAGGGCTTAAGGAAGAAAAAAAATGCATTTTGGAGCATTTTGGAGCAAAATTGGGCTTGGAATGGATGGCATATGATTGGAGCCAAAATGTTGGACGAATTTGAAGGCCTTGTATTCACTTTGGACATAAAACAAAGGGCCTAGCCCATTCTCTCTTAAACCAAGCCCTTTGCCATGCATTTCCTTCCAATTCCAAAGCCCACAATCAATTCAAATGCCATGCAAATCCATATTCAACACCCTAAACTACAAGCATGCATCATCTCACCAAGCAATCAAACAAGCCACATGCATGTCCCTTTAATCATTCAACCACATTCCCACTTTCCTAGCTAACCCTACATGCATTCTTTATTCACTCTTCATCATTGCACCACAAATCATTCACCCACATGCACTCATATTCCCATTTCCTTTCCAACATCTCACATGCATTTCCACCTTCCTACTTCATCATTTCACCACATTCTCCCTCTTTAATTCCACATGCATTCACTTCATCATTACACCACCACTCATTCTTTAATTCCACATGTAATTCTTCATCATTCCTTCACACAAATGCTTAAACAAACATCCATATGTTCCCTCCACTCCTCCTATAAATACCCTTGCATTCCCATTCATTAAAATCATCTCATTCACAACACAACAACACACCACAAACACATTCCTTTCTCCCTTAGAATCCAAAAACCATCTTCCATTTCCACCAATCCTCATCCATTTCCATAATTCCCCAACACTTCCATCCCCCCAACCAACCTATCCTTAAACCTTGTGCTACAACAACGAGGAAGAGAAGAGTGCCTAAACGTTCATACAATTCAAGTTTTGAGTTGTTGGAATGTTTAGGTGTTTCTTTGATTTCAAAGTTTCATTTTAATTCTCTTTGTTTTGTACGTATGAGAAATGGAAGAAAAGAGTGCTTAAACGTTCATACAATTCAAAGTTTTGAGTTGTTGGAATGTTTAGGTGTTTCTTTGATTTCAAAGTTATGAGGAACTAAACCCCCTTTAGCTAGGGGGTGATTCGAAACTATGTTTATGTTTGTAATATGATTTGATTACTTTTAATTACGTTTCATAAGTTGTGAATTCAATTTGTTTAACTGTTTGATTGATAACCTATTTATGTATGTTTATTAAGAATGAACGCTTAATTTTCATGCATGAATTTGACGCTAAAATATAAGTGAGTTTCACGTAATAGTTATGAACTTATATTCACAAGTAGTGGAGGTTGCTTATAAACAATCGTGTTAAACATATTCTTGGCATAAGTTTCATGCAATCATAGTAACGAATGCCTCGTCAACACTTATAGTTTTCATGATGCTTAATGATTCTTGCTTGTATCTCTATTATGCAATTCATGTAGGGAACTTGTGAGGAATGCTTTGGATTGTCGTATGCAATCATCCAATTCATTAACTTAAGGAAAACTTGACGGTTAATTTAAGCGGACCTAATTAACCCGGGGCGTTGAGAATTCATGGTTTATTGAAATGCAATTAGAAATCTTTTTATTATGCAAGTGTAACATGTGTGGAGATAAACCCCTTGGCTAGCATCCATTCATTCCATTTCATTAATTTCATATTTACATTATGTTTTAATTGCAATTTGTTCATTTAGTTTAATTCCGTCCAAAACTCAATCCCCCTTTACTTTATTGTTCAATTTAGTTAGAAATCATTTTAGTTTGTGTTTTTAAAGCATTTTGAGTCTTTTGTTTTGTCTTAGTGTTTTAACGTTTAGTTTCACATTCTTTGAGTCTAGTTTAGTGTTTTATTTTGTTTTTACGTTCTTAAGTCAATTTAGAAGGTTTTAGCAAGCCCTCCTAATCCCCGGTCCAGAACGATCCCTACTTACATCCATACTACAATTGTCAAAAAGAGGGTTTAATTTGTGCGCGTATAGTTCTCGCATCAGGACTAGAGTCTAGGATTAAAAAACTTATATGAATTTGGAAGAAATAAAATTAGGCAACTAAAGGCAGTGGAACGGCAAATGGTGGTGGAGAATAGGGTAATTTGAGTTTAAAGTTGGAAGGTTGCAACGATTGGGGTGGGAGTTCTTAAATATAAATTGGGGGATACTGAAAAAGACCAGGGTTCTTGGGCTCTCTAGAGAAAACAGAGATACTTTAGTTTTTAAATTTTTTATAATGACCTAGCTCAAAAATGTTGTTGTTTTGACTAGGTCTTTTAAAACAAAAATTAAAACCTCTTCTTCTTTGTTGTAAGCTCTGCTGCTTGCACATCCATATAGACAACAAACCTCTTCACTGCACCTTCCCAAATTGTTGGAGGGTCCCGAAGTTTGATCACAAGTGTTTCTTCATGCTTCCGAAGGGTCCCGGGACCCCACGGGTCCTTATATGGATCCGCCAGTGTTTACAGCTAAAAGGGTGGGATATGCAAATTTGCCTTCACGAGATTCGAACTGAAGATTTCTCACTTAGAAGAATATTACTAGACTGTAGTACTATATAACAAGAAATATATTTGTTTTAAGGTGTATGAATTTTTTTTACAGATAATACTAGTGAGTGCCCAATTTGTTGACCATCCTACATGAACCACTAGATTTAAAACACCTGTCAAGTAAATTTGGTACTCACTAGTACCCAAGTGTTTTTTTCAACTAGACTAATATAAATGCACAGACGATACAATTTATCACTCGAATAAATGATGTGTACCTTCATTCCTTTTTCTTTTTTTTCTTTTTTTTTTCTTTGTACTTTGATTTTTAATACGTTTACATTGCTTTAGTGGAATGCATGTACCAAAATAGCAAACCCCATTTGTGTACAATTCGAATTTGAGCGTACAACTGAGATAAATACTCGTCTTTATGCTTAACACAAAAGATTATCGTTGTTAATTATGTATATTATTGACAAATTATCAACAATATACCATTAGTTTTATCAACACACTTCGTCAGCTAACAAAGAGTGAAAGTCATTTACAAAGTATAACTTGTGTTTAAATCGAAGGGATTGGATTGTTATATATGATAAAAAGAGATCATATTTGACTAATATGATGTGTTTAAGAATTTAATCACAGTCAAAGCATCACACACAACGCAAGTGGCCCTTTAGATCAACTCCACCCCATTGGGGTAGGTTGGCACAAAGCCTAAAAAACAGCCTAGCCTGCCTAAAAAATGCTCCAGCCTATCCAAATAGGCTGGCACTCTAGGCTGGGCCAAAACGTGTTGGGCTATGTGATGTCACGCTGGCATCATCATGATGTCACATGCACTCCTACTCTTTTTTTTTTTTTTTTTTTTTTTTTTTTTTTTTTTGCATTAGGCGTGTAGGAAACACGCACGAGTGGCCGTGCGTTCCTGACAGGAAAAAGGGGGCGGGGCCTGCCTGTGCAGGTGCAACTGAGGGGAGCATCGGGATGTAATGTGACTTGTTCTGGACCGTTGGATTTCCACCGGCTAATTTTTTGGACCGTTGGATTTCCAACAGTAAAAAAATTGAAAATCAAATCCAATGGCTAGTGACGTAGCGCATTTTGGACCGTCTGATCCCTTAGATCAACGGTCCACGATTTTCGCCCAAAAAAAGGTCAGAATTATGACCGTTGATCACGTGTCTACATCTGGGCTGTTGAATTTGAATCTTTTTCAAATCCAACGGTTCAGATTAATTAACTTAATAAAAATTAATAAAAAATTATTTTAAAATATAGGGAAAAATTATAAAAAAAAAAGTTTATTATTTTTTTCTATAAATACCTAACCATCATCTTCCGCCTGACACCACATTTTAATATTTTCAACACTTTCAACCAAAGTTTTCATATACTATTATGTGAAAAAGAAAGGCTACGAGGAAGCTCATTGAAGATGTTATGTTGTGTCAATGCTGGATTCAAATTACTCATGACCCGATTATGGGTAATGAGATGGAGTTGCAAGAAATGTGGAGCAGAATTACTACAGTGTTTTGCGGTAGGCTTGGAAAAGACACAAGAAGTAGTCAAGGTCTTCAAGGTCGTTGGAAAAAACTCAACAACTCGCTTACTTGTTGGAAAAACGCTTTATCTCATGCTTCCACTAGTCTGAGTAGTGGGAGAAGTTTAGCGGACAGGTGACAATATTTTTATTTATTTATATGTATTCTACATGCATCAATATTTTAATTTATTTATTGTGTTATACCCGCAATTTATAATATTGTCATATCCCATGTTTTATAGACACTACAAGCACACGCATTCTACAATGCGAAGAACAACAAATCATTCACCATATGGGAATGTTGGACTGTTGTCAAAGATTGTTCTAGATACAAACTTGTGCCAACGAGTCCAAAAGTTGTCATGCACGGCATCCCTCTACACAGTTTGCCAGAAGCATACACGGCCGAAAAGGAAGACGGTATATTTAAAGAGCGGGAAGGGATGCTTGAAGAAATGCTGGAGACCCAGCCTACTCGTTGGTCCCTAAGGCCTTAAGGTAAAAAGGCGACAAAGAAAAAATGGAGTTCTTCCAAGAATGACTACACAAAATATATAGATGAACTTGCTCGCCAAGGTGAACTGAACATGGCACTGGAAACGGTTAGAGATGAGGGAAAAGGTACGACTATTAAAGCAATCTTAGCAGCTACTGAGAGACGTGATGCGGCTAATGAAAGACAAAGAGAAATACTTAATCGAGAAAGTTGGATGCTTAAAGAAGAAATGATGGCTTAAGCAGATCGTGACACTATGAACAAGTCTCTAGTAGGAATGTCTCCGAATTATAAAGTAGTAATTATTAAGTGTTTCAAAGTAGTAATTATTTCAGATGCCTAAGATACCAGAAAAGAAGAAAAGAAAAAGAAAAATAAGTTTATTTTGATTGAGATCAGTTAATCCGTAAGTAATAGTATCTTTCGGAATAATTTTTCGAGTTTAGAGGATGAATAAATGGGCGACATGTTGCTGCACAAAAGGTTGAGTTAGCCATGCGGCAAATTGATAGCTAGCCAACTAAGGGTGTTAGTTTTGTTTGTGGTTGACATGCGGTCACACCTGTAGAAGTTTGATTGGACCACAAAGAAAAAGAGAATAAAAAGAAGACGAAAGCACCCATTGTTTCCCTAGTGGGGAGACTCGAAGAAAAAGAGGGGAAAAAAATAAGAAAAGAAACAGAGGGAACTCTGCAGCCTTCTAACTTTTTCACTATATTTTCATAACTTGAGTTAAGTTAGATTACAGTCAATTTCACCTCAGTGATCGGGAAGTCGAATCTAAGTATATGAGGGTGCAGATCAATTTAGAGAAGGGATTCGTGAGATGTACGTTAAATCGAATGGTGATTTTCGAACCAAGTATATTTGACTCACGTATTCAATAAGTCGACTTTCGATTCATTCTCGGCCTACCATGTCACATCCCAGTCTCGACTCCGTCGTAGCATGATATTGTCCGCTTTAGGCCCTGGCCATGCCTTCACGGTTTTGTTTCTGGGAACTCACATGAGAACTTCCCAGTAGGTCACCCATCCTGGGATTGCTCTCGCCCGAACTCGCTTAACTTCAGAGTTTCGATGGAACCCGAAACCAGTAAGTTCCCAAAAGGCCTTGTGTTATAGGGAGAAGAGCATGTACATATAAGGCACATCACCCCCTTTTCATTGGTCGATGTGGGATGTTACAATCCACCCTCATCAGGGGCCCGACGTCCTCGTCGGCACACTCGCACCACACGGCAGAATGGTTGATGCCGACGAGGACGTCGGGCCCCTGATGAGGGTGGATTGTAACATCCTACATCAACCAATGAAGAGGGGGTGATGTGCCTTATATGTACATGCTATTCTCCCTATAACACGAGGCCTTTTGGGAACTCACTGGTTTCGGGTTCCATCGAAACTCTGAAGTTAAGCGAGTTTGGGCGAGAGCATTCCCAGGATAGGTGACCTACTAGGAAATTCTTGTGTGAGTTCCCAGAAACAAAACCGTGAGGTTGTGGTCAGGGCCCAAAGTAGATAATATCATGCTATGGCGGAGTCAAGACTTGGATGTGAGCTACGCCCTTACAGTTTTGTTTTCTGGGAACTCACATGAGAATTTTCCAGTAGGTCACCCATCACGGGATTGCTTTCGTCTGAACTCGCTTAACTTCGGAGTTTCGATGGAA
Organism: Pyrus x bretschneideri; assembly: GCF_019419815.1. Lineage (NCBI taxonomy): Eukaryota > Viridiplantae > Streptophyta > Magnoliopsida > Rosales > Rosaceae > Pyrus > Pyrus x bretschneideri. The sequence goes on along the minus strand of NW_025999723.1, from coordinate 5,647,996 downwards.
CCTGAAACCAGTGAGTTCCCAAAAGGCATAGTGTTATAGGGAGGGGAACATGTAGATATAAGGCACATCACCCTCTCTCCGTTGGTCAATGTGGGATGTTATATACCAACCTATTCATCCTTCTGCATCATTTTCAAAGAACTATTTGTCAAACTCGTTTCAGTTTCTTTTTATTTATTTTAGTTTTATTCGCGCACTAGGTGCAGAATCAATTCTTTCAGTGGTCCCGGGTCCGGGGCGTGACAACATGATTGATTGAAAATCTAATCGAAATCTTGGCTAAATTATTATAAACAGATAGTGACACATGTCACGTCAAAATTGGTTAAAAATCTTTTCGTAAATCTATCCACAAAATAGTATGTTCGAATAATGACATATGGCGTGACAAGATTGGTTGAAAATATGATCGAAATCTTGGCTAAATTATTGTAAATAGATAATGACACGTGGGTGTTGGGATTGGTTGAAAATATTATTGGAAATCTATCCATAAAATAGTACGTTCGGATAATGACACGTGGCATGACAAGATTAGTTAAAAATCCATTCCGAAATTAAAACCATTTTTTTATATTTTATATATAAAAAATTAATAATATTTAAATGGACTGGGTGTCATCACATTTTTTTAGGGTGGAGATGCATTTGTGCTAGCTCATGTTTTTAGGGATGGAGATGCATTTGGCCAATTACTATTCATTGGGGCCAATCACTATTCATTTGAGTGGATTAAATGGGCTGGGTTATGGGTGGGCAAACAGTTCCTGGATCTGCGAGGCTGGCCAGTTCCTTGCAGTTCGGGGCGGGTCCAAAAATTAAAAATACAAAACGGGCCCGGCCGAGCCGGTTTCTTATAAATAACGAGGTGGGCCGGTTCCAAAAATTAGAAACAACGGGACCCTAGTCCGGACCTTTCATTGCATTAGTGATCTGCCCTTTATTATTACCCATTTACACATTCTCTCTTGTTCTCACTCTCAGGCCCAATTCACACTCAAGCCCTCACATTTTCTATCCCGAGTCGCCGTTCAACTATCCCATCACCCTTTCTCTCTTATTCTTACTCTCAGACCTCAATCTCAATCTCGATCTCCTCCCTCTCAATCTCTCTCTCTCCCACATTCTCTCTCTCTTTTTCCGGGTGTTTTTGTCTCCGATAATGCACATTCGTCAGTTTTCGCTCATTCATGAACCGTAGATCGCCCGACGGGAGCTCGTTCAAGAGGTTTCGGACGCAATGGAACGAGCAGAAGATCTGCGAAGGCGAATTCTGTGAGCGGGTCTAGTTCGAGTCGGGCTTGGCCGAGACGAGGTCCTGGAGCGATTTAAGGATGGATTTGAGGAAGGCAACAAGGAGAACCGAGTCTGTATAGGGATAACGTGGTTGACGGTTGGGATGAGACGAGGTCCTTTATGCTTCCAGTCTTGTGTTTGAGCTGAATCTGCACTGGATTGCTAATTGGATGTGATCTATGCAAAACGTGTGCAAATGTTGAATTGAATTTGTGCAACTGAATCTGTGCAAAATTGTGCAAATGTTGAATCTGTGCAAAACTGCGTTATGGTTTTTTTTTAAATTATATATAACCAAAAAAAAAAAAAAACCAAGAACCCATGGACCCGACCCAAACAGGCCCGTTTCAACCGGGCCGGATTAAGTCCGGTTCTTATATTACAAACTGCTATCCCCAGCCCAGCCCATTTCCTATTCACACAGGTCCGGTCCGGTCCGGTCCCTCCAAAAATGGACCCAACCCAGCCCGTGCCCACCCTTAGGTTGGGTACTAGCGTATTTTTAGGAGTGGACTTCGTCAACTAACAAAAGAGTGAAATTCATTTACAAAGTATAACTTATGTTTAAATCGAATGGATTGTTATGTATGGTAAAAAGATGCCATATTTGACTAATATGACATGTTTAGGAATTTAATCACAATCAAAGCATCACACACAACGCAAGTGGTCCTTTACTACAGTGGTGATAAGGTGTTGAGTCATTACATAACAGCGTAAATTCGAACCCCGTCGATAGCTAATCTAACATCTAATCTAACAAAATTTATAGTTCAACAAGAAACAAAGCATCACACACAACATACGCTAACATATTCCAAAAATTTATATAGAAAAGGAATTAGATAAATAGTTGAGACAATGTACCGTAAAAATAAAAGATATGTTAAAACTTGAATCGAACAGAAAAGTAAAGTATATGTAGCTTTTCTTTTCTACCTCATTTTTACTAGTCTTGACTCTTAATATTTCTTATTGCTTAAGTAAATTTTGTTTTGGTCTATTAAGCGAATTAAGTATTAGCAGCCTATCTTAAGAAAAGCCAGAAGAGGTTAAGGAAGAGATTACCATAAATTTAGGCCATGTGAAAGTGCTGGAAAGACGGGTCATATGCACAAGGACAAAGCATTAAAAATCCGCCGCACGATCCAAAATCCAGACGCAAGTGATGCCAAACTTTAGGATGTATATTTAAAAGAGCGTTTTATCTTTGCAGCTCAAATATTTGCGTCTGAATCTTTCTCCATCAATATTTCTTACTCATATGATAAAAAAAAATAAAAAATAAAAAAAAATAAAAATTAATGAAAATAGTTTGAAAACTTTGGGTTTTAACGATAAGAACAAAATAAAGGGTAAAGTGAATAGTATTATGATTGATTTTTTAGTGTAAAAATGTGATTTTTCGTTAAAATGAACAGTACCGTGAGTTTTTCGTTAAAGTTCTCCAAAAAAAATATTCAAGAAATACAAATTTGAATCAATAAAATACTATCACATCATTTCTTGAAATCAATAGAGAAGACTAAACAAGGTTAAAAGTTTAAGGAGAGGATCATTGTCGGATCCTCTTTGTGCTCGAAGATTCTTCAATCATAGCCGTTCATCATATATTATGTGATCAATTTTCATCAAATATTATTTATATTCAATTTTAAATAAAAAAACTTACAATAATTTACAATAAACGAATGTAATTTAAGAATTTTTACGAATAATATCCAGCGAGAATCGTCACTCAAAAGTTTAAATTAGGTGAGGTTAGTCGCATTGCGATTGTGGGGGCCATTTCAGTGAAAAACTGAGCAGAATTTTGGTGGCTTGCCGAACTTTGAAATTTATTGTGCCCTAGCCTCTAGGCCTGCAGTTAATGTGGTAAACCATCTAATTATTTGCCATTTGGTCTCAGCCTGCCTACTTCACATTCTTCCAAGAAAAATGGGATTAGCGTGCCCAATTTATATGTTTTAGTCAAAGTCAGTCTTCAATCCACCCTGTTTGTCTGCTGACTTCGTCCATGCCACGAGAACTTATGTCTAACCTATGGGGGCCAACTAATTCAATTTTTCTTGGAGAACTTATAGAATTAACGTGACACATATTTGATTGTTGCATAAAATTTGGCAGTTATGTGAGCCAATTAATGCTTGTAAATACTTAAGCCTATTCAAATATGTACCTGCACTTAGGGTTCTTTTGTTGGGTTGAATATAATTGAACTTGTTAAGTTTTGTAAGGCATGACTTGTAATACATCTGTCTAACTCACAATTTGACATAACAAACAATGGATTTGACTCAAGTCTATTTTAATTAGCCATGAACTATCACAACCATCCCACCAAACAGGCCCGAGTGTCTATAGATACCTTAACCGCAACTTATTAGCATGTCAAAATCATGATTATGCATGAGAGTGAGTAGTTTGATGGGTAACTTAGGACATGGATCACGAGCTAAAAAGTAAATGTGAAAGCTTAAACCTTACAATTTGGATCATGTGGGTTGTGAATGTGAGAAGCATGGTTCATGCATGTCCGTATCTTGTAGTTTAAAACAACTTTTACATCACATGCCACTTACTTACAAACGAAGGTAAGGCAAATCTACACTCTTGACGCTTCGCATCCGCGAATGCCATTTTCACAACAATTGGTTTGTGACTACAAAACCGAGGCAAATATGACCCCCATAGCAAGTTAAATCGCCACAACTTTTTTGCCTTTCCTTTCAAGGCGGACTTTTATCCTTCGAAGGTTTTTTTCATTCGTTTGAGGAAATACGCACAAATAGAACCGATGGGATCTGACAACTCCCACCGGTACTGAAACAAACAAAACAACCCGAAAAAGCAAATCAAAATTCCAACAAGAGCGACCAAAAACGAAGACTAACTCACAACCAGTCTACAGACAAAGAATCATTTGTTACCTTTAACTTGAATATACCGATTCATATTCTTAACAGATGTAATTTGAGAAAAATAGCCAACAATACTTCATTCAAAAGTAATTAGTAAAGGAGTATTACACAATGTTCTACCATCCGAACAAACAAAACTGACTCGGCTTAAAACAAATGCATCTAACTTCGCTCATAAAAACGTGAAAGTAGACCCCTTCAAGTGTCCGATCTCTATCATCTAGAAGTCCAGAGCAACTGCAAGGAAGAAATGGGCATGAGATTAGAACCAGGGTAAGAAGAATATATTACAGAAGCAATAAGAACAACGGAATAAATAAAACTAAAAAATAAAAAAACTGAGCACATAGTTGCACAAATAGTCATATGAAGATCGATGTGACATGCATCATGAATACAAGACATTAAAACATTGAGCATTATGAACTTCAAAATGGAGCTCGAAACAAAAAAAGCGAAGTATGCATTACTGCCAACTAAACTTCTTAGACCTCCTCTAAAATTACAAACATTGAGCATTATGATAGAATACCCTGCATAATTCTGATTACAAAGCAAAACTTTCACCGTGGACAAATAAGTTTTTAATCCCAATACAAGCTCATATACCAGAATTTTTATCCCATCGAGACAAGAAATAGATGATAATTAAAAAAATGCCGTAAAAGGGCCCAACGGAAGAAACCCAAAAGATAACTGTATAGTTGTGCGATGTATCAAATATCAGTCAACATTTGGAATGCAAACAATAAAAAAGTTCACAATGAACGGAAATAACATACGAAGGGAGTACTTGCTTGGCCATGTAAAAATGAAGGTACCATAGCCGGAAGTTCACAAATAACAATTAAAACAGCCATTAAACAAAAGTGTAAATCTTTATTGGAGTATTCGAAACGATCCTTAAGATAACAATGCACTCCCTACAGTACACCGCACAAGCTCATTGCCACAAAAACACACGCCTGAATGTCTAACAAAGGTAAAAGGCTCATGCTGAAGTTGCATATCGAACCACATTGTACGAGCAAAATCCACAACAATAAAGTGAAACTTTTATAAATAAACATCCATGCCCTGCGCAACAAAATACGTACTCCATATAAATAACAGTGAACCAAGACAATTAAGCAAAGTGAGTTAAAAAAATGTACCTTAAAAGGCTTAGATATTGCTGGGGTACATGAACACCCTCACCCGAGCACCCTGCAAAGAAACACAAACGAGCTCAATCAAAAACCGATTACAACAAAAAGAAAAAACAGCATACATAGCACAAAATAATTCTAATAAAACACAATACCATGGACTTGGGGGGCAAGTTGGAAGTGAACTTAGCACGAACGACGCCACTGTTACCATGAGGCCTCGATACCTTGCCCCAAATGCAGCGGTAGTGGCTGCCATTGGTCTTCACCTTGGCCTTGTAGATATAGGCCAACCGCTTCCCGGCATACCACGCCACCTCCTCTTTGGTGTTCACTCCCTCAATCTGAATCAGAGAGGTGTTCGGGTACTGGTTCGACTTAGATCTAACCCAATAACAATCAGAAACTCAAAACCCTAGCCTCCATTTAGATCAAAACACCAAAAAAAATTTTTAAAAAAAATCTCCATTTCATTGATTTATCAGTAGAAGATTAATTGCAGAAAGAAAACACAACAAAATCAATAAAATTAATTACCTCTTGTATCCGAGAACGGTGCCCCTGACGTAGAGTCTGATGTATGAGAAATTACAGTGAGCAAAAGATTAGAAATCGGAAAACATGTAATCGCATTAACATGCTCAAAAATTAGGGTTTTGGGTTTGGGAAGAAATGGATCAACTTACCGAATTCGCTCTCCTTGGCGTCCCTTTACCATTTTTGCGATTGGGGTTTATGTGTGTACAGCGAGAATCACAGACGCCTACGAAGGAGAAGCACTAAAACCCTAATTTGGTTGGAGGAAATGATTATGGTATTTATATAAAATGGGTTTGAAGTTGTATGTGGGCCTATTGAAAATTATCAGAAAGCCCAAAGGTTGAGATTTGCCTTAATTTATGTTCATTTTGTTGGGAAGAGATATTTCTTTCACTTTTGCTCTTTAGCTTTTACTAATACTACAGCCTAGTATGATTCATCTTTATATGTATATGAAAGGTTATAGGTTTGACTCTTGCATGTGGCTGATTCAAAATCTACTTATGATTGGTTTATTGTGTACCTCTCAATATCATTTCATATATACAAAATTAAAAAGAGAGTAGTACGTGAGTGAACCATAGTTGATCACAATCAAAGATCTTCTTAGGTTTATGCTGACTGTCAAGTCTAGTATTCCTATACAGAAGAAGTCATTGATGGCTACTGCTGCATTTTCATCATCCATTGCAAAACTTGTAGCCAAAGTAGCCTCCTCCTCATATTCAAAAGTGCCACAGCTTCCTTTCCTAATTCCAATCGCGCAAAAAAAAAAAAAAATATGGTAGAAAAAAAATAGAAATTTAGCATTGTCATATAAGTTTTCAAATTACTATTTGATATTTATATTTTGATATCCCCATTGGAGTTGCTATTAGGGGTTGTTTGAGATCCTCTTGAATATTAAGTAATTTAACTACATTTATCATTTTTTAAAACAAAATATAAGATTTTGCCTTTGTTCTCTTAATGTTTTGGTTTGCTTGTACAAAATGTGTGGTGCATTGCATGCTTAATTTTTATTTATATCCTAGTCTCTTGTCACATGCTTACACATGTGGCAATAGACATTTATATGTAAAATTTAAAAAGGTTTTTATGTTAAAAAAAATGATTTAAGAAATTAAGTATATTTATTTATATATATTTTGTAAAAAAATATTCAAAATGAAAATTGAAGTCCATGGACCATTTTGATATTTATTTTCTTAAGTTATAAATTTAATGTGTTGAATTACTCACGCTTTCTAAATTAATTGTAATTTTTGGGATTTTTGAGGGACCATTTGTGGTATTTTAATTTTTAATTTTTTTGAAATTTTAGAGTGCTTCCTTTATATATAAAGAAGAAATTATTTAGTTTTGCATTACCAACACGAATTAAAAATAAAAATAAAAAATAAAAAATCACAAACACAGAGCTTCATTCGCCTTATAATTCGTTCCCACTTATTTTCCAACGGCATTAAAATTTTACAAAACAAAAAGCAATTAATCAAACATGGACGTTACTTCCTCCCACTAACCCCCCCTCAATCCAATCCCACCTCCCATTTCCTTCTCTGTCTTTACATTACTTTGCCTTTCCTCTGTTTCTCTTTTCCTATGTCAAAATCCACTAATGATCACAACTCATGCGCTAGGTCGAGGCGGCGACATTTCGAGTCCACAGAGGAGCAACCGGACCCTTTCGTCAAGCCCCACGATGCCAGCGTTCACGCCGTGTTTATTCGCCGCCGGGTGAGAAAGTTGTCCGAATTCTCAAGTGGGTGGTGGTGCAGATGGACTTCAATGGTTTTGATGGGTTTGGCCTTTTTGTCATTGTTGGCCAAGTTTGCCTTGCTGAACATGTTTCCAGAGTTGAGGGTGATAGAGAAAATAGGTTTGATTCGGCCTTCGCTGCTCGAAAAATCCAGGTCAGATTGTTATTTTTTACTGCATTATCCAATAAAATTTTAGGATTTATTCTCTTGCACCTGAAATTATGATCCCATCTTGTATTTGATTTCTGCTAGTCAGACTCTTGATATTTGGACGCCACCAGAGAGTTATAATTACTACCAATGCATAACTCGAGCGAAGAAGGAACTTCGTACGTTTCAAAAGTTTTCTTCCGCAACAAGTTAGCTAATCATTACCATGAATGTACAATTTTGATCAAGTTACAAGTTTGGTTTCTTGCAGTAAACGGAACAACCACAAACGGCTATCTCTTGGTTCGTTCCAACGGCGGATTAAATCAAATGAAGCTCGGGGTATGCAACTAATTGAGCTAAGCTTCTGTGTTTTTGGATTTGCCTATTGAGCGTATAGTTATTTTTCTTAAGGCTTCTTATGAACAAATTGAAATTGTAGATAACTGATATGGTAGCAATAGCAAAACTTATGAATGCCACTCTTGTCCTCCCTTCTTTGGATCACCGATCCTTTTGGACTGACCCAAGGTTAGCGCCGTATTAACTTACTGAGTATTTCATTTTGTATAACATCCCTCTTTCTCTTTTAAATTTGACCTTTTTTTCTTAGTGACTTTAAAGACATTTTCGATTGGAAGAACTTCATGGAAGTTTTGAGAGACGATATCGTGATTGTTGAGTCTCTCCCACCGGAGTTTGCAGACGTGAAGCCCCACCTTAAGAATCCGGTGTCTTGGTCAAAGGTACGATCAACATTGTTAGTACCCTTTTCGACAAATTCAGTGGGATTTGAATCTAACAATGTGTAACAATTTGTGACCAGTCCAGTTACTATAGACTACAGATGGTAACATTGTTGAAGAAGCACAAGGTTGTCAAATTTACCCTCACAAATTCCAGACTTGCTAATAATATTGGTAGCTCGATCCAAAGGCTCCGCTGTCGTGCCCTTTATAAGGCACTAAAATTTGCAACTGAAATCGAAGAGCTTGGGATGAATTTGGTTGATAGATTAAAGAATAACGGTAGCAAATACATTGCTCTCCATCTAAGGTTTGTCTAATGAATTTTTAAAAATTGATGTTTAACATATTTTTTCTGTCTAAGAAAGGTTTCTAATCAGAATGTTACAATTGCTCAGATATGAAAAGGACATGCTTTCTTTCACAGGCTGCAGTCACAATCTCACCAAACATGAAGACAAAGAACTCAAAAGGATAAGAGGGCAGACGCCGCACTGGAAGAACAAAAAGATCAATGGCACGGAGCAGAGACTGTTAGGGCAATGTCCTATGACCCCAAGAGAGGTTACTCTTTTCCTTGAGGCAATAGGGTTTCCTTCGGATACGAAAATTTACATAGTTTCCGGTGAGATCTATGGGCAAGACGGGCTAACAACATTGCAAGCCAAATATCCGAATCTATTTTTCCACTCAAATTTAGCATCTGAAGAAGAGTTGCAACCTTACAAGGAGAAGCTCAATCAGCTTGCTGCTTTGGACTATATTATAGCAGTTGAGAGTGACATTTTCATCTACTCGTATGAGGGAAACATGGCTAAAGCAGTCAAAGGCCACAGAAGATTTAACGGGTTTAGAAAAACAATCAGCCCTGACAAGTAAGCATGATTCTTTGCCGAATATTCTAAACTGACTCGAGCTCTATCTAACGAGAAAAACTTACCTATCACATGTTACATACCTCCTCCCAACATCTGTCTCGTCGTATGGTGATGCGATGATAGAGAAAGAAAGGGAGAGGTATGTAACATGTTTTATTGGGAGTTTCGTATCTGACACACTGGATGTTACTTGCCTTGCAGACAAAGATTTGTGAGATTGATTGACAAGTTGGACAAGGGTGCGATATCTTGGAAAACATTCTCGTTGAGGGTTAAGAGGTTACACGAAAATCGGATCGGAGAACCGTATCCCAGAGTGCCAAGAAGTTTGCCTAGACTGGAGGAGAACTTTTATGCAAATCCATATCCAGGTTGCATTTGTGAAAAGCCCAAAGAGCCAGCTTCATCACTAGCAGGGAGAAATATGTTAAAAGGATTAGGGTTTTGAGAGTGGCTTTTAGCTGTAAATATTCATTCAAAATACATTTTTCTTTAGTTAATGTACACACAAAGTGTATCATGTTTGAAGACAATTGAAAATTTAGATTTAGCGATGTTTTTCCCTTTGTCCAATTATTGTATGTTACACCTTGAGCGGTTCTAATTATAAACCTAGAATAGGTGATTTTCACGCTCTCGTATTTTCCGTTTGCAGTTTTACCAGTTTCTCTTCTTTTATTTTCATTTTATTCATTAAATCACCAAATCACAAAAATAAGTGTGAGAATTGCAACATTGGAAATGGGAGTTCAAAATCGGCACCATAATCTTTTATTAGAAGACGATATTCTTAGTTACCGTAAATTTTGAGATATTCAAACTTAGATGTACAAGACGAACACAATTCAATTAGCAAACTGTCTTACATCCCTAAAACTTTACACACGGAAAACAAATGCAATGACAATTACTACAGGGCCCACTTTGATCTGGGCCCAAACATGGTGATCCAGCAAGAAGGCTCAAACAGCCCAAGATTAAATTAAACTTGCAACAAAATAATAATAAAATTTAAAAAAATTAAAGAAAAGGAGAAAAAAGAAGGGCACTTTCTTCTTTGTTCCTGGAGGCTTGGTTGTTGGAACTTGGAAGCCTTTCGATTTAAGCCTTTTTCCACCGCCAAGACCCTCTCTCTGAGATCAGGTACCCGCATTCAGGTTAGTAACAAGGGTTTTCAATTTCTCATAACATTCATAATTCGCAAGCTAAATCTCCCTACTTTTCGTGTTTGCCATAGCTGGGTTATTCTTGGAACTCCAGATTCCATTGAAGCTTCCTGTTCCTGGGTTTAAGTTTATAAGTTTACAGCTTATATCTCACATGGGTATTCTTTATTTTCACCTTTTATGCCTATATTTACATGTGTTTTGAGGTTTTACCTCACTATTTATGAGAGGATTCGATTTGCCAGGTTGCTTTTTTTTTTTTTTTTTTTTTTTTTTTTGGAAGGGTAGGGTTGGGGGGGGGGGGGTAAAGGATTCTTTGGTTTTGCATATCCATTTCTGGAAGGGACGTGTTTGGTATTTTGGGGTTGTTTTACTTTGAGAAATTGTGTATAATTCTCCTTAATTACTGGTGTTGCTGTGTTAGAATGCCACAACTTTTCATTTTCTGCAAATGGGATTTGTTTTGTGGGTGATTAGGCTGGTTATTGGACCTTAAACTAGTTTTCACCTTGGGAACGAATCTCAGTAGCGTAACCGATAACTGATTGATCTAAGATCTGGTTAGTGTGAGTGCAAAATAACCGATAACTGATTGATCTAAGTCCCAATCATTTCAAGAATTTCATGTATAGTTTAGGAAACTCGGAAAGCACGCAGTTAGTGCTCTGCTGATGCGTGATTGGCCTACACAATCTAAAACTGATGTCTTGGGGGTTGCATTGAAACAAATCATCCCTGGATACTGTCCTGCCTGTTTGTGCTGAAACAAGTCACCCAAAAGTGCAAATGAATGTGTCTTTGAGATTTTGGCAACTTCATTATACATGTGGAATTAATTTTTCAGAGAACATTCTTTTGAATTCGGGCGCAGGCAGTGGAGTTGCTGAACTGTTTTCCATTCTATCACTTACATATTAGCTCACATGACATGAATTCTTCACTTTTCAGATAAATGGGTTTGGGGACGCTACTTGAAGGCTTTCTGCTTCTTGCGAATGCATTAGCAATATTAAATGAAGACCGTTTCCTTGTGCCTAGGGGATGGAGCCTCTCAGAATTCTCAGTGGGCAAGACAAAATCAGTGAAGGGACAGATTATAGGTCTCATTTATGCAACACAGTACTTGAGAGTTCCTCTCGTACTACTCAATACTGTCTGCATCGTTCTAAAATTGATATCTGGATGATGCCAAATGAGGTCAGATATAGATCTATGCCTAAGGGATAATATCTTTTTTTTTCTTGTTTGAGTTTGTTCGTGAAATATTGTAAGATAATTACGGAGTTCCTACCTTGCTCTTTTGTTTTCTGCTTCTGTTTTTCCTTGTATCACTTTGTCCAAACAAACTTACTCTTGAGCTTTCACTCTGGTGAGGTTTGTTTACAGCAGCGGTGATGTTTATATTTTAGCATTCTTATCCACACAGTTAATAGCTCCTGGTTGATGGAGTAGTAGCAGTTGATTTTGCATAACATATTTTATGACATGCATGGCTTCGCTCTACAACGATAAATGCAAACTGAGCAAGAGAAAAATTGTTATTTTACCTCTATATTTCGCACTGGAATATTGTTGAAACATGTAGGTTTAATGTTTTGATTTCTCTCTTTAGGAGAGTTTCTAGTTTGACTGCTCTCTATAGGAGAGTTGCTTCATTTAATTTTTGTTTTGGTGTGCTACACCTCTTTTGCATCTATGAGTGAAGGGTGGAGCTGTTTGATTTGCCCGATCTACTTCACTTGGTGTTTTGGGATCGTGGCGGTGATTAGATGATACGATTAGACCCGTGGGCATCGTACTCCGTGTCCCAATATATGATTTGAGCTTTTTGTTCTCACACGCGGTTTAACTGTTTTATTGATCTTTGTTATCTTGCGGTTCCCAATGAGCTCGGACAAGTACTTCATCTCTACTTATCGCTTTGCGATTGTTGATGCTTTATTGTAATTAATCTATATCTAGTTTGTAAGGACCCTTTAGGGGCCGAGTTCTTCATGATATGTATTTGTAATGTCTTTTATTTCAATTAAAAAAAAAAAGTTTAGTAGCGAAGTAATTTAACGTCGAGACCTGAGCCTGACTTGATTCTTTTATGTGCTTGATATAGAAACTGCTAATGTTCATGGTTTCATCCATTCTGAAACTTTTTTTTTTGCTGATTTTGGACGGTTTCAGGTTAATTGATCCGAAGATTCATCGAATTGATATCGGGAATCTGCAAAATCGACTCTCGTTTCTTGGAAGGTTGAAGTATTAGGTTGATGGATATTGTTTCAACATTGTATTTTGAAGTAGTTCATGTTCCTCGTTGTTCAGAATCTATTTGATTTTAGATAGTAATTGTTTGCCAACATATCGATTGTGCGCATTTTAAGGTCACTCAGGATCGCTCTCTGCCGTTGTGCGTATGATACCGGAAACATATATTTATTAATGCCAAATTGCACTAAGAGTTCCTATACTTTACTCAAATTTTCACTACCGTCCCCATAATATTTTTTGTTACATTTTTGTCCATATAAATTTCGTTTTGTTTTTATTTTAGTCACATGTATCAGCTAATTGATTTCCATTCGGTTTTTTGCACATCTCGTTTGGAAACCCAGGACGGACAAAGGTGAAAAGTTACGTAAACTACGTAGACTATTAGTGTAAATCAGCCAACAAATTAACTATGCTTAAGCCGTGGAGAACAAAAGGCATCTAAATGCCAAAAGCAAATTTAATACAATTGAAGGATCGAATGGCAAAAAAAATGAAAAAAAATTGGAGAAGAAAATTAATCATAGATCAGCAAATACATGGTAAGTTAAATTTAATACAATTGAAGGATCGAATGGCAAAAAAAAAATTAAAAAAAAAAAGGGGAAGAAAATTAATCATAGATCAGCAAATACATGGTAAGTTTTGGAATCTACGGCTATGAGCCTCAAGGACGAAACGAAAGCTGCGACAGCCATAAGGGCAAAGAAGCCAACATTCAGCCAATGCCAGCACTTCTGTGCAGAAGTCAGCGTCTCCTTCTTTGCCACCAAATACATGTGGTTTGCAAGGATAAATGTGAGGGGGAATGTGCTGATGGCTCCTGTGAGGCTCATGAAATCTCCGAGGAAGGGCAGCAGAGCCGAAAGCAGCGTGTTAATCGCTAGGTAGCCGCCTCGAACGGTGATTCTGAATGTCAAGTTCTGAATTTTCAGTGGACTTCCTTTGATGCCGAACTTCGTATCCAGATATTCATACATTGGACTTGCAAATATCTGCAAATGCAGAAGCATAAAAGCTTGTTGGGTTAGTGCAGTTTGAGAGAGTGAAAGAGAGGGGTACAAAGGAAGAGGATTTACATGCAGAGCAATGACTGTTTGCAGGAAGGCAGCAACATTGGCCATCGCCTTCACCCAGACCGGTCCGTTGACGTTGTTGAGCAGATAAGATGATGTGTTATTTCCATATGCCCAATACCCTATAAAACAGACGGCATACAACGGCACAACACCGGCGGTGAACTGAAAGTACAGAGCTCTCATCATGTTGTCAACCACTGGCTTCCTCACTGTAGCCTGTCACATAATCACAGCCTACAAAAGTGAGTGTGGAAAGCCTTACATTGAGGGACAATTGTGGTTTTCATGTCAGCATTCTTACAAAAACTTGAACGATTGAAGCTTTTGGTACCTGTATCTCTGGTAGCATTCCCGTGTTGAATGCAAAAACAAGGCTAGCAGCCGCCCCAATTGTAGTAAATATTCTGCTTATTGGTGTCCCTGGGATGTCGTAACTCCTGGCCGGTGCTTGAAGTCCTAGAACAACATAGCTGTTGTTAACGCAAATCCAACGGTACAAAATTCTTAAAAATTCCAAAAAAGAATCTGAGATGATCCTTACCATCATTAAGCGACAGGACGAATGCTATAACAATATACATCAAGCTGAAGACTGTTGAAAACCCCAGCCAAATCCTCAGAGCTGACAAATGCGGTATCCCTATCGCGAATATGGCGCACACAAAGCCGGAAATGGCAATAAAATGTGGTAGCTTCATGGTATGGTCATCCCTAAACAGAACATACGCAGCCTGCATGCGTAGTGAACGACTACAAGTTTTAGGAAAATGAGACATTAATCTGTTCATATATGCACATAGACGATCCGATTGGAGTCAAATTGCAATGTGCTCTCACCTTGAGTGCCTGACCGGCCAAAATGATATATCCAGTGTTAATCATGAACAGATTGACATATTGCAATCCCCATGTCAGAGAGTAAGCTTTCTTGCCTGCAACCAAATAGCCCCATCGGGGATCAACACAGCCATGAAAGAAGACATCAGAAAGGTAAATTCAACAAACGAATGGCAATCAATTCTTCGATATTGGCATCCTTTTCACACGTACCGTATATAAATCCAGCAAGGTCTCTGTATCTGATGTGCCTAACCCCTCCATACTCATGGAGCTTGGCAATGAGAGCATTTGCAGAGAGTGACATTACAGTGGCTATAATTAAACCGATTACACCGCCGGTCCAACCAAGAGGAATCATGACATTTCCAGAGTATCCCAGCACATACGCACTGTTGATACCGGTGGTGAGGACGAATCCCACTTGAAACCATGAATCTGTGGAAACCAAAGATGTTACCAATAACACAATTCACAATGCTATTCGAAATCATTCCGAATTCATTCATTACGCATTCCGAAAACTATAACTTCATGAATTGCATTCTGGAACCAAAAATTGAAACTTTTTAGGAACCACATGAACAAAATTAGAAGAAAAAATGATTCATTTCCTCAGTTCCAGAGGAAAACATTGCATGAAACCAATTCTGAATTCAAAAACATTCTTGGGTTTTGGAAAACGATTGAAAAAACAATCATTTCATTCATCCAATGATCGAATTGTGGTAACAGAACAATCAAAATTATATAGAAAAACAAACCCAGATAAAATAACATAAATTAAAATTAAGAAAAAAGAAAATGAAAGAACCTGTGCTAATCTGATGAGCGGTTTCTGGGATTTCGGTACTTTCTTCATCAAAAACCTTCTTAGAACCAGAATAAGCTTCACTGGTAGCATCCATAGTCGACTCTCGATGATGTCCTTGCCCCGCCAGGAGCCACTCGGTTGTGGTTATCTCTTCCCCTTCCCCTGCCTCCGCCTCCTCCTCTGCTTCCGAGATGCAAGTAACAGCCAGCGTACCCCTACCCTTCACTTCCTCTCCCCTTTTTATAGCTGCCTCAGCTCAATTCAAGCGTTCAATTCCGTTTCAGCCAGCAAAAAGACTCACCCAATTTAGAAAATTAATTAAATTTTAAATCTTTTCAACGAATTATTCTTTTCGAAAATTTAATTAAATTCGAAATATTTTTGTGTAATTTCGCTTTCTTCATCTCCCTCCAGAATTCTTCGCCGCCCGTATCGATCTGGGCCGCTGCTTTGTTGGAGGCGCGCGCGCGGGGGTCAGATCCGTTGAGCATCCGAAGGTGTCTTATATATGCTCGCCGCGTGGGGGTTCGTTAAGATTTCGTTTTCCAGCTGCTTTCTCCGTGGGAGAGCGTCACCGTTTTGACCACTTACAGTGCGCAGTCATTCTGGTTTGTCCCCATTTTGGGATCGCACGCACAAGAAAGTGCCACGTAAGTCGTGGACTTTTGGAGCCGTTAGATTTCGTTGACGTTTTGGTGTGAATGATCGTATTTACTTTAACAATTGTGGGTTAATGCTAAGAAAACTATTTAACTTAAAATATATTCTCGATGGTTATGTTACAGAAACCAATTCTTTAGATCAAATTATGGGTTTTTTCATTTGGAGGTTAGTTATAGGAATTTATATAAAATGCGTTTACTGTCATGTAGCGTTTTAATCAAATAACGGAATGACATGTTAAGATTAATAGATACATAACATTATATTATTATACTGGAATATCATGAGCGTGAACTTATTTCATGTAAGTGATTCTTCGACGGTGGAGACATAACTTTATTACTATAATTGCACACATTACATTTCTTAAGATGGTAGAGACATAACTTTATTACTACAATTGACACATTAACACATTACAATGGGGGAGATAAGCCTTGACCCTATTGTTTGAATCAAACTTGAGCATAACCGTGGACGACGTGTATGAGAGAGATGAGCCTATGTCAGCCGTGCATGGGATTATTAGATCAACAAAGATGTGTCATACTATTTGATCCTTGGAGAAAATACCCAAGGTAGGGTTGATTTGATCCTTTGAGAGTTACTGTACAGAGAGAAATTTTAGGGTGAGAATCCAACCATATAAGATTATGATTACGTTAACTAATTCATAAGATATCTTAATTTCACTGCATCAAAATGATAGTTATAATAGCATTACATGACCATTAAATACTTACGACATGTTCAAAAAGTACGCTACCAAATTTACGATACATTATAAGTTGTAACTCATTATTATTATTATTATCATTTGAGAAGATACGATAGCGGTTTTATTCATAATTAAAGAAATCATACAATCATGAATAAGGGCATCCTGTATACATTCTGGGGGGACCTCAAACTAACAACTAGTAAAATTGGAACTAAGGGCCAACTTGACCAATTTAAGCGTCACAAAATTGATGAATCTAAGGACACAAGTGACTCTAGTAGAAGCAAAATCCCGAAGCCTGGTCTTGATGTCCTCGATCAGTAAGCCGGGATCAGAGGGATCAGTGTTGAGGCTTCCAATTGCTTGCGCCACCTGCAGTGCATCACATTCCAAAATCACTTGTAATTATTATGACTACGAACAGATTTGCGATACATTGTAAAACATGGCTTTATGTTTATTTATACAGTCCAATAATTTGAGGCCCCTTTCGGAAGAATCCCTCTAAGATTTTTATATTTCTTTTCCTTTATCCTAACATTTCTTAAATTGATGGGCCACCAACCCAACCATCTTTTTTGACATGTCGACAAGTTTAATATGATATTTCAAATCGTTCACGTAAGAACTGATTGGAAATCGTTTTCATTCAACTGTTTAGCTGTGGAAGTTGCCAAATGTTTTGAACCATTACAAAAGAGTAGGATTCGCTCTCTCCTACTCCTAATTCCCTCTCATTCCTTCCCTCGTTTTTTTGTATTTCTTTCTTTATACACAAGTTAAAGAAGATGTTGACGTGATTTAATTGTGACTGTTCAAATAGGAAGAGAATTTGAAGAAGATAGATTCACACTCCCATTATAAAACATGAAAGTACGGTGAGTAAGGAATCCTCTAGCATTATTGGTAGGCAAAACGAGAGTATGAAATGAAGAAACGATCTCTTCATGCGCTCCTCAATTTGTTTTCTTCTAAACTTTGAGTTTTAATAAATTAATGTAGAAGTAAAGGACAAAAATAAAAGGAGGACCGTGTAGAAAATGAGACAACAAAAGTACGGAAATCATCTTTATATGCATTTTTTTATCAAACATCTCTATATATTTTATCTCTTTTTCTTTCTGCTTTATTGGGTAAAGTCTCCACTTTATATTCCCCATAATTAATGATATATTCCACAAAACAAAATATTTGTTTCTTTTTATTAAATGATACAATATTTTTTAGTAAAACGATAGCGTTGATGAATTAAATAGTTAGTTATTAGGGAAATAGAGAGATTAAACTCACACCAAGTTGCATAAATATGATTGTTTTTTACCAGTTCAATATGTATCATTTGATGATCATAACAAATGACTCAATATATCAGGCTTGTTTAGGAAGTGTTTTTAATCACTGAAATCGCATTTAGACAAAATATTTTTGAGTTTCAAAAACATTTAAAGTGCTTCATACGTTTCTTGCGAGAAGCACGTGAAGTACTTCCTGAACTTCTTACAAAAAACACTGGTTATATGTTTCTCATTGAAAGCACTTTAAGTATTTTTTTAGGATTAACTTGTAT
This sequence comes from Pyrus x bretschneideri, assembly GCF_019419815.1. Taxonomy (NCBI): domain Eukaryota; kingdom Viridiplantae; phylum Streptophyta; class Magnoliopsida; order Rosales; family Rosaceae; genus Pyrus; species Pyrus x bretschneideri. The sequence continues at coordinate 5,629,445 of NW_025999723.1, read as the reverse complement.
TTTTACTAAAGATTAATTTCAAAATTATTATTTTTTCTTCTAAAAGCTCTTTTAGACATTTAAAAACACTTTCCAAACGAGTTCTTTAACATGAATAATTAATGATTGCATGGATAAGTCGGTCACAACTCCCAAAGCACGAATAATTGTGGCCTTCTCTTTCTTAAAACCAATCTCTTTTTTGACTGAAAATTGCAGATCAAAAATCATGGATTCTCAGAAGTTGCAAAACATTGGACAGCAGAAAGAAAAGAGGTATCGTACTCAGAAGCCCACTGCGAGTGTTGGTTAACGTAAAGAATAAAATAAAATAGGGCATCACTGCTTGTTTTTACGTGCTTTCCACTACAAATTTAGATGGTTTGAGATCCAAGTTGTCGTCTGAAATCTCGTACGACACTGCCACTGTTCGATAGATGCTGGTCCTCCTTTCCATTTTAAACGAAGTGGTCATTGTGTCGAAAGCCTAAACGTGACTGTTTATCCGAATCGCTAGACGAAAAGAGATTCAAAAATTTCAAAATCCTGGGTGAGAGAAAATGAGCGAAATCGGAATCGGTGTCAAAGCGATTAATCTGTCGTCGACGACGCCGTCGCGCCAGAAGAAGGGAGTGACAACCGAGAAACCTCCCCAGAATGCTCCGTCGTCTTCTTCCGCGGAGGACGAGGAAGGAAGTCCAATCAGGCACATTGTATGTGTCAAAAACAAGGTCGATGTCAAACACTTTGAGGACGTCGAGGACTGCTTCATCTTGGATTTCGACCCCTTTGAGCCGGTGCAGTTCAAGTTGTCCGTTTCGGATAATGGTGTTGATGGTCACGCTGGTTCTCCCGATATCGCTGTTGTTGCTGAGAAAGGACAGGTTTTGATTTTTACCAGTGACCCTTTTGATTATTTGTGTTAATTTTCTTTCTTCTGTTTGGTTGCTGGGAAAATGCAGGTGAAGAATTGAATTTGAATTCATAACCCCATTTTACATATGACCCTTCTAGGATTTTGCAAAAGGAAGGAAATTTTTAATCAATTTTCTTTCTTTGTCATGTTTGGTTGCTGGGAAAATGCAGGTGAACAAATGAATTAGAAATTGTAACCCCATTGTGACATTGTGCCCATGAACCTTCAGGTGTTTGACCTCAAAAGATTTAAAATTTATAAGAAAGTTTCCAACTTTTCTGCTTATCTGTTCATATTCCAATTTTTGTAAATTTATGAGCTAATTTGGTGAATGTCTGACGCCTCGTGTGGATTTGAATTGATGCTGTGTAGGTTGCTTGTAGAGACTATCCACATTCAAGACACCTCTGCCTGAAATTTCCTTTCGAGACGACACCCCATGAGAGCTACTGTGAGCTGGTAACAGAGCTTTACAACTTCAAATATTTGCATCTTGTGAATGTATCCCTGATTCCCTTTCTATATTGTTTAACTTGGCATCTCAAAAGTGAATTCACTGATTGCATGTAGTGCTACTGCTATGTTTGCGATTCTGCTGCTCCATGCATGTTGTGGAAACTATCACATTGCCACGCCGCTGCGCACATTGGTGACTGGAAGTGCAAAAGGATGTTGATGAAGCAGCAAGCCGCGGTGAAGAAATGAACAAAGCTCCCGTTGTTTAGCCGTATTGCGGATAACGATGTATGAGAAATACCAGAAAAGTGAACTATTGTTTTACTAGTAGGCGGTCAAGTTCATGTAATTTTGTTCATAGGGAGGGTACTTGAAATGGCTTTTGTTCTGACTCGAAGAGATGTATTTACTAATGAACTTACGATGTTGGTAGAAATGGAATCAAATTTGATTAGTTCAATTCAATTTTCTTTCTTGTTAGAATTTGCAGGATGATTAGCAAACTAAACACAAGTGGGACTTGTTCAATTCTAGCAAGTTCATCGGTCAATTATATTTGCTTCTCAATAATACGGCATACTCTCCTCAAAAAATAATTACATCATACAAGTTTTACAATTGACTCATAAAACTCTTAATATTACGAATCAGTGAATGTAGACACCATGATAGTTACGTAGGTTGAGAATTAGAGTTCGAAAAGGATATTGTACGGGAAAATTTCTGGCTATTTTTATGATAATTTATTGTTTCTGAATGAATGGTTATTAAAATTAAGTCAACATTTTCTCCATCAAAAATTATTATGGTCATTTTATGAAAAATTTATGTTAATTTGAGGGTATTGTTGTCAAATCAATCTCACTACTGGATCTTTCACAAAAGAACCAAAATAATAGATGATGTATAATTTTAGAAACCACTTCTTTTGATTCTAAATCTTAGGACCAAAGTGAAGAATTATATCAATCCGAGGGATCATTTTGGCTAAACCTCCTTTATAAAAATAACAAGTTGTCATGTCAACTGGTCACTAAAATTTGGCGTAATAAGTTAGTGTCTTTAACAAATGATATTATCTACACTAAAGGAGTGAGGGAATGTGTTGAGTCTCACAGTGGGTTAGTGCCTTTAGAATTATCTATACCTTAAAATGATTGCAATATATAAACATGTAACTTAGGCCGGTCGGCAATGTTAGTGTGCCAAGCCAAATATCTTGCACCCGAGTTTGAATTCTCCTAGTACAAGCCTTCATCCGAGCAGCGTATGCCGGATCTAAACTGGGGTCCTGATTTGTTGTTGCGTTAAAATTGTACTATCTGTTGCTGAAAGAAGTGCAACGAGAGCGGCCAATGGTGCGCGCTCCTGTAGAAACAAATTGTCTGATATATAATCAGCTTTATTTGTTGCTTCATGGCATAATTTTCACAAGAAAATATTCAACGTACCAGAGAGAGAAACCATTTCTTCTTGTGTGAAACCCCCTAAACCTGAACAAAGTTTAATGTTCATGGGGCATTGCTAAAAATTGTGTAAAAAACCACTACCCGAAACTTATTGACCACCTAAAATCTCTGGTAGCCATTCCAAAAGAAGCGTCAACAGATCCACGCACGCTTGCGAGGAAGAGGAATACAAAGTGGTTTGAACCAGCTCCAGACTTTCCAGCCCATGTTGTGGACATCCAGTCTTGCATTCATTTGGGTTGATGATGCCCAACAAGCTCACAAGTCATCCTTCAAACTCTCTAATTAACAACATTGTTTAAAGATAACTAAACCTCCAATCCAATTTAACATATAAGAGACTCATAACAACTTCTTCCCCAAGGTTCAATAATCCAAATACTCCAATGTCTTCACCAACAACGAGACATCGGACAATAATCGACAATCTCTTCGATATTGAACCTTGGGTGGAGCAAAGCTTATGTCATTCAAATTTGTCAACAATATATACTTTAAAACTGGTAATGGAAATATGAAACTTTACGTACTTGCTATATTTCACAAAATCGTGCTACATATGGTGAATGAACAAAACAGAGCCACATATATACACAACATATGTGATCATCAGACCTAATTGCATTACAATTTGCTATCAGAATTCACACCAGAACAACAGCATTCATCACATTTGTTCGGGCTAGAAATTCCAATCAACATTTCCGACATAGATTCACAGCAAAAAAAAGTCACACCTTTTAATGCTTTACGTTCTACTTCTTAACACCGTCAGCATCTTTCTCTACAACTACATTGATCTTCTCATACTTGAGATCCACAGCCATTGCAGGAAACACAGCAAGGTACACCAGAATAACAGAATTCATCACATTTTCGTGTTAGAGATCACAAACAAGATTTGCAACATACATTCACAGAAAAAAAAAAAATTGCCACGCCCTTAAAGACCTTACGCTCTACTTCTTAACACCATTGACATCTTTCTCTACAACTACATCGATCTTCTCATACCTAAAATCAACAGGCTTTGCAGGAAACTCAGCAGGGAACTCCGTGTGCCTACTGATGATAATAGCCCACAAAAACAGCACCACAAATGCCACCAGTGCTCCACACCCAGTCACGAAGATCATCCCAGCAAGAACTGTCAAAGGGCAAACCCCTTGCTTATCCATGCTCAAATTCTTACCGTGACCATCCAAATACCCCCTCGGATTCACAGGCAGAGAATGCATTGACTTGGGAACATTTCTAAGCCTAAAATTCCATGAATACACACTGCTAATCTGCGACGACTTGCCATTCGAATTTGACGAGCTAATACCTACATACACATCCTCATCTCTCCACATTCCCGACAAATCTATCCCATACGCTGTAATCGGATTATCAGGCCTCGATTCATCCACCTTGCCTAGCCTAATCTCCAATCGTTTCGAACTAGCATCATAATCAATCCAACATTTCAACTTTTCTCCACTATTTAGCACCAAATTCAATTCAGAAACATTACCAACAGCTAGAGATACAAAGCTACCAACATCTACCCCTATGTGATTAGCATTCAAATCATTCATATCTCCATTCATTTCAGTATCAAATTCAATACCCAGAAATCGATCCTCACCGTTAATCCCAAAGGGGAACTTCGCAGACAATCTGGACCCCAAATCTCCGGGAGCAAAGACGAGCAAGAGGCCGTCACCGCCGCCAGGCGTCATCGAGAATGCGAACTCGGTGGAAAACGACGCCGGGTTGCTGAGATTCCCGTAGATAAATTTAAAGGGTTTTCTGCGGAGGAGAAGACCGGAGCTTGAGACCGACGGCCGCGTAATGTTGACATAAGATCCACCGCCTGCTAGCGCGGCGTCGCCAAGGAGGAAAATTTCGGAATCGAAGTTGGGGTTGGGGTTGCTGTTGCTGTTGTTTAGGGGTTTGGGCTCGGAAGAAGAAATGGGTTCCGCAGCTAGGGTTAGGGTTAGGAAGTAGGAGGAGGAGAGGAGGAGAATGAAGGGGAAATTGCAGAGGGAAATGGTGAAGTTCGCCATTGTTGTTTGCACAAACCAGCTTCGTCTTCGCGCACTTCCCAAATCAAAGCGAATTCAGCGATTTTCTATTTATCTCCGATCAGAAAATTGGATTTTCCGTATTTGGTAAAGCAGCTTTGCAGTTTTTTTGTCCGAAGAACCCGCAACATATATAGGCTAAACGACGTCGTATAGATTTCATTCCCCGACACCCTCATATTTTATGAAGCAGAGGACGACCTCAGTCAAATGTAGTTTCTTTGGTCAAATTTTATCCACATTTTTCTTTCCTTTTTAGTAGTTTCTGTTAATTGAGGTGGCTTAGTATTAGGGTTAAAAGAGAAGGTTTAGATTTAATTCTAGTTAAAAGATAAATTTAAGCTATATTATTGCCGATTTATTATGAGGCTAAGCACAATTCTTTCTCATTTAGTATAAATAATATTGTTTGTTTAAAAAAAAAAATGTTATTGAGGGCTTAGCCCAACAAACAAGTGGTATTAAAAAGACAAAAGCCCAAACAAACCTAAACAGAAACAAACCTAAAGGCCCATTTAACATATAAATATCCAAATCTACCACATGCCCTCAACACCAAAATTAGAGTGGGTAAGGCCATCTCCAATGGGGTGAGAGTCAAAGGTCCAAAAGCCAAAAATAACATGATTTGGCCAAAAAATTCATCTCTAATCGATGGCTAAACTATAGTTTTATAAAGTCCACTAGACTATAATTTAGTCAAAGGGGCACCTGGCTAGCCAAATGCAGTCCCCTCTTAGCCATTTCTTGGGGCCTAGCTTCTCAGTTGCAATAATTGATACAAATTCAGCAACTAGATTCAAAAACACTAATGGTAGTTTAACTAAATTAACCAATAAATTTAAAGTATAAACTTAAAACTAATAAATTATTGAGGAGGCTATGTTTAGTCCCTTCGGTTGTACATGATATATGAGTATGGCTTAATACTATTCATTAAAAATAATTTTTTGCAAGACTATAATTCTGAAAGGGACTATATGTACCTTTCAGTTGGAGATAGCCTAACTGGCAACCCAAAGAATCAAAAAATTAGAAGGGCATACCTTTTCTTTTTCTTTCTTTTATTTATTTATTTATTTATTTTTATTTTTAATTAGGGAAGGGCATTCTATGGTGCCTAGATTCTGAATTGAAGAGTTGGTAATTGAAAAAAAAAAGATATAAAAAATTTGGACTAATCCTTGGATTTCAAGCACCTAAGTCATCTCTAACCGAAGAGTTTACAGGGCCAGAAGGTCGAAAATAGCCTTAAAACTGTCTCCAACTGAAGGCCAGGCTAAATGGCTCGTGGGCGCCACTGGACAAAAAAGGGCCAAAGGGCCAACCGGCGTGCCCAAATGAGCTAGCCAGGCTAAAAAATTTGAATCTCAACGACTAACTGACGTCAGCTAACTGTTATTTTTTATTTTTTATTTTTGATAATTTTTTTTGGGCGAAAAATGTAAAAAGAATATTTAATTAAGGCCTAGAAAGGTAATTGGTTTTATGTGGGGATGTTGCTTTTATAAGCATGTTTGATTGCTCAAACTTCTCCCACAGCTTATGTGGGACAAATATAATGGGTGCCACACATGCAAGCTTTTGCTTGCTCAATTCTCTCCCGATGTGGGACAAATATAATGGGTGCCCCAAATATAAGCTTCCTATTAAATATGGTAAATATGCATTTATACATTTAACTATCTCAAACTAAGTTGTACTAGTAATTGGACACTTCAATTACAAAATTAATTTAACATACAACTGTTAACCGTCGCAAGTAAACATGAAAGCGGCGCCAATTACTACGACAAAGTAAGTGTTTTCACAATTTATTTTAAATATTTAATTATATTACATTTAATTTAAGTTGTCATAGTTTTTAAATTTAAATAATAAATTATGTTTGGCCCTATGGCTCTATGGCCCTTTGGTCTTCGGTTGGAGATGGTTTTTTGTGACAGGGCTAAAACGAGTCCTATGGCCCTTTGACCCTCGGTTGGAGATGGTATGAAATATGGCCCTGCACTGTTCATTAAAATATTAATTTCTTAGAGGGTCAGATGGCTAAAATGAGCCATCTAGCCAGCCTTTGGTTGGAAATGGCCTAACTTTGTTGACTCTACTTGTGTTACTACTAATGTTTAAAATTTCTTTCATACGGTTGGACATTTCCATGAAAATATCCAAGGAATTCAAGAAAAATATAGAAATGGAGGATGAAGTCTAACATTCACCTCATATTAGAGAAACTCTTGAGTTTAGGCTAAATCGACATATATCGTCGATATTTCTAACACGTTTGTTAAATATTGGAGAAACTTTTATATTTCGTTCAAACCAATGTTTAACAATCTCTAAAGTTTCATTTTAAATTTTCATCATTTCTATGGAAAGCAACCGATGTTGGAATTCGACATATCTATCGATATTTTTACAAATTTGCATATCGATGTTTTTACCAAATATTGATATATTAAACACTGGTTACTACAGAGGAGATTTAACACTCAGAGTCATATGTGGTCTTACGTGCCAATATACAATTGATTTGGGATATTATGCTACACAATGTTATAAAGTCATCTCTAGCCAAAGTGCTTTAGGCCACAATTAACCTTAAAATTGGCAAAATCAGTTTCCAACCAAAGGGTTAAGGGGAATCGACTAAAAGAATTAGGCTAAGTTTGGCCTCAAAGCAGACAACATGTAACCCCATGACAGGTTAAGTTTAGCCCAAAAAATTAATAAAATAGGAAGAAAAATAAATAGCTTAAATGATTTGAGATGAAAAAAATTTAGTGCTAAAGTAGTCCTTAAAATATTAATTTTAAGATCTAAAACTTAGCCAAATATAAGCTTCCTATTAGTGATGGTAAATGTGCATTTATACATGTAACTATCTCAAACCAAGTTGTACTAGTAATTGGACACTTCAATTACAAAATTAGTTTAACATACAACTGTTAACCGTTGCAAGTAGACATGAAAGTGGCGCCAATTACTACGACAAAGTAATTGTTTTCACAATTTATTTTAAATATTTAATATATTGCATTTAATTTAAGTTGTCGTAGTTTTTAAATTTAAATAATAACTTATGTTTGATCCTATGACTCTATGTCCCTTTGGTCTTCGGTTAGAGATGATTTTTTGTGACAGGGCTAAAATGAGTTATATGGCCCTTTGACCCTCGGTTGGAGATAGTAAGAAATATGGCCCTGCACTGTTCATTAAAATATTAATTTATTGGAGGGCCAGAAGGCTAAAATGAGCATCCTGGCTAGCCTTCGGTTGGAGATGGCCTAACTTTGTTGACTTTACTTGTGTTACTACTAATGTTTAAAATTCCTTTCATACGGTTGGATATTTCCATGAAAATATCCAAAGAATTCAAGAAAAATATAGAAATGGAGGATGAAGTCTAATCTTCACCTCATATCAGAGAAACTCTTGAGTTTAGGCTAAATCGGCATATATCGTCGATATTTCTAACACATTTGTTAAATATTGGAGAAACTCTTATATTTCGTTCAAACCAATGTTTAACAATCTCTAAAGTTTCATTTTAAATTTTTATCATTTCTATGGAAAGCAACCAATATTGGTATTCGACATATCCATCGATATTTTCACAAATTTGCATATCGATGTTTTTACCAATACTGATATATTAAACACTGGTTACTACTGGGGAGATTTAAGACTCAGAGTCATATGTGGTTTTATGTGCCAATATACAATTGATTTGGGATATTGTGCTACACAGTGTTATAAAGTCATCTCTAGCCAAAGTGCTGTAGGCCACAATTAGCCTTAAAATTGGCAAAATCAGTTTCCAACCAAGGGGTTAAAGGGAATCGGCTAAAAGAATTAGGCTAAGTTTGGCCCCATGACAGGTTAAGTTTAGCCCAAAAAATTAATAAAATAGGAAGAAAAATAAATAGCTTAAATGATTTGAGATGAAAAATTTTAGCATTAAAGTAGTCCTTAAAATATTAATTTTAAGATCTAAAACATAGCCAAGGACTACGTTTAGCTCTCCATAACTGGAGATGACCTAAGAACTTTTTGACCGAGTCATTTAGCATATGAGCATGATATGTGCTAGCTCATAGGTTAACTATAAGGCACCAAACATGAAAGATAATAATGTGTGGACTCGACTAGTACAATTAGGACGGCCATATATCCTACTGTGATATAAATTTCCAAGTTATTTGATAGGATAATTAGTTGTTTTCTATGATAGATTGAAAACCTAATCTTGCACCTACAGCATCCCGTTATATGGAAGTTTTTCTCCATTACGAAAAATCTGTAGCTCTTCTAACTAACCATTTGTCCACGCACTAGAGCTCTACTTGTTCATTTTCTGCCCTAGATTTTCATGCAGTTTCGAATTCCTTCTCCCTGCCTAAAGTGTGCACTTATTATTTTGAATAATTCCTTGTCGTGCAATTTGAATTTCATCTCTCTGTAATTCCAAATACAAGATAATACTTCCATTCTTTTTTCATATAGAAAATGGGGTAGCTTTGATAACAACTTAAGGTTAGTGTTCAACTTTATAAACACATCTCAATCAAATCCCCCAAATATTGAGGCACAAAGAAGAAAAAAAATCCTCAAGATCCCCAATACATGGCTGAAAATCGAGTCCCACAAAGTGTAAATATTAAAAGGAGGAAAGTTGAGAAGAAATAGGAGTGGAGGGGTTTGAATTTGGAGGCAAGTCAAGGGTTTTTGGGTCCCTTTGGTAGTTGCCTCAGCAAAGCAACATCCAATTCCTTCCGATGGATTGAAAAATCTTCAAGTGTGTGGGGGTTTTGTTTTGGCACTTTGTGTGTCCTTGATAAAGCTTTGTGTAGTGCAAGAGGGAGACAGTTGGGGTACATATCTTACAACTCAAGATAATTTGTACACACACGACACTCACGCACACTCTCTGGTGCCCCCAAACAAATTCTTCTTCTCCCACTTTGGACCCCATCTCCATCTGCCATTTGAATTAGACCATTCGTTTTAGAGATATGGTAAAGATTTAGATGATGATGATGGTGATGATTACTATTAATTACTATGATGATAAACAATGATGATAGTTAGACCACGCAACATATTCTACTTGAGAATTCCCCAAACTAGATTTAGGAAGCTTCTGTAATCAAGGAAATTCTTTAGGGTTTCTTCATTATTGACAAATTCAAAGTGAAAGCTCATCATCTAATTGTTTAATAGTGCAAGCTAGCCTCCTCAACACTACAAAATATGTAGTAAAAGTAACATTTTCTTTTGTGGAGCTCATTATCTTTCACATGCACATTATATTGCATAATCAACTGTGTATTCTATGAATCTACATATCTCTTTTAAAAAGAAACAAAATATACATAAACTGACTTCAAGGATGGTTGACGCATGCTTGAGTCCAACCCACGTTATAGCTCTAACCCACCCCTTTCCCATTCCCCTCCCCACACCCCAATTTTGGGTGTGAAAACCATACCTAAAGGTATATATAATCAACGTGTACAAGACAGTTTTCAGTAGACAATTTTGTTATTTAAGTTTATCTATTAAGTTAATAACAAGGAAAATAATAATTAAGATGGTGCAAGGTTTGGGATCAGGTGACAAAATAAATCAAGTACGCCGGAGTATACTAGAATTTACACATGTGCCGTATGAGTGTAACAAAATCTGCCCCTTATTTTAAAATGAGATAATTGGTTAAAAGGACTTTTATACACTAAGGTCTCATCTCATCACATGTGGATGATGCCTTTGCCTTTGCCTTTGGTGCACTCAATGTGAGGCCCAAAAGTGGGGAAAAAGGGAAGTCGTTAAGTTTATAAATCATTTCTCCACTGCCTTGGATTCTAATTAAAGTCCTTAAAAGCATGTGATTTGGAGTGTCTGAGGTGGTGGAAATTGCAGAAAATAGTTAAAGTCGGCATACTTACAGTAATGGGTTTCTCACAATTTGTCAATTTGATCGTCAAAATAAAGTTACCTTTACAGAAAGGTGAAGTCAAATGTTGGAAGTAGGTACTGCAACGATCAAAAGTTTCAGAGATTAGGGTAAATTGTAACCCAAGACATCACCTCGATAGCTTCCACTTTTATGCTAATCATGATTCATGAACAGAAGAATCAAAACTTACCATCAGTTTCTTAATCCAGAAACTTATGTCTCACTGCAAAGCAAGAAATTTCGCCAGGATGAGCGAAATTTTATTAAAAAATATTCACCATAGATATGTAATCTAGTATTATAACTACATATAAAATTAATCTGTTTTAACCTATCTTTGTTCTAATGTAAATGAGATTAATTAACATCAAAGACCCCTGTAAACAACGAGAGTAACATAATCAATTGATCGTCTTCCAGAGTTGATTTCAGCTGGGTTTTAGCATCCAGCTATATCCCTAGAAAATCAGATCGAAAGTGTTCATATGGGATTTCGGGTTTGGTTGATTTATAGCTTTCCTTAATATTCTATATGTAACACAACAAATAATTACATAATTTAAAAGATATTTTGGAAGCTATATATGCAGAAAATTATCCGCAAATTATAATTGAAGAAACAACACAGATTAATATATACAAACCTAAAATTTTGACCAAGTTAATTTCAAGAATAATTTGGATAGAGGAGAGGTCATAATTAATCGTCTATACCATAAAATAGATTTTCGACATAATTGAAAGACATATGTATGGTAGAATCATAAGTATAGAATGCAAAACCCTAATCGGAATTCATAATTTGTGCCAAACTATGAGGATGTGCATGTTTTTATTCCAAATCAATGAAAACATTCAGATGTTGGCTGCTGAAAACAAGATTTTGGAAGCTCCATCTGAGAGAGAGAGAGAGAGAGAGAGAGAGAGAGAGAGAGAGAGAGAGAGAGAGAATAAGAGAAGATATATAAAAGTCTGAATTACCTCAAGGCAAGAAATTGTCTAGTTTGGCTGAACTCCTTGAACCTGTAAATAGTCATTGATGCATGCTATATAGCTATAAGTTTGAAGCTTCCAAAGGAGAAATCCAAAGGGATAGCATGATCCAAACCAAATGATGGAAAGAAATAGCTAGCTGGGATCAATGCGATCCCTTTGGATGCCTCCTCTAGTTGCAATATACGAAACCAACCCAGCGCTTTGCTTCCTTCGAAACTCTCTCCCTCTCTCTCTCTCTCTCTCCTGCAGAGGAAAATGGAATTTGAGGGCGCCTTTGATATAAAAGAGGGAGTGAGTGCCATAACCTCTTCATCTTCCCTGTTACTATTCATATATCCGTAAGTGAATTATTATTAGCACTTCAAAAATCTTATTTAACACTTTAAACTTTCTATAATTAGAAAGACAAATACACTTATGAGGAATGTAGAATGAGATTTTTTGAATGCTAATAATATTTCCCTATCGGTAATACTAGGTATCACTAGTATTCTCTACACACACTTTTTTATTTGGCCAATAAAAAGATGTCACATGTTTCTGGTTTTTTCAAAGTTCAAGAAAAATTAAATAACTTGTCTGTTATTTTTTAAATAATAAAACATGTGTTAAGATATGAGTGGCCAAATCAAAGGGTGAATACTCACTAATGAGTACTTGAATATTATCCTAAATATATTATTTTTGTAATCAAAATAAGTAAATAATCAGAAAAAGAAAAGATATTTACTAATACGATTTAATGATAATTTAATTATTTGTAATTGAAATTGGAAAGTCTTAGATTCGACTCTTAAAAAGTGAAATTGATACTAACTTATTATGGGGTTTAACTCAAGTTTAAATTCTTTGATAAAAAAAAGAAGAAAAAAGAAAAAAAGAAGAACTCAAGTTTAAATTTCATATAAATAAGTGTCATTTTCAAATTTCTATCAGTGAGAGTTTATGAATAACAAATTCTGTATTCAAAATCCATTGTTCTTTTAGGTTAACCAAACAAAAAAATTAACAAATTCTAGAAAATAAATTTTCGTCATTAATCTAAAACTTTCTTCATCTAAACATAATGGAAAGATTTTTTTTTTTTTTGAGTACAATGATATTTTTACACTAAGGAGAGGAGGAGTTCGGCTAAGCCACATAATGAGTAGCCTAATTTGATATCGAATTCGCTATCTACGAGATTCGAACCGAAGACCACTCACCTTCAAGTAAAGATTTAATTTCAAGAGTATTTATTTATTTGTACAACTTCTCAAACAAACCAGACATTTGGAAAAGGTTTATATGCGTTGTGTGTCCGCGATCCCACATTAGAAGTCCCCCAACAAGTTGGTACAATGGTATTTATTTATGGTTTAATTTCTCATATATTCCCTCATCTAAATCAAGGTCTGTGGTCCAACCATGTTCCCCTCACACACCTACTCCTTTTCTATGCCTTCGCAGAGTATTAAACATTCATTTTTTTAACTGTGGTATTTAAATTATTATATTCCAAATATCAGTCAATGATATGACCCTATGATTGATTCTCAAATTAATATGGAAAAGAGATCATCTTCACATAACTTCCTCCTAATTCATCAAGTACAGGAATCCGGATCATTAAAATTTAATTCAACGGCTATAAATAGAGGCCCACTTTAAAAATTATAAACCTTTAACTGTTGGATCAAATTTTAGTGATTCGAATTTCCAAACTTGATAAATTAGGTGAAAGGAATCTAAAGATGATCATTTTCCATTAAAATGTATTAGCTAGTGGGATCCACGAAGTGTGTGATTTAGTCAATCAAGGCACCAGTTTTCCTCAAAGACAATCAACGATCACATCTTAGTTTCCATAAAAAAAAAATAAATAAATAAAAAAAAATCAAGGATCACATCTGTGTATTATTGTCAAATGTAATTCTGTAAAATCATGTAAAATATGTGGTGCCATAGATCATTTAAGATAATAAAATTAGAGAGAATGAGTGATCTAATATAGAAAAAAGGAATTAGTTTTTTAGATTGACATAAATTTTTACTTTGATTCGTACAATAAAAATCAGTAGAAATTGTTCATGAGTTTGCCTATCGTAAATAATTATAGTTATTCTGTGAAAATTCTGTCAAATTCCTCATTAAATTATCATGTGAGAAACCACGTGACCATTTTTTTAAGTGTATTTTTGTCACGTAAGAGACCAAGTAATCAAAATGATTTATAATAAACAAACCCAAGAACTTCTGCCTATTTTCATTTAGAGTGAGGACTTATATCAATCTCAAGATTATTTTAGCTAAAAAAAAAAATCACACAAAAAATGTTAAAGTAAATTTTCGTGCAAAACTTCAAAATATCCTCACTCTTTAAGAATTATGGTTGAAATGTTGGAAACCTTAGTGTTAGTCTAATGAAGTTCTTCCGTTTAGTGCCAATAAAAGGAGCATTTACCAAACCAAAAAGAAACGAGATAATAAAAGACACAAACGATGATTTATTCAGTTTTATTATCTTTTCTTCAGACACCAAAGTGCGAGCAGGACCATTACTACGCAGGCCTATAAATGGTGCACATGGATACGCACCACAAAATATGGTATCAATCTCACTAACAATATTGATTAATTTCTTAGCCGTCCACTCACCATAAATATACATGTAATGCTAGGGAGATCAAATTTAGAGATTAAATTTGTAAACTAAATGATGTGTCACTAATAAGAATAAACATGTTTATTAACGTGTAAGTAATAAACCAATCAACTTCTATATTCTTTAGTTTTCAAAACTTTGTCTACAAATTTAATCTCCTTTGCATTATTCTAAATATACATGTATAACTATACGAGCTCCTCCTTAAAAGAGATTCCGCTCCACTATTCACGAAGTGAATTTGATAGTATTCTTGTATTGCATGTATGGTGAATATGTAATGTCTACATATATAGCACCCCTTGTACTATAAAGCTAAAAATAACAAAAACAACTAGCTATAGACAATCATTATCTCGTCAATACTTCGTTGCTATACGAGCAAAGCAACAGTACTATGATATTCGATTGTGTAAATAGTAAAGTAGGAGTCATGCTGAGAAGCTGGTTCTATACATTTATATTTTGCAAGTTGTATATGATAAGAAATGAAGTCCGACTATTGAATTTTACATGTTATATATGTTATAACATAAAATTAACTTCCAATCTTGGTGTATTGCTAATGCAAACATGGCCACCCACCACATGAATTTTTTGCAAGATTGATTTATGGATGGGGTCCTCTAACCATTATCGATCTTCAGTTTGTAAAATGATTATGCATATATATATATATATATATATATATATATATATATATCTATAAGTGTGTTATATTAGTGGATTTTCACCTTTTTCCTCAACCCGGCAGCCCTTCCAAAACTTCTCACTTCTTAGTTTTTAGTTCCTAACTAAAAAGTAAGAAAAACTTGTAGTACCAGTGACTTGTAATCCTCCACAAATGGTAACTATAGTGCAAAACCTAAAAGGGCAAAACACCATATTCTAGTGGTTGGCTAAACAGCTAATCCTGCTGCTACAGAAGTCATCTCGGCCGTTCAAAATGCAGGGGCTGCATCAAGATTGCTCAGTTGACCACTCCAGATCATGGTGGATGGTGCTAGATCTTGTCCATGCTAGTGAAGCAAATAGATGGACCATAGCCACAGAGCAGGTTTGTCGATGGTGCTATAGCGGCTCCACCATGCATGCATATATATTTTACCTTCCCACGCATAATGTGAAAGTGGGGTAATTTGTGGTTGGCTTATACTGTCTGATGTGACTTGGAAATAGGGTTTTGGCTCACCATATGTCTCTTGTTTGTAGGACACAAGAATTATTATCTCTCAGGCCTTGTAACCCATCTGCTGGATCACCACGGGAACTTGAACGAACCTGTCAATTGGCTACTGCTGCTGCCCTATATATTTCAGATCTTCATCTCGCCCATCCCATGCATGCGGTATTATTCATCGACCAAGGGCCAACAGCTTCCACTCACACACCTTTTTCTTTTGTTGAATTCACCAAATGGAATTTTAAGTGAAAAATATAATCTGAAAAACGATTTTGCATACTAGTTCTCTCATTTAGTATATTCACAACAGGGATGTTTAGCAGTAGAAAAAGTGAGTAAAAAACTTCTCAGTATAAGTTTGAATCTAAGATCATGACGACTTTTTCCTCCTCCTGTATTTTTCATGTATATACATATATATATGTGTGTGTGTGTGTGTGTCTATATATATAAGGACTTAAAACGGGGTCATTTAAAATCGTACCTTTGGAGGTCCTACACAGACTACCCTCTTGGCCCTTATCTACAATTCCTTTAATTGTTGGATGTGGAGGGTTTGGACCACAGCCATTAGCACCATTATGAATACACAAGATGAGAAAGTTTCTGTTTTCCATCCATCAATTGTACTAATGCGTATGCACAAGAAGAAAACATCGATCAAAATATGTATGTGGTGTGGTTATAGAGAAGGTGTGTGATTTTTTCTTGGAGAAATTAGGTTCTTATTCTTATTTTTTCTGCTTCATTGATTAAAACCTTATTCCTTTTCAAAATTTGATTAAGGTCCTTCGGTTTAATAAACGCCATTAATTATTCAAAAACAAAATATTTACATGTAAAGATAATTAAGTTTTACTTTTAAATATATTCATTTAGTGTTAGAAACGTTACATTTGATATATTATATTTATGGCTAAACTTTTTATCATATATTTCTATTTCTAGTTTGTACCCATTTTTAATTTGCAATCATTTTTTATATTGTACAAATTTTCTTTTAAATTTTAATTTGTACCCATATATTAATTTCTTTTTGTTCCTTATTTTTTTAACTTTTATTTGTACTCATAATTTTTTTAACCTTTTATTTGTACCCATAATTTATTTACAATGTACCAATTTTTTTTTTTTTTTTACAAATGTACACTTTGTTATACGTAAAATGTATCTCTATTTTTTTTGTAAGCACCATTTTTTATGTAAAATAAATCCATTTTTTAATGTAAAATCTATTTATTTTTAAATCTAAAATGTACCGTGGTTTTTTTTTTTTAAATATAAAATGTACCCATTGTTTTCTATATAAAATGTAGCCAAATTTTATTATATAAATGTACTCATTTTATAAGAAAAAAAAATCGAATCAAATCCCTTTTTTTTTTATTATCTAGAATGCACCCATAAGCAATTATTATTATTATTTTATCAAAACCCATAAGCAATTTTAAATAATTAAACTGGTAGTGTAAATGAAAGAAGAAAAAAAACAACGGTTGAGTCTTTATTGGTATTATTGCATCTCTTTTATTATTATGTTATTTATGTAGCAAGAGAGGGACTTCAATAAAAAATCTAAAATGCATAAGGTTTAAGTCTATAACAGTTAGGAACTAGGGATCGCAACTAAACTATCCTTTTTTTCTTTATCCTTTTGTTTTTTGATAAAGTAAAATTAAGTAATATTCTGTTATCTACGAATTTTTTTTTTTTTTTAACTCAAGTACAAGGAAACGCGTACACTACGTACCCTAATAACCAACGGATGTAAAGCACATATGTGGCAAAAGTATTACTAATCATCCGGGCCTAAGGTCAATTATTAATTCTCTTAGCGGTAAAAAGTTTGTATTGTATTAGATTTAGACAGCTAGAAGAATTGGCACTGCATGTGGCTAAAGTTGGTGCAACAATCAATCTAGCATTTTCAACAATATATAATTAATTTAATGCAGTGTCAATTGCTATAACCTAAATCGTGCAAACACGACATGATCGAAGGAGTGGTAGACCCAGAAAAAGTTGTATCAAATTGTGTTTATCTGAATGCCGGCATGTGGGAGAAACTGTATATGTGTGTGTGTGTAACAGTGTATGTACATATAGCTAGCTAGGGTTCTGCAGAACTCGGGGATTTGAATTTCAAATTACTTAAGTATTTTCATTGTCATGTTACAGCTAGCTAGCTTGGTAGACCCATTCAAGGACGTTTAAACAGGTTTGCACTGAAAATGGAGAAGAGATCTTCTCCGGATCTCTTCCACCAACATTACTAGATCAAGTGATCCGGATTTTTGAAATTTAATCCAACAGCAAGAAATTATTATAACTTTTAAAGGGTCAAAACAAGTAAGTTGTTGGATGAAATTTCAAAGACATGGATCACTTGATCCGATGATCTTGATGGAAGAGATCTGGACTCCTGAAAATGTAAAAACATCGACACTAGCTAGGGTTTAATATTTTCAGATACAATACGTCCGCACCTGTTTGTTTCTCACTGGAGCTAGAGCTAGGGTTAGTATGGACATGGATTTTCATTGTCACGTGGATTCAATTAGTGGGTCTTGAAACATAAAGGACAAATCAATTTGTAGTGCTTAGGACACCCTTCCTGTCCTACACCCCTCACTAACCTGACCCAGCCTTTTTGGCATCAAAGTCAATGGCGCCTTCAATCTGGTTTCATGTTAGAAATGGGACAGACTGCGATATAAGGAATTAGGGTTTTGGACCCTCACATGCAAATGATAATTGTGAGAATGCGATAACAAAGTCTCACATCGGTGAGATACTAAACTATACAAAGGTTTATAAGAAGTTGAGTTACTTCTTATATTATCATGGTATCAGAACAGGTTAGCCCACTTGTGAAGACCAATGGTCACACATGCTCCTCGTCGCCCCGTTTGTGTGTCCACGTGTTAGACTTGAAAATTTGCCACATGTGAGAATATAAGGAATTGGATCCCATCTGGATCCAATTTGTGGGGATCCTAATGATCCCCACATCTTAACCATTCATTGTATATCGTGCGGTCAGAAATGATTTGAATTTTTTATTTAAAATTAAACATAAATAATATTTGACAAAAACTGACCGTACGATATACGATGAACGGCTAGGATGTGTGGATCCTAGTGGATCCGGAGAGGATCCTCTTCCAGAATATAAGGACGAAGTCCCACATTGGTGAGGGACCAAACTATCCAAAGATTTATAAGAGGTTGAGTTACTCCCTATATTGCAAATTTATTTTGTGGTGGAACCTCAACTTTCTTTAATAATATGGGTATTCATATGATTTTGGATCTTTGAAAAAATTACAGAATGAAAATTTTAAGAAAGTATGCCAAAATGCGTGTTAAAAATTGTGCCCTTAATCCTAACCATATTGGACAAACTTTCTTAGGGCACACTCCATAATGTATTTCAATGATCAAACTGTTTATTTTTTAGGTTTTACATAAAAAATCATTTCTACTAAAAATCATCCAGATGCGAAATTATATGAACGTTTGATTAACTGGTAGTCATTTTAGTGTTTATTTGTAGATGTGTATTTGTCCATTTTCTTCACTACAAACAAATGTCTTAATAATTTGGATTTCTTTAATTTTTGTAATGATGATCTAATGCGTGATGAATTGAAATATAGACGGTTGAGGGCTGAGGATTCTTGAAAAAAAAAATACAACATGGGAACCACAAGAAAAGTGTGCCAAAATATGAGGTGTGGTTTCAATGCTATTTATCATTCAATATTATGGGTGTTTTAGCCGTTAGATTTAATTTTCACAACTATTTAGATCTTTTATTTTCAATCTTAGTCATTTATTTATAGTAGCAGTCAATGCTACACAGTATTAAAATATTAGGAAAACTAATGAAAAGGACTTCAAAACTTTAAGTTTTAACGATAAGGACAAAATAAAAGGTAAAGTGAATAGTACCAGGATTGACTTTTTAGTGTAAAAATGTGGTTTTTCGTTAAAATGAACAGTGCCGGAAACTTTTCATTAAAGTTCCCTAAAATATTGTCCAAAAGGCGTGTCAGAAACTGTGTGTGTATTTCTTTTTTAATTTTTTTTTTAACTATTATTAAGGAGAGGAGGAGAGTTCGAAACTTTTACAATAATTTGAGGGAGGGGGAGTTTCAAACCCGGGACACATGAGTAGAAGCCTAACACTTTATCGACTAGGATAGTAGAACATATGCACACACATGTATGTTTATATTAGGGTTATATATATATATATATATATATATATATATTATGGTTCGTCATTACTTATTATAATTGCTTTTGTGGGGACGTGAGTTATATGTTAACTTTGTGGGTAATATCTAGCTGGCTGTCACATTGGATCCTTTCGGTCACCTCATTGTGTTTGGCATGGCCTGATTTCTGCAACTTGTTCTTCTCAATTAAAAATGTGAACCTGTACAATTCTATGGTGTTTGTTGTGTATAGTCCTTATCTGCAGTTAGCAGGTAGCAGGCGACCAATTTGCAGCAAAATATTTTATACGTCCATTTTAGTTGCTTTGGTAGTTAGGTGTGTGCGCGTCTGCATGTATGATTTCTTTTGTCCCCTTATCATTCAAAGATTTGACCTGATCTTGATGTAAAACAAGGTTATAATATGTGGAATGCATTAATTTAATGTGAACAATCTTTGTGAAGAACTCTAGCTAATGTTAATTCTCTAACAACAGTCACATCAGCAATTGGGTTTAGAGATGATTAATCTGGGAAGGAAAGGCCTGAACTCGAAGTAAGGCATGTTCTATAAAAGGAAGCAGAAAGACAGAAGATAAAGACACTCAACTCAACATATAAAAAGACTTTAAAGCTCTAAAGCTTATATTTTTCTGTATTTCAGTTTAAAACTCTGCTACATTGCCTGTAGTACCAATTTCTTGTATTAAAACTTTGTTTCAAAACACTTCAGTTACTAGCAAGATCTTGTTCAACTGGAAATTGAACTTGCCCGAATAAGTTTAATCTTTGCCTGATTGCTTGCATTTTGCACTTCCTGTCAAGTTCTTACATTGTTTTTCAAGTTATTACTTCTTTGTTCAATAATTGATAAGCATTTAACTTCACTTCCTTCCTGTCTTTTCCTTTCTTTCCCGTTTTAATGTAACTTGTCTTACATTCTGTTCTTACATTTATATGATAATTACAAAAATGAGTTGAACCAAGATTCGAACTGTTTGTGATTATTGTTTTGCACACACAAAGAAATATTTAAAGTTCTTGGCTTAACAAGGCATAAAAAGAACTTAACATAGATTTAACTCCTCTCTATGACACAATTTCTTGATTAAAAGTTCAGTTTACTTCGTGCAAATTTATGACCTAAGAATAACACCATACAATCTTTTTGTTGGTCTAAGACAACACGGGCACACCTGACACTAACAAATAACTCATTTAAAAGAGTCTAAGGCCTGCCAAAAGGCATTTTTAAACTGACAAAGGGTTCCAACGCTCGCATGGGAAATTTTGCATGCCAACACCCTCTCTCTAGCTCTCTCTGTCTGGTGTCCGGCACCAATTGATGTTCGTTGTCTGATTGATTTTGTCCGCTACGATTTTAAGATTGCGTTTTGAGGTCGCGATTCGAGCCCTAGAAACTTAGGGTGCGTTTGTTTGAGCTCCTTAACCCTCACTGGACTGGATTGGACTACATATTAGTGTAGTCCTGTGTTTGTTACTTACACGGACTAAGTTTAATGGGATAAAGCCGGACTCGCGTGGACTATATCCGTCACTAGGAGGTCTTAGCGAGACCCCCCAAATACCATGGGATTGCTAAGACCTTGTCTGCTCGCTTCGCCAACATCACCTACACCCACCAACCAAGAAGGCAAGAACTGCAGAGAACCTAGAATCCAGAATCAAGTCATCTCGTTTCGAATCGTGGAGAACCCAGAATTGCCAGTTCTTCGTCTGCTCGTTTCGAATCGCGGAGAACCCAAAGCCCAGAACCCAGATCTTTGTCTGATGAGCTTGGCTATTCCCTTCTCTCTCAAGAAATGGACGGTTTCTCTCTCTCCCTCACCATCAACACTACCCTTTTCTTTCTCACTCGCACTCGTCTTCTTCCTTCACTTTCTTGCACAACCCAAAACTTCCCTCTAAGGCTCAAGAAATGGGTTGTTTTCAGTTCCAGGGAGGAGCCAAAGCTCGACCCTTTGGACCAAATGGAGCTCAAGTTCGTCGATTTGCAGATCCGATGATCGACGAAGCTTCTGCAAATTGAAAAAAAAATTTGGGGATTTTTCTGGGTTTGATTTGAGGAGAAAAGTAAATTAAAAGAAGATAAATATGGGTTTGAATTCAAGAGAAAGTAAATGAAAAGAAGAGAAGATATGGGTTTTATTTTTTCTGGTTTGAGTTTAGCAAATCTGGGCGTGAAGAACCAGAGCAAATGAACAAAGAAAAAAAGAGACGGGGGAGAGAGAGTCAAATAAAAATAGGTGTAATTTGTTTATTTTTTTAAGATAAAAAAATGTATTAATAATAGTAAAATATTTTAGTCCGTGATTTAGTCCGATAGTACACCAAACATTTCATTATTCTTATCCAGCTTAGTCCAAGCCAAGACGGTCTAGCTTAGTCCCGAAAGTTAGTCCAGTCCGAAATAGTCCGATGCAACAAACGCACCCTTAATCTATAAGTCACAAATCTAATTTGTCTCACTCTCTCCTTTCTCTCTCCCGAATTTTTGCATAGCATGCATAGAACCCTAGAAACCCACGAATTGCCTCATTTTTAATTGGGACACTTTGGATGTGGTCCCTAACTATCAATGTTCTTTGACTAAAACCTTTGTGATTTTTATTTTTTGATCGAAGTCCCTGACATTAATGTAATAATGTATTTCTATGTAGGTTATTTTATTTTTAAACTAAAAATAAAATTTGTAGTTATTTATATTAATAAGATTCTAAATAAAAACTCATAATTTATGGGATTAAAAATATTAAAGATAAATTATACTCTCGAATATATTATGCGTATACATGGGTACGTACGTTCATAAAAAACTAACCAAAACATGGGTACATTTTTCAAAAACACAAAAAAAAAAAGAAAAGAAAAGATATTAGGCTTAATAATTATTAAGCATTTCTTCTATTAAACTTGACATGGATACATTTTTAAATCAACGAAATAGAATGTACCCATATAAGTTTGAAAAATGGATTAGAGAAAAGATTGAATGAATTTTATATGAAAAATGGATACATTTTATATTAAAAAAAGGGTACATTTTTCATATAACAAATTGGTATATTTAAGAACGGGTACCTATCATTCTTTTATAAAAATTTAATGGGCACAAACTTATTTTGATTTTATTTTTTATATTTTGGAAATGTTTGAATTGAAATTAATATGAGTTTAATAAGGGTGTGAGTATTAAAACTCTAAATCAATCACTAATTTTTATTATAAAAATTATATAACTTACATGTAATTCATTAATATATTAATGTTGTGGACTTTGATCAAAATCTAAAAACTAATAAGGTCTTAGTCAATGAACATTAGAAACAAAGGGCCGAATACTAATTTTTCCTTTTCAATTCTTCTTTTTTTTTTTTTTCTATTTTAATTCGTTACAAATTCCCTCGTTTTTTATTTGTGGTTGTGACCCTAACAAAATTTACCGCCGCAATTTTTCTCACTTTTGGCACCTTATTGATTAGACTTATTGCCGATTTTGTTATACAAATTTAATGAGCATTTGCTGCTGATTTTCCAATTAACGTATAGATGGAAATTTTGATTTAGTGTTGATTAATAAGATTTAGTTTCTACGATTTATGGTGGAATTTTTTCGATTAAAGTTGCTCAAGCTATAAAATTTGCGTTTTATGCGACTTAATTTCAAGAAAAAAGCAGAATGGCGAATCGGGATTTATTTACATAAAAAAAAATATATATGAAAAAGCCAGATTCATATTTGGTTGGCATGAAATTTCTGCATTTTTAGTCTCTTTGGTAGCTGGCAGTTTGAGCCTTTCGGGTTTTCCGACAGTGGTTTTATTGCTCAAAATGTTGAGTTTAATTTTTATGCTAATAGAAGCATTATAGTCGTTCTTTGTTTGGGTTTTCCGATATTGATTGTATTGGAAGTTTTTCTTATCAATTAATTAACTTAAGTTTCATTTTTGCTTCAGCTTTAGTATCTATTTATTGCTACTATTTTCATCGTATCATTTTCAATACTTAATGCATGCCTGGTCAGTAAGATGTAATCTATTTAGCATGCCTTGAAAGAGGTAAATCATGCTTACTCTTAAGAAAGAGTTCACTCTTCGGTGACGTAACACGACATAGAGATGTGTACAGGTATTTCCTAAGGAGAGTCAAGCTAAATCATTGTTTCATTGTCTTCCGAAGGTTAAGTATATTTCAAAATGCTAGGCTGTTGGCAATACCACCAAATATGTTCGATGTAATCAGATGCACTAAATATCGCGCTTTAGAAAACGGGAGGACTAGAGTACTACTTGATACAAAAGGTTCAACACGCTGGACTCTTGCTATCAACGCTTATGAAATAGAAGACTTCACATTCAAGCGTAAACGTCAGCGTACATTAATTATTGATCTCGCTACTTTCGAACTTGTGATTAAATGGAGTGCTACGCTGAAAAGTTCAGTTCTGTAGCAGCACATGTAGATGGACTTAGCTTTATCCTTTCCTATTGTTTGTTGCTCTCTCTCACAAACTCTTAACCTCAGATGCTGGAAGCTCAGAGGAATTGGTTTCAGTTGGTGACAAGAGCAGTACTGTAGATGGATGGCACCAGCAGCAATATAGCATCATTACCTCTGTTGAATTTTTAGGTCGACAGGCCGATGGC
This sequence comes from Pyrus x bretschneideri, assembly GCF_019419815.1. Classification (NCBI taxonomy): domain Eukaryota; kingdom Viridiplantae; phylum Streptophyta; class Magnoliopsida; order Rosales; family Rosaceae; genus Pyrus; species Pyrus x bretschneideri. The sequence continues at coordinate 5,604,884 of NW_025999723.1, read as the reverse complement.
CCCACTCCAAAAATAACATCGATATTGTCACAACGTAGTAAGTATCACCTGCTCAATTCGTCAAGTGAGATTTTATCACAAAGGATCTCAGTATTAGTTAGAGTGAGATAATCATATTTAAACTCTTTTTTTTTTTTTTAACTTTTCCCTCACCGATGTGGGATAGCGAACAACCTCCTGAGCTTTCGACCTGTCTGGTGCACAGTAGCAGCAATAGCTCCTGAGCTTTCTCTCTGTCTGGTGTATACAGTAGCAGCATACTTGATGCACCCAGCTTTATAGATATTGTTGTTGAAGCTTTTCTCCATTGTTAGAATTTGAAAACTGATTTGATTTGGTTAGCTTGATGGTATTTCACTATTTCTTTGTCTTTTATTGATGATATTTCTGTAAGTGTTAGTCTTGAAAAACAGGTGTAAGTGATAGAATAGAAGATACTAGGCATGATATGAAGAAGTTCCAAGCCTATACCTTCATTTATATTCGTTAGTTGTTATTATTTGATTTTTATGTGACATCCCACATCGCACATGGAATGATCCTTAAATGTATATTCTCATCCCTACCTAGCACGAGGCATTTTGAGAGCTCACTGGCTTCGGGTTCTATGGGAACTCCGAAGTTAAGCGAGTAGTGAGCGAGAGCACTCCTATGATGGATGACCCACTGGGAAGTTCTTGTGTGAGTTCCCAGAAACAAAATCGTGAGGGCATGGTCGGAGCCCAAAGTGGACAATATTGTGCTTTGGTGGTGGAGCGGGCCCGGGAAGTGGTCCGTCCCGGGCCGGGATGTGACATTTTAGCCATAACTACTGTTGTGACTAATAGAGATTTTGTTATAGGACTCTGATGTTACCAAGATTTGCAGTCATAGATTGTAGTTGTTACTAAGATTTTTAGTCATGAAGATTGGTTGTGATAAATACTTATTAGTCATTACTTTTTAGTCATGAAGAGTGGTTATAACTAAAAGGATGTTGTGACTAAAAGTGAAGATTTAGTGTAATTTTCTAGTAACAAGGTATGTTGACTAATACAATTTTAGTCACTTTGTTTGTTTGTTCGTTCATTCGTTTGTTTGTTTTTTTTTTTTTTTTGTGACTAAATCCTTTTGTTACAGGGTTTTCAATCATAACAAAGTTACAGAAGTTTTTGGTGAATATATGTTTTAGTCACAATATTTTGTACTTTTAATCACGATCTTAGTTAACAATGATTTTCGCACGTATTTTTTTTATTAAATTTCTCTTACGTAAAAGTCAAGGATGTACGGAGGAGAAAAATAATACATAAAAATTACTTCCCAAAAAAATTAGAGTAAACAACGGTATGCTAGAAACAGCAAATCTTAATCACGTCAAACACATCGATCGATGGAGCACCAGAAATTCCAGCCCTCAAAATCCCCATCAGGAATGCGTTTGCGGCCGGGCATCTGTGTCTGCCTAGAAAAGACCTTTCACTTTGGTTGGTTGGAAAGAACATGCACTTCTTGATTATGTCATTTGTCAATTGTCATCATCCTGCTTCTCCATTTAATATTGATGCTGCTGCTTACACTCACTTACCCAAAAGTGAACGGAACTGCTTTGCCTTTTGATCATCTGCTCTCTAGCTTTGACCAAAAAAAGCAAGTTTTTTAGTGTGAAATCCATGTCATGGCCGAAAGGGAGGGGGCATGTGATGTGAAGAGTGGTGCGATGGAACAGATGCTGCTCTTTCGACCTTTTATTGGGGCATAATTAAAGATCGAACACACAAAAAATCACATAGGAAAAGAGGGAAATGTACAAAGTTGACTGGAACACTTGCATGAGTAGAAAACGGATTTCTACTGGAACACATGTGACGTGAAGAGTGGTCTAATTAAGAACTTCTGCCAGCTACTAAAGTAGAGGTTAAAATACATCCAAAGAGTAGAAAATGGACACCATTACGTACAGGTTTTCACTTGGTGGAATAGATTTGATTAATTGTTGTTAAGTTACTGATGGAAATAGAGTAGTTAACAGGAGCGGAAAATTGATGTCATTTAGATTATCGATCATAATATGGTGTGAGAATATATATGAATCAAAGAGGGAAAACAATTATCTGTTGAAATTGAATGCTTTGACAAGAAGGGGATTTGGTGAATTTATAGACATGAAATACTCTTTCTGGAGCAGTTGTATTCTTCAGGGGAAGTTACTTCTTTTCCCGTTGAATACAATTTTTAGTTATATCCACAGTCATATCCTTTGGAATTAAATAAATAATTATATTATTGAATTTATTTGAGGTATTTGTTAATTTTCCCCTCAAACTTGTAAGCCGCTGTCAATTTCTTCCTTAAACTTTAATTTTAGCCAATTACCCCCCTAAACTATTATAATTGGCCGAAATCCCCCATATTGTTAGATTTTCTAATTTTCCGTCAAATATTCCATCCATCTCTGTCAACGTCAGAAAATTTTACAGGCATAAAAGTAATTTGACCACTCACCAAAACCAAACTGACCGAGAGAGAGCATCAGGGTCGATGATTTGGCAAATGAGGTCTAACTGTTGAACACAAAGTTTCTGGAAGTGGGGGTTGGGGAGCACGATCTTCTAGTCCTTCTCGAACCTGTACAAGAAGTCGACGAGGGAGGTGGAAGCGAGGAGGCGACGGTGGACAGCGATGGACCATGGAATTGGAATTAGGGTCGCCATCGAAGCCGGAGTGATGTGACATAGAGGGCAGTGGGGAAGGGGGTTTCTTGAGTTTTGGAGGGATGAGGGTGTGAAGGCATAATGATGAAGAGGTCATGGGGTTAAGGAGTGGAAGTGGCGTTGGGTTTAAGAGATGCATGGAGTTTGTGGGAAATAGGAGGGAAAATGTGGGTAAAAGTGGAAATTGATAGGTGTTGGTGGGGTGGTTGCAGAGAAAAGAAGCATAGGGTGGTGGGCAGGTTGGGATTTGAGTGTTAATTGGTGGAAGTAGAATTTTGGAGGTGGTTTTGGGAGAGAGGTAGAGGTTTAGAGACATGGGGTGGAAAGAATTGGAAATGGGATTTAACTGTCGAATTTGGTGGGAAATTTTGCAGGAGTGGCATTTCTTATTGCTCCATGTGTAATTTGTTGTGAACTTCAGAGAGAAAGAAGCATAGAAAATGAAAAGGGCTCATAAGATATTCATAGGAGGAGGAGAAGGTTGTGGTGAGTTAAGTTGAACGAGTTAGTCTGCTTGTAAAAAGATGTTTTTGTTCAGGATGAATGGAATATCAGATGAAAAATTAGGAAATCTAATGGCATGGGGGAATTTGGCTAATTATAAGAATTTAGGGAGGCAATTGGCTGAAATTAAAATTCAAGGAAGAAATTGGTAGCTCCTTACAAGTTCGAGGGGGAAATCAACAAATAAGCCAATTTATTTCACTACAATTATATGTATATTAGTACACTCATGTTATAGTGTACCTTCATACATGATTACACATATTGTGAAAACCATGTTATCGTAATCATATTTCAACTGTTACTAGATTAGATTAGGTTTAATAAGGTGACAATGAGTCGTGATCAGCTTTTATCTAGTTATATTGTGTTGTTTTTCTAATTTTTTTTTTATTAACATTATTATCCAAACACATTAATAGAGCCATTTTTTTTTTGTCAACCAAACGATGGTGAAAAATATTATTTAGTTTTCTATCACAACAAAAAAGTTAAGGGCAATAATGTAATTTTGCAAAATAAAATTTTGTTGTTTTTGTTTAAACATCACCGACAAGTGATTTTAACAACCCTAATTTGAAAAAAAAAAATAAAAACCTTTCTCCCATTCTCTCTCTCCACTCCTACATTCTCTCTCACTCTCTTCTTCTCTCTTTCAATTTTAAAACTATAAATAAAAAAATTTCTTACACACATGTACTAGTTATTATTAAGGGAAGGGTGATGATTTCAAACCATTACAATAATTTAGAAAGTGGAAAGTTTCAAACCCGGGAGTATGGATAGAAACTCAACACTTTATCCACCAAGATATTGTGTAATGTTTGTGACACATCCCAACCTGGAATGTCCACTATGACCCCAAATCGAGCTGTGTTGGCCGACACCTGGAAGGTGACGAAGCCATAAAGTGTGATAGTGTATAAGATGTGAATAAATTTGAACCTAAAAGTGTCTAAATACCAAAGTGCGCTATGAGTGAGAGCGAACCTATTTCACACAGAACATAAGTAAAGTGCAGTAATGTGGGTAAGAATCATACCCTTAAAAGTAGCCACCAATACTAAGATTAGCCATAGATCCTCGTCAATACGGACTTAGCAGTCATAACCTGGAGGGGTACAAAACAGAAAGTGTGAGTAAGCAGTAAAACCAAGCTTCCCAAAACTATTACCTTTCTAACAGTAATAACCCCTCACTGTAAATCCCTTATCGTTTTCTATTGAACAGTACTACACACACATATATATATATATATATATATATATATATATATATCCACCCATGCAAAATAAAATGGCCAAAACCACGGGTATGCCATGTCCATAGACTCTACAATGCATTAACAAGTAGGCTAAATGAACTTAATCGATATAAAATGATACATTAGCCGGAATCACCTAACGTGACCCGTACAACTGTACTTATATCACATCAATCAATGCTAGCATATAAGTCGGGAGTCACCTCTAGTGACCCGTATAACTTATCCATATCTCATCAATCATCCCTGCATACGAGTCGAAACCACCTCTAGTGGTTTGTACGACATGACTGGGTGTAAATAAGTACGCTTAAGTGCTACGATCACGTGAAGACTGGGCGAATAATCGTGGGTCACCTATGAGTCGAAACCACCTAGTGGTCTGTACGACAGACATGTGCACCTACCTTAAGTCCAAGGTGAGTGTAAGGTGCGGGAGGTGAACATCACGTGAAGGACTGTGCCCTGACCACAGGCAGGAGCACTAACACTAGGGTGCAGGTATCCATATCTCATCAATCAATGCTAGTATACAAGTTGGGAGTCACTTAGAGTGACCTATACGACTTAATCTATAGCTCATCAAACATCCCTGCACATGAGTCGGAAACACCTCTAGTGGTCTGTATGACAGGACTGGGTGTAATAAGTAAGCTCAAGTGCTACAATCACGTGAAGACTGGGCGAATAATCGCAGGTCACCTACGAGTCGAAACCACCTATAGTGGTTTGTACGATAGGACTGGGTGTAAATAAGTACGCTCAAGTGTTATGATCACGTGAAGACTGGGCGAATAATCGCGGGTTACCTATGAGTCGGAACCACCTATAGTGGTCTGTACGACAGACATGTGCACCTACTTTGAGTCCAAGGTGAGCGTAAGGTACGGGAGATGAAAATCACGTGAAGGACTGTGCCCTGACCACGGGCGGGAGCACTAACACCAGGGTGCAGGTATTCATATCTCATCAATTAATGCTAGTATACAAGTCGGGAGTCACCTATAGTGACCTATATGACTTAATCTATAGCTCATCAAATATCCCTGCACACGAGTCGAAACCACCTTTAGTGGTCTGTACGACAGGACTGGGTGTAAATAAGTATGCTCAAGTGCTACGATCACATAAAGACTGGGCAAATAATCGCGGGTCACCTACGAGTCGGAACCACCTATAGTGGTCTGTACAACAAGCCTGTGCACCTACCTTGAGTCTAAGGTGAACATAAGGTGCGAGAGGTGAACATTACGTGAAGGACTGTGCCCTGACCACGGGCGGGAGCACTAACACCGAGGTGCAGGTTTATGAGCTCTCAATGCATCTCAACATAACACGTACAACTCATGGGCAAACAGTACGACAGTATTGGAGTTGCATAACACATAAATGTAGTCATGCTATAACTCCATCGATTCAACTAATACCATAAACTCACCTGAACTTACTTGGGTGTCATGCATTCACCTTTGCACTTCAAAGCATTCACAATAATTATGTGCAAGTAATATACATATGGATATACCATGATGCAATCAAATACTCAACCATGTCGTAGCATTTTAAATTATATACAATACGGTGTAAAATGTACAATCAATAACGCCCTACTCTCGAACTACTTATTGTTAGGGATAATTATCCATGACAAGCCCAATTAACACTAATTTAACTAACTAATTTACAAAACTAAAACTTGCCTTTGCCAATTTCCTTCGCATTACTCAATTTCCCAAATAAGGCTTTTGTCTCAAATATATTATGGATGCATCTAACGTCTCGTTAGACTGCCTACGTACCTTAAATAAGGATCAAGCCATTCGTAGTACATATAGTACTTCAAACATTCACAATAATTATATGAAGGTAATATACCTAAATCAATTTAAAAGTGTTGATGGAACTATCAATAATATGTACGAAAGGAAAAGATCCACTCACCTGAAGTCCACGCTATGATTCTCTAGCGCACGCATCGAGACGTCCTGAATGATTGGCGCATGCGACCAATTATCGAATCACATCTCAGAACTCTTATTAATAGAATATGTAATTCATGTAAAACGCATCCTCAAGGACATTCTAAAATAGTTCGAGACCCATTGACCACAAGTCAACTGTCGATCTTTCTACACCCTGTATAACTCGGCCCAGAAGATCCGCATATCAGATTTCCAATCCACAACTCCCAAAGATCCACAATAGGCTTCTAGAATAACATATTAAAATTTCATTATGATCCAACGGTTGGATCTCCGCCAATTGCCCAAAATCAAGTGGACGTGAACATTTATTTTACTAACTTACAAATCCAATTCGGGAAGATCCGTAGTTGGATTTCCAATCCATAAATTCTTATGATCTTTAAATATTACATATTATAATGTATCCAAGTTTGGTGACGATCCAACGGTCGGATCGTCGATTCACATTTTTATCAAGTAACGTATCGTAACGAATTTAGGTTCCAATAATCAACCTACGTCATTCAAATATCAAAACTGAATTCAAGACATTCGACATAGCCTAAAAATAGCATTGGCGGCCCACTGGCCACACGCCGCCGTACGCGCCACCATAAATGGCGGTCGGCTGCTTTGACTCGCCGGAAAATCCAACTATTTCCAAAAATTCTCAAACTTCACAAAAATGAAGATCTCAGTGAGTGGAGCAACTTTTCATACCTGCCACGAAGTCCAAAAGTGGACGAAAAATAGTCAATTTTGCCCACAAAGCTGGCGGGTGCCTAAAGCTTCCCGATGTCGATTTGTCTTCTACAGTGGTCCAACGGGGTCAAGGTTGGTTGGGTTTTGCTCCTAGGATGATGGGCTACAAAGCCCAAGTGGTGGCATCGGCCATCGCTTTACCGATTTATCGAAAAATCGAAAAGAGTGGCCGGAGCACCATTGATTTTCGTCAACTTTCGTGGCCTCCAACCGCCATATACCATGGTTAATCAAGGTGGTTCTTGGGTGAGTTTTGTAGAGGGGAATGAGAGCTTCAAGATGGTTGGTAGCGTCGAAAAAATCCATCGGAGTTGGCCGGAATCAACCTTGGAAAATGGGAGCTTGAGGTGGGTGTGGGTCGATGGGGAGGCTACTTAGCCTTTTTTTCTTTTCTTTTTTTTTTTATTTATTTTTATTTTTTTATTTTTTTTTATTTTTGGATATGGCTTCACTCCACAAAGTGGGGATTTAATTTAATTAAAACTAAACCTTGAATAACCAATTTCGAACGTCTGTAACTATATCGTTATAATCCGGATTCGCAAACGGCTTTCGCCTATACGTTCTTACCAACGAGTACTATGAGGATATGCTAAAAGAATAAATCCTACATCTCTCAAGCCGATGGTCAACGGAAGTCAAAGTCCTTGCCTCTAGGGCAATTTTGTAAAGTCCCACTTTTAAAATAAAATAAAAACTTAAAATTTAGAACGAGTTGTCACAGTTCGTGTCATGCAAAATGATATAAAAACAAGATTGTAATAATACAATAACTCATTTTTTGATAGGAAAATTGAGAATAGTTATCAATTTATTAATCTTGTAAACATCGAGTACTATATTTGTTTCAAGTTGGTGTAACTTGCCGTGGGTCTTGAGTCGAGGACTCGAGGTCACGGGTTGGACCAGTGGATTAACCACCCTAATTTATTTATTTATTTAAGATATAGTTATCCTATAAGGATGTAAATCAGGATAAGGATGGTATTACTATTAGCTTTCATCCAATCCCTCTACTTTATCTTACCTAGCAAAGATCATACATTAATTAACAAAAAGCAAGAGAGATGGACTAATATGGCTCATACAAGTTACGGCCTGATGCAACTCCAAAAGTTTGTAGGACAATATGGGCTGTGATCATGCAACCCCCAAATTTGAGGCCATTGAAGAGAGTCTACTTGTGTCCTTGTTTCTTTTTCATTTTTTTGATGAACAATTTCTTTTTTCTTTTTTTTTAAGAAAGTGGCCAAGCTTTTATTAAATACTATGCATTTCTCTACATCTTATTAGGCAACAGAACTTGATCATCATCAGACAAATGAATTCCAATCACAATTCATACTAAAGCCTACATGGTAATTCTCTACGCTAAACTCATATTATACATCATTTACATTTACCAATGCATAAAATAATATTTGAAACTCCTCTAACACGCTTGTAGCTAAAGTAATTAAGAACACTTACCACCACTTGTGATATTGTGTCTAATTTCTCTCAATCATCGATCATCACAAACTTTTCTAGTGACCATGACGTCGAGACAGCGGTATAGCCACGGCGTTGGTACATTTCGGAGACTAAATTCCCTCAGTAGCTACCATCTTCTTGTCACTCAATCTTCTAATATAATCTTTCTTCTTTGATGCCGCCGGCCTTCTTGTACTACTCGAACTCTGTTTCAACGTTGGAATTGCGTACCAGAATATAGACGTACACAGTATTGCAAAAGGCCGCCCAGACAAAGTCAACAACACCAAAATAAAGATCACAACGACCGGCAAATAATAAGATGGCCTTCTCCACCCATCCGACTTCATGTTCGAACTTGAAAAACTCCCCTTCTTGCTCTCTTGATCGGATTTCGATCCCGGTTGCTTCTGCTTCACGTCTTTCTTGTCTATGTGGGATTGGTCAATATTTTCCGAGGCTACTGAATTAGCGTTTGAACGGTTCTCTTCAGGATTACCAGTTGTCTTTGTTTTGCCTACCTTTTTGTGTTTCTTTTTTATCACGATTGGAACCGGAGCACTTGTATCAGTCTCGTCCTTGAACACGAACCGCACGAAAGATATGTCTTTCGGGTCCATTTGTGCATAAATCTTCTTCCTTTTCTCTTCTAGGTCAGCTACAAGTGCAGAAAACTTGTCGAGGCCGCTGTCCGAATAAGGGTTTTTGCTGTCCTTGTTGTGTCTTCTGTAAATCAGGCCAGCGCTTTTCGATCTCGATGATTTTCTTGGAGTTGGAGGTGAAGTTGAAATCATGGGCTCATCATCATCTTCTTCTTGGTGATTAAAAGTGGCACAGTTGAAGGGGCTCAACATGTTGTGATAATTTTCACGGTTTTTTTCCCTCTGAGCTGAATGATTTGGTTGTGATTGTGAGAAAGGAAGAACAGAGAGCCAGATATATTATTGAGGGGCCTGCTGAGAGAGGCTGATCCAAACAAGCCTAGTCAAGTTTCCAAAAAAAAAAAAAAAAAAAAAAAAGGGCTTAGTCAGATTAGACGTTTGACTTCTTGGGGCTGGGGCAAAATTATGGATAAATGATGTAGAAAGAATGTTTGTACTGAGGCCAACGACAAGAAAAAAAAAATGCACATGAAACGAAATTCTTTCATCAAATTAAGCATATTTACTCCTTAATGCGCTTAATGCTTGGGCAAATTAGAAGGCTTGAAGAAGTCCAACGTTAACGTCAATGTGTTAAATATTGAACCTAAACCTCTACACGCATACATTTTCCAGAATTTTATGTAATAAGTTCAATATTTTCTAGAAGGGACACCAAGAAAAATTATTAGGCTGTAAAACTTCCAATGATTTGTTGGTACAGTAAAAGATAAGTGTGAGATTTTATAACGAAAAAATCTCTGTGCTAGTAGTAGTGAAACCACACATACAGATATTGGAGATTATTTTGTCAAGTTTTCAATGTGATAACAATTGTCCATTTGAGCAAAAATATTTTATCAACAAAGTAACAATGGATGTCACTAGATTAATATAGTCAGCGACTCATCTAAAGTTGCACATAGAGGCTTCGCCGCATTTTATTGCATTTATATGACAAGTAATTGAAGAGGAGTGTGTTCTATTATAATTTGCAACATTGTAAACAGCCATAGCCATCCTAATCGCATCATTAACTCTTTGTCTCTGTATAAGAACATAATTAAGGACCTCAAAAATCAAAAGAACACACGCTTACATCACTGGAGGAGAGAAAGGCTCTCAATTTCTTCTGTGTACGGCAGCAATATATACAGTAAATTGCAATTATGCACGCTTACATCATATTCTACAAGACTTTCAATCTTTCAATTGTTGAGGTACATTAACATGAACATGAACAAGCAAATTGTGTACAGAAATAGAGCCAACGCGACAACAATCACATGACATCCCATTAATTCAAGCAAATTGTGTGGGTGCACAATATATAGAGAGTGACTGAGTTGCTAAAATTTTTTAAAGGCCTTAACCTCTCCAACTCATCTTCAAGGGGTCCGTAGAGTCAACTATAGAAACGTGGCCGGTTAATTTGTAGGGCCTAATTTGCATGGTTAACAATCCAAACTATTTATATTTTAAATTTTAATTCATAGATTATTTATATGAAAATTTAATTGACTGTGAAATTATTTAGACATTTAATTGTTAGTAAGAAAATTCAGTTCTCCTTATAGACACTAAATTTGTCAATTTTTTTTTTGTCACTGTTAGATGTTTCAATTATTTCTGAATTTGCTAATATTTCTTGAAAAATTGAAATATTGGTCCCTAGATTTTGGCTTAATTGTACCTTTGATCATTGATTAAATATTTGTGAGAAGTGGTTCTTAAACTCATCGCTATTTTAGCAATGATCATTTTCGGTATCACACCATTAAGCCTAAAAATTTAAGGGGAAAATAAGAGATACAAACCTAACGAAGTTATCTAAAATGATCAAGGTTCTAAAAGATGCTAGACGCTAGTCGGGTAGCGAACTGGGGCCTAGGTGGGTGCCTAGGCGGACTAGGCTGATTTAAGTAAATATATTATATTTCGTGTAAATAAGTGTCTGTTTATACTTAAAAATATATCTAATTACATTATAAATTAAAAAATAGAATGACATATATATAATGAAGTATTGAAACATAATGAAAACTTGGAGAACAAGCACATAATGTGTGTTCATTTAAGTATTCGATAACTCTCTTACAATTTATTAAAAAAATGCAAAATGAAAATTATCTATTTTTCTGTCTAAGTGAATTGTAACCTAGGTGAGTATGGACGGGTGCTTAGGAGGGCGCCTCAAAAAGTTTAGACGTCATTTCTAAATTTTCAAATATCTATGCATTAATCGGGGTGGTAACTAACCACTTAACGCTTAGATGAGAATTTTTAGAACGGTGAAAATAACCATTACACCACATTGTGGCAAGTTCAAGAATAATACTAATGAGTTTTTAGTCATAGACCAAAGCTCCAACTTGAGTCAAAATTCACGGGTCAATTCTCTAATTTCCTAAATATTGCTTTGTATCACAAACACGAAGAAAAGAGCTGGTCCCACATGTGCCATTTCAACAACTTTAATCGGGTTTTGGACATACTTAATAATGAGGGTGAGTCAGACACAAAACATTCGTCAACGGTAGGTATAATATGTACATGGATCCTCTCCGGCTCTATGCATCTGAATCTTAAGAATCCATCAATTCGGATCATTGAAATTTGATCCAACGACTAAAGTTATTATAACTTTTAAAGTAGGCCCCATGTTTGTAGTCGTTAGATTAAATTTCAATGGTCCGGATTGGTGGATCCCTAGGATGATGATGCATGGATCCGGAGAAAATCCATGTCCGGTATAATATCAATTGTGAGAGAAATTATGTTTGATTCTCGTAAACTATGAATAAGAACTAAATTACTATAACTAGTTCATTGTCAGATTTAGCTCACTTTTTGATCCCTTAATATAGATAACATCAAATGTATTAAGAAAAGATATGACATCAATTTCATGTTTTTTCCTTTCTTATGCTCTTGCTTTGAAATGACTGAAAAATGGTTTGTATTCAACCAACACTTGTATCTTTTCAACCACACCCTTGTCTAACTTTCTGCTCTTCAACAGTGGAGTTTTCTAATTCATGCTCAGGTAGCTTGTAAAAAATCATATGTGCTTCTTTTCTTGATAAAACAACACCAATACCATGATGTAGCACACTTCGACCGTTTGTTGACTTTACAAGAAAAATAAGAAACAAGTGGACGGTGGTTCTCACTTTTCAACATAATCGATCATGATTAAATTGTCGAGTAGTTTGCAAAACGTTTTTTCCGATACAACGATATTTTAGTGTTTTAACTTTGTTGATCATGAACAATAAGATTATATTTACCTTGACATTTTAGAGTTAAAGTAATTTAGTTACGGCTTAAAGATGAAAAGATAGCTTTAGTTTCGAAAAATACAAAATATGCAAAATTGCTCGAGATTCTCTCGAAAATGACTCGAGACTCCTCGAACAATGCCGCTTGAAAAAGGGCAATTATCCAAAATTTCAGAGGGCATTTACGTTTTACGACAAAAGCCAAGCCGTCGTCTTGGTGACGGAACGTCAATGTAATTTGCCGAATTCATGCACTGGATTCACGGATTCCGTTTCCCTCCCTTCGTAGCCAAAGTCCAAACAAAGTCAGCACGAAGACTCCACCTTCAAAACTAAAACGACGACGTATCGCAACACGAGGGACACGTTGGTCATTTTCAAAAAACTGCCGTGCAAAACCGGAATCCGAAACGGTCGCAAAAAGCCAGGGCCCCACATTAATCGCTTTCCTATTTGCAGTTATAAAGGCAGAGGTTTGCTCCGCTGGGTAGGTACTCATAAAAACAAACAAACAAACAAACAAACCGAAACACCCAACCAAACCAACCACCAATGACAGTCCCAAACGACGGCGTCTCTAAAGAAGCCGACGACGTCCCTGGCACGGAGGCCGAGTTGATTGAACTCGGCAACGCCGCCGAGTTGAACGAGGGGGCGGTGCGCAGCGGGAAGGTGAGGGGACCGTGGTCGCCGGAGGAGGACGCGGTGCTGACCCGGCTCGTGAGCAACTTCGGGGCGAGGAATTGGAGCCTGATCGCCCGCGGAATTCCCGGGCGGTCTGGAAAGTCGTGCCGGCTAAGGTGGTGTAACCAGCTCGACCCCTGCGTCAAGCGTAAACCCTTTTCTGGTAATTTAATCGCCGCCATTTTCTGTTTGATGTTTTTGTTTGTGCTTGGATTGCTTTTGTCATGTCCGGATTTTGAAGGCGACTGATTTTCGATTAGGATGTTCGGATTGTGAATCTTTGGTTTCCGAATTTGAAGATGTTTGCCAACTCTTGTTTGTTGGTGTCGTGTTTGTTACATATGTCGGAAGTGTCGTGTTGGTTTCTTGTTATTTCGGTGAACTAATTCTCGGTTTTGTGTTTGTTTAATCAAAGATGTAATATGTCATTTGGCGAAAAATTATGACCGTTCGAGATGGTCCTAAGTAGCACGCAAAAGGAGTGGGATTTGATGTTTGTATGTCGTAAGCCTAGTGTGTTGATCGAGGAGCCTAGCATTTGGTTAGTGTCGAATATGAGTTCAAGATTAAAGATGGAGCCTTGATAGTTATGCGGTTGGTCTAGTGTGGTGCGAATTTGTTCGAATTTTGTTGAAATTGGAACTGGTAGTGTGCTTGGACTGTGCAGTGTGTAGCATAAATGCTCCAATTAGCACGGTCTTTTTCTCAGCGTGGTTTTCAGTCTTGCGTACGTTGTTTCTATAATGTTAACATATCTTGTTTTTGTCGTGATCCATCTGTTTGGTCATTTGTGATTTCGTATGTATTTGTATAGTCGGCTCTCTTGATTCTTCTTTATACGCTGCTTTTGGACAATGTTTAAGGAATGAATTTAGAATGATTTGTAACACCATGATGGAAGAACGTATATGAAGTTTTGGTCACAATTTGGTGATAGATTTTAAAGGATATCGTGTATATGTAGGGCTGGCGCATCAAATCATTTTAATTAGATGGTAAATCTATTTTATTTGGCCCCAAGGGATCGTGATGTCTGTGGGCGAACCTCGGTTTTTGTTGTTTGGAATTGCATTAAGATTTAGTATCATGCTGGTTCTCATTTTGCTAAAATGTTGCTGTTGGTTCAGGTTAGTGAATCAAATATAGCGGGAAGTTATCTGCTTGCGAACTTCGTAATCTTGTCCTTTGCATGGATAGCTTTTGTTGTCATTACATTTTGAGAAATATGCTGAGTAAATTGCGGCATAACTTTCTATCCAAAGTTGCATATTTATTTGCTTCATTGCTTTTGCTGAAGTTTTCTCAATTGGAACGTTATAATTAATGCAGGGGAAGAAGATCGTATAATAGTTTCAGCCCATGCTATCCATGGGAACAAATGGGCAGTAATTGCAAAGCTTCTTCCAGGTAGAACAGATAACGCAATCAAGAATCATTGGAATTCTACACTAAAGCGCAGGTGCTTTGATAAAGTAAGGTTTAATCCGGGACCTGGGGAAATGATGGAAGATGACACCTTTGACAGAAAAAAGGCATCCTCAGAAGAAACCTTGTCAGTTGGGAATATCAGTTCATTCAAGACTTGTGAAGGTCAAGCAAAGGACGGTTGTTGCGCTGCTGAGTCAAAAGAGCATTCTACTCTTCGTGCCGAATCAAGAGACCATCTGACTCTCCAGTCCACCCTTTGTCGTCCAATGGCTCGTGTTAGTGCTTTTAGTGTTTATAACCGTCCAAGTGATCCAGCAAATGCTTCAGCTTTTTCAAGGACAGTCCCAAGTCATGGCCCTTTGGTCCCAACAACTAAACTAGATTTTGGGTTCGACAACTTCCTTGAAGGTGCATGTAATGAGCCTATGGTTCCTGAGCACTGTAGCCATGGTTGCTGTGATCGAGTTGAGGAGCATTCTCAAGGCTCGTTGTTGGGGCCTGAGTTTGTTGAGTATGACGAGTCTCCGCCTTTCTCCAGCCACGAATTAATCTCCATTGCTACGGATTTGAACAAGATTGCATGGATTAAGAGTAGCCTTGAGAGTAGCACGATGGGTATGCCAGAGAATGTAGCAAGCCAAAGAGTCGTTCAAGCGGCTGCCACTACCTTGCAAATGGGAGTGCCAGCAAACAATCCGATGAATGACCATATGCGCTTTGAGGAAGGAAGAAACAAGTTGATGGGAATGATGACCGAAGTGCCATCAACCCAGGTGCCTAGACAAACTTTTGCAATGCCAACTGAAGTTGAGGGATTGAGCTAGAACTCATGGCTGGTCTTCCTCGGTCTTCGGGGTGCTTCGGTTTTAGCGGGAGAATATGTATACAGACCGGTTAATTTACTGCAGATTAAGTTAAGTCTCCAGTTTCATTTACAAGGCTTTTCACTTTTGACTTATCTCGTTCAAGAGCCGTTTTACTTGGGCATTACATCAAGATATATATGTAGGTACTTCTCTGCCCCTTTTGTCATGAGCAAAGAAGCTGTTGACTAGTTAATGCTTCCTAGAAGTGCAATTTTATCTCAAATCCAAAAACTTGATCGGTAAAACTTTGGCACTCCAATTTTAGCTTCTGGCACTCCAAATCGATTATTTTGTAGCTTGTTCACATTCAGGGTTGGAGAGCTAGAAGTTAAAACGAGAGTGAAGAAAAATCTATACGAACTATGAAAATCATTACTTTTGTAAATAATAAACAAGAGAAATGATTTTCGCACATTTTCCTTCTGTACACTCATCATTCTTTACGTCCTTTGTTTCTCCTTTAATTTGTTTAATTCGAAGATCATAAATAATAGAGGCGTATAAAGAAGAAAATGAGTGTCGAAAATCATCTCCAGTAAAGAAAAAGATTTCGGGCTTAGGACCTGGCCTGATCTATATGACCCATGAAAAATGGTGCCAAAATAAGTGATAGGTCGATCTTGGACTCAAAACAGTTGCTTTACCCATATCCTCCATTTAAGAAGATGGCACTTATGTAGTGAACATTGAAAAACACCCATACCAAAACCCATTATTTCTCTTGCTAAAGGGAAGTGTTATTAACAGTTTTAAAATCTTACTTTACGTGTATTTTTCTTTCCTAAAATAGAAAGTTTAAAGTCAAGAATGAGATTTTTAGAGTGCTAATAACAATTCAATCGCTAAAAATGATCTACAAATTGTTGAAATATGACACGATCGTATTAAAATTTAAATATTCTAATTACATTTTAACTAATAATTTTTTATGACAAAACCTTATGCCTAACGAATTGGTCTGCTTTGTTAGGCCCATCCTTACGATACCTATATTTTAATTTTAAGTAAAACTAATGAAAAAAACTTGAAAATTTTGAGTTTTAATGATAAGGACAAAATAAAGAGTAAAATGAATAGTATCAGGATTAATTTTTTAGTGTAAAAATATGATTTTTTTGTTAAAATAAACAGTACCATAAATTTTTCGTTAAAACTCTTTTTATTTTAACCAAAAGTTTAATTTAGAATTTTGCCGAACATTAGGTTAAAACGAAAATTTTCAACTTACCCTAAAAATTTATGATGATGGAACAGCTGTTCCATAGGTAACAGTGCTCACGTCACCTATGTTTTTTTTAATCGCTTAACGTTTTGAAAAGTCAAAACCACCCCTTCAACATCAGAAAATGCAGGGGCATGTCTGTCTTTCACAAGTTAAAGTGGACTGTCCTCAGAAAACAAAAGGCTGGGGTCATCGTGCCAGTTACGCAAGTGAAACGGAAGCAGATTAAAGAAAGGACCTGGCTTCTTTACTCTTTCACTTTTCATACACTCTCGTTTCCTTCGACTTCTTATAATAAAATAAAAGTTAATAGTAATATAAAATATTGATATGATTTAACCTTAATTGTATAAATAAAAGGGGATAGGAATGTATGGGAAGTGGGAGGGTAGAGAAACCATGTCTTTAAAAGAAAGGAGGCAGATTGTCTATCCTCGTGTTTGAATGTCTTTTTCATCCCTTCCTACTTATGCGATCACGGTTAAACCAAATCAATATTTTATATTTTTATTATTTTTTATCTTATTATTTTTATAAAAAAATTAATATAAAATATTTACATAACTTAATCGTGATTGTACAAAATAGAAAATAACGAGAAAGACACCCAAACAAAAAGACAAACAATCTACCTCCTAAAAGAAAAGCACTTTGAGTCAAGAAAACCAAATGAAATCTACTTTTCATGCAAACAATTCCTGTGTTCTCTCCTCAACAGTTTCTAAAGTCACCTCAATCACTTCTTTTCTAATAAAAAATAAAAGAAAACTAACGAAGGGAGGAGGATTTTCTAGCCTTTCTATCTTCCTATTTGAACAATCACGGTTAAATCAAATCAATATCTTATATTAATTTTTTTTATAGAGATAATAAGACAAAAAATAATACGTGAGAGGAGAAGATGAAAAAAGATGAGAATAGAAGGGTAGAGAATCCTCCTCCCTAATGACAATGTTTTGAAACTCTGAGTTTTAACAATAAAGATAAAATAAATGATGAAGTGACTAGTATCAAAATTGACTTTTTAATCTAAAATTGTGGTTTTTTTAAAGTAAACAGTACCGGAAGTATTTTGTTAAAGTTCCAAAAAAATAATGGTTTCAGCTCCATTTCGTTCAATTATACGGAATTGGATCCGCTACGAACATTAATGTTCGGATCCTACATATCAACACATCTCCACCGTTCATTGGTGTGTAAAAAAAAAAAAATCAAATTGTTGGTTTGTGTGTACGAAGCCCACCAAATGAATTAAGGGAAACCGTGAAATTCAATTTATGCGGTTTAAATATGTTGATCCTTAAATTGTTAGTTTGAGGAGAGACCCTTTCTTTTTCTTCTCAATGAAGCAGAGAGATTAACAAATAAACAGAGACACTAATCTCCCTCATTACTTGTTAAACCAAAAAGGCAAAGTTGAATAGGCAATGTGGGGGCACATTGTTCGTTGTTTATGATCACTAACCTAAACAACACATTAATCCTGTTAATTTAACCAGAAAAAGCAGAGCCGGGGTCAAAAGTCCTCTGTTTTGGGGACACAAATTAGAAAGCTTTATAGGTTACTATGTTTCACCTGCTCACTGCAAGCATATTTTTACTCTCTGTCTGTTTTCCTCCATTATTCTATATAAAAGATATTTCCTTGCTCACCGACGCTGAGAGTGCGGAGAGGGAGTTAGGAGAGAGAGGGAGGGGTTACCTACTGCGACAGAACCCAGTTGCTGAAAATCTAAGAAACCGACTGCCTACTGGGTTGAGAGCTTCTTCAACATCTGTGGGCGTTGATGATCACGGCCGCACAGGGCCATTACATGAAGAGTCTCTCTCTGGGTTTTGCAAATGGCAGCCGCAGACAAATCCCACGTGGTTGTTGATGTGGTTGAGGAGGAAGTGGGACGCCGCAGCGCCGCCACGGGTCGAAGTAGTTACTTTGACTCCGGCTCACAGGGGTCGGAGGACCAGGAGGGGAGATGCTCCAGTGAGTCAGGGTCTGAGATTGTGGAGAGGGAATCCTCTGTGTCGGAGGGTTCGGTTGAGGTGGATCTGGAGGAGGTGAAGATGCACGTGGTGAAGGTGGAGAGGGATTGCAGGATTTGTCATCTGAGCTTGGATGCAACGAATCAGGAATCTGGGATTCCTATTGAGCTGGGGTGTTCTTGTAAGGCTGATTTGGCTGCTGCCCACAAGCAGTGTGCTGAGGCTTGGTTCAAGATCAAGGGTAACAAGTAAGTTTTGTTTTTACATCTAAAAGGTTAAATCTTTCTGTGTTTTGGTAATTACATCGCTGTTAAAAGTTTTTACTTTTATGTGTTTTGCATTGATTCGTTGAAATGCTAGGTTAAATTGTTAGGTTGTTCCTCCGAGGATTGTGAAACTGTGAAATGTAATTTGGGGATAATGCATGAAAAAATGTTATACTTAGTGAGATAAACATAATAATAAAAGCGATATTCTAATCTACGCTAATTTACGGGGAAATGAATGTGCTAGAGGCGAGCACACTCATCTGACCAACCCACCTAACTCACGTCTGCACATTATAATGCAAGCTCAAATTAGAATAAGTTTGTGTGCTGCTTTAAGGAAAAAGCATATTGGTGTAAACCAAGAGCATATAACTAAAGTTGAAAGCACCGGCAGCCCTGCATGGAATTCCAACGTGCACATGATTCTTCTCCCATTCTTAGCTTGTTGGAATGCCTGCACTTTCCATTTCTCTCACTCCTTGCCGATGCTTTTTCCGCCTTTCCGCTTGGACAAAGCCGGTTGGTGGCGTGTGCTTTGTTAAAGTCAAATAATTTGGTTTGTTTGCACTTTCTTCTGATATGATATGTTAACTGAATCACTTTGACTTTGTAAACCTGTATTGAACATGTGTTTTACACATGCATTTATCTTCATGATGGTTGTTTTAGAAATAATTAAGTGCTTTTACCCAGTTTCGTTTTCCTGATATGGACCCACTGTGTGAATTTACCAACTTAGACGGCTCAAATTGTTGTAAGAAGCCGTCTTATGAAGAGTGAGTGATTACCAACTGAAGTGGGTTTGTCTTTTCGGAAGCACCACAAGTTAAGTGGAAAAGAATCTGCATTTTGGTCTCTAGGTTTATATGATTTTGTTTGAATCCATTAGAAGATCGAGTATGTATAAACAACAATCATCTCAATAACACCTTTGTGCATCATCAGAGCACAAGCTGTTATAGAATGAATATCATTATTTCGCTCAGGTTTACATTGCCCGTTGCTTCTAAGTAACACATGCTTATATTCCTTTGTTCTCCTTAAGCTACTCTCAGTGTTTTGTAATGTTTGAACTTTGAAGGTTTCTACCTTTCCTACTCCCATTAGACAAAAACCTTTAAATTGCCTCGTGTCCTTGTACTTGTGTTAAAGGAAAAAAGGTAGGAAAATAACTGAAATTGAAATTGCTTGCATAGTTCCGTCTGCTTTCTCGTTTAAGACTTTGTTCCTTTCATCTATTAACGCCTTGCTATAAGTTGACAAGCTTTTCAGCAGAGCTGTGTGGTGCATTGCTTACCGAATTCTGGTGATCTCATAGATTCTTTATGCTTGGTATGTTTTTAAAATGGAAATATGGCAGAAGCCAATGTCAATCTGACTGAGATGGTAAAAACAAGTACATACCTGAAAAGATAAAGATTTTAAAGTTTCATGTAAAAGTAAAAATCTTATTCGGTTCAACTTGTCAAACTTTTCTCACATCCTAAAACCATTATCGAAAAAATCTTAGTTGTATCTTGACCTTGATTTGGTCCCGGCTAGTTGTATCTTTCCCTTGTGATTGGATTAAAATGTTTGTGCGTTTATGCAAATAGTTTTTTTATTTTGTTTCCATAGGAAATCAAACGTGTAGGTTATTTGTTTTAGGTAAGATCCCAGTCTTACACGCAGGTTTTGTAACTCTAACCCAAGCATAGAGCAAGGAGATGTGTGTGCTTTTTACCACACCGTAGTTAGAAGTGAACTGGTTCCATTTGATGTATTCATTTATAAACCCATTGTACTTCTGAAAAACTGGACATTGGGCTTCCAGCTGTGGCATGAGATTTGTGACAACTTCTAATCTAAACCTTCTTATATGAATACAGGGAATGGCGTTTCACACTAATAACTCTGCCCTAACTAAAAAGTTTGTTAGAGCTCCCAGGAGGGATGCTGAATGACAGTTGTTCTTTACACCTGCTTCTTTCTTCAGTTCTGCCTTCGGAATAAGAAATATCTTCTATCCAATGCCATATTTTTAGTTTCAATTGCCTAACCTGTAACCAAACAAAAGAGTAGAGTTTCACATGCTTCTTTGGGGTATCCTTTCCATCTTCATGTCTACGTTATTAGTGCTCAATTTTCGTACTGAATATATATGATTGCAGAACCTGTGAGATCTGTGGATCAACCGCACGTAATGTTTCTGGTTTGAGTGAAGCTGAGTTGGCGGAGCAGTGGCATGATGAAGCCGCACTGGCAACAACAGCAGGAGGTGCCCCTGTGCAGACAGCAGAGAGCCGAAACTTCTGGCAGGGTCACCGCTTCCTGAACTTCTTGCTAGCTTGTATGGTCTTTGCGTTTGTCATCTCGTGGCTGTTTCACTTCAATGTGCCCTCATGAAAAACTCGTGTAGAGGGTTGCCCATTTCCTTCGGTGATGATAGAGAGGTAGCAACCAAGCACTCAGCGGTACCTTCCTTGTACCTGTGCCTCCAAAAACTATGTTGGAGTTAGCTGTTTCTCTCTGTCTACTTGTTGTTCATATATTAGTAGCCTTAGCTTCAGCAGGTCGTGTAATTTATATTTCCACTATTAAAAGTTTAAACTTGAATTGAATTTGCATCACCAGAGTAGTTTATTGTACTAACTCAAGATGCTTTATTAGATAAACATAACCAATTATATGTAAAGATTTGTGGCAGATGCTTCACTATGTTGTATTGTTGTATAAGCAGGTAAGACGCTGTAGAGGGGCTTTTGGATTAGGTCATCCGAAGGGAAGCTCTTATAAAAGCAAGACTCTTTGCATTTCGGTCTCATCTTACCCCATGATGATCTCATTGGTATGAGAGTTGCCCTAATCAGGCAATCATACCGAAGTTTCTCTCCTACCATGGGGTGTATTTGGAGTTTGCGTCCAATCCGGTTTTCTTTTTTGGGTAGCATGGATTAAATAGAACATTCTCGGTCATAAAATACTAGTTGGAGATTTCTTATCCTACAAGGTATGAGTTTTAACTCTTGGAGGCAAGTAATTGGAACTGGGTGAAAGTTTGACTCATAACAGGGAATCCTGGGGCATTTCTACTCAAATTTGGATATTGAGTTGCATTGACTCTGCAAGCAATGTATTTGCTGAGCTGAGTAGTGTTCTTGCAATTGGCCATTGGAACTGACCATCGGCAATGTCAAATGTATATAATATGGTTTGACATTCAAGCTCAATGATTACTGCTCAGATGTTTCTATCAATGACCCTGAAATTTGGTAAAGAGTTTGACAAAAAAGTTGGTAAGGATACTAGTGCAGAAGCTTGGCATGCTTCATGAGATATCATTGCTTAAAGTTTTCGACACCATTTAAGAAGCTTGCAACTCAAGCTGTTAAGAGTGTTTGCTTGTCCGTCCTAACTAGCACATATACATAAATATATGTGAATTCCATAGATCGATTAGAGGAGTATAGTCGATCATATTCCCATTCTTTTTCTCGTTTATTCTTAAGTCTTCTCATTCATGACTTCCCAAGTCGAAGCAAACATGAAGTTGCAACCAAATTCAATGTCAGTTGTTGGGGGGAAGTCAGGGTTTTAGGTCCATGCACGAGTTGCTGCGTGGAAGGTGCCGTGATTGGCGATCACAATCTTAATAGGCCGCAGACACAGCTCGTGCTGGTGGGAACTCACTCCAAAAAAATCACCAACTCTTATTATTAGGGTAGGGATTTCTTATGATTGATATATAATTTAATATTATTTTTCCATCATTCAGTTTTGTTCTCTTTGTTTTTATTTTTTATTTTTTTTTATTTTTAGGTGGACGAATCAATCATAATTGGAGGCAGATTGTCTACCTTTCTGTTTAAGTGTCATTCTCATCTTTTTCTATTTTATGTGGTCACGGTTAAGTTACGTTAATATTTTATATTGATTTTTTTATAAAGATAATAAAACAAAAAGCAATAGGAATATAAAATGTTAACGTGACTTAACCGTGACCACACAAATAAGAGGGGATGAGAAGTACACCCAAACAGGAGGGCATGTAATCTGCCTCCATCATAATTTCCTGACACCAAAAATTGGAAAAGAAAACAAATTGAAGTAATTGTTTGTTTGTTATTATGATGCTCTGCACTGCTGGTGACGCCTGCTATGCTCTTAAGTTGCATTGAGTTCCTATTATAGTTTAAGGGGTTAATAGTAAGTGCACTCTAGAGCAAAAACATTCATGACTTAGTATACCAGTCATCCTGACGTATACTTAATATTACAATGTAAACCGTTCTTTTATTATCGACACGAAACGTTATAACAATGAGACACATATAATAAAAGGTACTCACTCACCGTAGATCCAGTATTAGATTGCCCCGTTCTCCAAGCTGGATAACAACTTCTGTACAGAAAAGCAAACACTGACAGCTGCATTCTCAGTGTACGAAGAAACTTATCGAGGTGGTGTTTTTCAAAGACCTTTCACCAATCAATTAGTGAGAAAGAATGAAAGATTTTAAGGAAATTAAAAAGAAACTAATAAAAATAATTTAAAAATTTTGAGTTTTAATAAAAATGATAAAAATGTGTTGTAAGTACATATTATTAGAAGTGATTTTTTAGAGTAAAAATGTTATTTTTGTTAAAAGTGAATAATGCCGGAAGTGTTTCGTTAAAACTTCCAAAATTAAATGAGAGTTCAAAGGGGTATATACGGTTAGATACCGGTTCTGAAGGGGGTTAGGGTGTGCATTTTGATAACAGATTAGTCATGATAATATCTAAACACTGCCCATTAATTAGTGTTATTTAGAGATTGGTCTTTATTTCTCACCTCATCACGTGGTCCAGCATGAAAGTAAACCTTAGGTTTTTTTTTTCTTTCTTTTCTGTAACAATCCACGTCTAAATCATTGAAATTTTCCTTCAAATTTTTCTTCGTTCTCCTTTCGTTTTTCTTATATATCAATTTGCTTTTACTAACAGGAAAAGAATAATAATCAAATGGATCAAGAACTTGATAGTAGAAGTACCCCTAGTAGCAAGGGGTGAAGTGAGAAATAAAAACCACATTATGGGTTCAAAGTTACACCCTTCATTTTCTTAGTCTATCTTAGAATCGTAGAACTATCGTTTGAATTAAAAATAAATAAATAAATAAATACTTCCAATGCCAAATTTAATATTAAATTATTGTTGACTCATTGTGTGAATTATCAAAATAATCACCTCAATACGTTTGCATTAAGAAAAATTAATATGGATAATTAAATAGAAAATGTATAAGAAGGAATATTCATTTAGGTCAGATAATGAACTCATCTAATATAATCTCTTAGAGATGCCTTATGCTTTGTTTTTTAATGTTTTTTTTATTGTTGGTTAGATATGCATATCACTAAAAAGAATGCAAGACAGCGTTGCAGATCTTTGGTAGGTCAGTTTTCTCATCTCCCTAAGCATGTCTGTGACAACAATACTTTGTTACCTCGTTGCCGCTCCAATCGATCATAAAAGTTAATCCAAATAAATAAACAACAAAAAAAACAAAAAAAACAATATTTTCAAGATTTCATAGGAACGTGCTGGACATGATTGAGAGCAGCCATTAGCAACGCGTGTCAATTAATTTAGGGTTTTAATCCAGGAGCTTTGTATCTTCCAGTTTCTTGTCTTGCAAAAGACAAATTGCTCAATTAGGGAAACAAAGCAAACTAATTAACTAAAAACATAAAATAAAACAATTAATCACGTACAGATACAGCTAATGCAATGCAGCAGCAACAAGCAGCAGCATGCAGCAAAAATATTGGAATTGAGAGACAAAGTTGGATCGAGTGTCGACTCAATCAAAATGTCGGTCGCATGCTCCAGCACAAGCATCCAATGATAATCTGGATGATGATTATGTTCTTATCCGTTTTAATGCGTAAAAAGTTTTTTGCGTCAGATTATATGCTGCGGTTAAAGGCAGCAAATTGTATGCCACAGTTATATGGATGGGGACAATACATGCATGCGAAGTGTATGCCACAGTTATTGGAGCTATATACGGTCCCCTTTTGCTTTATCTTTTTTCTCTTTTTTCTTTTTGGGTGTATTGTGAATGAGCTTTGTTTACTGTATGAGAGAATCATTCACGTCCGATTTTTGCTCGTTTACTAACATATAGGGGAATATAAAAATATACGGTCCCTGTTCGAATTTCTCTTTCGTAGTTTAGATAAATTTAGTATAGATTACCTTGTTATTTGTCAAAAGAAAAATAAAAAAGTAAAAATACATGGATTTAAAAGGTATAGTTCAAATGATTAGAACCGTCTTACGCCTAATATCCTATATTCGATTCTTTCTTTTCCAATATTGCTTTTCTTAGAAAAATTGCATGTAAATATGATTGCAGAATCCGTAAATTTTTTATATAATGATATTCTAATCAAAGTCAGGAATTGTATCTACTAAAGTTCTTATTCTCTATTCCTCAAAATCATAAATTGGATCAAGTAGGTTCTTATTCCATTCCTAAGTTCCATGATTTCTTTGTTTCCTTTTCTCCATTCCTAAAATCCTTGACGAAAAAACACTTATTGCTTTAATTAAATTTTTATAAATTCACTAACTTTAACCGTCGAAAAGTCGTCCTAATCCAACTCCAAAAAAAATTAAACCTGGTTGGTAGTTGAAATTAAGGTCACACACATGAATAACTCTACCTTTAATGGCTTTAACACTACTTTCCTTTTAACCCATTTTTAATTCAACACTCTTTGAGTTTAGATGAGAAGTTTTACTCCATTGGATGCCCATTTATATCAATTATAAAATCAGAACAAACCAAGTTTCAGAGAGAGAGAGAGAGAGAGCGTGCAAACACGATATGGACAAAGCAAACCACGTTAGAGTGAGAGCCATTGGTCGGTTGGTAATGTTTAACAGCTGCAGACTGCAAAGACCCCTCCCTACAGGACCCTTTGAATCCAAGACTCAACTCACAGCAACCTTAATTCCTCTTAGTATTCCTTGTCCTACATGGAATAGCACTTTCCACCAATAACCCAATACTCCCATCCCATATAATATTATCCAATCCCACACCCTCCTCCCTCCTCCTAAACTCTCTTTCGCCACTTAATCTGCTCTGCTCTTTCTTGTCATCGTCATGAGGAAGCTTTGTCCCAATCTGGACCGTGAAGACGGCCTTGAAACCGTCCTCGAGGTCCCAATCCCCGAAGAGATGTATGCTTCAGGCAATCACAAGAACGCCACCATTTCATGGTACAACATGAAGTCGTGGATGAAACCCTCAAACAACGACCGATCACAATCAGCCAACGCGGTTTTTGGAAGCAAAAACGCCGAAGTCCAGCTCTTGCTTGGAGTCATTGGAGCCCCTCTGATTCCATTACCAATTCCCAACGATCAGCAACCCAGTAGCCACGCCATGAAAGATCAACCCATTGTAAGTCATTTATACCTAATTATTAACGCTTATGTTGCTAGACCGAAATTTGGATCGCACTTTCAGAAAATAACGAATACTATTAATAATTCAGATTCTCAGTTTGACGACATAATTATAACTAGTAAGACAGTATTATGACAAGTCACAAGTCTTGTTGCATATAAATAATTTTGGTCACATATGAAGTTCCTTAATTATTTTTGTGTTTTATGATTTGTAGGAATCTTCGATGGCTAAGTACATAATGAAGCAATACATAGCGGCAGTGGGAGGAGAGAAGGCTTTGAATTCAGTAGATAGCATGTGCGCAATGGGGAAGGTGAAGATGGCGGCGTCAGAGTTTTGTACTGGAGAGAGGAGCTTGAATGGTGGTAAGAACAAGTTGAAGGTTAAGAGCTTGTTGAGATCAGTTGGCGGCGGCGGCGAGATGGGTGGGTTTGTGCTGTGGCAGAAAAGACCAGAGCTTTGGTGCTTGGAATTGGTGGTGTCTGGTTGCAAGATCAGTGCAGGGAGTGATGGAAAGGTGGCTTGGCGCCAAACGCCATGGCACCACTCTCATGCCTCTCGAGGCCCGCCTCGTCCTCTCCGGCGTCTCCTTCAGGTACCAACCCCTCCCACCTCTCCCTTTCCGGGTAGTTTTTTCTTTTAAAATAAAATTGGTTGTTCTTTTATTTTCACCATTTGAACAAAATTAATTACCACTTAGGCTTCCATAACTTAATTGTAGATCATTTATACATTTGAGTCTGATATCAATCAACGATTATGAATTACAAATAAGTACTTTTACTAGACATAATTAAATTATTATCAATCGTTAATGCATATGAATCTCACAATCTATAACATTTGATTCTTTATGCAATTCATTAGTTCTAGCAAAAGCGTGTGTTTGGGGACATTTTTCACTAATTTTGATGGTGATTTGTGTGCTTTTTGGATTCCACTCTAGTTTGTTTTTTTTTTGACTTTGCGTTTGAGAAGACCGACTTGTAAGTTGGTCTGTCCCCATCCAATTAGTCCATAGCATAATTCTATGCCCCACCTACACGTCTCTTACCACTCTTTCCCTAACTGCATAGCCCTTTTTTTATTATTATTATTTTTTATCTTTGCTTGTTTTCAAAAGTCATTTTCTTTATTCAAAAAGAAAAAAAAAGAGACAACTAAATACCTTAATACACTAAATAACCATACTATTTTTTGTACTAAACAGGGTCTTGATCCAAGGTCAACAGCTAACTTATTCAGCAACTCAGTTTGCATTGGAGAGAAAGCAATCAAGGACGAAGACTGCTTCATACTAAAACTAGAAGCCGAACTCTCAACCCTAAAAGCAAGAAGCAGCTCCAACGTTGAGATAATAAGGCACACAGTTTGGGGCCACTTCAGCCAAAAAACCGGCCTCCTTGTCCAACTAGAGGACTCCCACCTCCTCCGAATCAAATCCGCCGGCAACGACCACAGCATCTTTTGGGAGACCACAATGGAGTCCTACATCCAAGACTACCGGAATGTCGAAGGCATCAGCATTGCGCATGGGGGCAAGACATGTGTATCGTTGTTTAGGTTTGGTGACAGCACGGAAGGCCATTCAAGGACACGAATGGAGGAGGCTTGGGAAATCGAGGAAGTCGATTTTAACATAAAGGGTTTGTCCATGGACTGCTTCTTGCCTCCCGGTGACTTAAAGAAAGAAGAAAAGGAAGGCAAATGTGGTGCCATGGTCACTAGTGCACATTCCAAATTGCCCTACAAAATTCGATCCGCTTCATGGAGAATTAGTGCTTCGAAAGTCGCTGCACTCAATGTTGAATATGATTCAGAAGACAACGATAACAGTGATTAAGAATTGCAAATTCGTGATTTTTTTGATTTTGTACATAATTTTACGAAGAGTATCACTAAACAAAAAACTAAGCGAATCTTACAATTATTGTTTGTTATGCAGTTTTGATGTTTGGTAGTCAAATAAGAGCATCTCCAAGAGAACTCACAAAACTAAATTTGAAGTACCTACATTTGATTTTTTGTGCTCC
Source organism: Pyrus x bretschneideri (assembly GCF_019419815.1). Classification (NCBI taxonomy): domain Eukaryota; kingdom Viridiplantae; phylum Streptophyta; class Magnoliopsida; order Rosales; family Rosaceae; genus Pyrus; species Pyrus x bretschneideri. The sequence goes on along the minus strand of NW_025999723.1, from coordinate 5,576,373 downwards.
TACAAAATTGTCGAATGATTCTTCAAATTTAGAAAATGTGCTAGAGACTCTAGATTTAGGGCTGGTTTGGTATTGCTGTGCTTTGAAAAAAAGCTGCTTCTGCTGTGCTGTGAGAATAAGCAGCTGTGAAATAAAGCAGCAAAGTGTTTGGTAAACTTTTTTGTAAAAGTGCTTTTGAAAAAAAAAAAGCAGTATTATAGTGTTTGGTAAACTTTTATGTAAAACAGATGTGAAAAAAAGTCAGTTTTTCAAAGCTGGGTTTTGCAGCTTCTTGTTTTTGGCTTTTTTTCACCCAAAACTGTGAAAAAAAGCTGAAGCTGAATGTTTACCAAACACAAAAACAACTATGAGCTTTTTTTTATACCAACTTTTTTCAGAATCACCTCAGTACCAAACCAAGCCTTAGTGACTCTTTATCCAACTCTTCAAACATTCTGTTGTTAGGGATTTTTTTTGATCAAGCAGAACTTGGGCTTTGGGATGCTTAACTCCCTTGGTTTGTTTCGGACTCCAGGCCTTGAGATACCTCAAAAGAAAAGCATGTCTTAGGAGATATTCCAGATAAACCAACAACCCCCAATAGCAATGACTGAATAACTATAACAACAAATTATAACTTGCATCAGTAATGTGTGATGTGGAAGCTAAAAGGCCCCTATTTTAGCGTGAGAGAGATATCCTTGGTTGTTGGTTTTGAAGTGCCTAATTAGGGTTTCTATTATGGCAAAGGTCATAATGAAGGAAAGGCTAAAGCTCATGAATTAGGGTTTTCCAGCACTTAGAGATTGCTTGGCCTGCTTGGTCCATCCCCCCATTCAAGCGTGCTGAAGGCTTCAATTGATCGACCGGGGAATTCCTCAAAATCCTAACCGGAGAATCCCTTAGGTTTCTCACTTCTTCTTGTTTTGTTAAGTCTTCCTTTCTCTTTTCCATTGTTGTAGGTACATCATGCCTCTTTGGGGTAGTATTGTAGAGAGTAAGTAGCCTCGTGAAGGCTAGGTTAACCATTTTGCCCAGAATTCTTTCTTTCTTGCACCAAGTCCCACAACAAAGTTTCATTTTTGGCTATACTCCTCTATTTTCTTCTTTGATTTCATTTCTGTCTTAAAATGGTAAGGTTCATCCAGCACGTTACAACGAGGTGCACAACCGAAGATCATACTCTGTCAACGCATAAATCTAGGTGAATTAAGTTTCTGAATTTGGTTAGGTTTGAAGTATTTTAGTTGGTTTGTAAAGAAATCGATAGAGAATTATCTCTCATAGCCTTAACCCGTCAAACTAAAGTTGTGGGCCTAAAATTTTGGTGCTCCCAAGCAGGCCAAAATCTCTACAAGCTTGACTTCCACGTAAACCTAATGAACTTTTATAATCGTTCACACCACAACTCTTTTGACAAGCCCTGTTATGTGACTTGGGCCCCCTTAATAGTGTTGTGTGAAGAGTAGCTTGGCATGATTCGAATTAAAATTTTAATGCATTAATATTGTAAGCTTGTTTTGATAGATCCTAACATGATGAATATTTGTAGTTTTGTATATGTAACTGTGAATTTTTCGAATGTTCGAATTATGAATTATAATTTATTTAGACGTGGCATGATTGTGAATTTGCATATCTCTCGTTTTAGACTCTACGCATGAATTAGAGCTTGATTTACTACGAATATATAGTGATTGGGCTTCCAATTACAATTAGGCTTCTTACTGAATTTTTCTAATGTGTCTTAACTTTTTCCCCAAACTGAAATGAGATATTAATGTAGCACTTCATTCTTTCAATAAAAATGAGATAAGTTGGCATGGGCTTGGGCCATTGGGCCTTGATGAATAGAGTTTTTTACATCGTAATATTTACAAAGTTGCCAATATGTAACGGCCCTTATGTTTCGTGCGATGAAAGCGGAGAACGTGCCGCGTAATTGAACTCTCTAGAAATCTGATCACTGACTTATGAAATTCGCCCAAATTCGAAACCGCCCCTTATCCGAAAAATCAAATTCCAAATTGCCTGATTGATCAGAAGATTCTCGAACGATGTCGCTGATTCCGAACCCATTCGGGCGCCGATCGGGCGTGTTCGACCCGTTTTCACTCGACCTGTGGGACCACCAGGTCCACCATCCGTTCCGCTCACTCTCGGACCTGTCGTCCCGGTCCGAAACGGAGTCGTTCGCCCACGCGCACATCGACTGGAAGGAGACGCCGACGGCGCACGTGTTCAAGGCGGACGTGCCGGGGCTGAGGAAGGAGGAGGTGAAGGTTGAGGTGGAGGACGGCCGGATCCTCCAGATCAGCGGGGAGAGGAAGAGGGAGCAGGAGGAGAAGACGGAAAGGTGGCACCGGGTAGAGCGCAGCAGCGGGACGTTCACGAGGAGGTTTCGGCTGCCGGAGAACGCGAGCGTGGAGGAGGTGAGGGCGGGGATGGAAAACGGAGTGCTGACTATCACTGTGCCTAAGGTGAACGCCAAGAAGGTGGATGTCAGGTCCATTGAGATCTCTGGTTGATTCATTAGTTATTTAAGTTTTCCGTGTCTATTAACAGTTAATTACCGAAATTAAATAAATCAAGTGCAGCTTATGCGTCATGTATGCGTTTGATCGGTTGTTTTTTTTTTTTTTTTTTTTTGTATTAACTGGTACTTTCGTAATGGAATAAATGTAAGTCGATATGGAATTATGTAATTTTGCAAGTGTATGCGCCTAATAAAAAATCCATCCTAACTTTTCGGTCTTCTCATTTATTACTCGTGGACGCTTCTTCTCCTAATTCTTTCCATTTTACCAACAAAAAATTTATAATATCTCACAAATTTAAATCGGATAAATGTTCTCAAATAGCACCTGCCGATAGAAATTTTCTCTATTTCGAAATATTTGTAGGCCTTGAATGGTGAAAAAAAAAAAAGAAATATACGAAGGCCTTGGAAAGTGAAAAAAGGGAGTGGGTGCTGTATTTTCAGGATTAAATTTAATATTCGAATAAACCTCGTACTTATATATTGAAATAAATCTCGTAATTGTAAGATAATAAATTCAAAAATACAAATTTAAAATGTACGCAATTTTGATAAAGGTATATAATATTTTAGAGGAAGAACCCATACATTAAGTTTGACACACCATATCACTCGTCTCACACACACAGACTCGGAAATACAAAGCGCAGAAATTAACACCACAACAAAAAACAAACCATGATTATTTAACTTAATCACGACATTAAGCCCAAAAGAAGCCGAGGTTTAACATATGCGAGCTTAGTTTAGCCGGAGATTTCAATGGCCTTGACCTCAGGCTTCTTCTCCTCCTCCTTCGGCACAGTCACGGTCAGCACCCCATTCTCCATCGCCGCCTTCACCTGATCAATCTTCGCGTTCTCCGGCAGCCTGAACCTCCTTATAAACTTGCCGCTGCTCCTCTCCACCCTGTGCCACTTGTCGTTCTTATCCTCCTGCTCCCTGCTCCTCTCGCCGCTGATCTGCAGGACCCTCCCGTCCTCCACCTCCACTTTCACCTCCTCCTTTTTGATCCCCGGGAGGTCCGCCTTGAAGATGTGGGCCTCCGGGGTCTCCTTCCAGTCGACGCGGGTGTTGGCGATGGAGGTGGTTTCACGGGCGGAGGAGGGGAAGTTGGCCAGAGTGCCGAAGCCCTCAAACGGGTCCCAGATGTCGAGAGAGAAGGGGTCGAAGACGCTGCTTCGTCGGCCGTTGCCATAGAGACTGAGAGCCATTGGATGCTGGGTTTCTGCTGGGTATCAAATTTGAAGTATTTGAGTGACGTATTTTTGCTTTGGCTGCTTTAGACGCTTCTATCTGATCAGGGTGGGGTGTATATATGTATATATAGGGGCATAGAAGATTTCTCCGAGAGTTGCAGAGACTTCTGCAATTATCCAGAAGAAAGAGAAAAAAAAAAAGTAGATAACGGAGAGTTCCGTCAGATTCCAATTCCATCAACTTCTTGAAAGTGTTTTTCTTTTTCTTTTTCGGCCCAAAACATAATTGGTACTTAGAAACTTAGAAGTTTTTAACGAAAAGTTTTCTTCACTTTAATTTAAATTTATTTTACTCTTTATTTTTTTATAGTTAAAACTCAAATTTTTCAAGTTATTTTTATTAATTTTTTTTGTAAATTTTGGGCTTTCTCCGTTGGATCCAAAAAAGAACCCAACTACTCTGTTTGGGTCTATATAATTCCTCATGCCATTCTCTCCATTCTCTTTTCTCTGGCTGATCTCTCTCTTTCTTCTCTCACTGAATTCATACTACAACACGTTTTGCGCTAAGGAACAGAAGGATTTTTTGCAACTAGCACTGAAAAAGCTTTTATTGTTTTCATCAAGGTTATTTTAAAATATGGAATTGATATTTTATGTCTTGACAACAAGAAAACATTCACCAATTATACATGAACTCCAAATTTTTTCTTGCCTTACATATTTCATATATTGCTCAATTATACATATTGTTCGTTCATGCAGATGAAGGTGAAAGAGTTGCCTAAGTCTCACAATAGTTAGCAGTATACGCATTATTCCTCAAGCCCCTGCTCATCCTTCTCTTCGCTTTGGCCAATCTCCCATTTCGTTGGATTAGTGAGGATGACTCACAAGAATAGGTCACTAAAGACCTTGCGTTCTCCTCTTCTTACACACTTCGGACATTTCTAGCATTTCAATTAAAAAAATAAGAGAACAAAATCATAAAGTTAAGCAGAGATGTTTAAACGCCGAACTTATGTGTTTTTGCCAAGAAATGTTAAGACAAGTCCAATTTGTGTGCTACGTAGGCAAAACTCCCCTCAAAAAAGAAAATTTTCATTGTAACAGGAATACAGATAGTACATCACATGTTTTTATAGAAGTGATAATAAATTTTATTTTTTAAATTATTAACTATGTAGCACACATATCCCACTATTTATAAAGTAACACGTGATGTATCACCTTGTGTACTGATCACAGTGAAAAATCTCTTATCCAAAAGACTTCGGCAAATGCCCAGGAAAAATAAACTAGCAAAGATTTGATGAGGCTTTTTTGTCTAGTTGAAATGGCGTAAGGAAGGAAATTATATATTTTTTTCGAAGGAAGCAAATTGGCCTTTGCCAATACTTTAGTAAATAAATGCACGCTCCCTTATATCTTAGGCTTCCTAATTATTAAAACGAGCAGAGTACATACAATAATTAGTTCAATGTCTTGTTCTTTTAAAGAAGTGGTGGCGAAAATTTATTAATACAACGATAATAGTAATTTACAAAACAAGTATCAACTAAGCATTCTTGATTTGATGGGAATAAGCGCACAACAAACAAACAAAATTAATCTCTTATATAGCAACTACAATGCGCATAGAAACGCGAAAACCGATCGTATAAATTAATCACGCTAGATCAGTGGTGACACATCAAAATCCAAAAAGGCGCACAAACATATACAAAAAACACAAAATACAACTAAGGAGATAAATTATGGTCTGCTCATCTCCGCAACAACAAAGCATGGCGCACTAATCTCGAACCTCTGCAACCGGATTGCACCAGCCACGACCCCAACAAGGTGTCTCACATATTTGGCCATGGAAAGCGATTTGATCACAGAACCGACCATAGGTCTGCAACCATCACCGAACAAAGTTAGACCAGCAAACAGTCATGACCCTCGAAAGGTGGCACAATCACTAAAACGCCGGGGGGACACAAACTCGAGAGCTATACAATATAGAACTCGAGATTTACAATTCAAAACGCATTGTATCTTACTGGATTCAATTAGCATTGTATCCAAGTCGTGACGCTACGCAAGTTTGTAAGTATTTCTTGCTTAAATTATCTGTTAAAATTTTTGAAATAAGTAAAGAATTAGGATTTATAGAGAACTAGGTTTCCAGTAATCTGGTTTTGCAGGAAAGTAAATATCACACAAGGTTTTTCTTCACTGTATTGCATACCCTCAACAACATAGGGTGCGATCTATTTATAATCAACTTCAGATTGCATTAGGACTTTCAAAATCCTATTTACAAGGTATAATTCAAAATTTAAAAATAACAAACCATCACTTGAACACACGGTGGAAACTAACTACAACAACTTGGAAAAATCAAATAATAATAAAAGAAAAGCTAGCCAATCAGAATTGCTTACCAAGTAAACAAACTCAATAGTTTGTGTTGGAAGAGGATTCATGACTCAATCTTTCAGCCCCCTGCAAGCTAACAGACCGAGGAACGACTGGAAGCTTGAACACAAGAAGTTTGAAACGTATAAAGGACAACCCTTTAGTAAACAAATCTGCAATTTGGTCTTGAGAACATATGTAATTCACGAGAAGTTCACCACGAATCACTTTTTCCCTAACATAATGGTAATCTACCTCCAAATGTTTTGTGCGTGAGTGAAAAAAAATATTGGAAGCCAAGGAAATTGAAGAAATATTGTCACACCATATCTTTGGCCGAGCAACCTGTAGTTGCAAATCCTTGAATAAGGATCACAACCATGATAACTCTGCAACTTTATACGCTAATTGTCTATACTCAGCCTCAGTACTAGAACGAGACACTGTCTTTTGCTTCTTTGAACTCCATGAAACCAAATTAAACCCCAAATAAATATAGAAGCCACCCGTAGAATGCTTAGTATCTAGATCTCCAACATAATCCGCATCAGAAAAGGCACTAAGTTGCATACTACCAGGCTTATACACCAACCCATGATCATAAGTGGCCTTCAAATACCTCATTATGCATTTTACAGTTGTCGAGTGAGTGTTCTTTCGTGAATGCATGAATTGGCAAACCTGGTTAACAACATAAGACAAGTCAGGACAGGTGATCGTGAATATATTGCAAAGCACCCACAATACTCATATACGTTTGTGGATCAGGATAAGGGTCTCCATCATGAGCACTCAACTTATGTCCAGAAGGTATTGGAGTTGAAATAGGCTTTACATTAGTGAACTTGGTTTTCTTCAACAAATCAAGAGCACATTTTGTTCGATTGAGATGCATATGATTCTTAAACTTCCAACTCCCAAAAAGTAATTTAGGGCCCCAAATCCTTCATAGAAAACAAGGTGCCAAGCTTCGTGATTAAATTCTTCGTTTGAACTTGACTGCTTCCCATTATTAATATATCGTCCACATAGATTAATAAAATCAAGTAGACTCCACAATGATTAAACACTAATAAAAAATAATCACATCTCGACTCCTGGAAGCCTAGTTGTAGCAAAAAATCCAAAAAACTGTTGGAACCAAGCACGAGGTGCTTGTTTCAAACCATATAAACTCCTCTGCAACTTGCATACATGATTGGGAAACTGTTGATCAATAAAATCTACTGGCTACCTCATGTAAACATCCTCTGCAAGATAGCCATGCAAATACGCATTCTGAACATCCAGTTGACGGACCAACCACTTATTCGAAACTGCAAGATTGAGAACCAACCGAATGGTACTATGTTTGACAATTCGACTGAATGTTTCATTGTAGTCAATCCATTGCTGTTGGTGAAAATCATTAGCTACTAACGTTGCTTTATGACATTCAAATGAGCCATCAGCACACTGTTTGATCTTGTAAACCCATTTATTAGGAAGCAAGTTCATGGAAGAATGGTAAGACATCAACCTCCAGGTTCCACATCTTTGTAAGGCATTGAACTCTTTCACCATTGCATCCCTCCATTCTTGATGCTTCACTGCTTGAGTAAAACAAGTTGGTTCAAGCATTTTTTTTATCATAAGTCATATGCAATGCATACTTAGGATTGGGGTTTTGAACATCGGCTTTACTATGAGTTATCATGGGATGAATTGGAGTTTGTGTAGCAATGGAACTAGTTGATGCACTCACTGGTTCATTTTGTTGGATGGACGACGCTGTTTTTTGCTCATTTATGGATTCTAAAGGTGGTCTATTGTTCGTAGGATTGGAAGGCACTATGGCATGCTATCCTAGGATTTTATGTACAACATGATTTGTTTGTGGAACTATGGGATTTGGCACGGGTTCAATGGGGTTAATGATCTCATGGGAGGCAGGTTAAGAAGATGGGAAACTAAAAAACAAATCATGTGAAGAGATCAAACCTGTTTTATCCATGCAATCCTCGATAGGTGTGAGTTCCTGGAAAGGAAAAGAGTCCTCATCGAATAGGACATGACGAGACAAATAAATCGTTTGATGGATAAATCCAAGCATTTATATCCTTGATGGTTAAGTGAATGTCCTAAAAGCACACAAGACTTTGATTTGGACTCACGTTTATTATTATTATATGGTTTCAACCTTGGAAAATGACGACTACCAAACACTTTAAACATCTTATAGTTAGGCTTCCTTTACAAATGGTGAAATATTTGAAAGAACACGAGTTAGAAGTCTATTTTATAAATAAAGTGGCTGTTTGAAACGCATCGAACAAAAATTTATTAGGAACATGAGCATGAGACAACATGACTAAACCCGTTTCAACAATATGACGATGTTTTCGTTTAGCGAGACTGTTTTGTTCAGGGTGTTTAGGGCACGAAAATATTTGAGAAATTTCATGTAGTGCAAGAAATTAAGGAAAAGCTTGACTCTTATATTCTCCTCTCTCATAACATTGAAGAGTTTCAATAGTACAAGTAAACATATTTTCCACTTTCTTTTTAAACGTGACAAACATTTCAAAGACTTAAGATTTTTGCTTAAGGGGAAAAATCCATGAATATCGTAAAAAATCATCCACAAAAAGCAAATAATATTTATCTGCTTCAACTGAAACCACAGGAAAACACCAATCATCGGAATGCAAAAGTTCTAATGGAAATCTAGAAATAGACTTGGAGGTACTAAATGACAATTTAGAAATTTATGGACATGACTGACAAAACTTTACATCATTAGTGCCATGAACTGGCACTTGATTATTTGAAACTAAAAACTTAATTATTTGAAGGGTAGGATGGCCTAAACGAGAGTGCCATTTTTGTACTGAGACACGAACTCCTACAAATGCAAACAAAGGATGCTTGGATATTCCATTACCACTTTGAAATGGATATAAGCCATTCTCACACCTCTCTTGGAAAAGCATCATCCGGGTCTTGAGGTCCTTAACAACAATATGGCATGGAAAAATTATAAGGTAACAATGGTTATTTAGGGTAAATCTATGAGCATATTATGTTTGTTGAAGCAGATGGACAGTGCAAAATATTATTAAGGTTGAACGAGCAAGAAGTAGTATTTATTTGATTCGAACCAGAGTGAGCAATAGAAATGCCAGTGTCATTACCTACACCTCCAATGTTTTTATTACCATTGTACTCTTTGGGATTCACCAAATTCTGAATATCTCCTGTATCGAGCAACCATGAGCAATTGTTTTGGCGATTCAAAACGGTCGGTGAAGAAGCCATTGCACTTAGGCGCTTGGCGGGAATACGACCTTCATACGCAGTGTTCATGTGTGGGTAACAATCAAGGGTTAGATGCCCTTCCTTTCCACATATCTAGCAGGTAATACGACTGTCTCCAGACCCAAATGGATCACCATTACCACCAAGAACACGCTGGTAATTGTTGTTGTTACGAGAACCAGAGACTCGTGGATTTACACCTCCACGATTGGATGGAAAACCACCGCACCCAGTACCACGAGAACGTCCACCACTTCCTCTTGCTGCTACAAAAGCATTCACTGGGGGCGATTCAACTAGTGAAAGAGCTTCAAGAGTTAGGTATGTGATAGGTGTATCATGTGCCTGAGCAGCATTGACAATCATTTCAAACGCAGAACCAATGTTGTTCAAAATGATTTGGACAAGTTCATCATCGTCCACATAGGAGCTAAAGCCAAATTGTCAGCAATCACATTCATCTTATCAAGATAATCAGTGACAGATAACTCACATTTCTTACTTTGGAGTATTCATTGCGGAGGAAAAGAATTCGATTCTGGGATGAGGACGCATACCTCTGCTCCAGTGCTTCCTATCGTTTGCTTGCCACAATCGAAAGAACTGAGGCAATGAGAGCCATTTATCCAACTGATGATCATTTGGTCTTTGCTGCATCCACATGTTGTAGGCGGGATTGACAGAATTGCTCCCAACAAGGTGTTTGGGAGGGCATACACCATCAACGTAACCCATAAGATCACGACTCTTCAGGATTGGAACGATCTGAGCTAACCACAAGGGATAGTCTTATCCAGCTTGATACTGACGACGGTAGTCATGAAAGACGCCATCTTAGCAGCAGGAAATGTAGGTGGGGGGTTTTGGTGGGCATACCATAAAGAACTAGGATTTGCAGAGAACTAAATTTCCAATAAACTGATTCTGCAAGAATGTAAATATGGCACCAGATTTTTCTTCACTGTATTGCGTACCCTCAACAACGTAGAGTGCACTTCAAAATTCAAAGATAAACCATAAACTGAACATACGGTGAAAACTAATTACAACAACTTTGAAAAAATCGAATAATAATAACAGAAAGGCTAACCAATCAAAATGCTGACCAAGTAAACAAACTCAAGAGTTTGTATTGGAAGAGGATTCACGACTCGGTCTTTCAATAAGAACGCACTCAAACTTTTGTGGAGGTTTATAACATTTCAGAACAAGAAACCATACATGAAAACTGACGCAACATATCACTCATCTCACGTACACACAGACTCGGAAATGCGAAAGACAGAAATTAAAACCACAACAAACCGTTATTTAATATTACAACATTTAAATTAAGCCCAAAAGCAGCCGAGGTTATGCGAATCTAGTTTAGCCGGAGATGTCAATGGCCTTCACCTCAGGCTTCTTCTCCTCCTCTTTCGGCACAGTCACAGTCAGCACCCCATTCTCCATCGCCGCCTTCACCTGATCAATCTTCGCGTTCTCCGGCAGCCTGAACCTCCTTATGAACTTGCCGCTGCTCCTCTCCACCCTGTGCCACTTGTCGTTCTTATCCTCCTGCTCCCGGCTCCTCTCGCCGCTGATCTGCAGGACCCTCCCATCCTCCACCTCAACTTTCACCTCCTCCTTTTTTATCCCCGGGAGGTCCGCCTTGAAAACGTGGGCCTCCGGGGTCTCCTTCCAGTCGATGCGGGTGTTGGCGATGGCGGTTGTTTCCCGTGCGGAGGAGGGGATGTTGGCCAGAGTGCTGAAGCCCTCGAACGGGTCCCAGATGTCGAGAGAGAAGGGGTCGAAGACGTTGCTTCGTCGGCCGTTTCCAAAGAGACTGAGAGCCATGGGTGTTGGGTTTTTTGCTGGGTGTAAACTTAGAAGTATTTTAAACGCTTTGGACGATCTTTATCTGACGAGACAGCACGGACTGGGTGTATTTATAGGTTTCCAAAGAAGATTCAGGCGTTTTCGTGGATCTTTAAGAATTACGGAAAGTTCCATACTTATCCAGAAAAGAGATAAAAACAGAGAGTTCTACGAGCTTCCATTGACTTCCCGAAACGCCTTTTTTTTTTAAGAAACAAAAACAATAATAATTTCAAGAACGGCAGCCCAGTGCTCTTATCTCAGGTCCATGAATAAATTGGGTTAGTTCCTTTTGAGCCCACAAAAATAATTGTTAGTTAAAAAATCCATTGGACATTGCATGCGACTCTGACTCGAGGCAAGTTGGAATTGCCACCATTGAAATGGAACGGTTTTGTTTATGGGAAGCAATATCTACTGGGGTCGGCACGGTTGGATTCTACGATTTTAAGTGAAATCAAAATCGAAACTATAATTTTTTACGGTTCGATTCGGTGCAATTTTGAAGTCAAAATCAAAATCAAATCAAATCGTTGGGTTCGATTTGGTGCCGTTTCAAACAGTTTCGGTTCGGTTTTCAAACCACTTACATACAAAATGAAAAAATTTCTCATTGTTCTCTCTCTCTCTCCCCTCCCCTCTCTCACAAAAAATATTAAACAAAGCATACACACCCTAAGAGAGAGGTGTTACTGCTAACTACTAATTAGACTCTTGTCACTCCCCACCACAACAAAGTGTCGTAAGGATTCCTCTGCCCCTTGATTACACACCAAACCAAATCAAATAGTCAAAGTCTGCAAGTATCATAAAAGGCCTAACCAAATCAGATAGAGTTTGAGTAAATAACAATGAAACAAATTGATACACTCCTATCATTTTGTACCAAAATATTTTCAACCAAAATAAACCATTTTTTACAAATTAATGTACCCTAGTCAATATCTATTACCATTTCACATTCATCACCCAGAAAAACTAATATTGAAGCCTTTAGTACCTTATCCAGAACCCGTCATCGGCGCCTAAAAAAAGTAATAATCGCCCAAACAGAGCAATTGAGGACAAAAAACATACATATCTGAATCTGATTTACATGCATACACAAGAACCGATATTATGAAAGGGATGTGCTATCCACACACCCCAAATTACTTCTCACACACCTCTTGTTAATTTCTGTTCGTTGATCTTCTTCAATTCATCCGATCTGATGATCGAAAATTAAAAGGGTGTGTGAGAAGTAAAATGGAGTGTATGGATATCACACCCCTTATGAAAATGTTTTGTCCCCAATGCCAAATGAGACCGAGAGTAGCACTAAGCAGGAAACAACTAATTAAATATATGGAGTGTAACAAACACCTAATTAAAACATAACATCTAATATGGTTATTCAATTAAAGGTTCTTTATATATTTGTGGTCCAGTTGGGTTTTCAAAAGCCAATATTGAAACCAAACCGTTTTCCTACACTGCGGTTAAAACCAAACTATTCGGTGTGGTTCAATTTGGTTCGTGTTTCGGTTTTAGTTTTCGGTTCCAAAGTGCCCACCCCTAATATCCATACATTTTTTTGGGTTAAAATCTAAAAAATTTCAGCCAGAAAATTTAGACTTTAACTCAAAAACTTTTCTGCTCCAATCAATTTGGATTAAATTTTTAGTCTAAAATTATGTAGACTATCTGACACACTTTGACCCGGGATGTCCACTTAGGCTCCAAATCGAGTCGTGTCAGTCGACACTAGGAAGGTGACGAAGCCATAAAGTGTAGTGATGTGCAAAAAATGAATAAATTTGACCCTAAAAGTGCCTAAAATATAAGAGTGTGCTTGTGAGTGGGAATGAACCCATTTCACACGGGATGTCAGAGCATAAGTAGAGTACAGTAAAATTAGAATAAGAGCTATACCATTGAGAGTAGTCTATGATATCAACGTTTGCTAGAAATCCTTGTCGACACGAACACTGCCACTAAATCCTGGAAGGGCGAAAAGTAAGGGTGAGTGGTCCTAAAAATAAAGCTTTGTAGAAACCTTTTTGAAAACCTATAACCCCTCGTCGTGAGACAAGTATAGTTTCCAATTATAACATACTACTTATAGTATGAAAATACTCCGTAGCCATCAATACCTCAAAAATGCAATATTTCACAATAATTTGTAAATAAGCATATAACTTCTAGTAATCACAATATCTCGTAGAAATAAACATATCATATCGAGTGCTCATCGACATATGCTGACACACGAGTTCATGCGGAGATATTGTGACATGAACAAGACTGGGTGTAATAATGATTTACGTTATAATACTACAATCATGTAAAAACTGGTGCTATGCGCTCACATACGAGTCCTAATTAGCTATAACAATCTAGGACAGGACTGGCACCTATAATGGATCCAAAGTGAGCGTACGATGCAATGTGAACATACACATGAAGTCTGGCCTTAGCCCGGGCAAGTACAAACACCAGTGTAGCAACTATGAACAGATAACATGAATATGGTCCTGCTGTGACAACCCGCTCCAAATTTTACGTTTTTATTTTATTTTAAAAGCGTGAATTTACAAAATTGCCCTAGAGGCAAGGGCTTTGACTTCCGTTGACCATCGACTCGAGAGATGTGAGACTTATTCTTTTAGCATATCCTCGTAGTACTTATTGGTACGAACGTATCGGCGAAAGCTGTTTGCGAGTCCGGATTATAACGGTATAGTTACGGACGTTCGAAATTGGTTATTCAAGGTTTAACGTTTATTTAAATTAAATTCCCCCTTGTGGGGAAAGGCCCAATCAGAATTGGAAGAAAGAAAAAAAAAAAAAATAGGAAGTGGGTTTCGTCCACTCGCACCACCGCGAGTGCCCATTTTCCGAGGCCGATTCCGGCCAACTCCGGTGGAGTTTTTCGATGCCACCACCACCATCTTGAAGCTCTCATTCCCCTCTACAAAACCCACCCAAGAAACACCTTGATTAACCATGGTATGAGGCGGTTTGAGGCCACGAAAGTTGACGAAAATCAATGGTGCTCCGGCCACCCTTTTCGATTTTCCGGCAAATCGGCAAAGCAATGGCCGATGCCACCACTTGGGCTTTGTAGCCCATCATCCCAGGAGCAAAACACAACCAACCTTGACCCCGTTGGACCACCGTGGACGACGAATCGACGTCGGGAAGTTTTGGGCACCCGTCGGCTTCGTAGGCAAAATTGACCATCTTCCGTCCATGTTTGGACTTCGTGGAAGGTATGAAAGTTGCTCCACTCACTGAGATCTTCATTTCTGTGAAGTTTGAGAATTTTTGGAAATAGTTGGATTTTCCGGCGAGTCGGGGCGGCCGACCGCCACCCGCGGCGGCGCGTGGCCAGTGGGCTGCCAATGCTATTTTTAGGCTATGAAAAATGTTTTGAATTCAGTTTTGTCATTTGAATGACGTAGGTTGATAGTTGGAACCTAAATTCGTTACGATACGTTACTTGATAAAAATGTGAAACGATGATCCGACCGTTGGATCGTCACCAAAATTGGATACATTATAATACGTAATATTTAAAGATTATAGGAATTTACGGATCAGGAATCCGACTTACGGATCTTCCTGAATTGGATTTGTAAGTTAGTAAAATAAATGTTCACGGCCACTTGTTTTAGGCAATTGGCGGAGATCTGACCGTTGGATCGTAATGAAATTTTAATATGTTATTCTAGAAACATATTGTGGATCGTTGGGAGTTACGGATTGGAAATCTGATATGCGGATCTTCTGGGTCAAGTTATACAAGGTTGTAAACCCTACCGTCGATCTTTGATTGACGGTTGACTTGTGGTCAATAGGTCTCAACCTATTTTAGAATGTCGTTGAGGTTGTGTTTTATGTGAATTGCATATTCTTCAGATAAGAGTTCTGAGATGTGATTTGATAATTGGCCACAGGGACCGATCATTCAGGACGCCTCGATGCGCGTGCTAGAGAAGTATAACGTGGACTCCAGGTGAGTGGATCTTTTCCTTTTTATTGTGCATATTATTGAGAGTTCTATCGACACTTTTAAATTGATTAGGTACATTACCTTCGTATAATTATTGTGAATGCTTGAAGTACTATGTGAACTACGAATGGCTTGATCCCTGTTTAGGGTACGTAGGCAGTCTAACGAGACGTTAGATGCAGCCATAAAATAGAGACAAAAGCCTTGCTTGGGAAATTAAGAAATGCGAAGGAAATTGGTAAAGACAAGTTTTAGTTTTGTGAATTAGTTAGTTAAATTAGAGTTAATTGGGTTGTCATGGATAATTATCCTTGAAAATAAGTAGTTTGGGAATAGGACGTTATTGATTGTACACTTCATACCATATTGTTTATAATTGAAAATGCTACGACATGGTTGAGTAGTAGATTGCATCATGATATATCCATATGTATATTACTTGCATATAATTATTGGGAATGCTTTCAAGTGCAAAGGTGAACTCAGGACACCCACGTAAGTTCAGGTGAGTTTATGGTACTAGTTGAATCGATTGCGTTATAGTACGACTACAGTTATGAGTTAGGCAACTTCGATACTGTCGTACTGGTTGCCATGAGTTGCACATGTTATATTGAGATGCATTGAAAGCTCATAAACCTGCACCCCGGTGTTAGTGCTCCCGCCCGTGGCCAGGGCACAGTTCTTCACGTGATGTTCACCTTCCGCACCTTACGCTCACCTTGGATCCAAGGTAGGTGCACAGTCTTGTCGTACAGACCACTTTAGGTGGTTCCGACTCGTAGGTGACCCGCGATTATTCGCCCAGTCTTCACGTGATCGTAGCACTCGAGCGTATTTATTTACACCTAGTCCTGTCGTACAGACCACTTTAGGTGGTTCCGACTCGTGTGCAGGTATACTTATTGAGCTATATGCTAGCCAGGATTGACGAGATATGGATAAGTCGTATAGGTCACTATAGGTGACTCCGACTTACATGCTAGCCAGGATTGACGAGATATGGATAAGTCGTACAGGTCACTATAGGTGACTCCGACTTACATGCTAGCCAGGATTGACAAGATGTGGATAAGTCGTACAGGTCATTATAGGTGACTCCGACTTATATACTAGCCATGATTGACGAGATACGGTTAAGTTGTACATGTCATTTTAGATGACTCTGACTGATATATCACTTTGTATTGATTTAGTTCATTTGGCCTACTTATTAATGTATGGTGAATTTGATGGCAAACCGTGGTTTTGGTCATTTCCGAGTTTGGTTTAGATATATGTATATATGTTGTACTGTCTTATGGAAAATGATACGGGTTTTACAGTTAAGGGCATTACTTTTAGAGAGGTAGTAACTTTGGGAAGCTTGGTTTTATTGCTTACTCACACCTTCTGTTTGGTGCCCTCCAGGTTTTAGCTGCTGAGTTTGTATCGACAAGAATCTGTGGCGAATCTTAGTATTGATGGATATTTTTTAGGGTATGATTCTTACTCACATTACTGTACCTTACTTATGCTCTGACATCGCGCGTGAAATGGGTTCGCTCCCACTCGTAGCGCACTTTGGTATTTAGACACTTTTGGAATCAAATTCATTCACTTTTTATACACTATCACATTTTATGGCTTCGTCACCTTCCAGGTGTCGGCCAGCACAGCTCGATTCAGGGTCCAAGTGGATTTTCTGGGTCGGGGTGTGTCACCTGCCACAGAAATCCAATAGTTCTAGTCACTATGGTATTATTCATGGTTGTAAATATAATTAAAGCATCCCATAATAGTACACATACCTGTGCATCACGTAGGATTTATAATAATTTCCTAATTCTCATCAATATGACATTTCTTATAAACGTTAATTTAATTATGGTATCACATAGAAAATTCAGTATTAAGTACATATGGAAACTAAAGAAATATACTATATATACTATATAAAAGAAAAGACCCACTCACAAATACTTGAAAGGTCGCAACAGTTCGAACTAAGAAGGCCGGTGTCTCCGATAGTAATCACACCTATGCATAATATTGGGTTCCGTCAGTAAAACTCAACTAAAACAATTAAAGTTGGGAAAACAGAGTGCGGATTTGGAATCAGGGAGTCGAAATACGCGTAGAAGGGTCCCGGACAATTTTCGTAAAAAGTCAACAAAAAATCAATGGTCAATCCTAAAAAGTCAACTGAGTCACCGAGCCGATCAACTACGTTAAAACTTCAAAATTTCACTAAATGGATGTCAAAAATGAACTCAAGGCATTGAAATTAGCCTAGGAAGGTTTCCAAGAACATTAAAAAATGTCAACATAGAGAATATCCCAGGAATATTCCATATCTGGTCTTGGGAAGTAGGTCGGGTCAGATCCTCGGGTTTGGGCCCGTGTCAAATCCAGGCTTGAATATGGGTTTAGATCTTTTTTTTTTCCTATCGGGTCGGGTGGACTCGTTTGGGCTCGCGGGTTGAACCCGCAGGGGCTAAATGAAAAAGAATGCCAGAATCGCAAATGATGGCCAGAAAACTTCAAATGGCTATAACGAGTTCAAAACTCAACTACAATAAAAAATTAAAAAACAAAAATGAAGCTAGGGAGATAAGGATTCAAATTATATCCATTCAAGGCCCAGCTGTGGCCGAAGTTGGTCGGAAAATGGCTCGAAGCCGTCGAATTCTCACCGAAAAACTGGGGAAAGTTTTCCTCGAATTGATTTGCATCAAAACTTCAACATTTCTCTCAAATAAGGTAAGAATCATATACAAAACAGTGATCAAAGATGATTGATGTCAATTTCTAGGTTTATCGTAACTCGAATCGTGAAGGATTTTCCGGAGGTTATTATGAACAGTGACAATGGCCATTGAGCACAGCAAACTTCATTTCTGGTTTTAGTGTTTGGACAAGGAAACAGAGTAGGAGTTGGTGGCTTGGATGTCTTTAACTCTCACTAGAGTTAGAGGGCCAGTGGTCTCGGTTCTTGCTAGGTTCCACGGAGAGGATAGGAGGGTGTCTGAAAGACAGAGAGCTAAGGGAAAACAAGAGTGATAAAGTGAGGGAGAGGGGAACACGCGGTAGAGAGTGAGTGGTGAGTTTGTGATGTGTGGGCCCCACGGGCCAAAAAGAATATTAAATTAATAAAATATCTCAACAATAATTGTTAAAATAATAATATAATAATTATGAGAAATAATAAATAGTAATTTTTACAAAAGTATTATTCCGATTTGTAGTTCCGTAAAGCCTCCAACGTAACTCCGATTTCCATTCCGTCTGCGCGTACGTGTTCGTATCATCAAGAACTTCTAGAATACGGTAAAATAATGGCTCACACGAGTCACGAAATAACGGTCAATGGAAGTCAATAATCTCGCCTCTAGGGCATTTTCATCAATTCACATTTTTAAAATTTATAAAGTCGTACATTTAGGAATTGATTGTTACACTATCATAATTAATTTTGTAAACATTTTAACCTAAAAAAATTTAGATTCCGATAAATATTGAAAAATCACTAAACCGACGAAACAAGGCATTGCACCTAGTTGTTGATTTAATTTTGGATCGTTAGATTTGATCATATTCAGTCTCACTCGTTGGATTTAATGTATTTGTAAATTTAAAATTTAAAATTATATACTTTTGAATCTAGACTGGTGGTGATCCAACGACTCAATAATCTATTTCATCTGATAGAAATATAAGAGATGGGATTGCATATGGGTGGCCGACAACCCATCAGGTTGGGCCTCACTTCCCCTCAAAGCTGTCCCATTTTCTTGCTTTTTGGCGTGTTGCCATGCTTTTAGCGCGTCAACTAGCACGCTCTCTCTTTTTCTCAGCGTGTCTACGCCCACAGTGGGCCAATATTTTTTACTCAAGCCGATTTCTTGTGTTAAATTTACCCCAAAAATAAGTTTTAACGCAAAATTCAATTTTGAATCAAAGGTTTGAGTGAGTTGGGATGAGTTTAGAAGCTAAATTTTGAGTTTTATATTAAGAATTAGAGTGAGTCTTAGTAATACACTTTTGCTTATTTTTAGCTTTTTAATTGAAGAAATCAAGAGATAAAGTTAAATAGAAATACGAGAAAAAGGAATGTGTGTGTGAGTCAGCAAAGTATAAGCAATTGAAAGGATATGTGAGCTACGTATAAGCAAATACTAAGATAATATATGACTTTACCTAGTTGCATTATCCTTTAGAGCTCTACCCCATTCCATATGCCGAGGAAATTGGTAATTGAATCCCCCAAAACACAAAACACCCTCTGCACCCCAGTTCAAAAAGTCGGGCTATTCGTGCGCCCATCAATTCTTGACCATGCAATCGAGTAAGAGTTGTTTGTGTTTGTGCCTGAGTTTATGAGATATCAGGCTGACGTCAACCACATTATAGTTTTTTTTTTTTTGCGTCATGTGCGTATGCTTCACGTGCGTGTGATGGTGAGTCAATTGCCCAAAACCCAGGCGTTGGGGCCACGTTGGCGCGCAAAAAGCCAACGGCTATGTATCCTATGGCCCATATTTTTTCCAAAAAAAAAAAAAGAAAAATTCAAAAAAGTATCTTTTTACTGGTGGGCTCACGTGGCACAATATGAGTTGTTAGATTGGAAAAAAGAAAAAGGAAAAAAAAAAAATCTAATAGTCCGTATTAATTTGGGTAGAAAAATATTAAAAAAAATAAAAATTACAGGATCATGATACATGACGCTATAGAATTAGTTAACAATCTAACCGCAAAATTATTACTCTAGATAATGATATGTGACATCACGAGATTAGTTAAAAATCATATCTGAAATTAAACATAAAATTAGAGTGGTGTTAAGCCACCCAATTGTCTTATCACTCCATCGACTTTAAAATCTAAATGCCAATGACGAATACGTTATGTCTACTCAAATTTTCAACTTGGTGTCAGCGTGGTATTGAGCTTCTTTTGTTTGGTATCAATCTGCCTGTCGCCTGTATCCGCTGCCCCAAAACCACTGGTGCTCAACCCAAAAACCACAAACTCGGATCGAGTTTGTCCTCACCCTCTGCACTCTCTCCGTCTGCTTGTACCCAAATTCGTTCTACCACCATTTCAATCGGATGAACTTCCGCATCGTCGCCACTCTGATATGCACGTCACCAGCTGCATCACCACACTATTTCCCGCACTACATCTGCACCCTTTCCACCTCGCTTGTTTTGCACTGGAGTTGCTTTGATGCTGCACTTGTAAACAGAAAAGGAAAGGCAACGAAGAAAAAAAAAAGGGAAAAAAAGAGGAAAGAAAAAAAAAGAGAAAAAGAAAAAGAGTAATGTTTGGGATTAAACTTGTAAACTAAACGATGTGTCGCCCACCAATAAGAAATAAGCACATTAATCAACACTTAAGTAATAGTTCAATCATCAATTTTCATGTTACTTAACTTTACAAAATTTACTCCACACATTTAATCTCTCTTGCATTTCTCAAAGACAAAAAGAAAGATGAGGGGAGGAAGAAAGGAGGAAAAAGACAATGAAAATAGAAAAATAGTTGTTTGTTTTTGAGGTTTTGAGACCCACACCAGCAAGGAGAAAAGGTTGGCCTTTTTGAATCTTTAAGGCCATCTCCAGCCGAAATAGGATTAGATGGCTCGTTTTAGCCCTATACCCTTTCAAGAAATTAATATTTTAATGAACAGTGCTGGCCATATTTCTTACCATCTCCAACTGAGGGGCCAGAGGGCCATAGACCAACCATAGCCCTGTGACAAAAAAATCATCTCCAACCGAGGAGACTAAAGGGCCATAGGGCCAAATATAATTTATTATTTTAATTGAATTAATATGGTTACTTAAATTAAACTACCTCAATAATTTTTCAAGATGAAATGTCAATAATTTTTCGAATTGGAATCTCAATAAATTTACGTCTCGGATTTCGAGTGTCAATAATTTTACTTAATGTTGTTTTAGGTTGTTAAATGTTGTTTAAGTTTAATGTTATTTAATTTTGTTTAATGTTACTCAATGTTATTTAATGTTGTTTAATGGCTTAGGTAGTTACAGGAAAACAATTAGAATTTTTAATTTTTGTTTAAAAAAAGTTGTAAAGAAAAAAAAATATTCAAATTTAACGGCTAGCCGACGTTAGTAGTTGTTGGATTCACCTCTTAGGCTAGCCCGGGGCTACACGTTAGTAGCCGTTGGATTCACCTCTTGGGCCAACCCAGGGCTACTTGGCTGGCTTCCTTGGGCCAGCTGGTTGGCATGTTTTCCTTTTTCTGGCCCCATAGGGCCCACGAGCCATTTGGCCTAACCTTGGATTGGAGATCGTTTTTGTGTCATTTCGAGCTATTTTCAGCCCTCTGACCTCGGATCGGTTGGAGATGACCTAAGGCCCACACACATGTTAGTTTGTTTGAATGATTTGGTTGCTCATTTGCTTGAATTGTTCGAAGTTTGTTGTTGCTTTTCTAACACAATGATTGTTCGAACGTGGAATGTTGACCACTTGAATGACGTTCTGTACATGGTGAATAAACGTTTTCTTTTGTTTGGAAGTTCGCACTTAGCTTTAGGGAAGTTTGCACTAGTATTGGCATTGGAATTGGCAATGGCACTTGCACTTGCACTAGTATTGGCATTAGAATTTTGCACTAGCACTAGCATCAAAATCTTGCATTGGCATTGCCACCGGAATCTTGCAGTTGCACTAACTTTCGTAAGAGAATTAGCATCGGAAGTTAGCATAACGGAATTTATATCCATATCTGTCTGTTGGCGAACTCATGTTGTGTACCACAATGAGTTTGATGGGAGTGTTGGAAAATATTAGTATTTCGATTTATTTTAATGTTTGGTTTTTTGGGCCTAACCCGTTAGTATTAGGGTTTCGTTTCCTTGCTTATTAGGATTATATTAGTTATATATATATATATATATATAATATTTTGTAACCCCATACAATAACAAGTCACTCATAATGTAGTCCATTTGAGTTATGTAACCATTTCGACGAATTTGGAGTATTCCTTCGTTTTTCATAATATTCTAATTTTGTAATCCGTTTGTTCATCCGTTCGTTACATGTAATCTGATTTTCAACATACAACTCCGAAGGCTGAGTTAGGATTTCCTTGTAGAGATTCTAGTTATTCTTGATTTTATCTCTTTTTATTTATTTATTTATTTTTCTCCATGTGATACAAAATGACATTGAACCAGTTAAAAGATAGATTCTCCCCATTAATGACTCTGAGATTGAAAGACAACTGATTCTAACAATAAAATGTGTTTGACCAAGCCATCCAAGGATTGGTACGACGAGCCACCTTGTTTGAAGCACAGATTAGCTTTCTCCTTTAGTTTCAAGGCTCTTTCTCTGATCTCTTCCCCTTCTTTTTCCACCACTAGCTTTCTAATTGTTCTTTCAATCTCACCTCTCTCCATCCCATTCTCTAACTGTAACCCTACCTTCCAACCATCACTTGCAAATCTTGCATTCACCATTTGATCAGTAAAACATGGCATACAAATCATAGGGACCCCCTCACAAATACTCTCCAGTGTCGAGTTCCAGCCGTTGTGAGTCCAAAACGCTCCAATTGCTGGATGGGCGAGCACCTCCTTCTGAGGTGCCCATTTGACAATGTGACCCCTCCCATTCAAAGTCTCGAGAAACCCGCTCGGAAACGGCTCTGATGCTTGGACTAACCCGGGCCGAACCACCCACAAGAAGGGCTGATTACTGTTGGCTAGCCCCCAAGCTATCTCTGAAAATTCAGCTTCCTTCATTGCAGCAATGCTCCCAAAACTAATATAGACAACAGATTTTGGTGCTTGACTGTCTAGCCACGAAATGCAACTGTGGTCTATTGAGAATAAGTCACTTGAAGAAGATGTAGGGTAAAACTTGTGAAACGGGCCTATTGGGAAAATTGGAATGTTGGGGAGTTCTTGTTTTATTCTGGCCAGTGCATGTTCTTCAAGGTCTTCAAAAGTGTTGAAGATAACTCCACATGAAGCTTTGGCTCCGTTTGACAGGCCAGATACTAGTTTGCTATATTCCTCTGTGATGCACCTGTTGATCAATGGAAGGTCTTTGACCTTGATAGGTGGAAACTCTATCACTGGCTCTTCTAGTCGAGACTCTTAAGACAAATTAAAAATACTTAATTAGTTCGTGCGATATGATAATGTTAGTGACAAACATTTAAAGATTCAAACTACAGAAGCATCCTTCACTTATAGTTATTTTCCTTCAAAACAGGGCTTTAAGTGGCTTTGCCCATGAACGGTAGATTTGAGGGGATTATTTGTGAAGAACACAGTTGAAAAGGAAAATTAGTTGTCCTATTGTTATGGTAAATAAGTTATGATTAGATTTCTTTTGACAAGGTGCAATGTTTTAAACTACTCTAATCTACAAGTAGAGACATCTGAGTTTGGATGCAAGTGAGTATGTACACTGTCATGAATAACCGGCCTAACTGATTAGTTCAAGCAACATGTAAAAGGCGAATAGCATATAATTTTTGTCGGACTCATGGGTTTTAGTAGATCAGCTTTTTCTAGTGTGGAAAGAGGGTTCAAACTTGATGGAAAGAAGAGCGCTCACACTGTTTCTAGTTAACGTGGCCGCATCAGGTTCTACCATATCAACCTTAGGCCTGAGGCAATTTTAAGGTGGTACAAATTTTACCATTAAATCTGCATCTTACCAACCAATTACCAAGAAAGAAAGAAAAGCAAGAAAACCAAACCTTGAATAGGGAGGTACCCCTTTTCCCTCAGAAGCGAAAAGGCGGCAAAAACAGCAAAAGAAGAAGCACCCCCCGTCCTCAACACAATCCTTGGGATCTTAAGGCTGTCAGCAACAGATTCAGTGAAGAAATGGATAACATCAGAGATCAAGCAAGCAACTGGCTCCTCCGATGCATCCGATAACAACCTAACCAAACACTCCCTAAAAGGCTCAATACATTTAGCATTCAGTAGAGAAAGAAGGAGAACAAGATCCTTCGTGGCGGCCTCGGATTCGGATAAGCCGTCGGGGATGGAGTGGAAGGTGAAATGGGGATAGGTTGAAGGGTTGAGGGAGTTGAAGTGGGTGTGTATGATGGTTATGGAGAAGCCTTTCAAGTGCAGAATATTGGCCAGCTCTAGCATAGGGTTTATATGGCCTTGCAAGGGCAGTGGGAATAGTACCAATCTCCTGCCCTTCCTTTCCTCCATTGTTGTAAGTTTGTAACTCTCTTCGTTTCTCCTGAGTAGTTAATCACTTATATCTTCCTCTGTACCTATAAGGCAAGGAGGACGATTCTCTCCTCTTTCTCTTCTCATCTATTTGAATTGTTACGATTATATGACGTTAATATTATATATATATATATATATATATATTTTGTAGAGATAATAAGATAAAGAGCAAAGTATGAGAGGAGGAGAGAAAAAGGAATAAAAATAAAAGGGAGAAAATCCTACTTCACGAGAGATTTTTCAGTATGATCAACATACGAGCTGATACAAAACAAACCCTATATGTCACTATCTCTGTGTGTGTGTATATATATATAAAATAAAAACACTAGCACCAGTAGCATAAGATTCGTCAAGCAGAACTACGTTCGACACAAAATGATAAAATATATCAATATTAGATCATCTTCAAAGAAGAAAGATGCTCTTAGGTCCTTTAATATTATTGTAATTTTCATGCAGGACTGAGAAGTTGTAGTCTCATATTTAATTTGGTAGCATGCATTAGGTGGTTCATAATGAGATTATGACTTCGGTAACATCAGATTAGTTGTAGAAGGGATCATTCATATCGTTTTTTTATCAATATAAAGAGGTAGACGAAGATTTAGAAAGAGATTTTAAGAAATGACGTGGAGTATTTGAGGCAAACCAAAAATTTTGTACAAAATCAAGTCCAATGTCATTTTTAAGATTTATACAACCAATCTCACATAGTGGAGTAAGATTCTCTCCCCTTTTTTTTCCTCTTCCCTTTCCTCCTCTCCTATTTGAACGGTCACGATTAAACTACGTTAACATCTTATATTAATTTTTTTTTATAGAAAAATAAAGACAAAATAAAGAATGTAAGAGGAAATGATGAAAGGGGATAGAAAGATGAGAAAAGAGAATCCTAGTCTATTATTAATTGTTATCGTATAGGTGGCCGTACGCCCTTAACCGACAATTGCAAGTACAACCCACGACTATATTTCGATTGGAGGGGAAGTGATGAAGTGTTTACACGATAAATCGTGCTGATAATCCATAGATGAAGGGATTCATTACGTAATTGTAAGTGTCTTTGCTAAGACCAAGGTACTTTATTGTAAGTATCTTTGCTAAGCCCAAAGGTTTACTGTTTATTGTAGGTTTAAATGTCTAAAGCCATTTCCAATTGAGGGTTAGCCAGATGACTCGTTTTAACTTTCTGATCCTTCAAAATATTAATATTTTAATTAACAGTACATAACCATATTTGGCTCCACTTCCAATCGAGGACCAAAGGGCTCGTTTTAGCCCTGTCACAAAAAAATCTCCAATCGAGGGCTAAACATAATTTATTATTTAAATTTAAAAACTACAACAACTTATATGAGAATTGAAATGGTATAGGAATGGTGAAAATTTTGTGAAGAATGGTGAATGAATGGTTTAGGTATTTATAGGAAAAAAAAAATTAGAATTTTTAAGAATTAAAAAAATAAAAATAAAAAAGGCCCAAAAATTTAAATCCAACAGTAATTGGTGACAGCTTTCAAATTTTTGTTTAAGCATTTCTGTTGGTTACATCTGACAGAATTTCTGGAATTTCTAGCCAGCCCCTGGCTCGCTGCATGCGACCAGCCCTTTGGCCCTTTCAGATTCCGTGGGACCCACAAACCCTCTGGCCTAGTCCTTGGTTGGATACAATTTTCGAACTATTTTCAACCCCCTGAAGCCTTCGGTTGGAGATGGCCTAAATGATCTTTGTGTTTTAACACTTTAGTCAATTTAATCCATGTGTTTTAGTGTAGTCTTTGGATTTTATACCATTAGCCAATGTAATCTATTTCGTTATCTTAGCGTTAAAAATTCATTTTAAAACATTAAAAACTCTAATTATTTAAAGAAATATACTCCAATTAAAAAATGATAAGATTTTTGCCAAAAAACAAATGAAAGTTCAAATGTGTCTGTGTGTGAGGAAGAGGACATAATGATGTATAGGGAAAAACAGACTCATCATAAAGAACATGCCGTGAGACAAAATTCTCCCTGAAACTGGATTAAGACACAAATATCGCTTATATTGCCCTGCATACCCTAAAAAGCCACTGTTGTTTTTTGTTGAAGTTTTGTAGAATTATAGGGTCTGAGAAATGGAAAGCATGCACATCCAAATACTTTTAAATGAGATAACACATGAGGCTTGCCAAACATATATGTATAAGGAGATGTCATTTTTAAAATTTGGCAGGGCATTCTATTGATAAGATAGACTGAAATAGCACAAGCATGAAACCAGAATTGGGAGGACAATTTAGCAGTTTGCAAAAGAGTGACTGCTATTTGAAGAATGTGTCTATGCTTTCTTTCAGCGAGACCATTCTGTTCAGGTGTATAAGGACACGATTTGTGATGAATTATGCCCTTATCAAACAAAAATTGTTTGAACTTTGAACCTTCATTAAGCAACAACATTTTTCCTTTCGAAGAAGAATCATTAGCTAGCATTGCAGGTAAGAATGTGCCTGGACTAGAAGTGGTATCAAGTGTAGCCTCTTGTGCACGAAGTTGAGACCTGAATTCCTTGAGGGAGATGACATTATCTCTACCTCTGATTACCGTTCGAAAAGTGTTGTACTCAGAAGGCAGACCTTTAAGTGCTAAAATCACAATATCATCATCTTCAAAGGGGACACCAGTATCTTTGATGTGTTAAAGATACTGTGAAACAGATTCTGAACCTTTCTTGATATTCTGTAACTCAGTTTTCATCTGGAATATACTAGTCTTAGTAACAGTGGAGAATCTATGCTTCAAATTATTCCACATTCCCAGAGAATTAGAACAGCCAATGATACAAGACATTGCTGTTAGAGGAAGAGTTGCAATAATCAGCTGCATCAAAACTCAATCATGCATCTTCCAAATCTGAAAAGCTTCAATTTCAACAACTACAGTGTCAACATCGCCAGTGAATCGAGTAGGACACCGTCATGTGCCATCAACAAAGCCAAGAATGCTATGGCTTTCAAGAAGTAACTTCAATTGATAAATGCCAAACAAAGTAATTCGTATCATCACGTTTCAGTCACAGAAGTAGAAACATTAGGAATAAGATTCGTGATCGGAGACCGAACAATCTGCAACTTATCAGTCGTCACCATCATGCTTGTAATTCTTGTAATTTGAGGAGAAATAAGAGAAATCTTGAAGAGTTTGAAGAATTAGGGTTTCAGAAATTCACAATTTCTTAAAGAAATTCGGAGAACAATCAATTAACAGAGATTGAAATGCAGAATCACAGCCTTAGAGAAAGATCAAGTCATTCAGACATTGCATCGAACAGTTAAGATGCAAAAACCTTAAGAAGAAGATCACAATTTCCAGAGAGAATCGCACAATTTCCAAAGAATAATCAAGATCGAAGATAGAGTTGAGAGATACCAGAGAAAGAGAGAATGCGGAAGCAGTAGAGAGATCGGGATGGAAGAAGCTCAGCCAAAATCAAGAGAGCTCCATCCATGGCGTAGATACCATGTAAATCTTGCAAAAGACGAATCCTTTAGAGAATATTAGAGAGAGAAGGAATCAATTGTTTCTGCATATTTCATTCACTGTACAAATGAGTTCATTACAACAGCTTATATAACTTCCATTTACTAACATAGGTTTAATTTGATATTGATGTGATTCTGAAAAAAAATGATCATACAAAGTAAAAAAATTCGTTCAGTTTTAATTTTTTTTTTTTTTTTAATAATTTTAGCTAAAAAGAAGCAAAAAACATAAAGCTGTAAAACCCAGCTTTGAAAAACTAGCTTTTTCATATCAGTTTTATATAAAAGTTTATCAAACATTGTAATACAGTTTTTTTTTTTTTTTTGTCAAAAACACTTTTACAAAAAAGTTTACCAAACATTTTTCTACTTTATTTCACAGTTACTTATTTTCATAGCACAACATAAATAACTTGTTTTCAAAGCATAGAAATATCAAACCAGGAGTTAGCTAATTAATACGATCAGAGACTAACTGCCTACTCCATCTTCTGACACATGACAACATCTCAACCCTTTATATCTTCACATTTATACCTCAAATACAAAGATATTAAAAGTTTGGATAAATTTTAAATTTTTGGTATCTTTAACGCAATCAGCTGCTATACGTCTCTTTCCACGTCTAATGAAGATTAACTTTATTTAAAAAATATGTAAAAGAAAACCTTATTAATCAAAAGCTACAGATTTTCTTAAGACATCTTATAAAAAAACTCTAATATTTGTTAACTAGGCATGATGTCTGCATATTAGCAATTTTAAAATTATCGAAATATCAACAATATTAATACACATGGTGCAAGGCTGCAAGCCAACAAAACATTTTTATTTTATTGAATAATGCTGAGTTTTAGAAACAAACGATTTATAACGACAAAACATATTGAACCAAGCCATCCAAGAATTGGTATGAAGAGCCACCTTCTTTATGGCAAAGATTTGCCGCCTCCATCAACTTTAAGGCTCTGTCTTTGATCTCTTCCCCTTCTTCCTCCACCATTAGTCTTCTAATTGTTCTTTCAACCTCACCTCTCTCAATCCCATGCTCCAACTGCATCCCTACCTTCCAAACATCGCTCACATATCTTGCATTCACCATTTGATCACCAAAGCATGGTGTACAAATCATAGGGACCCCTTCACAAATACCCTCCAATGTAGAATTCCAACCACAGTGAGTCCAAAAGGCTCCAACTGCTGGGTGAGCCAACACTTCCTTTTGTGGAGCCCATTTCACTACATGAACCCTCTTGTTCAAAGCTTTTAACAACCCGTCAGGCAACGTTTCAAGCCAGTCCGACCCTTGAACTAATCCAGGTCGAACCACCCACAAAAAAGGCTGGCCATTGTTGGCCAACCCCCAAGCAATCTCCAAAAATTGAGCTTGATCAATCTTGGCCATGCTCCCAAAGCTAACATAAACAACCGATTTTGGCGCTTGAGCGTTTAGCCATGAAATGCAACTTTGGTCTTGTGCTAATAAACTACTTGAAGAAGAAGAGGTTGTGGGGCCACACTTGTGAAATGGACCTAGTGAGAAAACTGGAATATTGGGGTGATATTCTTGGCGAATTGTGGCAAGTGCATGTCCTTCAAGATCTTCAAAAGTATTGAAAATGAGTCCGTAAGAAGCCTTGGATTCATTTACCATGTTGGTTATCAGTTGATATAAATCCTCAGCGTCACAATTGGGCATCGTGGGTAGGTCTCTAGCTTTGATAGGTGATAGCTCGATCACTGGCTCTTCTAGTCGAGAACCTAAGTTTTGTGAAAATAAAAAGTCAAATATAAATTGGGTAAATCTTCGTACGTTCTTATTATAATACGTGAAGTGATATTATTATATAAAAATGAATTAATAAAAAGACAATAATATTTCGGCAATTGTAACCGCTACAAGGAAATTATGACTAGCACTAGATATCCTTACCCAATTATGTGCACTAATAAATAATACACAGAGTCAGGATCCATTCATTATATATTTAGGCAATTAAAACACTTGTAGCAAGTATATGTTTATTGTCAAAATAGAAAGCCAACTATAAGTTTTCTATAGTTATATATATTTGGTCATTTACACATTCTAAAATGTTAATTTATGAGGAGGGAGAGCAAGGGATAAACATGCTTAACCTGGCTAATTAGCTTAATTCAATTCTACATAAGTTGTTTAAGTATCAATTTGGATTCACTTCTGGAAGAATTAAAAGTTCTTTTGGTAAACAAAAACATTTTGGATCTATAGAGTTATTTCTAAAGAAGAAAAAAATGACTTCTCAAGTGTTTTTTTCAAGCAACATTTTTTATAGAATTTGGAACATGTTTATAATAAAGGTAACTTTAACGAAAAACTCTCAGTACTGTTCACTTTAATGAAAAAACATGTTTTTACACTAAAAAGTCAAACCTGGTACTATTCACTTTACTCTTTATTTTATCATTATCGATAAAACTCAAGATTTTCAAGCTTTTTCCATTAGTTTCTCTTATAATAAAAGCACATATTATATTGCATAATCTCTTATGAACAAAAAACAAAAATGCTACTTACAGAAAGAATTTTAAACGAGTCATCAGTCTCGGTATGGTTTTACGATTATCATTCTACTCATATTATGTGGATTCGTAACAATGATGAGATAAAAAGACTTTTGATAATAGGGTTTTGTTGGCTTGAGATTGTACCTGTATTCGTAAGTAATCCTTTTTTCTTGAGAAGTGGAAATGCTATGTAGACAGCGAAGGAAGCGGCACACCCGGTCCTTAATATGATCGTCGGCAGCTTAAAGCTCTCCGCAACCGATCGAGTGAAGTTGAAGAGAGGGTCGGAGATCAAGCATGCAATGGGGTTCTCCGAATTCATGCCATCGGATAACAACTCGGCCAAACATTCTCTGAAAGGCTCAACACATTTAGCATTTAGAATAGAAAGAACGACGGTGAGATCCTTGATGGAGGCCTCGGTTTCTGTCAAGTCAACAGGGATTGAATGGTAGGTGAAGTGTGGGTTTCGGGTTGAAGGATTGAGGGAGTTGAAGTTGGTGTGGATGATGGCTATGGAGAAGCCTTTGGAATGGAGAATGTTGGCCAGTTCCAGCATAGGGTTTATATGCCCCTGGAATGGCAGTGGGCAAAGGATCAGTCTCCTGCCTTTGCTTTGCTCCATTTGTGAATCGAGATTGTTTGTTGTTTGCATAGCATATGAACTTGGTATGAATAAAGCTTGGTTATTTTTTTTTTTTTTAAAAAGCAGGAGCTTTCATCCAATAACAACTTGATAAGTGTCCAAATCATTGAAAATTTAGAGCTTGAACAAACAACTCGGATGCTAGTTAAGCTGTTATTGGAGGGAAATTTTTCATTATGATCGGAAAATGGATATAAGTGATGAAAACTTGTATTTTTTAAATTATTAATTTTTAAATACATATATTTTACTATTTATATAATGACACGTAATGTACCACATCGTATTCCAATCACATTGAAAATTTTCTCGTTATTGAGTAAGAGCAGAAACCCTTGTATTTTTAAAGCAGCTTTGTTCATTTGGTAGTATCCTTAAAAATAAAATAAAAAAATAAACGAACCGAAGACAAACCTTTTATATAATATAAACTAGAGCAGCCGTCTATTTACTCACGCAACTCCTAAAACTTTTTCTGATTGAATGGGTCACTGACGTTGATTTTTTTCTTTTCTGAACTACAGGCTCATGACTTTTAAGACTCGCAAATAAGATAGTGGAGGAAATCTTGGATCCCATTTGCATAAAGTAATTCTGATAATGGAAGAAGCATAGTCACCAGATCCTTTTTTTGGAGGATTCAATGCCTTTTTTAACTATATCTATTTATCATATATCATAACGGTTAGAAATTATTTTAAATATTTTATTTAAAATTTAACACAAATAGTATTTCATAAAAATTGATCATAAAATTTATAATAAATGGACACGATTAAATAATCCTCTAAATTCTTACAAAGTAAATCCAGAGATGATTCTCATTCCTGATAATGTATTATCATACTACTTCGATCTCTACCGATTTTTTTTCACATTTTAATGAGTAATATTTTGACCTATTACTGCTATCGTTGTCAAAAAAGAAAAAAACATTCATAGTTTGTTAGAATACCCTTTCGTTTTTTTTTTTTGTTTTTTGCTTATTGAGTTGGGCTCTGTCTACTTGGATTTCCTCAATCTCTGTTGGGTTTTTGCCTTTTTTGGATTGGCCCCGTGCAACCCCTTCTTTCGTTTTAAATAAATGTTAATTTGTGACAAAAAATAAAATAAATATTGTTGGTAGAAATGTCAAGTTAAAATAGAAATAGTCGTAAAAATGTGTTGAGTCCTTATATGACGACGTGGGTTCAAATTCTTTCAGTGATTAATCTAACAAAATCAATTGTTTAACAAAAAAAAAAAAAGGGAACAAAACAGTTTTGATGCACTATTTATATGTCATTCTTGTAGAACACCAAATGATATGAATGATAAAATGTGTTTAACCAACCCATCCAAAGATTGGTTTGAGGAGCCACCTTGCTTGAGGCAAAGATTTGCCTTCTCCATTAGCTTCAAGGCTCTATCTCTCATCTCTTCCCCTTCCTTCTCCACCATTACTTTCCTAATTGTTTTTTCAATCACACCTCTCTCAATCCCATCTTCCATCTGCAACCCGACCTTCCAAACTTCACTCGCATATCTTGCAAGAACCATTTGATCGGCGAAACTTGGCGTACAAATCATGGGGACCCCCTCACAAACACTCTCAAATGTAGAATTCCAACCATTATGGGTCCAAAAAGCTCCAACTGCCGGATGGGCCAACACTTCTTTTTGTGGCGCCCATTTCACAATGTGTCCCCTCCCGTTCAAAGTCTCCACAAACCCACTAGGTCATTGTTCGAGGCAATTCGATCCATGGACTAAATCAGGTCGAACCACCCACAAGAAGGGTTGGTTGCTATTGCATAGTCCCCAAGCTATCTCCAAAAATTGAGCTTCTTCCATTTTGGCAACGGTCCCAAAACTCACATAAACAACTGACTTTGGTGCTTGAGTGTTTAGCCATGAAATGCAACTTTGGTCTTGTGTCAATAGGCTATTTGAAGAAGGGGAAAGGGAATACTTGTGAAATGGGCCTATTGGGAAAATCGGAGTATTGGGTAGATATTCGTGGCGTATTTTGGCCAGTGAAGTTTCTTCAAGGTCTTCAAAAGTATTGAAAATCAGTCCATCTGAGGCCTGAGTTTTACTTGACACGTAAACAACGAACTCAAAATTTTTATCGGCATCGTACCCTTTGACCACCGGAAGGTCTTTGACTTTGAGAGGTGGAAGCTCCTTCACCAGCTCTTCTAGTCGAGAATCTATTTGGAAAGCAATAACTAAATATTAGTTGTCGCATTAGTATACATGAATTAGTAATATCATGTGACTGTGCTACACATAAATTTTTCGAATTGAGTGATATGCAATGTTAAGAATGAAATTGCTTGTACGGTTGAACCTTGTATGGGAAGGTAACCCTTTTCAAGCAGAAGAGGAAATGCAGAATAAACAGCAACGCAAGTGGCACCCTCGGTCTTTAGCACAACCCTTGGGAGCTTGAGGCTCTCAGCAACAGGTTGTGTGAAGTCAAAAATAGCATCAGAAATTAAGCAAGCAATAGGCTCCTCTGAGTTAGCGTCAGCAGATAACAAGCTAGCCAAGCGTTCGAGGAACGGTTCAACACATTTGACATTCAGAAGAGAAAAAAGATGGAGAATGTTATTGGAGGCCGCCTCGGATTCAGATAAGCCGTCAGGGATTGAGATAAACGTGAAGTGTGGATGGGCTGATGGGTTGAACTTGTGAGCGTTGAAGTTGGTGTGGATAATGGTTATGGAGAAGCCTTTGGTGTGTATAATGTTGGCCAGTTGCAGCATTGGGTTTATATGTGATGCAGGACAAGGCAAGGGGAAGAGTATCACTCTCCGGTGTTTGCTCTGCTCCATTACAGTGATTATGTGGTTGCTTGGCTTGAAAATGTTGTGACTGATCGATGACAGAAGTTCTTTATTTATACTAGCTAATTGGAAGCTAGGGCATATGTCACAATCTCTGTGCCTAATTTTATGAAAGAGTTTTTGAACATTAGTCCTTGTAAAATATTAGAATTAAAATAAATAAAAAAATGGTGCTAGATTACATATTCAATTTAATCTCTTAAAGTGTATTTTTATTACAATTTATATTCTATTTTTGTTATTTAATGTGTATTTTTATTTAATGTCTCCACATTAAAATTTTAATTTTATTGATATGCACATATTAGTTCTTTCAATTATAAATGAACATAAATGAGAAATATTAAAAGAAATTAGTGACACACAAATATGTAAATACATATAAGTGTACAGAAATGACAGAACTGAAATGTTTGTACCTACATATATTATAATGAACCTAAATGTATTTACTGAAATGTATTATATTGAATTAATGTACCTAAATGTCAATACCGAAAGGTATTATACTGAATTAGTGTACCAGAATTTACGTACCAAAATGTATTATATTGAATTAGTGTACTTATATATTTGTATCGATGGATATACAGAAATATATTAAATGAATTAATGTGTCTAAATGAAAGATTATACAAATTGTATTGGAATGTATTATATAAAAGAATTAGTTTACCTAAATGGAGACGTCTCCATCAAAATATATTATGATGAATGAAATGAAAATGAAAATTAAAGGTAATTATACATTGAAAATAGGGAAATAAAACACCAAAATGTAATTAATAAATGAGATGATTAAACGTATCATGGACTAAAATTAGATTTCAATTTTACACAAAGTTATAGTCTAAAACTCATCATTTTTAAGAATTAAAAATGAAGTTTTTTATATTATAAATCAATCTCTGACCCTTTATCTCCTACCATTACAGAGAGTGTGCGTGTTAGGCTTGTGCTTTTCTTTACCAACCTGCTGCATATATGGTTCAGTTTCACAAATAAAGTAATTGATAAATTAGTTCTTCTCCTGTTACGTGTCTAGGGAGAGTGTTTTTAGGGTATGTTTGTAAAATCTTAAGCTTTTCAAGGAGCTTTCCGAAAGGGAAAATCCTTTGTAAACTCTGTTTGTAATTTTCTTGTTTTAATGAAGTATTTTTACTTGAGAGCTATGAATGCTAGAAGAATCTTAATGAATTGAGGTAAAACTCTCAAACTTAAATCTTACACCTACCTTAATGAAGAAGCCGTTGGTCCACAAAACAGTCTATAAATTAAGGGCACCGGTGGTACCTAAATACTTGAGAGGCCGCTGTTCCGCACAGCAATTTATAAATTATGAGCCTTGGTAATAATAATAATATAGAGTCTTAACGAAGCACTTTTGGTACTGTTCATTTTTAACGTTAACGACATTTTAACTCTAAAAAGTCATTTTTAGTACTATTCACTTACAGCATATTTTTGTCAGTTTGTTTAAAACTCAAAGTTTTCATGTCATTTTTATTAGTTTTCCTATAATATAAACCACATTGATTGATTAAGGTCCCAAACTCTCGTACTTAAATCTTACACTTAAGGCCATCTCCAACCGATGGTTGGCCAGAGGGCTCGTTTTAGCCCTCTGGCCCTCTAAGATTCTCTAAGATATTAATATTTTAATGAACAGTACAGGGCCATATTTGTCTCCGTCTCCAACCGAGGGCCAGATGGCTCGTTTTAGCCCTGCCACAAAAAACGGTCTCCAACCGAGGGCCAAAGGGCCATAGGGCCAAACATAATTTATTATTTAAAAACTACAACTTAAATTCAAAAAAAGGGCTAAGTGACGTCAGCTAGCCGTTGGATTTGAATTTTTCTTTTGCTATAAATATGGTGGATATTGGGCTATAATTCACATAACTTTGAATTCAATCTATTTCAATTCAATCTCTTTCAATTCAAGTTTGCAATGAATTCCAACTTTGGATCCTCTTCGGATTCCAACTGGGGGTCCTCATCCAATTCCAAATTGGAAGCAAAATGGGCGCAAATGAGCCGAGAAGATGAGGAGTGTGATGAAGAAGTTCAAGTAAGGCGCAACAAACAAAACATGGCAGCAGCCATGGCTGCAGCCATGGTGTGTCAGCCAACTGAGGAACAATCTCAATGAGGTGGCTCTATTGCTGGTCGCTCTTACAAACCACGAAACAGAGCGATGTCGCATGCTAATCTGATGAACAACTACTTCAACCCCAACTCGGTGTACACAGAAGAAGATTTCAGACGTCGACTCCGGATAAGGCGTCATGTCTTCAAGCGTTTACTTCGTGATGTCTAGCAAGTCAATCCATACTTTCGACAAAAGCTGGATAGAACAGGCCGCCCTGGTTTCTCACCTCATCAGAAGGTTACTGTTGCACTTCGAATGATGGCATATGGCTCCCCAGCTGATTTGATGGATGAAACCCATGGTATATCTGAGTCTACATGCCTTGATACTCTTCAACAATTCTGTGACACAATTGTTCAAGTTCACAAAGACGAGTACCTCCGCGAGCCAAATCAAGAAGAACTGAATCAGCTCCTTCGCAAAGCTGAAGACCGTGGGTTTCCGGGCATGATAGGGTCATTAGATTGCATGCATTGGGATTGGAAGAACTGTCCCACCGGATGGCAAGAAGGCTTTAGCGGAAGGTCGAGAAAGTCAACTGTTGTGTTAGAGGCGGTTGCCTCATATGACACATGGATTTGGCATGCTTTCTTTGGAGTCCCTGGATCCCAAAATGACATTACAGCTCTTGGGCGTTCACCCTTCTTCAATAACTTGACGAAAGGTAAAGCACCTCAACTTCACTACTACATCAACAACCGTTAATACAATATGGGGTATTACTTGGCAGATAGCATCTATCCAAAGTGAGAGACACTTGTCCAAGCAATTCCAAACCCTAGGAATGACGCAGAAAAGTTGTTTACCTTACACCAAGAGGCATACCGGAAAGATGTTGAGAGAGCTTTCGGTATTCTACAAGCACAGTGAAAGATTATTAGCGAACTAGCAAGAGGGTGGAGTCGAGAAAATTTGGACTCCATCATGATGTCTTGCATCATATTACACAATATGATAGTGGAGGATGAGGAAGATGAGTATATTGATGGAGAGTCTAATGACGACCAAGAAGATCCAAATAGGTCAAGAATGGCTCGTGCAAAAATATATGATGGGCCTAATTTGCCTTTCAATCCAAGAACTGGTAGTATCTCTATAAATGAGTACATGAGGCACTATAGAATGATATGTTCTCATGCCACAAATAAGTACCTACAACATGATCTTGTTGCACATCTTTGGACCAAAAGAAGCATGGAGTAGGCGTTTAAGTTTTATGTTATTAAATGTTTTTTTAAATGTTGTTTAAGTTTCATGTTGTTAAATGTTTTTTTTTTACGTTGTATAATTTGTATGTTGGTCAATGTTATTTAATGTTATTTCATATTGTTTCATGTTGTTTCATGTTACTTAATTTAATTTAATGTTGTATAATGGCTTAGGAAGTTATAGGAAAAAAATATAATTTAAAAAAAATATCAAACAAATTTTGTGAAATAGAAGTTATAGGATAAAAATAGAATTTAAAATAAAATAAAGCAACTATGTGAAATAGAAGTTATAGGAAAAAATGGAATTTAAAAAAAATGAAACAAATTTTGTAAAATAAAAGTTATAGGAAAAAATAGAATTTAAAAAAAATATTAAAAATAGAAGTTATAGGAAAAAATTTTGTAAATAAAAAATAATAATAAAACTATAAAAAAAAAAATTTCAAATGCAATGGCTAGCTGATGTCAGCTAGCCATTGCATATGAATTTTATTTTTCTTAAGCATAAAACCGACAGGAATACATTTATATAAATAATATAAACGTATTCCTGTCGATTATAACCGACAGGATTCCCAGTATTTCTGGCCAACCCTCCAGCCCTCTCCGATTCCATGGGGCCCTCTCAGATTCTAAAGCCCTCTGGCCTAGCCCTTGGTTGGAGACGATTTTCGGACTATTTTCAGCCCTCTGGACCCTTCGGTTGGAGATGGCCTAACATAATGGAGAAGTCGCTGGTCCACACAACCACTGTCGGCACCGTTAAGATGAGCAATAAACCTCATCTTTATGAAGGCGACAACGAATGCACCGGTGAGGAGCTTTGATGCGTTGCAAGCTTGCGGCGTATATGTTCTTGATCAACTAGTCTAATTCTCGTCTAATTAACTCTTTTTTAAGTTTGGTAGAATGAGGAGCTCCCAAGTCTAATTAACACAAATGTCAAAAGAAAAGATGGAATAGCTGATGGTGATTAAATTGGGCTGGTTGATGGTTTATTTCGTTGGTTGGGTTTTTGACCTTTTTGCCCTTCAAATAGTGGTTACATGAGCGTACATGACCACTTTTAATGCTAAAATGGACATAAACTAGACAGAATAACCAATAGTTTCGCAACAACAAATTTCAGGGATGAGGTTGATTAATTTTTAAATTATAAGATCAAAATGAGAAGTTATGCTAACTTGAGTGACCAAAATAGTAATTACAATGTATATAAATTATAGATATAGGTAAGGCTCCCCATATATAGTATTGGTTCGATATGGAATAATGGATTTGGATACCATTATCATAGCAAAAATATATAGTTCAATACAAATATTAATTAGAATAAAATTACGGTATAAATTTGGTATGGTACAATTGATAATTCAGTGGTATGGTAATTTGATAAACAAAATTCACCCCATATTTCCAGCTGTATTCACGTTACTGTGATAATAAATATGTAGAATATAATGATTTCAGTTTCTGTTATGTTTTTCTCTATTCGAGGGCGGTCCAAATCAAAATTCTCCCAATCCAAGATTACGAGCTAACAAGGGATTAGAATTAGATCATGTTACCGAAAAAATTTCTTAATCCCTAATACTCTCACAACTAATATAAATATGTCAACCTCTCCGTGATAAGGTAGATTTTCAATTATATGTTTGAGAAATGCGTTTTCTATTCAGTAATTTTTCTATTTACTTTCTGCGAAAGAAGTTAAAATACAAGGGAGGGTATTATCGTCATCTTACATGCGCGCACCCCCTTTGACTACCCCATTACCATGGCCCAACAAAAATTCAATCCCTTCTCTCCTTCTTGCCCATTATCCTACGCACCCTCAGCACCCTCTCCACTCGCGCACGTTAGCACAGAGACGCCTAACCTCATGGCTTCCTCCCGCCCTCCGCCGCAGAAGCCTCTCGATCTCGACCTCACGATCGTCTCCGCCAAGCATCTCAAGAACGTCAACTGGAAGAACGGCGACCTCAAGCCCTACGCGGTCTTCTGGGCGGACCCCGACCGCCGGCTGGCCACCAAGTCCGACGACTCCGGCTCCACCTGCCCGGTCTGGAACGAGCGGTTCACCGTCCCCCTCACCCTCTCCCTCCACGACTCGTTCCTCACCCTCGAAATCTTCCACTCCAAACCCTCCGACACTCCCAAGCCCTTAGTCGGCACCCTCCGGGTCCCACTCAAGGACCTGCTGAATCAGGACGACTCGACCCGAATCCGGACCTTCCAGCTCGTCCGTCCCTCCGGCCGTCCCCAGGGCAAGATCCGCGTAAAGCTCGCCGTTCGAGAGCGACCTCTGCCGCCAGATTACCATATTACCCCTCCTCCTGGCTATTTTTACGGTGGTGCCCCTATGCCCCCACCGCCTGTTCGCGACTTCAGGTCATACTCGCCGTCGCCTTACAGCTCTACTTTACAAGCTTCAGCTCCTAGTCCATCGCCTTCGCCACCGCCTCCGCCTTACCATTACAGCTCCTATTCCGATCCGTACTCGAGTTACTATCCCGCGTACTACTCCAGCGCGCCACCGCCTCCACCAAGGCCGTTCTTCGACCGACCGGTGAACTATGGCGGGCCTAGTGGGACCGGTGGACCTGGTGGGCCTTCAGCGCCATTGGACTACTCGAATTATGATCAGAATCAGAAGCCCAAGAGTGGGAAGATGGGATTGGGCACCGGATTGGCTGTGGGCGCAGTGGCCGGAGGTCTTGGTGCACTGGCATTGGATGAGGGGTTACGGTATGAAGAAG
Organism: Pyrus x bretschneideri; assembly: GCF_019419815.1. NCBI lineage: Eukaryota > Viridiplantae > Streptophyta > Magnoliopsida > Rosales > Rosaceae > Pyrus > Pyrus x bretschneideri. The sequence continues at coordinate 5,536,196 of NW_025999723.1, read as the reverse complement.
ATAAGATGGCGGAGAGGGTCGAGAATGACATGCGTGAGCGTGATGAGTACAACAATTATTGTGCCGATTACTGATTGAATCGTGGTTTAGGTACGCTTTAATTACTAAAGCGCAATGGTAAACGGGCGGTTTCACAATTCACACTGTATATTTATCTGGTTTTATGTGGAATTTGTTTTGGATCTTTGGATGGTTGTTGCTGAATGAATTTAGACAAAGATTTAAACTTTGTTGTTAAGTCAGCGTTTCATTTAATGAAATAAATGCTGGTTTGCTATTGAAATTTATGCGGAGCTCGTAATGTGATTAGTTGATTCGTTTTAATCGAATGAGTGTTTATGTATCGTGGAATGAATTTTGTGTTTGATCATTCTTGGAATGAATCGTGTGATTGATCATTCTTGGAACGAATTCAGCGATTGATCATATTAGAATGAATCGCGCGCGATTGATTGTCTTGGGGTGAATTGCTTGATTGATCATCTTGGAATGAATTGTGTGATTGATCCCGAATAGTTGGTACAGTTCCGGGTTTGGTTGTTTGATTTACTAGCGATGATCATCGCTAAGGGTCGTGTTTCCGGAGGGGGTTTGGAACTGTATGTTCCAGGAGCATGCTGAAGCTTTATATACAGAGAGTAGTTTTTAGCATGGTAGAGGAAATCATAGAGTTGGATGAAAGTGCCATTTAGGATGAAGAGGAATGCTAGCCTCAGTCGGCATTGAGCTTTTGTTTAGATGATTGAATCACTACAGTCAGGAAGGCCGTGATTTTAGTTTTCATGCTGAAGCTGGATATTGATTCGAGGTTATCTTACGGTCTGTTTTATAGCCATTTCGTTTTTAGTTTTTAATTTTCCTCGTTTTTGTCTATCTTTAGCACAAAAAATGAAATTAAAAACTGAAATCGGATGGTTATAAAACGGACCCCTAAGTGTTTCGTCTTCCTACAACTGATCTTATATGTGGTGCAGCAAGGGCATGCTTTTTGATATTTGACGGTTCGTTTGAGCTTCTGTGATTGACATTTAGGGTATGAATTCGCTCCATTCGTACTAACTTCTCATGATCTTGACGTCGAGTTAGTGAAGTCTCTCAGATCCAATATGAGGATGAAGAGTTGGGCTTTATTGTGGTAGTTGATCCGATTCCGATTTTGCAGATGCCGATGGTCTATCGGAGATGGCGAGGGAGGAACGGGCGGCGGGATGGGTGACTAAGAGGAGGATTTTGAATCTCTAAATTGATGACAAACAACTTATCGATCAAGTACTGACTGCATATCGATCAAGTACTGATTGCATATCGATCAAGTACTAGTGACTTGTAGATCGACGGTTGACGTGATATTGGCTGGATACCAACGATAATAACAACTAGATAGACTTTCGGGTTGTAACTTTTTGTACCGAATAATCAAAACCCCGGTTGTAATAAGATAAAATCAATTTTCATTGTTAACCATTCGGTTTTTTCGTTTTTTTTTTTTTGGGCACAAAGAGAATAAATTGGTGTCGAATCGATCCATGAGATTTAAATTTAGGATCACTCACTTATAAACGAAGAGTAACATCATTAGACTGTATCTCAAGTACCTATACTTTTTTTCCCCCTTAAGCTCTCAATGTTGAAGCTACGTATTTTCTTAAGCCGACAGCAGCCACGCTGCGTATCTGGGCCCAAAATCAACTGAACACTCTATTTTGGGCGTAGCCGAATGGGCTTATCATCAGAAGGCAGACTCCATGCATAAGCCACGTGAGAAAGAATGCGTCGCTGAAGCCCACGTGATTGTCAAGGCCCTTTTATTAATATATTATTATTTTCTTGGCACGTTGCATAATAAAGAGTGAGGATCCTCTTTGTGAGGATACAGGGATCCTTAAATCACATCTGTTTATCACATCACAAAGAAGATCTGGCGAGGATCCTCTGTCCGTAATAAAAGGGATAGTACTTGCACCCTTCCATTGGGAGAATTGCAAGATCCCACTATTTATAGGGATTGGATCCCATATGCATTCATTTTATGGGAATTCTAGATATCCTCACATCTTAGTCATTCATCGTGTATCGTACAGTCATAAATTATTTGACTTTTTTTATTTAAAATTAAACACAAATAGTATCTGACAAAAATTGGCTGTATGATGTACGATAAACGGTTAGGATGTGAGGATCTCTAGGATCCTTACAAAGTGGATCCAGAGAGGATCCTCTTTCCTATTTACAAATAATGTATCTTAAACGTATAAATTTTATAACCAAAACTATTTAATTTATTAACTTAATTTGGTTATCTATCAAAATGATTTGAATTTGAGATTGTTTATATATCCAAATGTATAAAATAAATTGACGTGAGTATTAAATAACATATTCATGATGAATCGTTCATTATTTGTTATAATTGGATAACAAATGATCTCTGGTTCAAATGAATCATAAACTTTAAAAAACTAAACAGTTTCGACTATGAAAATTTATATGTTAAAGATATGTTACTTGTAAGAAATAAAATATTTGTATTCCTAAATTGCAAGTTTATCAAAAAAATAAATAAAAATTCATCATTACAAACATAGAATATATGATATCTACTTAGCTTTGCCTCTACTTTTATTTGGGAATGTTTACAGATTTTGTAAAACCACAACCACTCGAAATGGACACGACAAAAACACATATTGACACATCCCCACCGTATATCGGGTTCGATTCTACCGTAGCACGATATTGTCCGCTTTGGACTCTAATCACGCCCTCAAGGTTTTGTTTCTGGGAACTCACACGAGAACTTCCTAGTGGGTCACCCATCCTGGGATTGCTCTCGCGCGATCTCACTTAACTTCGGAGTTCAGATGTAACCCGAAGCCAGTGAGCTCTCAAAAGGGTTCGTGCTAGGTAGAGATGGAAATATATATATATATATATATATATAAGGCTTACATGATCCACTTCCCTGGACGATGTGGGATGTTACAATCCACCGGGGCCGACGTCGTCGTCGGCACACATCCAACCAGAGATTGGCTCTGATACCAAATTGTCACATCCGTATCCATGCCAAATCCCTAAACTTCCACTTGATTTGTGGTGTTAACGAAATCATTTTGACTAAGAAAAAGCTATATATTATTTTTGTATGCAAATTATTGTCTCGCATGTATATGAAACACAACTCGTTTATAAATTAAAAATAATAAAATATGCAGACATGTCATATTATTATGATTTGTCGTCTATGCAAGAGCATAATAACTCTTATCACAGCAAAGCAATTTATTTTCTTATTCCAAATGAGTGGAGCATAGACTAGATGAGGGAGCTGTTTGCAGATACATTTCCAATTCCCCAGCTGATATGGGTGTTGAAACGAAATCATGGTGTCCAATCTACTTGTCCCAAAAAGATCTTGGAAAGAAAGCTCAAGTGGAATCGGAACTGAATTCCAATCCACTTTGTTATCAAGAACACATCTTTCTTCTTCTTTTTTTTGTTTTTTTTTTCCTTTTTTTTTTTAGCTATATGTATACAATATTGGATGAATGATGTTAGAACTTAGACGTGATTAGGCTAAACAAAGTTGGCTTATCCAGTCGTGACTCGTGGGGGAGGAGAACATGAACATCTTCTATCCCCTTTCAATGTATGTGTGTATGTATAGACGTAAGATTCATATTATCTTTGTTGTTTTTTTTTCTTTGACTTAGATTGATTGTGAAAAGACAGATTAAGACATACAGAAGACAAAACAGACTATGTGATCAGATATATACAAGCTATTGTATTATTTCTTCGTTCAAGACTAACATATAATTAATATTTTTTTCAAATTTTAGTAGGGTATATGATTTATCTCAGTTTGATTAATCAAAAGCTTGCTGCTTGGGATTATTGGAGTTTTTTCTACTCGTTAGGCTAACAGAATTGCTCATCACTGCTTGCTACATTCTTCATTTTGACACGATTTTGTCCGTATCCTCCTTTTGTTCTGAAAAAAGAGAAGGGAAATGAGCTTCTCCGGTGGATCCGTCTTGTTCCTGTTTTGGTTTGAGAAACCTCATGACCTTATTTCATATTTATTCTTGGAAGAATATAATGATTAGTGAGCTTATGATGCCCTTTGGGTGTTGTGCTTCTTCCTAAAAAATGAAATCTATCGATTTATCTTCACAAAACAAGCATGAATATAAGAAAAGATATATGGATATTATTCATCAAGAAGCGATTACAATATGTTCTTAGATCTAACATTTTGGTTATCATAGCAACATTGTGGTTCTTTTATGCTTTCTTTCCTGCAATCGATCGTTCTTTTAATTCGTCATATACCCTACTAAAATTATACTCCCCCGACCGACGAAATATGTTTATTTGGAGATTTATGTTTTTTTGAGTCTTATTCTATATGTTTTTCTAGCTAGATTTTTCCGTTAATCGCCTGTCGAATCAACGGGACTTGTAATTACATATACTTTGAGAAGAGCTAGCTGTCACACGCAAAAGCAAAAGTGTCAATTTCTGCTGTTGCTGCTTCTTGGTTAAATTAAGTGTGAATTTCTAGTTTTAATTCGAATAATCAAGCTACAATTGCCATTTCCTTTATCTGTTTCTAGCTTTATACTTTCCGTGATCTGAAACATCTGTGTAGATATCTATCTAACCTTACGACTTTCTGTATATATAGATACCATGCACCAACAACAAAACTGCAAAAACTTACCAGTTTTATTCACCTAATTAATAACATGCTGTTCTTTTTTGGACCACAACGCTGCATGGTCCAGGGGTGAGCAAAGAACCGACTGAATGAAACAAATCTGAATAATATCGTACACTTTTAAAGTAAAAAGTGTAATCTCGAACTGAAGCGAACCATTAGGAACATGAAACACTGAAAATTTGGTTTCTCCACTAGTTTTAGTATAAATTAATTTGTTCGGTTGTAGTTTAAAGGTAAAACTTATGCAAACTGAACAGTCTAACCCCTACTGCATACTAATATTGCTATTGCTAGTTAGCCTTTTGTTTTCACCGTCCCACCGCATGCTAATATTGCTATTGCTAGCTAGCCTTTTGTTTTCAACGATAACATGCATGCATTTAGGAAATTCACGGATCCTGTACAAAGTATAATGACGTTCATTATCATGACCACAATTTTCTTTTTACAAGAAACGATAGAATTATTTTCATTCATCAACAAAATTAGTACAACGGTGTTAGTCGGGTACCTAGCTTCAGAGAGTAATAAATTAATCTAGAATGAATTTGCACAATTAAGCAAATTAGAGTAAACCCTATACGGCTACTACAAACACAAACATACCGACATCACCAATATAAATATGCGCAAAATAATGATAGACACAACAAATCTTTACCAAAGAAGACTATATTGGCCACACTAACGAGAGTAAGACCATATCAAGTCATCGTTGGAAGACAAGACCACATTATCACTCCATGAAGACGACAACGTACAATCATCGCAAAAGCGCAACCGCAACAAGACAATGTACGCTACTCCGAAAACGGAACCACTGACCGACTCATCAAAGTGGAGGACAAGGATACTCTATCCAATTATTTGAAGTAGAAATTGTTCTTGGTGTACCAATTTGTATGCCTACCCTCACTAATCAAGTGCCTTGTTAAAAAGTTCTTGATCGTCAAATATGTACACATTGATTATTTCATGTGATTGTATTCAATTATTACGCTACAATTTTTTTAGTGATGATTTATTAATTACATGAGATTTCTAAGTTTTGTTGAAGAATGAAGTTTTTTTTTCTTTTCCCAATACTAGAGGAGATAGAGCACTATTACTTTGTGATCGTGAAATGTCCTAATCCAAACTTTTTATCTCGCCATCTGTCATCACTTAAAAACCCTTAGAGCTTGAAGAATGACATATTTTCTATGCAAGTTACATCTTTCTCCTTCCATTATTGAGTTGATGGAAGTTACTCTAATAGAATTTCCTATTTATGCTATGATCAATTATTTCGCGAGCTATGCAACGAAATTGACAAGCAATCAAAATTTATCAACAATCCAAGCGAATATGTTCCTACTGCAATTTGGTCACACATTCAGAAGGCTTTCCTACAATTTTTAACACACCTCAAGGTAATTTGAAATATTTCTTTCGTCTATGTATGAAGTATTGTATTGTTGTTGAAAGTAGTTGGTAGTCCAAGAACTCTCTATACGAATAATATTATTTTTTATTCTTCAAACAATCAATTAAATAATATATCATTTAACCATGGATGTAATAATTCAGCGACCATGAACAAAATTTATATGTAGTCAACGGGAAAGGCTGAGGTTCAGAGTTGGTTTTGATTGTCGGAATGCAATTTGTATGAGTTGATGGGGGGTAACAATGTGACAGAAAACGACCATGTCCGGAGCATCACCTTTTCAATAATTTGAGGTTCATGCTCTTCGAATATTGGAGAAAGATGAGTGTGGTTACTGTTACTTATTTTATTTTATTAAGAGTATAATTGTGTAAATCTTAATAGATTGTACTTAGGATTATGCTCTAGATCTTTTGTATTGTACTTTGTATTTTTTGTTGAACAAGGAAGCCCGCTATGTTTATTATAAATACATGCACAAAGTGGTAAGAACTACCCACAAAAATTTCCCAACAATCTTCTCTCTTTCTTCCTGTGCTGCATTTTCTCTTTATTCCCTCACTAAAATAGACTTACAATAGTTACGTACTTATTCTTGGAATCTCAAATATTCCTTTAAACTAAAATCTCTGTTAATTATTAGATCAGTTGGACAATGAAGCCCTACAAACCTGGGTCACCATGCTGATCATCATCCAAATTACGTACCTTAATTAACTACCTTCTTCCCCCAACTACCTCTATACTCTTCAACCAACTTAACAATCAATTTTCTGTATATCATCAATATAATGACAAAAGATAATCATATGAGGGACATTAATTCACTACTTGAGCTTTCATTATAATATGGGTCTATATTACCCTCCCCTTTATTACTTTTGCTCAATTTTTATTGTAAACTTTGATACAATGATCTAGGTAGTGTAGTTTCGTTTTCTATAATTTTTCTTTTTATTTTCCTTCTAATGATCTATATTCTCTCATGTACCAACAACACTACACTACATAACACGCCTCCTACCCAATCACGAGTGTATGGTGATTGTTTTCTCTATAGTGACGAAGAGGCTATTATGATTGTGCATTGAATACGTCTGAGATTCTCTCACTGTACAGAGTTAATTATCAACTAGGCCTTTTATATATTATCAAAAAGGACTTATCACTTGATTGATCATTGTTTATGCTACTTGAGACGCAAGAAGATTTATCCCTTGATTGATCATGAATCTATACAATGTATGGATGATTTCATCATTTGGAATAAAATTTAAGAAATACTACTCTCAATCTCATCAACGACAATGATACGTAATGGTGGTTAAAATGAAGAATTAATAATTAAAGATAATAGTAAGAAGAAGAAATTAAATGTCTTTGTCTCATGGCATCGGCCGGCCGCATGCAGTTTGGTGGGCTGAACCTTTCAGAATTGTGGGCGCTTCTTGGCCGGCCGAGTGAGGCGATGCCCTAATTCAAAGAACGTCAACGGGGAATATATTTAATTCACGCAGGAGGACTGTTCCAATTTTTTTGCCAAATAAACCCACCAGGTACATGAACGTTAATAAAATATTAACAAATATTTGATATACTTTGTACTGTAGACATTTTGACCTTCGTCAATGTGTTCATGCTCATGCATAAAAAGACATAAAAGGAAACCCTAGAAAATGGTCACGTCAAAACAAAGACGTTAGTGAGAATAAAACTGGCATAAATATTCTTTGAGAAACGATGTTTATTTTTGGTATTAGGGTCGGTGGCATGAATAACGCAGGTACTTTGCTCTTTCATTTTATGTGCTTTGGTTCAAATGCGTGGTACTCATCATTTATTAAACGTTTGTTTAGAAGTATTTTTAAAATAATTAAAAAAAATTTTGTAAAACTGAACTTGGGTTCTAAAAGCAAATGCTTTTTGAAAGAAGTACAAGATATGTGTTTCTTAGAGAAAACACTTCAAGTGTTTTTTCAGAATCCACTTGAATTTTTACTAAGGTTTGGTATAAAAAAACATTTTCACAAAAAATGTTTTCGACCATTTTAAAATCACCTCCAAACCGACCATAAATAACTAATAGTGTTTGTCCCCAATGGTACTTCATGGACTCACAACTTAATTAAGTAATTATAAGTGTTTGTTCTCAATGGTACTTCATGGACTCACAACTTAATTATATATTAACATTTATTGTTTCTCTTTTTATGAAAATTTACGAAGGGATATGTATATGCGGTCAAGCTACAATTGGAAATTCAATTGTGAATTTTATTTGTTTTTTTTCTTAATCTGTGCGACTAGAAATTTTAATTATGAATTCGTAATTTATTAATGTAGTTTTATATATGTTATACTTGAAGTCAATTAACAGGTTTGATAAAATATGAGAAAAGTCATAGAAACAAGGGAACTTTAATGAAAAACTTCCGGTACTATTCACTTTAACGAAAAATCACATTTTTACACTAAAAAGTCAATCATGGTACTATTCACTTTATCCTTTATTTTTGTCCTTATTGTTAAAGCTCAAAGTTTTCAAGCCATTTTTATTAGTTTTCCTTATAAACAAACGAGATACTATCGAAATTTATAAAAAATCACTCAACTAATGAAATTCGGGCCCACTTGAGTTTTGAATCCTGAATCCATTCTTATGATCTATATGTGATAAATTACATTGATTTGCATTTGTTTGATACATATAGATGAAAAAACAATATTTGATGGTGACCTTTAAAGAGAATCAAGGATTTTAATTATAAAGTAGTGTACTCTACAATTAAGGTGGATGCAAATAATTTCAAAATAAATATAAAGTAAGAGGGGGATTATAGTTAGCACATAAACCCTGAACATACCAGAGAAGATAATTACCATAAAAAAAAATTGTAAATATAAGTCCAAAATATGTAGGAAAAGGGTGAGGGTGGCAAAGATAAACGTTGTTGTTGCATTTGTGCTTCATTGACTCATTTCTTTTGCTTCTTCTTGATCTTCTTTCTTCTTTTTTTTTGTTTTTTTTTTTAGTCGAGCGATAACGTTAGTAAATTAAATGTTAGCTTAGCCATCGACAATGTTTGAACCAACGGCATCATGCAAGAGCATAACACTTTTCCACTACTGTGGTAAAGGGTCACTTGCTCTTTCCTTTTTCTTTTAGGCAGAATTAAAAGTTTTGGTTGCACCCAAATACACAAAAATACATGCGAGATAATGTATTTGTCGACTCAAAAAATAGTGAGATGTTACAAGAATATAGTAGACGTAGGTTATCTATCGTAAAGATAAAATATAAAGAAGGTAAGGTTGTAAAAAAAGAAAAAAAAAATACACAAACACGTTTAAATCACTTTGGTCGAGCGTTTCATATATGTCAATAAATCTAAGTTAGTCTCCATTTTATTTTGTCCATTACTGTGTTATATACAAACTGGACTGTGGTGATTGTGATGGTTGCTGAATTGCTTGGTTCAAAAATTTAAATGTGTTGATTGGAAACGCCGAAAAATACTTTGTGTACACATTCGTCATCATCCGTTGATTACCGTACGCTATATGGAACTAAACGTTCAATGGGATACAGCACATAACCTCAATGCAAGACAAATTTTTCAGTGTGCTGAAAATACGGTCTTATACACAAATATCATAATACAATCTAACCAAATGTATTTTACAATTTGTACCGGAATGTGTTATCGGCACAATTAAAAATTACTCCCAATGCACAAGTTGCTTTTATTTACTGGGAGACTTCTTATTTAATGTTACAAAGAGCCAATCAAGTTGGTATATTATGCAAAAATATTGAGTTGGAGTAAATGTAAAAATTTGGGGAGTTGTTGGCGGTAATGCAATCTTTATTTATGAAACTATATAGAATAAATTGCAATGGCAAATTCACATTAATTTTAGCAACTCCAAAAAAGTTAGAGGTATACTAGCTACCTTTCCAATAAAAACCAAACTCTAAAAACTACCACCGTCGACAGGAATCGATAGATTGGGAACCGAATTTGGGAGGGGAGGTTGGGGGTGGTGATGAGCAGTAGTCGGGGTTTTAGCGCTTCAAACAAACAACAATTAGGTTAAAAGAAACTTTTTTTTTTTTTTTTTTTTTTTTTTGGAAGGAGAGTTGGAGACTAATTAGGGGTAGAAGGAAAAATGAAAGGCTACATGTAGCTCTTACCTAAAATGTAGCCATTCTCTATGTTTTAGTCCTTTGCTATGTTTGTCAACCCATTAGGTTATCTCTAGCTAATGTTTTGTTAAACATAGCCCTTGACTATTTAAATATATATTTTAAGGTAATTATATTTGACTCTATCATATTTGTGTTGCAACCTTATACAATATCTTTAAAACATTTCAATTTCATACATTTACTTATTATTTCATTTTATTTTTATAGTTTCCATCAGTGCCTCCGATATATGCCTACATGGCCATCATAGAGACCACAAGATTTGTGCCACGTGGATAAAAACAAATAAAACAAGTTTTAATTATAAACTAGACCCACTCTGTCCTTCTTCATAATTTACTGGGTTCTTCGTGGTGTTCTTGAGCTGATGAAGACCAAAACTTTTCTGGCTCCTCTCTTTTTCTTCCCTTAATTTATTTTTATCCGCATTTCCCGAAGTCACCTTAAATTACGGATTGTAAATTGTAATACATAGCTTGTATACTTTAATTCACATATGTTAATAAACGCGTGAAAAATCAAAATAATTCTAATACCAGCAGTAAAAATACCATCAAACCATTTTCCATATATATGAACCAATATTTGCAACCATGCATCCACTTGCATTCAACTATTTTTATCTTAGCCGATAATGTTATCCAGTTCTACTCAATTTTCCACGCTCCTATAGTTCTGAAACCCTAACGTGAACTTTACCCCAAGAAGAAACCAAGTTGAAATAAAAATCTCCAAAATGTCTCAGATTCAAAGGACCTTAACACCCGATGATTGAGCTTTCCAGGCAAATGCATGCAGAAGTAAATACAAAAAAAAAAATGCAGAAGTACATGCGTTGCCAATTGGCCATTTCATACATCCCATGCATGGCTGGCTTTGAACTGTCATACACGTGGCAGATGTCAAGGCTCACTTCAACGAGAAATTTTTAATTGTGACGGAAACACAAATGGTACACCACGTGCTTGAATAGGAGTAGTGGGAAATTTTATTTTTTAAGTTATTAACTTTTTAACACACATATTCTACAATTTGTATAATGACACGTGATGTACTATTCCGTGTACCGATCACACTGAAAAATCTCTCTACTGCAACGCTTGGTAACTCTTGATCCCAGGGAAGCTGGGACACATCCAGGTGGCATACATCCAGGGAAGCTGCAGCCAAACCTTACGTCGATCCCAGCAATTAAAACCCAAATTGGGAAATGGGGTCTTAGTATTTGGACAGCACGGGCTGTCACAATACTATATTTTTCTTTTTGGTTGCTGCATAATATTATTTATATATTTTTTTCAAAGATTAAGGAGCAATGGACCTTCTCAAGTCAAACAATTACTTAATCCACATACATCAGTTAGCTACTTCATCAACCGACTGTGCTCTATTTTCTATTAATATAATTCTCCATTTTTTTGGAGTATTTTCTAATTTTATTTAAATATTGCCATCTCACTAGTGACAATTTAATAGTAATTAGCAATAAAAACCTGGCCCACGCCGACAAATCAGAATTGAGGGTTTTAATTAGGAGATTCTCACGAAAATATAACTTAATTAATTAGCCGACCATTTCCTTCAGGTAATTTCAAACATAAGCTAAAAAATTATTAATTAGTAAGCACAATTAATTGATTAATTTGGAGAGGACAGTTCAAGGTTAGCTAACTAAACAGTTGAGATTCTCTGGGGCCGTCCTTTCTAGGGATCGGGAGAATGACAGCCAACCTACAGAATGTATATAGTCGGCGCTATTCTTAATATAATTAATTAATTAAATGGATAATTAAGTTTTTGCATGAGGAAAATATATGATTATCGTGGAATCTTCACAAAGTTTAACTCAATCACAAGTACGCTGACTGGCAAGTGAGTGCTGTTTAAGCTAATTGGCAGTGTTAAGAAAGAAGATAAATATATTGCCATAGGGATTAATTCTACCAAAAATAAAACAATTTATACACTTAAATTAACATCAATCACCCTAGCTAGTTGACAACTTGTGACTACAATACCAATATATGCTTTTGATTTATTTTTTGGTATTGGGTATATGATGCTGCATTATATAATTTTATAATGTATTTTTATGTACGGTTAACTATAATATTTTATAAGGAATTATTATTAGTACTTTAAAAATCTCATTCCACACTCCAAACTTTCTATATTAGGAAAAAAAAATACACTTGTGAGTAGTGTAGAATGAGATTTTTGAAGTGTGCCAATAAGACTTCCCTATTTTATATTGTGGATATATTAATTAATGATATATATGTCGTTGATATTATTTATATTGTTGATATATGTATTAACATATAAAAAAAAAGTTAAGCTAGTTAATTAGCTTTGCTTTTGAACATTTTAATATTACTGATATACGTCGTTGATATTAGTAATATTGTCGTTGATATATGAACGTATCAAAAGAATAGTGTTATCTACACATTTACTTTTACTTCTTACACATCCCTTTCAATTTTCGGCCGTCAGATCGAATAAATTGAAGAATATCAATAATTAATAAAAATGTCTGAGAGCTAAAAATAAATATGTGAAGAATGCTATCCAATCCGCATTCCCCTATATGACCTAAATATATGCATTGACTCGCATGCATATATGACATGGACTGCAAAATCTGCAGTATATTGATGGGAAGGAGTGCCGGTGTGAAATCGCAGATATGTATTAATTGGATACGTGGGGAAGCATGAGTATCTCTTTATGTATGGGAATTGTGTAGTCCAAGGCGGACTCCATTGGATATTGCTGGAGGACTCCGTTGGCTGCATATATTAGCTCAGATTTGCAAGTAGAAGATCACATCTCACTGCAGATTCTTAACTATATCAGAAAATCTCACACCGATATGCTTAATTAGTTTGTAATCCTCCAAACACCCATTTGCATTTGCTTCGCTGCCTTTCCAAAAATATTGAATTCTAATAGTGTGTGTGTATATATATGGGATACTTTGGATGCGATCTCTAATCTCTAACACCCTTTGACTAAAACCTTAATGATATTCAAAGTTTGATCAAAGTCCATTGACTTTGTACACCTCATTATGTTACTATTAATATTTATATTTTTATAGTTTTGACATTAATTGTTTGATATTTTATGAGATTTATAATCCTACAAATTTAAAATCCCTCATTATAATACTATTAGAAACGGCTACAATAAAAAAATTTAAACATTTTGATTGAATAAATGGATAAAAACTATGTAACAATAAGAAATAGTAAATGGCAAAAGAATGTATCCATAGTGTTAAAAAAAAAATTGGTACATTTCACATATAACAAAGTGGTACATTGAAGAATGGGTACATTATAAATAAATTAGGGTACAAATAAAAGATTAAAAAATTATGAGTACAAATGAAAATTTTAAAAAATATGGGTGCAAAAAGAAATTAATACATGGGTACATATTAAAACTAAAAAGAAAATACTACAAATTTAAAAAAGATTGCAAATTAAAAGTGGGTACAAACTAAAAATATAAATATATGATACAAAGTTTAGCCATAAAACATAAATATACTATTTGTAATTTTTCTATCATTGATTAATTATACAATGTCACGTGACGGTAAACACATGGACACAAATACAAATAAAATTTTAAAAAATATGGGCATAAAAAGAAATTAATATATGGGTACAAATTAAAATTGAAAACAAAAATTGGTGCAAATTAAAAAAAGGTTTGCAAATTAAAAATGGGTACAAACTAAAAATAAAAATATATGATAAAAAATTTAGCCATAAATATAAATATACTAATTGTAGCATTTTTAACACTAAATGAATATATTTAACAATAAAAAATATTGTATTATTGAAATAATTAATGATGTTATTAATACCCAACTATCTTAATCAAAAATTGAAAAATAATAAGGTTTTAATCAATGAAGTAACAAAAGAAGAGATAATAATCTAATTTCTCGTGTATATATATATATATATATATATATATATATATATATATATATATAAAATACTGTGGCTAGCTCGTCAACAGTCAACGCGTACAATATTTTAAAGTTGCCACGGTGGTGAGAGATCTGCAGGTCATCAGTTTAGTTTGGCTGTGGAAATTGAATTGAAGTCAACAAAAGATGGCACCAAGCTGATCAAATTGTACTTCTCTTCCGGTGCAGGATGCAAATACAATAAGAAGCTAGCTCGCTAGGGATTTTGGGCATATAGTTTCCAAATCCAATAAGAAGCGCCGCAATGAGAAGAAAAACTTCTCTGTCTCCATTGCATATATTCTCTTTCTTTCCACAAGGATTTTGTGAGAATAAAGATAAAACGAGAACCACATATAAAGAGAAACTTACCGAGAATGCTATCGTATTACCAAAGTTAGTCCTAATATGGAATGAAAAAAACGTATCTGCAGTTTTGATGCTATTTTGACAGTATTTCAAGCATATCAGGGCTAGTAAGAAAGAGAGAGAGCGGGCATGTCTTCAAATTTTGTTCTTCTTCTTTTTTTTTTTTTCTTTTTCTTTTTCTTTTTTTTTTTTTTTTTTTTTTGACAAGAAACGATAATATGCTCTTTCATTAATCAACAGAAACAAATACAAGGGTTTTATTGGGTACATAGCTCCAGTGACCAACAAATTGATCTAGAGTGAATTTGGGCAAACAGACAAATAAGAGTAAACCCCTAGTAGACTACCACAAGCATGAACACACAACTGCCAAGCTCACAAGTGCCACTAGTACAGATATCTCACAATAAACGAGAGCCGCAACAGAGCAATACCAGCAGCCATAATGGTCATCCCTGAACAACGAGGCCACACACTACTACAAAATTGGTTTAATGTGTCAGAGAGTGGTGGCGGTTTTATACTATTACTGTTGGATAAAATATTTCCGACAACATGTTTAAAAAGTGTCGGATAACAAAGTACTACTGTCGCTTATATCCGACATTAATGCACTACTTTCTAACAAGAATAATGAAGCGGGACCTTAACTCCACTAGATTTATTTTTTAAATAATTTTAACCAATTCTAGCAGATATATCCAACATGAGTAAGTAATGTGTCATATTACATTGTATTATTTTCAAATTTTTAATACTAACTCTGGCGGTTATATCTGACACAAATATTTTCAAATTTTTTATAATAACTTTGTCGGTTATATCCGACACAATTATTATTTTATATTTTTAAATTGTGGCAAATTTTGGATGGGATATTTCCCACCATTCTTTACGTTGAAAAGTGTGTTGTCGGTTCTATTCAACGATAATAGGAAAGTGTGTCGAACACATTTTTACATTGTTGTTAGTTTTAACCGACAATACTACCAATTCTACATTATAAAACCGCTCTCCTTCTTCCTTGCACTGTTGCCTTCTCCCTTCCCCAGTTTCTTCTCCTTCTCGCTGCATTCATTTTCCTCTCCTCCTTCTTTCCTTCTCTTTCTCTTCTCCCCTTCTCCTCTCTCCTGTCTTATTCTCCTCTTCACCTTCATTTCCTTTTCGTTTCCCCCTTCTTCTTTTTGGCATCTCTTTCTTCTTTTCTCCCCTTCCTTCTTGTCATTTCATCTTCTTAGCATGCTTTTTTATCCACTTCATTCAGTTCCTCCATCATTCTCTCCATGATAGTCGCCGATCTCATCTCCCCGTCTTCTCTCTCTAGGATGACAACACAGGATTTATGTGAAACACTAGAAATGTCTCGCTTTCCTACTCCCGTTTTCTATTGTGTGTAAGAGATTTTGCTTATCTGAGGTAATTAGTGATGGATTTTGTTTCAACTTTTTCGAGTTAACTAAAAATTTTTAGTTCCCTAATTTTATTATGGTTTTGTAGTTTTTGTGCAATTCAATCTATTTTTATACTAATTTGCTAATTATCAAATTTCTCATACATTGTTCTATTTAAACCATATTTATTTTATCTAATTTGTTAGTATTTAGTGATGTTTTTGGCATCAATTGCTGTTGAGATTTTCTTAATTCATGTTTTCTCATGTGATGGACTGTTGTTCTGCAGTGAAGAGCACCGAAATAAGAAGAGGGGGAAAGGAGAAAGGTAGCACTGATGAAGAAAAGAAGAAAAGGAAAAGAAGATAGGAAAAAGGAAAAGTCATCATTATGTTTTTTAACTACGAACTGGTGGTCCAGTGGTAAAAGGCGGATTACGAGGCTTCTTTAAAACTAAAAATTGGAGGTCTCAGGTTCGAAATCCGCTGCTAGAGTGGAAGCCAGACTTGTGGCCAAGGGAAGACTGAAATACCTCTGTGAGTCTTCCCGGCCCTCGGCAGAAGTGGATAACCGTGACTTGCTACCAATTGTCCCTTTTTTTAAAATAAAATCATTATGTTTTCTTTATTTTGTTGTATAAACACTTTGTATAATGAGATTTATTGTTAAAGAACATTACCAATGGAAGCATTTATGACAGATATGGAATTTTAATTTTTTAATTTTTTTAAATGAGCATGGGTGTCGGATAAAGGAGCATTTTTGTTTATTTTTACTTTTATTCAAAACATAAATTTAGTTTATATTCTTTTATATTTTTATTAAATGTGACATCATTGCCTTTATATCTAACTGGATTTCTCAACAATTGATGTCCCCTATAACCGAGAGGAGTATTAATGTCACTTGTATCCGATACTATTTTCTTGGCTGATTAAGAGTCATATCTGACAGGAAAAGCCTTGTCGTGACTCATGCAATGTTGTTGGTTATTTTATCTGCCACTTCATGAATTTTTGTCGGATTTTTTGCTAATATCCGACATAAATAGGGTTTTCTTGTCGTTTTTTAGAACGATACTACTGAGTACTTTTGTAGTAGTGACATAAAGTTATCACGGTAGAGCAAGACCACATCAAGTCACTGTTGATAGACGAGACTACATAACGCATCGCACAAAGGTGAAGACAAATCTAGCGAAAACAACAGCGCCACCACGGTGCACATAAGGCGAGTGAAAACAACTGCACTACTCCGAGAAGGAATCCATTGGTCCACTCATCACAGATGGGGATGAGGCACACAGGCCAAGACCACCTATAAATTCGCCTGAGTGAGGTACTGGCATCCACACATCGAGCACCAAAACGGCTAACTGTAACAGGCAGTAGAGCCACCAGGTCCGAGCCGCACAAGCCTAGCCACCAGATCAAGCTAAGCCGTCAGAACAAGTCGAACCGTCAAATCTGAGTGCACACAACAGTGCAGCCACTGGAACCAAATGAGGAAGGTCATACTACCCTATAAAAGAGTTGAAGAAGATGGATCCAAACCACCTGCAGCTCGAATCCACCCCACGCCAAGAAAAGCCAATACCAAAACAAAAAAATCTTGAAAGGGCATGCCCATATCAGGGTACAAGGCATAAATCCGATGAATGCTACACACAAAAAGGTAGGAGATAAGCATAGGAGGGGAGATGAGGTAGGTGAAGGCCGAAAAGGAGAAGTCAACATGATGTTGGGGGGAAGAAAGTCATGGATGTCGAGGAGGAGAAGGTTGAGATGGAGAAAAAGGGGGAAGAAGGGGGAAAAAGAAGGGAGAAAAGGCTAGGAGGGAAGCTGCCATCGGCCCCCAACCATAGCCTTTGGCGACGATGGAAACAGCCGGCTAGGGTTTTGTCGAGGGAGAGAGCTTTTGGAGAGATAGAAAGTCCTGACCAAATCCTTCAAATTTTGTTCTTAAGAGGCCAAAAAATTTTAATGTGTCTAGTTCATAAACAAAAAAAAAAACTTTTTGAAAAAGCACGTACTAAATGCTTCGATTAGAGTATTATGGAGATCATATGATGTAGGAGAGATATGAGTCAATTCTGATGAAAAAAGATAAAGAAAATAAAATGTCTCAAATTTTGGAAAAGAAGAATTAAGGTTCGGAAATATTGGATTTAATCGATATGGCGACAAAAAAGCCATCAAGAAATATTCGGGTGTCAGAATTGCACATATATATGTCGTTTTAAAGGGAATTGTGAGAAGAACGCCTCATGGTTAGATCACAAGCTTGTCATGTTTAAGGTCAAAATGATAGTTTAGGCTTCAAAAATAGCGTTTTAAAGTTTGTAATAAAAATAAAAATTTTCATTTTTCCATCTTATTAACGTTTTGTATTTCTTAAGACCTCCTATAAACTTACCAAGGTCAGATTAAGTCTATTTAAACCCTTTGGCTCCTATTGTAATCATCAATTTCAGAATTAATTAAACGACCTTTGGGTTTTCTCTTAAACTCTAATGGATTCAGAAAACTTTGTTCTTCAGGGTATACGTTTGTATCCCTTTTACGCATGCGTTGCATCACCATATATTTGTATTACATTAGTGTACCATATAATATGACAAATGATTGATATGACTAAAATTCAATACCAAAAATTCATTAATTAACATAGCATAAACATATTACTTATCAAATCAAATATTATACCAATATAAACATAAATATAACATTCCGAGCATTTTTCTTAAAAAAAATATATTTAGAAGTAACCCCAAACAGCCCATAGTCAATGTATCATCAGACACACACACACACATACTCATGGAACACAAAAATTAAAAATTAAGAAGTCCATGATAGCCAAATCAGCAAATAATAACAAAGGGGAACATCAGCTAAACCACAAATCGTACGTATGCACATTCATGAACCCAAATCCCCAATCCCACCTATAAATACCACTCCCAACTCCCACACTTTTCCTCACTCCTCCTCACTACTCCAGTTTAACCTACACAGACTTGGCCATCCTCCGAAGAAGAAGAAGACGAAGCAACAATTCTTCGATTATCCCTAAAAATTTCAAAGAATGCCTTCTTCCGATTCGCCAATGTCTCTAATCATTTCCAAATGCACCGTCTTCCCTGACCTGCCCTCCTCCCTCGACGACCTCCCCCTCTCCGTCTCCGACCTCCCCATGCTCTCCTGCCATTACATCCAGAAGGGCCTCCTCTTCCCCCTCCCTCCCTACCCCATCATCCCCTCCACCCTCATCCCCCTCCTCAAAAGCTCCCTCTCCCAAACCCTCTCCCGCTTCCACCCATTGGCTGGCAGACTAACCACCTATCCCACCGGCCAGGTGTACATCAGCTGCAACGATGCTGGCGCCGACTTCATCCACGCGTCCGCCCCCAGTCTCTCAATCAGAGATGTTTTGGGCCCTGCTGACGTCCCCGATTGCGTCAAGGAGTTGTTCGCCTTCGACAGGACCGTCAGCTACACTGGCCATCACAACGCAATCCTGGCCGTCCAGGTCACTGAGCTCAACGACGCCGTTTTTATCGGATGCTCCGTCAACCACGCCGTCACCGACGGCACCTCCTTCTGGAACTTCTTCAACACCTTCGCGGAGCTCTGCCGAGCATCTTCACTATCACCGAATGAGAATTATAACTACAAAAAATTGACAATCACGAGGCAGCCGGACTTCAGCCGGAACTCGGTTCTGATCTCGCCTGCAGTGCTACGATTCCCAGACGGCGGTCCGAAAGTCACATTCGACGTGGACGAGCCATTGCGGGAGAGAATTTTCAGCTTCAGCAGAGAAGCTATACAAAAGCTCAAGGCCCGAACCAACAACAAAAAATGGTCTGAAAGCGAAGACGTTTTGCTGAGCGCCGTCGAGATTCTTGGGAAGCAGAGTAACGACCCCTACCAAAACAACGATAACGGCGCGAGAGTGACGTCAATTATTGAAAACTGGTTCAAAACTTCGAACGCGAACTCCAAAACTACGGAGGAGATCTCGTCGTTTCAGTCGCTCTGCGCGCTGCTCTGGCGATCCGTGACGCGCGCGAGGAACCTGCCGTCGTCCCAAATGACGACGTTCAGAATGGCGGTGAACTGCCGTCACAGGCTGGAGCCAAAACTGGACGCATTCTACTTCGGGAACGCGATTCAGAGCATCCCGACGTACGCGACGGCGGAAGAGGTGCTGTCGCACGACACAAAGTGGTGCGCGGAGCAACTGAACAAGAGTGTGAAGGCGCACGATAATAATAGTGTGCGGGGCGTCATTGAGGATTGGGAACGGAACCCGCGGGTGTTCCCGCTTGGGAACTTCGACGGTGCGATGATGACGATGGGGAGCTCGCCGAGGTTCCCGATGTACGACAACGATTTCGGGTGGGGGCGGCCGATGGCGATTCGGAGCGGGCGGGCGAATAAGTTCGACGGGAAGATATCGGCGTTTCCGGGGAGGGAAGGAGGTGGCAGCGTTGACCTCGAGGTGGTTTTGGCGCCTGACGCAATGGCTGGTCTCGAAACAGATTCTGAGTTCATGCAATACGTGTCCAGCTGAGCCTGTAAAATGACGTTATATTTTGTTTAAAGCTTAGAAGGAAGAGGTAAAAAGATAGGATGTGGGTGAATGTAGGGAGGATTAGTCGCATCGAAAAATTTCTCGTCAAGAGAGATTTTTCAATGTGATCAGAATATAAGATAATATATTATGTGTCAGTATTTAAAAAATAAAATTTTAAACTAGTTATATAAAAATATGTAATTTATCATCCGCGTTCCAGTTATTTTGAAAAATTTCTCCTTGATCAAAGAATGAAATTCGATCAGTAGTCTCCAATGACCGTTGGATTACTATGGGCCCCTGGGTGCTGATGTGGGATTGGGTTGAACGGGGGTGATTAATCTGGTCTGGAAGAACAAAGGGAGGGATGTACTGCTGTCTATTTGTGAATTCCTTTTTATTTGTAATATAAGTATTTTCTTATGTCATTTTAGATGTGTATTAATTTTCGTTACAATTTTTAATTCCTTTTTTCCTTCAAGACCTACATATATGCAAAGTACGATAGTCAACTAGGATAAAGACAAGCATATTATCTTAATCAACTGAAGTGAGATTAAATCTTCTGCATTTAAAATAAATATGACATCTCAGTAGCTTCAATTATTGACTGACATATTTTATAAACGTAATTTTTCTTAATTTTGTTATTATAAACGTACTATGTGTCAAACAGTAAACCTAGTTTATAATCAAACCATAGATGTAGTTTTGAGGCTAATGTTTGGGCCGCATTGATGTTAAGTCTCTTCACTGAGTCCAGCAAGAGTACGACGTCGCATCAATCTCGACGCTTTTAAAATTCTTACAACCCAAAATCTCAGGCTTCATCAGCCTTCGTCTCAACTTCTCGACAGCCGGAAACTGGAGTTGGACCTCAGCAGCAACTCCATCTCGGCTGAATCAAACGCCTTCCCTGCCGCCGCGTCTCCAGATCCGGACCGTCCTGAACCTCAGACGATGAGTAGAACCCGGATTCTCAGAAACCCGATTGTATTCGTATTCGGGTTCGTGTCGATTTCTTGTTTCGTAATCCTCACAATCTCAATACTGCGGCTTCCAGACATCCCGCTCGGACCATACGTCGCCACAAAAGCCAGCCGAAAAGCCTCACAAAACGACAAATTACCGATCGGGAAGTTCGGAGAAATGACGCTCGAAATGCTGCCGGAAGATCTTCCCTTCACCGTGTTCCTCCCTTCGGAGAGAGCCTTCGCGCGCGATCTGCGGCTGAGATGGAAGGATAGCTTGTCGCCCGAGAAGATGAACGACACTTACGCGATAATTTCGCGAGTGCTGGGGTTCTCGACGGTGCCGAGGAGTATTGCTTCGGACAATGTGCCGATTGGGAAGGAGCTGTCGTACGATTCGATATCTGGGTTTACGCTGTGGTTGTCGAAGGAGGAGGACGGGGCGGTGGTGGTGAACGGAGTTCGGTCGGAGAGGGTTGATGTGAGGAGGAAGGCGAGCGTGGTGCATGTTATGGATGGGGTTGTCATGGATGCCGAGTTCCAGCAAGCGTTTCAGACCGAAGAAGAAGAAGACTGAGTGAAAGAGTGAAAAAAAAAAAAACTCAACATCTGCAAATTAACATCATGTTTTAACTTCAAATCCTGTACCCTCCAAAAATTACTCAGAGAAACATATGAATTTGATTTTGTAATCGTTTCGACTTAATTTGATAACGTACTTATTTTCTAATGATGTTCTCGGTTTGAACCGAATCGTAATTTAGAACCCCTGTACTTTTTAAGCACTGGTTGCTTGTAAACGCACGAGAAATCATGAATCTGAATACTTCAAACGCTATGCGTTTGGAAATGAACGGAAAATCAAGGATCGATATTTCGGTTCCAATTTCATTAGGTTACTAACACGGATGGAACAAGGCGTCAACAAAGGAAAAAGAAGGAAATCAACGGAAATTTTAGAATACAAGACAAGTATCTCCATTATCGCTCGAGAACCCGGAAATCATATGTTCGAAAGGAAGTGAGCAGCGTCTGGGGCATAGCTAAAGATTAGGTTGATTGCTAAGGAGGCATGTCCTATGCATCCCTCCAAATCAAACTCAAAATCCATCAAGCGCATCGGTTATCTTCGTCCAACAGATGACGCCCCTCTAAAGTCCGAGCGAAATTTAAATACTTCTAGCTTCCAGCGGCAGCTGATACAGCAACTTGTTTAGAGTCTTCTGCCTTTTCGTGCTCCTTATTGTGCATCTGAAATATTCCAAAATTTTCACAATAAAATCGTGATGAGCAGACAAAGAATGATGTCGTCTCTTGTATTGATGTAAAAGAGGAATCCTAATAATAAAGTAATACATTCATGGAAATGCATCTCACCTTGTTGTTGATCAAGTTGTGAAGAGCGATAACACTTCGGATGAGGGATGAAAGATAAATAACCAACATCATATCATTTGTTTTCACTGCACATGACAACAAGAACATGAACTCTCTAACAAAAGAAGCATTTGCACAAGAACAAATCTAACCAAAAAGCGGTTTATGCGAAAGGTTGGGTTTACCTGAAAAGGCCTTGACCAAATCAGAAACATTAAGATTTGGAAGTAGATTGAACACATCCTGCATGAATTTTGAATAGCGAAATAAGAAAAATTACCAAGTTTGATGGTGAAATTATCAATAGGGGCGAATATATAGAACCATATTTCATTTGGAGCAACAAAAGTATTTAACGAAAAGCTTCCGGTATTGTTCACTTTAACGAAAAACCACATTTTTACTCTAAAGAGTCAATCCTGGTACTATTCACTTATAACACATTTTTGTCCTTTTCGTTAAACTCAAAGTTTTCAAGCCCTTTTCATTAGTTTTACTAATTATCAATAGGCGGCAAATACATAGAAGAACCATATTTCATTGTGGAGCTACAAAAGTTAGATATAAATCAAACTTGCACCAAAACCTCATAAAAGTTGGAGAGATATCAGATTATGGCTTGTACTATATATATGGTAAGCCAAAGCCAGACCTGTAGGTGGTACAATATCTCGTGGTTTAATGGGAGCTTGCCATCAATAACAAGGTCGAGATAACCCCGAATCTCTTTAAGTCTTGCTTCCAATCCCTTCAAACCTGTGAGTTTCCCTGTAACCTGTACAAGGATAGGATACTAAGTTTTTTGTATTGCCTTTTATACTCATAAGAAACTCTAATCATTTCAACAACATACACTGGTGCACACACATCCATATTCACAGACATGCATGTCTGTTTGTGAGTGAATAAAAAGCGAAAATGCTAAATGAAAATCTAATAAAACCGAACCTCTGTTGCAAGAGTGCTGATGGTTGTATCCTTTACGTCTCTAAGCAAGTGTTCCACTCCTGTTAAAAGGGAAAAATGGTAAATAAAAACCATATGTAGGATCAAAATGACACCCACCAACGCACAAAGGAAAGCAAAAATTAAAATGTGAACGCAATAAGTTAGAAGTCATTCCAATCAATGTTAAAATAAAGGAGGGCATACCAATTTCCTCAACTTCATGGGCAGCAATTTCAGAAGGCACATGAACAAACACCTTCTGACTTTTCTGGGTAGCATTCTGTACCCATACCGAAATGTTAATTCAAGTTTGTAGCATTAAAACCAGATTTCAAGTTAAGAAAAGCAATGTAAAAAAATTGTGATTCTACCTCTTTAACCTCTTCAACAGTACAGTAAGCTTTTGTGGGTATTCCCAGCTCCTTAGGTTGGACATCTATAATGACCAAGACAGGATTTGGAACATAGCTGAAAATCAAAAGGAAAACATGATATAGGGGGACAAAAAGATAAATATTAACGAAAGTATAAGAAAGGGAAGTATGTGCCTGTAGATGGATGCTAAATTTAATAATGTTCTGCCGCGATAGAGATAAAAAACTAAATAAGTATGCCAGAATATTTCAACTGTTTTATTAAATACAACCATCAATAGTTACTGTTTACAGATATAGTGCTTCTTCTTAACCAACCATCAATAATTTACAGATAACTGATGCACAACCTCAAAATTTCCATAATCTCAGCCATCTTAGTTACTGTTTTTACCAAACTTCAAGTTACACCAACAAAACGGTATAACACAATGAGGAGTAAAGAGAAAAAAAAGAAGGGGAGAACCGGAAGAAGTGCACTTTTGCTTCTTCTAGTTTTAGTCAATGGAGGACTTAGTTTCTCCAATCTCAGTGTGAGCAATATGAACCTTACACGTCTCAGTTTATCTCCATGAAGTCCCTCAAATTAATTTTGTTGACCAGCCTTGTTATAACTTATAGGAAGCATTCATGATATTCATAGCCTAATGGAATCTCAGGTCCAAGTAGCACTGTTTGCATAGAGCTGAGAAACTTACTCATTAAATAAACCGTGAATGTCCAAGTCATTTTCTCGCAATTTGGGCCCTGTGCTGTACCATCCCACAACATGCTCC
Organism: Pyrus x bretschneideri; assembly: GCF_019419815.1. NCBI lineage: Eukaryota > Viridiplantae > Streptophyta > Magnoliopsida > Rosales > Rosaceae > Pyrus > Pyrus x bretschneideri. The sequence continues at coordinate 5,511,053 of NW_025999723.1, read as the reverse complement.
TTAGCTGCAAAAAATTATGTGTCAATCTTTTCATCATAACATATAATGTATGTATCGGAAATAAGAGATGTATCCTTGATTAGTACCATTTATTCTCTTTGCCATGGAATACATGGCTTCGTGGTAGTTGTGATCAAGAAACCAGATACTTGGGTCCTTGTCATCCTCTTCAAAGGGCACTGAGAACAGAAATTCATGTATTATATGAGTCAAAAGTAACGTGCTTGAACTGGAAACATAAAAGGTTTTAGAATAAAAATTATAAAATAAAACATGGAAAGGCAAAATAAGAAATCTTCTAGTCTAATAAGAGCACAAACCAAACTAACAAGTTAAATTTAAGGGGACAAGCTCGAGGCTGACGCTACATCACAATCTCTCGGAAAACCAACAAGCAATCTCGAAGTCAAAGCAGTACAAGAACGCAAGTGTAGAGACCAACAACGAAGGAACGTACAATTCAATAGGAAGCTGAAATAGAAAGCATATTGTGCCGTACATACACTAATAAATCTCCAAATTGCACGAGTCTACGCATTCGGAAAGCAAATATTTGCACATTTATGCTACAAAGACATCAGTACCTCCGAGTTCAACCCGAAATGAATTATCAAATTGCATTACTTTACCTTTTGTACATCTAAATTTTGAAACTTGGTCTAAATTACGTGAGTACTAATTCATATATCAGCATACAAATGCAAGATAAATTTGTTCAGCCAATTTAATTTCAAGCGCAAAGCAGCAGATATATAGAGCTTAAAGACCAATTTTTCCCACTAAGCAAACAATAATTAACAACAGCCGGAGCAAAATTCAAATTCAAATTCAAAACTTCCTTAATCAGATAAAAAAATCGAAAATTCAATAAAATTATTTAAAAATAAATAAAAGCAAACGAGATCCAGACAGAGCCGAGAAGCTGCGGGAGTAAAAGAGCGAGAAATAAACGAACCGGCGTAGCTGTTGGTGACGTCGACGGTGCCTTTGAACGACGAGCCGAGCAGAACTCCGACGACGCGCTTGCGACTGTCTTTGGCGACCCTGTTGTAGTTGTCGACGATGCTGAGCAGAACCAGCGGGTGAACTATCACCTTTTCGATCGGCCTCGATGAGATTTGCTGCGTTTTGATCACATCCATTGCTAGATTTCTTCTGCTTTCTCTGAATTTTCCTGCTTTTTTGCGGAAATTTTTGAGTTAGCTTCTCCCGCAGGAAACCTTTCTCCCTATAATTTGTCTGTAAAAAGCTGCTTGCTCGGCTGTTGTTCTGTTTCCTTCCGGTTCTCACACCAATATTATATGTGAAATACTTTTGTTTGCTTCTGGAGAAATGCGTTGGGCCGCAAAGCCCATGTTGTGACATTGAGCCTAAGATTTATGGGCTTTATTACGGTAAACTTCATTGCTTTTCGGCCTTTCGCAAATTGTTTATCCTTTTTTTTTTTTTTTTTTTTGAGCTTTTGGCTAAAGTGATGTTGAAATACAAATGTTTCGATTATAAAAAAGTCACTTTCTATTATTAGTCTCAGGTTTTGTGAAAATAAAAATTAAAATGTCGGAGATAATTTGTCGAAAATATATAGACTAGTTTCAACGACACAAATATAAGATATCACCGACATGCTAAAAACAAATCATTCTAGCCGGTCATGTTATTGTTATGGCCCTGACACTTGTATCAGAGTACTCATACATGCTCGTCTCAAAACCATTCCATGGCAGGGTGAGATTCTTACGTCCCACAATCAGATTAGGTAGATTGTCCCACTCATTTAGAAAAGAGCGGAACCTTTGCAATGAAGTTTGTACCTACATGAGGAGAGGTTCTTACGTCCGCCCTGGCGGATGGGGCATAAGCAAGGCACACAGGAAGACTATTTGGGTGAGCCAAGGTCAGCAAATTAAACATGGGGACTCCAGGTTTACGAGTATGGTTGTATGGCCTTTTTTTTTCTTTTCTTTTTTTTTTCAACCCCATCATCTTATTAAGATAAGAATGGAAATACAAATGAGGGGGACATAAAGCCAAGCCTCATTGATGGAAATAACATAGCAAGTAACACGATAAGGGAACCCCACTTACAAAGAAAACACATGAAAAAAATCATCTAAAACGATAGCTGGTAGAAGCAGAAATATCATGAATATAAGCAGACGCTGCACATGAAGGAACGTTGGTTCCTCTTGCATAAGGCCATGTCCAGAATTCCTCTTGTAAGTGGTTCGGACCATCTAGAGTGTTCGGACCATCTAAAGTGTGTGTTTATAATTTTCCTAAATAAAATGACACAGTATATACAACAATTTCACTCTTTGAAATGTCATAGGTAAATAAGAAGTAAACAAGTTGTATACACTCCCCTTTAATTTGAACTAGAAGAGTCACACTTCTCGTTTCAATATTGAAATGGGTATTAAGCTCGAATATCCCTTTTGTTAAATTACTCTTATGCTATCACTATTTATTATTACAACTTCCAAAACTACTCTCAATGTATGAGATTCCAGAACCGGAGCTTTAAGTTATTCATGAATGGCCAATTTTTCTGAACGACAATATTATATTTTAATCTAATTCCAATTGTATAGAAAGAATTCAAACTCGAGTGCATAAGAGATAACACATCCGATCAAATAATGTAAATACGCTCAGATCCGCATGAAAGAGCAGGTTTAGAATCTCCAAATGAAATTTAAGAATAGTTTTGGTAGTTGCCATTACTTGGTAAGGATAAAATGAGAGCTGTGGGCAAGTGGGGAAGCAGACCCAAGGTAAGTAAAAGGTATATGAGTCATATGACCAAGGCCAAGTGTAGCAATTCCATTCACAATTTTGCAGCCCAAGGAGACATTTCTCACGTGGCCAAGAGAAAGTTCCGATTTCCAAGCCATTCATACAAACAAGAAACCCAACAGAGTAAATCACAGAGAAATTAATAACAACAAGAAAGTGCACATGCAGAGAAGAATGTCCAAGAATTTTCCAATATTTTAATTCAACAACTCAAATTAGCGTCAATACTGCGTAAACTTTTCAACCTCTATCTCTCCCTCCTTACCTTTCTGTTGACCCTTCATGCCAGCTGCTAAACCCTAAATTCTACAAATGGCAGCCATGGCTACTAGCTAGCTAGCTGGAGCTTCTTTTTTTTTTCGTTCATTTTCTCATAAATTTGAAGCATGTAAATTATTGGAAACTTAAGCGCAGATCCAAAGGTGGAAGGTCCATTTCTGCCCCAACAGTGTAAGTAAAAGCTGATGTCTCCTTGCAATATTCATTTGCATGAAATCTCAGCTTCTCTCCTTCAGATTCGTTTAAAGAGTTTATCGGGAAAAGTTGAAGGGTCTCAATCACTCTCGCCGGCTCCGAAACCTGATTTATTTCTGCAATGAACGGAACATAAAACCACGACATCAGCAAAGAAAAATATTAACTGAGAGTTTGAACACTCATGATTAGATGTGCGGCCCAGAATTCCGGTGCATACTAGAAAACCCTAAAGTGAAGAACATCAAAAAAGATAAAATTTTAACAGCTAATGATTAATTAACGTACGTTTTGGAGACGGCTTGTTCTCCTGATCTCGACGAATGATATCCTTGTCATCAATAGAAACTTTACGCCGCTTTTGTCTTTCTCTGGCTTTGTGATTCTGAAACCAGTAAAAGACGTTCTTGCTCTCGATCTTTCCATAAAAGCTTAGCTGAGAAGAGATTTTCTGAATCTGATCAGTGCTCGGCGTTCGGAGTCCAGACCTGAACAGGTCAGTCAGCACTTTAACCTGTTCAATGGTTGGATTCCAACGCCCGCACTTGGTTCCACTATTACCATTACCACCGCCACCACCACTGCGAAAACTCGATCCTTTGATGCAAAACCCTGGCATGCCATCGTCCATATTTCAGCTTCAAATGGCTAGAAACAAAACCGGTCTCTCCTGCTGCCTCAGGAACTTCCTTTTTTCTGAGCCTCTGAACTCCAAACAGTGTGAACCCGTGTGCATATATAATACCCTAAAGTGGATCCATTGGTTTTTTTTATTATTATAATTTTTTTTGCGCTACATCTTTTATTGTTTAAAGGTTTTTGATTTATTGAAATCAGCACTTTGTTTATACATTTGTCTGCGTTGTTTTTAGGGAATTTGAGATTGAATAATTATGTGGATTTGTTCGTTTTAATTATCTTTTCCCCGTTTTTTGTGCGCAGAGAGATAGAAATTAGAAATAGAGGGACATGCGCGAAAGCTGCCAATGTTCAACATTGGTCGGCGAGCAGACAAGATGAAAGTTTTCACTATAATACAATTTTACGGTTTGTATATATTTCTTGAGTTCATATGCACAGTATAGATTTTTTCGGTTTTTTGTGCTTTTCAATTTTATAATTCTCATGCTACGGAACATTAGATAAGAGCAAATTTGAAAGTGCTTTAAAAAAAATAGTCGTTTTGGAATAACACTTTCTGTGTATGTGCTTTTTTTAGCAAGTATTTCAAGTGTTTTTAATAAACGCTTGCATATGTTTCTTAAAAATTTCATCCTACTTCTTGGCAGAAGTACCTTTTAAAGAATCATTTTCAAACAGTCCATAATTAATATAGTAAGTCCAAGATAATTAAGACATGTGAGTAAGGCCAAGCTTCATAGTTAATTTAGTTGGTGTCTGCTAAAGGTCATACAGAAGAGTGCAAATCTCATGAAGGTAATTATCCAGGGCAAAAAAAGATCGATCGATGCAAGTGAAAGTCAAAATTACACATTGTCTGATTTGGATTGAACGGTTTTGTTCGCAACAGACTGACAAAGATACTGAGTTAGGTTGACCCTAAAGACTGATCATAGCTCAGTCAAATAGGGTGGGGAAATCGTAAACCTCCTTTTAAGGATGCGCAGTGTGGGAACATAAACAAAGCGACAATAAAGCCACCACAATTGAAATTTAGGAGGGACAGACAACTCATGACCAGCCAAAAAGGGAAAAGAGAAGAGGAGACATATTGGATTATGTTATGTCATGTGCCTCCTGTCGTAAGCAACTACATCCCCCTTTTTCCAGTCACTCGGTTTGCTTCATCTTTTGCTTTAGGGTTCGAAATATATATTGAAAATTTTAGAAACGCACTTCTCATTTGATAGCAGGCTATCCAATTCTGGGAGTGATCAAAAGTGTAGGTGAAGTTTTGTTCTTTAGGGTTTGTCCCTACAAGGGGATTATTTTGAATGAAAAGTTTGAACAATGGTTATAAGCATGATATATACGCCATGAGATTTGCTTGCGATTTATTTTTTTATGTGGAGTTTGAAAGTTTGAACTTTCAAGAAGGAAAAAGGAACTAATTTACGTAACACATGCTATTCTTTTTTGCCGATGAACATATATAAGTTTCATTGGTAAACGAGTGCATGACAAAGTGTAGATCAAAGAAACCCTAGCTAGTAGCTAGAGGAGGGTTTTTAAAATAAGTGGATCAATCAATTCTAAGAGGAGCAAATAGACATAACCATGAGCAACTAATTAATCAAACAAAGCCAATAATCAAATAGAATGAATCTTAAACATTTGATGAATGAAAATAATTAAGTAAAATGAACTATAATTAACATGGAATGTATGCATGCTATTAATCTTATCAAGTTTTGTATTTTTTATTTTTTATTTAAAAAAAAATTCAAACTCGAAATTTATTCCAATACTTAAAAAGAAAATAAAGTTAAACTAGGAACGGTAATATTTAGAACCTTATTGATTACTTCAAAACGAGGATAATGGTTCATGATCCATTTAATTCAGACGTTTGTGACAAAATCCCAAGAAAAGTCTTCGAGCATGCATGGTTTGATCTCTCAAGATTTTGAATAGTATTTAATATATGATTTGTTAATTGCTAGTCAAGATCGAAGAGCAATTTGGCCAAATTGTGTTGCGCACTTTCAACAATTCCCGATGATGTTCGCATTCACGAGTAAAATATTTGTCTGTTTGTACTTGGCACAATAGTTTGCTGACTGCTGTCTGTGAATGTGGTCTTCTATCTAACTCCTTGGACTCTTAATTAATTAGTGCCATACTAAGTAATCTAGTTAATTAGTGAACAGGCTATGCAGGTAACAGGTGATCAGTGAGTTATGACTCTGATAATATATGTGATCGTCAGGATATATACCAAATTTGGATAGATCATGGGTTTATTTAATTTGTTTAATCCTGGTAATACCGCACTAGGGTTTGCATTTGGCTGGGTAAGTGCCAACCCACGATCATCGTCATCTCGATCATGTCTCCTTTGGAAGCAACTTTTGCCCCTCTTTCTGCTTATGCAGATGAATAATATTTGCTAGAACAGAGAGTTCCTAACCTAGGTAATGGTTAGACAAGTTCAAAATCTCTTTTAAACTTCTATACTGGACTTGTATTCGTCAAAACATTTTATTCTTTATAATCATGCACATGCATTGGTGGAATCAAAATTTTATATACAGAATGATGGTTGCGTGATGATATAGAATGAACTTTTTTTACGCCGGACAACACTCTACATCCTTACATAAAATATATCCAATTGCCTATGACATCTTTTGAGTCTAACATGTAGACAATTCTTAATAGGTGAGACGTGAACCTTTACAATCTTGACTATGATACCATGTTTGAATGAAATATCCAATGCAAAATCATATAGGGACGGCTGGAGAAGCTTAAAACTTTTTAAGATCGTATACTAAACTTTCATCCTTCTATGTGACATTCTCATGCTGTCTCAACAGATTTAGTGTTTAAGAACATGATTATCTTAAGGAACGCATGCTTCTCGATCAAAGCATTTCACTAACAACATTTGACTGAAAACCCCAACTTCCAAATCTTAGAACAAAACATTTGAAACTAAGCCAGTTCCCTATTGTTAACCATAAAGAGAGTTAACTTGGAAGGGTGAGATTGGTAAAAGTGCCACGGTGTCCTGTTTGTCTTTTGTGTTTGTCCATCTATCTAATCTATCTACAAAGCTATAAACCTTTTGATACCATGTTTCTGGAAAAAGAGTCGGGAAGGTGTTTATGTTATGGTGAATGTGAGATTCGAGAAGTCATAAGCTAGAATTAGGGCACGCGTAAAATCCAGGCCGTCCCCTAAAAATCTTGCCTTCTGTTCTACTTTCTTGTCTTCCATTTTTGCTGCTGCAGTGGAAGCTTCACCGCCATCATCCCAGACAAAAAGGCCAAAAGCCAACCCCACTCATATCAAACCCTTATTTTTTTATATTTAAGGATAGAGAATATGATTTTGGGGGGAAAAGGATCCAATCATATATACTAGTTGCCTGCTACCTGACTTCTCATGAATGGCAAAAGGCCAAAATCATTAGATTATTAGGTTTCAAGTTAACCCACTAACATAATTTTGGTTGTTATCAACTACGATCGTGCATATGCACAGGTATTATTCTGATGATTAGAGTCATTTTTTTCAATCCATTGTACCACGAGTTTAAATCGTAGTGGAAATTCAAATTGCTTGTATTCAAAAGGAAAAAACATTCAATATATATATGCATTTTAGTTGGTTTCTGTTAATTGTATGAGAATGTGTTATATTTACCCATCGCAAACCATATTCATTCATAACTCAGCTCACTCTATGACTCTCTCCAACCTGGGCTAAATGTCAAATTCCCCCCCCCCCCAAACAAAACCCAAGCCAACCCAAGCCAAATGCCAATTGAGGGCCAAATTCCCCCCAAGAAATAGCCCAGAAATACGTGGACTCTCCCTTTCCCAGCCCACTCTCGGCCCGATCATGCGCCCAACTCGCCGCACGCGGGCTAAGCCCTTCAACGCCCAACAGGGTGGGCCCCGCTATCAGCGCATGTGTCGGCCACCAAACCCAACCCATCGAATATAATCAAATCTAACAGTAAAAAAAAAAAAAAAAAAAAAAAAAGATCTAATGGCCCAAATTTAAATCCAACGGTTAAAATAATTAAAAAAAATTATTTAACTCAAAATTCACTAAAAAAGTGACCCAAATGCACTTGCAAATGAAGAAAGAAGGGGATAGGGAGCCAGAGAGGTTCAAAATAAGTTTGACGCGGGAGGACCTCAACAAATACATTCCAGAGAGGAAGAAGTACTTACGTTGAAAGTTTGGTGAAAGTTAAACGATTGATGAAAGTTGACGGCTTGCTTTGTGGAAAGATTTAGTGATTTTCAATATTTATCAGAATTTAAATATTTTTACATTAAAATGTTCATAAAATTAAGGGTAAAGTACAAAAAACTACCTCAACTATTGGCATCACGACACTTTCATACCTCATCTTTTAAAATTGACAATGTCATACCTCATCTTTAGAATTTGGTCCAATGTTATACCTCATTTACCTTGTCCATGAATTGGTTAGTTAAATGCTGACATGGCTTGATTCGGGGCCTAGTTCCTTGCCGAGATGGATTCCACGTGGCACCACACCCAATGTTTCCCCGCCAAATGGCATCCACGTCAGAAAATATATTTGGGTTTTTTTTTTTTTGGTAATTTGAATTTTCCCGCCCCAAAAAAAAAACCCTGTGATATACCATTTTAAGCACAGATTATCATCCTTAAGCACATATTATATCATCCTTGACCTCAAATTTGAAAAATCTCACCCAAAAATAATGATATAACCACAACAACAACAAAACAAGTGTATTCAAACACAAACTACTCATCATTTGCAAGAAAAATATGAAATAGACCAAATTAAGCATAAAACCTGCTTGATTATCCAGAAATTGTTAAACCTGTTAAAAAAACTAACATAATTCATCTAGCATCTCCAACCAACATTACAAAATCTACTGAATTCATAAAAACCTACTACATCATCCATTCAATTCACAAAAGACCTATTGGAGGCATAAAACTTGTTCTAACTTCACAATTCTTTTACAAAAAACAACCATCTGTGCCAAAAACGTGGATATGGCTGGGTTGGTTGGTATTTCTGTGCTTGGTGCCTTTGGATGATTCAGTTAGTGGATTGCTTGGTCTTTCTTTGCTTGGTGCTTCTAGGTGATTCAATTATTGATTGTGATGCCTAAATCCAAAGTTCATTTAGAGACCAAGCAAGCTTTTTAACTAAATCCAAATGTTTTACAATTAAGGAAATGGTTAAGTTTTTACCTTTGTTTTCCTTGTCCTTTTTTAGGTGCAGTTTGTCCTTGAACAAATGTGGATGCCTACAAAGTAAAAAATGATGTTAAAGAATTAAGAGTGTAATATGATGTTAAAGGATTTAAAAAACCATATAAAGTAGAAAATGTTACCTGTTTGTCCCTTGGAGGAAGATGTCTATGATGGGTTCTTGCATTATGACCTTCCTTTTTACATATGGTACATTTCAAGGTGACTTGCCCTTTCCTTCCTAGCTTAAGTGGCTAAAAAGGACCTTGAGGATTATTGGTTGGGTTTGTGGGAGTTTGTTCACCCTTATTGTCCCTTTCAACAGCTTCCTTGTTTCTCTTCTTCCTCGACCTTCCAGGTTGCCTTGTATATGTAGGAGGCAATATTGGTAGTTTATCAGTTTCCTCCCACAAAGACATCTTATTCATCGGCATTACTAAATGAGAATACACCTCCAAGTACTGCGCCTTCGAATAATAAGCATTGACATAGTCCTCCGGTTTTTCTCTCTTGAAATTTATGGCCGATATTGCATGGTTGCGTAGGATTCCTGTCAAGGGCATACTTTTTGCAAGAACAAGTCTTCTTAACCAAGTCAACAACATATTGCTCCCCCCTCCCAGCATCAACTTGAAATTTAAAGCCCCCTGACCATTGTGCAATGCACTTGCCACTTTGAATTTTGGCTTCCTCTAACTTTTTCTTGATTTTAGGACAGAGATCTCAAACTTTGTTCACCATTATATCCCTTCTCATCTGAATTCTCTTCATCAAGAGTGCGTGAATAAGGAGCAACATGGTAACAATATGTTTTTGTCTCGGTATAAGTAAGACGGCATTGAAACTTTCACAGAGATTGTTCAGCAACATGTCATACTTGGGATGTGTTTCAAAATGAGACTTGCTCCAATGATGTGCAGGCAACTTCACCAACCAATCGTAGGCCTTTTCATCAAGCTTCTTCATATCCTCTATTGCTTTTTTGAAGTAGGCAACTGTTGTTGTTCTGGCTATTGACCACAAAGCATCCTTCAATGTTTTCCCTTTAAACAAATTTTTGAAGTTGGTATACAAATGTCTCATACAAAATCTGTGGTGGGAATTAAGGAGGACTTTTCTAAAGGCCAGAATTAACCTATTTTGCTGATCACTAATAAATCTCCATCCCTCTTAATTGACAATCCCAACATCAACGGCCAATAACTCTAAGAACCAAATCCAACTGGACTTATTCTCCATTTCTACAACTGCATACGTTATAACCCATGTTTCATCATTTGGGTCAATGCCAACAGCACAAAGTAGCTGACCTCCATATACACTCTTTAAATGACACACATCTAATCTTATCAATGGTCTGCACCTTGACTTAAACCCCTCTTTATAAGCCCTCAGGCACATATATATCCCTTGGAACTTCCCTCTATCCAACTTCACCTTCACTTTGCTTCCAAGGTTAGTCTTATTCACTTCCTCAGAAAAGTCCCACAACTTTGTGTACTGCTCTACTTGTTTTCCCTCAATGATCTTTAAAGCCCTATCTAAAGCCCTGTAAGCCTTCCTCTTTGTACAACCGTGATTCCACTCTGATTCGATAGTTGCCAAAAAGGAATCCACATACCATTTGGGATTCAGTTTTATCCTCTCCATGTACAAATTAGTTAGCAAAAGGGACTTCATATTCTTGTTTACCCAAGTTCTCCCCAAGTGTGTTCATCAAGTATGGTCTTGATCTGTATGTTGTTCGAACCATACATTTTTCCAACACAACACTTCCAAGGGCACCCTTTTGCACACTTTGCTATGACTTTCAATTTCTCATTCCTAGGAAAATGGATTTCTCCATATCCATTCACTAGCGAGTACATGATGACAGCTCGCTTGAATTGGACATGATCCCTGAAAACAAGCCCCAAGTGTAAGAGTGGGATATGTTTTCTTATTGAACTCTGGAAATCGCTCATGTTCTTTGCCTCTTTCATCATCTGAAGAGTGTACACTCTCAAGAGCATCAGAGTTATAGTCTAGATCATCAATCACATTTTGTTCCATATTTGCAGTATCAAATTCTTCTTCCCTTTGCTCTTCTTCTCTTTCTCGGCTTTGCTCAGATTGTCTTACACTTCTTTGCTCATAATCCCTTTCATCAAACTTGGAAAACACTGGGTTATCAGCATCACTCCCATATTCACTCTCTTCAAAGTCACTATCATCTTCTTCAGTAGCTTCTTCATTCTCTTCTTCAACATTCCCTTCCAAACTAATAAGTACATCAAAGAATACTTCAGTATTCCCCTCACCTACATCCCCCTCTCCTACATCCCCCTTAGTATCATTTTCTCCTACGTCAGCCACAGATTTCCCTTGACTCTTCTTTGGCCCTTCACAATTTTTCTCTTTCTGAACATTCCCTTCTTCAACATTTATCTCTCATACCTCAGCCACACATGTTTGCACTACTTGAGATGTGCAACAATCATCCACTTATGGCCCTTCAATAGCTAGCAAGCCCTTATATCTTATTAGTTTAAGTATTGTTGGCCCAACATTCTCCTCTGAACTACTTATCTCCTCAATAACCACTTTACTTGAACCTGTCACTTCCATGGACTTCAGAAATTATTGCTCTTGGTTACGGCTTTTTCTGTCGTCAATTCTTCGATGTACATCTCAATCACTTTATCTTTTGGAACAAAATTGAACATGGACTGAACATCGAAATCACTTTGAATCTGCTTCAAACCATTTGAAAGGTTCATGTTGGGAATCTTGAAATAATAGTTCATGAACCGCTCAATGTATCCAACTGCCTCCACTATATCAGATATCACCGGCAGTGACATGAGGTCTTTATCACAGTTATCTATATATGTCACTTTTCCCCCAACGTACATGTCATAACTTATCTCCCTACCATGATGCAATTCAATAGAGAATAGTTCTGGAAAAACTGAAATTCACAAAAACAAACCCTAATTAAAAGCCAACAACAAACATAAGCAATTGCTTTTTAACCTAACAAACCATTCTGTATGCAACATTCTATATGCAACTAATTGCATTTTAAAAGCCAAAAACAAAAACCAATGCACAACATTCTATATGCAACTATATGCAATTACAACAAACCACAACTATATGCAAACAGCCAAAGCACATTAACCATTTCTCAACAACAACAAACCACCTTATCTTCACAAGAATAAATAAAGTAACAAACCCACTATCCAACCACCTTATCTTCACAACAATAAACAAAGCAACAAAGCAACCAACCTATTATCCAACAACGCAATAACCATTTCGAATTAAGAAAGCATAAACCACATTTTCAAACAAGAATAAACAATGCTAGAAGAATAAACAAAATCCACATTCAACCCATTCCAACACCGTAGGAACCATTTCAAATTAACAAAGCATAAATCCACCTTTTTAAACAAGAATAAACAATGCTAGAAGAATAAACAAAACCCACATTCAACCCATTCCAACACCTCAGGTACCATTTCGAATTCACAAAGCATGAACCCACATTTTCTACATTTGGAATCATCAAAAGCACAAAAAACTTACAATAGGTAGACGTCGTTTCGTCAGGATCATCGCGCACGTACCACCCCATGGCAAATCCTTCGATTTTCCTTCGAAACCAATGGAACCCAAATGAAAGCCCTTTCCAAAACAATCCTAGATCTGAAAACCTCCTAGCCGCTACCCCTTACTCTGACTTTGGGTTACCGACAGCCCGCCTCTTACCTTTTGCTAGCCCTTTTCCCTCTTCCCATCTCGTTCCCACCCTCTACATTTTCCCTCTCTCCCCACTCTGTCATGCAACTCCTCATTTTCTTTCCTTTTTCCCTGCGATTCCATCATCCCTTCCACGTGCCTCAATTCCTTCCCCTCCCTTTCACGTGCCTCGATTTCCTCCCCTTTCTTTCCCTTACTTAGCATATCCCCCTCCCCATTTCTCTCCTGTTTTCTCAACCTGTCTCTTTTGATTTTTCCCCTCTTACTGGCTGTTTTTTTTATCCATCTCTTGCACGATGGTAGAGTGCCCCATCTCTCCAAAGATGGTGGCCTGCCCATCTCTACTCAAATGGTAGTGCACCTTAATCCCCTATTTTCGGTGGTTGTGGGCTTGAGCAACGTTTCATTCGGTAACTTGATTTCCCCACTTTTGGTTATCCTCTAATTTCTCTTCCATTTCTCACCCCTTCTATGTTCCCTTTGTTTCCCTCTTACTAGTTGTTTTTTTATCCATCTCTGCTCAATGGTTGTGGGCTTGAGCAACATTTCAATTAGCAAACTTTGATTTTTCCACTTTTGGTTATCGTCTAGTTTTAGCCTATTTCTTGGTATTGTGCACCAAATTTCTAATAGCTATAAATGAACCTCAATTCCATAACCCATAATACAAATGTAGCCCTCAAGACTCTCTTTTGCCGTCATTTTGCATGTTTTTAATTGAGAAGTTCGACTGAGCTCTTATGTATGCTGCCTATCGCGAGATCGGATTGTCGCTCATTTAGTTGAAGGTGTGCAAAACAAAACACTTGGGTTCTCCTTCTTTAATTTTGAATTCATGTCCTACTTCGCCGACATTGGAATTATGTTGTTGGTTTCGGGGTAGCTGTGAGCAGTAGCGGATCCATAATTTTAAACTTAAAGGGTCCCAATAATAAAGGTCAAAAAATTAATAGACAAAAATAACATTGAAAAGTTTAATTATAACATTGGAGTTTTATTCTCAGGCCTCTTTCAAGATTATTCAAATAAAGGGTGTTATTGGCTGTGGTGAAAAATCTTTCCATGTTTCTTATTTTTACATTACACAATTGATAAAAAAACACAAACCATATACCAATTAACCAATAAACAAAAATCCCATCTAAATTCCAATAATCACATGAGTATACAAACATAAAACATATCAATAATCATATCAAATAATTGACTATAAACCTCCATCAATATCTAATATAATTTAATTGAGATTAGATTAGAATACCGAAAAACTTCCATGAATTTTGAACCAAATGGTGGTGGTGTGGAGATTTGAAACAAATTGAGGTATGATATTGGAGCAAAGTTTAAATATGGGATCGGGTAGGATTTAGAATTTTAGGGTTTTGAAAATTAGGGAACTGGGGATTGGGTGAACATGTGAAATGAAGGAAAATTTGTGAAAAACATGTTCATTTAAGCAACATCAATAGCATGCAATTAACAATTAAAGGCGGAATCATGCTTGTATGCACTTAAAACTAAACATTTACCCATGAAATTCAAAGCCTAGTAGATAGGTGAACCAAGACTCAACTCAAAAATAAAGTGAGTTGAGAAATCAATACCTTTGTAGATTCCTCTTTGCATAAGCAAAGGCTAATCACCCAAAGAGAGGGCCTTCATTCCTTGCATCTTAGATCCATGGATTTGGATGGATGAAAAGGTTTTTCCAAGTTCCCAAAATTGAGAACCTCTAAGTCTCCACACCAAGGTATATTGTAGAAGAAATGAGTGACCTAGAGGAAGTAAGATTGCTAGCTATTCCCCTCTAGATTGGCCGGCCTCTTTGAGAGCAAAGGGAGGTTTTTGTGTTCTCATCTTTACTCCCTAGAAAACCCTAAGGATGAAATGGCTATAAAGATGTCTTTATACCACCTCACAATGGAGTGGCAAACTTGCAATTAAGCCAAGTTCACTACCCTCCTCTAAATGGCCAGCCTTAGGGATTTATTGGGCTATTTGGGCCTTTGTGAATCATTATTCATTAAGTTGTCATACAACTTAAGTTAATGGACTTGACGTTCGAAGCCCATTGGGCCTTAAGGTCCAAAACTATCCCGAGGTCTTCAACGAACTTATTCGTTTGATTAATAATCATATTAATTAATCCTTGCCATTAATAATTAAACCATTTAATTATTCTTACTCATCTCCGTTGAATCTTCAAACTCTACCTTACACGGTGTACGATCCATTAGGTTCCTTTTAGCGAGGCAGTGGGCGATTCAAACTCTTTCAAATCGATTGTGAATTGAAACTTTCAATTCTCCCGTTAGTGATAATACACTTTTAGGGCTTCCACAAACCATGAGTGACACCTAGCAGCATATCATGGTTACCCAAGCTAATCAGAAGAGGTGGAGAACCTATTCAGTTTAGGATTACAAATGCAATACGGTCTTTCTCTAATACAATACTCTTGACCACATTGTTTGGTTTGATAGTTTATTCATGTCTACTATCCAATGTGAATCTTGTACTTATATGATTACCTTGAATGTGATCTGGAACGCATTCCAACATCTCATTCATACTCTGGCCAGAGATTCTAAATCATATCATAGAGTATTCTCCCTCAAACAGTTTGAAGGTTAGAGATCCCTTGTTGCGCATTCACTTGCCTCCATGGCTAAGTGGCTTAACCCCAACGATGCCGTGGACACCCTGATAGAGTGACGTTGACATAATCAAAGATTAAGGACCTAACCACAAGACAACTGTGATGCCTCAGGTCAAAAGACTAATTTGCATTATCCCAACCATGAGTTCTCATGTGACATGAATATGAGAACTCTTCGTTGATCGTGTTCAGTGAACTCATTCTCTATTGAGCACCTACGTACTTGTCTTGATGTCACACACACCAATGACTCGAGACTAGTCACTCTCCCTGAGAGAAGACATAGCACGTACTGATCTTAACGGACTGTCAATGCCCAATTGACAATCCTATGATCAGGAACGTTTAGGATGTGTCAACGAAAGAATGGTCTCATGAATCT
This sequence comes from Pyrus x bretschneideri, assembly GCF_019419815.1. Lineage (NCBI taxonomy): Eukaryota > Viridiplantae > Streptophyta > Magnoliopsida > Rosales > Rosaceae > Pyrus > Pyrus x bretschneideri. Next base: position 5,495,094 of record NW_025999723.1, on the reverse strand, counting down.
AACTTCTTTAGATCGCATTCTTCCAATCACATATTCCTTGGACTTATCGTTTAAGCATATAACATTTATATTAGACGGCTCAAAGAATAATCTTTGCCCTTTACATTTAAACTACATTAGTTTGAAATGAACTACATTAGTTTGAAATGTCCGTAAAGTATCATCATATGATTGGTTTTAGGGCACATTTCCAACATGAAAATCAAGGCAATGGGATGGGGGAAGGGATGGGAAAGAGTGGACTTGGGGGACGTGCTAGCTAGGAATTTAAAACAAAATATACACTAACGACTACGTTTTGTATATTGTTTTAATTAAAAAAAAAATTAAAACAGTTGACCAAAACTAGCGTTTTGGGCTAAGCCTTAAAAAAGAAAACTTCTTCACGTGGTCGTCTTCTCCAAAGACGCCTCTGCTCAATCGTTGCAGCTTGCACACACAAGCCTACCTCCTCGAGTGCGAGGGGTCCCTGAAAAATTTCAAGCAACGATTCAGGGTTGCTGAAGGGTCCTTGGACCTCCTAGGTCCCTCTATGGGTCCACCACTGGCTGTGAGTTTTGGCTGTTCCTTTCGGGTTGCAAGTTAATTGGTGATAATTTTCAATTTTGCTTTAGGTTTGATGATATTGTTGATATGTGCTTTAGATTGTTTTTTATTTGGAGCAATTAAAGGTCTGTATATGGTACGATGTAGGGGTGAGCAATGGTAATTTTATGCTACAAAATTGGTGGTGTGGGCTGTCGGCCGCTTCTGGTTTCCGAATAGCTGCGGCGGGTTGTCACCCACCTAGGTTTTGAGGGTTTTCTCTATTAGTCATTTTTGGGCCTTTATTATTTGAAGCCCATGTGGAGGCTCTTTTTTCTTTTTTATTTTTTTGTTTTTTTTGTTTTTTTTTTTTTTTTGGCATTGAAACCCTTTTATTTGGTAGGACATATTTGTAAGTTGGGATGGTTTGGAAAGATTTTTCAGTATGTTCAGAAAATGAGCGGTACGCAAAGTGTTACTAAACAATTTGAAGGACACTTGAAAAAAAAAACTACAGTCCAATTTCATAATGACATGTGACATATTGTCTCGTATTCCGATCAAACTAAAAAATCTCTCGTAGTATGGAGTCTAGGTCCGTTCTTGTACCAAGTTGACCTACATGCTTCTTACTCATTGGGAAACTATCACGGAAAGCAGGGCATGTACTATGAACCCAAATACACTCTGCAAACAAACTATGCTCTAAGTCAGCAATGGCATCGTCAAGAAACTTGGCCTCTCGAAGAAAATTGGGAATGCCAAAATTATTTAAAGTCTCCCAGATTTACCAGCAAAGGAGAAGAAATTTACAGAGAGTGTTGAATATTAGATACAAGCCAGTCAAGAAAGTAGGATTGTTTATTAGGAAGGATTTTTATCTCCAATGGTCCTTGAGATTGATCAAACTCATCATTTTGGTCTCTCACTTTTAAAATCAATCAATGTTGTCCCTGACATTCACCACTGCACATCAACTTGGTCATTCCGTTTAGATTCTGTCAACTATTTCTGTTAGTTTGCACCCGCATATCCAATAAAATGGTGACATGTGGATTACACAAAAGAAGAGTTTTTATCAAAAATGGTCCCTGACATTAATCAAACTCCTTATTTTGGTCCCTGAGTTTCAGAAATCGATTAATTTGGTCCCTGACTTTCACTACTGCATATCAATTTAGTCATTCCGTTAAAATTTCGTCAATATTTTTTGTTAGTGTGATAATATGGTCCCATTGGTCCAATCATATGGCGCCACATGGATTAATTATGAAAAAATAATAATTTTTTAAGATTTAAAACTAAAAGTACCATAAGAAATTAAAAACTAAAACTAAAAGGAAAAAAAAAGATTAGTTTCTTATAATTAATCCACTTGGCACTATATGATTGGACTAGTGAAACCACATCAGCACACTAACAAAAAATATTGACTAAATTTTAATGGAATGACTCTATTGATGTGCAATAGTGAAATTCAGGAACCAAATTTATTGATTTTTGAAACTCAGTGACCAGAATGAGAAGTTTGATCAATGTCAATAATCATTTGCGATAAAAATCATTCTTTTGTATAATCCACGTGTCACAATTTTATTGGATTTGTGAATCCCACATACAAACTAACAAAATAATTGACAGAATCTAAACGGAATAACCAAATTGATATGTGGTAGTGAATATCAAGGACGATATTGATTGATTTTGAAACTAAGGGGTCAAAATGATAAGTTTGGTCAGTCTCATGGACCATTTGTGATAAAAACCCTATTAGGAATTAGGGAACATTTTATTCTGGGTTTGATGAAATAAACTACAACGTCGAAGCTTCACAAAACGGTACATAAACAGGGTACGAACCATGCAATTAGCTCCAAAAATGATCGTGTTTCTAGCCAACAGTTAAGGCGGTAGCGAAAAGATTGAAATCCTACCTATATTTTCAATGAAAAAAAATATTACACCCTTCTCTGCAAACAAAGACCCCGTTCCCACAGCAGGTCATATATCCTTAACAGATTACTTTCAAAGGTAGAATTTCATGATTCTGTAAGCGAAGGCATTACAGAACCTGAGCAGCTGTGTTCAATTTTTCGGCTAGGGTGAGCTGTGTCCTTGTTATGCTTGACAAATACAGTAAGAGCAAGTTGTCCTGCAAGCAACAAAACAAAAGTACAAGTATATGGTCAAAGAAACGCTCGCAAAACTGATAACCTAGTAGTAAAATTAGCAACTGGACCATTGCGAACATGTTGATGAACCATTTTGCACGATTTTCTTATAACCGACAACAGGAAGCTGTGAACGCCACTGATAATAGATAAATAAAGTAAATAACTATCCTAAACTGTATCCTACAACAATATGAACAAAAATATATAGTACCTGTAGGCTGTCATTGATAAGCTTATCAAATGCTGAGGGAGACAGTTTTGGAAGAGATGCAATTGTATCAAAAAGAAATCTCCCTATAGTGTTATCTTGTTCAGCACGGCCTTCCTGAAAACATGATCCATCATTATATTTAAGTTACAAAAAAGGAAAGAAACTTAAGAAGATTAAGCCTCCTTACTAACCACAACATTGTCAACATATTTGTAAACATCATCAATTAAAGCTAGAAGTCTCTCCATCGAGGCTTCCATTCCTTCCAGATCAGTTGGGAGTTTGTCAACCATTGGGGTCTTTAAAATATCATCTGCCATCATGGAAAAGTATATGATTTCGAATCAGATCAACACCATGCATAAATCTCAAACAATCATATCCAAAAATTAGTAGGAAGCAATGAGTTCGACCAATATACTGAATAAAAACTCATAAGTGGCAGTATGAAATAAACTTCAATGAATAAAGCAGCACAGCAGCATCCATTTTTAAAACGTCAAATCAGCATTGTGATCTATTACAAATGAAATCCATGTGCGCATTATATTATTCACAATACACATACATACTCACAATAAAGAGGTCATGTATTTGATTTGTTACATTAAGTACAGACTCTTGAGTACAAGGCGAGTCGTAAGCATCTCAATGCATCTCGGTGGTCATATCTAGATATCCCCTCCAACGGAAGTAAAATACGACCCAGTGTGCACGTGCGTGAGAAGGTGTATACACACTTGTGTGCTAATATAGAATAACAGCTCCTAAAATGCAATGCTCGACTAACGGAGTGCACATACCATTTCATGGAATGGTAACATCATAAAGCGAAAATCTTTTGGCTATAGGCCATTGAATAACTGAGACCATAAACAAACTGTTCCTTATGGACATGTCGAACCCCCGATTTTTAAAAAAAATTGTAATTCACTTATTTGTACTACTTCTCAGAATAACTAGTTCCTTCGAGTTTCCTCCAAAACACAGCGCACAAGTTACTTCTGTTTCATCAAGTCACTATAGAGGGAAGATCAAGTGAATGTTTTTTGTGTATGAGAACCAATATGGCCCAAATATGATACTACAAACAATAAAAGTTGAGAGGGTTAAACATACATCCAACTCGCTCAGCTTCAACCATGCGAAGATCAAGAGGAATTTCTTGAAACTGAGCTGCAAGTTGACGATCTCCAAGAGACAAATTCACCGAAACATAAGCTTTTATGGTACCCGCTCCATTAACGAATCCAGTATCAACAGTCAAATGAACTGGGTTGGGAGCTTCTCTAGAATAGAATTCATGGAACAATGCGCTACCACCAGTAACTCCAAGACCAGTTGAATACCTACAAGTAATCATGAAGGCACAACAATAAGCATTCCAATCAACTTGAAAGCTTACAAATCTCTATTAGTTATACGTTTAAAATACACTGGCATGAACTTAGAAATTCGTGAAACTATCATTCAGGAGAACAGAGTTCGCGTTCTAACGTGTCCAATGACATACGAGAATGTTCCCTATTCCTTTTATGAATTCGTATTTGGCTATCAAGCTTACGCACTAGTTAAAGTAGAACCCCATTGGACAACCTAGAAGGCTTTATATATTTGGCTAAAAAGCTTAGGCACTAGTTACAGGTTCCGCACCAAATTAAACGTAAATTACACAGAAGAAGCAACATTGCACCAGAATGAATATCATTATTAAACATGAAATAATTCGAATTCGCCAATAAAAACTGCCTGAAAAAGTTGCACGATAAAACTAAGAAATCTAAAAACAACAGAAAAGATAGCGACATTTACCATCCAACAATGACTTCCTTCGGATTCACCTTCTGGTGGGATATCAACATATTGTGATGGTACTCAATATCTAAAGCTACCTGCAAATTTAACACCGGAAGAAATATCACTAAAATTCTATCGCAATTTTCCCCATTTAACCACAATTTTCTCATCAACCAAATGGGGGGAAAAACCCAAATCACTGAAGAAGAACCTGCTCGGCGCTCATATGAGGAACAGCGTATGAGTTTCTGATGTCGACAGTGCCGTCAGGCAGGACGGAACCGAGGAGCGTGCCGATGACGCGCTCGGACTGGTCGGGACGCCTAACGTAGCAATCGCAGATGTTGAATATGACGAGAGGATGAACCTTCGCCGACAAGCTCGACGACGGAGACGTGGAGAACTGTAGCACAGTGTGCTCGATCGCCGCCATTCTCTCTCACCGCCGATGGATCTGGTTTTTCCTTTTGGGCTTAAGAGAGTGCAAGCGAGAAAGAGCACGGTGGATGGCACGACCACTAGGGTTTTTGGGGGGAGAGAGAGAGAGAGAGAGAGAGAGGAGAATATTGGAATTTTACTTTCTTTGTTTTTTTGTTTTACTTTGACACAATAAAAAGCCCAATGGTCACATTATATGTAATGCATCAAAGTGGTCTAATGGGCCTATCTTGGCCCAAATAGATTCTAGCTCAAGTAAATCTGGCACAAATCTGTACAAGAGATTTGAAGCTACTTTCATCCCCCTCATTTCAATCTTAAAATAATCTCCTACCAAATCTCATATTATTGGATTAATTTTGATTGCTAACATCATTTAAGGTATGTTAAAGGGTAGAAGTGGATCTGACTTCTACATTTTAACTCATGGTGAGGCTTAGCTCTTCCCTTCACCTCCTTAGTGAATACAATATCGTTTGTTCAAAAAATAAAAAAAATAAAAAAATAAACTTATCACTTCCAATTTTTTTGAAGAAATAACGCTATTCACTAAAATAACTTTAACGTGTCTGTCATACACGTGTACAAACCACGAATTTCAACATAACTGTACAAACAACAACTCCAAAAAAACTAAACTAACAGCTAAAAAAAAATCATAACAATTTTTCTTTTTATGACTTGCTCGATCCGTCTAATCAACAAACGTTGGCTTTCGCCTTTCATCAATTGGGTGATGCCAGGACCCATTTCCCAGCATGCACCACGCAACCACGGTCCAGCTCAATTGAGCAAATTATTGCATGAGCGATTGTGAAATTTGAAGTCATATGTCGCGCATGCTTGATGCCAATGGTATATTTGGTGGAGCAGGCTGTGATGTTTTGTTGATAAGTCCGTACAAGGAGGGCCATGACATTATTTCATTAAATTATGAATGCTCAGTCGCTCGTATGAATTTAATAAGCTTCCAATATTCTGAAGTTCCTTCGAATAATTATGGCATGTTTACTTAAAACGACAAAATTTTATGGTTCAGATTATTAAAAGATGGGGACTTTAAGACAAAAGAGAGAAGATTGAGAACAGTACTCTTTGGTAATAAATGTATGGTAAGTAGGCTTTTTAGCTAAAATTATCTTCAAAATTGGCATAACTTCTCGTTTTGATCTCTAATATTTGAAATTGGTAGAAGTAGTCTCTGAATTTGTTCACCATCAATCATTTTGATCATTTCGTGAAAAATTTCCATTAAATAATAACCAAAATAACAAAAATAGGATAAATTTTTGTCAAATTATTAGTCCATTGTTTATTAAGTTTGAGATATTTTTATAATTTTAAACCTCATTGAACAAAAATTTGCACGAAATGATCAAAACGAATGATGATTGACAAACTCTTACCACTTTTATTGATTTACAATTTTAAGGACCAAAATGAGAAGGTTATATCAATCTTAAGGATCAAAGTGGTAAATTGAACTCGGCTCATCATCTATGCTAAGGGGGTAAACCGGTAAAGTAAGCTAAGCCTCATATTAGGCTAACCATAAGAATATAATTCAATTTCGCCTTTAACGAGAATCAAGCTTAAAATCGTATACTTACAAGTGCAGATAAATATTACCATTATTAAGTGGCAATGCAAATGCAAATGAAATGTGGTTTTGTTTATGCGAGACCAGTGAATTATTAAACATGAAATGGGATGACCATCGTTGGCTAGGTGGCTACCTAACTTCAACAACCCCTCACCCTCTCCCTCTTATTAAATTCCCAAGTGAATAAAAAACAATCAAATTTTTTTGTCTTCTTGGTAAATGTTTTGTGGTGAAATAAAGGTTCGTGTTCTTTCTGAATTAAAAAATACATAAATTCACAGCCACTAGATACAAAGGAAATGAGCACTCACATCAGACGGACGGGATTGGTGGGGCCTCTCCCTAAAAAAGAAGGAACAGAGGGCCCCTTGATTCTTGATACACATCCATCAACACACATGCTCTTGCTTGCTCATATCACAATTAATTTAACAGCTTAATCCCTTAATTACGTACAAAATACGCTTAAAACAACAAGCATTACAGATGAGAAATAACACAAACTTCATCGAAGATTGGCTTGAAAGACGATCATAAAACCGATTTAAGATGTAAATTAACAGTAATCACTTGGACTTGAAAGGGATGGCCCTGATCACAACCACGTGGTACAAAGCTGCAAGTGCTGCCCCAATGAACGGTCCAACCCAGAAAATCCACTGCCAGCATTAAAATTATATACTCAAAAGTTAGAAACAAAAATTCACAATCCATTTATCCGTTTTTGAAATTGGATAATTAAAAGCGCTTTTGCGGGGAAAGCACTTTCATTTGATAAAAGCAGTTTTGGGATCAGGAGGGCTTACGTGGTCATCCCAGGCATGTTGCTTGTTGTAGATGATGGCAGCGCCGAGACTCCTGGCTGGGTTGATGCCAGTTCCGGTGACGGGGATGGTGGCCAAGTGCACCAAGAACACGGCGAACCCAATTGGCAACGGAGCCAAAATCTGGTCAAAACCCATTCAAAATTCACAGCCAGTTAATCACCAAACCAAATTAAACGCCAACAAAATAATAAACTCAGGAAGTTCAAGCTCAGCTAGGCAAATGATCCAAGACTAGACATGCGTACCGGAACATGCGAGTCTCTGGCGCTACGCTTAGCGTCGGTGGCGGAGAAAACGGTGTAGACGAGGACAAAGGTACCGATGATCTCAGCACCAAGTCCTTGACCCTTGGTGTAACCATGGGCAACAGAGTTGGCACCACCGCCCAGCATCTCGAAGGTGGAGCTCTTCTCGAAGCCCTTCACGACGGCGGCACCGGCTATAGCTCCTAGGGTCTGCATAACTATGTAGAACACCGCCCTGGTCAGCGACAGCTTCCTGGCCAAAAACAGCCCGAAAGTCACCGCCGGGTTTATGTGACCACCTGAGATATAAACAATAATCACCACCGTTAATCAAGATTTACTTATAATTAAGAACGGATTAATGACACGGCTGCTTTTTTTGGGGGGAAATTAATTACCGGAGATGCCAGCGGTGCTGTAGACGAGGGCGAAGATGGTCCCGCCAAAAGCCCAAGCGATGCCCTGAATCCCGACCGTTGTGCACTTCGACTTCGACTTGACGACGCCCATCACCGTCAAGATTGTGATGTAGAGGAACAGGAAAGTGGCGATGAACTCGGCGATCCCGGCCCTGTAAAACGACCATGAAGTCAGCTCACCGGGCTCGAACAGTGGAGCCGGCGGTGGCTCCTTGTAGTCTTTCCCTTCGTCCTGGGTCTGAGCCGAAGTACCGATCGGTTGCCTCTCCGAGAACTTGTTCGCTCCCAGCCTAACATCCTCTTCCTTGCCCTCCATTCTCGCTTTCAAACTCTCGGCGACTGATGACCGTTGGATCTTTGTGATCTGAGAGTGTGAGTTGGTGTGGGTATGATTTGAGTGGGTTTACAGAGTGGGAGTATATATAGCACGGCCAGCGCACCGAGTTTTGGAAGCTGGTGAAGTGAGGGAGGGTGGTGGCGGGACCCAACCGCTCTATTAATTTTGATTTTATTTTATGTTTTTAATTTTATTTTTATTTTTATTATCATGTGGCCGACCAATGATATTCTAGCACTTCATTAGCTTTCACGGAAAGTGACGTACGTAAATGCGGTAATGAAAATAAGGGGAAATATAGGTTATTTTCCACGTGGCACGATTGTGTTCGCGAATTGCATGAGATGAAACTGCACGGACCAATCACATCATGAACAGTATAATAGTGCTTGAGACTGTGCGTATTTCAATTGATGACATGAGACAGACCAACGGGTCTATTCTTTGAATTTTGGTTTCTTTGACAAAATTTTGGTATCTAACTGTTACTAAAACGTAGGTACGGTTCTGTTTCAATCGACCTTGGTCTCAATTCGTGATAAAGATTAAGCGATAGCAAAGTTGTGTGGTGTGGTTTGCTTTAGTTTGAACTAACTTAAAAGGAGGTAATGTTCAAATTGTGTCGTTTCGATTTACATACAGATAGAGGTAACGCACATCCAACGAAGTTACTTATAGTATAATTCAGTTCGGTCTAAAAAGCACATTTTTAGTGTTGAAGCCGAATCAAACGCTTAAAATTGATTGGATTCAACTAATTTTGTATATATCCTTCACGTTAATTATCCATGCACATGCAAAGTCACTTTTAATTGTTTTTTTTTTCTTTTAAAAAGGAGATAAGTTGATGATTTTGTCACGGTAGTCCATCCATCTGGAAATTGAGAAAACACATAAAGGCGTTTTAGCCTTTCCTGATCACCATCGTGTGATTTACCAACACTAAAAATCAAGCTTAAGACGGGCCATTTAGTATACGGACCCGAAATTCGTCACAATCTCTAACAAAATTCGACATCTACTATATTATATAGTTAAATTAATATTTCAAGTTATAATATTAGTAAATACACCATCATTTTTGTAACATTCAAACCAAAAAAAAAAAAAAAAAGCACACCAATCTCTCGCAGACTATGATGCTGGCCGTGATCATTGATAAGTCTGGTGGAGTGCAGATGATCATGCTTGGCTCGTGTTTTTAGTTAAATCCATTTTTGTGCAAATTGCAAGGTGGGCAGTTGGTAAAGAAACCTTCAATCATTTATCTTGTGATGTGTTTGATTCTCTCGATCAATTTAATTATGTTATGTTCATATAAAAATATGAACCCAGCCAAATACTGCAAACACTCACAGACTCTCGACCTGCTCTGCACGCTGACAGCTCCTTCTTTTGCTTAAACAGCGTCTTAACAAGGCTGTAACGGAATCATGGAATTAAGTATGCACAAAAAATATATAAAAAACTTGTCAATGCATTTGTAATGGAGCCTTGTTAGTTTAATTATGTACTAATCACAATTCGCATGAGATTTCTGGATGGAAAGTGTTATTGGCACTCTAAAAATCTCATTATATACTCCTCGTATATTTTTCTTTCTAAATATAAAAAGTTAGAAATGTAGAATACGAATTTTAGAGTGCTAATAACATTTCCTTTCTAGATAATGAAAAATAATGACACATGTGGTTGTTACATTTAATCATCTCCCATTCTTTATGGGATAAATGTTCCCCCTATTTTGTTGTGGACCAGAATTTGTGGGGCACCTGAAATTTTGAGGCAGCACATGGATGGAGCTTGGACGGCCTGGCCCGCCATTATTACGTTTCAAACTCGAAAACATTTTGGAACGAGCCAAGTAAGCGTAGATATGTATATGATTGTATGCAATTGATGATAGGGAAACATGATTTCGAATCGAAAAAACTACAATAGGATCAAAGTGTTGTTTGGACCACATCTGCACCACCGTAGTCGCTAGTCAGCTTCACAAGTGGATTGGTATGCGGATTCTTTATATTTTTGAAAGACATACCTTGCTCAAGGCTTTGGCTTCAAAAGGTGCCATGCCAAGTTTTTTGTTGTTGGCAATGCAATGCTCTAAATTACTCTATTTTACGAGAGGAGATTCAACTTTTGTGCAGAAAGTGACAATAGTACTGCACTGATTAATTAACTTAATTTATAAGATATTTTTTGATGTGTTCGGAGTACGACGTTATTGAACAGTTTGAGAGATAATTAAAAATAAAAAAATTCCTTAAATTATATAATAACACGTGACATACCGCACTAAAAAAGTTCTTGTAATTAAATGTCATATTTAACCTTGCTACTTGGTTTGCATGAAAACTAATGTAGGACAACAATGAGACAAGAGACAAATATTCTTAATAAAAAAACCATATAGATAATAGAATGGCTCACAATCTTTGAACGCATGGTGACAAATCGCTTATAACGCACATACACACACACACATACATTGATTCTTATAATTATGTAGCTGCAGCCGCCCCTTGGATTAGGGCCATTACTTTGCTTCTTGTCTATAATTTTATTTTGCTGCAATTCAAAAAAAAAAAAAAACAAATGAAACAAATGAATTAAATTTCTTATTATTATTGCAAACGATATTATATTAAAAAGAGTCCGACAACGACTTATTATGTATGACTTAATACTTAAAAAAAAAAAACTACAATTGTAAATCAATAGGACACTATTATATTATATTATATATATATATATATACATTTTTTTTGTCGAGAAAATATAGAAACTCATTAGATGGGAAAATCTCCATTCAAGTTACAACAAATAACCCAATAAAAGCAGAGAATATCCAATAAGCCCGTTTAACAAGAAGACAAATAGAAAACGAAAAACATAACCCCATCAAAATGCCGCAACCACTTCACCGGAAAATCATAAGAATAGCTGCCCTAGAAAATCAGCTCCGTGTTAAATTTGACAAAAGTATCGGGACACAAAACTTTCAACTCGTAACAAAAAAATATCCCCAACTAAATTCCACCACCAAAGCCATAACCGGAGATTCGTGTTGCCTAGCGTTAAATTTTGTATTGCTTCGGTGATCTGTTTATGTCGCTTATGCGATTTATGTGGTCTTGTTAGGGATGACTTTATGTTAGGATACCGGTATTCAAACTGTCGCGTCAACTGTCTTTGTGATAATTTTTCCTAGAACTCCTGTTTGTGGTAGCTGTATAAGGGTTTAAAATTATTTGTATCTTATGCAAACTATCTGCAACTCTAAAAAAATTTGTGTCTATCTAACCTCTCTTGTATTTAGTTGTTCTAATTAATGAAACACTCTGTTGCTTCTATAAAAATAAATAAATAAATAAATAAATAAACCCCAAGCCACCCCCGCGAACTGTTATGTAAATAGTCGTTCGTCCACGTTGCACCGCCTTTTAGATAGGCACAAGCTCTTTGGAAGATGGATTAAAGTCTTGACAGAAATATTTACAAAAATGCTGCAACCAAAAAGCGAGATGTTCTGTCATATTCAAATCATCACATAAAAGATGGGAACAAGTGATTAGGTAATTAGCACCTATCAGTCCTAATTTAAAAAGTAATTAACAAAGATCAAGGATAATTTATTAAATTAACAGAGTCCCATGGAATTTAAAAAATATAAGCCCACTATGCGACTCTTTAAAGATGTAAAAACAAATCTTATAAACTTTGGTTGCAAGCAACAGATTAATGAATTTCCTTCGTGGCAGACATTATAATCAAAGCATGCAATCTAATTCAATCTCAGGTTAACGCTAACTAGAAACGTATGTTCACTGCTAATTTCTACATTCGTAAGTGTATACCATCACATGCTATCTTTTTCGATGGGATAAAGTCTCTCGCGTAGGTTCTGACATGGATGTGCAGTGACAAGTTTTTCACTTTACAGGCTAGCTTTGGCATTTTTTGTGTCAACCAACCATATCTAATCTAGATTAGGGTTTATGAGGACTGGGAGGAGAATGTATTTGGTGCTCTTTTTTCGTATATATATCTGGCACTTTGTACTTTGCGATGTCCTGTATTGATCCAGGGGTTTGGATGCGATTGATGAATCCGGATCCTCGCTGGATCTTCTTTGTGAGGATTTTGAGGATACGTAAATCATATTCGTTCGTCGTACGGTCAGAAATTATTTTAAATATTTTTATTTAAAATTAAAGACAAACAGTACATGATAAAAATTGATCGCACGATAAATAATGAACAAACACGATTTACAGATCCCTATAATCTTTGTCAAAAGAATCTGAAAATGATCTTGTTGGGCAGTTGATGTGCACTACACTTTGTAAATTTTGTTTCTTTTTTTGACTTCTGATGACGAAATCACCAATTCAAGAAGGAGAAGAAAAAATAAAAATATGTTGCAGTAATTGGGAAGCAATAATGCGATTAAAGTAAGGACCGACTTTCGCCGCCCATTCCATCATTCTTCTTCTCTCTCTCTGTAATGCGCATGGAAATCATGTTATTTTAGTTGAAATTAATGACCAGTGACTCCACTGTGGCCACTAGCGCCGGCCTATCGCCGTCGACCATGCAAATTCCACAGGCCTCACAAAAGGGAATAGGATCTTATCCGAATTTTCTTTGTGAAGATCTTAGTGATCAGTTCATCTTATTAATTCATTGATCATTATATGGTTAGAGGTTATTTTAAATTATTTTATTAAAATTGAATACAAACATAATCTAACACCTTACGATATTTGATAAACAACCGTAATGAATGGATCCATAGGATCCTATCATGACAATTAGGAAAGGATCCACATCCTTACAAAGGGTTGTGCTATTCACACATCCTTTGATAATTTATATCTGTTGATCTTCTTCAATTAATTCGATTTAACGGATAAAAATTCAAAAGGTATATGAGAAGTAAAATGAGGTGTGTGAATATCACATCCCTAACTCACAAAAGGTCACGAGCGGAATTTCATTGACCAAATTGACCTTGTTAATTACTTTTGTTTCTAAACTTTTGACACGTGTGATTAGTACATTTACGCTTCATGAAATCTGTCATCGGTCGCTATAATTGATAAACAATGAAATAATCCACTATTTCTTTGATCCGTCTGTATGACATGGCGATTATACAGTAAGATGTTGGATAGAATGTCTTCAAAAAGTTGAGTCATGAGTAAAGTGGCGCTTGGACTAAATTTTACCACAAAAAATCTATATGTTTCATAAGTCACCAATACATATGGTTTTCATTGTTTGAGTAATGCACATTTATTATATTTTTCATACTATATTTATGTCACTTTTTTAATAAAAGGAAGGCCTACCAACACATGTAGGGATGGGTTGGAAAAATCGAAAAAACCTGAACAAAAAAAATCGAACCAAAATCGAAAAAACCTGAACCGAAAAAAAAAACCGAACTTAACCAAAAGTTATTGGTTCGGTTTCAGTGATTCAAAAACCAAATCAAATCGAACCGAACCAAATTAAATATAATTAAGTTTATTTATTTATTTAATATTTGAGTGTTTATATTCCAACCCCAATTTAAGTTTAGACCCAAGTTTTAAGCTTTTGTTTTAGGCCAACCATTAACCCATAATCCAAGTCCTTTTTCTTTTCCTCACCCAACCCTCTTCTTTCTTCCTTTTTTTTTTCTCCCCACCCGACCCTCCCTGCATCTTATTTCTCTTTGTTTCTTCTTGCATCTTCTTTCTCTTTCTCTTTTTTTCTTCCTTTACTTTCTTTGAAATGGAAAAACAGATTTTATTAAAAAACCGAACCAAAACCAAGCCCAAAAAAATAAAACCGAATAAAAACCGAAAAAAATTGAACCGAACCCACCCCTAAACGAGTCTCATCTATATTAGAGAGGTGGTAACGGTATTTCATTAAGGATAATACTATTCACACAACTCTATTTACCTTCCACATGCTCTTGCTATTTTTTATCCATTGATCTTTTTCGATTCATTCGATCTGACGGCCAAAAATTAATACGAGTGTGTGAGAGGTAAAAATAAGTGTATGGACGACACACACTTTCATTAATTGTCACATGAACATAAGAGTGCCATTTGTGGATTAAGAAACTAATATAAGAATGAATTTTGTACAAATAAGCGTAATTCTGAATGAGCGACCGTTTTGAGCAAAACGAGCCGGTGGGCCCAATTAGTTGTTTGGACCAAGGGCTGAGAGAGAATAAAGAAACCGAGAGGGACCACCAATGAGACTGTCAGTATTTGGACTTTGACTCTTTCATTTGTTGAGGCCTTTCTAATTTGGTCGGTTCTTCATCGCTTCCATTTGGGTCGTTGGATGAAGCATTTGGACTTTCAATTTCATTGCTTGTCCAAAAAAGAATATTTAGAGTCCATTGCAAAACGAGCCGGTAGGCCCAACTAATTTTCAAGACACTGCATGGTATTAGATAATATGAATTCACAAGATCATAATAAAAACAATCACTCAAATTATACTATTCATTTAATACTCGTAATATTCAAACAACCACAAGCTGGTGGTCCAGTGGTAAAAGACGAATTACAAGGCTTCCTTAAAACTAAAAACTGGGGGTCTCGAGTTCGAAACCCGTTGCTGGGCTGGAAGTTAGACTTGTGGCCAGAAGAATGCTTAAATGCCTCTGAGTCTTCCCAATGCCCATAAAAGGTGAATAAGCCACTAGTTGTCTCATGTAAAAAAAAAAAAAAAAAAAAACTTGTAACATTTGAACTATTTAGCGTAAAAGAATTTCAACTAACAATATGACACGATTATAATATCTTTACCCTTTGACCTGGATAATTAACCCATACACTTACCCCATCCACCTAAAAAGAAAAACCGATACCGTTACCCACAGATAGATCCACTCTAATACAATCGGCAAAAAAACATACAAAGACGAGAAACGGCGTTGAAAAACTGGCGATCCGAAGAGTCCTTAACGTCCGGGAAAAAAAATAAAAAACGATCCTTTATCTCTTCAACCACGGCGTCCTATTTTTCCATCAAATCATCACCCACAATAAAATATCACCCAAAATTCCCTTATGTCAACGTCTTCGATGTCGTACACGTTCGCTCTCACCCATCTTTCCGTCCACCGTCTCACACCCTAAACAAACCCCTGCCCAGTTGACAAAAATAGAAAACGTCTGCCCCCGGTCACAGGAAATCTCAAACGACAAGTTATTTCCCCATCAGCCGGCTCCCGATCTGAGAACAAAATGTGGTACGGAACTCGAGGATAAGATCAACGGCTCCAGCTGCCCCGTGTTTAATCTGATCTCAGCCGTCCATCGCTCATCGTCGTGTTATTAGTTACACCCCCGCGCCACGCTGAATCAATCTCTCTCTCTCTCTCTCTTCTCTCTCTCTCTACCGGCGGGGGACGAAAGCGAAGTTGTGGAAGAGCTCGCTGAAGGCTGACTTGCTGACTCGTATCTGGTTCGGGCTCGGGCGAATCTTCGCGGGGCTTGGCGCGCGAGGTTTGGTGCGACGGCAGAGCTGGCGAAGGCCATGGCAGTGATGAGAGGGAGCGTGTGGAACCGTAGGACGGTACAGAGGCTGCGGCAGCTGCTGATCTCGACCGTTGGATCGATGAGGGTCAAGCTTCTGCTGTGCTGTTGCATCGGATTCACGCTCATCGTGCTCGCGAATCGAGCTTCGGATTTTATGGGATGGACGAGTCACACTGCGGTTCTGGAACGGTCCTCGGATTCACGGTCTTAGATTTTTTTTTTCCAAAATCTCCGCATATCCGTATTAGTCGCTAATCTTTTGATTGCTCAAGCTTCCACTTGCACATCACTGTTAATAACTCTATTTTTAGTAAATAATTAAGCTCGGTGTTTGTATTTTGATGTTCTACTTTCTTTTAAATTCTATATTAAGAAAGATTTGAATACAATCCCAAACTTCTCTGAACTTTTGGATTAGTGATCTTAATTGGAGTGTTGAGAATAACCTCCATATTAGATATAATCCATGGGTTCAGGTATATTTTTTCTTGATTTATTTTAAGAATTTTGATTCCACGGATTGAGGGCGAGCCTTGTTACAACGGAAAGGTTGCTCTTTTGTGACCGAGAGGTCAGAGGTTCAAGCGGGAGCTTTGATTCCGATGGAAACGGAGTGTTAGCTATTAAGGATATGGTCACTGTTCTGCTTCAACCCCATTTTTCGATTTGGGAAAGACTGGGAAGATTAAGCTGACTTTGTGTTGTTCTCGTTTTCTAAAGAGCACATTCCTAGAATTTTTTCGATTGTCTTATTGTTGATTGTATCGTAGTAGAGAGATACGATTTATTAAGTATTCATGCTGAAATTTGCAATTTGTATGCAGGAAAGGGTATTCTATTGTAATGAACACATGGAAGAGATATGATCTTCTGAAGCAGTCTATTTCTCACTATTCTCGATGCCCTCGGCTTGATTCAATACATATTGTGTGGAGTGAGCCAAGTCCTCCGTCCGATTCTCTGACAAAATTTCTGGATCACATTGTACATCTGAACACGAGAGATGGGCGACAAGTTGAATTGAAATATGATATCAACAAGGAAGACAGTTTGAACAACAGATTTAAAGAAATTAAGGATTTGAGAACAGATGCTGTTTTTTCAATTGACGATGATGTTATATTCCCTTGTTCTTCAGTAGAATTTGCTTTTGATGTTTGGCAAAGTGCATCGGATACAATGGTTGGATTTGTGCCTCGGATGCACTGGGTTGATCCGGTATGCCTCGATCTCCTACATTTTCTCGTCATTTAGAGAGTATTATCCAACGCTCTTGCTGTCTTCCCTATATTTTAAGTTTCTTGGTTGGAAAACTCATATTAATTTCTGTTTGAGGTACAAAGTTGGTTTTGATCTATTTGGGCTCGAAACTATGTATTGTTCATTTGTTCTATACTTTAGGGGAGCCAACATTTACTGAAGAAACCCCATTTCTTATTAACAATTTAGAAAACTCTGTATGGCACACTTGTCAACTGTCTTACCAGTTTTTATGCTCACTGTGCAGAAAGGTGATGAGAATCACTACATATATGGTGGATGGTGGTCAGTTTGGTGGACGGGCACATACAGTATGGTACTGTCTAAGGCAGCCTTCTTCCACAAAAAGTACCTGAGTTTATACACAAATGAAATGCCAGTGTCAATCAAAGAATTTATTACCAAGAACAGGTTTGCCCTTTTGCTTTGTTATTTGCTTCTTACCCTTATTTATATTTCTTTTGAGCTGTGTGCACATGTGAGTGCGTGGTTTTTGTTTAGTTGTAAATATTTTTCACTTAATATTGGGTTGGATTTCACCAGGAACTGTGAAGACATTGCAATGTCCTTTCTTGTAGCAAATGTAACTAATGCTCCCCCTATATGGGTGAAAGGTAATCATATATCCTCTGCAACGGCATGGTTTGTTTAAAATTTTCTTTCTTGCGTTTCTTTGTTCAGCCTTATATCATATGATGTGCAACAGGTAGCTATTTTGCTTGACTCACGGTCCTTATAATCTGAATTAGTTTGAAATGAGATAATATTACAGATAGATGTGTTATAAGAGTTGGAAGACAAACCATAATAAGTTCTGCATCATAAATAAGATCAAATTCTAAAAATGCAGCAGAGGAATCTTACACGGAACTTTAAGGAGAGGAGTAGGCATGTCTTAGCCGGGCATCTATCTGCTCCGTGGAATCTGCAGTGTCCGGACTACTTCTTTCACCAGCATAAATAGAATAATAATGGAAATGCCATCGGTTTTCATATGATTTTTAGGAGTAGACCTACGCTTCCTGTTTTCGCTACATTTTGGAAAAGAATTGACTTTCTTTTGTTAACATCTTAAAAAAGCAAGTTATGTCGGTGGCATGTAGATGCAATGATATTGTGTTCGTTTAGGCTACACCTAGGAAAATGTGTTTTATCATCCTTTGAAAACTTGGACTGGATGTTTCTGCATATTCTAATTGTCACTTTGGTTGATGCATACCAAGAAGTGCATTCGCAATACCTAACCACCATTCACCATTCATTTTTCATTTCTGTTGTAATATTTTCTCTTCTGATTACTTACGTCTCGCTACACATTACTGTACTTTTCATTCAGGTAAAATATTCGAGATTGGTTCAACTGGTATCAGTACCTTGGGAGGTCATACTGAAAAAAGAACCAACTGTGTCGATAGATTTGTTGCCGAGTTTGGACGAATGCCACTGGTACCCACATCTGTGAAGGCTGTTGACAGTCGAAACATCTGGTTTTGGTGATTTCAGAACACGCTTACATACTCCCCAATCAAATCCTGGAGCAATGAGAATTTCCACACTTTCCGTCCTGTTAAAGTTGCTACGGTACTTCTTTGTTCCTCGGATGTATAATATTTAACTCTCCGAAAATGTATGCGTTTTTGTGACAGCAGCGGCCAATTTAGCACGCCCATATAGATTGATATTCTTGTATTCTTACCATGTAACACGAGGCAGGCAGTCGCTATATGAGTAATGAGATAGGTCTTTTCCAGTTCCAGTTTGTATTAGGTTGACGTAGAATGAACAGTATTTCTCGATGACAGAGTCAGATGACCGGCGAGGAATTCACCACATCGTAGATTGGTTGGATAACCGTCGAGGAGTTTACTGTGCCCCGGAATTTATGCATTGCGGGATTCCATTTTGAATCTGTTTAATTTAGACAAAAACTTCATCAAAACTCAATGTCAGACACATTTCTTATTGCGATCAAACTGGATTACAAAACTAAGAGAGGCGATGAGTCTGCGATTATTCCGGTCTAGAACGAGAATGACATTTTTATTCTCTCCGTCGCATTCTTTCCTATAGATAGATAATTTACTCGGGGCCGGAATACATCCCTGGCAGTGCCGGATATCGGTACCCCGTCAAAATTTAGCAAAATTACAAAACTTTGTTGTAGTTATCGTAGGATGTACTGAGAGGGAAGCAAGTATCTTCGGCGCCGGTGCTCCAAAGGAAATTGGCATACTTGGAGGCGTAAAAGGGATTGTCGGGCTCCTCTGCCATTGCTTGCTGGTACCTCTCTTCTGCGCCCCACATGTCTTTCCTTACCAACCACAAGAAGTCTGCGTACCGGCTCAAGGCCTCAGCGTCTGGTTTCTCCCCTTGCACTGCGCGCCTGAAGCACTCCTCGGCCCTGCTAACGCAAACATAGATCACACAACACCGGTCAGGCAATCCTTTTCAGTCGAGTTAGGTTTATACAAACACATCATAAAACAAGAAAATGTATTAAATGCAAATTAGTAAGCACACTGAAGCAGATAGTTTGGTAAGTGATACTCACCTATCGTGATCGCGAGCCACGACATGGAGGAAATGTGCATAGTTTGAGAGCAGAAGTGCATTATGAGGATCCTGAGCTAAACCCATCTGGTACAAAAGATCAGTTCTAAAGTAGTGCTCATGATAATCCGGCTCGACAGTCACTGTTATCGGTGACACAAATTTCTGCACCGTTTCGTGATCAAGAGCCTCATCCCTTACTTCTGATTGCATTCTTGAAGCTTCCTCCATCACAGAGCTCCACAACTTCACCTCCTCCTCTGCCGTGAACTCCTCACCATTGAACAAGGAAATGCCATACATCTTCTCGATATCAACAACGGCATGCCTGAATGAAGTTTCTGTGCTCACATTGTCACGAAAATCGCCCTCCTTCGAGGTCTTCTTCACAACCCTAGTAGAATCGTCATCGGAAACATAATCGGGTTTTGAGTAGGGTTTTTCCTCTGTCTCAGTCTCGGTCAAAGTCTCAATCAATACAGGCAGAGGTGCTGCAACGACAGCATTGCAATTCATCGAATACACGCTGAAATTCGCCAGCAAGATCATCACGTAAACCATCAAAGTCGGGGACCCCGAAAACACCTGCTGAAACAACCACACAAACGACATGTTCATCTCTCGCTTCTGCACCTTGGCTATAACCTCCTGCAGATCTTCAGAGTACAAACTTTCCCTTATACTCAAAGCATGGCTATGGAGCTCACGGATTATAAACACCATGGAAGAGAATGCCTTGTTCAGGGAGCAAAAAGTAAATTCCCCGGCTTCTCTTTTTGGACCCTCCTCCCGTTGCTGCCGCTGCTTCTTCTTGATTAACCGGAGCGACACCGGAAGCTCGAGGCTGTTGGCCTTTCTTTCCATGGTGGCTCTGACGATTTCGCTTCTCTCCGGCCAGTCCGGCGGCTCCGGATGAATCCCCAGCAGAGAGGGTTCCAATGCATTGAGCTTCAAGCTCGAAAACCGCATCGAAAAGCCGCTGCCTTTGCTGTTTTCGCCTTCTGGGTAAGTCGAAATCGGAGAGATTTTTGAAGTTTTCGACGCCAAGAAAGCCGGTTCGTCGACGTTCTCATCATCGTCCTCGGAAAGATTGAACCCTTGCGCCAATTCCTCAATCTGGTTCGACAATTCTTCGTACGAAAAATCATCAAACTTTGCTCTGCAAACTTGGTTCGAAGTACGTTGACGTTTCGAATTCCCCGACCCGGAAGAGTTCAGCCAACGAACGAAGCCGCATCCCAGAGCTCCATTACTTCTTCCACTGGGTTTCGTCACAGAAGGAAAAGAAACCGAAAACGACGACCCTTTCGAAAACGAAGAAGAAATTGGTGCCGGAATCTGAAGCGAGCTCCGCCAGCTCTTAGAACAGGGGACGATTCTGGAACCCATATCTCCAAGTCAACGATCAGGATTTGGAGAAGACGATGAGAAAAGATTAAACACAGAGAGCCCAAAAACTGAAAAAAGAACGAAAAAAAAGTGCAAAAATGGAGAAAAATCGGTTCACAGTTCACACTAGCAGTGACAAGGGAAGTCCGTGTGCAACAAAAAGTGGAGCTGCCGGATATTTTTCGTTGGGTTTTTAAAGGAAACAAGGATTTGGATCCGCCAAAAAGTGTCTAACTGGGCTCCAGAAGTCGCTTCATGAATAAGTAGCTTTTGCTTCCATTTAATCCAACCTGAATAAAAAGATAAAAAGGCCTAATCAGGTTACAAAATTTCAAATCCACAATGATAAGGACTTTGGGTTTTCACACTTTTTTTCTCTTCTACTCTTTCTTTTTCTCAAGCCATTTTTGAATAAGTGAAACAAAACATCAAGAAAATATAAATTATGCAACAAAAATACAAAAATAGAACAAGTGGCGCAAAAGGAGGGAACGCAGTGGCGAAATTCTTTTCTTATATGACTAAAACAAGATTTTCTCACTCACATTTTGACGTTCTGCACTTGTTTTGATCTTTCAATGTAAATAAATGAAAGGAAATCCGATGAACATAAATGAAAGTGAATATTACACAATACACCGCCTCAAATTATTGTAAAAGAAAATCCTTAAAAAAAAAGGTTGGAAAACAAGAAAACGCAAAGTGTGAAATGAAGAGAACGTTACATCGAGGGAGATTATTATTTTCCCGGCCGTGGAGAAATCATGAAATGATCTCCATTGACGATGAACACCATGGCTCGAATGGCTTCCCACCACCATTTTACGTCACGAATTGCTCTACCATGGAGGAGCAGACAACCTCAGCTTCAAATTTGGACTTTGTTTTATTCTTCCTCTTTTTTCTTTTGTTTCTGTTGGAATTGAGAGAGAGAACCAAAATTTTAAATGAGAAAAAAGGGCAAAAGATAGGAAGAATAAGAATAACTTACAACCTTTTCAGGGTCTTTGCTTGTTGGCCGCAGAAAGGTAGAAATTCGCGGGTGTATATTCAGTCTGTGGACTTGCATCGCACGTACGTGGAGAACACCTACTGCTCAATTACGATGATCAACGGTTTAGATTGTTACTTAAATGAAAATTAAATTCTTAAAAAATAAGTTTTTGAGACCTGAGATCTCAACACAAATATTATACATATGTCAACTGAATCTTAAACCTCATGTTTCAATGAATTTTAGAAATCGTCGTTTTTTTAACAAAATAATTTAAGAACTGAACTTTTAGTTGAGTAATAATTTAAATACCAAGTCGATAATTTAATATATGGTACGTGAACTAAATTAATTAGCTTTATAAAATAAAATCCTAAATTTACAAGTTTTCCTTAAAAACAAAAAAAAGTTATCATTTTTACAATCAATAGGTTCCTTTTGAAAAAGCAAAAACAAAAAAAGTTGTGTACATGTGGAGTATGTCGTTGTAGTACCGAATCACATGTGACTACAATAACTAAGGACTTCTCCGCAAGCTAACACTTGTCGACATACTACCAACTGAACTCACATATGTCGCCACCATATGTAGATGTATGTCAACGTGCAAGTTGGCTCCAAATTAGCTGCACGCTGAGGGTTAAAAAGAAGAAAGCAATACTCTCTGGATCCCTTCTACCAAATCCACAAAATCCAATACTCTTTGCCATTGAAATTTGATCCAATGGCTAAAGTTGTTATAACTTCTAAAGGGGTCTCCTGTTTGAAACCGTTGAATCAAATTTCAACAGTTCGGATTATTGGACTTGATGGACTTGGTGGAAGGCATCCGCAGATGATCCCTTTCCTTAAAAGAATACCAATTCAAAATGTTGAGAAAGAAATTACATGTTCTTGGGAAGAGAATTTAAGTAAGTTGGGTATTTTTTATGTTATCGATTGATTTTACAGTAAAATTTTTACTTTTTTTCTTCACAAAATGCTAAAAGTAGAAAATCATGCAATTCTTGGTTTGAAAATTGGCAACCCAAATAATTTTCAATTCACGATTTAGGCCTCGAATTACCAATTAACGATCTGATCGGTAACCTTAGCTCCTCTTATCACCCAATTCGATCGGGAAGCACATCTCACGTAATCTGTTTGATAGGTATAATATATATGCCTGTAAAAACTCATAGACTATCAAAATTATAATCCCAATTAGAGCATCTCCAGCAGTCAAGGCAGAAAAAATTGGAGGCAATTGCAAGGAAGGCAGGAGCCCTTGCGTTGCAACTGCCCTGCTCCACAAGTCGTGAAAGTTGAGGGACGAATTCTAAGTTTTACTCTGATTTTTTATTTACGTGTTAGCGAAAGAGCTTTATTTTGACTCCAATAAATAGTGAGGTTGGATGGTATTTTATTAGGTTAGTTCACTATATGCGGTTTAACTCATATAATTTTTAATTTTTAGTATATATGAGGACATTCTTAACTAGCAGGAATCTCGTTTCACTGTAGTAAAAACTAAATGATAGGGCCTTCATAGGGCCCTCTCTTATTATGGTCATAGGAGGTCTGAGTGAAAACATAGTCTCTTTGCTATAATAAACTAGATCTCTGCTAAGAAGATGTTAATGTATGGTCCATTAATATAGTGCATTGATACGGAAAAAATTAAAATAAAAAATTGCCACAACTCATTTCTAATATGAAAAATAAAATAAAATAAATTAAATTGTGTAGAGTATTGATTTCAGAGATGGTTAATTATGGCCTTTTGTTTGAGGATACACGGTAGATTCTTCAAAGCTTCAAGCAATGGAAGGTTTCGTTTGGTCGAAGAGATACAAACAGAGTGGCCCATCGCCTTGCATGGTTTAGTTTAACCATCGATCATCTAGTTTCTTGGTTCGAAGTACTCCTAATGTAATTTCTGATTTATTATTGGAGGATAGTACTAGTAGTTAATTTTGGTGCATGACACTCTTTTTCCCTTCGATCGGGTTGAAAGCCCCGACAAGGTTTTTATTGAGGCCTACTGTAAGCATCATTTCCTTGATTTTGTACGTATTTCACTATTCAATGAATATTGTACTTTGTCTCAAAAAAATAAAAAATAAAAACAAAAGGATTTCACCATAGCAGCGGCCTCATCTTTCTCAATAGGTCCGAGATTTCAAACTTCTGACCTATTAGGGAAGATGAGGTTGCCCACCTTCCTAACCTTAACATAGCGGAGCCCATAGTCAGCCCAAATTTGATCCTGTTAAACTTTGCGATCGACATACTCCTAGCACTATCAGCCAGTTTCTGGTCATGCTCTTTTAGCATTGCCATTGCCAACTCCGAGTTGGACACTACGACGTTCAGTGTGAATCCAATCCACACTGATAAGATAGGCCTAAATACTTGGGCCACGCAGTGTGGGTTTATGTCGAAGAAGTTTCCGACAATCGGCCACCGATTGTGGACCGGGTGGGAGCTTGAATCTCAGCCTTTGGTAGAGCTTGTATGGAAGGAAGATCAGGAGGACGATTGATGAAATGGGAAGCAATCATAGTCCATGGAGAGCCACGTCACATAATATAGGAGAAGGCTACTTCGGACATGCAAATGCTGGAGTTGGAAAGTTGCGTCGGGGATCCATTTGAGCAAGTGTTGTGTATTGGTCAGAATATTTTGTGTTGTTCCAATTTTAGCGGATGTTTTTGCAAGGATTAATTATGAGTTTGTTTGGATGTACTTTTAAAATGACTAAAAACGTTTTTGGTGAAAATGTTTTTAAAATCAATCCTTAGTAAAAATGCAAGTGAATCATAAAAAAAACACTTAATTGGTGTTTCTTACATAAAGCACTTCAAGTACTTTTGGAACCTAAAACAATTTTCCTAAAAGCACTTTCAATCATTTTAAAAGCACATTCAAACAAGCCCTATGTTTAAAACAAATAATTATGTGTTCATCCCTAGAAGGGCAAATAACTTGATATTTTAATTTCCATGTGGACTTCCAATTTTGTATTACCGCTAATACCGTTGATGTTGTTAGTTTCGAGGAACAGAAACAAGCTGCGTCTCATTCTGATGTCCTTGAATTTGTTCTACTTCTCAATTCAAACGAAAGATTTCAAGATTTTCATAGATTCGAGTATGGCGAATGTACTCTTATGAGGGTACGCTCAATAACAATTACCTATGTAAAAATATCATGAAAAATATCCGTGGTTCATCAAACTAGTACAAAAGTCATCTATGTGAAGAGAAATAATAGGGGTATTTCCGTAAACTCCCACTTTCATCCAACCTACATGGTGCACCTAATTGCTAAAGCGCAAACTTCTTTGGTCACATCTTCCAGCAAGGACTCTTACCACTGCTGCGAAAACCGATTATATATAACGGCCCAGCAGCGATGAAGCTTTCTCATCTCTGTAGCTGCAGACTCTCTCAGGTAATCAATTATTTCATATATAATATATAGTCACTCATCTTGTTCAATTCTCTTTTTTGGCTAAACGTCCTCTAGATTTTATCGACTGTATTTCAAAGTTTAGTTTTTAAATTCAATGTTAAGTTTTACTTAATATTTATATCATATCTTCAGATTTTGCAATGAACGAATTAAGAAAGAATATATCTGGAGAGATATATTTAACTATGAAGCTTTTTGGAATGGAAGGGATAGGAAAGAAAAAAGACTTCAGGTAATCTCATTCAAAGTTATCGCTTTTATAATCAATAGGTTTCTTTTTCTTTAAAAAAAGAAAAAGAAAAAGAAAAAAAGAGTTGCATGCATGTGGGGTATGTCGTTGCAGTACCGAGTCACATGTGACTACAATAACTAAGGAATTCTCCACAAGCTGACACTTGTCCACATATTACCGATTGAACTCACACGTGTCGCGACCATATGTAGACGTCTGTCATTGTGCAAGTTGGCTCCAAATTAGTTTTGTATCACCGCTAATACTGTTGATGTTGTTAGTTTCGAGCAACGGAAACAAGCTGTATCTCATTCTGATGTCCCTGAATTTGTTCTACGTCTCAATTCAAACGAAAGATTTCAAGATTTTCATAGATCCGAGTATGGCGAATGTACTCTTACGAGGGTAAGCTCAATAACAATTTCCTCTGTCAAAATATCACGAAAAATATCCATGGTTCGTCAAACCAGTACAAAACTCATCTATGTGAAGAGAAATATAAGGGTATTTCCGTAAACTCCCACTCAATTCATCCAACCTGCATCGTGCACTAGAGCGCAAACTTCATTGGTCACATCTTCCAGCAAGGACTCTTACCACTGCTGCGAAAACCGATCATATATAACGACTCTGCAGGGATGGAGCTTTCTCATCAGTCTCTATAGCTGCAAACTCTCTCAGGTAATCAATTATTTCATATATAATATATAGTCGCTCATCTTGTTCGAGTTTCTTTTTTGGCTAAACGTCCTCTAGATTTTATCGACTGTATTTCAAAGTTTAGTTTTTAAATTCAATGTTAAGTTTTACTTAATATTTATATCATATCTTTAGATTTTGCGATGAACGAATTAAGAAAGAATATATATGGAGATATATCTTCAACTATGAAGCTTTTTGGAATGGAAGGGACATGAAAGAAAAAAGACTTCAGGTATCTCATTCAAGAATTTTGCTATTTCGTTTTTTATCTCTTTGTTTTTTTTTTTTTTTTTTTTTTTTTGTCCTGAAGATTTTCTGTCTTGATTTTCCTCAATTTTCACACTGTGGATATCTTTAGGTCCTCTAAAAAGTCCAAGACGACACGGCTAGGCTCGTCTTTGACCACCTCTATGATTATCTTCACCCAGAATCCTATTCCCGACCCTTCCTCTTTTGTCTGCTGAACCTCACATGACAGTTTTGGAGATGAAGGGGGAAATATTTGTGTGCGAAGAAGCGAAGGGTAGTTAGCTTGAGTGAAGCAAAGGTCACTTACCATACCTTTACTAGCTGCAAATTAGTGTCACCTGTTGGGTATTTATATTTTTTTATGATGTTTTCTCTGTGAAAGTGCTTAAAATAGTTATGTTTCTTCTATTCTTTTATTTATTAAAGTTGTGTTTGTATTTTCAATGCATTCGTTGCATCAAATTCCATGAACATGTTACTTATAGTTCTTATGGATATATATATATATATATATATATATTTATTTATTTATTTATTTTTTCAGTTTCATGATCTTTTTCATTAAAAGTGATATGTAACGAGATGTCACGTATTTATAACGGTTTCAAGTTACAAGTATAGGGTTCATGTATTTATAATGGTTTAAAGATTACATGGATTTGGAAAATCCTAATTACATGTAACATTTGAAATTCAAAATATAAACAGAAATCAAACAAATGATTACACGCAGCTTTAGCTCCAAACATTTGAAATTCAAAATATAAACAGAAATCGAACAAACGATTACACGCAACTTTAGCTTACAAAAAACATTTGAAAACAAGTCCTATAAACATGGAATAATTGAAATGATAACAGTTCCAAGTGAAGCAAAACTCCTCAAGTCACATTACAGTAACTGCATGTGGACTTCGTCAAACACCATAGTCTGGCTCGGTGGATTAAATCCGTCATTGTTTGATGCAACAATTTATTGCACTAACAAGTGATATATTTTATTCGTCATTGTTTGATATCCGACATTGTGGATGAGAGTTGCGCATAGAGGCTTCAGGGCTTCTTGTGAGGGAAGTTCTGTTTGAAATTTTGAAACAGATAAATTTTGGGGGTAAAATTACAAGCACACAGCAAACACATATCATTTAATGATGAAGGTATTTGCGGATTGTGAAGAGTTCAAGGGTATTACATTTTACTTTTCGGATTTGAGTGCAATTGTAACCTTAGACCAATATTTCAATTGTATACACAAACTTTTATTTTGTTGCAATTTCAAACATCTGTTAGTTAAACAATTAGCTTGGCTCGTTGCTGCAGTGGCTGGGCGGCAAGGTCGTTCAGCTGTCGGTATCGAAGGTATCAATCAGCGCCATGTTGTGTCTCAAGATTTGGGAATCATATATTTTGTTTTCAAATTATTGGTTGTGTAAATTTCAACTTTGATAATCTAGAAGTAATAGGGATTGGGAGGGGGAGATTTAAGAGGGGGGAGGATTGACATGGCTGTACGGGATGATTGGTGGTGGTGGACACAGAAGAGATGGGGATGGAGGTCTCGGGTGGGAGAGGAGGGGTGGATCCCTTATTTTGTTTTAATTCAAATTTTTGTTTAAATTGATTTTTGATGACCAATTATTTTTTCTGTGCCATGTCATTAAATATGTGACTCGTACATTTATCATGTCATTTTCTAGAGCTTGGTGTCAAATTAATGATTTAACTAATAAACGTGTGAAATTTTAACAAAATAAAAGTTTGTCATGAAATTTATGTATTAAAAAAATATTATATGAAATTGCAATTGCACCTAAATTTGAAAGAATTAGATGTAATTTACCTAACATTTTATAAAAATCTGTAATATTTTACAAGATTTGATCAACCATAAAAATAAAAAATAAAAAGACAAAATATCTAAAATACCAAGACGGGACAAAAAAAAAAAGAGTAAAAACTAAAAAGAATATTCGCCTTCTAGAGCTCACAAGGGTCGGTCAAAAAATTTGTAAATAGACCGAGTCAACATCGAAACCCAATCAGTCAACGCGTCAACCGCTCAGTGCGTCCGCCGACTCCGCCTGTCTCCGCCGTGTATATCGTGATTTATACTATCCCCCAAAAACGTCTTCGCCGCGTCCAGGCTCGGGAAATAAGTCGGCTCCAGAAATATCCGACTCAGGGAGTCACACGTCTCCGGACTCACCACAACTCGGTTCCCCTTCGCCTCCAAGCTCCCCATCAACACCACCAGCACCTGCTTGTACGCGTAGTAGAAACGCTTCAGCGCCGACTCAATCGCCTGAAGCGCCTGCAGCACGTGGATATTCTCCGAGCCGAAGTCGGAGTCCGAACCGGCCTTCCTCTCCGAGTACAGCCTCATCGCCGCCTCCTGAATCCGGGGCCCACCCTTGGGGTCCACCTCAACCCCCAATATGAACGGCACCTTATGCCTTAGTTCCTTGCAGAGCTTCGTCACTTCCACGAGCGCCTTCGATCTGAAGCAAAACGACTCCGTATCGTCCACCGTCTTGATCCGCAGCTGATTCTTCAGCCTCAGAAAATCGGCCGGGTCCATCAGAAGGTGGAGATCCTCTATCTCCGCCAGGAGCTTCCATATCCGTTCGATCACGTAACAGTCGCTCGCGGCCTTTTCGAAGTCTCGAGATTCGATGCGGCTCGTTACGCGCTTGAGAAGCTCCCGGCAAACGTGGACCCACGACTCGAGGACCTGGTGCGTGGCGTACACCGTCTGGTTCTCGTAGCTGTCGACGTGAGCGTCGTACGGGCTCTTCCTCAGCGTATGCAGCTCGCTCGGCTTGCAAACGGCGTCGTAATCCAGGTTCGGTTTCCCGGCGAGGTTCGGCTCACCGAGACCCAGCGAGTACGGACAGTTCCTCATCTCGCACTCGATCGAGTACAAGATCTTCTGCGCCATCCCTTCCGATTTGTGCCACGTGGCGAGTCGCGGCAGCAAACTGGCCTCGCTGATGCGGCTCACCACCGTGTGCTCCCCCGAACTCCACACCTCCGCCATGCTCCCGTCGCGGGCCAGCTCCCCATTCGACGTGCTGAGATCGACGATCGGCGCCATTCCGCGCGTCTCGCTGTCTTCCTCGTCGTCCTCGATCAACATCGCGATGAGCTGTATCTGGCTGGTAGTGAGCGACTCGAGCCGGCGCTTCCACTCGCGCCGGTTCGAGTATGGCCTGGGATCGGACAAAACAGTCGAGACGAACCGGAAGGTGATTTCGAGAGCTTGAAGAGCCGGTTTGAGAACCGACTCGTTCTTCCAAGAGGGGAAGTCGTGGGAGCTCCAGAGCTGTCGGAGCTCCGGGAGGCGGAGGTAGTGCTCGTAGGTGGAGCAGGACATATCGGAGGCGGCCAAAATGTCGGTCTGGACTTGGCAGGCGGCGCGAAACGAACCGGGAACCGAAACGTGGAGCTTGTTGGAGAGCTTGGGGGATTTGCTAGGCATGTTGGAGGAGACGATCTTTGCTTTCCAATCTAAATCAACCATTTTTCA
This sequence comes from Pyrus x bretschneideri, assembly GCF_019419815.1. NCBI lineage: Eukaryota > Viridiplantae > Streptophyta > Magnoliopsida > Rosales > Rosaceae > Pyrus > Pyrus x bretschneideri. The sequence continues at coordinate 5,464,601 of NW_025999723.1, read as the reverse complement.
GAAGAGAAACCGTTTTTGAAAATGTTTGTAAGTTTTTGAGAATTTTGGATTTAGGATTTGAGTTGCGTTTGAACTGGATGAGGAGGGGGAAGGGGTATTTATGGGGCAGAGGAAATTGAAGAGAAGAAAAGGCGTGTGGAATATATGGGGCATGAAGAACGAGGAATTTGACAGTCGTGGATTTGAAAACAAAATTAAAAAAAAAAAAAAAAAAGACTCGGTTTTTAATATTTTTGTTTTGTGGACACATGAAGCTTATCCATATCACCAAACGACTAACCAGTTACCGATACGGTGTGTCCGTAGCAGCGTAGCTTCTTAACAACCAAACGAATACTAAATAAAAATACAAAAACAAAATAAAAATGGAAAAAGTCGGTTTAATTTTTAACTGTATTCCGCTATTAGTATTACATTGGGTTGTGTTTTTTTGCTCATTATTTTTAAGTAATGGTAATACTTATTATTTTATTTATTACCGTTAAATAAGATTAATTTCGAGATTTATGTGGTGGGTAGACATAAATTTCTAAAATTAAACTCATCTAATGTTAATAGATAAGGTGGTGAGCAATACCACCACTTGAGGGTTGTGAGAAAAAATACTTTTTTTTTTCTTGCATGTAAGTATGAGATTTTAGTTTAATATCGTGAATAATAGTTCAAATTGATTATATTTCTCTACCTTATTAGTGTAGACATATCGTTGTCTAAAAATAAAAACCCAAATTTAATACCATCTCGTTATGTTATTGTTTTATTTAACTATAATATGCATTTTTTTTCTTGTAGATATATTCTTAAAGTGAGACATATCAATCTTATAACATATTTTTATTATGCTTGAAATTAGTCGCAGATGTAGATTGGGACTAATGTGGACACCTAGAATTTGGAAAATGTACAAATGCAAATCTTCCAAGGAGTAAAGGACCCTCTGAATGTTTAATATGGGTCATATTTGTGCCACCAAAATGTTTGTTGTAATCAGGGTGCGTTGACAACACTCATTAAATTCACTCATTAGACATATAAGTTGACATATGCACAATTCGGTTTGGCTGGTGATAACAAGTCCAAAGTGTTCAACAGTATGCACTTTTTTACAAGCTATACACCTGTTTCTATATAAAACTTGAACTTTTAGTACTGGAATTGTCCAAGATTCGAGTTCTGAAATTTTCACTACTTGTAATAATAATAATATCTGATAATGTTCGTAATGCATATAACAGCGTTCGTTTCAAATGGACCTGAAAATAGTGTGGAATGTTGAAAGTTTGACTTTAGTCAACGTTAAGCGACGTTGTCCATCTACTATCTGCTAAATTGCTTTCATATTGGGTTTTTTTTTTTTTTGGGAACTTTAACGAAAATGTCCCGGTACTGTTTATTTTAACGAAAAACCACATTTTTACACTAAAAAGTCAATCATGATACTATTCACTTTACCTTTTATTTTGTTCGTATAGTTAAAACTCAAAGTTTTCAAACTATTTTTATTAGTTTTTTTTTTTTTCAATTTTCATTTGTTTTTAAAATAACACGTTTTATTTCTGTATCCAACTATACACCCAACTGTCTAATTTAATTGACAACTTTTAGCTTCCCTTAATTGGTAACAATACCTACAATATTGATTTACGGCGATACATGTACCTTCTTTTTGTAATAGACAATTTTTTTTAGTAAAGAAAAGTTGAGGCGGTGATTGGTTATTTTTCACCATCAGTGTCAGGTATACTCATAATCTTAAGGTAGGATTTATTCTTGGCACCTACCTATTAGCTGTAATTTTTATGTATTTACGTAAAAATTTACCGATTATACACCAACAAAGAATGTAGACAACGAAAATCAAACTTTGATGGGACGACACATGACAGAGCTCTTACTAAATGAGCCAACACTCATTGGCTGTAATAGAAAATTCTCACTCCATCAAGTTTCTATATTCCCTTTCGACAAGAAAAAAAGTTTCTGTATTCCCTTATATCGGCTTTGTTCTCTTTTTGAACAAAATAGTGGCGTACCCTATGAACCTTCACCATTCCCTCAAATTACTTTGACTTTGGGTTGTACGGTAAAAAAAAGTTAGAGAACAAGATTTCACGTCCGGTCATAGATAAATAATAAATTCATAACATATAAAAGTTGCAATCTCTAACATCACCAAGGTCTTTAAATAAAACTCAACACCTAGTAATGGACAGTTAAGTTGAGACAATATTGATATTATTGATAGTGGACTTGCATAAGCCTACAAATTTTATTATTGTATCAAATTAGGCCATAATTTTGACACCTCATAAACCAGATTTACTGACCACAAATTTGTAATTTGCAAAGTTTTACATAAGTCGAATCAAATTTTTTTTTTTTTTTTTTTTGTGGTTAATAGTTGTAGCCAACTTTCGACACCTCCAAAACTAGATTTACTGACCACAAATTTGTAATTTGCAAAGTTTTAGATAAGTCGAATCAAATATAATATATATCATTTTTTTTGTGGTTAATAGTTGTAGCCAAGTTGTAAAGAAGACCATTATTTTATTCGAGTTCCTTCTTTGGATGCTTCGTGGGTTGTCCCTTCTCTAAAATTGGTTGTCATCCAAAAATTTTGAGTAGAAGAAAATGTTTGTCGACATTTCTCGATTGGTCAACAAATCTAAGGAAGGCGACATGAGTTTGTGGGCAGAATTTACGAAACCATGCCCTTGTCGGTTAAGTTGGGATAGGGATTAGGAGAAGGGACTCAAAAATCTGTCCGGACATTTCGGAAAGCGGAAAGAAAACGACTGCAGCCGACTCCCCTAATTTTATACCACGGCCTTTTAGTCCGCCGCTTCGCATTGGATTAAAGCCGAATTAGTCTTTACAAACGCCAACTGCGTATGGAAGAGCATTCTGGATAGGATTGAACAGTTTGGACTAATTTGATTAGGGTTTTGGTTTCTTTTGTAATTACTTGATGCTCATGTCCATATAAAGTTAGGATTCCTTTTCCGAAGACTGCGAGGAAAATTAAAGAATATCCGAATTTTTCAGAAAATTATTTGTTAGGTTGGAATAAGTTTTTGAGCAACCAAATAGAGAAGTTTGTTGCTCCTCTAATAAAATTTTGTAGCATATTGGGATTATTTGTTAGGAAAAGTAATGAAAAAGGTTTGAAAACTTTGAATGTTAACGATAAGGATAAAATAAAAGGTAAAGTGACCATGATTGATTTTTAGTGTAAAAATATAGTTTTTCGTTAAAGTAAACAGTACTGGGTGTTTTACGTTAAAATTCCCTTTGTTGTTTGGTGTAGAATTTGAAAACTGAAATCTTGCAATACATCGAAAATGGTGTCATGAAAATGTACAATTCATATATGGTGACATGCAAGCGCGAGCTGAAGTTTTAAAAGGAATGAGAACAACGAGAGTCAAAATTAAGCCGAAAATGTGCAGTAAGCTCATGTACCGTCACACCTATAAGTCTCAACCTCATGTATGACAAAACACCTTCTAAATATTGAAGAAATCTCTAGGGTTTGAATTTTGAACGATGGATTTGGGTGTTTGCATGTTTTGCATTGCACTCAAAGGATTCGAACTTACCTACTAAAATACAACAATTGAAAGATTTGTCATTTCCAACATTGTACGTTTCACATTTGGTAGTGAAAACGAAGTGGAAAAGCAAAAAGAACATTTATGGTACTGTTTATTTTTAACGAAAATAACATTTTTACTCTAAAAAATCACTTATGATACTATTCATTTACAACATTCTTTTATTATTTTGATTAAAACTCAAAGTTTTAAAGTCTTTTTTATTAGTTTTTCTTATAATAAAATTACGCAGCCAAACTGACGGACCTTACATTACATTTACTTTATACATACATATCCAATCCAGATGACTCATAATATTTAACCCGAAATAAACCAAGTGGCCGTGGCATTGCATTCTTCAATTCAAATTATGGGTATGCACTGTACGTCCATCTTCCCGTTGGGGACTGTTTGGATAACTCATAACAAGAAGAGGTTGTGCAAGAGGGTTACAAGGAAGGAGGACGCTGCGACGATTGCGACGGCGTTGCCCCCTACACTACAAACATCAATGCATTAATGAGGACATGCTTAAACCATCTTTGTTGAAAATGTGCACTAAAGATGGTGTTGCATGACCCAAGTAGATTGCTTGCCTCCGCATTCCTAGATGACACCAAACCATATGTCGCCATCAGTGGCTAATCACTCTCTTTAACTTCAACTCTGTCCTTTTTCCGCTTCTTTTCCAAATCCAATTCAATTAAGTGAGAGATATTTTAGTGTCTCGAACAGCATGTTATTATATAATTGAAGAGATATTTAAGAATAAATTTTTATTCATTTGTACAATAATATGTGGTGTTCAGTCCTGTATTCTGAAAACACTAAAAAATCTATTATCCCCAAACAAGTTGGACTTGGATTGGATCATATCCCCCGCGTTTACCGCCATCAACTTCTGCCAATCCCACCGCCTTCAACTAGCCACGCGTCCGCTACCCGCTGGCGCACCAAAGCGAGACTCAATCTAAGTGCCTTCCAACTCGGCGACGCTTTTTGGTCGCCAACCAAATCACGCGGGGTTAACCATGTGAGACGTGCCCCCACCTCCCGACACGTGGTGTGGCGGTCACGTGAGCTACCCACTTCACAGGTGCGCGGGACACGTGGGATCATCACTGTTGTGCGGCGGTGCCTAACAAGCCACTAGGATGCAGCCATGCTGGCCGTACACTAGTGGTGGTGGTGGAGTTGTATGATCCGACGACGGGTGACAGTCGGGATGGGTATGGTTAGTTGGCTTAGCCGTTAAGTTCTCGTGCACGTATGGTAGTCTGGATATGCCCACCCCATCAAAAGCAACCAAAAGCCAAAAAAAGTTTGGTGTTTAATTATTTAAAAAAAAAAAAAAGTTGGACGTAAAATTGGGTCCTTGTATTTGCACTCAACATACACAGAGTTTGCAAACCAAGCGTAACCATATTATTTAGAATTAATTTACTCATTTTTTACATAAGAGTTTGAATTTATTTTTCGAGTAGAATGTGTAATAAATGTGAAGTATATTATAAGTAGACGGATCATCAGAGGCATAGATTTTTTTTTTAAAGAAAAAAGTAACTTTAAGTTAATAAGACTCTTGCTTTGCAAGAATCAAGAAAAACATTTATTTTATGTAGTCCTATCCTTGATTTTCAAAAAGGCTATTTCCACGATTCGAAATTGTGATTTTTCGATCAGAAAAAGATAACTTTTCTTGCATTGCAGGATTAATTTAAAATGAAGTTGAATTAATCAACCAATAAGCTATACGGTGTTGTTTAGTTAGATTTAAGAAAATCGGCCGGTTTTCGATATGGATAAATGTCCAACAGCTTATGGTGGGCTAAACAAGAGCTCACGAAACGAGTAGATAGTTGCAATCGTGAGTGCATGTAACCATTTTTATTGGGAGCCAATAATACAAGCACAAAATTGTATTTTGATTATTTTTTAATATCTAATATATACTTTTGTCGTTGATGTTGCTTTATTTGACCTTGGGAGGAAAGTCAACTGTGGGCTAGGAGTGGTTTCCTAGCAAGGAAGCATGCTTTGAGGCAGAAAGTGGGGGATTATTCGCTATCATGCACCGGATGCTAGGGATTGCCCCCAACTTTATCCACTTCTTTAGATAGGATTGAATCGGAATCTATGTAAGACGTTATAAAACATGTTACCTTCAGTTGTTCACATTACATCGTACCAAGTTAAAAAAAAAATTTGTTGGCGATGTTATTGTAGTTTTTTAAATATATCTAATATTATAATTCAAACGTCTCAAACAATAAATAAAAAACTACAAAAAAAATAAAAAAATACGTTATGAACGAAAATACCTGTGAATGACTAAAAGTAACATATTTCGAGATTTTAGCTAGGGTCTAGAACATTTTAATATTCTTAGTTTCTAACTAGAAGAAACTAAGAAAAATGACCAACGTCAAAGAAAAAGATTAGGTCGACCAATTTTCTAGCCATCAGTTTGCCTAAGTCCACGTTCACGTTGTGTGACTTAGAATTATACCAACAAAATAGCACCGTTACAAATCAACTCAAAAGAAAACAAATTGACCTCTATTCAATTGTATGCCATTGTAGCTCATTTTTATTAGCTCTTTGAGCATCATGATGAGAAAGTTTTCGGATTAACGGTCAGAGTGTTCACATAATATTACTAATTCATAAGTCATAATACTAACTTTCTTTAAAATCAATTAGCAATAGTTAAGGTGTCATCTAGACGTGGTAAAAGGGTCGTATTTGTCGTATTCGTGTCATTTGTAGTGTCATACTCATTAGTTTATGGGTTGTGTTGTGTCAAACATGCTATTTTAACGAGTCCTTAACATGTGACCTAGTAACGACCTGATTCGTTAACGGGTCGTGTCGTTTCGTGTCGGATTGACACGTCAAGCAAGAAATTGTTATATCTAATGTATAGATCTAGCAAACAATATCTTACCAGATTCTTAACACATAACCGGACTCGTTAATGAGTTCTTAACGGGGAACCCAATAACGTCCCAACTTGTTAATGAGTTCACCCGAAATTTGTTATTTTCGTGTTGTTTTATGTTTGATTAACGGATCGTGCAACTATTTATTATATTAATAATAACGAAACTTATATGATATAACATGAATAAACTGATAATACTCCACGATGGAAAAGGTCAGATTATTAAGATAAAGAATCACTTTTATAATGGTATCGACATTATTATCTGAAATTGATCGTTGAAAACAATCAAACCATTACAAAACAGAACAATGTTTTTGTTCTTAAAATTCTTAGCGTGCTTGGATAATATTGCACGGATGATAACAATATCCCAAACCCAAGTCACAATTCACAAAACCATTTTATTGTCCCATCAATCATCATAGTGCACGACAAGCAACACCAAAAGATTCCCAGCACAAGAAATTTGGAACAAAGATTATAACTTTGCACCCCGCGACGTGCACAACTCAAACTCATACAAGATTAGCGCATTAAACTTTAAACACCAACGTCATTAATCAACCACTTGCCACTCCTAGATTAAAAACCTCGTTCTAGTTAAGATTAAGAATTTTTTTTTTGCGTGGACATTTTGTTGGTTGTTCATGCTTCTTGACTCATAACCATTATTTAAAATATTCACGAAATTGTTGTTATTTTTGTCGAAATATCTAAAAAATCAAGAATCGATACGGTAGGGGAGTAAAATGCAAACTTCAACCTACATAGGCAAGATACAGAAAAATCAATAAATTTAGATACATTTACCGATTCACGAAATAAAATATGTAGGAACCGTTACATATTTCAAAATTTTGAACTTTTTTTTATTTTTAAGAAGTGTTTCTCTAATTTCAACTAGATCTAAATGAGTTGATATACTCAGCAATTACAAATTTCCATAATTTTCGTCGAACGCAACCGATATTGACATTGATATATCCAACAATATTTTCATATACGTATGAATATTTTCAACTACATCAAAATAAAAAGTAAAGTGAATAGTATCATGATTGACTTTTTAGTGTGAAAATATGATTTTTCGTTAAAATGAACAGTACCAAAATTTTTTCGTTAAAATTCCTTTTAAACAATACTCATGACCTACCCCACCTCCATAAATCTCAAAAGTATATTAAAATAATAATGTATTGAGACTAAAAGGGTCTGAATTGATTAATGTAAACATTAGTTTAAGGAAATAAAGACCAGCGTGCCTGCCCCGTTCGTGGTTTATGTGGATAGACATTACGTGAGGGGATGGCCACCGTTGTTCCTGTCTTTTGCAAGTCAAATGATCATTAAAAAAAAAAAAAAAAAAAAAAAACAGTAGCATGGGGCTAAGGGGACCAGAGGGACCTAATATTGGGAAAGATTGAGCCATGAAAGGAGCAAGCTAACCCTACCTTTGCACAAGTTCATCACATTATGTTCTTCGTCAGTCTGCATCTTAAAATTCAAAATTCTAATGATATACGAGCTGTTGCGGATGTCGATTCAGCCAGTTACTAGGATAACATACAGACCCCCTTGTACACGATATCGATATCCGAGAGTCAAATGAGAGCTTAGTTTATGTTTGCAAACATTTGAAGCGGAACGTGTATCAGAGTATTGTCAAATGAAGATGGGTAGTGGGACCACAGGGGTTGACCTGCCTAGCTAATCATCTTCCCATCTAATCTGTGCAATTAGTTGGGACTTTGTTATCGTATCACCAATTTAGTACCAGAAAGTCGTAAAACTAAAACATAATGTATTTCATTCTCGAAAGCATTTATACACACTACCAAAAGACCCCTATCACACCTTCGTGTACTTGTAAAATAATAACTTTAGGATTCTAGATTCCTTTCATCAAATCTACTCAATCAATCAATCCGAGCTCTTAAAATTTAATCTAACGGTTACAAAGATGAGACTCCTTTGAAAGTTATAATAACTTTAACTGTTGAATCAAATTTCAAATGTCCCGATTAAATGATTAGATGAATTTAATGGAAATGATCCGGATAATTTCCTAACTTCAAGTCACATTTGGTGGGCTAGATTGGATAAGATTTGATATTTTGGACTGGTTAGGCTAGGATTAGATGGGATAGGTTAGGCTAGGTTAGGCTATTCGTCTACTGTTTGGTGTGGACTAACACAATGGGCTTAGGATTGGATTGAAAATCACTCGACCCACCCACCCACTCATCGACCACCACCCAACCCACGCTGCTCTTAACCCACAACCCGTCTAGACCGAAACCCCTGACTCATGACACCGTCACACGGCAGACCCACGGCAGCGCTCCAACCCCACAACATCGGGGCTGCTCAGGTCGAGATTTGGGGAAACAGAGGTCCACGCCGTCGGCGCTGCTCAGCGACAACCCAGCAGCCTGGTTGGGGGTTTTTGTCGTTGGATTGGGAGCGCAGCGGTATGTAGATTGTTATGAACGCTAAGATTACCGCCATGTTAAAGTAGGCTGATGCGTGCCAACGAGTCCCTTACTTCTAATCCATTAAGTTCGGAGATTTAGGCAGTTAAAATTTGATCTAATAGCTAAAATTATTATAACTTTTAAAGTAAATTCCTGTTTATAGCTGTTGAATTAAATTTCACCGATCCAGATCACCGAACTTAATGAATTAGGACGATCCAATTAGGACGATCCCGGAGGAGCCATTGGTATGATAATGACGGGCAAAAAGAACTGATAACAGAAAGAGTGGATGAAAATGAACGACGCTGCTCCTGGTCGCCGCCTGTTATTGCCTCGCGAAGAAGGGATTTTGTAACACGTGTAATCTGGGCTAGATAACACTACGCAAATGCAAGAGGCATTACCAAGTGCTTTTCCAAAAAGCACTAAATATTACTTACTGTAGTCTCAGCCTGAAATATTCTCAACAGGTTCTTGACACCACTAAATAAATGGTACACAACGTAAACAAACTAAACATTATATTAATAAACAAAATATCCAACACACTACTACCAAAAACATTATATCCGACATTAGAAAAATTAAACATGATAGTGCCCGGCAATAAACTAAACCACGAAATGTGAATTTCCACTCTCAAGTTCAGCTATGAACCATAGCTTCTTAATCATCAAACAAACTGAAACCCATTTCCTCATCGGATTCCTCTTCGGGCTCGGGCTTCTTCTCTTCCTCCTTAGCAGCTGCTGGAGCACCTCCGGAAGCAGCAGCAGCAACAGGGGCTGCAGCAACTGCAAACTTGCTTGGGTCCTGCATTGTTAACCCACAATTAATCACTTGCCATCAAGAATGAACTGAAACGAGCAATGACGAAAAGCAAATGGACACAAACAGTTGAAAAATAGCACAATACCTTGAGAAACTCCTTGACCTTCTCTGCTTGTGGGAAGGAATATTCGGTGGCAATAGAAACTGCCAACACGTTCTTGTAAGCATTGAGGAACATGTGTGGTGCAGCTGCCAGGGTGGGGTATGAGATGGCCAATGCCAATGAAGTAACCATCGAGACACCAGAAGCAAACTTCTCCATGAGATCATCCTCGGTCAGATCAAGCACCTCTGGGCTGAAGACGGAACCATTGTCATACACCATCTGGACAACAAGACCATATGAGAATGGCCTGATTCCAAGCTTGGCAAGGAGGGCAGCCTCAGAAGAGCCAACCTTATCTCCCTTCTTGATAAGTTCAACAGGGGTAATGATTTCAACAGTACCCTTGTTAATCTTGGTGGGGATGTTGAGCACCTGAAATGCGTAATATACCAAGTCAGAACTACCACACCCACAAAAAAGTAATCACCATTTATTGTGAACGATTATTTACACACCTGGAAGAAAGAGGTCTGAGATGGGTCAAGCCCAGTGTTACCAGGAGGAACGACCACATCAATTGGAGCAACCAAACCAACACGAGCAGGGGCTCCAACCTATTCAATTCAAAATTAAATACAGCTAGCAATTAGATAGATATAGTAAAACACATAAACAAAATGGGATCGATTGCAAGATTAACAAAAAAATATCATGAGGCAAACTAAACCCATGTATAATCATCTAAGTCAAAAAAAGATGTCACCTTTTGTTAAGGTATACTTGAGAAGAAGTAACTCTAGAATAATTTTTTGAAAAGTTTTTTTTTTCCTGAAAAATGTAGGTATCTTGGGCATGCCCAAGTAGTAAAAGCAATGATACTGCTCCACAAGGCGATGGGATGTGACAACACCGTCAATGGAGGAGCTCCCAACCAAAGCAGGGAGGACCATCGACATCAACAGCAATCCATATGCGACGTTTACTTAGGGAATATAAAGGCATAAGTAACCTGCTCGTTAACTGCCCAGTTAGGGATGGATCAATCTCCCCCATCACAAATTCAAAACGAAACCATCAAAGTTTGTAGAGAAAAGAGAATCTTCTAAAAAAATTAAAAAACCTAAAGATATGAAGTAAAAAAAAGAGCCAGATTTTGCTTATAGGCATAGAACTGAGATACAGAGGTGCAGACTAAAACCCTGGTTAGCAGAAAATCAGCGCCGAGTCTAGCCCAATTGTACCAACGTATCATGTTCTATTATACAATAAGCAATACAAAACATTACAAATGAGATGCAAAATAATAATAATAGCATGAACTTAGGCATACACAACAGACCAAAATGCTTAACCATGTACATAATCATATTTGAAAGTAAATGGTCTCGTTGGATTTAAAAACATTCGAAAACAGCAAAACCAGCATAATTTTACTCTTACGGGTAATTCAACAAATAGGGTTTCGTATCGATCATAAATACACTAAATTTCATACCAATTTGAAATCTACACAACAAACAATTACATATTACAGTTTCACATAACACAATAAGCATCTTAAATCACTACAACCACTAAAACGCATTAACATTGATAATATCATGAATTCAAACAACGAAAAAGGAAATTGAATTCGGTTACCTTGTACTTGCCAACCTCTTCGCTGACTTCCTTCAAATCACCCTTTGTGAAAATCAGACCGACGTTGCCCTAAATCCCAAAAACAACAACAAATCAGAAAACCAACTCATACAAACAAATCAGCAACCACAAATGGAGCCAAAAAACGTACCACAAGGAGAGGGACGAGGTTGAGGTAAGCACTGTTGCCCGTCTTCTCCGCATGGATCCTGACGGACCTTTTCATCATCGTGTTCTTCCCCATCAGAACGACGGAATCTCCGCGCAACCCCTTGCGGATGTTCTGGAGCTGCTTGGAGCCGACGTTGTCGGCGGCGACAATGAGGACCTGGCCATACTCGTCGAGGAGGGAGCAGAGCTTGGAATCGTAGGCTATCTTCTTTTCGGCCTTGGAGGGTTTAGGGGCCATTGCGATTTAGGGGGATTAGGGCTTGTGAGATTAGTGGAAATTGGAAGTTTGGGAAAGAGAGCAAGACCAAAACCGAGGGCCAAGACGAAGCGGCGGCTCTGTCAAGGCGGACAGCGACGGTGCCGTCCTTTAACCTCTCTTTTTACTGAAAGACTAGGGTTTTGGAGGAACTAAGAAAACCTAGAAAGCTTGGAGGCGGGAGGAAGAGGAAAACTGTTGATAGTGAGGGGTTATATAGTGGGGTGGAGGGAAGGAGATATGTAAACCTAGATCGGACGGTTGTAAATTAGTTTTGTTTTTTTCGATCTGATGGCTGTGATGGATGGGCCGTTTTGGTTTTAATTAAGAATTGGGCTCATAGAGTCATAGGCCCAAGTGAAACTTGACCCTTTAATAGGCCCAAAAATAAGTTGCGAATTCAGCCAAGTTTTCGAACCGATGGTATTGCATTTGAAGAATAATCTTACCGAAAATTTTACATAGAAACCTCAGGGCCTGTTTGGGATTGCTTCTGGAATGGGTTTGAAGTGCTTATTGGTTATTGAAGCTCTTTCTAGAAAAGCACATGCACGATGCTTTTTCAAGAAGCACTTTACGGAATTGCAAACCATTAAAAACATGGAAATAGTTGATGGACGTTACGGGGGCTACCAAACAGCTTCAAGGTGTGATGAGTCTGATGACCACTAGAACAGAGGTTAGTGCGTCTTTTTTGCATGTCCTACACAGTCCACGCACACGTCTTAGTTTCCTTAGGGTTCTACGATATTTGTCCCCTCAGAATATCAACGCTCACGACGAGAACAGGAAGCAGATATTTTCCACAAATGCACAAAGAAAGAAGCCTTTTTCGGAATCCTGCAAAAAGTGTGACCGCACCTGCTCCCTGGTCAACTTCATCAGTTCTTCATGCCTGAAATGCTTGTAGCTTTCAGTCATCTTCTTCCTTTTTAGAAGTGCAACGTTTTCTCCTTTATTTCCGAGTTCGGGATAGCAGGTAACGAGGCAGGATCGGCCCTTCGGCAACTTGGATGATTTCTCAATTAACAAAAACAAGGGGAACTTGCCATCAGGTTTGCTCTTTTTGCTTGCGGGACCATCAAATGGTGTTGAATTCGAAGCCATCACTAAAACTGGATGCTGTTTGCATACGCTCGTTCATGGTCCATTGTTCTTAATCTGTCTTGTTGGTGTGAGCAGGATTGACAACAACATGGAAGAATCATTGGCAATTGTTGATATTTTCCCGATGATCTTCATCTTCTTGGCTTAAATCTTGGTACCGACAAACTGAAAAGTGAAAACGTGACAATAGAATTCTTGATGATGGGTTTATTAGGGTTCTTCAAGGTACCGTTTGGTACGTTGGACGGGACGGAACAGAGTGGGACAAGGCGTTCCGTCCCACGTTTGGTGCGCCTAAAACGGGTGGAACGAGCTGTTCCACGGGACGAATTTTGGGTGAATTTTCGTTCCACCTCACCCCCTGGAACGACTCGTTCCACATCCGTGGAACACAAAATTATAACTTCTCCGTCTCCTTCTTCTTCCTCCTTGTTTCCATCCGAGGGCATCTTTGCTCCCGCTCCGTTCCGTTCCGTTCTGTCCCGTCCCATCCCGTTCCATTCCGTTCCGTCCCGTCTGCATACCAAACGATACCCAACTCCACATGTAGTCGAGTATTGAAAGTAAAATAGGGTTCTTTGTTCTGTATACTTGACGAGCTTCCGGTATACCCATTTTTCGATTCTCAAATGTAGCTTGTACGAGAATTTATATCATACAATTTATCTTCTAGCTGAATGTATATCTCAGTGTGTTAACCTAACTCTACACGTGACGCGACTATAAAGCTACAGTTTTAGATATATGTCAATTGAAAGAGTTAAAAGGCAACTTAGGCAAGCCTTCAATAATGGTCCAAGCTTTAGTCCAACTCATGTCCTTCATATCTCAAAAATGACAATAAAATTTTGGGTTAACTGATGATTAATTTATGGATTATCACCTGAGTGAAAATTAGGTTTTAAAACTTTTTTTTTGGGTAAAACAAGTCCCTAAATTCATTAAAAATTGCTAATTTCATCCTTACTATTATATTTAAAACTATTATAACCTATTTTTCGTCAACTTAAGTCACGTGACTTGCACGTAACACATATTAGAAGCTAATACCATCACTTCCTCGCCTATATGCCCTTAACGTTGCATATTGGTTGCGAATCTAATTTCTAATTTACTCTTCCAAGTTAACTTTGTACTCTTTTTTTCGAAGAAAAAAAAAAAGATAAGTCCTTAAACACATGCAAGTCACATGATTTAAATTAATGAAAAATTTAATAAATTATCCTTTTTTGGTGAAGCACCTCCAAAACTAGAAAAGTATTTGATTTTTTTTTTTTTTAAATAACCAAGTGCTTGTGAGCATAAGTGCTTCTTGCACAAACCTTAGGCTCCTACTTGATTGTTAAAGGGGTGATGTTATCCATACATTTATCTCTCACACAACTTTGATAATTTATATCTTTTGACATTTTTCAATTTATTCGAGTAAACGATTGGAAATTATGAGGATTGTGTGAAAGGTAAAAAGAGGCGTGTGGATAGCACTATCCTTAATAAAATTGAAAACTTTGGCCTTTATGGATACGACCTTGGGAGCCACACACATGGTTATGCTACATTGTGAATGTGTTATCTTACGCGACATACTCTAATCAATATCTTGATTACGGCTGATGTGTAAGACAACACACTCACAATAAGATAACAATGCTATCTTATTTAGAGTGTCCGTCTACGAGTGTGATGCCTTATGCAACGCAGATGCCAGACAACCGTGCCCAAAACTTCGATTTTTGCTGAAGTGGGAAGGGTAACGGAAGTTAGAGCCAGCAATGAGAGGTCAGAAATCAGGAGAGGGACAAAGACAAGTGAGTTCATGTTGCAGCACAATTTTTGTGAGCGTTAATGGATGCAAAATCGATGGGAGCCATTAATGGCAGACAAAAGACCAAAATTCAAGTCTCCAAGTCCATGATATATTTCATATTAGATTGGGTAGGTGGTGGAAGGTGTCCTTTGAAAAGACTCCATGCTAACTAACACATGGTCCGTGGAATTCGACACTACTAGAGCAACAGGCTCATGTCTCTCCAATATCAAATTAGATTATCTTACAATAATATATCCTTGGTTACGCAGTAGAATCTTTGCTTCAATACAATCGACATTGGTACAGCGTTACTCCCTTATTAGCGGACACTTAGAGATAAACTTGTCACATGGTAGTGTAAAGTGTGGAGCAAGAAAGAAATTGTAGGGTTGAAAAGGATGGATTTGGTTGTAGTGGACAACGGACATGTAGAAGATGATTGTCTTATTTAGCATGATTTTTTTTCTAAATGTATTTAGAGCTTGTTTGGAAGTACTTTTAAAATGATTGAACTAGCTTTTACAACAAAATAAAAAATACAAAATTTGGGTTCCAAAATCACTTGAATGTGCTTCCTATTTTTCATGCAAGAAGCATCAGCTATGTGCTTCTTGTAGGAAGCACTTTAACACTATGTTTGGATGAACAGATTTAAGATTACTAAAGAATTTTAAAATGACGGAAATTGAAATGACAGGGTTTTATTTTCTATAATTTATGAATTTTCTTGTTTGGTTAACTTAAAAGAACAATGGAATTGAATATGGAATTTGTTATTTTTGAACTCTCAATCATAGAAATTGGGAAATGACACCTATTTACATGGAATTTAAACTTGGGAATTGGAGGTCTTAAATTCCAAGATCTTTTTGCATGCAGAAATTCTAAATTTCTATGTTTATGAATCCAAACAAGAGAATTGATGCATATCAATTTATAAATTTTGACTTTTATCTGAATTCCAAGTTTATTTTCCTCATCCAAACATAATGTAAGTGTTTTTTCATGATTCACTTTTAAATTTGCTAAGAATTAGTTCAAAAAATATTTTTACTAAAATCAAAAACGCTTTTAGTCATTTATAAGAACTTCCAAATAAGTCTTAGTATGATTTTGAATTGAATCATTTGATGGTTGTTGCCTGCTTTGATTCCATTTACTCCACATAGTTTGTTCTTATAAACAGACTTTCTAACTCGAAACTTCTTACTCGTGAATCAAATTAGAGTTTACGTAGAGCAAAATACACACAAGCATCTAAAACTTACAAAGGACTCGTTAATGATATCATGACCTAACAAAAAAAAACAGTATGCGCTAATACAATTATTAGCATTCCAATATCACTAATTATATGCACAAATTGTAGACCTAATAATAATAAAACCGAATTATTATTCATGCAAATAAAGTTGAAAATATTGGTGGACCAACCAAACGCCCAAATCATATTACATTCAGAATATTCATTACTAAATTTTCAGGCTGATGCAGATCAATGATTAAGATTTAGCCACATAAACTTGAAGAAGATGATCCAAAACATTTTATATTTACAAAAAATTAATTAAACATATCCAGCAGCATTAAACCATCAAATTAATGATTGATTATATATTAAAAATGTTGTGTTTTGCACTCTTTATTTAGCCGATGGAATTTGGTGTGGCCCGGTGAGGCACTTTGGAATGGGTGATGGTGGACATAGTTACGATCATCGGCTTGTCATGCCACTGGACACTTGATTAAGGCATTGCACAATGATCCAAACACTTTGTCGCATCTTCTCAATACAGATACAACAACAATCATAACAATCTTAAAAATGATGAATATTCGAGTCAACGTTCATAGATTTGGGTCCAACATTAATAATTAATTTCTATCATTGATTAAATTTTATTTCCAACGAGAGGTTGGCAATTTTTCTCATTCGAGCTGTATTGTAATCTAACTAGAAAAATGACTTTTTACATAGTTTTTTTTTTTAGATAATTAGATATAAGATTAGAATCATAGTCAATTACTGAGTTTAACTTGAAAATTTTGCTTAGTAGTTTAAATCCATTAACTTTTGATCCAACTAAGCAGCATTTTTATATTGCAACGATGACTCAGCCCTATTTGAACCTATGTATCAAGCTCGTTAATAGAAATCACATGTTTAACAAGGTTCACTAATAATTTTCTTTCGAACCTACATATCAGATTCATTAATCTGATATACCAAACCAAAACCCTAGCTTCACTAAATTAAAAATCTACAAGAACAAGTTTAGTAGTGAAGAAATTTAGAACTCGGCTCGTATAAAAAAAATTATATAAAAAATTCAAAGTTCCATTGTTCAAACAGCAACGACTTCGAGATTTCAAATAGGTTGAAATTTTCATATCACATTTCAAACTAAGAGTTTGCTATCAGCAATGACGTTTTATCGTAGTGGCGGAAAGTAGTTATCTTTATGTACTCTTATGTAAGTTCGATTTTCACCAATTTTTCAGCACACTAAAAATTTTCTCAGATCTTGGGACTCAAGTTCATAGAGGTTTTTTTTTTTTTCTTTTCTTTTCTTTTCTCAATGAAATTTGCATCGAATAAAGCGAAAGATAATTAAAATAGTTTTCAAATGAAGTGTGCATATATTAAAAAATATGTGCATCAAATATTTTTCTCTAACTAAACTAGAGATGAGAGATGTCGAACTTGTGTACAAACGATATATTTATATAAATATACATGTAATGGATCTTTTACAAAATTATAAACCATTTTTTTTTTTTGTGGGTGCAAAAATCATGTCCTAGGATGCTTGATAACCAAGACAGATTCTGAGGGGAGGAAAAAAGTGACAGAAAATACCAAGAATAAACTACAAAGAGGAAGGCTTGGAGCTCACAGTTTGCTATTCTGAAACAAATCCTGAGAGAAGCATTTGCATATATGGAAGAAGCCAAATATATCCAATATCTTCCTTTTCATTCTTATTTCAAGCAAATATTCTTCTATTTTGTGGGGTACCCTACAAATGCCTTGTGATGATTATGGCATGGTTGGACCCTTTCCCTTACGTATGAAGTGCGAAAAATAATATCACTTCATCACCATCCAAATTTGTCATGCTGATATGATGTTAGTGGTAGGTGCAAATTGCAAAGATTGATTTTCAAGAAGATTGCCGCTGATCTTAAAGCCAAATAAAGAACCGGCGGTAGAGAATTTTTCGTTTGTTTTTTTCTGCAGACGGCTAGGGTTTTTTTAATTCATATCTTGCGGCATAGGTTGAACCTTAGTTATATATCATGGTTTGAGACGAATGGTTTTTAGAAGGGATACTTTGAATGCGGTCCTTAATTTTTAACATTCTTTGATTAAAACCTTAATAGTATTCAAAGTTTGATCAAGGTCTCTTGACTTTGTACACCTCATTATGTTACTATTAATATTTATATTTTTATAGTTTTGACATTAATTGTTTGATATTTTATGAGATTTAAAATCCTATAAATTTAAAATCCCTCATTATAATACTATTAGAAACGGTTACAATAAAAAAATTCAAACATTTTGATTGAATAAATGGATAAAAACTATGTAAAAAAATAAGAAATAATAAATGGCAAAAGAATGTATCCATAGTATTAAAAAAAAATTGGTACATTTTACAAAAAAATTGGTACATTTCACATATAACAAAGTGGTATATTAATAAAGAAGAATGGGTACATTATAAACAAATTAGGGTACAGATAAAAGATTAAAAAATATGAGTACAAATGAATTTTTAAAAATATAGGTTCTCAAAGAAATTAATACTTGGGTACAAAATAAAACTAAAAAGAAAATACTACAAATTAAAAAAAAATGTTGCAAATTAAAAGTGGGTACAAACTAAAAATATAAATATATGATACAAAGTTTAGGCATAAAACATAAATATACCATATGTAATTTTTCTATCATTGATTAAATATACAATGTCACGTGATGGTATACACATGGGTACAAACACAAATAAAACTTTAAAAAATATGGGCACAAAAAGGAACTAATATATGGGTACAAATTAAAAATGAAAAGAAAATTTGTACAAATTAAAAAATATTTGCAAATTAAAAATAGGTACAAACTAAAAATAAAAATATATGATAAACAATTTAGCCATAAATATAAATATACTAATTGTGACATTTTTTAACACTAAAGGAATATATTTAAAAATAAAAATATTTTATTATTCAAATAATTAATGATGTTATTAATACCCAATGACCTTGATCAAAAATTCAAAATGAATAGGATTTTAATCAATGGAGTAATAAAGAGAAGGATGTGAACCTAATTTTCCCTTTTTAGAATCCATAATCTTCTTGTTATATACAGTGTATATATTAATGCAATATTATATATATTCTTCACCCATTGATGTTAGTTAACTGAAAATTGAATGAAATACTTGCTGAGTATAATCTTTTTTTAACTGTTTCGCTCTTTATACGTAAGAATTCAAATATTTTCTATAATTATGCGATTGTTCCGAATGTGTACTACCCGTCTACATTTCCAATCTAATGCTTTTTGATCATTACCTTAATTTGCTCACTAATCCCAAAATTAATACTTTGTTTAGGCTTGGGCATGCGTGATGCATAATATATACTTCTAGTATTCACAAAAGGTTAATGGGAACAAGAACTAGCTAGACTACTTCTACTTAATGATTCTCTTAATCTCATCGGTTATTTTAAAACAGCTGAAAGTCGTGGCTCGCCACCAATTGTTTTTTTTTTTAATTAAATAAAAAAGGGAACACGGTTGAGAGAGACGTAAATTTGTCCATACAATCGACTTGATAGGCACTATTAGGTTAGGATGATGTCCCTAAAAATTAAACCAGATGACTAATTAAGGTGGTGAGCCATGCAAATTTTAATTAATGAATTAATTAGCATGAATTATGAGTCAGATTGAGATAATTGAGAAAAGAGAGACAGGGAGCATATTATGGAAAAGCCAAGTAAAAAGATGAAGAACCAAGTGAGAAGGAGGCCCCTCCACCCACTATAGGCATGTTTATTATCTTAGCACTCATGATAAAAAGGAAACTAAACAGACGTTAATGGTGATTTTGATAGAGGTTAAAGTCTCCATTAAAAGGTTTAATTCTGCTTACTTTTTGACTGCATGTTAAAGGAGCAGTTCACCAAATTCTTAAAGAATGAGACTTTCTCCACAAAATTTCACTCATCGAATCTCTTCAAACGCATTTTAATAATTAACGTTAATGTTCATTTTTCACTGTGTTACTAATCCAATCATGTTATAGGACTGTATAACAAGTCATGTCCCAATATACTTCTTTCCAAAGTGCACATAAAAAGCCTAAGAAATTCATTGTACTAGGACTTGAAAGATCATCCAAGAATTGAAAGACTCAAAACTAGTTAAGAAGACTCAGCTCAACAATTAAATGACTCAATTGATAATAGCTCTTGGGAGTCATCAGCTTGTTATTCGCGACGTACCTTGGATCTGTCGAGCGAAAGCCATACACTATTATTCATTCATATAAAATGTGAAGAAGTAACTATAGATATATCAAAGGCCTAGGGGTGGAGAAATCATGCAAATATTTATTGAACGCTTCTAGGTTATATGCACATGTACAGTAAATGAAATACAGAGATGAGTGACTGCATATTGAATTGGATGGGCCATGTTATATTAAAGAGATTTTTTAGTGTGTCGGGAACACAGCCTGATATATCAAGTGTAATAATACAATCGGTTGATTTTTTTTTCAAGTTTCAAACAAATTGTATTATAACATATGATATACTAAAGCGTGTTTTCGGTACACTGAAAATCTTTTATTATATTATAGGTGCTAATGAACTAATAGCTCTTAAGTGTAATTAGGTAATTTTGTAAGTCTTCTCCACTGTTCATGAAAATTTAGAGATTTCTCAAGAGTATAAGATAAGATCAATGATTATAATCACCTTGGATTTGAAGTTAATCAATGGAGATTTACTAGCATATTTGGATTTCCATCATATATAGAAATATTTCGCTTGCACGATGTGGATACAACATGTGTAAAATCTACAATTCAAAGTTTATTTATCTAATAATGTTTTATTACCAAACAATTTGACATATTACTAACTATTAATTATCAAACTACGAGTCAAACCAATTTATGACAATGACTTTAAATACATGAACTCACGATTTTAATTGGCATTCTAAACAACTGTAATACAAATTATGATATAATTGTAATGTACTTACCATAATAAAAAAAAGAAAGTAATATTCATATTCGTTTTTTCTTCACTAATTTATTTTTGTTCTAACATTTGTTTTGAATAAATTAAAGAAAAATCAAGTAACAAAAATAATATTAGAGATACGCAAAAAGGAGAATTTGACACAAAAGACTGAAGCTGGATTTAGTTTGGGGCAATGAATTATCCAAGTTTAATCCGTCCAACCACCTCCATTTCTGCCATTATAAAACTACTTCAGTATTTCTCGCAGAGAGAGGGCGAGAGAGAGAGAGAGAGGGAAATAGGGAGAGGGGGAGAGAGCGAGAAGTTTTCTTATAGAAGCTAACTTCTCTGCAACAGTTGACAGAAACACAGTGCACAGAGACAGAGAAACTGAGAAAGAGAAGGGAATAGATTTCATGCTCTGGTAATTACATTGTTCATTTGGCTCTATTGTCTTCTCAATTTCTTCTGAAATATATTATAAATAATTGTATTATATTTTCTTATACACAAAAGTAGTGGTCTTTCTGCAGCTCTTTTCCTTCTCAGGTGCCTTCTTTCTGTCAGATCTCTCCCTATTCTCTCAAAAACCCAGGAATCAAAATCCCCATAAACTTCCCCTTTTGCCCTTCTTTTCTTCTGTTTCCCACAGAATCATCTTTGACTCCTGCCACGGATTGTGCCAAGTTTAGAGAGAGAGAGAGAGAGAGAGAGAGCGCAGAGGAGAGAGGGGGTGAAATTCGGCTGCGTCTGACACGAGTCCTAAAGTCTATATCTTTATTTTTAAAGTTCCAATCTTTGGAAGTTTTCAGAATTAAAAACTCTCTGCAACGGCAAACCCAAGTGCCACTGCAATTGCATGCTCGTGTTTCTCTCTCTCTGCTTTCCCTTCGTTCATTCAAAGACCAAAACGAGATAAATCACTCTCTCTCTCTCTCTCTCTCTCTCTACACACACTCTCTCTCAAGAGTGAGAGGAGTTAAAAGAAAGTAACCGATTCTGCAGAGAGTCTCACATTTGTCAAATCCACATAAAAGCTTCCGTTGTATATCCCCAACAAACCCTCTTCCTTTCCACACATTTCCATCTTTCAAAACAAGTCAGATTTTTTTATTTGATTTGGGTTGAGTATCTTTTTATTCTTCACTTTCCTCTGTTTTTGCTTTCTGGGTTTTGATTATTGGAGTGATTAATCCTTAATCTCATGGTTTAACATGTCTGTTAAACGTTTCAGATTCTTTAATCCGTAAGAAATGTCAGCCCAGAGGCAATCAGAGGAGGCCATAACCTTCAACCAGACCGACGGCAGAGAGGAAGAAGAAGAAGAACACGCGGCAGATCAGAACTCGGGTTTTAACCTCAGAAGCTTCCTCTGGCATGGCGGCTCCGTCTACGACGCCTGGTTCAGCTGCGCATCGAACCAGGTCACAGATTTACCAAAATCCCACCTCAAAATTCACATTTTCGGACACAAATTCTGATAATCTAACGTTGTCCTGCCCTGTTCTGTTCTGTTTTGGTCAAAACAAGAACAGGTTGCTCAGGTTCTGCTGACTCTGCCCTACTCCTTCTCCCAACTGGGAATGCTCTCGGGGATCATATTCCAGGTATTTTACGGGATCATGGGAAGCTGGACTGCTTATCTGATCAGCATTCTCTACGTCGAATATCGAAGCCGAAAAGAAAAGGAAAATGTCAGCTTCAAGAACCATGTCATCCAGGTGATGATTTCTCACAATGCCAAACCATTTTTTCACTCAATTTTCAGTTCAGAGAAAGAAAAAAGAACAAAGAAAAGTTCTTGATTTGATTCTGTTGTGGGGATTTTTTTTGTCAGTGGTTTGAAGTGTTGGATGGTTTGCTGGGTCCTTACTGGAAAGCCATTGGATTGGCCTTCAACTGCACTTTCCTCCTCTTTGGATCTGTCATCCAACTTATAGGCTGTGCAAGGTATGTCATTTTTAATTCATCATTTTATAAACAAAATTTAGAAACATGGGCTTTTCTTCGATATATGCACAAATAAAACCGGTTATATGTTTTTAATCAAAAAATTGAATTTGAAGAACACTAAATGTGGGTTTTATACGACTTAATGTCTGTTTAGTGTCACCATTTCAACGTTAATTAAAATTTTGTAACCAGTTGTGTTTGTGCGTTCAAAGGGGTTAATTATTGTCTGTTTAGTGTCGGCGAGTTCTAATTTTGGTTAAAAATTCGTAACGAGTTCTGTTTGCGCATGTTTCCCGTCTTGTTTCGTTTGATCAGTACTTAACTATTGAGTTGTGTTGTTAATTAATGCTTGATTATGCAGCAACATATACTATATAAATGACCATCTGGACAAGAGGACATGGACCTACATATTTGGAGCATGCTGTGCCACCACAGTCTTCATCCCCTCCTTCCACAACTACAGAATTTGGTCCTTTTTAGGGCTTGGAATGACCACCTACACTGCCTGGTACATGACCATTGCATCCATTGTTCATGGCCAGGTAAAAAATTTAATTTTAATCATTCAACGTCCCTGATCGCTCTTCTGTTATCTCTCCGTTCTTTATCCACCGTTGATTTTGGCTCTGTTATTTTGGATTTACAGGTTGAGGGTGTGAAACACTCGGGACCAGATAAACTGGTTTTGTATTTCACCGGCGCCACCAACATTCTGTACACTTTCGGCGGCCACGCCGTTACTGTGTGAGTCTTTATTTAAAGTGCTACTAAATTTTTAATTTTTGACTTGAATTAATCATGATGTTCCTTCTTCCTTTTTATTTTTATTTTCTTACTCAGTTTTCATAAGGGTTTTCTTGCACAGTGGAATTCATTATTATGCAGCTTTTGCTTGCCATTAATGGGTTGAAGAGAGCAGTGAAAATTATGAAAGGGAAATGAAAATGATATGAGTGAGAAAATTTGTTTTTTTATTAACAATTATTGTCCTGAAGTTCGAACTCATGGCGTTTTCCGACAAAGTGGAGACCGAGTGACGTTGAATGGTCATGCTTATATAAATGAGAGAATAAAAGTGGAAAATAAAAATGGAATAATAAGTGGTATAATTGATGTTATTGTTTGCAGGGAAATCATGCATGCAATGTGGAAGCCTCAGAAGTTTAAGTATGTCTATCTCTTTGCTACGCTCTATGTATTCACTCTAACCCTTCCATCTGCAACTGCTGTGTACTGGGCCTTTGGCGACCAACTCCTCACCCACTCGAACGCCTTCTCGCTCCTTCCCCGCAATAAGTGGCGCGATGCGGGTGTCACATTGATGCTCATTCACCAGGTGATGATCATGATGACTCTAGTTACTTGTACACATTGTTAAATTTTCTAGCTGTTTTGGCGCTGCCTAAGCAGCTAAGCTACTATGGTTGCTTTAGATTCGGAGCCATGATTTCGAATTTGAAACATTTCGATTTTGTTATGTAATTTTCCCATGTGGTTGGCATATGCAGTTCATCACATTCGGGTTTGCTTGTACGCCATTGTATTTCGTCTGGGAGAAAGTAATTGGAATGCATGACACCAAGAGCATATGTTTGAGGGCAATTGCCAGGTTGCCTGTGGTGATACCTATTTGGTTCTTGGCCATCATATTTCCTTTCTTCGGTCCCATTAATTCAGCCGTTGGCGCTCTTTTGGTCAGCTTCACCGTCTACATCATACCCGCCTTAGCTCATATGCTCACCTTCAAATCCGCCGCTGCTCGCCAGGTAATGCCTCAATCCTAATCTCCCCATTAGACCACTATATACGTCTGTGTATGTATGTGCGTGTGCACGAGGCCTCGTAGACAATGTAACCTAGCACATATTTGTCTGCAACTCATTTCATTAGACAACACTGGTCTTGCATTACTTATTAAAGTGCAATTGTGTGATTTTCGTGTGGGCAGAATGCGGCAGAGAAGCTTCCGTTCTTCCTCCCGAGCTGGACAGGCATGTACGTGGTGAACGCATTCATCGTGGTGTGGGTGCTCGTAGTCGGGTTCGGATTTGGAGGGTGGGCTAGCATGACCAACTTCATCAGGCAAGTTGACACTTTTGGGTTGTTCGCAAAGTGCTACCAGTGCCCTCCCAAAGTCTCAGCCTCCCCACCACCACATCACTAAGCTTCTCTCTCACATTGTATCATACACATGGTGTCCTGCGCTTTACCTTATCTTTTGTGTGGGCCCTATAAATATTAGTACATTATTGCAAGATCTGAAGAGTGGATTGGTGTTGTTTTCTTTTGAATCAAAGCAATATTTTGTTACATTTAGTTTATCTTAAAATGTTCAGTCTACTTAATTTCTAGATAAATTCTTTTCGTTTATTGATGTTGAATACAATTATACGTCGAGTTTAAAGAAGAATTAAACACTTTTACAACTAAAATATCAGACTTCTAGATTTTCTAAACAATTACTGTTATAAATCATTCAAATCAATTAAACACTTTTACAACTAAAATGTCAGACTTCTAGATTTTCTAAACAATTACTGTTATAAATCATTCAAATCTGAAATCATTTGCATGCGAATCCTTATGAAACCGAAAACGGATGATTTCGATGACCAATATGAAATTAAACGCTTTTGACGGATTCAAAATTTTCAGTTTTTGGTTTTCTCACAAGCGGATTAACATGAATAAAACTTCATGCTTGTCGTTTTGCGGCTGATTTATGTACGTTATGGGTTTGACTGGTCACATGTGAATGGTGGGGATCCCTTGATGTGGATTGGGAGTGTAACTGCGAAACTCAAGTAGTGACTTGGATGGCCGACTCAAGATCCATCCCACATGTGACGTTATGATAGGGCGGCCCTCTCTCCTTGGATGGGAGAAATTCGTCAGTCTGACCGACGGATTGGCTCACCCGTCCAACCACACACAAAAAAATCATGTGCATTCATGGACAAGGTTTCATTTGTAGTGGTGGACTCATAAATTTAACTTTTTAGAGTCTTAGCGTAAAAGATTCAAGCTTGCGCAACATTCAAAATTTTCGTTTTTTTATTGAAGCATTTAGCCGAGCATTTAGTGAGCATGCCGTTTTCTTCCTAGTTCTATCAACAATTTCGAAGGCCTAATGTTGAGCATCACCCCTGCCAAGGCATGCTGCTAAGGCTTGTCTTAAAGCAGGTTGAGCATCACTTGCTAAGGCCTGCCAAACTCGGCCTAGGAGGCATTTCGTCTAACAGTTTGTGGGCATTCTCAGGTCTCATACTAGATGACCAATAAGGTCAATTAGCGACTTTCTCCCTATGTTTCCCGATTTCAGTAGGATCCCATAACCTAAGAGGACCCCTTGAATCCGCACTACTCATTTATTTGTCGTTAGCCATATACGTGAGCTTCACATAAGTTCTTACTTATCACCGAAGATATATTATGATTTGAATATATTATTCATCAGTAGATCTATCATTTCCCACACCGAGAAGAGTCACATACTAGAAGACTATCACATAAGCCAAATGTTAATACTTGTATTTTCAGTTTTCTCATTCAATTTCATGCATCATAATGCAGTTCTCGATTCTATTTTTTAAGTTAACAATCCAAATCTGAAAACCTAAGTAATACTCCAATTAAGATTGGTTTCCTTTAAACTTGATGTGAAGCTGACCTCCAATCATGCATCGTGATAAGGTTGGCTTGATATGATTTTCCGATTACTTAAAAGACATCGTCCATGCATCTTTTTCTTCTTTCTACATACACTTATCTTTAATCCCATCAACTAGGAGATAAAGCTCCACCTTCATGTTTCGTATTTCCATAAAGCAAGTCAGCTTCTTGATCTATAAGGCCATCATTGCATTTTGTTGTTGGCAATTGACACATCATAATTCACAATCAAAGATTTTTATTATGCTCTAGTATATGATATGATTTAGATAAATAGATAGTTAGATGTACAATCAAGAATTAAACGTTCGATGGTCACAGATACTAGCGTATCATGTACATCGATTATTGATGCATACTAGGTAATATCTCAAGTTTATCAAACCCAATTAAAATATGGATCAATAGAGGCTGAGGCGCAATCCAAAAATAAAATTATTTGAATCATGAAAACTGATCATCTAGGTGTGTACCATCCTTTCTAATAAAAGCGAGACACTTATATTAAAAAAAAAAAACAATAAATGGTATAAACATCAATGCTCTTAATGTAACAGACCGTAAACGCGAAGCAAAACTAAAAGAGTAAAGAATCACCTTACTTGTCGAGTTTGCTCATAAGAGAAATTCTTTAATCTGAACGCAAATACAGAGCATTACACACACAAAAAGGTCGTTAAAAAAAAAGCCCAAGTATTGATGTTTTTGTTTTTACGTGTCCGGTCGGACCATCGGGCCAGAAGAACTTCTCTCTTGTTTATAGTGATAGCCCAAACACAAAACAAGTCCGGTGCGGCCCAAGTTATGAAAATACCAAACACAAAGCTATGCAACTTCCGAATTGCGTGCCACACCGAACTTCCACCTGCAGCTCGCGCCAACCTCAAGTTCCTTCCTTTTTAGCCATTTTAAGTAAATTCAACACAGCAGCTGATTTGGGCCTTCAGATTGTGGCGCGATGGAGCTCCAACAATGGCTCCACGAGCACGAGGCAGAAAGGTTCGGCCTTTTGTATCATTTTCTCACACTTTCTCACCTTTTCCCGCACTTTCTCACTGTCTTTTTCTGACATTTTGCACTTTCACTCGGTATTTGCTGAAGGATACCCGAATGGACGCAGCCATTGATGCGACGCGTGAAATGGCTTTTGACGAGAAACTCGTTCGTTCTACGGTGAATGAATGACCTGCTGAAGGTGGGTCTAATTTTTCTAAATTTTTAATTTTCATTGTGTGTGTTTTCATTATTTTCTGAGTAAATCGGCTTTGCGTTTTGGGTTTTGTTTGAAATGTGAAAAGGGTTTTGCTCTCAGGTTTATAAGGGAAAGAGTAGGACATTGAATCCATGGCGATTTATCGAGGAGGGTTGTTATACGCTCCTGAATGAACAGCTTCAAAGGACGCTGATCCGCAAGACGGTAATGCTTCACAAGATGATGCCCCTATGCAAGAAGATGCTGCTCCGCTAGATGACGCATCAGCTGCTGCGCCCTCAAGCACTGCCATTCTATCTACTTGCGATAATGCTACACAAGCTGATGGATCAGCGGCTGGAACCTCAAGGACTGCCATTCTACGTTTGTAAATTTTTCGATCAATGAACTTTTGGTTCATGACAGTATGTGCTTCAATTGTCTTTACGTACGTATAATATAATCCACTCGATAAATCATGCAACTTCTCCAATGTACGATTCTGGGTATCATTAGAGGTAATGCATAGATATTCCACATTTTCTGCACCTTTCGTTTCAATGTGGTATCTATTTAAACGTTATGGATCTGGCCTGACATCACTGATTAAAATGCCAGGTAACTTGTTTTCTAATTATTGTTAAAAATCTAGTCATGTGCATTTCCCATTCATCACTACTATTATAAATTTCCACCTGTCTTGCAGATGCTAACGATTGTCATCGAGAAGACAGACTTGCACCCCGAAGGCCTAGACTTTACTACGGTTGGATTTGTAGCGATGACGAGGAAGATCCAGTGGTAATGGCATCGTCTCCATTGTCAGAGTTGGTTAAATTGCTTATTAGGCCAGATAAGAAGAGAAAGCGGAAGTCGAGGTGGGACATGTGACCTGAAGATATGTGAAGCTCTCGCCAATCCTATCGTGCTTGTAATATGTAGAAAGAGAAATGCTAAGGAGACTCTGAAAGTGAGAGTCTCCGTTTATTTCTGTCACCTTATAATTTAATGTTAATTCTTGTGCCAACATTATATTGCGCCAAAAACATGAAGTAGCAGAGAGTTCCTGGAGAGCCCCACTTTTGAGTCTCCTTAGCATTTGTCATGTAAAAATAGGAGTGTTGTATAGAAAAACACAGTTTCCGGACCTTCCGGTGACACACTGATACTATATGACCATTCAAATCTGTTTTGTTGTGGCCATACGTGTGGTGTCGATATTTTGTACAGACCAGTGCAACTCTAGAGAAGAGAAATGTACATTTTGGAAGCCATTGGAACCCAAATTTTGTGTTTAGCAGATGGTGAAAGCTTGTGGGTGGCTTTAGTTTGTTGGTGCTTTCATGTGAGTAATCAGACAGGTGCTTTTTCAGCTTAAAATTCAGCTTTTTTGCATCACTTTAATTTTCAAGAGGTTTATGGAGAAGAGGAAAATTGTTACTTAATAACCTTAAATTTGAAAATAATTAATAAAATGATTTCATATTTTAAGGATGAGACGAGATTTATAACTCAAATCATTAAGATTTTAGAGGGTTAGTTATGAACCTAAAGCTGGTGATATTTTAGAGGGTTGGTTATGTACTAAAAAAAACGCTTTTAGTTATTTTTTAAATAACATTTAAACATGACCATAATTTATAGGAAGACTCATATTTTATAGGGAAGGAGATTTGAAGTCGAAAAAGAGGTGAACCGGATAAAAGCTTTCCGTGAAGTTTAGCGTTAATCCAACTTTTTTCTTACCATAACTTTCTCACACCACAATTTACTAAATAGTTTATAAAGATAAAAAGCCTTTTGGAAAAAAACATAAATTGTCCCAAATAACGGAAAAGGATCCTCGCGGGGTGATCCTTTTCTTGGGGATCTAGAAGATCTAGTGATTATGACCATTCATCGTGCATCGTACGGTCAATTTTCGTTAGGTACTATTAATATTTAAGTTTAAATTTTAAATTTTAAATGATTTCTGATCACACGATGTACGATGAATTGTCATGATCATAAGATCTCCCGAATCCCCAGGAAAATGATTCGGCGAGGATCCTTTTCCCCCAATAACTAGCTCCAAACGGGCACAAAATACATGAATTGTCATGATTAAGGGAACATACACTCTCTTAACTAACTGATTTAACTCACATCTGTCATCAAAGCTTCACATGAGAAACACTAAGGAGACTCTCAAAAATGGAACGCTCACCATTTCATGTTTTTAACATAATATTTTATAACGTTGGTACAAAAAATTAATATTAAACTAAGAAGTGTCAGAATGTCTACGAAGAAATCTTATTTTTGAACCTCAAGCTGGTGATATTTTTCCGTTGTTATTAGCCTTTTTTTTAACCAAATTAGGTTGCCTATTGTGTGGCTTAACCGAACTTTTCCTTTCCTTAGTTTTAAAATACCAATGTACTAAAAAAAAATGCTTTTAGTTATTTTTTTAAATAACTTTTAAACATGACCATAATTTATCAAGAATAGTCGTATTTTATAGGGAAGGAGATTCGAAGTCGAAAAAGAGGTGAACTGGATAAAAGCTTTCTATGAAGTTTAGCGTTAATCCAACTTTTTCTTACCATAATTTTCTCACACCATACTTTACTAAACAGTTTATAAAGATGAAAACCTTTTGGAAAAAACATAAGTTGTCCCAAATAACTAGCTCCAAACGGGCACAAAATACATGCATTGTCGTGATTAAGGAAACGTACATTATCTTAATTAACTGACTTAATTCATATCTATCATTAAAACTTCACATGATAAACACTAAGGAGAGTCTTAAAAATGGAACTCTCTGTCACTTCATATTTTTGACACAATATTTTACAACGTTGACATGAAAAATTAATATTAACTAAGAAGTGTCAGAACTTCTACAAAGAATCTTATTTTAAGAGTCTTGTTAGCATTTTTGCTTCACTATTCAACGAGTACACAAAATAATAATTAAAAAAAAATACCAATTACGCGCGCTTTAACGAAACGATCCTGAAAACAGATAACTCCTCTCTGCGTGTGTTTGTATCTTTTCTGAGGATAAGACGCCCTCTCACGGTCTCACCTCACTGACACTCTGAAAGCTTCTAACTTTCATACAAAAGCTTCTCTCCAAGCTCCAATGGCGCTAGGGTTTCATCTGAATTAGAACCTCTGACTAGCTACTAGTTGAAATGAACTTCTCCGCAACCTTTCGAGGGAATTTCGTCCCCTTATCGCAGTGCAGCTCTTGCTGCGATCTTCGTTTTCAGCCCTATTTCGCTTCGGGAACCTGTTCTTGGCAAAAACGACATCGTCGTAGAAGCAGCTTGAAGCTCCACCAGGTTTCGAGGCAAGATTTTCTCTGTATAATCTCACCAAACAATTATCAAATTATTATTGTTATTCTTCTGTTTGGAATTTGACTATTGTGATTAATTTAGATTTTTGAGGAAGCGGGAGGTTGTTTGTAGAGTGAGTGAGACGGAGACCGAACCGCCACCGGATAGCAATAACGATGAGGTGCAATTTCAATTTTTTGTTAAATTTTGATGTTAATTTCTCAACATTCATGTTTCTCAATTCTTATCTATTTTGAGATTTTAGGAAAAACAAGGACATGAAAATGAAGATGGAGATTCCGATGCCGTCCATCTCGCTTCGCAGCCGATAGTTGCAGACCAAGTAAACAATGATGCTGAAACTAAGGCTCAACAGGTACTGTCAGTCAATTGAAAATTTTATCTTCCTTACATCTTCAAGTTTCGAGATTTACAAGTTAATAACAGAGTGATTGTGTACTCGGATATAGGCGAAATTGATTTCATTTCTGTTTCTCATGATGGAGGTAGTAGTACGAATAATTACTCAAAGCGTATTCCTTAGTGACTCCCATTCACTAGTTATACATGAAAATATTGTCCTTGGAGTTCAGTATGAAACCCCCAGTCGCGAACATTATATGTGGGCAAATTTTCCATTAGATATCAGTCCCCTAACAGGAGAGTCTATCTGCCAGAATGTTGGTCTCTCACTATTCAGATTTCTTTATCTCAAAAGTGAGGATAATTAATTTCTTATTCTGATGAAGAGGGTATTGGAAATTAGCTCCGTTGACGCTTATTGTGCTAAGGTTGTGTTTATGACAGGAAGTTGAAAATGTAGAAGTTTCCAGTGGATCACCTCTTCCAGGTGTGAAGGTGATTATGAAGTTCTTTGATGTTTCTTGTACAAGAAGACGCCTCTTTTTTTATCATCTCTTCTTTTTAACACCCCCTTCTTAATATTTTCCTGAACAGCCACAGCTGGGTGAATCCATCCGGATTCCAAAGGAAACAATTGATATTCTTAAGAACCAAGTTTTCGGCTTTGATACCTTTTTTGTGACAGGCCAGGATCCATATGAGGTGAGTTGACTGATTGCATTACTTTTTATGTCCATGTCAATTTCTCCACTGGATATAGGTGAAGTAAACATAGGGAATGGCATGTCGATATAACCTCAGTTGTTGGGTGAAGTTTCCTTCAATATTCCTATGGAGGGTACGAATTTATGCATGCTTCTCTGTGCACTTAAAAACTATCCTTTAAAGAGTAGTCGAGAAAAAGCTGATAATGTAGCAAACCATTGGAATGTTAAGATATGCTTTCTAACCTGCGTGTTTGCAAAACCTCTGATTTTGTGTTACTTCTACCAGACTGGAGTATTGTTTAAAGGAAACCTGCGAGGAGTGCCTGCTAAAAGTTATGAAAAGATATCAAGGAGAATGCAGGTATCTATTTCTGTACTTCCTCTATTTTACGATTCAAAATTACGATTGATTCCCTGTTAAAGTCTGCACAATCTGTTTGTAGGACAAGTTTGGCGATGAATATAAGCTTTTCCTTCTAGTCAATCCTGAGGATGATCAACCAGTGGCCGTTGTAGTTCCACAAAGGACTTTACAGCCAGAGTCAACTGGTGATTCTTTAGCTCCTGCCCTGTTACAGGATTTCCATGGAAGTTGTAGGCAGAAATCATTCTCTAAAGCTTATGATTTGTTACGATGATGGATTTGGTGTCAATCTTGCAGCCGTCCCAGAGTGGTTTGCAGCTGGTGCTTTTGGATTGGTCACGTTGTTTACCCTACTTCTTCAAAATGTTCCTGAATTGCAGTCCAATTTTCTGTATGCAAGTTTCCTTTCTTGTATGTTCCTAATACTAAGTCAATAGGAAGTATTCTGTATAGGTTCTTGTTGTCAATGGTTACCAATACAATACACTGTTATATGCTCTCTTTTTTTTTAATCCTCAAGATAATAGTGCACACTCGCGATAATAGTTTTGTTGTTTTAAAAATGTCCCAGGTCAGCTTTTGATAATCCTGAGCTCTTAAAGAATGGTTTACCTGGAGCCCTTGTAACTGCAGCTGTCCTGGGGGTGCATGAGCTCGGCCATGTTTTAGTTGCAAACAGCACTGGAGTCGTGCTTGGAGTGCCATACTTTATCCCCAGCTGGCAGGTGAATTTCATATGAAGAAACTCCCCCAACCCCCCATTTTTAAATGACGAGTTTACCTGAATAAATCTGCGTTTCCATATACGAGTAAATATCTGTGAATGTCTGCCCTACAGTAGCTTTACTTTCCATACAGGCTGATTGTTTCTTTGTCGCTAGTTTTTAACAATCATGTCATGAGTTGAAAGAACTGCTAGGAGAAGTGATCAGGACAGAAGTATAGAAATTACGGCTTATCACGAGGCTGACATGCTTGCTTCTACCCGTGCGTGCTGGTTTACTTTAATTTTCTTTTGCTAAACACAGACAAGTTTTAATGAACTGTTTGCTGGCAGATAGGTTCTTTTGGTACAATTACAAGAATTGTGAATATTGTACCCAAGCGTGAAAGTCTTCTGAAAGTTGCGGCGGCAGGACCCTTGGCTGGATTTTCCTTGGGATTTGTTCTTCTGCTTCTAGGATTCTTCTTACCACCTAGTGATGGCATTGGTGTCGTTGTCGATGCTTCTGTTTTTCACGAGTCTTTTCTTATTGGGGGTACTGGTAAGCACTTTGTTTTAGAGATGTATTGCGTGCTTAGGCTTTATGTGCATGTTCAAGTTTCGAATGGATAACGGATTTCAGCAAACCTTTGTTTCCTTAAGTAGATATAAGATGTTAAAACCCTGACATTCGTTTCATTTATAGCAAAGCTTCTTCTCGGGAAAGCGCTGAAGGAAGGCACTCCCATCTCTCTTAACCCTCTCTTGTTATGGGCGTGGGCTGGACTCGTTATCAACGCTATTAACAGCATCCCAGCTGGAGAGCTTGACGGGGGCAGAATTTCGTTTGCCATTTGGGGAAGAAAGGTATGCAATTCGAAGTTCATTACGACTTTAACTGGCAGCTTGAAGGTTGGAAATCTGTACTGATCAATCGTTTCATACAACAGGCTGCAACTCGCATCACCGGTGCTTCAATCGCGCTGCTCGGATTATCATCCCTAGTCAGCGACGTGGCATTTTATTGGGTGGTTTTGATATTTTTCTTACAGAGAGGGCCGATTGCTCCACTGTACGAGGAGATCACAGATCCTGACGACAAGTACGTTGGCCTCGGGGTATTAGTTTTGTTCTTGGGATTGCTGGTATGCTTACCATACCCCTTTCCCTTCGTAGATGAAATCCTGACAAGTTTCTGAGGGAGCTGAGTCTTGCATACATATTGGAATCAGTACCACCTACTAGTTGATACATACGTCTTCGTTCAATAGCATGGATTGTTCACCATATGTATAATAACAATCAGCCCATATGTTTCTATTAATAAAGTGAAGTAATTTTTTGGTTCCTTTACATAATTATTAAGCGCTTTGTGCAGAATATTTGGCTGAAAACCAATTGAAAACGTCTTGTTTTTCATAAATATGTTCAACACTATAGACTTACATGAAATGAGTTTACTGTCATTGGCACGGTTTGATATGGCATGTTGTGTGGAGAGAAACTTTTACATTACATGGCATTATTGGAGCATCACAGTCAGGGAGGATGTACATTGGAACCAAGGTGGTTCTGAGACCACTTGTAGTCTGAAAAATATAGATGTAAAGGTCTTCCAATGACTTTTTGAATGTTTGATGTAATGCCTTTTAGATATATCTTGGTAGCACTCGACAAGTTGCATCGACAGACTCGACAAATTCTCTTGATAGCACCCATTAGATTGCTTCAACATATGTTGATATTTGTTGATATGTGCGCAATATGATTCGGCTAACAACAACGAGACCACTAAGTGTTCAACAAAATGTTTCAGTGAATAAATTGAAATTATTTTACACATTTTACGCTCTGTTTCTATCTAAAAAACTTTTAAGAGACATTTAACATTGGACCTCCTAATGTTCAAACCGACCACGATAACATCAAACTCGTTCCAAAGAAATCTATTCACAATTCAAACGTTTATATCAAGAAGAATAGCTACGACCGTAGCCAAAAACTCGCTAGCCGTAGGAAAACTGACTATCATATTGTCAATGCCAACGTGTGGAATACCATTTCCTGTGCGGTTTGTTTTGCGTGAAACAAAGCAGAAAAATGCTTTTAAAAAACTCGAATACAACGTTTTCCACTTTTTCAGACGTTAGCACTAAAACTCGTAAAGTTTCACTTGACTACCAACTCTTATTGGTTGAGCTCGATGATGTCTAGAGAAAATTTTAGTTGTGGTGGAAACATAAGTGATACACTACGTGTTTTAATAGATAATGAAAATTTTATTTTTTAAGTTATAAACTTTTTAGCACATATATCATACTATTTATTTAGTGACATGTGATGTACCACTCCGTGTATCGATTACATTGAAAAATCTCACATGATGCCCATACTACGGGACCACAAACAAACCTAGCAACCTACGACAGCTCCTGGACTTTTCATGGCGGTCGAAGAGAGAGACCTTCAATAATTGCAACTCCAAAAGTTTAAGGAATAAGACTATTCTTTTCTATTTGGCATTTCAGTTAAAATGATTATTGAAATTGACATTATTACTTACTTTAGCCTTTGAAAGTTAGAATCGATAGAAATGGTCCATGATTTTATCTACTATTAATTATTTTGTCATTTAGTAAATTTTTTTGTTAAATAAGGCCCAAAATGAGAAAAATACACTGAATTTAATAAACAACATGCCAAAATGATTTAGCAAAGTTTAGTGTATTATATCATTTTATTCTCATTTAATGGAGATTTTTCTCGTAAAACCAAAATAATGATTGATGAATTAAGGATTATCTTTATCGATTTCAAATACTCAAGGACTAACATAAAGAGTTATGTCGATCTCAATGATCATTTTGACTAAAAAGCCTTTTTAATTTTGAAAGAAAGATTCTCAGCTACTCAAAGAATTGGAAAGAATTCCTTCTCAAAGTGTTTTTTCGTCAATTTATAGAACTTTATGCGTAAAATCAGAATAATTCATATTATAAATTATTTATAAAAATTGTCTTTGCAAAAAAATAAAGATTAAAAAGAGAAAACAAAAGAAAAGATTAATATTTGCATCCTTCACTTCTACTTTTGTATCTCTCTCTCCTTTTTTTATTCAATCTTACGACCGAAAACAAAACAAAAAAGTGCAAAAGAAAAATGAGAAAAATATTTGGATAAGGTTTTTCCTATTTACTTGGATAACATTCCTCCTATGTCCTTACAAATATCTTCCCCTTTTGCTTTTCTTCCTACAATATTTGTCATGTTATACCCCTTGAATATGACTTCTCACTTGGCACTGAATGCACAATCTAATTACAACAAGTTTCCTACTAAAAAAAATGAGAGATGAGATTTATGTGGTGTATAATTGTGATAATAGTAGAAGGTCAGTATCAAATAATACAATAAATGTACGCGGTGCATCATTATAAACGCATTTTACACGTGACCGAAATTTTAAAATTCTAAATGAAATTTTGCAAAGAGTCGTATTTACTTTTATAACCAATGTTCCGTATATAATATCTAGACGTTGCATTATACTTGCTAATCACCTTAATTACCTACCCAAATCCCAAATCTTAGGTACAAAATCTAACATTAATTGCCATAATCCCCTATTTCTCATTCCTTTTCTCACCTATTTCCAATTGTACATGAAGGTGGTCGGTGACAAACACAAAATTTGACAAGCGTTAAGGAGAGACGATAAATAAGGACACAGAGATTGTTACATGCACACACACTTTTTATTGGAACTTTGTCAAGTTTTCAGTAGTTCCACCCCATTTTTCGCAGGAAGCACACCCCCAGAGCGCCGCCTGAGAAACAGAGTGAGTACCGCCGGCGGCCCGCACTTTCGGTTTCTCTTTCGATAATGCCAGCCCTCTGCTTCTCCCAGCGCCTTGTGCTGCCGAGCCAGCGGCTGTCTTGGGTTCCGGTCATCGGCATTTCGAGTAGAAACTCGAGCTCACTTGCATGCGTCCCCAGGACGAAATGCTGCGCTCTCTCGAATCAGTCGTTAGGTGATTTAACATTTTCTCGGTTTGATTTATACTGTTTGGTTGCTGAGAAAATGCGGGAAAAAGGAAAGAAGTATAACCCTGTTTCATATTATCACCGCATTTAGGCAAATTACTTGATTTAAGCTCAGTTGATTGGTGCTTAATTTAGATTTAATTCTAGTGATTAGACTTGTGATTCAATGGTATTTGTTTTGTGCAATTTATATGGATTAATGCCATTATTTTCAAATATTTTCTTTTAACATCAAGAACATAATACTTTGAAGTTTTTAATTTAGATTCTTTCTCTTCTAATTATTTAAATTTCAAGATTTATTGGAGCTTTGGTTATAAGGGACTAAATTTATGATTTATTTCTTCTCTAAATTATATTTCTTTATTTCTGTAATTTTTTTCCTTCTACTTTTTCAGTTACTGATGATGCAAGCAAGTTTGTGGAAGCTTCAAAGAAAGGAAATTTGGTTCCTCTTTACAAATGTATTTTCTCTGACCAGCTCACTCCGGTTCTTGCATATCGATGCTTGGTTAAGGAGGACGATCGAGAGGCTCCAAGCTTTCTGTTTGAATCAGTGGAGCAAAACTTGCAGGTTTCGATCAAACTGTGCTAAATATGATTTGATACTTATTGGTTTTGAAATGATGGGTATTATTTAATTGTACATTGTAATTTTGTGTTGCATTGATTGTAATAGGGGCGTTTCAGCGTTGTTGGTTCTCAACCAACAATGGAAATTGTGGCAAAAGAAAATAAGGTGACGATCATGGATCATGAAGAAGGGCGCATGACTGAGGAGTTTGTCGAGGATCCGATGGTTATTCCTAGAAGAATCTCGGAGGGTTGGAGTCCCCAACTTATTGATGAACTTCCCGATGCATTTTGTGGTAAGAGAAGTGAAGATGCAAGTTACGTTCTTTTATGACATGATCTTACTAAATATCATAGATGCGATGAAGATATTTTCTGCTAGACTGTATGCTGCTGGTTTTTCCCAAATTGGTTTCCCAGATCTCCTATGCTCAAGCTAACATGGAAATGTACAAAGATATAGTTGCTTATTTTTCGAGATTATCATGGTTCTCCGTTTTGCTTATGTTTTCCTTTCCGTAATTCTTGAGTACATAAATACTTCATAGTAATTATACATGGAAATTATAACACAATACATTGGTATATTGTTCTGTGAACAACTTTAATGAATTTTGACATTAGATGCATAGAAAAAAGTACATTGGTTATCAATTTTGAATGACTAAAGCTTTCTGATAAACTGAGTTGTCGGAGTTACTTAACAAGTTCAAGTCTCATTTTACTGATGCAAGGATAACCACGCTAATGTGTGCTTGGATATGCACTAATGCAATTACTTTGTAATATTGAAAAAGTAGAGATATATCTCTATGCATACATATTCTTTGTTAAAAATCTCGTAACGTGCAACATCAGACTTTGTTTCAAAAGCCACCGCCTTCATAGATCTGTGGCATTTCTGAGTAATTGTAGGCTTTCAGTTGAAGATGAAAGCCAAACTTTATTAGATGCTGGATTGACACACTATAGTTTATTTCTCTTTATGCTTCCGAGAACATGCTTAGTGATAAACCGTTTATGAACAGGTGGCTGGGTAGGTTATTTTTCGTATGATACAGTTCGGTATGTGGAAAAAAGAAGACTGCCGTTCTCAAAGGCCCCCAAGGATGACAGGAATCTTCCAGACATGCATTTAGGGCTTTACGACGATGTCATAGTGTTTGATCACGTGGATAAGGTACTCTTGTTTCAATCTTCTTACAGGCATTGCACATGAAATCCAATAAATAAAGTTTCGATGTTTATGTGTGAAACCGCTAACTGTCTTTAACGTACAATTTTATAACTTTGGCGTGCAATATGTAAGTACTATTTGTTTTTCAATTTTCAACCTACGAATTGTTTCCTCAGAATTTGATTGGTAATTACTGTGACTCAGTTATGGTTGAGGTTCTTACGAGTTTTTGTCACTCTATTCATCTC
The DNA here is from genome assembly GCF_019419815.1 of Pyrus x bretschneideri. Taxonomy (NCBI): domain Eukaryota; kingdom Viridiplantae; phylum Streptophyta; class Magnoliopsida; order Rosales; family Rosaceae; genus Pyrus; species Pyrus x bretschneideri. The sequence continues at coordinate 5,425,115 of NW_025999723.1, read as the reverse complement.
AGAGAGTTTATGTGGTTCATTGGGTGAGGCTGGAACGGTACTCCTCAGTTGAGCAAGCTTATACAGATGGAGTAAAACGTTTGAAGGATTTGGTGGCTAGAGTACACGGCCTCGACCTGTGAGTAACTACTGTACTTATTTATCTCTAGTTACATTGTATTTCGTTTTTCTTTGTAGTTCCATATAGAATTACATCGACCTGTGAGTAAACAAAAAAGTCCAATCGGACCATATTGATTTGATCGTCGATTGTTAGCCCAAGGCTACCTCCAGGATCTATGAATCTGCATACTCGCCAATTCGGTCCTCCTCTAAAGAATTCTAGCATGACAAGTGAGGGTTACAAGGACAAAGTAAAGCATGCAAAAGAACATATACTTGCGGGGGATATCTTCCAGATTGTATTAAGTCAGAGATTTGAACGTCGAACATTTGCCGAACCATTTGAAGTTTATAGAGCCCTGAGGACTGTAAATCCCAGCCCATATTTGACTTACTTGCAGGTTTGTGTGATTTTCCTTGTGCTTTTTTCTTTCCTTTTTTGTTACGGCCAACATCTGTTCACGGTTGCAATTTCTCTTTTTTTTTTTTTTTTTTTTTTTCCATATATCTCAACCGAAAAATGAAAAATACAAACTTTTATGTATTTTTGTACTTAGGCTCGAGGGTGCATCTTGGTTGCTTCAAGTCCAGAAATTCTTGTGACTCTAAAGAAGGTAAATATGGCAAGTAATTTCCGTATTAGTTTTTCTCCAACTTCCTTGAGTTCGTATATAAGTTCTTAAACTTTTAGATTTAATCAATCGATCGTTAGCTACTCTGACTTGATGATTATTATGATGTTACAAACAGAAAAAGATTGTGAATCGGCCATTAGCTGGAACTGTTAGAAGAGGGAAGACTACCGAAGAAGATCAAAAGTTAGAAGCGCAGCTACTTGATGATGAAAAGCAATGTGCAGAACACATCATGCTGGTTGATCTAGGACGAAACGATGTTGGAAAGGTTTGTCTTAAACAATTACCTAATAGTGTGGGCATTAATGTGCAGAACGCATCATGCTGGATGATTCTTACGAATTTCAGTTGATAAACTTGTGCTGGTAATGTGGTGTGATATAGGTCTCCAAATACGGTTCTGTGAAGGTGGATAGATTGATGAATGTTGAACGGTATTCCCATGTAATGCACATAAGCTCCACGGTAAGAATCTCCGATCTGATCGAGTTTGGTGTCAGTTCACGGTTTCTAACTGTTCCGTAGAGAAAATTACTTAGAATCTTTGCGAGTGACAAAGGACATCACAATTCATCTTGCAGGTTACGGGAGAGCTGCATGATGATCTCACTTGCTGGGATGCCCTGCGATCTGCATTGCCCGTTGGAACTGTTAGTGGAGCACCGAAGGTTGTTAGTTAGCCTTTACTTTCTTCCCTTTTGCAGTTCACCTTCGACACAATTTCATCATCGTTTGTGATCTGATTCAGGTGAAGGCCATGGAGTTAATTGATGAGCTGGAGGTAACAAGGCGTGGTCCGTATAGCGGTGGCTTTGGATGGGTTTCCTTTACAGGTGATATGGACATTGCGCTAGCTCTGAGGACCATGGTGTTTACAACAGGATCCCGTTTTGACACAATGTACTCTTACAAAGATGCCAACCGGCGAAGGGAATGGGTCGCTCATCTTCAGGCTGGTGCCGGCATAGTGGCTGACAGTGATCCGGAGGATGAAAACCAAGAGTGCCAGAACAAAGCTGCCGGTCTCACTCGTGCCATCGACTTAGCGGAGGCAGCATTTGTCAAGCAATGAGAGTGTGATCCTTCCAGTTGTGTAAGGAATACAGTTCTCAAATGCCCCCACAGTAACAGTATCATGCACACAGTTAATGAATGCATCTTTGTACACAGTTTTCTTTTATGCAAAAGCTTCAGCAGCCAAAGGCTTCTTCTTCTTGTTTAATATCCTTTCAATTTAATAAACGGGCAAGTTCAGATTTAGAAGGCTCAATAACCTCAGAATTAAGAACAAAAAACGGCTTTGGTTATCGAAGCCTCCTGCCAAACCTATTTCGTGGAGCACAGTGCTTGTGAAATAACTCGCTTTTGTTTGCTGCCTGGAAAAAGCTTGGTGCAGTTGCGATTTACCAACACTGCCAGAGGGTAACCGGTCCTCGACCTAAAATTCCAGAGATGAAGGACTTGTTCCATCTCATCCAGGAGCATGCTCTCACCAATGGAGCAGGAAATACTCCCTTTTTTGGAATACCAATCTCTGCCTGCTTGCTGTGATTACCACAAACAATTGAAACGGAGCACTCGTGTCAATCCTCCATCCATCGTAATCCTGCAGACATCTAACCTCGTTCAAAGATTGACAGTTCACTATCCAAGCTTCTAGGCTGAACAAATACGGCAGTGACAAACAAAACCAGTAACTTTCTTAAGGATTGAACTTCCCAACTCCATTTCCAATCTCTCCATCTAAAATCCCCGCGGTAAAGCATTCGGCGACTTGAGCAGCAGGTCCCCTCCTTACCCTTAAAACAATCAAACTTTGGGGAAGATGACATCTGATGATTTCTCTGTAGATATGCAGACAAGTCCGGTACTCTTACATACCTAAACTTGTTCAGCAACCAATATAAACAATTACACATTCAACGGACCCTGAACTCACTTCGAAAAGGAACTTCCCTGCGTCTGGAATGCCAGCATCGTGTTCCTGACGGTATCCCAAGCCAATCAAGCACTGTCACGCCCTGTCACGCTGGCACCTTGGCATCCCAGTGTAGGTAAGTTTCTATCCGGAGCTCCGATCCCAAATCAACTCGTAACAACAGTAGAAAGAATCTCACTTGACATTAAGCAACCCAAATCAGATCAAAATACCCCCAGTTCAACAACTAAATCATAAAATTCCAATACCCCTGGCAATAAAGCAGCTTAATTTAACAGCTAAACAAAAAACACAAAATCCAAAAACGGAAAGCAAATTCAATTTCAATCGAAATCTATCGTTACCAAACAAAAAGACTTTAAATTGCTGCGAATTGGAAAACACAATACGATCTGAATACATTTACAGAAGAAAACAGAAAGCAGAAAACAGAGTTTTACTGAATATTTATGCACGTGAAAAAATACATGGGCGTACGAACACGAGCGGAGCTCCACCACCACTCACCTACAGCAGTAATCTGACCAAATTGCCGCCCCTCACTTCTTGCTATCGTAATCGACGACCTCGGAGTCGGTGACCGACCTCGAGTGCTGCACTATGGACCGTCCGATCGAGTTGATCCAGTCCTCCTTCTCCTTCTCCGAGTCGGCGATGAAGTACATCGTCTCGGAGCGCGTCGACAGCTCGAACGCGTACTGCTTGTTGAGGACGTCCTCGGCTCCCTTCACTGTGAGGCACGACGCTACCGGGATCACCCCACGTGGACTGGAGCCGCGGTTCACGGCGGAGTCCTTGAACCAGAAGAGCTTGCCTTGCTTGAGCACGAACCACCGGCGACGCCACGTCTTTATGTACTCGCCTTGTTTGGTCAACCAGCCGGTGCGCTCGGGGTTCGACCAGAACTCGACGCCTTCGTAGTCGTTGGTCTGCTCCGTCTGGCCCATCGCGGCCCGCCATAGGCTCGCCATCGGAGTTCGGGTCGGGTTCGGTTTTTTTCAGAGCGTCCAACTGAATCTCATCCCCTGCGCAGAAAGCGTAAAGGTTGGAAAATAATAAATATCGTTACTAATTAATAAAACACTCAACCAAAATTATATAAAATTATTATTTTAACAATTTAATTAAAATATAACATGCATAAGAAATATTGGATAAAAATATAATTTCACACAACTAATTTTTTTTTTTTTTTTCAAAACCTCATCTACATATAATTCTAACATATTTTTAATTCTAACATATTTCAAAAATAAAAATAAAAAATTTACTCACCCATGTGCTAGTATAAATAAAAATTTTTCATAAGTTCGACCGGTAGGCATTAATTATATTTTGAAATGGACCCCGTAGACGTTAACTTAATTGATAAGTTCCAATAAAAAACTTTTATATGTCGAAATGGACCCAGTAGACGTTAAGATAAGTTGGTTGACAAGTTGACGGCATTGGACTGTTAGGTTTTTAGGTGTAAGATTAGAATTTAATTAATGATAATTAAGTTTACATGCCCAAAAAGAGGAGAGGGTAGTTGTAATCTCAGTCAATATCTTGATTATGTTCCCATGCATATGATATGACGCCTACCAACAACGATCTGGACTAAGTATTATAATATAATTGATTGAAAACTTAGAAAAATATTTCAACTAATTATATTATAACACTTTGTTCCGGTGTATTGAACTCGTAGATGAGATTCTTGTGTGTAACGAATATATGCTCGGAGTAGTATTATTGTCATCACGTGTCACTGAGTTCTTGTGTGTAATTAGATAAAGAGAGACCAATTGTAAGAATAAACTCTTGCATGATGAATTAACTTTCACTTCACAAACGTGAACACACAGATATTTATCTGACCCTCAACGTTCATCAGCTTAATTGTCTTAAGCTTATGATTAACGTATCACATTTTCTTTACAGTAAAGCTGCATAGCAGCAAGCAACTATCATTTAGCTTCAGATTTTCGGTCTCTCGCGACGAATTTCTACACCGGTGAACGGATTTTGTATATGAATGCAGATCCCTAGTGACATCCTCCATTTTCTAGCTATGCTTTGGTGATTCTTCCGAGCGTGCGAGTCCAATCCCCAGGAGCGGAAGGTATGCACTTCCTCACAAATGGATTCATTTCACTTGTGTTCGCGTAGTTTGCTTTGGTGATTCTGCCGCCTCAGTTTCTCCATTGATGTGGTTTGCTTCCTCTTCTTTTGCTGCAGGCACTTTTTCTTCAACAGCGGCGAGGCGAGGAGAGCAGGATCCACAATCTGCTTCTGGAGATTGGAACTGTCTTTGAACATTTCTTTGATTGGTCTTCTTCCCGTGAACATTTCTAACACTAGGATCCCATAACTGTATATGTCCCCTTGTCTTGATGGTTCACCACAATTACGTACTCTGTAACTCATGAAACAATCAAGTTTATAAGTTCTCTGCGGACTAGTTACAAAATCGGAACATTACGTCTATTATACGCTAACTTTTACTTTTGGTAAATTAAGAGTTCTTCTGATAGCTAATTTCGTGTTTAGTTTTTAGTTTTCTTTTACCGGTCTTTCTACCTCTTCAATAACTTATCTGTCTAGGTAGAAATTTGAGAAATTGTGAAAGTGTGTTTAGAAGAGTTTTACCTGGAGCAGCATAGCCAGTGGTTCCCGTTATTCCAACCATGATAATTTGATTTAGAGGGGAGTCCGCGGTGGCTGAAATGAGTCTTGCTAACCCAAAGTTTTTGAAGCTGAGAAACATGTGAAAATCGAGCTGGGATTGTCCCAGAGAATTTGTTTCCACCAATGCCAATTTGTTGGAGATTAGGCATGTTGAGGCCAATGTCAGGTGGATAATGCCCCCAAGTTCATTGCCTATTTCCTCCGGAACTATTCCCACCATAATGTTATATGCCAAGGAAAGTTGTGTAGTTGATGAATGATTCCCCAAGGAAGAAGGGATGCCTCCTGTTGCTGTTAGATTGTTTGTGCCAAGATAAAGTGTCAAAAGCTTTGCCAACGAGCCAAGTTCCTATGGTATATTGCCCATGAGACGGTTTGATCTCAACTTATGATGCTCAATTCAGAGCAGTATATTAAGTTGACTGGAATTTCCCCTCCAAAATGTTGTCACTGAGGTCACGATACTGCAGTAGGAACAGATGACCAATTTGCTTTGGAAACTTGCCCGAGAAGCTGTTGTTTCGAAGGTTGATGAGCCTAAGAAAGGAGAGGTTTCCGATGTGAGGTGGTATGGTTCCTTGCAAAACAGAGCCTGCAGGTTCAAGGATCCTACTCTTTGATGCCTCCTGCTGCAAGTAACTCCATACCAGCTACAGAAGTGAAAGGAGTCATTCCATGAGTTCAAGAATTCGTATCGATTAGCAGATATGGATCCTTTAAATTTGAGTAATGCCAATCGATCAGTTCCGTTTCCAAATGGATTTCCAGAAGTGGTATATTGAAAAAGTTTCATAACAAAGAGAAGGGTCGTCACAAAAAGGTATATAGGCCGAACGGAGCATAAGCTTGGACCATGAAGATCCATTATTCAGTAAGCAGAAGCAGGAATTCTGGTGATAAAACTATGCAGACTACGAGTTGTAGGACGATGAGTAGCCTTTCCTCTGGACGATTACTGGATTCTTAACACCATGACAATTAGTTAACCTCTCAACACCATGACCAATGGGAAACAATAAATTATGGATTAAACTTCCAAGAATAAGACGCTAAGTTACTTTTGTATTTATTTATTTGTATTCAAACTTCAAATCTCAGTGCTGCTTTCTTTGAAACTGTTCTTACTGTTGACAGTAGACACAGAGAGCAAATAGATAACAAGATCTGTTGCTGTTAACTAGTATTTGAAAGCTACTCTCCAACTGGTGGTAAGAAAAGAAAAGGACAAACTGCTGATGCATATTTGAAAGAAGGAATCTGAAGGGAACAAAGATAATGCAGGTAAGAAGTCCAATTTCAGTTGAAAATTATTCTCTCATATTCTAATTTTATTTTACAATACAATAGTCTTCGTTTCTGCAAATTCTGAAAATGTAACTCAGTGCTTGAACAAACGCAGTTGTTTTATGTGCTACGAATCGAGGTTCCAGACAGTACATCCCTTGCTAGGCATAATCCGTCTACAACATGTCCAATATCCATCCGCTCTCTCGGCAAATCTGCAGAACAAGCAACTCCTATACTGGCCATGATAACCAAGCACTTCCTAACTCTTTGCCTTTGATCATCTTGAACCTGATTCCTACTGTTTGATGCAATACTATGTGTGCTGCTTTCTTTTATCTGAAGAAGTACCGGATCACATATTTCTTCTACAAGTTCAGGCAAAGCTATCCGAACAAAGTTGTGCAGGTTCAGATCATCTTTGAACATCTCATCTGTAGGCCTCTTTCCAGTAAGCATCTCCAACAGCAGGATTCCGTAGCTATACACATCTCCATATGTTGAAACCTCGTTTCCTATGCCACACTCTATAATTTTTTTTTTTCCGCACGGAAACATATGGATCAAACTGTTAAAAACTGAAATAAATGAAAAATTAATGTTCTTGTATATGTCAGAAAAAGGTTGAAGCAACAATGCATCTTACCTGGGGCGATATAGCCTATGGAGCCATTTATGACATTGGCAGTGCTTCTGTGTGAAGGAAGTGAACACGAAGCATCTGGGACGTACCTTGCTAAACCAAAATCAGCAATACGGGCAGTCATGTTGCCTTCCAAGAGAACGTTGCTGGGCTTCAAATCGCAATGAACTATTGGCATGTGAGAGTGGTTGTGCAAATAATTCAGAGCAGTAGCTATGTCGATGGCAATGTTTACCCTCTGAGTAAGGTTCAAATGCCCCTGCACAATGGGTGCCCCAGGTAGTCTATGAGCTGAAAAATGTAGCCACTCTTCTAGATTTCCATTCGTCATGAATTCATAAACCAAAGCTAGGAAATCATTCCCTTGAAAATCGATACTTACGCACACGGTCAGTAGTTTGACAAGATTTCGGTGCCTAATATTTTTCAAGGTTTCACATTCAACCATAAAACTCTCTCTTGAACGATGAGCATTGAGTACTTTCACTGCAACAATTCTTTCTTCCTGATTGAGAATTCCCCTGTACACAGACCCAAAGCCACCAGCACCAATCAAATTCCGAGAAGAGAATCCATTAGTTGCTTTGAGGAGATCTTCACATGAAACTTTCAAGAGTGAAACCTCCCATGATGATCCTAAAGTTAACTTTGATCTCGCTTTGCTTGATAGATAAAGAAGCACAAAGCGCAATGCTTTTCTGGCTGGATAAAGAAGGATGAAGCACAATAGTAAGATAACTCCAATACCACTCCCACAAGCGATTGAGATAAGTACTTTTCGCCATGGAAATATATCTTGCTTATTGTTGGAGTTGCTGGAATTGCATATGGGCAATTGTAACGTAGGTATACCTCCACAAAGCCGTTTGTTTCCCTCGATATAAAATGCAGTTCTATTTGTGAAAACTCCTTCCGTTGGTACTGAACCTTCAAGATCATTATGTGATAGGTTCAAGTTCTGCAACAAACGGAAACTCCCCAAATTGGTGGGAATTCCGCCAGACAAGTTGTTACAAGAGAGGTCCAAATTTTCAATCAATCTTAGAGAACCCAAGGATTGAGGAATTGTTCCCTGAAACGAGTTTCCTCTAAGATACAGACTACTCAAACCCTTGCAACCCACTAAACTTTCTGGGACTTCACCAGATAACATGTTTGCGGAAAGATCCAAGATTTCAAGTGACTGCATGTTACCTACTTTGAAGGGAATGGATCCGGTAAGTTGGTTTCTGGATAGGTCCAAACCCGCAACATGTGTCAAGGATGACAAAACTTGTAGTGGAATGGGACCGCTAAGAATATTTTGAGAAAGATTCAAGTATATCAAATGACTGCAATTACCAAGACTTTGCGGTATTTGTCTTTCTAAGGAATTGGACATGAGATCTATTGTTTCTAGAAAAGATAGATTGCCTATAGAAGGTGGGATGGTACCTGACAGTTGATTGTTATCCAATACCAAATAAATAAGTTTATCTAGTTTAGAAATTGAGCTTGGTATAGAGCCCCTCAATAGGTTTTCCTCAAAGTCTATTCTCCTCAAGTTGATGAAATTTCCAATCTCAGAAGGAATGCTTCCGCGTATCTGATTCCACCCCATTCTCATATCCTCGAGCTTTATTGAGAGATTGCTGACAGATTCAGGTAGCACTCCTCCAAAATGATTGGATCTGATATCCAAGCGCTTTAAGTTGGTGCAATTAACCAGAGAAGAGAGAAAGTCCAAGTCACCTTTCTCATTATTTCCAAGATTGTTAGTATCTATTTCTAACCGGAACAGATTGGACATCCTTACCAGATTTGGTATTCTTCCGGAAAACTTATTTTTTGAGATTTCAAATATTGCAAGGTTGGAAGCGTTGGAGATTGTAGTTGGTATTGGTCCAGTGAATGGGTTGTATTGGAAGTGAAAGGCTTCGAGGTTGGGGAATATAGTGTGGCCCAAGCCAGGAGGAAGAGTTCCATGAAGTTGGTTTAGAAACACCGAAATGATTGTAATAGAAGAGAGGTTGTTTGTGGATGGAGGGATGGTACCATTCAAATAATTTGAACCCAAATAAAGAGTTTTTAGGCTATTCAACTGGCCAAGGCTATTTGGAATACCTCCCTGCAGAATATTTTCTGCCACAGATAATTCCTCAAGAGAAGAAAGATTCCCAAAAGAATGTGGGATTTCCCCACTTAAATTGTTCTTGCCTAAATTAAGTACATGAAGCTTGGACAATGAGCCGATTTCAATTGGAAGTTTGCCACTAAGATCATTTCCATATAATCCAAGGTATTGGAGGTTAGAGCAACGCGATATGTTGAATGGAATATGACCACTGAAGGAGTTGTTTTCAAGGCGTAGTTGTTGCAACCGGAACAAACGACCAATTTCTGGAGGGATGTTTTGTTGAATAAGAAGAGTATCCAAGATAACTCTAATAATCCCAAGAAGAAGAGAATAGAGCACACTCTTAAAGAAAGCTCACAAAACAAACTAATTAGCAAAACTTTTCTTATTTAGCTCTAGGCTTTGTTTTTCCTTGGATGATATACAATGCTTGGGGACTTGGGTATTTATAGCAAACCAAATGAAAGCTACACCACACACTTAATTAAACTAAGATTATTTAGTACCACACAAAACCCACTAATTGCACCTAATTTTTTCCACTCAACCATACCTAACATTACCTAACTTTGCAATTGTAAGCAATTACATCATCAAACTAGATATGGACTTGGACTTTAGATTGGGTTGTGGATTACTTATGGTTTTGGGCTTGACATTGATTCTCAACACTCCCCCTCAATGTCAGCTCTCATTCTTTGCACTGTGCTGAGCAGACAGCGA